>NC_065905.1:0-1250000 GCF_905147045.1 Nymphalis io
GTTTCGTGACGGACTCCCCCGAGTCCGCCACTGGAGGCTGGGCGTCAGGGCTTGAAGCCCCGCGGCGGATCAACAGACTGGCTCCGCCGCACCTCACAACCACACCTTAACTCTGCGGCAGCGTCCGGCCTGCGAAGGCACGTCGCCGTCGAAGAGGTCTCCTTCTTCGTTGCGGGAGCGAGTCCACGTCGTCCTCCCGCTCCCGCTCTGCCTCCTCCTTTTGCGACATGACACATGCGCTGAACCGTGACACTGCCGCCCAGATCTCTTCGCTTCCGGCCATCTTCTCGACGACGGCCGGAAGCTAACATAGATTATTCTCGACGACGACGACGACACGTCCGTGCGTGCTTGCGCGAACGCGACACCTTCGCCGTAAGTTTCTCTCATTTAACTCGATTCTCGTTTCTAGCAACGACGACGACGACGACGACGACGTTGTCTTCGTTCGTCGTCGCTTCGAAACGAGGTTCGTCGTACCGTATCGATTCGATCGCGTTAGACGCGATAGACTCTTACGGTTGACAACCTAACCTAACCTAACCTAACCTAACCTAACCTAACCTAACCTAACCTAACCTAACCTAACCTAACCTAACCTAACCTTTTTTTTTTTTTTTTTTTTTTTTTTTTTTTTTTTTTTTTTTTTTTTTTTTTCGAGGAGGAAAGGCATTTACGCCTGCCGCCCGGACACGACCGGGACGGGTATGTGGGACTCACGGGGCAGAAGGCCATCGTCCTACCCACTAAAACCTCCTCGTTTCCTTCTCACCGCATGGTGGCGGGGTTACGGGAACGCGTTAGCACACCACCGCGACCCCACCTGCGGCCGTCGCTTTGGGTGAGCGACCCACCTGTTGTTTTTTATTGAGGTTTTCTCCTCTCGACCCGGCCGGTGAAGGCAAGGCCCTCGGTCCCACCACAGGCTGGCGCCTGGATGGGGAAACGAGTTCGAGAAGGCGGTGACCGAAGTCTGTCCGCCCAGCATCGACACCGAAACTGGACGAACCCGCCTCTCCCTCCTCCTCTACTCCTCTACTCCTGTCTCCGGCAGCCCGAAAGGACTCCGGAGACCAACTCCTCCTCTCTCTCTCCGGCGGCCCAAAAGGACCCCGGAGTCCTCCTATTTGCCACGGAGCCGCTCGCTGGTCAACTCTGCGCAACAGAGAAGTCCCAGGAGCGGCCCGCGACACTTCCGCCGCGTCAGTCTCAGCCGCGATCGACAAGCATTCCGGAAAAACATCGGATTACTTGTCGACCCCGTTGCCCAGGGTGCACCACGTGGAGGTGACTGACATGCACCCCTGCTAACATAGATTATTCTCGACGACGACGACGTTGTCTTCGTCGTCGCTTCGAAACGAGCTTCGTCGTACCGTATCGATTCGATCGCGTTAGACGCGATATACTCTTACGGTTGACACCCCAACCTAACCTACCCTTTTTTTTTTTTTTGTGAAGTAGAGGCCACGGTCCCACTAAAACCTCCTCGTTTCCTTCTCACCGCATGGTGGCGGGGTTACCGGAACGCGTTAGCACACCACCGCGACCCCACCTACGGCCGTCGCTTTGGGTGAGCGACCCACCTGATGTTTTTTTTTTTTTTTTCTGCATCCAGCATCTGCTCAAATTCGGCGAGACTCCGACTGGGCGAGGCGTAGACGGCTACGACCGTCACACCACCGCCGACGGCCAGCACGCACCCCCTGCCTCTGGCCACACTCTCAATGGCTGGAGCGCTAGCGACCGCAGGGGTGACGATGGCCACGACGAAATTAAAGATGCGCAGGTCGAAAAGAAAAAGACCACCACGCAACAGCCCGTTGAGTAAAAAAAAAAAAAACATATTCGGAAATTTGACTAGAGATTTCATCGAGAATGAAGTCTCAAAGTTACCGGCGAGGGCAAAATACCACGACCACTACCTTGGTCGGGCCTAGCGAGCTTGCCGATAACTGGAGGCCTTTTTAAAGCGCATCTACCATCTAGGAGGGTTTACCTATACTCGTCACGCTAGGCAGGCGTGTTGGCGAGCTCAGTAGGGTGTTAGGTTATTTAGGGGTGGGACGCTGCTGCCCATCCACCCTTTTCCCTATCCCTTAGTCGCCTTTTACGATACCCACGGGATGAGATTGGGGGAGTGCAATTTTAAGCCGGCACGGCGTTACAGGCACAAGGGACGTAAAATCTTAGTTCCCAAGGTTAATTCTATAAAAAAAATTAACTTTGACAGATTGACGTTCACTTTGACACATTGACGTTGACAGTTTGACAGATAAACTTTGACACATTGACATTGACAGATTGATTTTGACTCATTGACTTTGACTGTTTGACATTTACAGATTGACAGGTTGATTTTGATACTGACTTTGACACATTAACATTGACAGACTGATTTTAACACATTTAAATTGACAGGTTGACTTTGATACATTGACAGATTGACATTTACATATTGACTTTGACACATTGCCATTGAAATATTGATATTGACAGTTTGATAGATTAACTTTGACACTTTGAAATTGATAGATTGACATTGACACATTGCCAATTGACAGATTAACATTAACAGTGTGATTTGACGGATTGACATAATTACCTCCTTGACATAATATACAAATAGTATATAAGGCATCCCTATTTACAAAAAGTATATAAGGCATTATTACCTATGTACACAAAGTTACTGCCTCGTTCGTCTAATGGCTTGACGTATGGATGAGGCGAAAGCGACGAACTTCCGACTTACGCAAGTAACGACCGGTCATGGTTGTTTTGGAGAATACTAGTAATGTGTAACATCGGACGCGAATCGACGGCGATGTTTTTTTTTTTTTTTATATGTCCGGGATGGCAAATGACTCTACTCCACCTGATGGTAAGTGGTAGTAGAGTCCAAACGCGACGACGGCCAGTACAGTCGGGAAGAATGTTCTGTACTAGCCGTCACCGCCTTGCCAGCCCGCAAGATGCCTCTTCACGCCTCGTTTGAAGGAACCCGGGTTGTAAGAGGAGGGGAACACGTGAGCTGGTAAGGAATTCCATTTTTTGGTAGTGCGACAAAGAAAGGAGTTGCCAAATTTCTTTGTGCGCGATGGAATTGATGTCACAGTTAGGCGGTGACATCGAGAACCAGCTCGCGTGGACTTAAGAAGGAAGGGAGAAGCAGGAATTAGAGAGAATAATTCCTCAGAGCACTCGCCGTGATACAGACGATAGAAAGCGCTCAGTGCTGCTATCTCGCGACGCAATTGTAAAGGTTCAAGGGTGTTTGTGACCTTTACGTCGCCAATAATGCGTACTGCACGTCGCTGCAACCGGTCCAAGGCCTCCATTAGGTACTTAGCGGAGCCATCCCAAAGGTGCGAGCTATATTCAACGCAAGACCGTACCTGTGTTTTGTATAACAGGCACAGTTGTTGTGGCGTGAAAAAACGCCGCACCTTGTTCAGAACTCCGAGTTTCCGTGAAGCTGTTTTTATAATAGCCTCGATGTAATCCCTTGGACTAAGGTCGCAGCGAACGTCCATCCCCAGCATGGCGATGTGTCACCACTGTAGCGTGGACCGGGTCACCTCTCAGCATACGTTGGAGGCGTGCTCCGCGTGGAGTGTGGATAGGAAGATTCTGGTCTGTGAAGTCGGACAAGATCTGTCCTTGCGAGTAATTGTGTCGGCGATGCTTCGCAGGGAATCGGTGAGGAGGGCCGTAGCCTCCTTCTGTGAAACCGTCATTGTCCAGAAGTCTCCTTCGGCGGAGTGGGAACGAGAAAGGGCCGATCCTGCTCGGCGGAGATGACGACGGCGTCGTCTCGACCCTCCCACAGCCCAGACGCCCGGGGCTTAAAAGATAGGGCGTAACCCTGGGGCCGTGGATGCGTTAGGTGGGGGCCTTGCGTGTCCTATTTCAGAAGGCCCTGAGGAGGACGGCTACCAGGATGGCCTCGCGCTGCCGTACGAACTAGCGAGGAATGCGGGTGGGTGAGAGTAATCTCGCCAGTAATCTTCGGCCTATGAGTAGAGCTCCACCGAGCCACGAGCGGAGCAAAGCCCTGGAGAGGCCGCGGATGCGTTATATCAACACGATCCCGCAGCCTCTCCGATCCGTAAAAAAAGTAGGTGAAGTAAAAATAAATAAATAAATACCAGAAATCAATTCACAGTCAGCGAAAGGATCGATAATAATTGGAAACCCCTTTTTTTTGTCGGCTAATTTTAAAACAATATAATTGTATAAGCATTTCATTTACCGAATGAAAATGATTATATTCGGAAAACCAAAACTATTGTATGTCATAATTAAAATCCGATTACGGCTTAAAATCTTAACTGTATCTGTGCGCATTCTGGACGGGGTTCTAGTATTTAATTAGCTTTTTTTCAATTATCTGTGAGTTAATTAAGGTGCTACTATTCTATTTTAGTAAAAGCGAAGAAGGTCTTCTTGTATAGTATGTGTGGTTGGAACTTAAGTAAAATTCAGCGCTCATGTACATCTTGCACGGGGACTCGCTATGTGAAGCTTTCACACAGTGCGCAGTTCACATAACGCATATAAAATACATGCAAGCGCGACGTGATGCGGCTACAGCATTGGAACAGTAAGGTGCGGAAAGGGTGCGGGGAGCGCGGAGTGTGGTGAGGCAGGGTGCAGTATTCGCTGAATGCCGCTGACCCACTGAACTCGCCCATTTCATCACAGCTGCCTCGAACCTTTCAGTGACGAAATAAGTCAAGCATCTTCATACTATAGACTGTTCTTAGTTTTATTCATACAATATAAGGTCATACGTCAGTTTTATTTTGTATTATGTAGAAGTTATTCAAACGATTTGTGTGCTCTTTGTTCCAGCTATATGGTTGAACTAAATTATAAATAAAACAGTCGATAACAACGAAAAATATCTTAATATGATATTATAATATAATCTAACAATAACCAAGCATTCATTAAAGTATAGATAATGCTTGAATACTAAAAATATATTGTACTGAACTTAATACGAACAATAACATAGGAATTCGAAGTAGAACAAGGTCGCCTAACCACATATGGATATTAGGAGAGTGCAACACGCCGCAGAACGGATAAGAGCTAAGTTGTGCAAGTTCCGAGCGAGCTGCAGACGAGGTGCATTGAGGAATTCAAACACACATTAAACAAACATTAGGCGACCGTCGCCGCCATCGCCGGCCGCTAACAGCGCGACAACGTGCCTGTTCCGACCACCCGCCGGCCGCCTGATACTATGCGCTGCTGAAACGTATTTGTTTAGTTTGTAGAAACAATAACGTGATGTTCGGATGTTTTTTAAGAAATACAGTTAAATATTTTATTAGGTTGCAAGTAATCATTGCAAACAAAGAGAAAATGAATGTTTTCCACTCTATGTATTGCGAGTAATCGTCAGTAAGCACCCAGAACGTAACAGCCGCACATGGGGCTTATAGAGCTACCGACGCACTGCGTCTCTGTTGTCGTCTGTACGACTGCACCTCGTGTTAGACGAAGCTCTATTCGAAAACAGCTGAATTAGTATGCAGAATCTCGAACATACAATAAACCACGGTATTATGCATGCGTGTGTTACACGTGATAGCGTTAAAATTTTGAGGATGAAATTGAGCCGCCTGCTATCTGAGAAGTATTTAGCTTAAAATGTTGATTGCAGCTTAGAATTCTTATAAGGCTCGTAAGAAGTAATAAGTACGACGAAGTAACGAAGTAAAGAATGCGTCTACTGACTGTTTACACATAACTGTAATGAATCTGTTGAGCTGAACAAAATCTTGTTCATGGAAACCAATTGAAGAAAACGTTATTAAAGTACAAACGCTATTACAAAGAATAATTATCATTATTGTAGAAAGTCTTGCCAATCTGCCTGTCACGTCATGTGAGAACACATATTTTTTAGAGTTATTGCAATTTGACACAAATATTATTCTGAGAGTTTGTTCAGAAAAATGAATTAAGAACGGTATACATTTACATTTTTGGTACTGATAATTCTTAAGCCGTAATGGTACAGTGGTTAGAATGGAGAACCTTAACCGACGATTCCGAGTTCAAGCCCTCAAAATGAAAAGAAAGGCTAAGCCCAGCACTGGGACATTTGCGAGTTGTTGTTTTAACTTTTACTTTAACTGTGTTGAAAGTTGAAACAGATAAATATAGTGTGTCAGGAAGTGAAGGACTAATGGAGAGCTCAGCTCGTCTTCGTCACGCAATTTTATCAAATTTTCAGAGGTGAAAAATCATTACATCAGCGCGCGCCGTACGACAACTATGGGGGTTCATATTGAGTTGATAGTTAATAAAATGCATTAATTATGAGTAATATTTATATGTCGTAGGTTTTTTTCCTTCCGTAATAAGTTCGATGTTGCAGAAGTAATAAATAAGGTCAAAATAAATAGAAAAATGGAAGCAAACTAAAAAAATCGAGCGACACATACGAATATGTCGTATTGAAGAAGAAAAAAATAATTGCAGCAATGCGAGCGCTGCAAGCGCTGCGAGCGACAAATAATACAAATCGCGCACAAGAAGCATCGATGTTTTTTATCGCACGTCGCATTACTACGCCACGTCGTCTCGCTAAAAGCTTTTATTGGCAACGCGGCCGTCTCTTTGTTCGGAGTCAATTATTGCTCACTCGATTTCTTCCTCACTCTTTACTTACGAGCGCCTAAAGTGTCCAAGGAACGGCACGGCTCTGCTCGGCCCCGGTAGTGGCTGTATAATAACTTACAAGAGGGGGCTCCTACTGTTTTATTCATCGTAATCCCCATTTGTATATCGTTCTAATTAAGGGCCTATTTTCATAACTGATTTTAAATTCTTAACAATTAGGTACATAGTATGGAAAATATCAGCCGCACTGACTGCAATTATTAACTTTAACGCAATATTTTTAACTTTTAGCTCGTACAATCGCGTGAGTCACCCATGTAACTTGACCACTCCCCATCCGTCCTTGGCACCTCCCCGTCCCCACTAGCATCTATTCCCGCTGTTTCTCTTTATCGAACACGCTTTTATTTCTTCTCTCAACTTTACCTCAGTCTATAGCAGTGTTCACAACTTTTGATGCAGCTGACGTTTGCAAATAAACCTATATGGGACGGAAGGTGAGGAACTTTCTAGTTATTGACGTTACACACATTATTTAAATACATTCGATTTTATGACATAAGATGACAAGACTAGGATTTATTTATAAAGATCGATGCTGCGACTATGTACGTTAGTAAATACCAAGAACTAGACAATTTGTTTAAGCCACACCCGATATTTAGTTACCAGTAACAACCAAGCATTCATCAAATTAAATACTATCCAGAGATTTTATTCATTGACTAAGATTTAAATAAATAATAAATCAAACTGTCAATATTTGAGTCCCAACTGAAAGTTGTTTTAGTTGACGCTTTTATAAGAAAGTCGTAACCTAGATATTTATATTTAAAATCCTATAATCAAATCGGATATAAGTGAATTTTTCATTTCGCTGGAAGGAAGCGTCGAGCGGGAACAGATGGGCGAGGGTACGAGTGGGCTAGAGGAAGGGGTGTCGCGGGGCAGCGGGGGGCGGAGGCCATACGATTGGCTTCGGTGAGCGAGGTTTCCGTGAAACAAGCTGCGTACTGTTTTTTTTTTGTTTAAAGGTTTCTTTCGTGCGGTCGGGAGGAGAAGAGCAAGGCGACCGTGGTTTATTGCATTTCGCCAGCAGCTTGCTTCCGCTTAGTAAGTGTATTTTTTTTTTGATAGAATAGGAAGCGGACGAGCATATGGATCACCTGATGGTAAGTGGTCACCAACGCCCATAAACATTGGCATTTAACATTTCTTATGTTAACCATCGCTTACATCACCAATTACAATGTATTTCAACAAACATCAACTGACTATGATTAGAGTGAACGTTACTTCAATAAACGTTGACGTTAGGTCTCGAATGGCTATTTCAACAAATACCAACACAACTTTAACCAGTAGAAGCGCAAACATAACAATATTTACATGAACTGCGAATGAAACATCTACACCATGTGCATGCGTACGTCTTTGGGTGTTTTATTTGGTTTTATGTGACGTAACTAAGCCGCGTGAGAAAGAGATGTGATAATGAGTTATAAAGACAAACGTCCTCGAAGCGCGGTGCTGATTAAATCAGGGCTCGTAAAGTGAGCTTAGCTCGTATGCGGCGTGGAGTGTAAATGACTGGTCCGGTAACATCGGTCCTGTTTATATTAGAAATATACTGTGACTTGAAGAAAAAATATAGTTTTGTTAATTATATACAGTAGTCACATTTTGCAATTCTTCCTTTATATACTAATTGATAAGCTAATAACAAACTCGTCACGGGTTATGATAAATTCTTGTAGGTAATATAAAATATTATTCAATGGGTCTATTTCAGTATAAAATATTATGATAGATAATAGGGAAATCAAAAGTAAAGAAAAAATCTGCTATAAGTAAGAGATGAAAACACTACAGTGAAAAGCACTCGCTGAATGACCTCTCTCCGCTTCCCCGAGCTTCCTCGTCTTGCCAAATATTGTCGTTGCATTGTACCGTCGCAGCGGACAAATCGCCGGCTGCCCTCTTATTTAATACATAAAATATTTCGGATAACTTAATATAGAATTTTACATTCTATATTAAGTTTAGAGGTTATAACTTAAAAGGTATTTAATGGACTTTACAATATTTGTGTACTTGAAGTAAAATTGACAGTAGACTATATGAAGTCGAACCGTTTTTATTTGTAACGTATATAAATTGTAATCTTCTGCTGCATTCATACGACAAATGTGTAAGGGCTTTAAAATTGGGAAACACGATGAGTACAAAGTGAAAACTTTACATTTGCTTATGACAAAAATGTAACCTTGTCAACTAGCGATGCTGAACACGGGCGAGGTCGCGAAGAGTTCTCAAGGCCTCTCTCCGCGATATGATGTCAGAAACTAGGAGTTGAGACTGCTGGCAATCAACTAAGAATTATATATATCTAAACAGTTTTGTAATTCTGCATACAACAAGACAATTAATTATTTATTTATTTAAAGAATACTAGTAATGCCTATTTTAAGAAATACTAATTTTCCCGTCAAAATCGTCAAAGCTTGTGCTTGGAGTGAGGATAATAAAACCCCGAACGTCACACAATATCAAAAAGGAAAAGATCACTCCTTAGCTTAGCTATCATAATAAAATACATGTTGCTTAGGTCTGACGATATACGGACTCAGCTATATAACGTGACTCCGAAAAAAACGTTTAAAATGGCGTGCGGTGGGGCGGCGGCTGGAATTCGGAGCAAACAAATTGCCGTTGTTTATCTAAGTTAATTGCGCATCGTTTGTTTATTTATCTTAGACACTGTGATCCGAATTATTTTCAAGTATAAGTTAAAGCGTGCTTTATGTTTTTTTAATAATATTTGAACGACTAATCTGAAAAGAAATAGTTTTTGTAGTACATAGTATAATATAATTTAATGTATATATTACTTTATTTTATTTACCCAATAATAAGTTTCTTGGAATAATAACACAAGGAATCGTTTAATATCATTGTAACGCACATATTATACGTTAATGGCAAACTTTTTCCTTTTCGAGGTTATAATTTCATCTTTGTTCTTTTTTATCATTAATAGGACAGCGTTTGACCTTGCCTGATGTTAAGCATAGACACGGTCTAGGATGTAGCACGCTTGCCTAAAAGTAACCTGTTTACTCTGGATTTGAAGACACCAACGTTGTACCTATCAGGAAATACAGACTCAGACAAAGTATTCCGCAGGGCGAATGATAAATTTGGATTCGAAGAGCTTCGTACGTAGGCGGGGAATTTTCACTGTGTACCTATGGCGCTTTGGTCACGTTTGCCTGGCCGTTCGATAGTAAAAGAGGGTGCGGGGAGGAATTAACCTTATCTAAGGCGCCTGAAAAGTGAATTTAATAACTATATTAACTATATACTTATAATAAAAATTACATTTAAGATTAGTCTCATGTAAGCTTAAAGAAAAAATCCATCCAAGCGTAAAAGCTAGAGAATTTATGACTTGTTTCTCTTAATTCATTAGGGATTGTAAATATGTATTTTGAATATGTTTGAAAATATATTTGTGCTTCGTGCGCTTTTAAGAACCTGCGCGTATTCAAGCCTTTTTAACTAAGCATCCCATTACAGTACGCATTCGTTCCCCCAGAAAGGTCTGTTATAGACATTTTATGTTTATCGTAACACAACCTCGGAAAGAACATAAAACAAGTCTCCATGCGTCGTAAAACGTCCTATTTCATTTTTATCTTACAAATTAAGTGCCGAAGGTTCAGCTTAATATTTTATGTAACAAAAACTGTTTTATATGTTTTGAAGAAAAAATATCTAAAAATGAATGTCTCGTCTGACATTTCAGATGTTAAACTAATATGTATAAATTCTCCAAGCCACTATATACACAGTGGTAGTATATACATCAGCTTAGGAGTTATATTGCGGTTTTTTGAACATTGTCTTAAATTCACTCAGATTCGCTTCAAGATATCTCTCGTTCGTGCCCGTACTCACTGTCACCTCAATAACATTGGACTACACTCCCCACTCCCTACGTCTTACATCCGACGACTATACTCTCATGTCTGTAGTACGTCTGTCGCTGCAGTGTACGGATTATACATTTCTAGACGATAACATGTTAGTATTTACATAGATACATACATTCATATAGCTCACTAAATTCATATTGAGTAATTGCAATTTAAAAAAAAAAAAAACAAATTCCTTATAATATGAATTGAAAATTAAGTGACATAATTATCGATTATGTGAAAACAAATAGTACTTTACACACACTATTACACTATTAGGTACTTGGAATGGATGGTTGCGTAGTTGTAAGACTGAACTTTCTCCAGTCTTTGTTAACAAGTTGAAGTGCGCGGTGTGTGCTATAGCATATTGGACAACTCAACACAGGACTAAGTTGCAGCGTGTTATTACAGCACAAGAACGCTTGCAGCTGACGCGTCAGTGTTTCGGGCGATCGTTAAACAAACATTTCCTATAGCTGAGGCTCTAGTCGCTGCCACGGACATTACATGCTCACTATATAATAAGCTGCGACAAACTTGGTCAATTGAAAATTATTATCAACAGTTAATATTGTTTTTTTTTATAATATAGATATGCGGACGAGCATAATATGGACCACTTGATGGTAAGTGGTCAGTAACGCCCATAGACATTGGCATTGTAAGAAATGTTAACCATCGCTTACATCGCCAATGCGCCACCCCATCCCTTGTGCCTGTAATTACAATTGGCTCACTCAATCTTCAAACCAGAATACAACAATAAAAAGTACTGCTGGTTTGTGGTAGAATATATCGATGGCAGCAAAGTAGATACGGACATCTGCATTTTTGTGAAAATGGTTTTTTACGAAAACAAGCTTATATTAACCTTATCTACAAGTCTGTATTAAAGTTTTTTATTTTTCTAAGTAATATCAATTATCTGGTACGTAAATGAATACGTCTAAACTCGAATTAAAAAAAACACTGCAGTAGAAACGGACATTTGAATTTGTCCGTCTTTACTTCGGAGTATCCACAGATGATTGAACCGCAAATAAATACATCAGTCACTTATCACACTCTTGCGCGTACTCGGTTACGCGGGTACGCGGTTAATTTATCGCACTTTTTGTTAAAATTAAAATATTAAAATATTAGTTTCTATCAAGATACCTACCATGATTGTTCCAAAAATAACAAACACAGTAGCGTATTAGAATCAAAAGCACTTGACGACGCAGAAAAAATAAATAATAACTTAGTTTATTCGCACCTCATCGTTACCGTTTTGATCTCTTTTTTTCCATTATAAATAGTTTAAAAGTGATAATAATTTTTGAGTTATAAGATTTTTTTTAAATTTTATACTCGGTAACTAATCTTTACTAATATTATAAAGCTAAAGAGTATGTTTGGTTGAACGCACTAATCTCAAAAAATACCGGTTCAAATTGAAAATTATGATAGTGTTCCCCTTTATTTATTTATATTGTTAAATATAATATTTAACATCAAGCTACAACCAATAGGAGCTAAGCATCAGTAAAAAAATGTTGCAGAAACGGGGAAAATGTATTCTTTTTGAGAGCTTCCGTTGCGTGCGCTGCCTAAACGGTTAAAGTTAAGCAACAATAACGTATGCCAGAATTGTTTTTCTTAAAAGATTAAAAATCATCCACGACATCATATATGTATCATTTAAGGATGACTTACTATAACCTTTTCTTATGGTAATCAAAGTAGTTCTAAAATAATCCATTATTTGCGTAGATTTTCTTCTCATTGTTTTGTAAAATTTATAATTGCTCGTTTTTTTAATAGTTAGTTAATCATTAGTACTTATTTTTTAAATACAGATTTACGTTTTAGTTTTAAAAGGATACAATTTCTTATGAAGTCGTTAGCAGTCATAATAAATAAAGCACAGAGACAGACATTAAAATATGTCGGAATAGATTTAAGGGAATTCAGTTTTTCTCATGGCCCATTGTATGTTGCCCTACATAGATAGATCAGGATGCGGCGAAATCTAATAAATACTAATATCCCACGAAAATGAAACTAAAAATGTTGTTATTACTGAAATACTATAAGTCCACTTTTAGTGATTTCTTTAAGTTACACACAGGTGGAACCGCAGGCAAAGCTCGTTACCAATGAAACATTTAACTGAGTGATTAAAAATAGCCTGATATTCTGTAAATTTCAAGGGTGATTATACTTTTAAGAAACAGTGATATTCATTTTTTTATCTGTATGTTAACATTATACTTTCTTTATATTAATTAATGCAAAATAATTTTCTTTGATAGTTAATCTAAAGTATAATTTACTTAATAATAGTTTTGATTTTTTTTCCATAAAAAAGTATATAATTATTATGAATAAATAATAAATAAAACAGTATTATTGCATATGGATTATTATTAAAACAAAACATGTGTGTGATTTAGGACATTAAATGAGTTTAACTGAGAGACGTAGATGAAGCTATGTAAAATGCTATATGCTAAGTAAATGAAGACATCTACAAAATTTTAGTCTAAAAATGTTAAATAGTGTTTTTATGTCGCTTAGATTTCTTTAAATATTCTTAAAACATAGTTCTGGAGGTTGTTGCCTTAATTTATTTTATAGTTTAATAAGAATGAGCTCTATTTTGATTACAACGAATAAACGGATATCAGGCAGATGTCTTCTTTTACGTTGAGGCTTTTACAAAGTAAAAAAATACATCTACATTATTTCAGAAAAACAACGAAATAGCGATAAAACCCGTTACCCAATAAATAAAAAATGTTATTTTAAATCATCATGGAAAATTTCAAGTTAATTGATACATATAAATCTATAAATATTATTAAAAAACTTGTGAAAGATCACTTTTTGTCTCAAATGCCTTATCACCTATAATTTCTTTTATTTCAGTATTTATATTATTATTCATTTGCTTTTCTTTTTCCTTGCGACGTGGCGCAACCGTCTCTGTGAAGAACGGTACACACGCAAACGCGTCGTTGGAGCGATCCTGCCAGCTTTCGAAGCCTGGATGAGGCGAAAGGGACGAGTCACCTTCCGACTTACGCAGGTAATGACCGGTCACGGTTGTTTTGGAGAATACCTGTGTAAGATCGGACGCGAATCGAGGGCGATGTGTCACCACTGTGGCTCGGACCGGGACACCGCTCAGCATACGTTGGAAGTGTGCCGACGCGTGGAGTGCGGAGAGGGAGATCCTGGTCCGTGAAGTCGGACAAGACCTGTCCCTGCGAGCAATCGTGTCAGCGATGCTTCGCAGGGAATCGGCGTGGAGGGCCGTAGCCTCCTTCTGTGAGACCGTCATGGTTCAGAAGGAGACGGCGGAGCGGGAACGGGAAAGGGCCGATTCTGCTCGGCGGAGACGACGATGGCGACGACTCGGCCCTCCCATAGCCCAGACGCCCGGGGCTTAAATGATAGGGCGTAACCCTGGGGCCGTGGATGCTTGACGTGGGGCCTCACGTGTCCTATTTCAGACGGCCCTGTGGAGGACGGCAACCGTGATAGCCTCGCGCTGCCGTACGCACTAGCGAGGAGTGCGGGGGGGGGGGGCGAAATTCGCCCCCTGATGAGAGCTCCGCCGAGCCACGAGTGGAGCAAAGCACGGGAGAGGCCGCGGTTGCGTTATATCAACACGATCCCGCAGCCTCTCCGATCCGTGCTGAGGACGGACATCGCAGTGGTTTTAGTGGGTAAGAATCCCACATAACCCGGATTCACTCCCATAGGACCCAGGTACCTTTCTGAAGGTTTCCATTGCGAGAAGAAAAAAAAAAAGAAAAAAAGATGTGATGATGTATTGTGGTAGTGGGGGATCAATGGTGTTGGTAGTGTCTTGCAGCATGTAGGCTGGTTTCAGTCGGTCTATTGATACTGTGACCTCTTTTCTTCGCACCAGTAGTTTGAAAACCTTGTCACCCCTGAAAAGTACCTGATGTGGCCCAGTGCAAGCTGGCCTAAACGACCCATGGACACTGTTATCCCTTAGAAAAACATGGGAAGCAGTTGGCAAGTATTTGAATATAAAGACGGGGTGGTTGCTGTGGTGGCGGGAACCTGACGATGGCAAGAGACACTGCACGTGTCGTTTAAGTCGTGCCGCATATTGCGTCATATCCTCTGTGCCATCGAATTGTGGCTCAAAGAAATCGCCTAGTAACCTAAGGATCTCGCCATATACCAGCTCAGCGGGCGAGGCTTGTATGTCCTCCTTGAATGTAGCCCTTATACCTAACAGGACTAGTGGAAGGATTTCCAGCCAGTTAGTGCTTGCATGGCAAGTGAAGGCAGCTTTCAGCTGTCTATGAAACCGCTCCACTAGTTCGTTACAAGCAGGGTGGTATTCGGTGGTGCATCAGTGTTGAAAATCGGCAATTTCGGACAATTGCGCGAAGAGTGCCGACTCAAACTGTCTGCCACGATCCGTCACGATGTCAGTCGGACATCCATATCGTGCGATCTAACCATGCAGCAGGGCCTAAGCTACTGTCACAGCCGTGATATCCCTAAGTGGTATTGCCTCTGGCCATCGGGTAAAGCGATCAACGGCTGCGAGACAATATCTATATTCGTGGGATGGTGGTAAGGGACCTATGATGTCGATATGGACAAACATAAAACGGCATCGTGGCAGCTTAAAGTTGCCTAGAGGGGACGACACATATCGTGTCACTTTTGCACCTTGGCATGCCAGACAGGAACGAGCCCACTCCCTGCAGTCTTTCCGCATATTCGGCCACACATAACACTCTGCCACCAACTTGACCGTTGCGTTTGCACCGGGATGGCTTAGCGAGTGTAGGCTGTCGTATACTTGTCGCCGCATTGACTTGGGTACGTATGGTCTAGAAGTACCGCACGCCTCGTCGTAGTACAGGTCGGCATTGGATTCACGGAGCTTGACCTTCGTAAGGCGTAGGGAAGAGTCATTACCACTCAGCAGTTGTTGCAATTCAGGGTCGGAAAGTTGGGCGTTGGCGAGTGCAGTCATGTCGATAGACGAGACAGTGTATCAGCCACAACATTGTCCTTCCCTGATATGTGCCTTATGTCAGTAGTAAATTGTGCTATAAAATCCAAATGCCGAAACTGCCTGGGCGAGCAATTCTCCTTGCGCGTATGGAACGCAAAGACAATGGGCTTATGGTCCGTGTAAATAATAAAATTCCTCGCCTCGACCATATGGCGAAAATATTTAATTGCCTCATAGATGGCGCGATCGCGATCATATGGTGAGTACTTCTGTTGCGGGGCATAAGTTTTCGCGAAAAGAATGCTAGCGGTTGCCACTGACCTTCCTTGAACTGTTGTAAAGCTGCGCCTATCGCCGTATCTGATGCATCGGTGATCAAGGCCAGCTTAGCATTACAGTCTAGGTGTGTCAGGAGTGCTGCGATGCAAAGACTGTTTTTGCACGCGATGAAAGCATCGTGTTCCTTTGCTGTAAAGTTGATGGGATGTGAACCCTTAACGGAGTCTGTTAAATGAGCATTTAGTGGGGCTTGAAATTGCGCCGCACAAGAGATGAACCTCCGGTGGCTAGATAATGACCGCTTGGAGCTGGAAAGTCCTCGATGGTCATGTCTGGAGCGCTCTCGTGGACGGGACTGCCTATTCACTTGCGTTGTTAAGGCCTGTACTTGCTTCGTGAGCGCTGCAAATTGCTGAACTGGGTGTCCATGGAACTGCTTGTCACAGGACTGGAGGTAGATGCGACCTGCGGGGTTGTCACGTCATGGTCAGCCAGGTCCACTAGGTCCAGCAATGTTGATGACGGTTGCGACGCAAGGATAGATTGTGTGGCAGAGGGTAGATGTATTTGTGAGTGATGCGTGTGTTAGGGTCTGTAAGAATATTATAATAAGAAATGAAACTCACGCGGATGGTCCATAAACGTGTATATTATATACACGTTATACACACAATATATGCACACAGAAGAAATAACGTTATACAGGCATAGAAGATCACATATGTACACATAAACACGAACACAATACTTAAACACAAAGCGAATTATTTTGAAGCGCAAGTAACGGTTATGACGGTGGTAGAATAATGCGTAAGTCGTAAACGTCGGTAGGATCATTCGTAGCCAATATAAAAGATCCGTCGCTCCAATGCGCTTGCACCGGTAGGCGGGGCCTCAACACAGAACAAAGGACGACGTCACAACGGAGATAAACAATGCGGTTGTCCACTGTGTACGTTCGATCGTCCGTTGTGTCGTCAATCCAATATTCTATGTTTAGTTGGAATGTGTTGTGTAGTATGTCTGTTTGGATGTGTGTTTATGTATGTTTATAATATGTGTGTAAGTATGTATGTTAGTGGAATGCACATGTGGTGGATGCCACATCACTCCCCCCCAGAGAGCGTCCCTACGGACGGTAAAAATCCCGGAATCGGACCTTTCGACCCGAGCGAGTTGCTCGGACATCGGGGCACACAGCATCTTTAGCTTGGCTGATGTTGCCGTGCTGGACTTCGATGCTTGTGGCGGGTTCTGTGGCCATGTACGCTGGTTTTAGACGGTCGATGGAGACGGAGACCTGTTTACCCTTGACTAGGATTCTAAAGACTTTGTCTCCACTTTGTACAACCTTATAAGGGCCGGTGTATGGTGGTTGTAAGGATCCCCGCACCGCGTCTTCCCTGAGAAATACGTGGGTGGAGGAAGTTTAAATACGAAGACTTTATTATTCGCGTGACGTGAGGCTGGAGAGGTTCGGAGATTATTAATTATCCTGTGCAGGCGAGCGGTGAAGTCGGAAAGGTCCGTGGTACCGTCTACACAGGAATTGAAAAATTCTCCGGGGAGGCGAAGAGGTTCGCCATATACGAGCTCCGCGGATGAAGAGTTGAGATCTTCTTTGATGCAACTGCGCATGCCAAGGAGGACCAGAGGTAGCGATTCGGTCCAATGGCTATCGGCATGGCACATGATCGATGATTTCAGCTGACGATGAAATCGCTCTACAAGACCATTGCATGCGGGGTGGTAGGCGGTGGTTCGTCGATGATGAAACCCGGCTATCTTGGACAGGCAGTTAAACAGAGCGGACTCGAACTGAAGTCCGCGGTCGGTAACGATGTCTGTCGGGCAGCCAAAACGGGATATCCATCCCGACAGCAGTGCCTTGCCAACCGTCTCAGCTGTTATGTCTGCGATAGGTATCGCCTCAGGCCATCTAGTAAAACGGTCTACAGCTGTGAGGCAATATTTGAAACCTTCAGATGGCGGAAGAGGTCCCACTAGGTCAATGTGAATTTGAGTGAACCTGGCTCGTGGTAATTCGAAGGTGCCTAATGGTGCTGTCACATGTCTTGTGACCTTGGCACGTTGGCAATCCAGGCACTTCCGTGACCATTCGCGGCAGTCTTTCCGCACACCTGGCCACACGTATCGCTGCGATACAAGTTTGGCAGTCGCATTAGCATCAGGGTGACTAAGGCAGTGCAGACTGTCGAAGACTTGACGCCTGAGTGATTTAGTCACGAATGGTCTCGGCGTAGGGGTGCTTACGTCACAGTATAGTGACATTAGGCTACCGTCAATTGTCTTCTTCTCGAGGCGGAGTGAAGATTCACCACCGAGTAGAAGTGTTAATTCAGGGTCGTTGATTTGGGATTTGGCGAGTATTTCAATGGCGACAGGGCTCTGTAGTGCGTCCACCCGGGACAAGGCATCAGCAACAACATTATCTTTGCCAGATATATGCTGAATGTCTGTGGTGAACTGCGCTATGAAATCCAGGTGTCTATACTGACGAGGGGAGCTGCTACTTTTCCTCTCGTGGAAGGCGTAAAGCAATGGCTTGTGGTCAGTATAGACTGTGAAATGTCGCGCCTCTAGCATATGGCGAAAGTGTTTGATTCCCTCGTAGATAGCAAGAAGCTCGCGATCATACGGGGAATACTTTTGCTGTGCCGGACTCAGTTTCCGTGAGAAAAATGCTAGCGGTTGCCAAATCCCATCTTTGTGTTGCTGCAAGACTGCCCCTATAGCCTGGTCAGACGCATCTGTGACGAGAGCTAGTTTGGCCTGGATATCTGGGTGTGCAAGTAAAGTGGCATCACAAAGACTCTCCTTACTCTGGTTAAATGCTGCGAGGGCTTCGCCAGATATGTGGACTGGGTGGGAGCCCTTCACTGAACCAGTGAGTAAGGCGTGGAGGGGCTGTTGGATTTTAGCAGCCTGAGGTATAAATCGCCTGTAAAAATTCAACATACCTAGGTAACGTCTCAGCTGTTGGACGGTTTTAGGTACTGGGAATTGCTTGATGGCGTCTACCTTAGAGTCTAAGGGCTTGGTACCAGCTGCCGAAATTCTGTAACCTAAAAACGTTACCTCTTCGGCACCGAAGACACACTTGGCTGAGTTGACCAGCATGCCGTAGTCTCGCATTCTCCCGAACAGTTGATGCAGATGCTTCTCGTGTTCGGCCTGACTTTTGGAGAAAACCAGGAAGTCATCCAGGTAAGGGTAAACAAAATCTAACCCGCGAGTCATCTCGTCAACCAACCTTTGAAACGTTTGGCCTGCGTTCCTGAGACCAAAGGTCATGAATGGGAACTCGAACAAACCAAACGGGGTTGTAATGGCAGTTTTTGGGATGTCATCTTCACTAACCGGCACTTGGTTGTAAGCTTTAACCAAGTCGATTGTAGAAAAAATTGTACAATCTGATATATTACGCGCGAAATCGTGGATATGTCGGATGGGGTACATGTCCGGAATTGTCCTCGCGTTGAGCTTGCGGTAGTCCCCGCAAGGTCGCCATCCGTTGTCCTTCTTCGGAGCTAAATGTAATGGCGACGACCATGGACTGTCTGAAGGACGTGCAGTGCCGTTGCTCAGCATAATCTCGAATTCGCGCTTAGCTATGGTGAGCTTATCGGGAGCTAACCTGCGGGGAGTGCAAGATATGGGAGGTCCAGGTGTGGTGCGTATATGGTGTACGGTATTATGCCTAGGTGTGCAAGGCAGACCGGATGGTCGGATTAATCTTTGGTATTGCGACAGAATAGAATGGTATCGAGATTCACCAGTCAAGACCTTTACAGAAAAAGCATTGCAAGTATCTTTATTGTAGTAAAGCTCAGCAATTGAAGTAAGTGAGGTGATATTGTCTACTAGGCGCTTATTTTTTACGTCTACAGATAAATTGTATTTACAAAGAAAGTCTACACCTATGATAGCTTTGGTTACATCCGCAACAATAAAGCGCCAAGGAAGATCCCTGCGTAAGCCTAGATCTAAATTAAAATTAACAAAACCATACGTGTTGATGACACTGCCGTTAGCCGCCGACAGTTGATAGCCAGTCTGCTTGCACTGGTTGTGTAGGGCCCGAGGAAACACGCACAGGTCACTGCCCGTGTCGATAAGGAACTCGTTCTTGGTCCGGCGGTCAGTGACGAATAGACGACCTGGTGTTGGGTTGGAGCAATCGGTAGTCGTCATTACCGACTGCTTTGGTGATACCAGCATATCGGATACTTCCGATAGGTGGACTCGGAACGTCTGGATGATCCACTTCTGTCACGGCGCTGATGTCGAGTCCTCGAGCGGGGTCGTCTGCCAAGCTCAAGGGTCAGATCCTTAACCATTCTCCGCAATTCGGCTATCTCACCAGCCATGGACTGTAAACTGGGTCCATGCGCAGATGTCGCAGCAATGTGGTGCGGTGGGGATGCTATATCTTGCACTCTGTCGGCCAAGTCTGCAAGGGTCTCCAGTGAGCTATGAGGCTGTGATGCGAGAAGGGTCTGGATGTTTCCGGGCAGGCGACTGCACCAGATGGTACGGAGAAAGTCCTCAGGAACGTTCTGGCCCGCGAGGTTCTGGAGATGACGCAGGAATTGGGATGGCTTTCTATCTCCAAGGTCTTCATGCATGAGAAGCTGTTTCACCTTACGCTCTTGAGAAGCCGAAAGTCGCTTGATTAGCTCGGTTTTTAATTTATTGTATTTATCAGCAGCAGGTGGAGCCAGTAAAATATCCTTGACCTCGCGCGAATATTAGTGGTCGAGGTTGCCGATGACGTAATTGAACTTGGTGGAGTCACCAGTAATTCCGGCGTTCGCGAATAGAGCCTCGACTTGTGCGAACCAGACTTCCGGGTCATCAGGGTAAAAAGATGGTAGTCGAAGACCGGCGTTAAAAGTTCCAGAGCGTTCGCCGTCAGTACTAACGCGCTGCATAGGGCGTGGTTTTCGCTTGGTCACTTAGCAGAATCGCTGATTTCGCTCATGGTGTTCTTTAAAAATTACAGCTCGGGGTCACCAGTTATGGGTGAGTGATGCGTGTGTTAGGGTCTGTGAGAATATTATAATAAGAAATGAAACTCACGCGGAAGGTCCATAAACGTGTATATTATATACACGTTATACACACAATATATGCACACAGAAGAAATAACGTTATACAGGCATAGAAGATCACATATGTACACATAAACACGAACACAATACTTAAACACAAAGCGAATTATTTTGAAGCGCAAGTAACGGTTATGACGGTGGTAGAATAATGCGTAAGTCGTAAACGTCGGTAGGATCATTCGTAGCCAATATAAAAGATCCGTCGCTCCAATGCGCTTGCACCGGTAGGTGGGGCCTCAACACAGAACAAAGGACGACGTCACAACGGAGATAAACAATGCGGTTGTCCACTGTGTACGTTCGATCGTCCGTTGTGTCGTCAATCCAATATTCTATGTTTAGTTGGAATGTGTTGTGTAGTATGTCTGTTTGGATGTGTGTTTATGTATGTTTATAATATGTGTGTAAGTATGTATGTTAGTGGGATGCACATGTGGTGGACGCCACAGATGGCTCGTCCATATTGTGCGCAAAAAATTGACAGATACCTCTGATCCAGCTAAATGTTGCTGGTGACGCAGGAACTGTGACGGCTTTCTATCGCCAAGCTCTTCGTGCATAAGGAGTTGTTTCACTTTCTTCTCTCTTGATGCCGATAATCGTTTGATGAGCTCAGACTTCAATTTCTCATACTTGTCGATGGCCGATGGTTGGATAATAATGTCCTCCACCTCTGTTGCAACTTGGGGGTCGAGCTGTCCGATGACATAAAAGAATTTCATATTGTCATAGGTAACGCCGGAGATATTAAATTGGCCTTCAATTTGTGCAAACCATATCCATGGTTTTTCAGGCCAAAACGATAGCATCTTGATAGGCATCGAATGAGATGATGACGGGGCACTGCTAGTCATTTTCTTTTTTCGCTTGGCGCCACGGGGGTAGATGTTAACTTTTTGCTTGTGAATCCGTAGAATCACCTTCACTACTCATGCCAAGCTCGTGTTCTTTACGGGATCACCAATGTAGTTGTCGGTGCGTGGTTAGTACTTGGTAAGTAAACAACAAAAAAAACAACGAACAGTCTACAGTTTATTGTTCGCACTTACAGCACAGCACAGCACAGTCAAAGTCTACATAAACAGATAACAGTAGTGAGAGTAAGTGAAGCGGGTGAGAGCGTAAAAAATAATTATCAAAAAAGTGCGCGTCGATGTCGAGATCTGATTCATCTTCCCCCCGCACCTCGTGCCGCCGATCGCTAGCTGTCGGGTAGGAGGACAGACATATTTATCTACTACAAATATAATCGTGTGTAGGAATATAGGAGGGTAGTAGTGGGAGGAAGTTTATTTAAAGGACGGTAGAGAGTGTCGTGTTGCTAGAAAATGTCTTCCGACGGGGCGTGGCCTAGTGGCGTGACTTGATCACGTGATGATCATTGTGGTGGGGAATTGCCCTGCCGAGCTCATCGGCCAGCCGGGCTGGCTTTACACACATCTGCTTGGACTCTCGGTGGTGACGGATATCTCCTAAATAATATTCCAGTTGCTCAGTTTTGATTCCTTTGTTCTATTTGTGTTTATTGTTGTATAGTTGTTTTGATTTATCTCTTTTTAAAAACCTATTTCTATCTTGATTTCTAAGGCGTGTTTGTTGAACTATATTTTTATTTATATTATTATTAATTCATTTGAATTTTATTTATAATTGGCGGGACGCCACATGTTATAAATATTGTTACCCATTCCTATTACATTTAATGGATCTAATGAATTACACTTTAAATCTAATTTTTGTTGCAGAGATTTTGTAATGAAAGAAGATTGGCTACCACTATCTAGTAAACCCGGACCTTCTCAGATTTATTATTTAATGGATTGTAAACTTCTATAATTGCAGTAGACAAAATAACATGACTATTTTTTGGCTGGTGAAAGCAGCGACTGTAGCACTATTGTTATCATTTGACACACTAGAATCATGAAGAATTGTGCTATGGCGCTGATTACACTTTCTACATGATCCCATTTTGCACTCAGAGACGGGATGACCTTGCAATAAACAATTCTTGCATAATTTGTATTGAGATAAACAAGCAATTTTTTCTTTAATAGATTTAGATTTGAACTCAGGACAGTTATAAATTCTATGATCTCGATTACATACGACGCAGTAATAAACTTTAGATGTTTTATTGCTCGATTGTGACGTACTTGTAGTTGCGAAAGAATTAGTATTTTGTGAACGATTTCACTTATAATTAGATTTAGTATGACTTGAAGTAGTCTGTGAGTGATAGTGAGTTGATGAATGTGAAGGACGTGTGTGATCTTGTTGTTTTGAGTTATTGATATATAATGATTTGTTTTGATTGAGTGATTCAAGCGCATCAGCACGATCAACAATGAACTTGTTGAATTGTTCTAAGTTGGGCACATCACTTAAGGTGTTACAGTATTCTTCCCACTTTATTAGTGTACGATTATCTAATTTTGATGTTGTCATAAATATCAACAACAAGTCCCAACTCTCAGTAGGTTGACCTAGACTGTTTAGCGCTCTAAGATTTTTAGCGACATTGTCGACCATGTAACGAAGTGACTTATCTGACTCACGGATTAGCGGCCGAAAATTAATCAATGAATCTAAGTGGTGATTTATAAGAATTCTATTGTTATCATACCGCTCGCAAATCAGTTGCCAAGCCTGCTTATAATTAACTGGTGAATCCTCAAGATTGGATATAACACGCGCAGCGTCACCCTCCAGGTAAGAAAGTAAATAATGAAATTTGTGTTTGTCTTGAATGCGTCCATTCTTGTGAACTAAGCTGACGTAGGTATCTTTAAATTCCAACCAACGGAATGGTGAACCCTCAAATTTCGAAATTTGTATTTTAGGTAGCCGAAAACCAATGCCTTGATGATCAGATTCTGCACTAATGATCATAGACTGACGACGCTTGTCATCTTGCTCACAACTGTATTTTTGTAATTTACACTTAGCTATAGCAGTACACTGAACAATTTCATGTTCAATTCGTTCACGCTTGTCAAGCTCTAATTCAAGACAAGAATTATTTAAAATCTCAATCTCTGTCTGAACCTCGTCAAACCTTGTCGACAACCCTTGAAATTTATTTAACTTTAAATCCAACTCGGCTATTTCTACGTTAGATAGTTCCGATAATTCAGAAATTTTATTTAAGTAGTTTTTAAATTTAGTTATCTCACCCTTGATAGAACTACGCTTCGCTATTAATTCTTTTAAAGATGATTTTGATGATGATTTATCAGTATCGTTAGTCATTATGAAATATATATCGATATAACTTTATGTAAATAGTAAAATATGTAAACAATAGCAGTAAAGATACCTATACGAATCGACAAAGTTTAAAAATATAAGAAAAGGAATAAAACTTTGTATTCTAACGCTCCCCTTAGCGATGGAATCCTCCGGGAAGCTGGTCTCAGTCTGGAAGCAGTGCTGGGTCAGCCGGACTGGGAACGATGACCTTTGCACCCGACTTGTAATAAGTAATAAGTACTTAGACTTATTCCTGAAAATGTCGGCAAATCAGTGTGAATTTTACAATATTACTGTATATTATTGTTGCCCTACGTAAATGATGAACTTATAATTGTGGTTATAAGCATAAAACGCTTTGAAATTAGGGAAATACTGAATTAAATGTAATTTTTTTTTGTTTGAAATAACGCAGGTAGTTTGCAAATAAAAATCGTTGTAAAATTTACGGAGAATAGCACAAATAGAGGTTAAATACTGGAATAGGCGTAATTAAGAATGGATATATTGGTATAGAAGTTGGAAGTTTGAAGAGGAAAGAAGCTTTGGAGTTGTATTAGGATAAAAAAGGATGGCACTTATCTTGGAGTTAATGCTGAAGAATCTCGGCGTTCCGGTACGATCTTTGGATTATTCGTTGGACAGGAAGGCAGGACTAGCTTTTTTTTTTTTTTTTATATATGCCCCGGGATGGCAAATGACTCTACTCCACCTGATGGTAAGTGGTAGTAGAGTCCAAACGCGACGACGGCCAATACAGTCGGGAAGAATGTTCTGTACTAGCCGTCACCGCCTTGCCGGCCCGCAAGATGCCTCTTGACGCCTCGTTTGAAGGAACCCGGGTTGTAAGAGGAGGGGAACACGTGAGCTGGTAAGGAATTCCATTTTTTGGTAGTGCGACAAAGAAAGGAGTTGCCAAATTTCTTTGTGCGCGATGGAATTGATGTCACAGTTAGGCGGTGACATCGAGAACCAGCTCGCGTGGACTTAAGAAGGAAGGGAGAAGCAGGAATTAGAGAGAATAATTCCTCAGAGCACTCGCCGTGATACAGACGATAGAAAGCGCTCAGTGCTGCTATCTCGCGACGCAATTGTAAAGGTTCAAGGGTGTTTGTGACCTTTACGTCGCCAATAATGCGTACTGCACGTCGCTGCAACCGGTCCAAGGCCTCCATTAGGTACTTAGCGGAGCCATCCCAAAGGTGCGAGCAATATTCAACGCAAGACCGTACCTGTGCTTCTAACATCAAGGTTTGCTTCAAATCTGGTCTTCAGGCAACTTTCAAGAAATGGAATTTCTTTAGTGAAACTCTTTATTTGCAATTTAGTATGTTTTTATTTTTGTACAACATACAGGTAACAATTTAAAACAACGGATGAGACGCGAGAGAAGTCTGTCAGAAAAAATGTACAATGTTGCCATACGTAATTAATTATAATAATATAAATTTTTTCTACTGGCAATAACTATAATAAAATAATAACTTTATAACAGTAACAGTAACAGTAACAGCCTGTTAATGTCCCACTGCTGGGCTAAGGCCTCCTCTCCCTTTTGAGGAGAAGGTTTTGGAGCTTATTCTACCACGCTGCTCCAATGCGGGTTGGTAGAATACACATGTGGCCGGATTTCAATGAAATTAGACACATGCAGGTTTCCTCACGATGTTTTCCTTCACCGTCAAGCACGAGATGAATTATAAACACAAATTAAGCACATGAAAATTCAGTGGTGCTTGCCCGGGTTTGAACCCACGATCATCGGTTAAGATTCACGCGTTCGAACCACTGGGCCATCTCGGCTTATAATAACTTTATAAATGTAATAATAACTTAATAAATTAATAAAATGTTAACTTTATTGATAAATTTTTTTTTTGTTATCTGGGCATGATGCTTGAACACCCACTAACGTGTTTCTTGGTTTCAAAGATTTCAAAGATTTTAGAATTTCCATTCAAACGGGTGGCAAATTATTAATTTTTGTTTTGAACGATTTTAATATATACAAAAAACTTCATACACATACTTTTAGGTGCAAATGACGAAATGCTATACATAATGTATTAATATCAATATCCCATCGGGAGGAGCAAGTAATACGTTTTTTATACTAACATCAGGTGTACAACTTAATTGATATCCTTGATATTGGTAGCCTTGAAGCTTTACCACAACATGACCCGCAATTCCTACAGATTTATTTTAGAATAATTATAATTTGAATTGATTGAATTATTTTTTACATTAAATTTAATTAACTATTTAAAAAATTGTAAGTAAATTAATGTCGGTTAAGAAATTTCATGTTTACAGGACGTTGGATGTCAGAAGGAAGATATTTACGGAGAGAATCTTGGCGCTTAGAACAATTAAAAAATATATGATCAATTGAACCTTCACCTAAGCCGCATTCACAAATAGAGTTGTCTTTAATTTTTAGTTTAGCTAATTGTTGTAGCTGTGAATGTCCCACATTCACAGGCTGTTACGATTTCACAGGAAGTCAATATAAAAAGCGTTACTACGAAACTATTAATTTTAATTAACAATAAAATGTATGCTGAGTTATTTATAAGTATTAAAATATATTTTTGCTGTTATTTGTTACAGTTTTATATAAATTATCTATTTAATTAAGTAAGTTATCTATTTAATATAATAATGTAAATGCAAAATTTACTCTGCCTGTCTGTCTGTTGTATTTTCACGGTTAAGCCGATGAACCAATTCTCATGTAATTTAGTGTGCAGCAAGCTTGAACCCCAAGGGCTGTCATAACGTTGTATGCAATGTATGGTGTTGCTGTACTTTGTATGTAAGCACATTAACGAAACTCAATATATTATTTATTCTTAAATATTAAAAAAAAACTATGTAATAATATCAGAAATGCTTACAATTTATAATATCTATATAATCAGTGCGGGCTTAAGGCGGTAGAAGAGTGCTAACTTCACACATCTACGAATACAATTAGACTTGCAAGTTTTCTTACGAAGTATTCTTTCATTATGTCATAATGTCAGTAAAAAAATCTCAAATCAATACGGTATCATTATGTTGAAGACTTTTCTTATTAAAATTTTCGTCACAAACTGAATCGCGAAGCCGCGCTCTTTGCTAGTCATCATATTATTAATAACACAAGATACCTAAACCAATATTGTGCTTATGCACACGCACACCACGAATGATGCATTAATTGAAACCAGCTAGAGTGGAAATAGTTTACTCACCGAGTCAGCTTCTAGCCGTCCAGCAATGAAGATGCGTGGCATTGTCGTGATAAGTGAGTCGGTGGGGATACGTACAAAGAAAATGCACACGTAGATAAATGTAATGTCTTAAGAAATATTCTAGTTGAAAACAGTAATGCTGTACTAGTGTGCTGTATACTGTATGTATTAAATAAAACAAAGAGTACAAAAACAACGATTCAATCGCTTGTATGATACAAGCGATTGAATCGTTGATTTAAGTCATTTCAGATTAGATGACTGCCTTTAAATGTCACTTTCCAAAATTTAATTAGTGCTTAGTAAATGTTAAAAAAGAAATAAAGTAAATAGTTTAAGAAAAAAATCTAATGACCCTTTAGTTATTATCAAAATACTGAACAAATTTCGATATACATTTCAGTTCCACGTTTGGTCATTATCGTACACTTGGAAGATTTACATTATATCTCATTTCATTACTCATAAAATTGTGTAATATTCTGAAAATAGTAATTAAACAGCTAAGCGCTGAAGCTCACACGGCGAGCACTTAGCGAGGCTTGCATTAATCTCGTGCCCATCCCTTGTAGCGCGCGAGGTCAACCTCCGCCGCACTTCATTTCGATGAGAGGATGACTAATCTGATTGATGTGTAATTTATTATGATAGTACAAAGAAATGCTTTTCCTATAGTCGAGTCGGTAGGACGGGCGGAGCGTGCGCGCGCAGCCTCAGCGCCGAGTACAACACGACGCACAGCCCGCGCGCCCGTAGCGGCCGCGTCTCGGAGCAGTAATCTCGCGGCAACGACGGCAGCCGGCACGCAACATGTGCCCGACCAAACTTTTGGAATACGAGTCCATTACGAAAGTGAACTGTGCTTGAAGTGATCATGTAGAACGAGTTGTTGATTAATTAAGGTTCTTAACAAAAAAAAAATGATATAAAAATAAAAACTTTTATTGCATAAGACATGTTTTTGGAAATATTAACTTAAAACATTTATTTCTGTGAATGCACCGAAGAGTGGAAATTAAGAGACGGACAAAGTCGTTGCCGGTTCCTCAGCTGACGTTTCTGTAAGTTTCAGTTTTAATTGTTTTGCTAACAAATATTTAGGCTCAATTGAGTATTAATTATGTATAATTTTTTTTTAATCAAAGTATTCACCTCCCGATTTTAATATTAAAAAATCTAAATGTAAGATACATTTAGATCTTTTTAAAGTTTTAGTTCGTAAGAAACGTCATAAACGTATTTTAAAATAAATTGAAATCCAAGTGCTCTCAGGCTGATATCACTGTAACGACACGCTTTGAATGTTACACTTTCATGTGTACACTACGACGACGAGGTGAGACGAGGTGTCTTACTTAATATTATATATTAAAGAGTAAAGTAAAGTGGGAAAGCCTTGCATCACATTTCTACTGAAACAACGGTTTTTAATGATTAATGAATACGTTACATTCGTATTTATTTACTGTTGAAATAAATATTTCATAATGTTCGGAATTGATGGATCAAAGTCATTTAAAAGGTATATTATGTATTTCTGATATAAGTCTTAAGCGAGCGGTGAGGCGGTTAGGCGGTGGGCGGACGGGTGGGCAATAAATAAGTTATCAAACCGTAATGGAGTGCGACAGGTAGGTCAGATGTCGTCGGACTACGGAGAATCGCTCCGCTTTTATTAGGGTCCGATCACTAACCAGCCCGGATCGTCCGGCTGAGGTTGTATAGCTTCCTCGTGTCAGCACTTTGGGGGTATCGGTTACATCTGTATCGTAAAGTTGAAGGAGTCATAGCTGACAATTGATACAAATAATATATATATATATAGAATTTCAAGTATACCTCATGTTATAGTGACTGTATTGTAGTATCTTGTTGGGATTGGAAAAGGCACACAACCTTTGCAGAAAGGATTTGCCCAAGAAGAGTTTATCATTGTCATTAGATATTTCGTAAAATATTTATGTATAGACGGGTGACGTCCGACTTAAGCTTAAATTTCCAATCGACGCGGCGAGGTCTCAACGTCTCTCAATACATATCTTAGCTGCAAACGACGTCTCTGTTAGTCAACGAACTGCAACAGTGCTCACGTGTGGTGTTAGTGATACTTATCTGTAAATCATTTTTAGTAATTCGCACAGAAGTGCGAACATTGTAAAAATTATGGCAACACATCAGTGTTAAACAGAAATAGTGTTTC
Source organism: Nymphalis io (assembly GCF_905147045.1). NCBI lineage: Eukaryota > Metazoa > Arthropoda > Insecta > Lepidoptera > Nymphalidae > Nymphalis > Nymphalis io. The sequence goes on from NC_065905.1 coordinate 29,727, forward strand.
TGACTGGGAAACGTTAGGTTTCGTCCATTATCTCACGTTCCTCGACCACGTCATTACTTAGCATAAGATCGAGGAAAGCAGTTGACACGTGACGTCACTCTGTAACGGTCCATGACTGTGACTAACTTAAGCATGGCTCAAATATTGGTATTTTGTACTGACGACGTTTGCACTGTAATGGTTCAAAATAACTAAACGATCTTATAATATTTATATTATTAACAATCCTATAATTATTTAAATTTATAATAAAATTACACCAACAATGCTCCATGCATGATCATTTGTTTGAATACTCTTAACAAATAATAAAATAAATACTATTATACAAATATAACTTGAACGTTGGGAAATGTATCACAGGTGGGGCAGTGTTCGGGTATTTACAACAAATAATATTATTATGTTTTGTAACTCTTTGAGTCATATTTCTGTTGATTATTTTTTAGGAAATGAGCTTTTTGATTTTTTTTTATCTATCTTTATTTGCTTTACTTAAAATGATGCTGTAAAACGTCAACTTATAGCCAATAATAATATATAATTCTTCTTGTAATTTGAAAACATTAAATTCTTATTTCCGGTATTTATTAAAGATAAATTCCAGGGCTTAATATTATAACTACATATGTAATACGAGCATGCATGCATAATATCTACCCGTAAATGTACGAAATTCAACAACGAAATTCAACAGACCGTGGCGCCCTCTAGTGGTGTTAGTAGGCAGCATTGCCCGCTTGCGGGCTACTTCACCTTTATTACGGAGTTTAATAGTTGCTTAAAATAAAAACATGCATTGTTTCACGGCGCATGTTTTTTATTTAGTTAATAACCGAACAAACAAACAATAATGTGGGTCCCCACATTATTGTTTGTTTGTTCGGTTCCGGCAACTAAAGAAAAACGGCACACAATACACACATTATACAATCCAGTCGGTTCAGTCTATAAACGATTGTGTGGATTCGGTACTGTACGGTACTTGAAGTCATTTTAGTAAAATCTCTCTTTATACAGAGCTGAGATGTAATTTGTTTCGTATTGTAACGGAAGTGTGAAATGGGAACAGCGCCGTGTAAAGCGAGACTATTCGGAAATTTCTATTGAGAATTTAATTTAACTCTGAGCTAGATTTGGTAGGTCACGGCTTATACCCAAGTTTAAGCTGTTCTATATACAGATACGATGAAAATGAAATGGATTCATTTAGTAAAAAATAAATAGAATATATATTTCTTCGTTGAAATATTATATTCTTGTTACGCCAGATATAACACAGTAACAGACTGTTATTGTCCCACTGCTGGGCTAAGGCCTCCTCTCCCTTTTGAGGAGAAGGTTTAGAGCTTATTCCACCACGCTGCTCCAATGCGGGTTGGTAGAATACACATGTGGCAGAACTTACATGAAATTAGACACATGCAGATTTCCTCACGATGTTTTCCTTCACCGTCAAGCACGAGATGAATTATAAACACAAATTAAGCACATGAAAGTTCAGTGGTGCTTGCCCGGGTTTGAACCCACGAACATCGATTAAGATTCACACGTTCTAAGCACTAGACCATCGCGGCTAGCGATCTGATATAACACGAAGACGCAATATCTAGTCCTATCTAGTTATGAATTAACTATTAGTTTACAATGCATATACGTATGTTAAGTCCTGCTACGCGTCTCTACTCTTGCGCGACGAATACCACCTCGAACTCCATTTTGGGTTCGGGTTTTTTCACGATTTTACTTCATCAACAAAGAACAAATGATTCATTAGGAAATACGCTACTGTCCGACGATCTAAGGTGATTTACAGTGAAAAGTATTTCTTATTCCTTGCATGTCGATGCGGTGCTACGAGACGAGATGCTGGAGCATGTAATCGTAAGGTTCTTGTAATGACATCTGTAACTGACCCATTGCTGGAGACACTGAGCGTAATCTGATACATCATCAGCACGGTATATTTACTTATGAATTCAAGTGTATATTCTGTGATAATATTTATAAACAGCTATATTATATTATGAGTATATTAAAATATTTTCAACTAAAATCAAAGCTATTTTTTACAAAATGAAATAGTATAAATGTCACAAGTTCCATTATTTCGTGTTCTGATCGCAACGTAAGCTTTCCTTTGTAATTAACATCATACTGTTTCATAATCCGACCTATAAAATGTAATCGTTGTTCGTGGGATATTGGATTATCCTTTCGACAAATTAAAACCGCGAAGGCCTTTATTGACCGTGACTTAATTGTATGAAACGTTTCATACTTATAGATAATTGTATAAATTAATTTAAAAGTTACTTCATTAAAGTATGATTTTTAATTGGATCGCAGACAAACTAAAAGCGTATTTAATTTTTGTAGTCTGCAGTAACGCTATGTTGAATGAAGTTCGAATTTAAACGGGGCTTGAAGCTTAGTCTACTTCTACCCGTACACTTCGTAGCTACATTATATTAAGATACATATCCGACCCGACTTCGCTTGGATGAAATGATGAAGTGTTTACCCGGTTTTGTAAATACAGTTTGAGTTTATTGGGAATCTATTACAACTATAAATACTGTAGCAGACTTTTCTATTACTGCTTTTGAGATCTACAACCTACACGTAAATTTTTCGTGTATCTTATAATTATTTACTAGTGGTAGGGCTTTGTGCAAGCTCGTCTGGGTAGGTACCACCCACTCATCAGATATTCTACCGCAAGACAGCAATACTTGATATTGTTGTGTTCCGGTTTGAAGGGTGAGTGAGCCAGTGTAATTACAGGCACAAGGGACATAAAATCTTAGTTCCCAAGGTTGGTGGCGCATTGGCTATAAGCGACGGTTGACATTTCTTACAATGCCAATGTCTAAGGCCGTTTGGTGACCACTTACCATCAGGTGGCCCATATGCTCGTCCACCTTCCTATTCTATAAAAAAAAAAAAAATATTTTTTGCAACGTTCGCTTGGAACGTCCATTGTGACAATATGTCTTGTTGTAGATATACGATATATAATAATTAAGTAACAGCCTGTAAATGACCCACTGCTTGAATAAAGCCTCCTCTCTATTGAGGAACAGATTGGGAGCTTATTCCACCACGCCGCTCTAATGCGGGTTGGTGGAATACAAATACCGAGATGGTATAGTGGTTAAAACGCGTGAATCTTAACCGATGATCGTGGGTTCAAGCCCGGGAAGCACCACTGAATTTTTATGTGCTTGATTTGTTTTTATAATTCATCTCGTGTTTATCGGCGAAAAAAACATCGTTAGAAAACCTGCATGTCTCTAATTTCAATGTATAATAATCATATTTATTTAAATATAGCTTAGCATATATGTAATCGTTTAGATGTTTGAATGGATTTATAAAATAATTGTTATATTCAGAGAAACCATTATAATAATCATAACTGACGCATTCCGAACGTACGCAAATACAATAGAAACTATCTATTGATTGCCAGTCAGCAATATTCACATACATGATGTTCATAATTTATTCATTGAATGTAATTCAAAAATGTTTAAAACGCAAAGATAATACAATTTGTATAAATTAGTCCAATATATAAAAATATCTTGTCACGGTGTTTCTGGTCGAAATACTCCGAAACGGCTCGACCGATTTTTATGAGATTTGTTATGTATATTTGAGAGGTATGAGAATAGTAAGAACGATGTCCAAATAATTTAACCGTCATTTGAATTTCAAACAAAACGAAATTATTCATAGTGTTAAATGACAGATGGCGCTACGTCCGCCTCATCGAACTTCATCCATACATGCGCAAGTCATTTATGAGAAGTGTCGCGTCATTTTGACATTACATTCTGCATTTGTTATGTATCACAACGCAGTGCGTGCAAAATTTTGTGCGATCGTTTTTAATTTATAAGAAATATTATATACGTTTTTTATGATTGTAATACTAAAAGAACAAATACATTATTGGTATACCGTTTTTCATCAGTTAGTACTATTTGCGTGTGTTTGTTATAGTTAATAATTCCAGCAAGACGCAAAAGCAACAAACATGCGAAACAGTAGAGCAGAAAGAACAGACGAACAAATAATAATAATAATATATCCTGAGACATTTTTCATACACGGCCATCTGATCCCAAATTAAGCAGAGCTTGTACTATGGAAACCAGAGAACTGATAAACTACATGTACTATTTTTCTTTTGTAAATACATATTTATATAGATAATTTTTACGAGCCGGTTGGCGTGGTTGGTGGATGCTTGCCTTTCACGCCGAAGGTTGTGGGTTCGATTCCCACTCAGGACAGATATTTGTCCTGAGTCTGTGTGTAATTAATAATAATAATAATAATAATAATAATAATAATAATAATAATAATAATAATAATAATAATAATAATAATAATAATAATAATAATAATAATAATAATAATAATAATAATAATAATAATAATAATAATAATATCCTAGGACATTTTTCACACACGGCCATCTGATCCCAAATTAAGCTTATACAGAGCTTGTGCTATGGAAACCAGACAACTGATATACTACATATACTATTTTTTTTTTGTAAAATACCTTAATAAAATACATTGAATTGAGAAAATGAATGGTTGGTGTTTTTTGGTTTTTATCGGCGGTCGTCGTCTACAGCGTTCCTTTCCATTTGCTATCATAGATCCCATCCCCACTCACTTACCACACATTTGTTACTTTTTATTTGAAAACCAAAATATTTAGTAGTTATTATATATATGGCAAAACAACGTTAACCGGGTCAGCTAGTTTTAATATAAAAATATAAATATATTCAAAACTGCAATAAAGCAAATAAATGGAGCTAAAAGTAATGTATACAGAAAAGTAATTCTTTTAACGTTTTTGATATTTATAAATGGCTTTGTGTTTGCCAAGAAAGCGACCGAACAGACAAATTAGAAGTTTTTACATAATCTCTAAAAATAAACACAAACTATATATTTTTAATGAAAGTATGATATGCCTCGCCTGTTCAACATCCACATGCTTACTACGTCCTCGCACCCGATCGCGATCCCGATAGTGATCGCGATAGTGCCCGCATTGTAATGGAACTAATTCTTATAATAAAGTATCTTGAAGTTGGATCTATTAAGAGGAATTTTATGTTCACTGCACTTCATCTCGTCCATGATACCTTTGTAAGATATGCCAATAACTATCGTATACAGCACTGCGAAAGTATATATGATTGGTGATAGAGCTTTGTGCAAGCTCGTCTGGGTAGGTACCACCCACTCATCAGACATTTTACCGCAAAATAGCAGTACTTGGTATTGTTGTATTCCGGTTTGAAGGGTGAGTGAGCCAGTGTAATTACAGGCACAAGGGATATAACATCTTAATTCCCAAGATTAGTTGCGCATTGGTATACATCACAGCGACGGTTACATTTCTTACAATGCCAATGTATATGAGCGATGGAGACCACTTACCATCAGATGGCCCATATGCTCGTCCGCCTTCCTACTCTCTAAAATAAAAAGGATGCGTTCTCGATAACGCTTTCATTCGTGGACAATGTATAGTAACTGCTACTCATTATTCTCATGGCTTACGGAAGAGCGAAACTGATTCTATGAGCGAGTGATCCTTACGTGGTGTCGAGCAGATGAAACGAGCGAGGTGCGCGGCCCGACCGACGTAACTCACGTGAATTTATCGCCACGCGGATAAAGGTATCTATCGAATACCTCAGAGGCCATTCTTACCGCCATAACGTTCGTTACGATAGATCACGGCTTCACCTTAGCCGCTGTCGCTCATATTTTTAGCTTGACTTCGGGCATTCCGTCACGTTTTATTACGTCATTTAAATTTAAAAGAACGCTCGTATTACCAGAGGGTACATAAATCGAATTCATTCAACAAACAGACCGTTGACTGCTTTATTCTCCGATAAAAATCGTTTCCTAAATGACTTTCACTCAAAAGTTCTCGTCGGACTTTCTGCCCCTTGAGTTTTATTTGAAGAAAATTAAGTCAATGCAAATCAATTTGAGCAGATGTACAAAAGAAGACTGGCGTATTGAATAAGCCCAAATCTTTTGAAATTGATGCTCTTTTAGGATATTTGTGGTAGGATTTTCAATAAAATTAACACGATGCTAAGTAAAGCGACATTATGTATTCATGAATTAATGTTATTTAAACAAATATATTATATTGTAACGTAAACCTGTAAGAAAACATATATTTATATTTGTTGGTTCAAGTATATATGTTTTCCTTATAATTACTGGCCATCCTTATAATTATTGACTCATTTTGGACGTACAATCAAGGTCTTATCTTGATTTACAATAATTAACAAATACTAATGAATGTCTCGGATCACTCTGCTTGTAGTGACCAACGAGCAGTCAAACCGGTATCCGCATACTTTACACACTAATTTAACGTAATCTTGTAGTTAAAATTTCGTCTACTTCAGAAGTTTCGAACAACCTCTTTTGTTTTTTCATTAAGAACTGATGACATCGCCGTAGGGCGACCGGCAGAGGAGAGTTTGGTTAGTTAGTTTAGGAGTTTTACTGGTGGTAGAGCTTTGTGCAAGCTCGTCTGGGTAGGTACCACCCACTCATCAGATATTCTACCGCAAAACAGCACCATCGTTGCAGCTGAGCCAGTATGGATTCATGCCACAGCGCGGAACAGAAGACGCTCTCTACGACCTAATCGGACATATCCAGAAGTAAGTTAAATCGAAGAAAATAGTACTTCTGGTATCGCTCGATATAGATAGCAATACAAACAGCACTTAAATCTCTTATTGTTGTTATAATATATTGTGTCAATCCCGATAAATGTGAGGGAGGGTGACTAAAAGTGTTGAAAACCAATATTAAAATAATTTCCAAATTATACTTAAAATAACATAACAACAAGCGTACATTGGTATTAGGGCTAATATTTGGCGTCACGTGACACAATTTGCAACTACGCACTTTTCTTATCAATATTAAAATGAAACTGCTCGTCTTGACAATTTCTTTCTTTTTTGTTAGTCGCGGAAGCAGCGGGTACGCTAATACATGAGCTGTATAGTTGTTTCTAATTATTGCGATATATGGCTTAACTATAAGTAAAGACATTCGTATACAGCACCCGAATACTACGCGGACACCAAACCAGATGCAATTAATTCGGTGTAATTACGCGCCGCCGCCAACAACAATCACGCACTTGTTCACTCGACATTCCCCTCCGTCCCTCCGTCGGCAAACAAGTGCCTTTGTATGCTGACGCCGCGAGTTTAAACAATGTCGAGTGAATCTCGCCGCCTGTTTGTCTATCGACACTTGCCTTGTTTACCTTAATAAGCCCAGAGCTTGTCAAGTGCTCTCTATTTCATTCTGTTTAAATACTTTATAAACTGTTTACCTTCAGAAGACTCAGTTTATGCAAAGTTCTTTGGAAGTAGAGAAATTGTACATCAAATATTTACTAAGTGCATAATTTTGTATCTTTATTGGCTGCGTAATCTGATATCATGCAAAAATGCATCGAACAGACACAAAATACAAATTCATTGCATTCATGCATTTTTGGTTGGAGCATGTTCACTTGATTTTTTAAATATTGAATCATACAGACAGATTCAAAATGTGTACGAAGTAGCCAGTTAATGTCCCATCTACAGTGTAAAAGCTACACGGGCTTTACTTATTTTCGTAATGCTATATAAACAGATAAGAGTCGAGATGGCCTAGTGGTTAGAACGCGTGAATCTTAACCGATGATCGTGGGTTCAAACCCGGGCAAGCACCACTGAATTTTCATGTGGTTATAATTCATCTCGTGCTTGACGGTGAAGAAAAACATCGTGAGTAATAAAGTAATATGTTTCTTATCTAGCAATCTCTCCGCCCATGCTCAGTGCTCAATATACTCAAATATTGAAGTATATACATACCGTTAAAGGGCTTTTACTTTCGCTATCGTCACCAGTCGTATCTGAAATATAAACGTGTATATTTATTGACAATTAATAAGCAAGTGTATATAGTTTATAGCCCTCTGCATCTTTAACAGATGATTTAAGCAAAATCGCGAAAACACTAGCGTTCCTGACTTAAAAGACTGATGCGTGTGATGATCATTCGGCCGCACTTCCGACAAATGTATGTCCCCAGATGGGCGGAGTTTTAAAGCAAGTGTAACGCTTTGCTAATGAATAAACATTTTGACTTTGACTTCGATTATTTTTTAATATACGTAACAATGATGATATATATCTGTGTATTACTAGAGACTTATCTTTTAATTGATGCTTATTTGTCATTTTTGGAAAGGGAACTTCACAACAATTTTGTATGCGGCTGTGTCATCGGCAACCGCAGCGGTACAACGATACACATGTACTTGGCCGGGTAAATCCCATGCATTTACTGGGCCATAGATGAGTCCTCGTCATTAGGTTGACGTCATTACGTAGAAGCGTGTCATCGTCAGCCGATAAATGTTTCATATCAAAAGCCGCGGTCGCCTTTCTTTAGGCTAAAAATAGCTAAATCCTCTATTACATTGTTTTTATGAACGCTAAGTGGTCTGTTGAATATTGGGCAGTATTTTTTTGTAAAACTGAATTCTGTGTCAGAATGTCGGCTTTTAATCAAATTAGTGTTCACAATTGAAATGTCTGTAGGTCTGACTTACACTGGTATGAGCGTGTTTCGTATTACCACAATGGCTTAACACTGCTAACTCTGTCAGACATTCAGAATTAGTTCAAGAGCACTTCTTAAGCCTGTGAGCTTGAGACCCTTGAAAACATTTTGCATGAAAATTGGTTTTTAAGAACATTATATAGAAAATGTTTGTAAATGTTTCCAGCAAAACAAAATATGATCGGAAAGGAACCGATACCAATGACGATTTTTTTCTTTTATAAATCAAAATAAACATAAACAAGCAGCTCTGTCGGGTTGTTATATTGTTACGGAATAAGTTAAATGCAAAGATATCGGTGTCAGTCTCTGACTGAACACTACGAACATAGCTGTGACGAAGTGCGCAAACACACTTCACTAAACAACTTCATTAATAAAATGTTAAGGTGAAAAATATTTTGTTGTGCTTTCATTGGGCACGTGATCGCAGAATTCTTTAATAAAACCTATTTAGACAACTTTAAAGTAATGCCGAGTATATGTTGATTAATATTTAATATTATATTTTTAGCCATTTAAGTTATATAGTTATATATTATTTATACAATTATTAGGGTATACTAATTATTAACAACAATAAGTTTAAGTGAGTAAAATAAAGCGTCAACTATTTTTATTCATTTTCATTTATGATAATTAAAGTTTGCAAATGAAAATATTCACAGGTAGCATTCAAATTTGTATTTTGGTCACCAAATTAATTCAACCTGATATAACTTTTATTATTGTTGTAAAAAATCTATGAATACATTATTATTTTTAAGTCTAATTAATTTGTATTAATATATTATTAGACTTTTTCTCCAGTTGAAGCTTCTCGGCAAGCAAATAAATTATTGGTAATTGGTAAAATATTTGAGGAGCATGTTTATAGTATTATAGTAACTAAAATATAAATTCGTATTACAAATGTATTTTTATCACTAATTCTATGTATTACAAAATATTGTTTAAAAAGTCAGATTGAATTAATAATTTCCGTCAGCTGTCAACTGAATTTCCTGAGTCAGGTGCGGAATGGCGCAGCCGTGAATAATATATACTTTCATTCGGCAGTTTTTGTTCACTCGTCATTCGCTTGTAGAGTAAACGTTACGGAGCTCGCGGAACATATATATACAAGATTTGATTTTTTGATTGTAATGGATAAACTCAAAAACTTATGAAACGATTTTAAGTGTTTCACCTGCAGAAAGCTACATTATCAGTGAGCAACAAATGCTATATTTTATTTTCAAAAAAATTAGAGACCTTTGTAAAAATTGCAATAATGTAACCCAAGGTGCAGGTAGCATGCGATGCGAAAGTTTATAGTACTCATCATTACCTACAAAAAAGATTGAATGGCTATATATCTAATTATTATACTCAAGTAACTGCTTTTGGTACAACTTAATCATTAAAACACGGATAGAATCGAAAGATGATGACATTCGTATCATGATATTAATCGTTATGCCATTAAATAGCTTCATAATAAAGGTTGATTATGTACATGTACGAGTATTGTTGTGGTCCTTTTTTAAGGGTGAGTGAGCCAGTGTAAGTATTTATTTGAGTTATTTTTAAAATAAATGCTACAATAAAATTATTCGAATATCCAGTTTGAACATATTTTTAGGAGAAAATAATAAATTTACAAAACTTGATGAAAAATTTGTGATGAACGTCTTTGTCTGACGCCTTACTTAAACTCTAACAATGTTTCATATTAACAGTTTTCACATAAATGCGATAAAAATCATATACATGATATAGAGAAACCATTAGGTATAAACTATTTCGGTAAAATTTCAAGCATTCGGAAATTAAAATCGAATTGATATGTTATTTTATTTATCTTGAACTCTAGACTATTTATTTCTGTGAATTTTTTACAGCGAAAATTGTATCTTTGTCGCTATTGAGCGTCGATATACGAGTACATTACGTTGTCAGAAGCTGTTAAAATAAATTTGCTTTCGAAAAGTTAAATGTCGGACAAAACTTCTCAGGACATTTACATTTTGGAATGATTGATCTCCGAGGAGTTGGAGATGTATCAATTAGGTATTGTCGGCGTTTCGACGTACTCGTCCGATTGTTCAGAGCATAATTAATGATAGGAAACAATGCGCGGGGCGACACAACTAATCATTCAACCGCCACCACCGCCAGATTCGTCCATTGAGCATTTTACGTCTCTTTATTCGAGAAATCGATTTAGCTAATGGAGCCTTTGAAAACGCGATGGTCTTTTCTCCCTGGTAATGAATCAACTAATCTAAGATTTACTTCAGGAAAATTTAACGTTTATTCGTTCAACGGCTTATAACATAATATTTGTTTAGGGTAATATTTCATTATGGAATTGAATGTAATTAATATTAAATAACATTTACAATTAGAATTCACATCTCAATCGACGAATGTATCTGAGCGTCCAAGTCGAGAAGCTATTTGACTTATTGGCGTCGTTGAAGAGGGAACGACTTCGTAACTTGCTCTTCGATCGCCTCACGAGCTCTCAAACTCGGCCGTATTGAGCTTTGAATTAATATCTTCTGCTTCCGAAGTGCATCGCTGTGCTCTATGCTGGAATCTTCGATTTGTTGATCTTACCTACTATAAGTGATTACTAATTACATTGGCATGGTTGGTATTGTTGCTATTTAACTGTACTCAAGATTTTTGGTCCAGTTTAATGTTTCTAATTTGTAAAGTTTGTATGTGCAAATATATTATGTGTGTAGATAGGATATCAAAATATATTATAATTACGTATGTATAGAGGAAAATAAAACTTACAAATATTTTGTGTAAAATTTTTAAGAAGCTTATACAATAGTATTCTTGTATATAATGTAGACGTAAATGTTAACCCTTTTTCAGATGTTTTTCATTAGTTGGGAATAGTTTCGAAATAAAAATAATTAACTAAAACGAAACAATGCTTTCGAACGTACTTGAGTTCTTATTTGAACCAATCATTGCTATAGACATTGTAAAAGTATTTAAGATTTCCAATATTAAAATAACTGATGACATATCGTTATATTGTAAATGATGTAGTTCCGTATTTGTATAATATGTAACTTTTATTGCTAAAAATAAAGCCTGGATACGGGTTCGTTTACTAATTTATTTAGTGAAAACTTTATCAAAAAATGTTAATATTTTTTATAATAGATATCTTAGTATATACGACACACAGTATTTAAGAGTTTCCTTTATTCATATTGTGATTTCTGTAACTCAGGAATATTTATGTGATGATTAAAATTTTATGAAAAATAGTTATTATTTGGTCAGATTGTTGATTTTAAGCGTTTTGTCATTTGCAGCGCAGCTACTCTCAGCTCGGCGCGGTCGCGTCGGTTCGCGATCTTTTATACATTCATTCATTTATTCCGGTCCACTTCGTACATAATCTTGACTTCATTATAACTGCGTGTTTTTAGCGCAATTTCTTCGTTTCTTTTTTTCTCTTCAAACAAAATACTTTTATCCCTGATTGTTCCATTGTCTTATTTGGCTTCATTAATGACAATAACTCTTTTTTTATATTTCCGGGAGGGCAAATGATCTACTCCACCTGATGGTAAGTGGTAGCAGAGTCCAAACGCGACGACGGCCAGTACAGTCGGGAAGAATGTTCTGCACTAGCCGCCCACGTCTTGCCGGCCCGCAAGATGCCTTTTCACGCCTCTTTTGAATGAACCCGGGTTGTAAGAGGAGGGGAACACGTGAGCTGGTAAGGAATTCCATTTTTTGGAAGTGCGACAAAGAAAGGAATTGCCAATTTTTTTTTGTGCGCGATGGAATTGATGTTACAGTTAGGTACGAGAGCCAGCACGCGTAGATTTATGAAGGAATGGGGAAGCAGGAATTAAAGAGAGTTATTACTGTGAGAGCGCATACATATGTTTTCTTGGTATTAAACTCAACAAAATTATCAGAGTCCATTTAGCGATGAGTTCTAACGTCCTATCCAGTTTAATGACAAGATCCTTCCGCCTTTCCTCAACTTCCGCTCACCCAGCCACTGAGCGTCCGTGGTATCCACCATGCACTGTACTATCGTCTACATAGCAATGTATGTTCCCAAGAGAGAGTATATCATTGATATGCAAAAGAAAGAGTGTAGGAAATAGCACAGACCCCTGGGGAGCTCCAGCATTTACTACTTAGAATTGTGAAGCGCAACCATCAACTAAAAGAAGGCTACGCTTATGTAGGAAGCTGGCAATCCAGGTGCAAAGCTGAGTAGGCAGACCATATGCTGGCAGCTTGGAGAGAAGACTTCTGTGCCAGACCCTGTCCAAAGCCTTGAAGATATCGAGGGTGACAGCCAACGATTCCCAATGCTTGTCGATAGCTTTACCCCTGAGGTGTGTTACGTACGCTAGAAATCACCTGTAGACCGTTTTGGTCGAAACCCGTAACGTTTGGTCGAAATCATTAATTAGACAGTGATCTTCTAGGTAATGGATCAGTTCGCGCGCGATATGCCGCCTGCTTAGATAATACAGCATCGGCACATTCACGAGTGAACCAACGGTTACGCGTACACTTACTGATGAGGTCTGAGCTAGGAATGTAGTATTCCATTCCCAACATGATCTCATCAGCAACAGCAGCGGCACTAGCTGTCGGGTCATTCCCACTGAAGCAACGTTCCTTCCAAAGGACTGACGCATAGTAATCGCGCTTACCGTCCCAATCTGCTGACTTCTAGTACCAAACGCGACGTTTGTATACCGCTGGTGGTGGCAGCTTGGCCTGTGGCACTTTGGTATAAGGCTGTGATTCGAAGAACCAAGTGGAGCTTGAACCACAACCTGATATTCCACCCGGTGAGAAGTCAGCAGAAGGTCCAGTAGAGAAGGCGCTTGCCCATCAATCCCAGACATTGATGGGCAATCCTGGTGGGCTGATCAACCAGTTGGGTCAAGTTGGGTTAAGTCAAAGTCAAGGGTCAAGAGACTTGAAATTCGCTGAAAATTGATGTGTTTTTATTTTATTGGGTTGTTTCAATTATGAAACTATTAGTGTTTAATGTCCCAGAAAGTATGAAAACAGAATTAATACTCACTATAAAACCAACTCCGTTTATTGGGAGGCACAACGGGATCGCTTATGCACGCTAGCGCGACGCCCCGAGAGGTTGGCCCACCTATCCGGGCCCCAAATATCTAAAGAGGTTCCCGGGAAGAACATCCTCAAACATTGGATGGTCGCCACGCTACCTCATCACCCGGTTCCGGTTCCACTCGGAACCGGAACACTTCCACGAGCACCTCTTACTGAACTGTACAATAAGTCTTGCTTATTAAATATACGAGTATAGCAACATGTGTTTTAAACTTAGTTATAGGCAAATGTAAAATAGCATTCGAAATGGAAAATTGAAAGAACACTTTATAGCAACAATGAACACGTGGTACACTACCACTACACTAACTGGTTGTGTGCTGTCCTTTTGAATAGATTACGGGATAACCTGTAATATAGAGTAGCAGTACTATAGCTTTTTTATACTTTTAAAAACTGAGACTTTGGTTACCAAGTTACAACCACCATTAGATTTGCGAGTAGCCGAAATAGTTAAGAATAAATTTTTACTTTTTGAAATTTTTTAAACGCTTAAAATTAAAATTAAAATTTTAAATTTTAAAATGTTTCAAATTAATTTATAGATAAAAACTTTGAATTAGCTCAATTTACAATATAAATTGTTTGACTATTTATTATGTATTGGATTACTCGGTCTGTTTATATATTTTAGATTTTATTTTATGTATAAAATGTAATTCATTTATTGGTATTATGAATTTTTCCGCGCAGTGTCTACGAAACAAAGGCTGGCTCAGACCAGACCGAGGCAGAAACGAGACCTTAATATTTGACTTACTATACTCGCTACTACGGCGCTCCACTCGCCTTACATTACATTAATGTTATGAGAAACTTGAAACTGTAATATTCGGAGTATTTCCTTTTACTTTACTGCTATATTCCTATTCAGAAAGATTAATGTATTGGAACAGACGTCTTGTATGAAGAATAGACTTAAAGGTTTTATCAGAGAAGGAAGAAGTCGAGTCTTGAAATATTATAAACATCAACGCTATTTTTAAGATGTTGTTTTAGAGAGAAGTAATAATAGTCTAAACGAAAGATTTATATAAAGTAAAACCAGTAGAATTACACTATTAAGAAATACAGAGTGTAGTACGCTAGTGTGTGTGTGGTGTAGTGTCGGCGGTATTTCCCGCGGGCCTGCGACTGACACCGCATTGAACGCGTGTAATCAATGCCTAGGATCGCGCGCTCCGCGACGGACATTCTCTAATCCTTCATATCACGCGACAAATAATGTTTTATATCCGACGCGACGGGTGAATTGTATAATCGCATGTATTTCGAATGTAAGTGTGTGTATACCAGTAAGTGGCGAGATTTGGTCGAGTTGAAAGGGTTTTATTATAATTAATTATTAATCGGTAATTGTTCTGCTCGAGACACAGATTGATAACAATCGTTGTGTTTCAACCAATAAACAATTATATAGAATGAAGTTTCCGCTACAGAGCCAGCTTCTTAATTATTAGCCGACGGTTCTCTTATGTTAGTGTTCATTTCTATTAGATTAGCCGATCTTAATGTGGCTCACGTTGACATTTTTATAACATTATAAATATTTATTACGTTCCCAACTTCACACGTTTCTTTTTAGAAGTATTTATTCAAAAATAGTGATAAAATCATTACTTATATATACTCAAGCCGAGCCGTCCTGCACGCTGAGTCGCACCACCCCTTATTTTTTCTTTTGCTTTCATTCGAAGATCTTTTAATATACCAAAAATACTACTTATCAAAATCGGAAATTTTTAAACGAACATTTTGTTGAAGAAAAAGGAAAGTAAAAATGAATAGAAAAATAATTAATTACAAATATAATATATAAAAACAAGTATTTTAATAGCAATTACGTGAACGTGAACTATATTATACATATATATTTTCAGGATAACATACGAACATGCCGTAGCTTATTGCATTTCTTTTGAAGTTACAAGTTTTCATATAATATGTAAGTGGTGGTGCACGTGTGAATACGGGAAAACAAATAAAAGTTATCTTTACTTATAATGTTCATAAAATTTCCTTATTTAACCAATTTTAAGAAGTCAAACGAGTAAATTGACCCCCAATGGTGGTGAGTGACCTTCGTTCATAGATAACGGTACTGTAAAAACATTAACCACTTAGACGCTGTTAATACGCAGCCAACTACGTATGTCTCCATTGAGCTTGAAATTACACTGGCTCACTCGCCACTTTAATTGGTACAGAAGTAGTTCTCTAGTAGTGAAATAACTAAGGTGAGGGGGTTGCACCCGCACGAGAGCACTTGTCCCTACACCTTTATGTTAATTTGAGGTTGATATACAACTTTTCTTATAAAGCGATTTTTTTTTATAAACGTACCACAAAAGAATTTCTAGGAAAATCCCTTGTAAGCCTTATGAGATATAACTTGAGAATTATTACCATGTTGGTCTATTTATGACATGTTTCCGCTAAAACAAGAGAAAATGCAATTACGATATTAATAAAACAAACGTTTATTCCAATCTTACCTAAATTGATATCCGCTAACAATTTGAACTGCTGACAGTTATGTTTGCTGAGTGTAGTGTTAATATTATGATAAGCTTACATTAATTAAAAGAGGGCCGCAATGTAAGCTTATCCATATTCACAGTCCAGCTCGTTGTGTAACCGCGTTATACTTAATATTGTTGAATACGGGCCCAGTATCGCATTATCAAGATTATGGTGTCCACATTGTCCATGAGCTAGTCCAAATTTAGCACATATTTTAATGAAGATTGCTGACAATAAAATGAAACAGCATGGAAACATAACAGAAACTTATATTGTCACGGGTCTTATCCTTTACTTTTTTTACTATGAATGAATTCGGCTAAGAATAAAAGAAAATAATTTTGTGCAATTCCCTCTGGGTAGGTACCACCCACTCATCAGATATTCTACCGCTAAACAGCACTACTTACTTACGTTTCGGTTTGAAGAATGAGTGAGCCAGTGTAACTACAGGCCCAAGAGACATAACGTCTTCGTTCTCAAGGTTGGTTGCGCATTGACAATGTCAGGAATGGGTAATACTTCTTACATCGCCAATGTCTATGGGCGGTAGTAACTACTTGACATCAGTTGGCCCGTATAAAAAAATAGGCACCTTGTTTCTACATACTAGCTTGATACAATTGTCACGACGATGAGTACATAAATATAATATTATGGTTTATTATGTTCGAAATCTCGAAATAAAAAGAGCAAGTTACAATCACATAAGACAAACTCGGCCATACTTTAATTTTCGATAGAACCGTTGCCTTGTTATGTAAAGTCGCTCAGTGCGTTCCATTGGAGACACCTATGTCCAGCAGTGGACGAGAAAAGGATGATGATGATGATGATATAGAGTCGCACTTAGAAAGGATATTGCGAAATTTTGAAACTCTACAAACTCCTCTACTCATCCTCTTTTATCTTTTATTTTTTTAAGCGAATTTAATAATGTTTAATAATTTGTTTACGCATAGATAAACGTAAGCCGTTAAACAAAATTTAAACAGACGTGAAGCAAAGTAAAGGGTGCAACAAAGCGGCAGCGGGTGTCTGGTCTGGGTCAGCGAGCACTTTAGGACTGGCTGCAATTTCAGAGTTCGGCACGCTCATGTATTTCGGTCTTTTACTGTTCGTACTGTTACTATCCAACTTGGTTATTGCGGATTGAGATTAGACCAAGTTTAGAGAAAGAGATTTTTTTATATGGTTATGTTCTAAATAGCTTAAAAAGTTGAAATTCACCGGAAATCGGATTACATAATAACAATACAATTTTTAACAAAAACTGATTAGTTACAGTCTTTTTTAATATTATTTTGTTCTGGCAACGGGATCTGACAACAAGTTAATAATATTAGTTTTAGCGTAATGATCGAGGCAACACTGGACCGAGCAGCCCGTTATATTACGACTATATATCACGGTTAAGCCTATTTGCCTGTTTACGAAATGCCCAACCGCGGCCTAGATAACACGATTCAGTTATAAATTACAACAGATGATATAATTTAGCGATAAATTACCACAGAGCTTGTTTGTAAAGCGCTTGAAATGAGGTTCGTCCGAACTGAATATAATGCGCCCTTGAAGGCTGAAGGGTAATGATTGGTGGTCTCCAGTTCACTGTGGTTCAGTTGAGACACACAAATATAATATTATATATTTCACGTATTGCATTATAATTACACAAACTTATGATTCTAAATTTGAAATTGCATAAAATACAATAATATAAAAACTAAAAATGTATAACATATTAATTTCACTTCGGTTCAAAGCTCAAAATATAGTCGAAATGTTTAGGAAAGATTAACGCATCAAACTCAACGTATAAACCCGTCCGATAGAGTTTTCTTGGCTTCATTCTAAGTTGTTTATCGACTCATAATGTTGAAAATTACTTTTTGATTATGTTTTCATTTTTTTTCCTTTGTTTGCCAATTTGATTCTTTAAATAAATTGACATTTTCTGAGATTATTTTTTTCATTTAAAAATAAACAAATGCTTAATAACCTCATAATATTACTACATTATTACTAAGGGCCCAATTCTGGGACATGTCGACTTGAGTGAAAAATACTTGTACGTGTACGTAGGCATAGTGATACAATCGAATTACAGTGTTATTAGAGCAAGTTTACTTTTTGGCAACTTCCAGAAAGCGAAAAAATTAAGGGCATTGCAATTTATAATGTTGAATGTTTATAATTTTATTAATTAGTTATTATTATAAACGTCATGTGATACATTCGAAAGTACTACTTTAAATAATTATAAAAAGTAAACTGTGATTTTTATTTGCAAAAACCATTAACAATTAATAAACTAAAACAATATGAAAGGTTTATAACATTCGGATGTTTGCGTGGACTCGAAAATACTAACGAACAAAACTTACCTCTTCATAGTATTATTAGAAGTATGATAACTTTAAAGTAAAGTGTCTTCCTTTGTTATTGTTATGAAGTATTTAAAGAGAAATGTTAAGAAAATACTTCTCTCAAAGAAATATTACAAAGCGCTTGTAAATAATCTGTTTCCAGCAGGTCTGAAGTCGCGTTTCGTAAACTTGCTCATCCCAAGCACTTGTGTATCCCATTTCGATTTATACGTGACAAGAAGTACAGCCATGTTAAGTGAAAGTGGAAAATTATATTTTTATTTTATATCTCTATAAGTAATACAAATATTTATAACATTATTATCACAAAAAAAACAATTTTATCGCTAACTTGATTATAATAAAATCAGTTAAAAATCTAAAACGCGAGGAACAAATCCTCCTCTTAAAAGTACGAAACAAGAAAATAGTCTTTTCTGATATTCTTATCTATAAACTATTAAATATTAATCATATTATACGTAGACAACTTAAATATACATATTGATTGAATACATACATTCACACACACACATTCAGAGAACAGCCGTGGCATACATACATGCCACCTAAGGGTTGTTAACACAAGGGTTGAAACATTACACGACTCGTAACAGCAGTAAGCAAAGAAAAAGTCGGTGCGCTTAAAATATTCCCACCTAATATATTAGTTAAGTACTTTATAGTATTATTGACGAAATTTGTTTTTAAATTAAAGTTATATTTTTACTTTTTCGTCTTTTAATTACTTTACCATGGTACTAATGCAGATAAATATATAATCGCTTTATTTTATTATGTTTTCGTAAAACCCACTTGCAAATTATTTAAATGAAAGCTCGTTTGAGTGACGTTTCAGTAGAACTTTTTTATTTTCAGAATAGATAGGTGGACGAGCATATGGGCCACCTGATGATCACCAACGCCCATAGACAGTGGCATTGTAAGAAATATTAACCATCACTTACATCACCCATGCTCCACCAACCTTGGGAACAAAGATGTTATGTCCCTTGTGCCTGTAGTTACATTGTAGCCGGTAACACTTCCGCTCTCCCCATTCAGATCCAACTTAAGACTCTCGCTATCAAGTGTAATATACAAAACACAAACTTGAGAAGCTTAAGACTAAAGAGTTCCACTATCCAGCTGCTGGATTCATCATCAGATCCTCATCACCAAGTTTAATGGTTTTGGGCTCTTAAAAACAAATCTAATAAGTACAGAAATTATAAAAAACGAATTATTATATAACGAATTATATAACGAAGAAAAGACACATACCTATAAAATTTGAAACTTTTTTAATTTGCTTACGTATTTACGTATTTGTTATGTATTTGTTACGGCCTAACACATTGTCGCTAACTCAAAAGGACCACGTAATGATCCACGTGTCGTGGTTCATGATAACGAACGGTGACGCTTTTAGGTGACTAATTAAGAAATGCCAACACATTGCGAACTGTTATTTTACTTAATGAGTAAAAAGTTCTTTGGGCCTAATATGTATGCACTTAGAGTTCACATAGAACTGCAGATATCGAATAAATAATATTTATTAATTTTAACTGCATCGTTTATCATCTTCTGTCGTAAAAGTAAATTAAAATTGGTCTAGGTTAGAAATATTAACACCAAATTCTAAAATAATGAGATACAACTTAAAAAGTAAGTTCAGAATGTTTGCCGGCTCTCCGTAGTAGAGTCTACATTCCGGCAGTACTTTAGAGTAACGGCTCGACATACTTTTAGTTGACAATTCGAAAGTGCTCGTAAGTTGACTTTTACTTTAACAAAGTATACTCTGAATTTAAACTTGAATTTGAAAGCAACTTAACCGAAAGTATCTTTGTCCTCTGGTACAATAACATCTTCATTCTCTTTGATTTGATAAACTAACAAACAACAACTTACAATATATAAAGTTCCTGAGAGCGTATTTGTTCCGCACTGAAGTTATAAAAAATATTTTTTTCGGTGTTAATGAATGTTTAATTATACTATACGTACGTAAGTAACAATCCGTAAACATGTTACTGCTGGGCAAAAGACTCCTTTGCTCTCGAAGGGAAGGCTTGGAACTTATTCAGGCACGTTTCTCCAGTGCGTGCTGGATACAGATGTGGCCGAGTACCACCTAACAGGTGAAACCTGCATGTCATACAGGTTTGTTCACGATGATTATTTTATCATTTGAAATTAATGAAACGTGTTTGTTTATTACACTTTCATATATTAGCATATTTAAGACACAGAAACGTACATCATATTACTATTTCAATTGAATGAGCGTAAAGAATTATACGTAATCAAGCAAATGGTACAAGCCGACATGAAGAAAACTGGCGTTGATAAAAATTTCAATGAAATATTTTGTGACTTATTTCATTATGAGGTGCACTTTATGTTTCTCGTATTTATTGCATTATTGCAAATCTTCATAATGTCATAATATTATTCCGTGGGAACTTTAAGGGAGAGGAAATCAACAAATTACATTAGTACGTGAGCACACGGCACTGAGATACAGCGTCTGGACTTCTTTTATATCATTTATTTATTGAAGCACGTTTTTGTCATTTTTCATTATTGAATGAACAGAAATAAACGGGTGAGTGGATGGGAAGCTTCTTACATTATCATTATCAAACAGGCGGCAATCACGTTAACTCATTCATTCACTATAAGGCACAAATTTTCAACAAATCGTTTTTAACTGTCATGTCTTCTCAGAAGTTTATCCTGTAGTTATTGTATTGCATTTTTTTGTATTTTATACTTAAAATCTTAAGTCGATGCACGACAGTCTCATCATCGTAAACGTTAAAAATTATTCTTGTTCATAAACATGAACAAGAATACTATACATAATAAAAATACATGTCACGTGACACAGTATCCGTATATCATAATATAATAATGTATATTAAACATAATAACTTGCTTCATTATTTAGAAATATCGTCATTATTAGTTATTCTTATGTGTTTGGTGAGCTATAACAACTTGTCATGAACTATAACAAAAACACCACCATCTTTTTGTAAAGTGTGATTGGAACGCGTACGAGGGTTACACTAAAAGTTAGTAGCCTTATCGTTCTCACCAGGTAAAGTTCCGGAACTCTACGTTATTGATAATTTATAAGGCTTTAAGACATATTATAGTTGATGTATTATCCCTAAAATAATTTTAATCTCGATTTATACGATTAAAAGAGTAGAGGTTACCTTCGTCAAAGACATAGCATCGATAGGGATAACGAAGCCGCGGGCGCGAACTGCGCCGACGTCGCGGCGGCGCAAATGCTTTTAAAGGTCGAAGTCAGTTAACCGTTAATTGAATTTTCCTTGTTTCTTTCGTAATGTTCTCCGAAATGTTATCAGTATTAAAGCAGGAAAAAAGGATGTTTTTTTTTATTTAAAAGCTACTTGAATTCAAGTTTACTCATATAAAAATGATTTTAGAAGGTTTCGAGAACAAAAGTTACGTTTAATTTTATTTTAATTGTTAAATATTTACTTATCAATTTTAAGAATTATATTATAAATAAATTTGCACATAATATGCCCAGTCAATACAATAATACTTACTTATGATTACTTTATTTTACTTAATTTCCGGTGCGGAAAAATTGATTTCAAAGCCTTTCCAAAAGTTTTGTAATAAAAAAACTGTAATTATAATTTAAAATCATCAATCAGAATTTAAGTTTGCCACACGATGAGTACATTTAATTGCTAAAGCGTCACTACATCCATGCTCCTGATAATAATAATGTAGCAATTTCAGTAGGACAATGTACCGCTGTCGCATGCACTCCACGACGTGCAGGTGGGTCAGACCGCAAGCTGACTTAATTAATGTCATTACGGGCCACAGCCTTTGAGCCTCGTCCGCAAAATGGTACCTTGTACGTCACAATGGCACGTAATTTTAGCCTCTAATGTATGTACAGCGACTGAGTCAACTCAACATTACGCCTAGTTCAATAAACTACGCTTGTTGTGTCCACGATGTTATAAAATAACCTAAATTGTTATTATCATAGTTAAACAAACGTAAGATTTTTGTTTGCTATTTATTGCATACATCTTTTAAAATTTCAATTTATAATAGTTAATGTTTATATTATATATAATTGTGGCGTATTATTCATATCGACTTCATTTTATTCTATCTTTATGTTCGTATACATGTTGTATATACTATTGAAGTGGTTTTGTTTGAAAGGAGTTCTCACGTCATAAAACTCTTCATGAGCGGATGCTTCTCCGGAGTACTCTTAGCAAAAACTGCAGCGAGGTTCAATGAGCTGATGAGATCGCAGCGAACATGAGACATCAATAACGATGAGCGCTGTGCATATCTTAGGCCACGAGGTGAGGTTTGTGCTGTGTACGTGTTTCCGGGTCGTGTAAACACATATGCAAAGATTCAGTGACTGGTGCTTATGGTTATATATCTCTAATATATACAGACTTTATTTCTGCACTCTGCAGTAAAGAATAATTTTACCATTCAGTAATGATTACATAAATAACCAAGAACTCCATATGAAATAGACACTTTTTCAGAAGGGACTTAAGCTCATTACTCGAGGCGTTACAGACAGGATCCGTAATTATTGCGTCAAACATTTCAAACAACTGGCAGGTTAACAATCGAATGTAGTTGAAATCACGAGTATATTCACAATGCTAGGGCAAAAATTTAATAGGGTCTGAAATGGTTATATCTAATATCATAATAAATTATATTAGGTGTCACCGACTTATTATAATGAAGAAGTATTCAAGGAGGTTTTTAATTAGTCGATATTAATTAAGATTACCTCAATATAATTAATTTTTTCTTATATATTGTAGTATATGCCATATTTATTGAAGTTTTTCAAAATTATATTTAAAGTTGCAATTTGTCAATAAAAATAATGTACAAGTGCAGAATTTTGTTACAGTAATGTAAGTTTATTAAGAAAAAAATGTTGCAATTCAACCGTGTTTTCTTTTTGCATTATTTTAAAATGTATCTCAGTGCAACTCAAACATGTATCAAAACGCACTGGCTGTATGTGTAGGCAATTCGAACTGACATTTCTACGTTGTCTCGTCTTGGCGGGCGCACTACCGTGCCCTCAGATTAGTAATTGTATGTTAAAACTCAGTGATATTCATTTCCACCCCACCAACGCTTTATTAACTTACCCAGCATGTGGTACATTAATAGTGGCTCCATCCCCTAACGCCTTGCCGGGTACAGAACAAATGGAAAAGACAATATTCATAAATATGAATACTTTGTTTTCTTAAGCATGTTAGACATGCTCCCCTTTGCCAAGGACCGACACTTATGTTCGTTTGTGCCCTACGATTTTATGTTTTCCATTCAATACGTCATAAACGAATTCAGCCAATAGTTTCATAGAAAAAAATACGTGTCGCTTGCCCACACGAGCAAAATGGAAATAGAAAACTTCGCCGAGGTGGGTATAGTATTCAAAACCTTTTTGTGAAGTAATTCTGTTCTATTTATACAGCGCTATTAGTGAACTTTAAGTTCTTTTACAGAGTAGGCTCTGTAAAAGAACTTAAAGTTCGCTTTCGAGTGCACCTATTAAGTTGCTCTATTTTCTTTTTAACAAAACCATCAAATAAATTAGGTAAATAGTTGAGTCCATGCGTTAAAAGTCTACCACTGTCTATTTAATGTAAAGCATTACAGTTTTAATGGCGATGGCTATAAGGGCTATATTCGTATGAACCGTGGATGTGGTTGACATACATCGTCGCTTCATTACCACTAACGAGTGAATGCGTTATCGTTAGCTCCTTCCTGCTGATCTCGAATAAGATTTTCTACGAATATACTTCTTATATTGAGCTTTTGTGGTTATTAAGTGCATTTTAGGAAACGAGTCTGGTGGCTTAAGTTATATTAGATTTCATGTTTTTGTGAACAAGTAAATTACGTAATAATGTCAATTAAAATAATAATATTTCGAGCTTTGAGCGTAAGATTCGATGAAGTAGCGCACTGTAGTGTGTATGTACACTTCCACTAACATAATTAACACAACATTGAATATAAGTTTGTTTGTGTATATTTGTTTGTCAAACATTTATATTACTATTTTAATGAGGCTAATAGGACCACAAAATTGCAATACGAGTATTGAAATAATGAAATACAATTCGTGGTAGTAATAACAATTGTAACGGACAGGTTGAGATTTGATACGCAATTATCGTTTCGATGGAAACTAATGGACGCAATGGTCGCGGCGGATTTTATAATTTGAACTTATTGTATGTAATTACACAGCTCTATATAATCGCTACAAATGTATCTAACACAACACTAACACAACAGTGCCTCTTTAAGTCTATTTACGAAACAGGTGATATCGCTGTACCGCTAAACAGCATTACTGTATTTAAAAAAAAAAAAAAAGATTTCTACGAAAATAACAATAATGCAAACCCAAGGTATCATTTTTTTCAAGGTATCGGTTTTCACTAATGTATTGTGGCAAACTTTGCTTAAAATTTAGTGTTTGTTTTATTTGAATCGGTTTATAAATAAAAAAGTTGTGTCAATTTAAAGAATCAATTCGAACATTTATTCGATAAAATAAAAATGCTATAAATTAAATTTTTCAGTTGGTTTGGCTGAACTTTAGCTACCTATAAATGATAATCTGTAAAATGGTGGTGATTGAAAGTTTAAAGGAACAAAATAAAAATTTAAAAAAAGGATAATTTAAGAAGTTTATTCCAATGTCAGTTTTGCACAGATCTATATGATCAATCATATTAAATATGGTTCAGCTTATGCTGGACACCTACACTTATTATGTTATGAATTGTTTGTATCGAATGCACGAGTGTTTTACGTACTAGTTCAGGACTTTCATTATTGTAAAACTCTGCCTGTATTCTTTGGTAATATATTTTGTTAGGTTATGGTAGTTATAAATATAAGCTTATAAAAACTGTACATATTAAGAATTAAAAAAAAACTATATATGTAATGCGCATTCCTTTTGTTTTTTTTTTATACCATATATTAGACTAATTATTGCCCGCGGCTTCGCTAGCTCTAAATATAGGTAAAGGATAAATAATTGTATGGAAGTCTGTGATTTTAAAGTAAGAAGCATGAAATATCATTCTGGTTACAAAAAAAGTATATTGCTGCGTTTTTTTTTATTAGAGAACTTACAGTGAATGCCTGTAGTTTGACTTAATAGTTTTTATAGTGACTTAAATGGGTTGAAACAAAATTTATTTTATAGTATGTCATCCGATCTATGATGCTGTACCTCAGATGCTCCGGTCATGCAGGTTGTTAATTCTGTAGTTCGTATCACGTGCACAGATTTTTTTTATTTTACAAAATGCTCGGATTAAACAATCTTGTTTTGTGTTTTTAATTAAACTCACTGAAAATTTTATTTATCTATACTAATATTATAAAGCCGAATAGTTTGTATGGTTGAATCTCAGGAACTCTTATTTGATAGCACATTTACCATATACTACATCACTAACTACAGCAAATAGGAGCGGAGCATCAATGAAAATTTTAAAAATGTAAACGGTTAAAGTTACGCAACAATCATGTAGTACGGAATTGTTTCTCTGTTCAAAACGTTCTAAAAAACGTCCGCGATAGCAAACTTATATCTTTTAAGGTTGATTCACTATAACCTTTTGTACGGCACTCAAATTTGTTCTAAAATAATACATTAGTTGCGAAGTCTTATTCATAAACATGGCTTTCATTATTATAGTTTCTAATAGGACATTCGAAAATATGTTATTCTGTAGTTGACATATCGATTTTATTAAATCAGTCAGTGCGTATGTCCAGCGCTGGCGCTGTCCCAAAAAAGGTGACTAAGTGTGGCAAACGATTACACGCATTACTGACAGATACATCGACATTGACTTAGACAACTGATAACCTATATGACGTCAATGTTTTGCGGTGTTGCCATACTAATAAAATAGTGACGTCGTATATATGCGTCACAAACATTCATAAAAACGCAAAAAGTGCATACCGAGTATGCACAAAAAATGCATACTCGGTTATACGAATAAGAATACAATTTCCTCATTCATTGAAGGCTTTTAACACAAGTCCTATTATAACTTATCCTACAACATTTTGCTCTCAGCTTAGCATCATTGTAAGTGCCAGCGCGTATGTTCTAAATGCTTTTTAAAATTTTACGTATGAATATAAATAATGGTGGCATTGTTCAAAACGATTTGCATTCATATAAATAGCAAGGAGAGTTGCCGGAGTTTCGAACGGTACCAGAATTATATTTATCGTATCAGCTGAGTAATAACTCGGTACATATATTCTCATTATTATTATTTGATAGTTATGCTATAAATATATTATATTTCATGATAAAAAGCGTGAACTTCGTTAACTATGATTTGAAGTTAATAAAGTAATATCGTATAACATTAAATTACCAATTATCGTATAATATATATATATATATATATATATTGTAACCCTATAAATTTTAATTTTTTCAATATTTTAATTTTTATTAAAATATTGTATTTATTTTACCTAATCTAACCGGTTTATAAAATAAATTATGGTTATCAAATCGGCATTCATTGTTTCGACATTTATTATCTATGCTGTTTGAGAGATGGCAGCACTACGTTGTTCGCCGGTCGGTCGTCTTTTGGACCGTTGAGCAGGCGCCGGTCGCTTACTGACGCCTGTCAGTTTTAAACGATTAAATATATTACTATTTGTAAGTATATTCGTTGAATATAGTGGATTATTGGCATTGAATATGTTGTTGTACATTTCGTATATTGGTTTCTATATTCGTTTCAGATTATATAGAAAATTGTACTAACGGAGGGTTAACTACGTCATCCACTTTGTAAAATTTATTTGAGAGGTTCGGGTTACCAAACCGTAAGTAAAACACAGTGTATTCGTTTAGTCGAGGCATATTATTTGTTATTTGAGTAGTATTTAATCGATTCTTCGTTTAATTCCAGTCTTTGTATCAAAACCGTGCCACGTGCAATATAAGTCATATGTTGCCTTATTTCTACATATTTAAAACTCCTGAGGTGAGTTGATGCATAAATTACATTCAATTGTCAATGTATCACGTGGCTCAATATTTATTTTTATCAATTTCTTCATATTTTGTTCAAAAACTGAACTGACTTTGTCAATGTACTAGGTGACCTGGGTCGAATCCTAATGTGATTCCAATCGCTTAAAAGCTTTGTTTCATTAATTTAAATATAGTTCTTGCTTTCGAATATTATTTTATTGCTAATTAAGCAATAATTTTCCACGTTTTGACACTTTAATAACCTCAATTGTCTAGGTTATTACTTGGTTTCAATAACTTATTTTTCTTTGTACCTGTGTCTAGGGCATTCTTAGGACTTTCTTAGTATGTATGCAAGATAGGTAATAAGTTGTTTTGTTCACAGAGAGTGTTTATTTTTCTTAAATTTTATATATACTTTGTATATTGCATTACAAAGTAATATAATATTATTCGGTGGATTTGGAGCTGTTGGAGGCTCTTCTGTTTTATGAAGGAGAGGCTGCTTGTCCAGTCACCTGCTGTTGCTGCTGGTGCTTTTGCTGCTTCGTACTGCTTTTATTTATTTGCTCACTCATTGTGACACTGCGTACAGGGTTTGCACTATCCTGCAAATCCTGTAACCAATGCCAACTCACCTACAACTAACTTATAATATTTTATTGTATTAATGTTAACTTAATTGACCAGATACTGTCAACGGCCCACCCCCTGATTTTTGTTATGTTGTAAAATTTATAATGTTTATGACGAGTTTTATTAATGTAACGGTCTTGGTGGAACGAACCTCTTACACACAAGAACCCCGTGACAATATATATATACAAACAAAATTTTTTCTTATCTCTTTTTGGTAGAATTTAGATTCCTAAGGGGTGATAAAGTAGTGGTAGTAAATAGGTTTACATGTTGTGATTTGTTTCGTAAGATGTCGTTTAAAAGTATTTGTAAGAGCTTGTATTAAGAAAGTATTTTATTCTATAAAATAAAACATAAACACAAATCCTAATGAAATGTTTTGTTTCACGGCTCAAAAGGAGTCGGAATTAGTCCGTCGTCATCCGAAACCAATGAACCGACTATTCCATTGTTCGCTTCACGGTTACAAATATCATCTTCCAATATTAGCATCGATAATGACGCTGAGTGAATATCCCAAAAGTAGAGGTTGTAATCATTGAGAACATTGTTATGTTATCAAATTAATATGTATAACTACATTAAATTTCAAGCCATTTTTTAACTTACGAGTAATCGCCTTATAGAAATGCATCCGTTACGCGCTAACAATAAGTTATTGAGGTTTTCGGTCAGTCTTTTTTTCCGTAGCAACGTGGAGCTAGGAATTTGGCAGTGTTGCTTTTCCGGGCCTTAGCAGGCACTTGTCTGGCTTGATATCTTTTCAGTAGAATCAGATTGCCGTCTTATCGGATTCTTACTCATGTGCGGCTGTTGTTGTTGCTGACTGACACTCAGAATGACTAATAAACCTTAAGGACCGATTATATTTCAAATCAGTTGCAGTCTGCGCGAGTCAGACTGAGCGAAAAAATAATTGATTGTTGCTAAAACTAAAAAAAAAACTGAATCTTAAAGAAACAAAATCTAAAATGAGTTTACAGTTCATGAAATATTATTTCAAAAAACAAATAAAAGCTATTTGATGACAAAAACGTTACAACGTTGTTGGTATTCGGAACAACTTAAGTAAAACTTTAGTCGAGCTTATACATTTGCTAAAACTGTGTACGTTACATAACGCTGACTCATCTTACAGAAAATGGCTTCGTTAATATTTATTTTTAGTTTATTTAAAATGCTTTTAGCAAACGCTCGTGCTTTCCCTAATAATCATAGTATCGTATTTATTAGGAGAGCTTATTAATGATTGTTTTTTTTACTGCATATGTTTTTGTTTGTTTAGGTTTTTATGTTTACGGATTTCTCTAAAACGGCTTTACCGATTTTGATTATAGCTGTTTTCTATTACGGTAGACCCCGCTACAATCCCGATTGTTTTACATTATATACAATATATAAATATAATATATCGATTAAAAAAACATATTTATCAAACTGTCGTGTCACAAATTTGATTACTAAAAGTAAAATCTGTCTTGTCTCGCTAAGGCACCGACCACACCTACTGAAAAATATGAATAATAATTTTCAGTCGGTATTATTATTTGCAGGTAAATTATACATATGAATGAATTCACTAGTTTCTACTCTTATTGCGATTCGTTGCTTCGCGTCACCGACATGTTAATGTTATATATATAACATTATAAGAACGCGTGAATCTTAACCGATGCACGTGGGTTCAAACCCGAGAAAGTACCTCTAAATTTTCATGTGCTTAATTTCTGTTTATAATTCATCTCGTGCTTTTCGGTGAAGGAAACATCGCGAGGAAACCTGCATGTGTCTAATTTCATCGAAATTCTGCCACATGTGTATTCCACCAACCCGCATTATAGCAGCGTGGTGGAATAAGCTCCAAACCTTCTCCTCAAAAAAGGGAGAGGAGGCCTTAGCCCAGCAGTGGGACATTTACAGGCTGTTACTTACTTTACTTTACTTTATTGTACCGAGTTTGCGACATACTGTGTATTTTGATAAATAACTCTCACTGGTGGTAGAGCTTTGTGTAAGCTCGTCTGCTTAGGTACCACCCACTCATCAGATATTCTACCGAAAAACAACAGTACTTGGTATTATTGTATTCCCGTTTGAAGGGTGAGTGATCCAGTATAATTACAGGCACAAGGGACATAACATCTGAGTCAACATTCCCAAGGTTGGTGGCGCATTGGTGATGTAAGCGATGGTTAACATTTCTTACAAAGGAAATGTCTATGGGCGTTGGTGACCACTTACCACCAGGTGGCTTATATGCTCGTCAGCCTTCCTATACTATAAAAAAAACAAGGGATAGAATTATTACTTGGAGTGAAATAGATGTGGAAATTGTACAAATATATTTAACAGTTTCATGATTTTATTTCTATCGGCAGACCTATGTCTATGTCTGTTTTGGGTTTTCTTCTCTCCTGTTACGTGCCAGTTGTCTTCTTTGTGTAATTGATCTCAGTGGGTTTCTGAAGTTAAGAAATCAGTATCCTAGGCTAGTCTAGATGGTGTTCGCCCATCGTTATTAATCTTGCGACACGACGATACTCAAGTGCTTATAAAATCCGTTTAGAATAAAGTTATTTTTAGAATGAAAGTAATTTAATTAATCTTGCCGTAAGTGTACGTTTCAATATAATTATAAGTAGAATTATATACATCACTATATGCGGAGCACTCACTCACTCTCACAGTCTGATTTTAGTTTTATTTTACCAGTAGTATATACCTACATCCTTTCCTCGATTCCCGCGACATGCGGTTACAATATACGCTTCAGTTTATAACAATATTAATTCTAAATTCATTAATGTAATTTTGACTTAATCATGAATCATATATGTTAGTATTTCCCATGGCAAGGACAAGTGATACCTCTGAATGTTTTGCTAGAAACCTTTTCAAACAAGCAACTTTGTGTAAGTTCGCCGTCTCTCTTGACATCACGTCAAAACTTACAGTTTACATTTGCACGTAATTAGTGAGTAGCAGACGCGAGATAAAATTAACGCTCGCCAACTTTTAGTTGTTTATTTGTATGAGTTATAATTGAGTTCAGTTCTTGTTGGTATTAAGTGTACACTAAAAATGCTGAAGTAAAAACTAATAATCAAATGTTTGTTTTTGTTAAAGCAAAGCGGTAACCTTGAGGTGAGTCATTTATTTTATCAAAGCTGTTTACTCAGTCGCTAGAGTTAGCTTTGAATTTAAGTTTTTGTTATTTGTTCAGGATATTACAAGAGATGTACATATACTAAGCTAACTTAACAGATGCAAGAATTTACAGTACGATAAAAGGTAAATAAAAGTGGTAAATGCACTCTATTCTTATATACATTACGATTTATTGGAACTTTTCATACAGACTTGAAGTATAAATTATAATAAAATAAATAAACTTGAGGCATAAATTATAATAATTTTACGAAAAAGAATACATATATTTGCTGTATGTGGTATTTTTATTGCTGTAGCACGTACAATGTTTACGAATGTAGCACATACGCTATGAGATTATAATAGTCGTAGCAGACATGATACAGTTTCCGAAATTTATATTTACAGTAATCTGTGATATTTAGTTTGAAATATTTTACTATAAAATTAGGAATATGGTTATAAAATATTCTGTTGCCTTATTGTTTAATATTTGTGTACTGTTTGTCAAAAATCCAAACTAGTATCTTAGTGAGATTTGTAATACAAAATAGGGTCAGTTGCTTATCTTATTTACTATCTTCAAAGTGGTTAGAATCTCGCTCCAAGAAAACTTTCTCTTATATATAACAGCGGTGAGACTTGCCTATGTTTCTCTTTCGCGTAAAAGCTATCTCCTAAACAGCTTTCGATATCATCGAGAAATTGCCTGAGGCGACCCTCACACACACATCTTACATCGACAAGTTCTGTCAGTTAACACATACTCGTAAATATTACATATACGCGCTGGTGTACACATAGCACACATGCGTCGAATAAGCTCACACATCCACGATTCACGACTCGTTAACACGCCTACGACGCTTTACGGAGATGACTGCTGACTTGCAACAACTGCTAAGAGACGGAAGGGACGTTTTGGGATGAAAAAGATATATACAGATAATTTGTATAGTTTTAGTCTGTTACACTATGTATGTAAAGGTCCAACGTCTTGTGAGCGTAAGTTCATAGAGATCGCTAACAACTGCTGTAATACGAGTATATGTTACTTTTTGCCAAAGCCAGTTTTTTGTAATATCTCCTAAACTACAGATCCAAATTTCAAAATGTATGAAGCAATTTTAAGTAACAAAGACGACAACTAACAACACACACTCAAACACACTCACTAAACACACTTTATAAAAATTTTTTTTTTTTTTTTTTATAGAAAAGGAAGGCGGACGAGCATATGGGCCACCTGATGGTAAGTGGTCACCAACGCTCTTAGACATTGGCATTGTAAGAAATGTCAACCATCGCTTACATATCCAATGCGCCACCAACCTTGGGAACTAAGATTTTATGTCCCTTGTGCCTGTAATTACACTGGCTCACTCACCCTTCAAACCGGAACACAACAATATCAAGTATTGCTGTTTTGCGGTAGAATATCTGATGAGTGGGTGGTACCTACCCAGACGAGCTTGCACAAAGCCCTACCACCAGTAAAATACTAATTAATTATAGGTACTTAATAAAATACTAATTAATTACAGGTACAAGGGACATACGTCTTAGTTCCCAAGGTTGGTGGCGCATTGGTGATGTAAGCGATGGTTAACATTTCTTACAATACCAATGTCTATGGGCGTTGGTAACCACTTACCATCTGGTGGCCCATATGTTCGTCCGCCTTCCTATTCTATATAAAAAAAACTATGATTATATGAATAAATGTTAATTTATAATTTTATTTATTATTTCATTTTCAATTTGATCGGTTCAGGACTTGGGTACCACTTACTAGTAACTGTACCGCAAAACAGCAAAAGGTTTGATTGGTGAGTGAGAGTGATTATAAGCACAAGGAGCATAAGAGCTACATCTCGTGACGTGAACGGAAATAGTGAAGTATATTTTTAAATTACAGGTGCCTGTGGAAAATAGTTAACAATTACTTTCAAGCCTTTTTTGCTTTGTATGTCTTCCTAAAATAAATTAAAAAAATATTTTTTTTTTGTCATCAAATGTTTTCGAGCACTAGTTCCGTTTATAGACTTGCAACAAAACCTCTGAATAAATTTAAGATAAAATATTCTAGAAAGCTGCGATGTCGTGCAAAACTCAGGCCACAATCGTCAAAAAATATGAATATATTTGCAAAAGCTATACGAATAACATTTTCAAAGAATTATATACAGAACGTGGAAGAGCGGCCGGTATTTTGCGCAGCCAACAATACTTCGCATAGCTCGGTGGAAATATTTTATTAACGTGCATAACAAACTACAAAATGTGCAGGCATTCTTCATTACATTAAAATATTTTCCATTTCACACCACAACGTAGTAACAGAATAATAATTTGCAGGCAAATTTTCACTAAGCTTCTGCGCATCGTTCGAAGAAATCAAAACCAATTTATGATATTATTTATGTACGGTACTTGTAGTTCAAAAACCAATAGGGATACGTCAATCTCAATCGGCGATATTTTTTTAAACTGCAAGAAATACTTGTACAGTAGATACAAAATGTCCACCCGTGGAAGAGCTTGCGAAGCAAGACTAAATCACAGATTCCGTTACATTGCGGGTACGTAATAGTAGAGTAGGTCGTAGTAAGGTAACGAATAGCCGAGTCCGCGGCGAGAACACCTGCCGACTAATCGTTTCCCCCTCGGAGAGCTTAATGCGAGTCGGACGTATGCGCCAATGCGATAACAAGAGAAAAATTATCGTTCGGAATGGGTAAGTTGTTGGCTCGGCACGAAAACTTTCTTCGTGTAAAGATAACGTGAACTCTTATATTTGGTGTAAATAAAATTTATCTAATTTTAAAATATTGAATGTAATATTCACACATTTACATGATATTTATATATATATCATAGCTTATTGTATAAACTACTTAAATATGTTTTTATTCTCTTTAAAAATTTGTTTATTTCATGGAATTCAAAACATGTGCAAATCCTAGAAAACAGCGATTACGCCTCGCAAAACTGTGAGCAATTATAATATCAAAAACTTCATACATATTCGACAAAACCGGTCGACATTACTCGGGCTTAATACAGATTTAACGAGCAAGTAACGCGTGGCGGCGCCGCTTCCGTGTAAATGCCTGCTTTGCAATTCTACGACGCTCGTGCGGTCGCTCGTCGTTCGTCGCATCCACATCGTATCACGCTAAACGTTACTTTTTACGTCATTGGCGGATTTGTACATATTTTCATGTATAAAGTTGTGTTTGCACTAAAGGAAAATTGGCAACTTTTATGCTGACAAAACAAAAGCTTTATAATTACCTAAAGTTGTTATCTTAAATTGCTTAAATGTTGTGTAATGTTGGCAACTTTCTAATGAATTGCAAGAAGTTGTAAGCAAAGAAATAGCGAAATATTTCAGTGAAATTTTTTTTTAGTATGAATATACTAATGCAGAGTTTTACATGGCCATTGTTTGTAAAGCACGTTAAACATAACAATACGTTAGGTGAAAAGTAGTTGTTATTTAATATTTGCGGTGAATTTAAAAATAATTAAAAACGTTATTTCAATTTATGTGTTTTATAATATCTGACTTCTACACTATGACTATTTTAAATTTTTATTTGTATTTACTAAGGGCTTTAATGCTTATTAATAAGTATGTATGTATGTAGTAGGCTTCTTAATAAGTCACAAAATAAATACTAAGTCACTTGTGTGATAAATTGTGTGCATAATATTAAAATTTGCAATAATTATTTATATAATACAAAATGTTGCTCGAAAAAAAAATATATATTTTTAAAAATATATATATACAAGAGGTTTTAGATTACAACTATTTTACAAAAAGTAACGTGGTCGAATATCTCAAATATTATAAATACATTAAAATAATGTTAATTCACACAAATACATTTTTTGTAAAAATATAAATTTATATGAAGAAAGTCTCTGCCGATCACAAGATCGGAATCTGATTACTCAGATTCCAAGTTAAAATAAATCATTGAAACTTGCTCTCTTATGTAGTTCCGACTTGACGATATGTCTTGTAAATGCTTCTAAGTCGATTTTCAAATCATGTTTTCTGAATACTCTCCGAATATAAACTCAGTTTTGTAAGATTACTTGGACTGTAATATAAAAGTTTCAGCGCAGTACTCACTAAGGAAGGTGTAGTTTGTAAATGATATTTAATTAATTTTGCAGTGAGCTTCAAGGCAGTAGGAGGTTTTGAATTCGGTTATTTTTCGATTATATTGGTTAGATTCACGGTGCGCAAGCGATCCCGTGGCATTCTTCGTTAAGAAAGAGTACCGCTGGTTTTTTAGTGGGTATTCCGATGTCCGAAGCGCACTCGGCGCCTTGGACACCGGCGAGCCCCACATACGCCCCTACTGTTCCCGTGGGGGAAACGCGTAATGCGTTTTTCCAGCGATAAAAAAGGGTGGAAATTAGATAGATATGTCATTGTTTATGTCATGTCAAAGTGTTGTTGTCTCATTTGACCTCTAACATTATTACTAAATTATGTAAATATTAACAGGTTAAGGTTTTTTACATTATCCTAATGAATAAAAAGCAAAAGGAATATCGTTAAGATTGTACTTTACACAATTTACTCAAACGCGTAACGTAACGTAAGAATATCCTTAAATATTCAATGTTGTTCCAACAAAACGTAGACAAGGACGTAGTAGACGTTCGACGTACGACGAAATAGACGTAAACGACAATGTGAATTTTCGTGCAAGATTTTCTTCTTCGTGTTTATACGCCATCTACTTAACAACCTCTTTCGATATCATCAGCAAATAGCGAACATTGTCTTCTATAGACGGCACTGTCACGCGAGCCTGCTCCCGTCGTCGGCTATCATGTATAAAAGTCCGTTGCTCTAAAACCCTTATGGCGAAAATTGTCTTCAGAAGGACGAGTTTCAATGACTAAATCCAAACAACCACATGACACGCTAAGCGCGATTGGTTTATTCTTATAAAGCAATATTAATTCAATAATCAAGTGATATGAAAAGATTCCAGTTTGGACATAATATAATGCATTGTATACCAATCTTATATATTACATAATTTTCTTAAATGAACCAACGACAATGTCAACTTTAGTCGCTATCGTAGTTAGTCGAGAAAAGTTATCGGTGCGTGAGGATATCTGGCATAAGTACAACAGTCGTACTTACAAATAAAAATTTGTATATTTGAAAATGTCAATATAACACAATCACATATAAAAATATGTGGCGGTTACGACGCCTTACGACGGAGGGACGCCCGGCATACGTGAAACATGGAAATTGCTGGTTATTCTATGAATTTATATTCAAAAAAAAAAAAAAAGAAGCCTTTATTTTTATTTTACAATTTAAAATTTTAAACGTTCTCCAAGATCTTGTTGTAAAAGCTTTTAAAAAAATATTTTGAGAAGGAGCAGTTAATATTTCAATCTCTATATTTTTTTTCTTACAGGAACTTAATAGATTGCGCGAATAACCCGTTTCTATAACAAACAATCTTTCCCTGTAACATTAATTGATTCTCAATACACAAAATCACAATATATATAATTTATACACTTTAAAAGAAAAAAAAAGAAAAAGAAATATTGTGTTGTAAAAATGTAATGTATTTTAATAATGTGGCTAAAATATAATGTAAATATTTTCCTTACCAATATAAGGTGCTTTGAAATATTACAACGGACTGACGAGCTTGTAAAGCTCGTGGGGATGTTCTCCTAAACACCTTAATAAGCATGCGATGCTTATTAAGTTGTTTAGCCCGTATTTGAACGCCCGGTTTTATTTTATAACGTCGTTTTACTCAACATACTGAAATTTAGTAATTAATGCGGCGATATTACATTATAATAAGTGTTGCTTAATGTAAAAGTAAACCTAAAAATTCGAAATATGAGCAAAATAGGAAATTAAAGCTTGTACATGCGCAGATCTCTATAATATAAATATTGTAATTTTGTTAAATTGTGTATAATATGCGTGTTCACTCGCGCGGTGTTATAGTGTTGTGTAATGTCGTCTGGGTGGTACCCTCCAGTTTTCGGTAATTCTATCAGCAAACAGTAATATTTTATATTGTTTTTTCGGTGTTTCGATTTGAAGACTGAGTAAGCTAGTATCATTACAGGCAGGAAAGACAAAACATAATAGTCGCCGTAGTTGGTGGAACATTACGGTGAAAGAATTAAATAGTATTTCCGGGTGGCGGGGACTACATGCTACGTTTCTTTTATAAATAATAAGTCGTGTTTTAGTCTATATAAGTATTGAAATTGTTATTGTGTAATTACTTCTACATAATTGTTTTGGCAAAAATGTTCTTCCTCTATTGTAATATGATTGAAACTAATTTAAAAGCGTAATAAATTCAAAGCTTACTTCTCATAAAACTTGGAAACGATTTTTTCTCATTCATAAAAAATAATTCGCGCCATATTGTTATTGGTATATACAGTTGGTTTCTTTTTTCGAGGCTGATTAGTATTCAATTGGCGCGGAGAGAAAGTTAGGCGTAACAAACTGTCCGAATTTCAGGCGGACCGGACCGAGTCCACCTGTCGGTTAATCGTTGCCTCCCTCCTCCTCGCCTGTCCCCTTCCTCCTATCTTCCTTACCTCAAAGCGATAAAAACATCATTAGCTGAGCAAGGCGTCACCTCGCAGGTAGAGAGAGCTTCGCTTCGCTGTAATCTGATAAGTTTAACAGATTAACGAGTTATTAATCGCTTTAGTTCTTCTAGTATAAGAGGGCATTGGTGAGTAACTCAATCAGGTTTTGTGAGCCCGCACCCGAGATCGAATCGGGTCATTCTTACTATCTGCAATTAAGTCAGATAACAATCGAACGTCGTTGTATGAGATTCGATATTATCTTTATTATCACGTTTAAATTCGTTAAGTATTTAGTTTATAAAGCCTTCTCTTTCTCTTTTACTTGATTAACTTACTCCGATCAATAGGTCATCGTAATCATGTCATGTTGTATTAAAAATATAAAATTTTGTAACATAATTACTTCAAAATTTTATTTATACTTATATTCAGATAATCCAAATTTAAATAATTAAAAGTTTAATTAAAATAAACAACAATAATAATCTTCTAAGCGAATTATATCGCTTATTGGATTATTTGAATTTAATTATAAATAAAAAATATAAACATAAAAATAAAAAAAGCAATAAGACGCCATAAAGTCACAAATGAATACGGCGAGACATTCTCACTAGAAGTCAAACAAGTAATCGAAGCTCAGAAGCTCGAAAAATTCTTGGCCAACGAATTTAGATTTGATTTCCGAGATGATCATAGACTGCTATCAATTAAGTTGCCGACGACATTGAATTTCTAGTTACAGTCTGATAAGTCTTTGTATATTTCTGGCTCATATAATTTAGTTATTAAATTATTTAACTAATATTTCAAACCAATGTTGATTACGACACGATATGTCCTTTTCTAACGTTAAAAAAGATAGCTTGTTACTTCTTAAATTTGCTCAAACGACTAGGGGTTCCAATAAAAATTTTGCGTAAAAGTCGATTGTATAGTGAAATAGGATAAAAGGTACGTTTTGTGTAATCATTTATTGGCAACATCTATTGGCAGCCCCGGGGGTAAGGCTGACCGACTCGTTACACATCCGTCCCGACCGGCGTCCCGTTACAATATATTTTTTTAATAAAAATAAATTTGTTTCGTGCAATCGCGGTCTTATTTAAAGTGTGTAAAAAACAAGGGGTGTTACTCCAATACTTCACGGGAGATTCATCGGGAGGTCGGCACACGCATGAAGAACATGAGTGAAGGTGTAATAGTTGTAGACAGTATAGGTCGTGAATTTTTGTTAATGATGATCAGCGATCACTCTTGACACACGGTGACGTATGATTCAGACTGTACCGGTGTAGACAAGGCAATAATTTCAAAATCACATTACGTGTAAGAAGAAACAATTTATGTTTTAACCTGAAATATGTTACATCATATTATAATTAACGTCAAGCAAAGCGCACGAGTAACATACAGCTCTTTTTTTTTTTATATGTCCGGGATGGTGGTAGTAGAGTCCAAACGCGACGACGGCCAGTACAGTCGGGAAGAATGTTCTGTACTAGCCGTCACCGCCTTGCCGGCCCGCAAGATGCCTCTTCACGCCTCGTTTGAAGGAACCCGGGTTGTAAAAGGAGGGGAACACGTGAGCTCATAATATAATCTAGATTTTATTAATTACTTTATAAATTCTTTGATCTTGTATGTGCACTGTAACATTTTAAAGATTCTGTGTGTTAGCAAAATGTTTAAAGTTACCACCGCGCACCGGCATATCTATACATAATTTCATTAGAAAAAATAAGTAAAAAGAACAATGATCCAAAACTTCTGTAAATAATTTTTTTATTAATTTATCTTAAAGTGGAATCAAATGTTAGTTTCGTTCATTTTTCATCTTTCATTTTGTTCACTCTCTCAAAGTGACAAACAAGAAATGAAACAACAGGGACAAATGAATTAATTAGTGAATCAATACAAGAATGTTGGATATTGGCGTTCGGCTCAGAAATAATTATTCATTCACTTCTTTCTTCAGAGTGAATGTGTCTGATATTACCTTAAGGTTTAAATTTTAAACGATAAAATAAAAGTATAACTGGGCCACGTGAAAATATGAATAAGTTTACAAAATGTTTCCTTTTCTACAACATGAAATATGTCGAGTCTCGTGTAATACTATGAGTGGGTCATAAAACAGAACAAACGAAACGAAATGTAAGCACGAACGCTGGCACAGTTTATGCGGCATCATTTCGTATTGTCGGTGGACAGTGCAATAAACTAGCAGCGCTGGCGTCACTCGAGGACAGTTCCGCGAAGATGTTGAGACAAAGCGTTCGAGATAGAATAACGATATCTTTCATGCGACCGAGGACTCGCAAACAATGCAGTCGATGGAGACAACGGTCGCCTCGTTTTGTTCAACTCCCCTTTATTTTTTCCTCAGGCAATCTATCCTTATATTTTACAGTAGCGAATATTTTGATAACATTTTTATTTGTTACTTTATTTAATATTCAACTCTACATTATTATATTTTGCAAAGTGAATAATAGCTTGTTACGTCTAAACTCCTCGCTGAAATATTCGATTCGTTAACGAGGATGACAATGCATAATATTATACAATTGTTATACTTTTACTTCAAAACTTCAATAGCGTATCTGTTGAAAATTTTTGTATGTTATAACATTAAAATAAATAAAGTTTATAATAACATTACACGATTTCTATGCTATTATTTGTATATACATAGCTAAGTATGAAACAAAAGAAACATTATATTTAGTGCAAGATATGTAAGAATTAATTTTATAAATTATTTTTATAACAAGACATAAATTCTTATATTCTTTCTAAGGCGTACTGTCCAAAATAAAGTATTTGTTTTAATTTCCAATGATAAGATACTCAAGTAAATTAAATTGCTCCACAAACCTATATGTCTCTATTTACATAATAGAGAGCAATACAGGGAGGTAGTTCAGCAAAACTTGTTGCAGGAGTTTCTCAAAGCACCGTTACACCTCCCGTTCGCTTGCGAGTGCCCGACGACGGCGACTTCGTGTTCAAATGTCCCGTGTTCAGAAACATTCGCCTTTGACTGCACTTTAATAGCCACTATCCATTACTTCCACGCTAACTCGGTTCCTCACATCCATCCCGCTTCCATTATAGCTTTGAAGGACGGACTCAAATTGAACGTACACAACGTGTACGTGTACTGAGTGCACTACAAATACCTTTAGATATTATTATTTTATGAAATATTTATGTATTTACTTATTTTGAAGCCGAGGTGCTTCAGTCCATACAACGGTGTACGATCTCAATCGAGCATTATTTGTTCAAATATGGCTAGGGACCACTGACGATGTACTTAATTTGAATTTATAATCCATCTTGTGTACAACCGCCAAAGGAGACATCGTAAATAAGCCTGCATGTGACGTATAAAAATCTGTGACAAGCTGGACCCGCACTGGAGCACTATGTTGGAATACGTGGTCTTCTTTTTCAGAGCTCTTTGCCCAGCCGTGGGATATTTCCGGCCCGTTGCTTAATTTTATTTCTTTTTGATAATTCAGTAGATAATAGTAATTTTGTTCATGAAGTTTTTATTATTTGGCCAGACTCACGAATTTTCTCTTTAACTCTTGATTAAAATACAATTAATAATAGACGGCGTCAAACGAAATAGGTTGTATCATCCAGTTCAAGGCCGCGGTAAAAGGAATGTAATATTTAAGTACAAAGCAAACCACTTTCGCGGATAATTTATAAGAATTTGAAACACGAGCGCAGTACAACTCGAGGGCTGAGGAAACACTCCTCCGTTATACAAGTGCGCGGTCGTCGTTATTGCAGTCTCATTACTAAGACTACTTCCGCGAACGTACTTAAGATTTAAACATCATTAATATTACAAATATAATAAATTTCTTATATCAGAATATTTTGAATCTACGCTGTATCACCAAATGTAAGTACATAAGTAAGTACCAACACTCAGAACCTATTTTACCGCCAAACAGCAATACTAAGTACTGTTGTGTTTGAAGGTGAGTGAGCCAGTGTAACTACAGGGACAAGATATTATAATAATGTCCTACAGAGCCATTTCGGCCACAGCGGCCGATCTCAAGAGAGATTAGCCAATTACTCAGTAGATATTATAGTGCACAAGTGTGGGCGCAAACACAGGTGCACTCAATTCCCTAACTCTTATAATCCGATGGGACGGCAATCCCACACAACCGGAAAGAGTTCAGGCGCAGGACCAACGGCTTTACGTGCTTTCCGAGGCACGGGGGCGTACACACTTCCAACTTTCAGACTCCGGGCTGCTTCTGAGAATTTTTCTAACAGAAAAATCCAATAATTTTTAACTGGCCCAACCTGGGAACTGAACACAGGACCTCCGGGTATGAGGTCTTATATCAAGCCGTTAGACCAACGAGGCAGTTAAAGACAAGAGGACAAGGGACAAAATATATAACATAGTAGTATACGCAAGTAATTTCGTGCTGTCCCCGAAGAGACGGAGTACCGCTGGTTTTTAGCTAGAGATTAGGTGAGTCCCACATATCCCCCACTGTATTTACGAAAAACGATTGACAGTAAATTAAGAGACACGTCGGTACGCTCAAGTTCTCAAAGATTCGATAAAATACCGCTTAAAACCCAAGCTGTCTAAAATAATTTAAGCTTTATTTTTATAAAGCAAAGTTTAAGTTCAATCACAGGTCAATGATAAGACACAATGTTTCCCTCTATAAAAACTTAATTGTAAAACTAATAATTAGTTAATATTATAACTGATCTACCAGTTTTTAAATCAATTTCGTCAGCCCGTTATAGTTTTAGAAGTGTTCACCGTAAAAACGGCTGAACAAATGCATTTCTCTGAGACCTCGGCTTCATGAACGATGGTTTTAAGGCAAACCCGATTTCAGTCACCGCGGTCATTCTAATCATTCATCATAATCACGAAACGGGATTTCAACCTATTGCCTGACGATCTACGGCCAAATCAGCTAGCCACTAGACCAACAAGGCATTTAATATAATATTTATTTATTTTATTTATTTAGTGTACAGGAAACAAACAGTGAAATAATTACAATAAAATAAAAAATATAAAACAATTCATAAACCAAAACAGTTTCCATTTATAAATTAATCATAAGTAATTACAAAACAAGACATTTTTTATATTTAATAGGTGCATGAAATTATATAATTCATTTATATAATTTAATTTAATATAAATTTAATTTTTTAAATCAAGAAAACATAATTTAATATATTATTTAATATATTACCTATATTCCAAAAAATGTGTCCGTAGCTTTTGTCCGTCTTGAATCAATGACCACGTTAGTAGAGTAACAGCCTGTTAATTTCCCACTGCTGGGCTAAGGCCTCCTCTTCCTTTTAAGGAGAAGGTTTGGAGCTTATTCCACCACGCTGGTCCAATGCGGGTTTGTAGAATACACATGTGGCAGAATTTCAATGAAATTAGACACATGTAGGTTTCTTCACGATGTTTTCCTTCACCGTCAAGCACGAGATGAATTATAACACAAATTAAGCACATGAAAATTCAGTGGTGATTGCCCGGGTTTGAACCCACGATCATCAGTTAAGATTCACGCGTTTTAACCACTAAGCCATCTCGGCTTTGACCACGTTAGTAAATAATTACAATTATTTATAATCTTTATTAGATTTAGGTTTTTGTGTTACAATTTACTATAAAATGATTCGATAAGGAAACTGTCTATTTCTTATATATTGAAGTAAATTAGAACACTCAGTTTAGTCTCATTCAGTCGTAAAATTAAGACAAGAAAGTTCAGTTATTAGTATTCTAGTTAGTAA
Source organism: Nymphalis io (assembly GCF_905147045.1). Lineage (NCBI taxonomy): Eukaryota > Metazoa > Arthropoda > Insecta > Lepidoptera > Nymphalidae > Nymphalis > Nymphalis io. Next base: position 73,824 of record NC_065905.1, read on the forward strand.
AAATACAGAAGAAAGCGTGACACGCTTCCGAAGGAAACCTTTTCATCTTTGATTATTTGCCCGAAGGCGCCGCCTTTCAACTATACGTCACTGAATAGACGCGCTGAAAGCTGAAACATGTGAACAACTACTGTTTTCAGAACCGAGTGTACATTAACATTCTGCAGCTTACATTGCCTTGAATACTTCATCAATATTAAATTACGTGTCTACAACTCTGTGTTATTTTCGTCGCGTCTGTCAGTGTCTCATAAGTTTAAAATAGTGACCCAATTTCCTGCTTGTAGGTTGTCATTTTAGAACGAGGACACGTTTGTCATTTTATTATATATTTATTTATTTAAAATTAAGCCACCCCCGCCACCCTTACGTATTAGGCAATCGGTTCGTAAGAAATGAAATCTATTCATCATAAAACTTTTCTGATCGTAGATTGAGAGAAATCTCTCATCATAATATATTAATGTAACAGTAACAGCCTGTGAATGTCCCACGATGCTCCAATTCTGGTTGGTGGAATACACATGTGGTAGAATTTCACTGAAATTAGACACAGGTAGGTTTTCTCACGATGTTTTCCGTCACCGTATATCACGAGATGAATTATCAGGTCCTTACATATGAAATTAGCGTTTTGTCGTGCTGACCACTTTGATCTGAAATATCTCCTCTTTGGTTAAAAATTCCAAATTCATATTTATAAATTCATTTAGCTGGTACGTTTGAATTTTGAAAACAGTTATTTATTTGTTTTTTCCTCATTATTTTTTCTTTGGCGTCGCTTATTACCGCACAATGGAAAACATGAAATATCGGTGTATTTACGAGTACGTATCCATCACAAAGCACTTCAAAGATAGCTGCAGGCTTCGGGGTAAGAGATAAAACTGTATTAATCCACTTGAAGCAAATCGGGAAAGTAAAAAAACTTGAACGATGGGTACCTCATGAATTGAGTGAATCGAACTTGCAAACACGCGTCGACTGCTGTGTTACTTTGCTCAACCGACACAACAACAATCATCAGCCGAAAGACGTCCACTGCTGGACAAAGGCCTCCCCCAAGGATTTCCACGTTGGCCGATCTTGCGCTGCCCGCATCCAACGGCTTCCCGCGACTCGTTCTAAGTCGTCGGTCCACCTTGTAGGGGGCCTGCCCACGCTGCGTCTTCCGGTTCGTGGTCGCCACTCGAGAACCTTTCTGCCCCAGCGGCCGTCGGTTCTGCGAGCAATGTGCCCCGCCCACTGCCACTTCAATTTAGCAATTCTTCGGGCTATGTCGGTTACTTTGGTTCGCCTGCGGATTTCATCATTTCTGATTCGATCTCGCAGAGAAACTCCGAGCATAGCCCTCTCCATTGCCCTTTGAGTGACCTTGAGCCTTCTTATGAGGCCCATTGTGAGCGACCACGTCTCTGATCCATAAGTCATCACTGGCAACACACACTGGTCGAAGACTTTCGACTTGAGACACTGCGGTATTTGGGATGAGAAGATATCGTGTAGCTTCCCGAACGCTGCCCAGCCGAGTTGAATTCGACGATTGACCTCTTTCTCGAAGTTGGACCTACCTAGTTGGATGGTCTGACCTAGGTAGACATAGTTGTCTACAACTTCGAGTGCAGAATTTCCAACCTTGACTTGAGTGGGTGCAACATGGATGTTCGACATGATTTTCGTCTTGTCCATGTTCATTTTTAGACCCACTTGTTGGGAAACCCTGCTGAGGTCATCGAGCATAGTGCCGAGGTCTTCCAAGGTCTCAGCCATAATTACAATGTCATCGGCAAATCGAAGATGAGTGATGTACTCGCCGTTAATATTGATGCCAAGTCCGTTCCAGTCCAGAAGCTTGAAAACATCTTCCAATGCAGCGGTAAACAGTTTCGGAGATATCACGTCTCCCTGTCTTACACCTCTCTGCAGTTGGATAGGTTTTGAGTTCTGATCCTGGAGTCGGATCGACATGGTGGCGTTCTCGTACAAGCACTTTAACACCCTGATATACCGATAATCAATTTGGCACCTTTGAAGAGAATTCAGCACGGCCCAGGTTTCGATCGAATCAAAGGCTTTCTCATAGTCCACAAACGCTAAGCAAAGTGGCTGGTTATACTCCTCAGTCTTCTGTATAACTTGCCGCAGCGTATGTATGTGGTCTATGGTGCTAAAGCCTTTCCGGAATCCGGCTTGTTCGGGTGGCTGGAAGTCGTCAAGCCTTTGCTCGAGACGATTCGTAATGACTCTCGAAAACAACTTGTAAACATGACTCAGCAGTGAGATGGGCCTGTAATTCTTCAGAAGGGTTTTATCACCCTTCTTAAAGAAAAGTACCACCACACTTCTGTGCCATGCTTTTGGCGTTTGACCTTTGGCAATGACGGAGTTAAAAAGCCTCTGAAGAGCCCTGAGGATCGGTGTACCACCCGCCCTCAGAAGCTCGGCTGTAATACCATCATCACCAGGTGCCTTGTTGTTTTTGAGTTGTCCGAGAGCCATTCTAATCTCGAAAAGACTGACGTCCTGAAAATCTTCAGTGTAGTGTCGGGTTAGTCTTGCTCTGGGATCTGCAGCATGACTACTGACAGGTGATTGAGCTGTCGTGTACAGCTGACCGTAGAACTTCTCAACCTCTTCCAACAGCTCAGATCTTGACGTGACTATTCTGCCATCCTCAGTTTTCAGCCTTGTCAGTTGACTCTGACCAACAGAAAGATCTCTGGCGAACACTTTAGAGCCTTTGTTCCGCTCGATGGCCTCTTTAATGCGCATTGTATTAATTTGGCGAGTGTCGCGAGTTAGAGACTTTGAAATCCGTCTGTTGATCAGCCGATAGCCGGCAGCATCAGCTGGGGACGTCAGAATCATTTTCCGTCTTTCCTCTATAAGCCGTAGGGTAGAGGCAGAGATCTTTTTGGTTCCTTTTGTACGGCTGGTCTTGAAGGTCTTAGACCCAGCCGTACGGACAGTTTCCACAAGCCTGTCGTTGTATGTGTCCACTTCCTCGCAGTCTGCTAGGCAATCGAAACGGTTTTGGAGTTCGAGCTGAAAGGCTTCGGGATTTCGGATTTGAAGAGGTGATGGTCGGAGCGTAGACTTCATCAGTCGGGACCTCTGGAGTTTAACATTGATATTTAACGAGCCTCTTACGAGTCTGTGATCGCTCCCAGTTTTGACTGCATTGATCACGGAGACGTCATTAAATATTTGTCTTCTCGTCGACAAGATGAAGTCTATCTCATTCTTGGTTTTCCCATCAGGGCTCACCCAGGTCCATTTACGCTGACCTGGCTTCTTGAAAAAGGAGTTCATCATAAAGAGTCCCTCCTTCTCCATAAAGTCGGCCAACATCTGGCCCCGAGTGTTGCGGTCTCCAATTCCATGAGGTCCCACCTTTAACTCATCACCGAATCGTTTGCCCAGCTTCGCGTTGAAGTCCCCCATTACAACAGTGAAATGAGTCTTGTTGGTATGTATGGCTTTAGATAAATCCTCATACATGACCTCAACCTCATCGTCGGAGTGTGTCGAAGTCGGCGCGTATACCTGTATGACCTTCAAAGAATACCGCTTGGTGATTCTGAGTATAAGGTACGCCACCCTAGCCGACACACTCTCGATTTTCACAACGTTGTTAACGAGGTACTTGTGGACTATGAACCCGACACCACCTTGAGACAGTTGATCGCCCTCTCGGAAATAGAGAAGGTTACCGGATTTCAGGATCATCGTATCCTCCCCCTGTCTTCGGACTTCGGATAATCCGACGATATCCCAGTGTAACCTGCTCAATTCTTCCTCCAGTTCGATGATCTTCTCGTCGGTCCGCAGTGTACGCGTGTTATATGTTGCCAGGGCCAGAGGTCGTCGGTGTTGGTAACACGAAATCTGCCGGGGATTCTTAGCACCCCCTGCCCCGCCGTTACCACAGCTGTTACCAAGGCTAGGAATAGCAGGGCTGCCGGGGACTAGGGGCCGTGGTTTAGTTGCGCGAATCATGAGGGGAGATGAGATGAGAAAACCGACACAATAATGAAGAGATTTTAAATCAAATCATTACTTGTGATAAAAAGTGGATACTGTACGATAATCGGAAGCTCTCGTCGCAATGGCTGAACCCTGGAGACCCAGCCAAATTCTGCCCTAAACGAAAATTGACTCAGACAAAGTTACTTGTGAGTGTTTGGTGGACTAGCGCCGGTGTCGTTTACTACAGCTTTCTAAAATCTGGCCAAGCGATTACGGCAGATATCTATTGTCAGCAACTGTAAACCATGAAGGAAGAACTAGCTGCTAAATAACCGAGATTGGTCAATCGCTCTAGGCCACTGCAGCTTCACGATAACGCAAAACCACACACTGCAAAACAAACAACTACTAAGTTAGATGAGCTACAATTGGAATGTCTGCGATATCCTCCGTACTCCCCGGACCTTGCTTCAATAGATTACCATTTTTTTCCGGAACTTGGACAACTTCTTACAAAGAAAAAAATTCAACTCCGATGCGGCAGTCCAAACCGCCTTCAAAGAGTTTATTCTCGCCCCCATGGTTTTTTTAGGTAAAGGGATCAATGAACTACCTATGACATGGCAAAAGTGCATAGATAACAATGGTGCATACATTGATTAATTAAATATATTTTACAAAAAAAAATGACTTTATATTCCTCCCGTACAAAACGCCAATTTCATATGTAAGGACCTAATATAATCACAAATTAAGCACATGAAAATTCAGTGGTGCTTGTCCGGGCTTGAGCCCACGACCATCCGTTAAGATTCACGTTCTTACCACTGGGCCATCTCGGCTTATAATATCATATATCTGTCATAATATAATATATAAAGAGATTATGTTATAAGATTGATTAAAATTTATTTCAACAGCATGTAGATATAGGACTGGCTGGCCAAAATTAATGTTGCACGGTGGACAGGTGATATGATAAGTTGGTTAAAATGTCAGATTAAGTGCTATTTACAAGGACGAGCGATTTCACACCTCATAATTGCTGATAAAATGCTTATGTAACACAAATAATCATACATCTAAGTAGGATACTTAGATGTATTAGCATGCTATATCAGGTATAGATAATTTCGGACACGAAAACTACCACTAAGTAGATTTAGTAAAGATTCAGCCATACCTAAAGTTCACACAAGTTTACTTCTTAATACATATTCATGTAGTTACGAGTACTGTCAAGTTTGCGGGGAGGGGGGCAGATCGCCCCCACAACTTCGTTACAAGCAATCGTTCATACTCCACTGCCCACTAATTCCTCTTAATTGCTTTTCCTAGTTCAGTCGCCCAAAGCTTGTTCGCTTCAATAAGATTGTCATCCTCTTTGAAATTAAATATAAATTTTATAAATTTATTGTTGAATATAATGAAAGAGTTAAAGGTTAATAAAAATTAAAGTAACATAACAGCCTGTTAAAATGTCATCTCGCTGGGCTAAGCCTCCTATCCATTCGAGTTGAAGGTTTGGGTCTTGGTCTCCCACGCTGTTCTAATGCAGGTTGGTAATTATTTACACATGTGCAGATTTTCAATCGATATTCGTGATATTTCTCTCCATCGTCGATCATGAGATGAATTATAAATACAAATTAAACCAATAGAGTTGTCTTTGATTTATCCAGTACATAGAGAGTACAGATAAGATAAAAGTAAAGTTAAATATATTTAACAAATCGTATTTATATTTTAAAATATTACCAAAGCTTAACTTATTTTCAACCGCTTGGAATATCACGAGGGACACAACTTTATGAATCTCTGAGCAAAATCTGGTAGCTTGTGTGAGTATACTTGAAGGCAGAGCTAATTTACTCTAATATTCTCAAACTAATTATTTTAATTTTTATTAAATCTCCGTAGAGAAAGAGCACCAGTGTGCTTGTTTGTATATTTACTTTTATTTTTGATTGCCCACAGTTATTTAAATAAAAGAACAACTAAAACTATAACTATATTGCTGAATGATTCAAAATCGCTCCTTCCAGCTCCAGCTTCTGTAACATAATCTATGCGTATAATACGCATGATGGTGTAATTCTATACATATAGTGAAGTTTTTAAATCTTTATTTCAGTACTCCTCTTTCATAAATCTTCGGAGCTCTATAAATATTTTCTTCTCAGTTACCCCATATGAGGCATGTGCATTATTAAAATGTTTGTCACAGCTGCTTACAACGTGAACTAGTACTCGTACAATGATGCGGAACAACAACGATTTATAATGTAAGTTTCGATTTGCTCCTGACTACGTGTATCGCTTATGAAGTCGAGAATACACTCCTCGGAGACATAACTTTTTGCATCAACGGTTTCCAATTCGGGTTTGTTTTTGTTTTATCGATACTATTTTAGGATTTTTGGGGAATTCGCTTTTGTTTTTACACGAGAGAATTGTAATCAAGCTTGTTTCAAATATTTACTTGACGTTTTAATTTATATAAAAAAACACTGTACATATTTCATTTTGATAAGACAACGTAATATTTTTTTAATTTACATTTAATGCAAATTATACAAACTTTTTGTAGTAATTGCTTATTAAATCAATAACAATATTAAACAGTGGTTCCATCTTCCTAGCAATATCAATATCCTAGCGATATCCGAAATAATAGAACAGCTGTATAGTTTAAGTTGCGTAATTACAGTTTAACAGCGTAATAAACGTGATGATCTCGGTAGAGGGTATGTAATGGTTCTTTGTTCTGTCGCTAAAACTGCTCTGTCTTCCATTTCGAGTATTAATTCACCATCGAGCCGTTCCAAAATGATTTCTAAATTCTACTATGACCTCCGACATATAAATAAATACTTCAAAATCATAATCATTTATTTAATATAATTCGTTTGGTGATTTAAAGTATTTATGAAGGTTTATATGAATAAAAGTAATTTGATTTAGGTGCCAATAAACAAATACTATTCCGTATTAACAGAGAAGTAATCACTAAATTATTTTCATTGTTACAGATGACCTTCAAGCAGCTCCCACTTCCAACGAGTAACGATTAGTATTTAATCTAGAATGTTGAGAACGAAGAAGCGAATACATCACAAGAAGTACAAAGTGCGGTAAGCTATGAGCGAATGATCAACATGGTAGAGGACGGCAGCCGGGACTCGTCCAAGCGTGCTCTGCGAAAAAACGAACCGTCCATAATCGATGAACCCAACTGCTGTTTTATCTCACGTCGAGAAGACTCGACGCTGTTTTGCTGCAGATGCGCTCACAAAAGGCGCGCTTCACCACTCACATGTCTAGCGATATGCTTCCTAGTTCTGACCTACAACTTGCTCGGAGGGTTTCTATTTCTTGCTATAGAAGGCAACTCTTTACCACAAGAGACATCAGTCGCAGCATCAAAACCGAATTTAAGTCAGTCGCAGAGTGGCGACCTCCGTTCGAGAACTGTCGAACGCCTCTGGTCTATAACAGAAGACCTAAACATACTTTATAAAGAAAATTGGACAAAGCTAGCCGCTAAAGAGTTAATGGACTTCCAAAGAGTTCTAATGAAATCGATGCAGACTGGAGACACCCCTAGTATCTCGACCCACTATGACGCCATCGACTATCGCTGGACTTTTGCTGGCAGTTTTCTTTACGCACTAACTTTGATCACAACAATTGGTGAGTACTCCAAATAAATATATTATGTTAGGTAATAGTATTATATCTTATAATAATATTATATCTGAATTTGTGTTTACTCTGTTGAACAAAATTTCAATATTAATATATAATATGTAAATCTGTACTCAATAACTAATTTATATTCGGTACTTGCACACAGTAATATTAACAAATAATCAAATAACTTTTTAACATGAAGCTTTTATTGGGCCGCGATTATTGTAAAACATTATTGTTTCAGTGCTGTATTGTCACGAACACCAAAATGAAAACCTTATGAAACATTTCTTCGAAAATAAAAATAACAGGTACGTTTGTTTCAGGTCATGGAAGCGTAACTCCAAAATCATCAATAGGCAAGGTTGTGGCGATACTGTATGCATGTGTGGGCATACCACTAATAATGCTGTACTTATCGACTATCGGCGAGGCGCTAGCGAGGAATTTCCGCGCTCTCTACTCAAAACTTTGCCCAGCGCGCCTTAAAAGTGGTGACTTTCATTCAAAAGCAGATTGCCTGAGCAGGTACTCTCTGCCTGGCGTCGAGTGCAAGCAATTTGTCGATTGTGATAAAAAAGAAAAACTTTATGATCGTCAAAAGCGAACGCCATTTCAAGCCGCTTTAAATCTCGACAGTTTAAATGGAGGTTATCATTGGACGTGCCGGGACCACACGCGAGTGCCAATCGTACTTAGTTTACTTTTAATCATTCTGTATATAGCTATTGGCACGTTCTTATTTCATACCACTGAAAGATGGAACTTAATAGACGGATGCTATTTTTCCTTTTCAAGTCTCGCGACGATAGGTTTTGGACATTTAAGGCCCGGGTCATACGCAAGCACCGTGTCAGCGAAGGCGGAGGACATCGCCATAGGCGTTTGTTGTATATATATTCTAGTGGGTATAGTAGTGGTAGCTATGTGTTTTAATCTTATTCAAGAGGACATGAGCTCGGCTCTCCGCGGCTTTACCGCCCTCTGTACAGGAAACTCAAAAACTCGTGCAGTGCATAGTGTAGAAAAATGCGATGAAAATATTTCCATGGCTGTCGTATCCTGACACAGAGAGACGGCCGAAGTGCCGTCTATAAACTGCCACGAGAAGCGGGCGCAAGTAAGCTTCAAGATTGATAGTTCGAACCCGACTAAGTTCAATAGCTTACCGCGAAGAAAGTCATCGGCATACGGCGAGGAGAGTTTCCAAAGAAATATCCCGGCTCGCCGCTCTGCAGGTCACGCGGAAAGATGCGTGGAGTATTTCGTGCCGCGCAGCTTGAGCGAGTTTAATCTGAGCTGCACAGGTGTAGGTGCTAGCGAGCTGGTGGCGGTCGGTGTCAACGCGCTGGGAGATCGCGCGCGTGCTCGCCGCGATAAAATGGTAACTTTCGAGGACGAGAACGCCGACGTGTTGGCTGAGGGTCGCGCACTCGCCGATGATGTGTTTATGTGACGTCATGGCGCCGACGAACTAACCATAGGTCTGTTGATTTCGACAAGATTTGTTATATTATAATAAACTTAAAGTTTTACAATTAACATTTATATTTTTATTTTTTTTACATACATCCCAAAGTAGTTTGTTTGTAAGGTTTCTTAATTACGCAAACAAAAAGTATTAAATATTAAGAATATTAATAGTTTTTCATTATATATATTAATATTTACATATGTATTTTCATACCGAAATAAATTCATGACTGTACCATGTAATGAACACAAGCAGGTACCAGAAACACGAGCAAATTTTCGAGGTTTTTTTTAATCAAACAACATCCAGCTAATAATAGATCGTGGCTTTTTTACATATTTTAATTAAACATTTTATTGACGTACTTGTACTGATATGTATGTATTGTACATGGGTAAAGATCAAAGACGGTGTTACACAAACAGAACTCCAACCTAATTTACAGAGACGATATTAATCAGCTTGCGGTGGCTGGAGGACGGCTAACTGGAAACTCAAGATATGCTCCGACCGAGTGTGGCGCTGCAGCTATGGGAAGACAATACTTACTCAACTTACTCATTGTTTAACTTTACACAGACTTATTTTGATTGTGATATTTATTCTATAATTCCACTGTCTAAGGATACTTACAAATAATGCCCATGATAATGTGAATTTGGTAGAAACTTTGAAGACTTTTTAATATGTCCCCCTGCTGAGCTAAGGTCTTCTCTCTTGCATGACGGTATTGCAGGACTTCTTGGTGAAAAACAATTTAGTATTCGTCGCGATATTTTCGTACACTGATAAGATCACAATTTGGTGAACCGTAATGATCGACCCATTCCGTCTATATTTTATGACAGAATGAAATATAAAAATTATGTGTAGAAGCAAAACAATCTTAACGACACTTAGAAGGAACAAGAAAAAATAATTCTTAACATTTCTCTTTTGTTTTTAATAAAATAGAAAGGCTGACTGGTAAAGGAGTTTCCTGATAGTAAGTGGTCACCACGCACCCAAAGCAATACAGCGCCAATCCCAATCGACTGTGATCACTAGCCAGTCCGCATACTCACTATAAATAAATAAAACATAAATAAATTATATAACATAATTATAATGTAATTTTCGATACACTGAAGGAAAAAAACTTCAAGTGACTGCGAATGTTGTCTTCAGCAAACCGAGTTCATTACTGCGTTAAAGCTTTAAAGTCACTATAAGAGGCAAGTTCGAAGCTTGAGCGAAATGGATCGACAAATCGATACAAAAGTGGGTTAACCTTGCGAGAAGAATCTCATTCAATGAAATCGTTACTGGAGTGAATGTCTGAGATATGTTATTGGTAAACATAAAACATATTTCATATTGTCTGTGAAACAAATCTCTGCGACTACGTGAGGTATAAGTAAAGGACGTTCGCCTCTACCTTCTCGATGTCATTATTTTAGATATAAAGTTAAAGTTGACGATAAATAAACGATTATCTCTAATATACTTTTCGTCGCCTATCTATTAACTAGTCACACAGATTTATTCAAAATTCCGAATGCGATTGACATATAAGGGTACATCTAATTACTGTTTATCCTTGTATAAATTTTGTACCTTTTTATTTATCTCTGAATACAGATTTTCTATAAAATCAACCTATTATTTAAATTTAAATTTTATACGCTTTTTTTGACAGTACAATCTAATTTTTAGTTAATTTTATTCAATTGAGTATATGGAACATAATCTTTATCTATAATATTAGTCTTTAACGAGAAGGATTACAACATACAAAAGTAGTGAATAATTGCCACTATAATACGTCAGCTAGGCTTGGAAACTGACTTGTCACATATCCTGCGCCTGTCGTCACATCGTCTCAATCATTTATCACGAAATGCGACACCAGTGATACAATATAAACGGCTTTGTGTGGCGTCAGACGAACTAGATTGTAGGTTATACCCACTAGACTCCAACTTCAATTATGTAGGATAAAGCAATCGAACTTATAACACATTTACGTTGTTAAAATTGTGTTCCTCTAAATGTCATCATGTTTTTTTGTAATTTGTTATAATCTTATTAATAAAAAACCAGCTCGTCCGTTATTGCGTTCACTCATTGTTTAACCTTTAGTAAATATCCGAATAACACAATACCAAGTATGCTTTTGATTAAAACCTTTAAGGAAGAAATATACATTATAATCATGGCTCAAAATGCATTATTTTAGCGTCTTTATAAATTTTACTTTCAATTTTTGTATAATGGTAAAGCGATCAGTCGTGAAATAAGCCTTGTATTACGACATAAATAGCTCACGATCAGTATGTACTTTCTATTAAATTTAAATCGTAACACAAACAAATAGTTCTACAGCACACTACGCTGTGTGTGGCAGTAAAAATAGTTTTATTCTTTATATCAAAACAAAGCAGATATATTTGTTTTTTTTTTTTTTAAATAATATATATAATTATATAAATAAACGAAACGTTCAATGACTTTTGTGATACGGTTCGCTCGATAGACCATTATTGATGGTTTTGTTGGAAGCGTGGGTGTCACTTGGCCGAATTAATATGTTTGTGGACGATCAGCATGACACGTAGATGTACCGGCACCGGGACGATTTAAAATGGATTCGATAGTTTATATAATACAATATACAGACCAAAACTACATTAGAAAAACAACTAAGTATAAAGTAAAAATAACTCAATTGTTAGTTAATTACTAAAGGCTTTAAACAGTGTTGTAATACAAATTAAGGCTTTATATAAACAAATAAAATAAAATATCTTTAATTTTTAGTGCATTTTCTGTTTATATTGAAGTCCATTTTTAAAACGCTAACGCTTTACATACACATGCTTTAATTTCACTTCCACATTTTCGATAAGATAAGATCTTCGCCGACATTCAAAACGTAATTAATTGATTATTGAAGATTTCAAGCGATGATAATGTCATGTCGATTTAATGTCAACGATGTATGTTTCTTTTTTCTCCTGCTAATTGTTTTACGCGTAATATAATCAAAGTGCAGTGTTGTTATACTCGTTAATGTCAGCTTAATAGTTAAATTTGTCTTTTTGGCAATTGTACGGAGCTTTCAGTTGAGTGAAAACATTAGACGGCATAACATTTATTTAGAACAAAGTAAATTACACAGAAAACATGCGTAATGAGCTCTCCGTCGCGTCGTGTCCCTACTGTGCTAATAAATCTTACTGAGGGCGTTTTCTTCTTATATGTTTTGTAGAATTACATTTATTATTTAAAACCGTTAGGTATTATGCAGCAGACCTGAATTGTTCATTTATATGCTCATACTATTTAAGTCGAGTATAATTGTATAATATATCCTGTATAAAACTAACGTTACCCATACGATATCTGTCATTATCGACCGACTATAATTATGTAAGCAATCTACTCTCAACTCTATAAATTCAAATCTATAGTACAGTTCAAAATTAGTGAGGAAAATCTTTTCCAATTTTGTCGTATTCAGAGAGTCATGATAAATCAAAAGCAACTAGAATCTGTGAGTAGAACTTATCTTTCCTACATTTTCAAAACTATGTACCGTAATAATGCAGAGTCGTGGATGGAAATTCTCGACAGGCAAATCCAATCTCTTTTTATTGACCCGACCGGGGACTTGAACCTTTGATTTTGTGTTCCGCAGCCTCATAAACTAACCGGCAGACCAACAAAGTAGTCATCAGACATAAATAACAAAATGAAACTGTGTTCACGTCATGTGAATAGATAAACTCAACAAAATTACACGCGTTTTAATAAATGAAATTGCTTAGATTAACGCGACGCTCCCGGTAAGATATGATCAAGAGAATATAAACTCAATATAGAGAATAAACTTATATTGTATATCGGAAAGAAATACCTCAGACCCGAGAATAAAAGCTTCTTCTTTTTAAAATTAATAACATAATAGTTTTCCTTGAAATGGCCCGAAGATCGATCGAGTTTAACTCAAGGCTTGTTTTGGTCTGGAAGTCGCTGATTTTGTAAAGAAACGTAAATATTAGAAATCTAAAAATTTCAAACTATCTGGAGTTCTGTTGTTAAAACAGATGTTTTAATATCTATTAAACAGCATAAGAATATCAAATGTTATGATATTGTAATTTCTCTAAAATTGTTTCATCATGAGTTTGGGATTAAAAATTTATTGTTTCAATGGCCCAGCCTGTTCTACAGGATGAAATTGGTATTGATATCGGCTCTAAAGTAAAATACCATATGATATTATATTATGGAAAAAACTAAAATATACGACGCTGGTTAGTTGACAACAGTATTTTATTTAAAATGTCATTATTTTTTTATTTCTTAGACACTTTTATATAAAAAAAAATTATAGCCAGCAGCAACAGTAGCTATTATAAGGCAATTTCGCGAGCAGCGTGTCAAAGTTGAATGTTTGCAGCGCTTGCCGCGGCGTTACGCGAGCCGGCAGTTTCAATTTAATGGCCGTAACGTTCGATGCGATATTGCTGGGTATCAATTTACTGGAATAATGAACACGTATTTTGCAATCCGCGACCCGACTGTGTCACGCCGGCTGAATAACGGAGCCGGCCTTTATTATCGTTAATATAAGTACTCTTTTATACTTAATTTCTAAAATAATTTGATAACCGAATAAATAATGACAAGTTGATTTAAATTGACAAAAAATGGTCATCTAAACTGTATGACATTTCATAATGATGATGACGATGAACTAGCGAGTGGGCTTAGTGTAGGTTCTCTTATTATGTTTCCCATGATTATAGTAACGATAAATTATTTACAACAGTGTACATTATTAAATAATTTATCTATATAATATGCTACAGTCAATTATTTTATTCCTAGTGACGTAATTTGCATTTAAGAAGCATGAAAACTTTCTATTTGTGACTATGAGATTCATGTCGGTTTCTTTAAGAGACTACTTGATAAAGATATTATTTTATTAATCTGAAGATATTTAATTTTACGATATAGCATTTGTACATACCAGATATGTGTTTAGTAAACATACCAGAGAATGGCCCACACCCTTACTTAATTTACTCTCGTATAAAAAAATTCTAAACGAAGAAAATAGCAACAATTGAAACACAGACATTTTTAATGAATATTAAAATCTTATTTTATTTAAAAACTTTAATTTAAAACTTACCTTCTTCACGAATGACCTCCCAGTTTTTTTTAATTGTATGTAAAAATAAAAAAATACAAAATGTGTGAGATTACTATTGTTGCTGCTTCAACAATAACACAAAAAGTCTGTAGAACATTTTGGTGAACAAATTCAAACATTCTGTCAAATGTCTATTAAACTTGAAATAAACAAACAACATTCATGATTTTCAAACAGAAATATCTACCATTTATGTTTAATTATTTAAATCTTTTGACATATTACTATGTCCTTGTATTGCTTTGTAAAGGTTTTTGTATTGCATTTAACAAACGCTGTACTGTATGCACGAGTATGTGTTAAGTTGTTTCTGTTCATCGACGCAACAGTTTACAGGCGCAGCACCGCATACAAATCAACGGCACTCGCAGCGCGCCTGTGTTTGCGCGTTCGTGTTGACTCTCTAACGCAAACACGCCGTTTTCATAAATCGAGCAAACTTCCACTGAACTGTGCTGGGTTATTTGTATTCGTAAGCTGGAATACTTTTTTTATATATACATAACACACATAAATTTATCGTTAACTTTAAGGCGTTCAATAGCAACGTTCGATTATTCAAGTCATTTATACGATTTCATGTTTAGTAAAGAAATAAGAAAATCAATCGATAAACAAAATAAGTATAAAATGTATATTATGTTGTTATAATGTAATATTTTGTTTTATTGTATTACATTAACATGTGAACTGCAGTTCTTCGATCTCACTTAGAATTTCACTCGTGAAATGTTGTAATACGTTATTTGTATACGTGTATCCTTTTAATGTTATAATTATTGTTGCCAATTTCGGGGCATTCACGATCTTTTACTAGTGGTAAGGCTTTGTGCAAGCTCGTCTGAGTAGGTACAACCCACTCATTAGATATTCTACCGCAAAACATCAGGACTTGGTATTGTTGTGTTCCGGGTTGAAGGGTTAGTGAGCTAGTGCTATTACAGGCACATGGGACACAACATCGTAGTTCCCAAGGTTGGTGGCGCAGTGGTGATGTAAGCGATGGTTGTAATTTGTGACGAGCGCTGAGTTATACCTGAGAAGAATCGGTGCAAGAAACTCAGCTTTCGACTACAGTGTAATGATTCTACGACACGGAAAGCAATAAGAATTAATGTCATGTAATAGTTAGATTGATTAAGACTATTATGTGATAACAGTACACAAACGACATTAAGATCGACACATAATTATCGCGTAAATTAGATATTACCTAATTAATGTAATATATTACATATAATGTCTGTTAATAATAATATGTACAAGTGTGTGCGTTAACACGGTTAGAGTCTCTATTCCGTCTAATATCCTAATGTGACAGCAATCCATCACAACTACAGAGAGATCAGGTCATGCACCAACGGCTTCATGTACTGTATTCTAACTTCTAAGCTCTGTTCTTCTAAGAAGGTGGCTGCTAGATCAATGAGGCAATTAAATAGTGGTTTGCAACTTAAGGGATTTAAGAGTTACTGCAAATAATAGGGAGCAACGTCTTAGAATTTTCCATAGAAATGCATTATTCAAATGATTTTTAATGATGACACAAATTCGAAAACCACAAAAACGTGCTTGAATCACTCACGCTATCTGCCTAGTGTCTAGCTTCATCATTATTTAATGAATTTATTATCGATATACAGTTGCGAATAGCCCAGATGGCCCAGTTGTTAGAACACGTGAATCTTAATTTTGACGGTGAAGGAAAATATCGTGAGGAAACCTGCATGTTCCTAATTCCACTAAAGTTCCGCCACACATATATTCCACCAACCTGCATTGGAGCAGTGTGGTGGAATAAGCTCCAAACCTTCTCCTCAAAAAGGAGAGGAGGCCTTAGCCCAGCAGTGGGACATAGGCTGTTACTGGTATATAATTACGATAAAAGTAGCGTCGCCCTGATAAACAATAATTCAATCCTGTTATAAGTTAGGTATAAATAGTTCACGATGTGCCAACGCACACTGTCACTGTCAACACAGTGACAGTTATCAAACCTGGTAGACTTTATCCTACCTGTGTATACATTTTGTATAACAATTATCTGAACGGTACGATAGTACGATCAACTATCTTAGATAGCGATGGTACATAAGACGTGTTACAAAAAAGTGGAATGTATAAAAACCCTAATAAAAATAAATATAATTTATGTGCCATCTTTCTAAGTTGAAGTATATTAAACTCAAGCAGATATAACAAGCACACATTCATATACATACATAATATATTAACACAATTATATAGACATAATATAATCTACTCATTTAAATACGAATATCATAGATTCGACAATTTCGTTTCGACATAAAACACACTTACAACGATAAAGTCCTCGCCCGTTCTCAGTCTCTGAAGGAACGAGTTATTTAAAAACGTCAAAAGGAAAGCGCAGTTAGACGTTATCTCGGTGGTAGACAGTCGCAGGTGAGACATAGAACAAGTTGAAGAGCTGTTGAAATGAGAGAACTTCTTTGAGTCCAGTTTACAAACTCGTTCAGTTTCGAGTGTGTGTGAATTTTATGATATTTTCAATTTCGTTCGCTTTTTCTAAGTATTGAACAGTTGAGTTATAACGCGGACCCCGATAGCGGAGCGAAGGTTCAGAAGTTTTATTTGCGTTGTTGTAAGAGTTTTAAGTTCTTTATACAGCCGGCAGTGGTTATTAAAAAAGTTAATCCCGATATTGCTGTAGTTATATATTTAACTTGCCTTTTACGAAACAACACGGTTCTGTTAAAATTTAAAAATCTTAATATATAAGTGCTGAAAAGATTTTCGTTTTACTCGTCGTGCTTAAGTTTACAAAAAATACTCCTAATTTATTTTTTAGTTATTTATACGGATATGCAGTAGTTACATTTTTACAGCGAAATGTATAACCTCTTAGATGTAACAGCCCCCTAGTCTTATAGGTTTATATGAGAGGTTTTCAAATAAAGTTCATTAAAACAGTTAAAATTAACAAGCTTTAAATTCTTACTGCTGGGCTACGGACTCTTCTATCAAGGAAAAAATTTGGAGTTTTTACACCACGTTGCTCCAATGCGCGTTAATGGGTACACATAAGGCACAATTTAATCCGACAGGTCATTATTCAAGTCGGTTTTGTTCTTCAAACAGAATATTATTATTTATGTCACGAGTTCCCCTTCACTGCAGAAGTCGGAGCTGTCTTAGCTTAACATCATTATTTAAAATTAGCCAAACACCTGTCTTAATAACATTAGCCGTAATCAGTAATGTTATAAACGAATGTACCAAGAGTTGCTGTGATTTGATGACTCGTTTTAAAATAGAGATAATACCATATTTTTATATTACAAATGTAGTCTAAGAAGAGACTTTGTCGATCTATGTGAATTTCTGTCTAAAGTGGATAAACCTATAACATGGTTTATGTCAAAGGAACACATTATAATGACATAAATATATAACAATGAGAATACCCGCAGGTCGAGCGGCATCAAGGTTGAAAACAAAGTTGTCTGTAAAAAATTATAAATATTCTCAATATCGTGAATTAAAGCAAATATGTTTGGAAAAGTCACGCTTCGTCAGACAGCAAGGTTATTTACTGACTCGATCCCGCGGGATCGGGCAGCGAGCCACGCGGGATGGCGGCAGATCCCGGAGACGTTTCCCGAGGATATTTACGTAAGCTGTTTGCGCTTCTTTGTTATCTCTAGACGTTCCACTTGTCTTTTCGACGGACGCGCGGCTCCGGTCGATTTATTCGATTCAAAAGCTGCTAATGGAATCTGCTTGAGCGTCAAAGGGTGAAGTAAATGAAATATCGCACGTCCTTTATATATTTATGATTATATGTCGGTAAAGACCTTTCAGACTTTTCTTTTTTTAAATATTCAAACTAAATTTATTATTATACATATGTCTTTTTTGTAAAATACGTTAGCGGGTCTTAAAATTTTAATGGACTACCTGGATACCGATTACCACCTCACATAGATATTGGCGCTGTAAGAAATAGAAACCATTCCGTACATAGCCAATGAGTCAACGACCTTAGACTGTAAGACGTTATGTCCCTTGTGCTTGGAACACAAAAATACTAATCGTAATTATTGCTGTTTGGCAGTAGAATATTTGATTAATGAGTGGTATCTACAAACTGTATAAGAATAAATTTATCATGTTAATAAAATAATTATACTAGATACAGCTAGTTCGTAATAATAATAGATTATCTGTTGTGCTCAGCAGTTTTCCCGCGGTTTTATATAAAACCTGGAATATTAAATAATACTAAAACCTGACAATATTAACAAAACAACTCTTTTAGTGATTACTGTTGCTTACTTAATACTTATGTGTCCCTAAAATTATTAGCTTAGTTGTTACAATATTTGATAGACTCGAGTGATTTTGATGCAATAAAAACTATACAATAAGAGTATCCGTAAGGTATCGTTTGCACCCTAAGATACTCCCTAAAATAGTCCAATTATTTTCATTTGTAAGTTTTGCCAGTTTTAAAGATCTAAGCAGTCAGACAGAGTGATTTTCGTCATTTACATATAAATGTTATAGTATTACGTGGACAAAACATATTTGTAAAGTAAATACTTTTAATGAACGACAGATGTCGCTAAAGATACAGAAAGATCTGTTCTCAAACGCTTGAAAGATTAAATACATTTGCTAATCTTCTCTAGACACACTAAGTATGAAATAGTAGAAAAGGAGATCCAATTATAGTAACTTATTAGACTCAACCGCCAAGAAATCTCTCAAAGCGCGGAAGGATGCTGAAAATGTAATTGGGTCACAGCGACTGTCTAAGTGCAGCGAAAACATGAAAATCCGTACAAATCAGAAAAACTTTTCCCATTTACTGAGTATGCAAATTCGGTGAATTCAAAAATTGGTCCCAGAGGATTTAAAAAAGGAACAAGAAAGTAAATGGACGCAACAGAAGCGAACTTGATGAGAGGAAACGTTAAACGTACGGAAACAGGAAAGACGCTGAGGGATACATGTCGTTGGGAGCGTTTCAGCCCCGAGCGCGCTAACCTCAGGCATAATGACAAAGTTGAAATATTCCTGATGTCTTAATGTGCTCGATATTATTTACGATTTTATATACTCACATTACAGGGCCAAGACGGCCTAGTCAATAATATATGTAGGTTATAAAGTTAGTGAGTTAAACTTCGGGCGAGTTCCAATGTAACCATGAAACCATGCATTATGATTGCGTTAATGGAAACCTCAATTTGTCAGATGAAAATTCATGACTTGTTTATCCGCCAACTAGCATTAGAGCGGAGTGGTGGATTTAGTTAAAATCTCAAAAGACATGATTCTAGATATTTACGGGTTCCACTGTATAGATTGACAATATAATTAATTAATTTCATAACCGATTCACTCTTGTGTAGTACTCAAGCCCAATGGATTGATACAGCCCTGTAATACTGTCGTGGGACCAATTTACTGTTTGTCGCCAACCTCGGGAATTGAGATGTTATGTTCATTGTGCCCGTATTTTTTACTCCTTTAAAACGGGAACGCAACAATACTATGCATTGCTGCTTTTACATAAAGCCTTACCACCAGGTACGTTTGGTAGATACAGCTAGAAAAACGTATTTTATGCAGTTATACGAGCAAGTAAATAATAAATATAATAAACTTTAGATTTCCAATAAACTAATACCAGAATAACTTGATTAATATTTTAAAATTAATTTTTACAATAAATTATACATTTGAATATAGTTGAGTACGATTGAATCGCAAAACCAAATCGTTGAAGGCAATGGTAGGTATGTCAAAGTCAATGTCAAAAATCTTTATTCAATATAGAAATGTTACACTTACTTATAGATTGTCATAAATCACCGGTTCGGAAATAAACACCTCAGACCTGAGAAGAACCGGCGGAAGAAACTCAGCGGTATTTTTTTTTATATCTTATCCTAAGACAACAGTTATATACAGTATACTAAGACAACAGTTGTATAGAAAAATAGTTGTTTAAAAATCCAATTTCAAAGATGGTAAAGTTTTATTCGCACCAAAGATAGTTTTATTCTCACATTTATTTATTTGCAAGAATGAAAAACAATGCTAATTGAAAGTATTTTTAGAAATGGTGCATTAGTGCGAGCCGAGCCAGTTTATAAAAATAAATTTATTTTCACAAAGGTAAGATTGCTTAAGTTTCTCAAAGAAGCAATTTATGTTAATAGTAATGAAACTATTTTATCTTGATTCATAATTAGTTTTGATCCGAAGCTGCGGTGCGGTGTTCACAGCAACCGTTTAAGTTAAATATTAAACTATTAAAATCCATTTACGCAGCTTATTGAAAACGCGGAAAGTGATTTCTCTTTTATTATAAAAATATTTGCAACGATTTGATACGGAAAAAGATAGCGCTCGACGTGATTCAGTAAAGGAGTAATGAATGTTTGGAAAACATATAATATTAATTATTTAAAATTCAATGCTTTTCGGGATTAATTCATCACAATTTCCTTATTGAGAGAAACATTAGAACATACAATATTGTAATAATAAAAGTGAAAAGGAACGTAAACATGAATGGAAAGGAATGATACGTGTGTTAGGGATGGAAGGTCGAATGTGACAGAAGCATGTGCGCTACCATGAATTCAAAATTGCAAAAACATATTAATAACATTTATTCTATAATTAATTTATGTTCTTCCTTACCTCAACAATCTCATGCTTATCCAAACTAAAGAATGTCTGGAAGTATACAGTAAACCATATTCCTTCTATATAAATATCAGAAAATTGCATTACAAAGTATATTATTTATATATTTATATGATTTTACCTGGAGGGTTTCTTCTTAGACTTGACTATTTTTTTCGAAAACAGTGATAGTTTTAATCAATAAGCTCGTGTAATGTTTCCAATTTGAATAAATGAATTTTAGTGTGACTTTGACTTTGATAAAATAGTACATGAGCAGTTAGTACCCAGACGATCTCATCTGATGAATTAAACCGATACTACTTTATTTATTAATTTTATTCATTAATCATTAAGTTTGCTAGCGATCCTAATACAAGTTATTCCTATTTTAAAAAAATGCAAACATAAGTATAAACACACATTTTATACTTAATATAATTTGTCAAAAAATATAAATACATTTAACGAAAAAAGAGTAAAATAGAAAATTAAAGTTTGTAAAAAAAAACATTTGCTTAAAATAATTATATGGTCTAGCTACCTTATAATATACATATTTATAAATATATATTTTATAACATTAACGAGTTATTTCAAATTCTAAAATAAAAATCTTAACCGAGTAAAACAAGAGAGGTCTAAGAGGCTTAAAATAATAAATGTTTGAAACGCCGTCACCTGTCAGCCGTCAGCGGTGAAAAATTAATAATTCTTACTTTCTTTACACCGAACCGCTTAAACAATTATCGGGTTTTCAACTTCCCTTACTCTCTCTTAACTCTTACATTATCATTTTACTGGTGGTAGAGCTTTGTGCAAGCTCGTCTGGGTAGGTACCACCCACTCATCAGATATTCTACCGCAAAACAGCAGTACTTGGTATTGCTGTGTTCCGGTTTGAAGGGTGAGTGAGCCAGGGTAATTACAGGTACAATGGACATAACATCTTTGTTCCCAAGATTGGTGGCGCATTGGTGATGTAAGCGATGGTTAACATTTCTTGCAATGCCAATGTCTATGGGCGTTGGTGACCACTTACCATCTGGTGGCCCATATACTCGTCCGCCTTCCTATTCTATAAAAAAAAACATTACGCTTGTTTTTGATTCAACTCCGAAGTGCTGTTGTCTGGTCTACAAGGGTTAGGCATTTACCGACATTTTTTAAATGTATTAGGTAGGCTATGTCAAATGGGCCATCTGTTGGTAAGTGGTAAGCGATGTGCGAAATATTAACTATTCCCTGACTAAGATGTTTTGTCCTTCCTGTAGTAGAGTTCAATGACTAATAAATGATGTCGTTTGAATATAAATTTCAATATAAAAAAACTAATACCATTTTCTTTTATTAATATGTTTATAAATTTATTGTACACCTACATGCACTACACTGCAATCAAAATCAATCTTAGTCGGCTTACAATAATAATAAAAATTGTTCACAGTAGCCTAGTATGGGCTTCTTAGTGTGAGGTCCGCTGCTAGGAATTCAATAGGTTACATTTGTACAGTGTTAGCAAATAATAAATACAATATTTATCATACTGATCACACCTCGATCACCAAGCCAAGAGGCAGTGTAGATTCGTATAGTGGTTGTAGATAACTTGTTTGAATTTATTAAGTCATTTCTGGTTATCTATATATATATATATATATATATATATATATATATATATATATATATATATATTATCACAGAGCTACTCCGTCTCTATTGGTGTCGTTAAAACTAAGGATTGTTTTTGTGCTAAGTGCATCAGTCAATGCCATCAGTACGTAGCGCCGCGCCTGTCCGTTAGCGTTAGTTCGATAGCGGTTCGCTACCTACTAGCAAAGGCTACTGGTCGATAATATCAGACAAATGATTGTTGTTTGAATGAAACGTTGTTTATTTACTAAAATAAACTTATCTTATTACCGTTTATGGTATACGAAATGCTTAAATCAAAGATATTGTAATATAATTTACTAAAATAAACGGCAATTACATTGCCACTAAACTATTAACACTAATTGAATATTATGTAATCGAAATTGTAATAATTTAGTATGTCTTAATAAGTATCTATTTATAGTATAAAAATTCTGGTTATGCGAGTACTTTATCAACGATTTGTAAAACTTTTTCATTCTATATATGTAGTTTGTAACCCTAAAAATTTTAATATTTCAATATTTTAATTTTTATTAAAATATTGCATTTATTTTACCTAACCTAACCGGTTATAAAATAAATTACGGTTATCGAATCGGCATTCATTGTTTCGACATTTATTATCTATGCTGTTTGAGAGATGGCAGCACTACGTTGTTCGCCGGTCGGTCGTCTTTTGGACCGTTGAGCAGGCGCCGGTCGCTTACTGACGCCTGTCAGTTTTAAACGATTAAATATATTCCTTTTTGTAAGTATATTCGTCGAATATAGTGGATTATTGGCATTGAATATATTGTTTGTACATTTCGTATATTGGTTTTTAAATTCGTTTTAGATTATATAGAAAATTGTACTAACGGAGGGTTACCTACGTCATCTACTTTGTGAAACATATTTGAGAGGTTCTGGTTACCAAACCGTAAGTAAAACACATTGTATTCGTTTAGTCGAGGCATATTATTTGTTATTTGAATAGTATTTAATCGATTATTCGCTTAATTCCAGTTTTTGTATCAAAACCGTGCCACGTGCAATTTATGTATATTGCCTTATTGATATTGATAGGTGAGTTGATGCATAAATTACTATATATAATCAATATACCACGTGGTTCATTATTTATTTTTATCAATTTCTTCATATTTTATTCAAAAACTGAACATAGACTTTGTCAATGTACTAGGTGACCTAGGTCGAATCCTAATGTGATTCGAATTGTTTAAAAGCTTAGTTTCATTACTTTAAATATAGTTCTTGCTTTCTAATATTATGTAACCTTCTCCTCAAAAAGGGAGAGGAGGCCTTAGCCCAGCAGTGGGACATCCACAGGCTGTTACGATTACGAATATTATGTTATTGCTAATTGAGCAATAATTTTCCATGTTTTGACACTTTAAGTTAACTTTAATAACCTCAATTGTCTTTGGTTATTACTTGTTTTTTTGACTGCCTCGTTAGTCTAGTGGCTTGATATAAGGCCGCAGATCCGGTGGTCCTGGGTTCAATTCCCAGGACGGGCCAATAAAAAGTTATTGGGTTTTTCTGTCAGAAAATTCTCAGTAGCAGCCCGGAGTCTGGAAGTTGGAAGTGTGTACACTCCCGTGCCTCGGAAAGCACGTAAAGCCGTTGGTCCTGCGCCTGAACTCTTTTCAGTCGTGTCGGACTGCCGTCCCATCGGATTATGAGAGTTAGGGAATAGAGAGTGCACCTGTGTTTGCGCACACACTTGTGCACTATAATATCTCCTGCGTAGTTGGCTAATCTCTCTTGGGATTGGCCGCCGTGGCCGAAATTGGTCTGGAGGACATTATTATTATTATTATTATTACTTGGTTTTATTAATTTATTTTTCTTTGTACCTGTGTCTAGGGCATTCTTAGGATCTTCTTAGTATTCATGCAAGATAGGTAATAAGTTGTTTTGTTCACAGGGAGTGTTTATTTTTCTTAATTTTATATATACTTTGTATATTGCATTACACAGTAATATAATATTGTTTGGTGGACTCAACCGAGGAATTGTTGCTGATTTGGAGCTGTTGGAGGTTCTGCTGTTGTGTGGAGAAGAGCCTGCTTGTCCGGTGGATTGCTCTTGCTGCTGGTGCTTTTTACTGCTTCGCACTGCTTTTATTTATTTGTTCACTTATTGTGTCAATGCGTTTAGGGCTTGCACTATCCTGCTTATCTATTAAATTCTATCACTTAATTTTAACCGATGCCAACTCACCTACAGCTAACTCACTTATAATATTTTATTATCTGTACTGATACTGATACTGTCAACAGTCCATCCATCGGTTTTTATGTTGTAAATTTTTTAAATTAAATTTTATAATGTTTATGACGAGTTTCATTAATGTAATGGTCTTGGTGGAACGAACCCCGTATACACGAGAACACCGTGACAAGTTGTTTATTATTTACTCGGATGCGTTACCCACGAGATCTTTATAAAAATATAAACAGGCAACTCTTTCTGAGCGGTTTAAAGAAAAAAATCAGCGCCACATTCATTCAATATCGATTTTATTGAGCTGTTGAAGATTGATAGTGAGATCTAAAGCACTATACATCTTGTTATAATCCACTGAAACAGATTGCAACGCGCGCGGGAGCACCGCACGGAAGTGACATCGCACTTGTGGTCAAACACTCGTTAATATATAGTTTATATTGCAATTATATTAAAAAAATATTTATATTCAATCCTTAAATATATACAAACAAAGATTAGAAATAGCTACTTTACAAATCGTGACCGCGTGAAATGGTGGTAAGAATGCTAGCAGCATTTCCCCTTTGAATCGCAACTCCGTCTGGACGAAAAATGAACTGATGAACAGCTCTCTTACGTTAACTCGTTAGTTTAATTTTTTAATTTGTGAGTATTTATGCAATTTCATATTATATATTTATCGAAATCTTTGTCGATGTCAACTAACTCATCAGATTCAGAAAATTTAAACCAAGAACGACTCAAATCCGAGCCGAGTCAATTAAAATTTAGTTAGGGTTGTTTGTTAAAAAAATCTCAGTAGCAATAACAGAGTTAAAAGACGTTCTGCGGTCGTGTCAGATTTGAGTTTTTCATTCTTATGCACCGTAATATATTCTGAGCAGCTGGCGAGTCTGTGTTGTGATTGCAATCAAGATCGGAGTCATTATCATCATTATATCAACAATGTGGCAGAGTCACATTATAGAAGCTTTTATTAAAGAACGATATATATCACATAAATGAGACAAAATTATCTTAACAAAGGGTAGGAATTGCCGGCAAAAGCGCTATTATGACGTGGAGTTATTCATATAATATTGTTAAGCGTACAATATCAGCTTTTTTCACACATTTCGTGAAGTGAGTCATTGTTGAAGAAGTCTTTTCAAGCCTAATTGAGATTGCTTTGACTGTTTTGCTACATATTCTAGTAAAATAATCACACGTGAATGTCCCACTGCTTTACGAATACATGTTATATTAAAGTGCATTAGAGCAGCATTGTGGAATACGCACTACAACTTCTCCTCTAAGGGAGTAGACGCCTTACTCAATAGTGAGACATTATATGCTTTTACTTATTTGGCCGTTTAGCGGTGAGATGATTGACCCCACCATAAGTACACACTAGATGTACTGTATACTTTCTAGTATACATTTAACAGACATTTATGAGTGCAAGAGATACTCGTTTAATATTATATTTCATTTTAGCAAGCGGCGATACGAAAACATGAGTTATGTGGTTTATTTTAGTGCTAGAAGCAAATAAGAGAAGAATTCAATTCAATTACTACGAACTAAATTATTTAAACGTTATCAAAGCGAGGTGTGTCTCTTCCTGCCTGGCCTGCTCTGTGCTGCGAGGGTCAATCGATTGATTTGCTCCAAACGGCTCTATCAGATGAATAGTTGCGGCTATTCAACTATTTATTGCTGCTTCTAGCGCTAACAATGCTTGAATAGAATAATTCATAGATTAATTGGAACACGCTATATAGTGTTTATGCGTTAGAAAGTGTTGAATTAATTAATTAATATTGCTGATACAGCAAACGCAGTGAGCTGTGACGCTGACTGCTCTAATTAATAGCTAGAAGCCATTTTCGCACTAATATTATTATTCTAAATGATCATAAAGTAATCAACAGTGACGCATTAAACTAATATCTGCAATTACATTTTACAGTACAGTAACAGTAACAGCCTGTTAATATTCCACTGCTGGGCTAAGGCCTCCTCTCCCTTTTTGAGGAGAAGGTTTGGAGCTTATTCCACCACGCTGCTCCAATGAGGGTTGGTAGAATACACATGTGGCAGAATTTCACTGAAATTAGACATATGCAGGTTTCCTCACGATGTTTTCCTTCATCGTGAAGCACGAGATGAATTATAAACACTAATTAAGCACATGAAAATTCAGTGATGCTTGCCCGGGTTTGAACCCACGATCATCGGTTAAGATTCACGCGTTCTAACCACTAGGCCATCTCGGCTTTTTACATTTTACAGTTCAAACAATTTTACCTATAGTTAATAAAAACTGTAAATAAATAATATTTGTAAATATTTCACTATTGATATTATAAAAATAATTTCATTCAAGGAGGCTTTTAATAGCTCTTCTAAAGTAAAGCAGAAAGAAACCAACAATAAGTGAATAGTTACTCTTACCCATCAAATTACATAGAATAGTAAATGTATAGAGTTATTAAAAGTCGAGATGGCCCAGTGGTAAGAACGCGTGAATCTTAACCGATGAACGTGGGTTCAAACCCGGGCAAGCACCTCTGAATTTACATGTGCTTAATTTCTGTTTATAATTCATCTCGTGCTTTTCGGTGAAGGAAAACATCGTGAGGAAACCTGTATGTGTCTAATTTCATCGAAATTCTGCCACATGTGTATTCCACCAACCCGCACTGGAGCAGCGTGGTGGAATAAGCTCCAAACCTTCTCCTCAAAAAGGGAAAGGAGGCCTTAACCCAGCAGTGGGACATTTACAGGCTGTTACTGTACATAGAGTTATATAAAATTAAACCTATTTATCCTGCATGTTTAATGAAATCTACAATCAAAACTTATAAATTATCTATACAAATAAATAAAATAGAAGTGTATGTCTGTGATTTCAAAATATCTGCCTCTTTTAAAGTTAATATGGGTATTTACGAGTTACCAAAACAAGATATTTTTTTTATTTTTGTCGTTCTGTCTGACTGTTTGTCCGAAGTAATCTCTAAAACGGCTGAAATTAAAAAATGAAATAACTGAGTTATAATCAGATGCTGTTTTATCTATATAACTAACATATTTTGACCTTTTTATCTCGTTTTAGTCGTAATGAAATATAAATAAAAAGGTTAATATTGTTCATTTGGTTAAATTCGTTAGACTAATAATTAGTAAGAGAAATAAAAGCTTTTTTATGTTATTTATTTATTTACTGTAAGGATTTAATATTTAAATTGAGAAATGTTAATTAGAAAAAAATTATAATACGGGATATAAGGGGCTAATATTATACATACAAACACATGCTCATCGACATAGAATGTACTTATTCCTTCTAATAGCAATTTATTTGTATTATAATAAATTGCTTTTACTACTAACTCAAGTGTATCGCTGAGCAGCAAAACGTATTTATTGTCGTGAACACATAAAAAGTTCGCACTCGTGATTTCACACATATTTACATACATTTACTTGATAGTAAGGCTTACCCGTCTGGTTGAGTACCACCCACTTGTTAGATATTCTACCACTAAACAGCAATACTAAGTATTATTTAATTTCAGTTTGTAGCGGGAGTGAGCCAATATTACTTTAGGCAGAAGAGACATAACGTCTTTGTTTCCAGGGGTTGTGGCATATTGGCGATGTAATTCATGGTTAAAATTATTTACACTCATCCAGCAATACACACATTGCATGTTTGAATTATTGCTTTTAGAGAAAACGATACGTGATCAGTGAATTCAATAAAAACAATATTCTATTTTATTTTAACATTTTCTACGTATATTATTACTGTGTAATTATTAGATGTATTTGAAAATGAAGTTCATGTGTCGTTATATGTGAATGTAGTGTGTTATATATAAAATGCATGCTGTTATTGTTAATGTATAGTTTACGAATACATTTATAAGTAAATAAATAATTCAAAACACAGCAACGCAAAATATCTATTGAAGCAGCGTATAAAATGTGCTTGCCTTTACTTTATGTTTGAATTTTTGCCTTTACTTTAATGTTTATAATTTGGAAAAGAAAATTAAACTAAACAAACGTAGTATAGCATTTTTTTCTAGCCAACTGTACCCGTTCTAGCTGACTCTAAGGTCATAAGGTATTTATGATATGGAAAAACAAAGTTACATAATATACAGCATATTTATGGAAAATGAGAGGGACTCTTAAGTTATTTTAAAAACAATTGACATCAGCATTGAATTATATTTTCCTTTATAATTAATTTTATTTTTAGTACTCGGAACACTTAGGATAATATTATATTGTAAAACAAAACCAGTCGATCACATGTAACAATAATAACACCCTTATTACAATAGCAATAAGAGTCACCTGGTGTTTCATTTCGCCGAGGATACAAGAACAATGGCAGATCTCTTAAGAAACGAAACAAAGAGCGTTTTACATCCAAATCTCGCGTAAGCGGCTTTTCGTCAGGCGAAGCTTGTCGTACTCATTACCGTAATACTATTGTCTTAAAGTCCCATCTCATAGTCCCTGATGTTCGCGAGGTGACAACGAGACAAAGAAATGTATAAAAAGAGGGTACACGGAGATTTTGAATGTTGTATAAATCAAGACGGCGCTGACTGACATTATTTACGATGGCGGCCCACAAGTACAAACGGTAAGTTATTATTTTAATAGAACTTAACAAGTAACAACGTAAAGTCTAAGTCTGATTCAACGTCGGATCATCAGCCGTTCCGGTATTGATGTGCAGGCTAGTTTTTTTGAATGTCTTTTTGAATAGTTATTTTGAGTTATTTTTACCTTTGGGATGGCTCTGCCAAGAACCACCTACAGGCTCTAGAGTTGATTGAGAAGCGTGCCAGAAGGTTGATAGGAGACGACGCATTGGTCGAGTCTAGGCTCCAAAGTCTTGAACATCGACGTGTGGTTGCATCACTCTCGGTCTTTTATCGGATACATTTCGGAGAATGTGCTCAGGAATTACACGAACTGATTCCTCCAGCCCCTTTTTACTATCGAACGGTCAGGCAAACGCGACTAAAGCGCCATAGGAACACAGTGGAAATTCCCCGCCTACGTACGAAGCGCTTTGAGTCTACATTCATCATTCGCACTGCGAAACTATGGAATGCTTTGACTGAGTCCGTATCTCCCGATAGGTACAATGTTGGTGTCTTCAAATCCAGAGTAAACAGGTTTCTTATAGGCAAGCGTGCTACATCTTAGACCGTGTCGATGTTTAACATCAGGCAAGTCAACGGTCAAACGCTGGCCTATTAATTATTAAAAAAAGAGTATGTTGTTCACAGACAAACGCAAATCTGATTGATCCAGTAATATTTGCCGCTACGATACTCCCATAAGTTTTAAATCAAAATCGGATCGGGCTAATGAAAAATTTACTGTCTGTCATTATTATTTTAAATCTTCATCAGTAAAAGCCGACTGTTTCATACTATTGTGATTATTTATAAAAGGAAACTATTTTTCCAAGTCCATCTTATAAACAATATCGGAATCAGATACTTCGAATAAACATCGATATAAAAATTCGATGAAAAAGGGATAAATCTTGATTTAACATCACGCGATGGCTCAATCCGGCTGTTCCGGATTTATCGTCCAATAGTGCCTAAGAATGGTCCTTCTGTTCGTTGCATCCCGTTTCCCATAAAAAACTTCAACGATAACGTTTATTGCATTCATTGACCGTGACGTCACAACAAAACGAAGCCGAAACAACTGTTTGTATAAATATTTATAACTACGAATGCTTGGAACTTGAATAAGTGAACAGGCGGTCGGTCGGCGGTGCGCTCGCTCGAAACGTAAATATCGTTTTTCCGAAGTTATGAGCATTGACTCAAATATGGGATTTTCATAGCGTTATTTACATGGTTAGAATTTTTGCAAGCGTTATTTAACAACACCTGTAAGTTAGTACATGTATGTCAAATATAATAGTGCTAATTGAATCATTATTTTTATATGAATTGTTAAGTACGTTCTTGTTTATATAAGTTATTAGTATTTATAATTGTAAAAAATATAATAGAATTTTCCTTTTTTTAATGACTAGTGAAATAAGAATTTAAAAAAGATATCTACACTTAGTTCTATCTATGTTTAACGTTTTTTTTTTATAATATTCAAATATCTAAGTGCGTATAAATAAATACAAACGCAAAAATATTTACTTTTCTATCGACGAAACGATATCGTCTCCAAAATCGCTCTTCCATAGTAACTATTTTCTTTGAAGATAAAAGTATTATTTTATAATTGTTCAAATAAATTATAATATAACGTCCAATGTAGTTAAAAATGCTTAAGGTTTCTTGATTAGGGCGAGATATTTTATGCCAGCGTCATAGATTCTGTAAAATTTCTCCTGGCAATAAATTAAATCGGAAGCCAACAAAACCTTTATAACTTCGTAAGCCACTCCTGATTTATGGGCTTGTTTATTGAAGAGCTGTTCATAATTAAATTTAAGGGAAATTTAATTTTCTGTCTCACTCTCGCCTGTGGTCGTACCTTTTATTATACAGGGCGTACATTTACATAAGATTCAGTCTGGTTAAAACTTTTTCCTCTTTTTCGCGCTTAAGCGCGATTAATATAATATATGAATACATTTTTAAACAAAAAATCATATTATGGAATAAAACTCAAATAAATTACTTTAATCTTTTAGATTCATTTATCCTAATAATTAGTAGATATTAAATTTAGAACAAGCGTATAATTAGCCGTAACGGCCGCCCCTCATGAAATATTCTCTCTGTTGCGATCCATAATTTAATACATTCGTTTTTGAAACACATTCACCTTATCATATTTTTAATGTATTAATGAATACATCGTGATACGTCCGCGTTCAGGAAAGAGAAGTATATAAATAAATTTAAAAAAACAACTTTATATATTATTAGTATACAGCATAGATAATATATATTTTATTTATTTTATCTTTTAACGTGGTAAGAATTAAATAAATATACAAAGAACATTCCGGCAACCATGGTTAAAGGAAAAAATTACACTTACATAATTATGTAAGCATGTTTCGACCAAAATTAAATCAATGATTAAATAGTAGATTGTTGAACATATGCGTCATACGTATCGCTGCTGTGGTGATCAGAATTTCTTTCGAGACTTTCACACGTTTTTACTTTTCACTTACAGACGAGATTTGTAAATTGGAAATTCGGGTGTAACCCTTGACCTTTGTTTAAGACCCAAGTGTTTTCTATTTGTGTTTAACTATTTGTGTATAAATATAATAAGCTTTAACTAAATTTACAAAATAAATAATTACATATAACATTAAATATTAAATTAGTAACATTAGCTAAAGTAGGTTGTCTATAATTTTTTTTAACTTTACATAATATATTTTAATTTATTCTCTTTATAAAACGATATGTGGTAATGTTTTACTTTATAATATTATAAATTACATCTAATTAATACATTTACGATTGCAAATGCGTTAAACAGTTTTATCATGGAAGAATTTTCGGTTTGATATAAGTAATATACAAGGGAAAAAAATTAAAATAAATAAATTTCATACAATATAACAATCTTTTAAGCCTCACTTAGAAAATAGAACTTTGGCATGTCGCAGTCAAACACAAAGACACTGAGATGTAAGCGACATTCTCTGAAGATAAAGCTGACTCTGCGTTAGTCTTCTATAGTCCAATGTCTCGTACGAAAATAACCACTGTATTACATTGCTTGTCGCCGAACAAAAAATATACGTTTAAGCCCATTTGTAAATTCTGATAGGGCAATGTACGACGTTCGTTGCTATCGATTCGAAGAACCTGAAAGTAAAGTGCTGTTACTGAAAGTAGATTACTGGTAATACCCAGGTCATGTAATGGCGCTTGGCATGGAACGGCGCTCTCATAAAACGGTATTGACCACGGCAAATCTGAAGAGAACAAATGCTAATACTCCATCAAATACTGCAAACCGATTTAAATATTATACAATACGTAACAATCCTCAACGCTCGTACTCACGTAGACCGCTACTCATTGTAGTTTCAAGATTTAGGTGATTTCTATATATAATATTAAAAAATGTATATGAATATACTTCATGAAAAAAGTGGCTGCTGATTTTCGATTCGATTTGATGACGGTTCTTGTTGGTAGAATGTTCCGGAACTTTAAATATTAATTAGTAATCTGTAAACTGTTAGTTAACTGGTCCACCCTTCTGGTGACCCAAGAGCTGGCGCTTATTTAGCCAAAATGAGTCTATCGGTGCAGAGAGGCAATAGTACCAGCGTCTCGGGTACAATAATAATAATAATTTATTTATTTAAGTAACAAGACTCATATACAAAATTACAAAAAATAAAATAAACACTACTATCTACTACTTATATAATTTACTGGTCCAGCTGAAACTTTATAACAGCGGTTTATAAATATACAGTCTAGTCTGTTAGCTACCATGATCAGAATTTTGTTTGAGCTGGCCCGGACTCTGTGAACCAAGGATGCACACTTTTTTCGCATTAATGCGTAAAAACAGTCTATATAACACTATAGAAGCGAGGCAAACCCATCAGCAATCTAAAGGCATTATTGTACTGGACACGAAGAGCATTGTATGATTTTAATGAATAATTAGCCCACAAACTACAAGTATAAAAAGAGGTACAGTAAGCGCGGATAAGTATAATAATATAATAAGTACAGTATACAATGCCACCGGACTATCTTTTAGACAGCATGTTTTTGCGTTAAATTTGTAATTTGTAATTTTTTCTTATTATTTTTATTTTGTATATTATAAAAATGTCTGTACATAATATACATATACAAATCCTAAAAAAAAACCATCCTCCCACTTTAACCAAGTTTTTAATTTGAATTACTAAGTAAATTTTGACATTCATTAAATAAGTCGTTTTTTTATACAAAATAAAAAATTGTATCGCTTTTGTAGTGATCGCATCGAAACTCGAGCTAGATTATATTACAATAGACAAAGAGTGATGTTGTTTGTGAATAATATAGTTAGTGAGCTATTGCAATGACTAATTAAATTACTCGCAAATATAAAATAAAAAGAAAACGAGACTAAATTAAAAGCAAATTGAATAATAAATTTATCAGAAAAGGTTCGGTTCTCATTATTGCTAAATGCTGCTAATTATAAAGGAAATTTATTTTCTATGATTCAAGTGAGAAAATGCGCTGTTTGTCTTTTAAAATATTGAGATATTAAAATACTTGGTGGCAGAGCTTTGCGCCGTCTCGGTGGGTATCACCTACTCGTCATATATTCTACCGCCAAACAGCAATACTTAGAATTGTTGCGTTTTAGTTGGAATAATTAGTGATCCAGTGTAACTACAGGCCCGAGGAATATATCATCTTAGTTCCCATGATTGGCGGCGTATTAGTGATGTAGGTTGGTGTTTCTCAACGCACCAATGTCTATGGGCAGAGCGGACTATTTAACATCAGGTGGCCCATTTGCCTGTCCACCTACATATAACATAATGTACTATTAGAAATCAAGATAGTAATAGATTTTTTTAAAGAAATAAATCAAAATAACTATACAACAATAAAGTAAACGTAGACCGACACGTACAATTTACACACACAAATAGAACAAAGGAATCAAGACTGAGCAACTGAAATATTATTTATGAGATATCCGCCACAACCGAGAGTCCAAGCAGAAGTCTCTTAAAACCAGCCTGGCCGGCCGATGAGCTCGGCAGGGCCAGTCCCCACTGTGATGATCATCACGTGATCAAGTCGCGCCGCTAGGTCACACCCCGTCGGAAGACATTCCTAACAGTACATATACACGCGTCGACTTGAGAACCTCATCCTTTTTATCGGTTATAAAGTTAGATTAATCCTGTAATCGACTTATTATATATTAGTATTTATTTAATATTTCCCATTAAATCAAAATTGTATGCTGTTACTATACACATCAAATTTTTTGATTTGAATTTGATTCTTGTTGTAAACGGTTGGTGGAATTGTGTACGAGATGTAATTCAAAAGTTTCTCAATAAAGATACGTCAGCTTCGATGTCGTATGTGACATAATAATATACAAGACTGTAAAGGATCGGTACACCTGCAAGGTTCACTACTCTAATAACAAAAAATTCTAAAATTATTTTAATAAATATTTTGTTCTTATAAAATATTATGTTTAATTTGATCCACTACCTAACTGCTTTTGTAATTTTAATAAAAAAAAAATAACTGATGGGAATCTTGAACATTGTCGAGATTCGAGGTCGGTACGAGAATGCAGTCGGTTGTGTTATCATTTAAATTTTATGGAATATGTACTTGATGTATCTTTAAAATAAGTCATTATATGAGAAATAATGTGAGCCTACCGTGTCATGTTACTCTGATATTTTCTTTTATTCATGAGTATAATGTCCTCCATGTTATAATCGTAAATAAAAATCGATCGGTTACCGATGCACGATAACGATTCGTTAAATATCGAAAACGGGGCCATAAGAATAAAATTTAAGGGCTTATTAACGAATATCTTCAGAATGTTAAGAATTGATGCCATCCTTCTTTTCTAATTTCGCTTCTTAAACACGTAAAGGGGTTGAATTATAGGTGTAATTATTTATTTATCAAAATTATGGATAGAATTTTTAGAAAACAGTACTTTGCTTTTTTTACATATCTAGGAATTTGTTATTTAAAGGTTGAAATGTAATAATTGGCTGTCTAAAATATCTATTCAGTTAACATAATATGCGGACTTAGAGAGAAAATTGTCGGTCCAGGTGAATACTGCCACTTACCCAATGTCTACGAAAAAGTTAGCGACAACATTATACATACTTTTTATAGATTGCTAACAGTGATGGTTATTGAACGAATTCATAATAAAAGATTAACTAATATATAATTAAACGAAATGCTATATGTTTCGTTAATAAATAAATTATATTTTGTCTTTTCATATATAAAGCAACGAGGGCATCAAAGAGCGCCACGTCGCATGCCACGCATCGCATGCAATAGATGATTCATATAAGAATAGGAAAAAAATAACGGTAACTTCAGCTTAATACTTATAAAAATAAATAATATTACATTTAAATTGAATTGAGTGTGTTAGAAATACTTATTTATGCACTTCACTTAATATGTTTAATAATTACATATTTTTATATTGTATTTGATTTAATAAAAATATAATCGGTTTAAGAACGTCATTGGTATTGTTTGGTAAACAAAGTTAAAAAAAATAGTTTTCCCACGTACATATGAAACGAAAAAAAAGTGGAACTGAACGATTGACATCGAATTAACAATATATGATATTTTGTTTTCATCATATCAGCCGAGAGACCTTCACTGCTGGACAAAGGCCTCCCCCAAGGATATCCACGTTGGCCGGTCTTACGCTGCCCGCATCCAACGGCTTCCCGGGACTCGTTCTAAGTCGTCGGTCCACCTTGTAGGGGGCCAGCCCACGCTGCGTCTTCCGGTTCGTGGTCGCCACTCGAGAACCTTTCTGCCCCAGCGGCCGTCGGTTCTGCGAGCAATGTGCCCCGCCCCCTACCACTTCAATTTAGCAATTCTTCGGTATTATTTTTATTTTATTATCAACAGCCAATCATTGTCAACTGCTGAACTTAGGCCTCTCCCAAGGTGTGCCAAATTTTAATTTTAAAATTAAAACTAATTTTGTTTTAGTTAAATTTAAAATATCTCATAAGTTAATATAAAAAAGATATTGAAATTAACAAATTCAATTATTGAAATTAATAAAATTTATTACTTCTAGTGGTGTATTTATTAAGTGCAAGTTGATCACATAACCTTTTACATTACAAATATGTGATTAAACGTTATGCAATGATGAAATAACTTAACACTGTCAACTATACCAATCATGTTCGTTACCTTCAATTCAAGGATATCATCTATCACACACGACAAACAGCGGCGCGACTCCTCACGACTCCTCGCCTACATCGCATCGCGTCTCAAAGAGAACGGATATACTCGTACACGTAGATATAGATTAATGTTTTATATTGTATTTCAAAGTCGTAGTTACGAGTGATGTGCTCGTAGTTAACTCTTAACATAATTACTTTAAGATTATTTCTTAAATTGCAGTCAACATTCCAAGCTGCTTTATGTTGGAGTTAAACCTGTAATACGACAATTCAAAAGTGTATATAGAGCTAACTTGAATAAAATAATATTTCGCTTAGAATATTTTAATTCCGACTTCAATCTATTCAAACGAAGACTTTTAATGACTTTCGGTCGTGCCAGTACAGGTACATAGTAATTGCTAATGTCACGTGCGATAGTACTAAAACAGAGATTAGTTCATCAGTCTTATATGTGTAGACAAATAGCTACAGTCGTATTTTCATTCATGACGTGTCGCAACTGCATCGTGACTATCTATCATTTCATCAGTCGGTGGATGATTCCTTTAGTCGAGAGGCTTTCTCTTTTGCAGATAATTTCGATTTGCCATCGCTCTCAATGCAAGACGAGTTTGTTTATAAATACGATGAAAGTATATAACCATGTTTTGTAATTAAAGATATTCTCGAAGAGTCGGGAGAAATGAACTCGTATGAAGATAACTGTAATAATGTTACCTTTACTGATTGAATTAACTAACCTAATGTTAAGTGATCACCATTTCCCATAAACATTGGCGATGTAAGAAATATTAACCGTTTCTTACATCGCCAATGTACCCCCAACCTTTGGAACGAAGATTTGATGACCCTTGTGCTTATAGTTACACTGGCTCACTCATCCTTTAAACCGGACCGCAACAATACTAAGTATTGATGTTTAGCGGTAGAATATCTGATGAGTGGTTGGTACCTACTCAGACGGGCTTGCACAAAGTAATTCATCTCAATCCTGCTGAGGAAACAGTCATCGACTATTGTCATATCGATGTGTGACTTTACAAGTAAATATAATTTATGTGACAATAATAATTTGGTATCGAGTTCACCTGATGAAGTAGCCAGGAGGTGGAAGATGTCAATAAAATAGGCATAATTTTTGCAGTGCATACATACCAGTGCTCACACACGGTTCTGTATTCTGCAAAGAGTCGCAGTTATAACTCACGTGACACGTGGACAAGGAACGGTTGACTAACTATGCGGGTATGAACCACGTATGAATAACGCTGGCGGTCAGCTGTAATATCCAGCTCAAAAGAGCCGCTCTATGTTATACTGACGTTAGAATTACTCTTTACAAGACTAACTTTCAGGCGTCCTTTGAATCTACGATTTATTCAATATTTTAACGCAAAATATTATTATCTACTATAATAATAAAATAAAAACCTTTTGTCCTGACTAACTATCAAGGCCAAAACTACTAAGTCTAGACAGCTGAAATTTGGAACAGGTTTATGACGTAGGTATCCTTTAAGCAAAGATTTTTAGAAATTTTAACTTTAACTATGAATAATGAATCAATTTGTATGATTTTTACCCTTTATTTTTGTATATTAAATTGTTCGATGAAATCTTCTAAATTAATCTAATTTTAAATAGTACGTAAATAATTGGGTTATTATAAGCAATTTTTCAAGGTACTATTTAGTCTGTATTGCATCGAAATTATTTGAGACTGTCAAAAGTATATAACAAACTTTTAAGTTGGTGTATATATATCAGCTATATTTACCATTATATTAGGCATATAATGAGTAATTATATTTACAAGACATGTCTCCAAGCCGAACAGCAAGCGTATCAATGTTTTGACATATCCGACATTCATAAAAGCAGCTTGTGCGCCGCACGTTCCGCTGAACTCGAATCCGAGCACGCCTTCCTCTTCAGCGCAACCGCTCTGAGTCGTTTGCAATACCAAAATGTATTTTGCACTACAACGCTCCTTGAGTACGCTGAATAGATTCTTCTCATGTAATTTTCGATACTCGACGAGAATTGGAATGCGATTACCTTTGGTTTTCAAAATAGAGACAATTCGTCACGTCGGGGCACTCGTGCTAGAATCACATTAGGACGTGAATGTAAACGACGTGGAAAATAATATTGATCAACGAGGTTTACTAAAAACTGTAAGTAAAATTTCTTTGTTTTGAAATAAAAGCAGTACTAAATATTTAACAACTTAAATAATATACTCAAAACTGCGACGTCTAAAAGTAAAGATAGGCAAGTTTTCAGGAAATAAAACAGGGACTGGCGATAGAATTGAAAACTTGAAACTGTTAAATATATTTGTCCAATTTCCACCTGTATTGGAACTTCAAGTAATCATTTTATCCCTTTTTATTATATAGCTTTTTATTCATTAAAAAGGAGGATATACAGTATGTCGTAAATTTGGTACAAAACATTAATACAACTCAATTAAAATTATATAGTGTTAGTATTTACATAAATTGTAATCATTATTATCCTCATTAATTTCTACAATACTCAAATTATTTGTATTTTCAACGATTTCATTATACTAACATTAGCATGTCGGTGACGCGAATCCACGAGTCTATCCTATACGATAAACCAGCGCAACGTGCCTAAAGAAGTATTCACTTCAAAAAATCGTATAAATAATTTATTAGAATAAAGTTACTTAACATTTGACAAATATGGTATAAATTGTAACCTTTCAATGTGATACTATCTATCTGTTTGCGAGGCTAGCTAAAGACTTAACCTCATTTATAGAAGGGGAATTAAGGTTGCCTTGCTGTCATGTGTGTCAATTATTATGAATGTCACTGCAATAAATCTTTTACCATCAGTCCCTTCTTTACGTCCTCAAATCAATTTTGTATAAAAGACTTTTTTTCTTTTTTTCTGCCGTATTATAAAACACTTAACTATATTATAATGATAAAAAATTAAAGATAAAACGGAAAATATAATTGACAAACTAAACAAATAAATAAATGGAATATCAGAACCAATTCTAGAAAACACACGCCAAACAAAACGCCGTTCAAATGATTGTCCTGTGGCATTCACACACAGGTGCTGGCGCTATTCCTCTCTGAATTGCTAGGCTCAGTCTTTAAGCAGAAGTATGGACCAGTTATTTTTGGTCTTTTATTATTTTTGGTATCTGATGACCGCGGACTTTTACATTAGTTACTAAGGATACCTTCCAACTGAAGAAGTAGTTTAGTTGAATAGTAAAATTGCAAATTTAAATACTGAAGAACAGAAAACATTTTTACGGATGAAGCAGAACATCATTGAATATTTACTTGAGGTGTAAAACACTACAACGTCGTAAACTTTAGTGCGACATCACGGTGAGTACGAGCATGAAGTGTCTTCGTAACGAGATTCTTTACGCTTTAAACGACAAACATTAGAATTCTAAACGAAAGGGCATGCTAACGAATAAACTGACATTACAACTTTCTTTCTAGGCCGCTTAAAACTGTACACCGGAAGGAGGTTAGGAACTGTAACTGGAAAGAGGTTAGGCGCAGGAGTATATAGTTACCATGCTTTCCGAGGCACGGGAGTGTAAACACTGACAAACTCCAAACTTAAAGCTTTCATTGAGATTTTTTTTCAATACCTTAAGGGATTTGTATCTTGGGCCTAATGATTGGTAGCCATTATACCAATGAAGCTGATAGCGATATTATATCAATGAAAAACAATACGTTGATAACTGAATATTTTACGGATACAAATACGCTTTTGAGACAATTCTATTTAAATCATTACTGTTGTATAAACAAGTGTTGTTAGACTAAAATCAGCATCACACTAAAAACAACACGTTATCCACTTTTCACCTTCGTGATTTTTAAAGATTATTTAATGCCTTTTTGCTTTTGCATAAATGAGAAGAGTAGAAGAGAAATGTGGTGATCCAAACCAACCCAAATTAAAATATTATTTGATATTTATTTATAAGGAATAATATAAAAACAAAATATGCTACTATCGGTATTTTTGGTCTCTTTGGTTTTATGTTCAACAATAATAAAATTTATTTTGAATGAACTTTCATCTTTTTAAAAATGCCTGATATTGAAGACCATACTAAAATACGGCTTCGGTAGAAAAGTAGCAACTAAATGTTTACAGAGATATATATTAAATACGTGTTTCACGTTTGGAAAGTGAACTATCAAAAATATATTATTATACAACTATGTTGCAAGGCGAACACTAACTATTATTTAATTAGCTGCTCCAGTATTTCTAGAACAAAGATTATTCAGGATAGGGAATACGTTATTTTAGTGTACTATGCGTTGAATAATAAGTATTATATATAAGGTGAAATGACGTCAGAGATTGTAGAGACTAAATATTCTATGGTCGCAAATCATATACTGAAGTTCTGAGAATCGTAAATCGTTGCTTAAACGAGGTAAATACTAGAAAAGCGGCTACTGATAAGGTATACAGTTATATAAGACGATGAATATATAGCAAGTCTTATAAATAAAATGTTTTTTGATAAAAATTTCATGTTTTTCCTTATGGCAACAGCTATCCTTCAGCAAAGCCATACAAATATTCGCTATACGTCTCTTTTAATCTATCTTAGCATAATGCCGTAACTCAATCATTTTTTATACTAGCTGATAGCATTAAAGCTGCTTTGATTTATTTTATTACGGCACCTGGTGAAAGGTAGTACTTTCGCTCATAGTCTCAGTCTCTAAGAAGTATTCAACACTTGTTACGCCGTCAATTCCTAGCCAGCCATGGGGTCTAAGCGATTACAGACACACTGGTCATACCATTGTATATATGGGGGTGTATCAAAAAAAATTACCGTTTTATCATATTTAAGATTTAAAAGTCTGTAAATGTTTTATTCCTATTTTATACTTACCAATACTTAATAATTCCTTTAGAGCATTCTCAAAACTCGATTATTCCTATCCGACTTTTTAAAAAAAAGCCTGGTTTAGTTATTTGTTTCAGAGAAGAAACATGACAGTTTTCTACGAAATTCTCGTAATCATAAGGCATTACTGGAATAAAAATTTACAGCCACTCAAGCAACTCGTGAAATTATTAAATATGAAGGTGAAGGTGTCCTTGAGTGCACTGAGCACTGCGCGGCGTTGATTTGAAAAATGTAGCAGTGGAGATACGACGTTGGAAAGGAAGAAGGACTCCAGGCGACTATTAATGGATATTGATGAGGTTCTGCAGAAAGCCTCTTAAGTCAAATCCGTCTACAAGTAATCGCGAACATGCCAGGGAGCGTAGTGTGTCGAAAAATACTGTAAGTCGCCATCTAAGCTCCAAGAAAAAGGTGAAAAAGAGCAGTAGACTAGTCCGTCATTAACTTATTCCTCAGCAATCAGCTAAGAGGTTAGCAATTTGTGAAAATTTACTGAAAAACCTTGCTGATATGAGATTTTACCGAAAGATTATCACCTGTGATGAAAAGTGGGCTTACTGGCGAAATCCGAATACCCGTGAGCAATGGTCGCGGTCAAACTGCTTTTCCGGTTGCTGCAAGGGGGCAATTTGATAAAAGCCCATGCTTTGCGTTTTTTGGAATTTTGAAGGTGTTATACATCACAAATTCGTTCTTGGTGGATGCTCTATGAACTCTAAATTCTACTGCGAACAACTGGATAAATTTTACGCCAAATTATCAGAGCGTTATCCTGCTTTGAGCAACCGAAAAGGAGTTTTATTCCAACAAGATAATGCTCGTCCTTACACTTGCCGTCGAGTCAAAGAAAAGTTTAAAGAACTTCATGGATTCGAACTCCTGCCTCATCTACCATATAGTCCAGACCTCGAACCATCAGATTACTACTTCTTTCGTGCCATAATACACCATTTTCTTCAAGGGAAAATATTTGATAGTTTTGCATAAGTTGAAATTGCAGTCCAAGAGTTCTTTGACAGCAATCCCAAGGAATGGTATCAGCGTGGGATCAAGCAATTGGCTAGCAGATGGCTAATGACGGTTGATAACAATGGACTAATCTTCAAGTATTAATTTTATTTTATATGAAAGATATAATAATACAAATATTTGGTTAAAAAATGGTAATTTTTTTTGATACACCCATTTAAACCATTTATTTTGCTACACACATACATTACATAGATTATACATAAGAAAAATAATTAAATTTAAAGAATACAGTGTAGGTAGCAATGGGTTCATCTCAGTATAAGCTGTACTAATGCACAGCACTGATTTTCAGATGGCCCTTGACTATTGGGTAAACATAAACAAATGCGCGCACACGAAAATAAATAAATGAAATTATAAGAACAAAAACCTAAAACTAAAAAGCCCTTATCCTTGAAAAAAAACATATTACACAAAAAGAAAAACATCACAAGGAACTTAGACATAAGATAGACAGACAGACAGACAGACTTAGACATAAGACATTAAAAATGAATATGATAAATACTAAGTCTATGAGGTAGTATGACTGACACTATATTTGGAGGTTGTTACTCTGACTTTTGTTTATTTAAAAATAATACCGTCAAATGTTTTTTCCAAGTCACCTGGGAAAAAACATTTGACGGTATTACCATCAAATATACCATTCACACCCTATTATACCATTCTATTTCTATCGATACAATTTAACTAAGAATATGTTCATGTTACGCCATACACTGAGAATATATATTTATGCTGTTTAATGTTGGTAATTATGTTTTTTTTAAAAGACAATTAATAAATACCTCTTAAAAGCTAGTTATCAAATTGAGTTTGATCCGAAGTTCGAAATGATTTTTGAAAGTGAATATTTTGATATGCCATTTGCGTAAGAGACAAAAGTC
The DNA here is from genome assembly GCF_905147045.1 of Nymphalis io. Taxonomy (NCBI): domain Eukaryota; kingdom Metazoa; phylum Arthropoda; class Insecta; order Lepidoptera; family Nymphalidae; genus Nymphalis; species Nymphalis io. The sequence goes on from NC_065905.1 coordinate 117,564, forward strand.
ACAAGTTTGTATTTATTAGAAAATAAAGAGGAACAGAAAAGCAGAACATCCTGTAAAAGTTAAAGCGAGCACGACAGCAGCACTCAACTAAGGACATCGAACTGCACCTAAACCTCCTAGCGATATCCGACCACATCCGGCCAATTACGGTACAAGTCCATACTAATTTCGCCTGTATTCCTTTACTAATGAGATTAGTTTGGTTTGACAATGAACGTATTCATATTAACCGGGCGTGTTGTTTCAATTTCTGCTTTAAGTACTGTAGATATAGTCCATTTTTGAACAGCGGTGACCAGGTATAATATAATTAGGGAAGACAAGCTGAGAACTGGTGTTGAGGGGATCTGTGGAGACGTGACGTATAGTTCTGTCATCAAGAGGGTTAAGGACTTCGAGTATTTCCTTTAAACGGAGATCGGTTCTTTTTCTGTAACGTATTATATGAGATGGAATTTAACTTCAACATTTTATTTACGAAATCCTTGTGCTTTGACTTCCAATTATCGCTTTTTATATCCAAACTTTTTTAAGAATAGTCCGTCATACGTTTTTATTGTATGACTGTGTGTCCGATAGAATTTCATATCGGTAACTAACCATCCGTCTATTCTCGAATGTAAAAAAATTTTAAAAACCCGGCTCTGATTGTGTTTCATGAAACAATGGCGTTCCGATAACTTCGGAAGTTAAATTAAAGTGGAATATATCAATCAATTTCACGAAATAATAATATCAATATAATATGTATCATCTATGTAATCGAATACAGAACAAATATGCCTTATTTATTTGACAAGAGCATTGAATTTATTAATTGGTAATCTCAAAATGAGGATAACAATGGTGAAATTGACTAATCATATTATAAGTATTAGTACTAATAAGCCATTTAACTAACACTTATTTATATGTAAGTAAATTTATTATTATTATAAGTCATTTTCTGTTTTATGTTTATGCTGGCTGTATTTGTATCCTCGACCTCCGCGAGACACTAACAATATAAAATGTATATTGAAGTATTTGTTATTGGCGGCCATCGTTTAGTAATGAATATGATCTATGAGAAAGTAGATGTCGGGGTATTGATTCGCGCCCAAAATAACTTTGACCTTGACGGCGAAAGAGCAACCAACGTCAGATTATATTGTATTTAAAAGACATCGCTTAGCGATCTAAACAGTCTTAAATAGCCATTTAAAAAAACAATAATATGAAATTAACATCTTCTAATTATTAAAAGACTTCGTTCCAAAAACCTTTCCTTGATCTTTTAGAAAAAATCAAATTTTCACTTCAAATAAAAAGAGCTGAGTAATTAAAATTAAAATACCTATTGTCCGGTCTCATTATATAATGAAGATATCTTTGGCCAGTATTTGGGCAGATTTTCATATATTTTCTCCCTTAGCGAAGACGATTCAATTTTACTTCCATTATGTATTCTCGCAACGTCACTACGCTAAACGTAATTCACGGTCTCATAATTAATGTAAATAATTGTTGAGGTGGATATTTGTTGTAAAAAAGATTTACGATAACACTGCTACTTGATCGTGTGACATAGATGGAACACTTAAAGATTACTTACATATTATAACAATATTCTTTTTTAATTATTTAGAAAAGCGGATGTTTTATTGACGCAGATGATGGTGCGCGGTGATCTTCACTACATAAACTACCAAGTCGCCGCCTACCATGGGATCCAAAACGTTAAATTCTGTGCAATTACACTGGCTCACTTACTCATCACACATAAACACAGCAATACGAAGTATTGTTGTTTTGTGGCATAATAAATTGTTATTGGGTGGCTCCCCTAGGCGGGCCCGCTAAGTCCTTCCACAGTTAAATCCTGTAACTATTCGTTAATTGTTTTTTTTAAATAGTTTCTTAAGAGCTTTAATAATTTAATCAGGTTTTAGTGAAAGTAGTTTATGTTGGCTAAGTCGGGCTTAAGGTTTTTACTAGTGCTTACTTAATTTAAAACATTTGTTTTAATGATACTAGTGATAAAATTAAAATCAGCCAGTATCTGTACCACTGCTGGACATGGTCACTTACCTTGAGGAGAAGGTGTGGCGATTATTTCACCACGCTGAAACAATCACAAGCAGTACAAGTGAAATAAGCTCAGTTATGTCTTATACTCATAGTATAAATAAATAAATAATCTTAATAACGAGTATTACTATTTAAAGCGCTGCTACCAATAAAAATTCTATTTACGTGTATTTTTTCTCGACATAAGATCTTATGAGAGGTCTTGTTTAAACATTGACCTTTAAACTTGCGATATAAGCACATCGAAAACGTAAAAGGAATTTTTACAAGTGTCCTCGACTACACTGACGGGACATTTGATTCTATTCAATTTCAATCACATAAAAGACGAATATCTTTCTATTTACAAAGGATAATAAGTTTCGAAATGGGTATAATTATCAAGAGTACTTCAAATTATATTGAAATATCTAAGAAATAAATTCTCAATCAATTACACTAGAAATGGTATCGATGTCTGTGAGCAAATGTGTAGCGCAAACGAATATCGAATAAATAATTGAAACAATAAGGCCATGTACGATAAAAAAACCTTCAATGTTTGTTTTTTACAGCACACATTTAAAATAAACAATCCTACACTCATTAAATTAGATGAGAAGCGGTTTTTTTTATTAGTTTCTGCTGCTTTTCCCATGGGCAACTATATGTAGCATGTTCACGTGTAAATCATGCCTAAGATATCGTAATACTAGCAAATGGAAATACTACATAATATATTGTACATTACAATAATTCCTTAATTACTAGAATAATAATAATCGTACTAATATCATGAATATGAAAGCATGTGTGTGTTGTGAATATTATTTATTTCTTTACGCTTTATCACAGCTATAATATGACATAATTAACATATTTTGTCCTTTTTAACCCGTTTAACTGGATTTTCGATAATGACGCGGACGAAGCCGCGGGAAATGCACTAGTCGTAAATAAAACAATAAGATTATTTAGTTGTTCCCGCTATAATTAAACCACCCAAATTGTACGGCCACTTATATTTCTGATTGTTGATCAATAAAAATTCAATCAGAATTAAAATATTCGTTAAGTAATCCCTTAATAATCATATTTGAAAAAAAATAAAATAAAATAAAATATCCTGTGTGGAAATCCACGAAAACGTTTTTTATATGTAATGCTAAATATTTTTTATAATAATTATTAAGCAATTCTAAGTCAAATATTAAAAAAGCATTATATTAACAAACTTGGTGAGACAGAATTAGAAAAATACAGCGTTTTATCAAAACGTGATTTGACTCCCACCCGGATCACTTCCACGCTACTTCCTAATCTTAAATACGGTAAAGGCAACATTTTCTCATGTTTTCATTAAATAGCACTTTTGAGAAATCTTAATTTTTTATGGAACACTCGAATTGGATTATTTCATTTTTTTAATAACTTATAATATTTTTTATTATTATCAGATATATAAAAAACCAACATCATTCTTTATTATTAGTATTTAATTTTGTATTTTTATTTGAAGGTTTGTTTTATTTTCTAACTAAATAAAGACATATCTAACTTCTCATATTATACAATAAACCAGTTTTATTTATGATTATGCTGATGATATCACTGATAATGAAAATAGATAACATGCCTGTTTGTATACGAGTTTCCAAATAGATTAAGCCTAACGTACCTTTTTTTTATAACATAGTTAGGCCGACGGACAAATAGACCATCTCATGATAAGTCGTCACATCGGCACCGTAAGAAATATAAACCATTTATATTCCTTGTTCTGACGTCTCACTAGTACCTTACACTTTACCATTCACTGTACCTTCCACCCGGAATACAACAATACTGCGTATTGCTATTTGGCCTACCCAGTTGGGCTCCTACCTACCTAAATTTGTTACTTAAACACTTATTATATCAATTTCAATCAACTTCTGTTAAGTAAAATAATATTTCTCCGAATTTTTTATGCTACTCCGATGCGACATCTTCCCGGCATATGTATTTATTATTTACATAGATGATCGTGGAATACTTACCACCACCAGACGTTCTTAACAGAGTCCTATTTTACAGCGCACTTTATTAGTCGAGACTCTTCGCGTTACAAATGTAAAAGTTATAATAATGACGGTCTGATTACGTCAGCATGAATCAAAACCAATTTTAGAAAGTCCTCATGAATACAAAACGTCCCATCAAACTTTATTCGGACTTTTTTCGTAGAGATTATATTTAAAATTTTTGATTGAATTGTCGTGTGTTTTCGAAGTGATTGTGTTCGGTTTTGTACACGATTCAAATTTTATACAACAGTTTCTTATGTATGTGTTTGCGGGTCGTTACGTTACGTTAGTTATTACGTCACGCACACATATTAACTTATTATTTTTTTTTACTTTCTGTCACTTTTATATTTTAGACCAACAAAAGCGAATACGCGTTAGAAGATACCATAAATAACAACTAATGAAGTGGTTCTGGATTTCAATCTAAAAATGTTGATCCCTAATAGGGATGACATGATTACGGACGGACGGATCTACACCGGCTAGGGAATATAGAATCCCACAAATAGTTATAAGACCGAGGAAGACAACCGGTACACATTCAGAGTGAAAGAAGTAAAGGTTGTAAGGTCCAATGTTAACTCTATTAGTTTATATATGTATGCAAGTATATTTAAAAATTGTCATAAATATGCAATTCCAGAATAGACACATATATTTATATATACTGACTCTATTAATATTATGATGATGAGCATGCCGTGTACACATGCTTAGAACGCAATCTAGCTTAAATGTTATAAGTTCCTAATTTTAATGTATGTCATGATTCTATAATGTTTGTGTATTTATATAAATAAATAAACAAACATGCAATGCAATGCAAGCACGTCAAAATAATGCAAGCCAATTTATAGATAAAATACGACAAAGGCTTGGGCAGCTCGTATACACAAATAAGTATTCCTTTTTCTATTGTTTAATTTAATTTATTTGGTAGTAGAGTTTGTGAAAACTGTAAATGTAGTCAATAATAAATAAAAAGCAATCACATAATAAAAAGAACTAAGCGAGAAATGATGGATTCCACTTGAAAGGATTCCATGAAAGGACCCAAATGAATAAAGATATTTTCTTCGAGTTATTTATAGCATTATACTAAGTAGTACTTATAGTAGGTCCCTGAAGGCTCACTCATGAGTCAAATAATTTACTGGAACCCCGTTGGTCTCTTGATATCTTATAAAGCTGCAACCCTGAGGTCCTGAGTTCAAACTATACTTTTTACTGACTGAGTTTAAAAGTTTAAGGGGGAAATTAATATTGTTCACACTTCTGAGACTCGGAAGGCACGAAAAATCTGTGTCTTTCCGGACGTATCAGATAACGAGAGTGCATTTATATTTGCGCGAAATTAAATATTATTTATTGTTGCTTAATATTCATGTAAGATATATAATTTTATTCCAGCCCCTTTTTACTATCGAACGGTCAGGCAAACGCGACCAAAGCGCCATAGGTACACAGTGGAAATTCCCCGCCTACGTACGAAGCGCTTTGAGTCTACATTCATCATGCGCACTGCGAAATTATAGAATGCTTGAATGAATGGAATGCTCCTGAGTCCGTATTTCTTGATAGGTACAATGTTGGTCTTCAAATCTAGAGTAAACAGGTTTCTTATAGGCAAGCGTGCTACATCTTAGACCGTGTCGATGCTTAACATCAGGCAAGTCAACGGTCAAACGCTGGCCTATTAATTGTAAAAAAAACGCATATACCGATTTAATTTGATTAATGATAAATAGTAACTAGAGAATTTCATAGCGGTTCTTCACGGTTAATTCTACATTTATAACCGATGATAAATTTAAATTTAATTTGCCTAGTAATATGACTATTCAATCGTGCTGGTGAGAGCCAACTTACGTACAATAATAGTGGAATAAATGATAATATAATAGGCATGATATTGGTGACATAAAAGTATAAGTTACTTGTATTTTATAAATAAAGCAGCGTACATATATTTCAAACATTGCTCTTATTTTTTATTAATAAAGATTTTTTGAAAAATTAAAATTAATAGAGATCCAGTCAAATCAAACTGACTCATTGGTCAGAGACGGCTAACACCTCGCTACAGTCCGTGTAATAATTTATGACAATAGTTGATAGCGATTTCTTTTGTATGGTCGCATTTTTTTTATTTCCTGTAAGAAAAAAAAACTACGTTTTTTATGTCGGAACATGGATTTATTTCCAACACTCCTAGAGTTATAAACACTATATTGTCATCGATCTTTTGTAAGAGCTGTACGATACATGCAACGTAATCTCTGGGAAATATAAATATATTTAAATTTCAAAATATTTGTCACAATTCCACGCAATACGAAGAAGGCCTTAAAACATATTTTTTCTACCGAAAAGAAACGGAAGGCACATTAAACGTGTAACATGCCTCCATAAATCCCGAAAGAGGGGAGATAGGATACAATGTATAATATTAATAGTTGACAGCGACATTGTACGCAAAAGGGCCCTGAAAGCCTTTCACGACATACGACGTAAAAAATAGTTTGATTTGACGTTCGGGACAGTTGACAAGTTTTGACCGAGTCGTCTTTTTAATGATAAGATGCACGCTAATTTATGAGATTTAATATTCGTTATATAATGTTGATGACGTGCTTAGAGTATTTATTTAATATATGTTATCAAACGATATTGGGTCTATGCGACTTCATCTACTTTTAACTGATCTTAATGTCTGGCCAAACAGTTTGTCATATATGTGCTCGTTACTCCGCTCGTTAGATTCTTCTATTCGAAAAAAAGAAATTTTTCGTTAAGCCAAAAAACAAAACTCGGCATAAGAAAATGAAAATAAGTAAATAATATAAAAAAGGTAGATAATTATTATTATAATTAAGACTTTATGATTTCGGTAATACAATTAGTACATAATACAATGAAATATTTATATTTCCACTGGTGGTAGGGCTTTGTGCAAGCTCGTCTGGGTAGGTACGACCCACTCATCAGATATTCTACCGCAAAACAGCAATACTTGATATTGTTGTGTTCCGGTTTGAAGGGTGAGTGAGCAAGTGTAATTACAGGCACAAGGGACATAAAATCTTAGTTCCCAAGCGCATTGGTGATGTAAGCGATGTTGATCACTTACCATCAGGTGGCCCATATGCTCGTCCACCTTCCTATTCTATATAAAAAAAAAATATATATGAAGTGAGAAAATTATGCGTTTCTATTGCAACAGTTAGCAATGCATGTTTGCAATACTCCAGAAACTAAATAAACAGACTTTGCAAAGGAAACGAGCAAATGAGATTGTACGTGGGCACTATGAGAAATATTAGTCCAAAGCGCAGCAAGCAGGAAAATAACAAAGTAATACAAAATACTGCTGTTCGGCGGTAAATTTAGTGATAGCTCGATGACCATTTTTTTTCTCGCTGGAAAAACACACTTATGTATTTCCCCCATTTGAGGTGGGGGGTATGTGGGACTCGTTGGCGCTGAAGGCGCCCAAATACCCACTAAAAAACCAGCGGTACCCACTCCGTATTGTCGGGGGACGTCACGGGATCGCTTGCGCATACTACCGTGCCGCCCCGACGGTTGGCCCGCTCCTGCGGGCCTCCAAATCCTAGGGGATTCTCGGGGTACAGAGACCCCCTAGCCCCGGCGACACCCACGGCGGGACGAGAAGATGCGCACAGCGCCGACGTCTTCTCCCCGGTCTTCTTCGGCGAAGCGGGTCAGCGGAGGCACTCTCCTCGCGCTCCCGCTCCGCGGCATCCTTCTGCGACATGACTATTTTCGCAGAAGGAGACCATCTCCATCCAGCACCTTTCGCTACCAAGCCTGGCATTTATCGCGCTCGGCAGCGAAATGTCTCCGCCGATTAAAGTCGCCAGGGAAAGGTGCTGAGGCCCCCAAGCGGCACACTCCATCAGAGTGTGGCATGCCGTGTTCGTAGGCGCGCCACACTCGTGGCAGGAGGGCGTTACCTCCCGCCTGACTATTTCGTGCAGGTACTTACCGAAGCACCCATGTCCAGTAAGCACCTGAGTCAGTCTGAAGGTCAGTGTGCCGCCTTTTCTCGTTACCCAGCGACTCAAGTGGGGACGGATCGCCTCCACTGTCGCCAGGCCTGCTGATGGAATAGCTCGATGACCAAGATGAGATGAGCTTTCTCAAAATACACGTTTTTATAAAGGTAAGTTACACTCAGACAAAAAACTCTCATATACAAACATACACATACAAACGGCTGTTAATAAGAGAAAGAACGATGAGAGATACGTATCTTCATAAATATGATTGATAAAAACGGTACAAATGTCAAATACTACGCGATATTAAAAAATATGTCTGAATTTTTAATATCAAATTTCTGGCTTCATTGTATTTAATTTTCAGGGCTTCGTACATTTGATGAAAAAACGTTTATAGGACCACTCTGATATATGTTGACTAAGATAGTCATAATTTGCTACTTGTGTAAACTAGTTAATTAATACTTTTGGAGTACGAATAAGAAATTAAAATGCGCATCATGTGGCAATAATTATATTTAAGGAATTTCTATATTTTATTCAACTACAAATCGCATTGTTTAAACGATATAAGAAAAGTATACGACAATCAAGAATTCTGAAAGTAATAGTACGGACCCATTCCCCTCAAGTCCAACTCGAAATGAACCAGTTTTTTCATTAAAGCTTTTCTCTCTCAAGCTATTAACCAGTGAAAGGTCATTTGTGCGACCGAGACGGAAACAATCGCTGGTGACAGACTTTCCCGCTTCGACCATTTCCGAGCGCTGATTAATATTCATAGTGAATAAATGCAACTAACCGTAATTGACTCTATTTCGATAGCATAACATTAAAAATTTAGCTTAAAATTAAATTTGTTCTTTTCTCGCGACTCATCAAGATCGATTAAAGGTTATGAGCAACTGAACGAGAAAGTTTTCCAATTCAGACGTACACATGTAAGTTGTCGCCTCGCAAATATTTCAGAAAGAATTACTGGCTCTTCACCGTTACCATTCATATCACAACAAACCAGTATATTAATTATAAGCGATATATCCATATTTTTCATTATCATTTAATCATTTTAAGTGCACAGCTGTGGCGTTACGTTTGGAATTATAGATTTATTTTATTTCACGTTCATATATACTTACAATATTAAATACGCGTTTATCGTCTGTGTATTATTTCGTTTTACTTTTTTATGATTGATGTGTGTGTTTTTACTATATTTATTTGTTTATCTATGTTTAAGCAGCACCCAAACATATATATATATATAAGGAAAAAAAATATTAATATTTTGTTGGTATAAGTAAATAAATAAATTCCTCTTTACTCAATTGATTTGTTAGTTTTAAGAAATAAAAAATAGACAGTGCCGAGATCGTCCAGTAGCTAGAATAATATGTTAGCATCTACTATTCTTTTTTTAATAAAACAAAACAAACACACACACATCACTGAGTATATTTATTTCATGAAAATTACATTATAAGATTATAAATTAACACAGTAAATATTATATTAATTATTAATAATATATTATTAGAGAAACAAATCAACTCACTCGGCTCTTTTAATTCGTTACCCTTACTTAAAATTTTAATTTATTTGAGTACCCGTCTTGTTGATTTTCTTACGTTTTAATAAAATAGACAAAACAAAACCATATTTATGTACAATATACCTTTCTTAAAATTACATAGCTTACAAATAATTAAAGTAATGTCCTTCAGATCGAATTCGGCCACGGTGGCCAATATCAAGAGAGGTTAGAAAACTACGCAGGAGATATTATAGTGCACAAGTGTGTGCGCAAACACAAGTGCACTTTCTATTCCTTAACTCTCATAATTCGATGGGACGGCAATCCGACACAACCAGAAAGAGGTCAGGCGCAGGATCAACGGCTTTACGTGCTTTCCGAGGCACAGCAGTGTACAAACTTTCAATTTCCACACTCCGGGCTGCTACTGAGAATTTTCTGACAGTAAAACCTAATAACTTTTTATTAGCCCGACCTGAGCATTGAACCCAAGACCCCCGCGTCTGCGGCCTTACATCAAGCCACTAGACCAACGAGACAGTCAGAGTAGCTAGAATATGTGTGTAGTATTGATGCGTTGTGGTTTAGGAGGCAGTGAGCCAGTGTACTACAGGCAACCATTGCAACAGGTGGTAACCATTTAACAACAATTGACCCACTTGCCAGTCTGCCTACCAATTTAAAAAAAATAAAAAACGATATTCTTTACGAGGTATAAGTGAAAAAATGTGACGCCTATCTAATTTTTTCTATCTCTTTACTTCCAAATTCAGATATTTATGTGACTACCTATTATTAAAAAAATAACTCCTTTTAGGCTAAATAAGATGGTGATCATCCATAGAACTACATAGTTGCGTGGCAGGACCCTAAATGCGCAGCGTAAAGCTCGGTAGCTTATTTATATATATTTATTCTCGGTTCATCTTGTATTCTAACTGAATACACAAATTGTGTATGTGATAAAGTGCTTAGATTTTGGTCAAAATTTAAATGTAAATAAATCATCATATTTATTAACTCGTATAAATACGAATAGGGGTCCTCATAATCCATCTCAGTTTAAAACAAATAAAGTAACTTAATATAAAATCCCTCCTTGTTAGAAATGAAAAAAAAACTTAAACATTAAATTTAGAACGTCGAAATAATTCAAATACAGATTGCCCTTTCGCCAGGAGTCGGTAACGTAAGTCGAGTCGTTTAATTTTATGGTCGTTATTTTCGACTTTATGAGCCTCAGAAAATATACTGACGAAATTAAAGTGTTCATTAGGCTCGCGTAGTATTGCAGGTATTAAAAATAATTGTATAAGTTATATATTTTCTTATAACGTTATTACTATATAATACATGCGTTGTTTATGTTCAATGGGAATATATATGTAAATATTATATTTTTTTAACGTTTTTCAGCCATCGTGAACGTTTGTTAAGCATAAAAGTCGACTGGCCATGAAGTAGAATGCCTACATGACTGTAAGTCCGCCTTTTGTATCAACGGATTGCTCGTGGTCAGTAAAGTTTATCGTGGTCAATAAATATTACGACTTAAAAAGAATGTTTGTTCACAGTTCTGCTAGAAGATTGTAAATACAAGTGTATTTACAATGTGTACTTTAATAATTAATACAATAAAATATTGAGAGAATAAAAACAAAATACCAAAAAAGTTAAACGGTTAGGTAAAATTTAAAAATAAATATTTCCCTAAAATTTGTGAAAACAGACAAGTTCGGTGTCGTATCATCAAATTTATTAAAAACAAAACAGCCTAAGTAACAAACATGTATTATGTCTGTTACTTAGGTATATTATTTTGTCAGTTTTTAATTACTCAGTTCATGGACGGTGCCGCGGTACAAAAATTCGTTGGCCGCGCGCGTCTTAACGACCTAGCAACGAACTATTAAGAGTTAGTTCCAAGTCTGATATCGACCGGAATCTTTGAGGTTAACAATTTAAACAAGGTTAAAGTTAGGGGTGTCGGGGTGCAGGTCAGTCGCCTTCTCGTGGTGCATGCGTGCTGCTGGACATTGTTGGTATTATATTTCGAAGCACGGCCATGGCGGACGTCTAACGCGATAGTAGTGTCATCCGTGTTGTTCTGATACTTCTCTGATTAGCAGACAGACAGACAAACATGTCGATCGTGCAATCGAAGTTTCTTTTGTCTCTGTTAAAACGAACTCTGAAGAAAGTTCGTAATATTTTTGTTTTTATAGGAAGACCTTTGTTAAACTATTAATAGCCTTGCAGTTCTGTACTTCAGAATGAGAGCCATAAACTTGTAGGACGACTTTGTAATCTTTAATATCATTTTCGTTATGAACGGAAAATAACATTTATGTTAAAAAAAATTAGAAAACTTAACACCAAACCAAAAAAAAAATGCGCTCTAAAAATATAGATATAGGAAAATATTCTATATAAATTCTTATCTCCCACATATTCATATATGTACCATATTATAAGCCTGTATATTACAAAACCATATTATATACAGAACTATGCTTTTTTAACATGCATTTTTCTAGCCAGGTTTATTCTTAGTCTAAGTAAGAAACGGAAAATGTGATATGACTCCAAAAATATCTGTACACTGAATATTTCGTGACCGAACTTCATCCTTCTAATATTGATGTGATTATTAAGTAAAATTACAAAATTAGCAACTACTCGTACATTTATAGTCTTTACTTAAATATCACAACACTTGTCGAATTACCAAAACAAATTAATTTCCCAAGGTTTTCAGAATAAATTAAATCTTTTATGTAAAGGATATTTCATCGTGGCAAATCAGGGCGGGCTTATACGCAGGTGCCTTCGTTTCTGGCAAATCTCTTCATATTAATTATGATCTGACCGACTTTAAGAGCTTGAGTAACATTTTTATTATTCTACCAAAAAAAGTACGCTTACTTTAAATAAGAAATGAGCTAATTGTTTAAGCTAAGTCACGTGTCATTTGAATTGTGACTTAATAATTTTATCATTTCTTTGCTCCAATTTTACTACAACCACATTGTACTGAATCCGTCATCCGATGTCTACCCGAATTTTGTATTTAATAAGGACGGTTTATATCGTAAGCTTGGTGCTAGAGGCAATTGTTATTTTCTTGAGTTACTTCATGCGTATTTTTGACAATTACTATAACTCCGTCGCAACAATTTGTATGACTTAGTTGAAGAGTGAAAAACGTCAATTATTTTTCCATTGGTAAAAAATTGTTTGTATTATTTATAAGTAAGCGGGCCAGTAAATGAGTCATCTGATGGTATGTGATCACTACCGCCCTATAAATCAATATTAATAGACATCGGGCATTGTAAGAAATACTAACCATCAACATCAAGCATCACCAAACTTGGGAATTAAGATTTTATGCCCCTTGTGCCTACAATTAAACAATATATTTATAAGTTTCATATAATGTTTCAATATTAACTTGTTGCAACGCGCAAACTTCCTCATATTCATTTCAAGTAACATCAGAAATAATTCAGAAATAGCGATTCGTTTCAACTCACCCATCTACCCCTTTTTTATTTAGACCATCGTTAATTTTGCCATAATCAACAACACCCCCAGCTAATCCGTGCCCCAATTTCGTATTCGTCGAGCGCATGCAGCATTTATCGTCACCATCTTTCTTCCCTCAGTTATCCGATTCCAATACGCTTTATCCAATTTCCAAAATAAAAAAGCCAATAACACTTCAGCACTTCTACGTCAGTATTGTTTCGTCCCACGTATCGTTGCGGCGCAAAATGTTTTTTCGATGTGTTATCTGGATTTGTTTTATGTTGACTTAAATGATATAGAGGGATTGGTTTATTTAGCTGATCATATTTTTTTCCTGTTCCATTCGGATTAATTTGGTATCGAGAATTTGATTGCTTTTTTCTTGTTTACAAATAAAATTGTAAGGTTTTTACGATAAAATTACGAATATCAATTATGTGTTGCGCTTTCCATTGGTTAATTGATATTAACAAAATTCATTTTATCGGGTTTAATAAAAGAAACCGTAATACACTTTCTTAATTTTCAAGGTATTTACTACTTGGTGTCAATTGCTTGATGTACTAATTAGGTTAAGCTATATTTATTGATTGCTTTCAATATAGGATCAACAGTTAGCAATTGTGTAGCGCTAATATTTGTTCCAAAGTAAGCCAGGGTCAATGTGAATATTTGGTTTAAGCCAAAGCTTGTTTATCGAGACCGTTATAAACTCAAACATCAATTTTCTAACTTACAATGTCACGTCTCATTATATATTAGTGACTTCACGCGTTTAAAAGAAATTATTTACTATAAATGTGCTAAAAATGATAAAAGATATGTTTTGTAAAATATTTCTTAATTATTGTTGGATGGAAGCTCAAACCATGCAATGATATAATCATTTTTTTTAATAATATTTACGATTAATTGTTGCTTACATCGTTGTCGGGTTAAGAATAACTAAGAGATATTAAAAACATGATATACAATGATAATAAGAAGGTTAGTAATACAAATTGATAAAAAAACAAAAATTAACAATACAGGGAGGATCCGTGGTGGACCTATCGTTCGCCACCCCTGTCGCAGCACGCAGAGTAAGGAACTGGAGGGTAGAGGAGGAGGTGGAGACTCAGTTGGACCATAGATACATTCGATTTGACATCTCCAACTCCTGCAGGCCAGCGGGACCTCTGAGGGTGCCAACCACGCTCCCGAGGTGGTCCCTTGGCCAGTTAAATCGTGAGTTGGTCAAGGATGGTAGCCACCATGTGCCATGAGGCTGTGCAGCGGTGGGGTTCCTGCGGGAAGGAGGGAGGGCGCGAAAAAAGAGGGCATCGAACAGATGGATCTTCTGGTAGACCTGAATAGGAACCCGTGGGGGCGCCTGTATCGTGGTGTACGAGGGCAGTTCCACTCACACGGCGCTCCTTTTACGGAAACGCTACCGCCGGATCTCCTCCTGCGCCTGGTTGGGGAACTATTTCCTAACCCAAGCGAGCACGTCCTACCAAGTACGGCCCCTCGCTCCATGACAGATGATAATATACATACTCCTCCACTACATATCACGGAGCGAGAGATGGCGATGGCCCTTGATCGACTGAGGGCCAAAACCACATATAAGAAAGCAAGAACTCAAGTCTTGTCGAACCTCGTCTCGCAAGTATATTTTGGATAATAATATACCCGTACCCAAAATACCCAAAATATACCCATATTGAATTGAGGTTGCTGTCCATTATATTAAATTTGTAAAAACAAATTTGACTATTTTGACCTAGGCGCAGACAAAAAATAAGTACATTAAAAATAAAGGAACACTTTGTAGCTTTATTCACCACGCTGCTCCGATGCGAGTTGGTGGATACATTTGATCGATTTGTATCAGCCACATGCAGTTTTCCTCATGATTTTTTCCTTCTCCACTAAGCACGAGATGAATTATAAGAACAAATTATGTCAATGAATATTCAGTGGTTCTTCCCCAGTTTTGAACTCGGAACGATCGGATAATATTTAGGTCTTCTAACCAAAGAACCGTCACGACTAATAAGTCTTACAAAAATTAGTAAAAATTTAAATTTTTATCTTTTCCGATATTAGAAATGAAACATTTCAGTCACGCTCTTTTTTACAATCCGGTCAAATGCAATATGGTATACAAAATTCAATTCCAGTATATGGATTAAATAAAAGCTTGGTGTTTTTGTAACGTATTTTTTTCTTAGTTACCTTTTGTTTATTTAATGTATAAAATCTAATTTCTTTAAAATAAATTAAAATTTGTTGAACGAGTATAATTAGGTTTTACTACACGATATATTTTTTTGTTTTTAATTATATAACCCTGTACGCAAGCAGATATCCCGTGCTAATATACCCACAGCACGTATGAGACATTATTGATACCTATATATGTATACGTATACGTTTGTCTCTAATGCGATCGATGAATTTTTCCTTCGACTACTTTCTCATTATAATCTTTATTTAAAAAAATACGTACAAATCGAGAAATCAGTGTATTTTAATAAACGCGTTTCAAAAAGTGAAGAAGTTGTCTATTCGTTATTACCTGGATTTTATAGCCAACAATACATGGTGACCCTGATTGTAGCTAGGATTAGTACAATTAATTAAATCAGATGTAAAATATTCAAAAAATTTAATAAAATCCCAAATAAAATTTATGCCAAAAAAATGCGACTGATAGCAATTTGGGAAGCATTGAAAATATAGTGCGCCATCTCTGTATTCAAAATATAACTGAGTATTTTTTGGTCAAGTTGTCAGTTTTTATGATATACATGAAGTTTACAGCGTATACAAAAAAAAAAAAAAAACATACAAAAATGACACGGAGGTAAGTTAACCGAGATATCGTACGCTCTACTGGAGACTCGGCTTAACATGAGATCTCAGTACTTTTTCCGGTGAAAGGACTGCGTTGCGATACTTGCAATTTTTACAATTTACGCTTTTAATGGAATATATTATACAAAATTCAGTATCGGCGTAACGATTACAATTTAATCTGAGCCGACTACCATCTATAAATATCGAGAACAGACAACGCCGGTCCCGGACCCACGTCATATTCTGCGAACTCAGCAAAATCCCGGATTACGAAGGATATCTTATTTAATTTGGATCTTGTCACAGGATTTTCGCACTTGCGTCAATGGCGTAACTATTAGTATTTTATGCAAGACTATTACGGATGTAACTAAGAATTAGCAGGTCGCAGCTAATTAAGTTAACCCGTGTGTCGCCGTTCTCAACCCTCCATCTCGCTATCTAGGGATCAAGAGACCGCAAGCTTTCTGTATACTACACCGGGTAGGGAAAATGTTAATATATGTTACCCATTGCTTAAATAATAATATTATATTATACGTAACTCTTACGTATAATATAAATAATATAATATATGCGTATACGTAAGTATGTCTCTAAGCTCCTCTTAAGCAGCTTGACCGATTTGGATATTTTTTTGTGTGTTTGTTTGAGTTGGTTCCTGATTGGCTTAGATTGGACACGAATCGTAAACAATATCATTCAGTGTCTAGGAAAGAATCTCGCAAACGTTTTTATTACATTTTCTCTTCATAAATATAAAACATCGATAGTAAACAAATAATTATTATTCTCCAACCACATATACTTAATGCAAATCTGCGTGCAAATAATGCAGCAGATTGTAGTTTAATGTTTCTTTTTTAAATATATACAAAAAATATGTATACAAATATCAAATAAATTACATG
Source organism: Nymphalis io (assembly GCF_905147045.1). Taxonomy (NCBI): domain Eukaryota; kingdom Metazoa; phylum Arthropoda; class Insecta; order Lepidoptera; family Nymphalidae; genus Nymphalis; species Nymphalis io. The sequence continues at coordinate 134,527 of NC_065905.1, forward strand.
GTTACTCTGTTCTCTATGACCGTAGCGTTACGTTATCCTTTCTCAATAAATGGTCTATCTACCACAAAAATTAATAACCAAGTCGGATTCGTTCGCATAGGTACTACCAATCCTACATTTAGTTGTACGAACGAGATATGAGCGCTAATCTCTTACTATAAATAAAAATATGGTTTCAAATGGGATTGATATATTAGTCAATTTAATAACATAATATAAAATAGGATGTTATTAGTCTTTCGTCAAGATTGTCACGGGCTTCTCGTGTGTACGGAGTTCATTCCACCAAGACCGTTACATTAATAACGATTTTTATTAAAAAGATTTTTGTAGATATTGGATTCATAAAGATTATAAAATTTTAATTATAAATTTTTCAACATAAAAATCAGGGGGTGGGCCGTCGACAATATATGGTCAGTTAAGTTAAAATTAATACAATAAAATATTATAAGTGAGTTAGCTGTAAGTGAGTTGGCATCGGATAAAATCTATCACTTATAGATTTAAACAGATAAGCAGGATAGTGCAAACCCTGAACGCAGTGTCACAATGAGTGAGCAAATAAATAAAAGCAATACGAAGCAGCAAAAGCACCAGTAGCAACAGCAGGCAATTGGATAAGCAGCCTCTCCTCCATAAAACAGCAGAGCCTCCAACAGCTTCAAATCAGCAACAATTCCTCGGTTGAGTCCACCGAACAATATTATATTACTTTGTAATGTAATATACAAAGTTTATATGTATATAAACTTTAAGAAAAATAAACACTCCGGTGTGGTAACCCGAACCTCTCAAATAAGTTTTACAAAGTAGATGACTCTCCGTTAGTAAAATTTTGTTTATAATAAAAAGGAATTTATTTAATCGTTTAAAACTGACATGCGTCGTCGGTAAGCGACCGGCGCCTGCTCAACGATCAAAAGGACGACCGAACGGCGAACAACGTAGTGCTGCCATCTCTCAAACCGCACAGATAATAAATGTCGAAACAATGAATGTCGATTCGATAACCATAATTTATTTTATAAACCGGTAAGATTAGGTAAAATAAATACAATATTTTAATAACAATTAAAATATTGAAAAAATAAAATTTATTAGGTTAAAAGATACATCACACACTTCACACTCACTAGCCATTGATGACTATAATCGCGGAATGGAATCCTGACTCAAGCTATTATATATGAATATTAATTTTATTAATATATATATATATATTTATTTATATATATAATATTAATGGAACTATCTAAATAAATTATAAATTAAAATATATTAAATTAGAATAATGTCAAATCATATTTTATTTTAATAGACTTTACTATAATTTTGGCAGCTATGGCTATCGTAAGGATGAATAACAACCACAATATATTTCTTGAGTGGAGTGAATCTTTAGGTCTTAATGTCAACCCTAGCAAATTTTAAGCCATCATTATTGGCAGTCGGAAACAGAAATCAAAAGTTAACTGGTCTTCCTTGCTATCCATAATGTTTGACAATATTTTCATTCCTTATTATGATTATGTTAAAAACCTGGTAGTTTTTTGTGATAATATTTTTAGTTGGACTCATCATATGAATGACATCAGCAGGAGAGTGTTTGCAGCTCTGAGGTTTTTGAGTTGTCTTCAAAATTTTCTTTTAAATAATGCTACTTCTTTTTATTCTTGATTATGCGGACGCAAGCTTTGTAGCATTAAACAAAGACCAATTTAATAAAACTGAGAGACTTCAATATACTTTTATTCGATTTATATATTGATTAGGCAAATATTACCATGTTTCACAATTTCGTTCTCTTCTAAATTGGTCAGTCATCCAATTCGCTAGAAAATGGACATCCTCTCTATTCTATACTGTGTGTTGTTTCACCCTTTTACTCCTCCTTCATCGCTTGATATTCATTAGAAGATGACAATGACGACGACGACTCAGTGCTTTCATTTATGTGCTCTGTGTTTTGTTACGCGATGACCGTTGTAATAATCTTTGATGTATGTGCGAGCTACTCGAGCACATATTTTCTATAAATATATCACGGACCAGTGACTCTTTTAATTCAACGAAATCACATTGTAAGCTGACGATGCGATTTTCTAGATTCGTGATAGTTGTTTATATTTTCGTGTTCGCGTTGTTTTCTTATGAAAAATGCATGTCTATCCATAGTTGTTAAATTTATTAATGAGGTCTTCTAAAGTGATTTCTGTTCTTTCAATGTTGAATTAATTGAATATTTTGACACCTTTTCCGCCAATGGACTCTAATAAAATTCTGATTTTTCTCTTTTCACACTCTAAGCCAGTGACTAATAAATATAGTTCAAAAAGTAGTAGCCACTTTTTCCACATTCAATTGTTATTTATTTCATTGTTTACAAGCAACTTCACGAAGACAAGACAAGAGCCTCGAAACTAAATTTAAAGTTTTATGATGTTAAATACCAAGTTCATGTTCACAGCACGTACTTCTAAAACCATGTATTATTATTGTAATTGATCTTTTAGGCTTTATTTATACCTTTATAGTATTCACGTATTAATGGTCACTGAATTAACTGGTCAAACCTTCTCCTCAAAAAAGGGAGAGGAGGCCTTTAGCCCAGCAGTGGGACATTCACAGGCTGTTACGGTACAAAGTAACTGACCTTGCTCACACGCAGCCTCGAGGCTGGTAAGTAAAGAAAGCTGGTGGAGTTAAAGATACACATAATACGTATACAATATTAGTTTTATGTAAAAACTGCACAAAAAACACTGAAAACTTGAAATTTTTAACAAAACTTTTAGTAAATAATTAAAGAAATATTATAACGCACAAATATCTATTAGACAAATTATAGGATAAATCATAAGCAAAAGGGTATATTAAATGTTAATCTCATTTCAGTTTGACCAAAGACTATTAACATTCCAAGAGGACGCGTGTGTATACACGCGTCCAATGCGTAATTGCGTATGTGTATGTGTTGTAGTGTGTGTAATGTTTTATTTTATAAAAATTAAGGTATTTCCAATACATATTTCACAAAAAAAATTAACTTTTGCACTCCTCCTCTATCTAAACTTTAACTGTGCAAAATTTTATTCTTCTTCGTTCACGCCACTGGCGGTAAAAGAGGTACAAAGTGGGGTGCTTCACGTATTTATATTATAGATTACATAATTTAGTTGCGTGTTAATGAAATAAACCGCATATAAATTGAAGAAGAGTGGAGAGATTGGTTGATGGTATAGAAGATATTAATAATTATAATTCTATCCCTTTTTATTATATATCTTTTTATTATCAAAACAAACAGTATGTCGCAAATATTAATACAGCTTAATTAAAGTAAATAATAGTTATAATGCATTTATATTATTTGTTAATACTGTTAATATTTATTGATTATTAATTTCCACAATACTCAACGATTTCATTATATTAACATTAGCATGTCGGTGACGCGAAGCCTTAAACGCACTTACAAAAGTTTTCACTGCAAAAACATATATATGCCAACTTTCATAGTGTGAATCAAACTACAAATATTATTTTTTAATTAAAAGAATTTATATATTGTATGCTTCTTGGTATGAGCCGAGATGGCGTAGTGGTTAGAACGCTTGAATCTTAACCGATAATCGTGGGTTCAAACCCGGGCAAGCACCACTGAATTTTCATGTGCTTAATTTGTGTTTATAGTTCATCTCTTGCTTGACGGTGAAGGAAAAACATAGTGAGAAAACCTGCATGTGTCTACTTTCATTAAAATTCAGCCACATGATTATTCCACCAACATGCATTGGAGCAGCGTGGTGGAATTAGCTCCGAACCTTCTTAAAAAAAGCAGGAGAAACCTAAGTCCAGCAGTGGGACATTCACAGCCGTACTTACTTCTTGGTAGTTTATTATGTCACGTTGTCGAAGGTCACGGCAACCTGTCTCAAGGTAGACTAGCCAATGTGTACGAGATATTATTATATCATGTTCATATGTGTACGCAAACACAAGTCGTACGTGCTTTCCAAGATCGGAGTAAATACTGACTTTTAGGACAAATAATGTGATGGCATAATATATACTTTGTAATCTTATTGCCTTCAAAACCGTTACACAGTCAGTTCAAAAATATTGAATTGCTTCTAAACAACATATACATCGCGGCTCGATGGTAATGTCACCCTTTTATACAGATCATAATTAGAAAAGTTGTATTGTATAGGCAAAAGATTTACTGTGACATTATTACAGAAGAAATTTTATATTTGTTACAAAAAACGAGTTATAATATGTTTTTTTAGCTATCTGTGTCAGAAATTTAGGATAACTCATGGTTCAGGGGTCAGTCTCGTCCTAGTTGTACAATATAAAATAACAAGAAAAACACGAGGTTAAGTGAGTGCCTAACTAAGGAAGGGACTAGTTAAGCACGCCTCGAATTTAATAATTTACAAAGAAGATAATTATGAATCATTATTTTGATGTAATATTTAGTATCATTATTGTTCTAAGTTCAAACCAAAATGAATGTAATTGCTATAATCCGGTTATTATATTTTAGAATACTCCTTTCGTTCGTTTTTTCTTATGGATAGTAGACATTTAATTGACGCGTAATGACACTTACATTTTTTTATTAAACCCTGGTATATGGTTTAATTTATTTATTTATTGTATTTTTATCTCCACAGAAATGTTTTTTGATATTTTAGGTAGGTGGATGAGCAAATGGGCCGCCTGATGGTAAGTGGTCACTAACGCCCATAGACATTGGCAATGTACGAAATGTTAACCATCGCTTACATCGCCAATTCGCCACCAACCTTGGAAACTAAGATGTAATGTTCCTTGTGCTTGTAATTATACTCGCTCACTCAGCCTTCAAATCGGAACAAACAATACAATTACTGCTGTTTTGCGGTAGAATATCCTACTCAGACGGGCTTGCACAAAGCCTTACCACCAATTAAGTGTTGTCCGTACCTTTGGTGTATCTTATCTTTAATTTATTTTAATGTGCCCGCATGTTTATTAACAGGAAGTATCACAATCTACGCTTAGGATTAAAATTTTGATCGAGATATGGTATTTATTTGCACTTTAAATATTGGTTTGCATTTGACGTCGTATTGCAGGTGACCTCTTTATTGACTCGGAATGTGTCTTAGTGGACCCCCATGAAGGAGTATTTGCTGTCTTCATGGGATTCTGAATCCTTTAGTTGTTATGGATAGTAATCAGGTAGTCTTACCATAATCAGCGCATTTGTATGTGTTATGGATATCTAGTATACAGTACTCTGGTCCGTTATACGTAGCCTACCGATCCTTAAGTACTCGTAGCAACTCAATATAATTTCCGGATTACACCGCGTAAATATTTTTACTATCCGTAAACAAAACGAATAGTTTCAAATATATTCGAGGATAAATAAATCGTAGGTATTAATATCACTGTTACTATTAGCACGTAATATGCTATATTTAATTTCAGTTATTCTTATTTTGGTAATATTTCAGAAAAGAAATTAAATGCAGTCTACTCTTTACATGCTATATTGGGCTATATTTTTTGTGTCTATGCAGTCTATTGTTTTCAACCCGTTGGAAAAAAGACGAATCATCGAAGTTGGACAAACGTACGAGCATCTATAAGCCGAGCTAGCGTGGGATGAATACGAAATTAGGGTCGTGATGGATCAGCAATGTTCAGAGATAACAGAAATTGTATCACCTTTAATCGTGTTTATACAAAATGATTTTCTGAACTAGCTATGAACATAAGTCCGTTGCCGTGACTTTGGTCAAATAGACTACTTTATTCACCATCGCCAATACACATTGGTGCTGTAAAAATATCACCCGTTCCTTAAGTCACCAATGCGCCACCAACCCTGGGAGCTAAGATTATTATGCTATGTCCCTGTGATTGTGATATTTCAATATTATCATTGACTAATACATTTAATGACAAAAGAAATGTTATTGAGGCATAACAATATAAAGAGAAATAGTTTATAATTTTAAAATCATAAACGTGATAGTTTTGTTCATTTATTTTTGAGATTTTTTGATAATGTGGCGAGTGCACAATGCGTCTAAACGTAGCACAAACATCACCTGATCAACTAAGTCATGGATCAGGTGATGTTGCAGTGGTCTGATGTATGTCGTCACACGTATGGATACGCCCCTTCGGCAATATGGTCGCATGCGCATCTATTGTCCTCGCAGCGACGTCACACGCTTGACCACACCCCCAGCAAGATGGCCGCATGCATCGCTTTTGTTTTCGCCTAGGAGGAGGTCCCAAAAGTGGCAAGCACGCGTGGTGGTCATCGTGAGAGGGGAATGCCTATATAAGCGCTGTTGTTGTTGTTTATTTTTAATAAATTAATTATTTCAACTATTTTTACTGTGCGCTCTAATGTAAACATTGTTGACTTGTCACAATAAATAATTCTTAAAGTCTGCCGGAGTTTTTAATTGTGGTTAAGCTGCGATCCTCTTCACTGGTGACCCCGACGTTTGAAGAACGAAGAAGAAGAAGACCTTTCAGATGTCAATGCCGGACGCTCCATTATCACGTGACGCCACAGCTGTTACCGCCCTTCCGGCCACTGGAGAAACGATGCGAGTTGGAGTGAGAGTACCTGTATTCAACCCAGATGATCCAGAATTATGGTTCGCACAGCTCGAAGGTCAATTCACCCTGTCCGGCATCCGAGAAGACTCCACGAAGTTCTATTACGTACTAGCGCAACTGGAACCACAGCACACGGCGGAAATAAGGGACCTGGTCGTAGCTCCACCTTCCACCGGCAGGTACGACAAATTAAAAGCCGAATTAATACGGAGGCTGTCAGCTTCACAAGAGCGTAAAATAAAACAACTGCTAATGCACGAGGAACTCGGTGATAGAAAGCCCACACAATTTTTACGGCATCTACAACACCTAGCTGGGCCAACTGTTCCAACCGATTTTATCCGTACCATCTGGTCAAGTCGACTCCCAACGCATTTGCAGACGTGTATAGCAGCGCAGCATACGAAGATGAGCCTTGAAGACATAGCAGAGCTTGCCGACCGTATCAACGAAATCGTTCCAGCAACATTGCAAGTGTCCGAGCAAGTAGCCGTGCCAGTAGCCGGTCGAGTAGCCGGGCAAGTAGCCAGTGCATCTAGTTCCACTCTAGGAGTACCAAGTACTAGTTTCGAAAGCCTGAATCAGACCGTAGCTGAGCTGAGCAAGCAGATGGAGATACTTAGCATGCAACTTAACCGAAGACAGCCACGATCCCGCTCACGATTCGCCATAGACAGATCGCGACGACATTCCCGCGCACGTTCCCGCTCACAAACAAATAACTACCCGTACTGTTGGTACCATTATAGATTCGGCGAGCGCGCACGCAAATGTATTCAACCGTGTAGCTACAAGAAGATGGGAAACTCTCAAGGCAGCCAGTAGTGGCGGTAGACGACTGCCTTACAATTTCGGGCCGCCTGTTCATCACGGATCGCAAGACCAAAGTGCAATATTTAGTTGACACCGGTTCAGACCTCTGTGTCTTTCCAAGATCCGCTGTTCGGGAACCTAGAAACAAAATGGGATACGAATTGTTCGCTGCAAATGGGACTATCATTTACACATATGGCTTCCTCCCCTTAACGCTGGATCTAGGACTTAGGCGCGCTTTCACGTGGCGTTTCGTCGTAGCAGGCGTCTCAAAGCCCATCATCGGCGTCGACTTTTTAAGTTACTACAACCTGCTAGTCGACTGTCGCAACCAGCGCCTCGTTGACGGTGTTACCACACTTGCTGTTGCACTCCCGAAACAACGTTCTACGGAAACAATTTCCTCAGTCCGTACGACTTTAGAGGATACATCTTATCATCGCCTGCTTAGAGAATTCCCAGAAATCACTCGCCCTGCTGGAAAGCCGCACATCACCAAACACTCTACGGTGCACCATATCCGTACCACCGATGGACCACCGGTATCTAGCCGCCCGCGACGGTTAGACCCGGAAAGACTAAAAATTGCTAAGCAAGAGTTCGATGAGATGTTACAGAGTGGCACAGCAAGAAGATCTGACAGCCCATGGTCATCACCGTTACATTTAACTAAGAAGAAAAACGACGGGTGGCGACCGTGCGGCGATTACAGAGCCCTAAACGCCCGTACAATTCCCGATAAGTACCCTATCAGGCACTTGCATGATTTTACGTGCCAGTTGACAGGCAGTACGGTCTTTTCAACCATAGACCTGGTTAAAGCTTATCATCAGATACCAGTATACGAAGACGACATTCCGAAAACCGCTATCGCCACTCCTTTCGGGCTTTACGAATTCCCGTTCATGACGTTCGGTCTTCGTAACGCCGCACAGACCTTTCAAAGATTCATGGACGAGGTACTGCGGGGCTTAGATTTTTGTTATGGGTACCTGGATGACATTCTAGTCTTCAGCAGCAGCAGTACCCTTCATCAAGAGCATCTCAAGTTGTTGTTCCAAAGACTAGCAGAATATGGAGTTCTAATAAATACCAACAAATGTACTTTCGGCAAAACGCAAGTCCAGTTCCTGGGCCACAACGTGTCAGCAGCAGGAATACAGCCGTTAGAATCGAAGGTTGAAGCCATTCAGAACTTCCCGGTACCCAAGACGCTAAAAGAATTACGAAGATTTTTAGGTATGATCAATTTTTATCGCCGTTTTATACCTAATGCTGCAAAAGTTCAGGCACCGCTCAACCAACTCCTCGTTGGGCCTAAAACGAAGGGATCGCAGCCTATTAACATGACGCCTGCCCTATTAGTCTTTCGAACTGTCTAAAAAGCAACTTTCAGAAGCTACGCTTTTGGTCCACCCAGATCCTCAAGCAGAACTGTCCATACAGACGGACGCTTCAGATACAGCAATAGGTGCTGTGCTGCAACAGTTCAAGAACAATGAATGGCAACCCTTAGCATTCTTTTCGAGGAAGCTAAGTCCATCACAGAAAAAGTACAGCCCATATGACCGAGAGTTATTGGCAGTGTATGACGCAATTAGACATTTCAGATTTATGGTGGAAGCTCGGACATTTTGTATCATCACGGACCATAAACCACTTACGTTTGTCTTTGCTAATCACCGAGAGAACAGTTCGCCACGCCAGTTTCGCTACTTGGACTTTATAAGCCAATTCACCACAGACTTCAGATATGTAGCTGGTAAAGAAAATATTGTTGCAGATGCCCTTTCGCGTATCGAGGCAGTTTCTATACCCTTAAATTACCACTCCCTGGTCAAAGCACAAGAGGCGGACAGCGAGCTACAGGACCTGCTGAAAAATGGGTCTGCGCTTAGGTTGAAGAAAATACGATTAGAGTCAGAGCCAGCTCTTCTGGTATACTGCGATGTCTCTCAAAGTAATCCTCGACCATTCATCACACCTTCATATCGCAAGCAGGTATTCGATTCGCTCCACAATTTAAGCCATCCAGGAGCCAAGCCTACGGTCAAGTTAGTTACAGAGTGCTACATTTGGCCTGGTATCCGCAAAGACTGTCGACAATGGGTAAAGGAGTGTCAACAATGTCAGCAAAGCAAAGTGACCAGACACACTCAAGCTCCGCTACAAGCCTTCGAAAGCCCTTCCGCACGTTTTCGACACATCCACTTGGATTTGATAGGTCCTTTACCTTTATGTTTAGGTTACAGGTACTGCCTAACCATAGTGGACCGCTACACAAGGTGGCCAGAAGTCTACCCACTACAAGACATCACCGCCGAAAGCTGCATTGCTGCCCTTTCCAGTGGTTGGATATCACGGTTCGGGTGCCCCGAACACATCACCACTGACCGTGGCCGGCAGTTTGAGTCGGGCGCTTTCAAAGAACTGGTCAAGCTCATCGGTGCCAACCATCATACCACAACGGCATATCATCCGACAGCTAATGGTATGGTAGAAAGACTACACCGTCAATTAAAAGCCGCAATTGCCTGTCATTCTACTCCTAACTGGGTAGAAGTGTTACCTTGGGTATTACTAGGTATACGCAGCGCATTCAAGGATGACATTAAAGCTTCAACGGCCGAACTTGTCTACGGGGAACCACTGCGGTTACCTGGACAGTTCTTCTCATCAGCACCCCCAACCATCGAGGACATCACCGAATTCATTGGTAGAATCCGAACACATGTCAATAAATTAATGCCACAACCATCATCTTGGCACACAAGTTCTAATCAAACTTTTTACATACCAAAAGACCTTATGCTTACCTCGCACGTATTTATCCGGCAGGGTCCCCATCGGAAACCCCTTCAAGCACCTTATTCAGGTCCATACAGGGTGCTGCGACGCGAGGAGAAAACCTTTGACATCGACGTACAAGGCAAAACGCAGCGAATCAGCATAGACAGACTGAAACCAGCTTACATACTCGCTGAGGACCAGACAGACCAGAATATCAAAGTTCAGGAGAAGTCTGATTCCATCCCTGCCAGTAAAACCAGGAGTGGTAGAATGGTCAGATTCCCAAACTACTATCGCCCGTAGTCACGGTCTCGGCAGGGGAGTAGTGTGGCGAGTGCACAATGCGTCTAAACGCAGCACAAACATCACCTGATCAACTACGTCATGGATCAGGTGATGTTGCAGTGGTCTGATGTATGTCGTCACACGTATGGATACGCCCCTTCGGCAATATGGTCGCATGCGCATCTATTGTCCTCGCAGCGACGTCACACGCTTGACCACACCCCCAGCAAGATGGCCGCATGCATCGCTTTTGTTTTCGCCTAGGAGGAGGTCCCAAAAGTGGCAAGCACGCGTGGTGGTCATCGTGAGAGGGGAATGCCTATATAAGCGCTGTTGTTGTTGTTTATTTTTAATAAATTAATTATTTCAACTATTTTTACTGTGCGCTCTAATGTAAACATTGTTGACTTGTCACAATAAATAATTCTTAAAGTCTGCCGGAGTTTTTAATTGTGGTTAAGCTGCGATCCTCTTCAATAAATACCCTTCCGATTAAAATAAGAGCTGTCAAAAATTTTTAAACAGATATCACGAATTGTCCTCTTATATTTACAAATATAATGAAATGGTTAAACGTTATAATGTTATTATATGTAAGTTGATTAGTTATTAGTTTGTTTGTTTGATTAAGTATTTAGTATTTTCGAGAAATACGCACAGCTAATTTGTACGACTTATTGGCCAATAGGGGTAAATGACATAAGTTTTATCTAAAGTAGATAGTATTTTTTTTTTTACTTCGTTAATCGTTTCACACAACAGATAAATGGTGAAATGAATAAAATTAGCTTAAGTTTTATCGGGTATTTCATCGTAATGACGGGAAATAAACAAGGTGATGATCACAAATATACAAAATAAATAGTTCACAGTAAATGCAGGTTATGGAGATTACTTCGCAATATTTAAGTTTCCTTTAACCTAAAGAGGAAAATGTGTAGATCAGAGAATCTTTTTTGTTCATACGTCGGAATATTGGGCGACCTAAGTTACGTAATTAAGTGAAAATACATATAAGAAGGTGATATGAATTGATTAAATAAGTTTATAAGAGGGCTTAGAAGATGATATGGTGGAAAAACTGCAAGGTTATCGATTATCTTAGTACAAATATACACTGCAAGGGAGTCAATGTCATCCATAAAAAATAGTATTTTCAGAGGACAAGAAAGGAAGGCAATGAAAATGGAATGGATTGCGTGCGGAATGTTCTTGAGTAAGTACGAAGTAAGTGAGAAGATCTCCTATCTTAAAGAGATGAATGGAATGGAATATTATATTTCATTAATATATCTTTTGATGGAATAATAATAATAATAATAATAACCCCACCGACGTATCTTTACGTTGCCGACGTGGTGGGGCTTGTGCGCTTCAGTGATTCTTAGGGCTATGCCAATAGAGCTACTCATGCTGGATTGGCCTAAGATGAGAAGACAGACCAAGAGAGATACAACCCAAGCCAAGGTGGAACAACGTACGCCAAGGGGTCCATGACTAAGGGGGTGCTTAGTATGGTGTCGTTAGTATGTGAACTTTAGAGACAAGGGGACCTCTAATTTAATTTACCCTTATCACAGTGAATGTAGGGCTCTGCTGTGATTGACTTTTATGTCCCTAGCTACTCGTGGGAATAATATGATAACTAGGTCTAAAACTAAAAAATATATACAGGCGAACAGGTGCCATCGTTAGAAGAAGAGTCCACGCAGACTTCTAATTCATCCTCCAAATCTTTATTTCCATCAATACCCTCTTCATCACCAATTTTGTTTGCATCTTCATCAAATTCATCATCAACCGCTGGCATATGTTGCACAGGAGACAAATTTAACCTGTGCCCACCACCAGTGGCGTAAAAAAACGTAAAAAATGGAGTATGGAAATGAATAAGTACATCCTACGTACCTACCTATATCTTACAAATTTAGAATCGGACACAAATTCATATCTTTCTTCATTACATATAAAATTTATAGATAAATATCCACATATGGAAGTAAGCAGACAGAGAATTGGTGACCAACGTAGAGCTATTATACAAAAGAAATTATTATCGCAAGAAACCATTGATCAGATTTACGATGAAGTTAGATCAGAATTGCAAGTAATCCAAACTCAGATACAACAATACGCTGCAAATCTTAAAACATCCTTTAACACACTAACAGGAAAACGTATGAAATGGACAAATGAATGCAATGAAGCAATTATTAGGATTTATTTCAGAATAACACAATAACAAAAACAAGACTAAAAAGACCGCTCATAGAAAACGTTTGTATGAAGAGTTTAAAAACTTATACCCAGAGTTTACACACATTACAGAGATTATATATATATATATATTTTATATAAATACATAATATATATATATTATGTTATTATATATTATATATTATTGATTAGCGGATCAACGAAGGGCAATAATAAATAATAAGTATATTAAACAAGATAAATTAACACTGATTAAACAACAAGTAGCAAATGAATTACATTATACACACACAGTAACGGAAGATACAGATAATGAACATTTACAAACAACAGAACAAAGTAATATTACACACTATGATGCATTCAAATCTAATTCAGAAACAAACTCACAAGCTAGGAAAATGCAAAACACTATAGTTACATGCACTGATTCCGTTACATCAACCCCTATCGATGAACAAAACATAGAGAGTATCACCCACGATCATGATATGGTGCACTTCAACAACACGCAATCAATGCTAAATACTACCTTAGAAGTAAACACTGAAATAGAGAACACATTCGTTTATGCTCTAGAACATTTTCGTGATACTGAACCAACTAGCAGACCATACATTCCTAAACAAAGGACTTCTAAAAAGTTTTCATTAATAATGAAATACATAGATACGATGATACTGACAAAATTTGTAAACACTGATACTGATTTTATCACTCTACAGACAATAATTTACTGTGCCGCATGGACAGCAGCTAAATGTAATGGGGCAAGAATGACATTCGCAACACAAAACAATCATCAAAACAAATCATATAGAAAACCTAGCTGGCAAAGAAGATTAGAAAATATAGGTACTGTGTACACGTACTGCCACGACGTGTACTGCCCGTAAAATAGAAAACAAAACATTTGATAACAATGAAATAATCTTCTATAGAAATTTAATATCTAATTGCAAAGATAATGAGCAAAATCTAGAAATACTTCCTCCTGAAATATTTCGACAATTCTGGGCTAAGACATGGGAAAACCCCATAGAACATAATGAACATGCACACTGGGTTAACGAAACAACTACACATATTCCAGAGATGGAGTTCACATTCATACCAATAAAAATATTTATAGATGTCATCAAACGAATACACAATTGGAAATCCCCAGGCTCAGACAATATTCACAACTATTGGTACAAGAAATTTAGTAGCATACACTCATACATACATAAGTACTTAAATGCATTCATTCAGTCACCACATTTACTAGCGAAATATATAACACATGGAATCACATACTTAGTACCTAAAGATAAACATGATAACACAAATCCAGATAAATACCGACCAATAACTTGCTTACAAACTATATATAAAATTTTATCAGCTTGCATAAGTGAAGAAATATACAAACATATAACTAAACATAATATATTAGCCGAACAGCAAAAGGGGTGTAGAAAAAATAGCCAAGGTTGTAAGGAGCAGCTTACTTTTGATGCAATCATTTTAAGTAGTGCGGTAAAATCAAAAACAGATATCCATACTATGTTTATTGATTATCAAAAAGCCTTTGATTCAGTCCCGCATAGCTGGTTATTGTATGTCTTAAAATTGTATAAAATAAACCCAACCCTCATATCATTTCTTCAAAATTCGATGCAAAACTGGCAAACTGTATTAAAAATAAAACAATCGTCCATGAAATTTCTAACTACTGAACCAATCCGTATCCAAGGAGGAATTTTTCAAGGAGACGCTCTGAGCCCCCTCTGGTTTTGCTTGGCCTTAAATCCTCTTTCACTCTTGTTATATAAAACCAATACAGGATTCACACTTTACGGTAATAATACCCAATATAACAAGAACTGCTTACAAAATTCTCGCACCGATTAAATCTCGTATTAAAGACATACCTTAACTCTAAAAACACAATAAAAGCTATTAACACATTTGCTATACCCTTACTTACGTACTATTTCGGAATAATACAATGGTCAAAAAGTGACATAAAAAAATTGCAGCGAACTATAAGCACTCACTTCACTAAATATAGGAAACATCATCCAAAATCTTGTATTCAAAGGCTCACACTACCACGCAAAGAAGGAGGAAGGGGATTAATAGACATACACAATTTTACACAATAAGCAGATACTCTCACTCAGAGCATACTTCCATGATAAATCCGAACACTCACCTCTACATAGACACGCAACAGAAATAGACAAAAAGCTTACACCATTAAACCTACATGACAAAAACACACAAGTAAATGAACATATCATCAGTACACAACAAAAAATGTTGGCATGGGCTGAAAAAACACTGCATGGGAGGCACCGAGCCTATTTGAACCAACCTCACGTCGACAAAGAGAAGTCGAACGAATGGCTCAAGCGAGGTGAACTGTTTCCTGAGACCGAAGGCTTTATGCTCGCCATTCAAGACCAAATAATAGCAACTCGTAACTATAGGAAGTACATAATGAAGGATCATGATCAACTTACTGACTTATGTAGACACTGTAACGCAGCCTCTGAAACTATTCAACACATAACGGGGGCTTGCAAATCTCTCGCACTGACCGATTATAAGCATCGCCATGATCAAGTGGCTGCAATCATACACCAACGTCTAGCATACAAATATAAACTTATAACAGAAATGAATCCGTATTAGAAATATAAACCGGAAAGTGTATTAGACAATAGAAACCACAAAATCTACTGGGATAGAACAATAATAATTGACAAAACTATCTGTTATAATAGACCAGATATTACCGTTCATGATAAAATCAATAGAATCGTTTATCTTATCGATATAGCCGTTCCTAATTCACATAACATACAAACCACAATATCTGAAAAGTTAAATAAATATCAAGATCTCGCCATAGAAATTAAAACGCAATGGAAAGCACAAAAAGTACACATAGTCCCAATAGTCCTATCATCCACAGGTATCGTGCCAAAATCCTTGATACAAAGTCTGAACACCTTACAAATGCCAACATATGTCCTCCATATAATTCAAAAAGCCGTAATCCTTAACACCTGCCGTATCACCCGAAAGTTTATATCATCATCCACTTTATCATCAACGTTTTTAATTTAAGCAACACTCCTTAACGCTTGGCGCCCGCGTTTTAGGTTTAAACCCTTCGAAAGAAAAGAAACTTTAAAAGTTAAATACAAATAATAATAATAATAATATTAACCCCCCGGGGATCACCTTGCCGTGGTGGGGGGACTTACGGGTAGCTGGTACTGGTTCTTGTGGTCCTATCATCTTGACCAATACACATTTTAACACAGCCATATACATCTTGGCAAACACCTACCCAAACTAACGATCCCAAACCCAACCCAATCTTGTCATTGGAGATTAACGTGGAACGCAATAATAAAAGATATAGTTTACGGTCGCTGCCCGGGGGTCGCCGGGGCGCATCTGGAGTCGACGCTGGATGTCACAGCATGCGATCCGTTGGCGATGGGGGACTGAACAGGCGGGTTCCCCTCGAAGAATATGTTACAGCCGACCAATCACCCTCACCTTCATCTACTTCTCTTTCAAATAATTCACTTTCTTCAAACTTTCCATCACCCTCTTCAACTGCAACTTTTCTCGAGTCACCCAGCTCTTCACCACCATCACGATATTTATCCCATATTTCAATGCCAACAGCTGTTGCGCAGGAGGCATGTGTCATCAATGCTGCGCCCAGTGCTGGTACTTCTCGTGTGCGAAATAAATGGTCTCAGGATATGAACCGCTTTATATGGCAGACATATTTACTAATTACTAAATGCGAAACAACACAAATGAATAATTATTTACAACTCGATTATTGCTCGAGCAGTTTAATCAGAAATTCCCCAATATGCAAGTATCGCGACAACGTGAAGGAGATCAACGACGTGCGCAATTCTCAGGCGCAAATTACTACCACAGAACGTTTTAGATGAGATAAGAAATGAAGTGGCAGATATAATACAGACAGAGGGAGAAATAGTAGATTTTCCACTCAGACAATCTTCCCAGTCCGAACACCTAACCTCACAGATAAACTCAAACAATAATAAACGAATGAAATGGTCCAATGTAATCAATGAAGATATAGTCCGATGTTATTTGAATCAACAAACCTAGAAACAAATAAAACAGCTTATCGGAAAAAGTTATTTGAGCTCGTTGTAGACAAACATCCACACCTTTCACATCTTTCAGAACAAAGAATTACAGATCAGCGAAGAGTTATATTTTTTAATAATTTGGTAAATAAGGATAAGATAGAAAAATTAAAATAGAAATAAACAAAAAACTACAAAATGCAATAAATCAATCTGAACACAACATTCCCGTAGAATCAAATATAGCTTCAACAGACTCAAATCACAGCCAGCCCGAAACCACTTTAGGTAACGTTATATCTTTGACTGAAAATGAAAATGATATTATTTTGTTAGAAAATAGTAAATTAACACCCAGCTTTATCGAAATAGAGTTTAATAACGCAATAAATAGATTTAAAAATATGCAGCCAGAAGAAAGACCATATATTCCAAAACAAAAAACAACTCGTAAATTTGCTAATATTACACGAACATTGAATAATGAAATCCTCCTGAAACATTTAAATAACAACGTAGATTTTAAATATTTACATGCACTAATTTACTCAGCAGCTTATACAGCAGCTGTCTGTAATGGCACAATGTTTAGAGTAAGCAATGATACAGTACAAAATAAATACCTTAAAAAACCGACATGGCAGAGAAGAATTGAAAAAAGAATTGAAAAGTATAGACTAGAAATCGGAAGATTAACCCAATATATTGCAGGTAATAGAAACCAGAGAGTAATCAAAACCGTAGACGATATTAAAGTAAAGTATAAAACCCACAGTCAATACGAGGAACCAAATATTGAATTAGAACATTTTCTGGACACATTAAAACAAAAATTAAATGCCGCATCTAAAAGGCTTAAACGATACTTAACATCTACACATAGAAAACGACAAAATTTGACATTTACAAATAATGAAAGAACATTTTACAGAAATTTAGGAACACATAATCATAACACTTTAACTCAAAATACTGAATACACCACACCACAAAAACTTCACGAATTTTGGGCGGGTATTTGGTCAAATCCAGTCCAACATAATGCAAAAGCCAACTGGCTTCAGAACATTGGAGATAATACGCATATAGAGCAAATGAATTTTAAAGACATACCAATAGAAACGTTCACTCAGATTATTTTTGGCTTAAGAAACTCACTTGCGTCCATCCATACATTCATAATCACATATGTCAATTCATCAAATCACCAGAAACTATACCAAAGTTTTTAACAACTGGAATTACCTACATGCTCCCTAAAGAATCAGATCTTAAAAATCCTGCAAATTATAGACCAATCACATGTTTACAAACAATATATAAAATAATGACACGATGTATTAGCGAAATCATTTATCAGCACTTAGAAGCATATAACATTTTAGCAGAACAATAAAAAGGTTGTAGGAAAAATAGTCAAGGATGTAAAGAACAATTGGTTATAGACATAATCGTAATGAAACAGGCACTGACCAGCAAACGAAATATCTACACAATGTATGTCGATTATAAGAAGGCATTTGATTCGGTACCTCACAGTTGGCTTCTACATGTACTTCAACTTTATAAGATTGACCCGGTACTTATAAATTTTTTTAGTTGTATAATGCCTCAGTGGCAAACCACATTTAAAGTTTATCAGAATAACGCATCAATTACTACTGACCCGATTAAAATACAAAGAGGAATATTTCAAGGAGATGCACTTAGTCCGTTATGGTTTTGTATGGCACTCAACCCCCTTTCCAATTTACTTAATAATACTAATGCTGGTTTCAAACTAAAACATAATGGCACACACTGTCTAATTTCCCATTTAATGTACATGGACGATATAAAGATCTATGGAACTACTAAAGCCGAACTTATAAAACTAACAGACGTCACACAATCTTTTTCTACGGACATACAAATGCACTTTGGGGTTGATAAATGTAAAATGCATTCAATAAATAGGGGGAAAACCAACCTCCAGCCAACCTCACCTGCACGTGGTGCATCCTGCCGATTAACAAACGAGACTCTGGTGACCGAGTAATGGCGGTATAACCATTCCATTAAGGCGTAGCTAAATACTGCAGATCGGTGACGGGCAGCAGCGTCATCTGTACGACGAGCTACGCTCTGCGATCACCAACCCACCTGCCCAGCGTGGTGATTACGGGCAAAACCTTTTATGGCTCTCACCTATACGCAATGGCCCCTAGTTCCCGGTCACCCCCCTGTTCCTGGCCAAGGTGGCGGTCATGGTAAGGGTGGGGCAGGGGGTGCTAAGAATCCCCGGGTTACGGTAGGCCGCCAACACCGACTGACCCTGGCTACGTATAACGGACGCACGCTACGGCTCGACGAAGCTGCGGCTGTCGAATACGACACCTGGCACAGCTCGAAGAAGAGCTGAGGAACATAAGGTGGCATATTTCGGGGCTATGTGAAATCCGAAGAAAGGGAGAGGATACCATAACCTTAGAATCAGGCCATCTTATGTACTTCAGAGAGGGAGACCAACCATCCCAAGGTGGCGTCCGGTTCTTGATCCACAAGGCTCTCTCTGACAACATCTTATAAATCTCCAGTGTGTCGGCAAGGGTAGCGTATCTTGTGATCAGACTCACCAAGAGGTATAGCCTCAAGGTTATCCAAGTATACGCACCGACTTCGACACACTCGGATGATGAAGTGGAAGAAATGTACGAATACATTTCTAACGCATTGCACACCACCCAAAAGGCCCACTTCAATGTTGTCATGGGAGACTTCAACGCTAAAGCGGGAGTACATACTAGCAACGAATCGGTAGTAGTACAACACGGATTTGGAAGCAGGAATCATAGGGGGCAAATGCTTGTCAACTTTCTGGAGAAAGAGGGTCTGTTCTTGATGAACTCTTCTTTTAAGAAACAGCCTCAACGGAAGTGGACGTGGCGAAGCCCAGACGCTACGATTAGAAACGAGATTGACTTTATTATGACGGACAAGAGGCGAATATTTAGAGATGTCTCTATGATCACAAGGTTCAATACCGGAAGTGATCACCGACTTGTACGAGGCATTCTAAATATTGACTACAAGCTCGAGCGCGCCCGTCTAATGAGGTCTACACTCCGAACAAAATTGCTACAAGCCGTGGAGTCTAGTACATTTCAGTTAAAACTAGAAAACCGATTCGCTGCCTTTTAAACCAAAAATGACGTTGACATCAACCAAGAACTCGACCAAGTGGTGGGTATCCTTAGGGACGAGGGGACGAAATTCTATCCAGCGCAAAACACCGGCAAGAGGACCAAATTTTCGGGAGAGTCTCTAGAGCTAATGCGAAAACGACGTGAAAACCCTACAGTCACTTCGTCAGATCTGAATAAAAAAAATATCAAAGCTAGTAAGACGCGACCTCCGAAACTCCAATACACGCTCTATAAAAGAAGCGATTGAGCAAAATCGGGGGTCGAAAGTCTTTGTTCAAAAACTAGGTCGAAGTCATCTGACGAAGCTGACCACTTCAAAGGGAAAAGTCGTCGCCTCTAAGCTCGAGATTCTTAGGGATGTTCAGGACTTCTACGGCATATTATATACATCAATCAGTAGCGCCTTGTCTTCAACCCGACCCTGGGGATCCTAGAGCCACTTTAGCCCCCTTCACAGAAGAGTTGCCAGAAGTAAGCCAAGACGAAATTGTGATGGCTTTGGGGCAGCTTAAAAATGGAAAAGCCCCCGGGGAAGATGGAATTACGACGGAGCTACTAAAGGCAGCTGGAAAACCTTTACTAGCGCAGCTCCAACTAATATTTAATTCTGTCATATTCTCGGGGAGAACTCCAAAGGCATGGAGCAAGAGTGTTGTCGTAATGTTCTTCAAAAAGGGAGACAAAACCATTTTGAAGAACTACAGACCTATTTCCATCTTGAGCCATGTCTATAAGCTGTTTTCTAGGGTCATCACGAATCGTCTCGCGCGTAGACTTGACGAGTTTCAGCCCCCGGAACAGGCCGGATTTCGAAGAGGGTCGGAACCATAGACCACATTTACACAGTGTGGCAGATTATACAGAAGACCGAAGAGTATAATCAGGCACTGTGCTTAGCATTTGTGGACAATGAGAAGGCTTTTGACTCTATTGAGACCTGGTTTGTTCTGGAGTCCTTACAACGGTGCCAAATTGATTGGCGATACATCCAAGTGCTGAAAGGCCTGCATGACGCTGCTGTTATGACCGTCAAAGTACAGAATCAGCAGTCTGACCCTATCCTCTTGCATCGAGGAGTGATACAAGGGGATGTCATTTCACCGAAATTGTTCACTAATGCATTAGGGGATATGTTCAAGACGCTGCACTGGGAAGGGCGGGGCATAAACATAAACAGGGAGTACCTTTCGCACTTGAGATTTGCAGACGATATCGTCATCGTGGCAGAAACCGTGCAGGATATGCAATATATGCTGAGCAGCCTGGATGATTCTTCTGCTGGAATTGGTCTCCGGATGAACTTGGAAAAAACCAAGATAATGTTCAACGAACACGTCAGTCCGGAACCAATAGCTCTTAACGGTGTTCCTCTCGAAGTTGTTCAGGAGTATGTGTACCTTGGGCAAACTTTGCAGTTGGGTCGAAACAATTTCGAGGGGGAAGCACGAAGAAGAGTACAGCTGGGCTGGGCAGCGTATAGAAAACTCGGTCAAGTCTTTTCGTCACGAATACCGCAATGCTTGAAGACAAAAGTCTTCAACGAGTGCGTCTTACCAGTTATGACCTACGGAGCCGAGACGTGGTCACTGACAGTGCGTTTGGTCCACCATTTTAAGGTCGCTCAGTAAGCTATGGAGAGGGCTATGCTCGGAGTTTCTCTGAAGGATCGAATCCCAAATGTGGTGATCCGACAGACAACCAAGGTTATCGACATAGCCCAAAGGATTAGTAAGCTGAAGTGGCAGTGGGCTGGACACATATGTCGCAGAAACGAGGACCGTTGGAGTAGACGCGTTCTTGAGTGGAGACCACGCCTTGACAAACGTAGCGTAGGACGCCCTCCAGCTAGGTGGAGTGACGATATACGCAAGGTTGCTGGCAGCGGTTGGAGATTAAGAGCTGAAAATCGAGCTCAGTGGCGTGCCATTGGAGAGACCTATGTCCAGCAGTGGACGCGAAAAGGGTGATGATGATGATGATGATGATGAATTGAAAGTAAATAGCTCGTCGAAGAAATAATGATGGCTAATGAGCTAACACTGATAACTCCTAATGAATGGCCCTTACTACCGATTACTTCTGTTGATAATTAAAATAGCACAACGAAGTTTATCTTGCGTAAATATTTTAGACATTTTTTAAATTCCAATATATAGTGTTTTTTTAAGTTAATGCCAATAATATTTTGTAATTTTTAAACAACTAAAGTATACAGATATATTGAAAAATAAAAAAAATACTCTTATATATAATATAATGAGAATATTATCGTTTTTAATTGGTTGAGCATAATGTGAAAATAAATAAATAAATCAAATATTAAATATTAGGTATAGCAGTAGTTACGGTTAACTCATACATTGCCCTTAATATTAACAAAGTCTACGATTTACAACACGTATGCGTTGACGAGGGTCGTAAAGCTTGCGGTCTCTTCTACCCGAGATAGTAGAATCGAGCTCGGCATAAAACGGTTAGGTACGGGTTAACTTAATTACCTGAAACTCTACCTCAATAAACTGTTAAAGACGTACCTTGGTTAGTCTAATATTCTTAAAAATTGTTCGTTTAACAACGTTTTTTAATATTTATAACATTGTATTATTTTAACTTTATAATAATTTAATCTTTTAAATTAACGATTCAACGGTGCTTTTGTAAAGTATATTTTGATTTTAGAATAGATTCAAAATCTATTTATTGCTTTAAAATAAAAGAGGTCTGGTTAAATTGCTTAGTATTAAATGCTATTAAGTGTACACTTTATATAACACTTTACCTGCTAACTTGTCAAATATTTCTAATTTAACACAATAGTATCGAAATTAATTAATTACCAAAGCAAATGGATAATTAATTGTCAGTAATAGCTGGCGTTATTAACATCAGAGAGGTCGACTTAGAATGCACGTTCTGTAAATCAATTAATATTTAATGGCGTTAAACGATATTAAAATGGAAATGTGTCCAACTAGCTAGCAATCTTTGTATGACCAAAGTATTTGGTTTGATACATACAATTTGTCACAAACTCCCCCCCAATTATTTTACGCCTACAAATATACTTTTTTTTACTAAATAACAACATTATTTTTAATGTCCATTAAAAATAAGCATGAATTATAAACTATTATGTACCTTTTTCTCAATTAATTTGAAGTGGAAACGTTTATAATTTACTTAGCTTGGTCAAACCTCACACAATTTTAATTTTGGTATATTAAAACTTTTTTTACTGAAATAATTAATTAAATGAGTACATCCATAAATTCATTTTAATGAATAACGATTATTTCGGAATTAAATAAATAGTATAAAATGATAATCACGGCAAAATCCATTTTTAAATTTATAAAACTGTATTTTTAATTTGGTATAAAGTAAAAAAAAAGTAAAGCATAGAATAAGTGTAACAACTCAAGTGACGGTACGAGTTGTACAAATAAAAGAGCCTTCATTAGTTGTGTAGTTTTGGGTCTGGAAAATTTAATTTAATGCTTTGAATTGAAATTAATTGACTAACGAATTTACCTTCCAAATTGCAATTAAGTAACATTTGAATTTGGGTCTAAATACTACTGATATGTCTAAAACTATACTATGTTGGAGAAGATGATTCCATTTGATTTGTGTACGGCACTGTTATATTATTATATACTACAAACAGTTCTTGATTAATCTTTATTTACAATTTAAAACTATTCCATTTAACTACAGATATCCAGTTTTACTTCCAAAGTTTCTATAACTCTTAGCTGACATTCCGAGTGCTATTTTCAAAAATTCATGAATACCACAGATTGTTCGATACGAACGGATTTTCTTACTGTTTTGTTTCACGGGAGTGTAAGCATTGCCAACGACGTACTTACTCTTTTTCACTAACCCGATAACGTATGTTGATAAATACAATATACCATAATATTTCCAGCCTGAAAATCAACAAATAATAAATAATGGTACGCTTTTAATCTTAATCATCTGAAGACTCAACAGACAATATGTTTTGTGTTTAGTCTGCCTTATTTATAAATATTTTTTCTCATAACTTTAAAAACATTTTTTTGTAAAGTTATGTGTATCTTTAATAGTACAAGTATTCACTTTTATAATACGATTGCGTTTGTAAAATGATTGACGCAAAATGAAAATAACATTATCCTCAATATAAACAATATTCATAATATTATTTATTATTTTTCTCGTATTCATAATTGAAATTGGAAACTGATTTATAATGAACTCCAAACAAAAACGAATGATTAAATAACAATAACCCGTTTTGTTCTAAACGATTTATCTTTCGAACAAACCTGCTAAGTTCTGCCAAAGCGTATTCTAATTTACACAAAGTTTTCTGCTAATCTGAAGTCCTTGAATCAAGGTTTTTGTAAACACAAGACTGAAACGTCTAAAATATTATTGGTATTTATGTAAAGACCTCTTTCAGAAAGGTACGCAGCTCCTTGGGGTGGAGAGCGGGGTTATGTGGGATTCTTACATACTAAAAAAACTGCGATGGCAGCCTTCGGCACGGATCGGTGAGGATGCGGGATCGTGTCGATATAATGCATCCGCGGTCCTTCCCGTGCGGTGCTCTGCTCGTGGTTCGGCGGAGCTCTCCTCAGGGGTGAAGGTAATTTCGTACTCGTGCGAAACACATCAGACAGTACAAATCGATAGCATTTCTCGTGTTTTATTTACTAACATAAAATAGGTACGGTTCCTATATATATTTTTTATAAATAAGTCACCATTATTTTTTAAATCGAGCAACGAAATTTGTATTTTTGTCGCACAATACTTTTGATAGTAATAATTTTATTCATTTGAAACGTTTAATATATGTAAAATAAAATTTCAATTCACGAACGAAATTCACGAAGTACGGACGGATTGGTCGCGTGGTTGACCGACTGCGAAAACTCACGGAGCATTTTTTATAAATAAATTCTACAATTTCGGAATATGTCAATTAAAACCAATACGATACCAAACTTGTCAATTTTTAAATTTTATCGCTTGGCGATTTATGCATTTCATATGACCATGTTGAGTTCAATATGACAGAAAACGATGGCCTTCCATTCTATGACCTCATTTGTCACAATATAATTAGTAGCTTATTTAAAATATTGATATTCAAACATAGAATAATATAATTATAAAATAAAAAGGGATAAAATCATCAGATCTATCTAAGCGTCTAAGCCATACTCCGAATATAATGGCAGGACATTAAATTCGGTTTCACATATTTTTATATATTATAAACCCATTCGTATAGCAATATTGTACGATTAGGTTCGTGTCGCGGTCGCTTCAACTTTTTTAGGATGGAGGTGTTTTTGATCCTTTTGTGACAGAAACAAAAAGCGCTTCGAGCACTTTTATGATGTTCGGGTTATCCCGAAAAGCAGTGAATAGATTTTCATCTGTATATAAAACCCGTTTTAGAAAGACTTAAATATAAAATACTATTTGTATTAAGTTATTATTTTTTTATAGAATAGGAAGGCGAACGAGCATATGGGCCAACTGATGGTAAGTGGTCACCAACGCCCATAGACAATGGCATTGTAAGAAATGTTAATCATAGCTTACATCTGCAATGCATCACCAATCTTGGGAACTAAGATATTATAACCTTTTTCCTGTAATGTACTGCTGTTTTGCGGTAGAATATCTGATGAGTGGGTGGTACCTACCCAGACGAGCTTGCACAAGGCCCTACCACCATTATACGAAATAGAGAACTTTTTTATCTAGATTCACTAGTGAAGTGCTAACTATTTTTCTATTTTCTTATTTATTTATTTTACTAATATTTCGTAGTAGTCTTTCAAAGTATGTCATCAGTTTTCAGCATCCCATAAAAGCTACAAACTTATAGCTGACTTATAAGCGCTATGAACAGCGCTTTACTAGTAATCAACTTAATGCTGCTATTAGTGGAGGGTGATTAGGGATTTGAGTAAATAAAAGTCCACCACAAACGGCTTCAGTGACCGGAATCTGTCACGACTACACATTTTTTTTAATTGTACTGAACATAATTGGCGATGGACGAAATATTAACCATTCCGTACATCGTCAACGTGTTCATGTTCTGTCCTTTGTTCCTGTAATTACACTGACTTACTCACTCTTCAAACCTTAATACAACAATATTAAATATCACGGTAATGTCCCGGTAGCATGCGAAAGCGATCCCGTGGTGCTCCTCGTCAAGACGGAAAGGGTACCGCTGGTTTTTAGTGGGTATTCCAATGTTCGGGCTGCACTCGGCGCCTTGGACACCGGCGAGTCCCACATACACCCCCACTTTTCCCGTGGGGGAAAAGCGTAACGCGTTCTTCCAGCGTTAAAAATACCGACGGCTACTTTATTAATAACCACGACACGAATAAAAAAAATGAAATACGAATCATAAGCACATGAATAAGTAGTGCTCGTGAAAATTTAAAACCTCGCTCTCAGTTAAGGATTTAAGTTATAGTCATTGAGCCATCTCGACATTTGTCTTCCAGAATAGAAGGATAACTTAGATAAATAATTTATAATGACATTTAATCTCGACTTAAGTCTGCGTTTGTCTTTAATTTATAAGTATCGAAGTTTTAGCAAACTTAATAAAGGTAATTTAAACTCACGTCACGGGAACAGTCGCGAAGTAGGAAAAGGTTCTTTTAATTTACGTTTAATCTTTTCCACAATGCATAAGTTCAATTATTTTTGTAGTTTAAAATTTTGAAAGCAAAACAAAACATAAAAAAGATTCAATTTCCAAAATTATATGTATGTAATGTTGCTGGAGGTTAGATGTAAGAGAGTCTAGAGAAATTATTGTGAAGTCAGTTTCACGAAAAATCTGGATGAATATAAATAGCATGTCAAGAGACATAACAATTTAAAAGCGGCTTTACACGCGGTTAATTTCAACAGGCTGTTCTGTAAGAGCTCACTTCGTATATCAGCCATGAAATGATAAATGCCGAGTAATGATATTACGCTGTTTCGATACTCTTATATTCATATGTTACAATTTTTACATACAATGTCATACATATCTTTATAAATTTTCACTATCATGTTTAACGGCTTGGAATTTGTTCTTACAAACTTATTTTTATCTTAATTATACTTAATTTAGACAGTTGAGTATTAGAATTGATATTCATTTTTAAGGAATTAATCTTAAAAATCATATATTAGTGCGCAACTAAGACAAGGAACGGAAATGCAAAATTGTATTCATATAAATCTAGACCTATCTATCACCTTACAGCTTAGGTAACGCATTGTATGTCAATTAGTTAGGCAGACGGTTAGTAACTTTATGTGTTTTATTAAAAACAAAATAAATCAAATCAACGAAAATACTATCATTTCATTTAAATGGTCCAAATATTAAAAAAAATAGCTTACGTAAAGAAAAACTGGAATCCTTTGTCCGTTCCTTCATTATTCATCTTGACATTAAGTAGTGGCGGCATGAGGGCAGAAATTAGCATTCTTATTCCTGTTAGACCCATGTATAAATCTCGCTCGCACTGGTCAAATTCAAGCTCCTAAGTCATTTATCCCAGTAATTTATTGCGCATAAATATCAAAATTCTTACAAATGTTGTGGTGTAATTAACACATCAGTCTCTTGGTCATATCATATAGGTACCACCCACTCATAAGATATTCTACCGCAAAACAGCAGTACTTGGTATTGTCGTGTTCCGGTTTGAAGGGTGAGTGAGCCAGTGTAATTACAGGCACAAGAGATAGTAGAGATGTAAGCGATAGTTAACATTTTTTACAATGCCAATGTCTTTGGGCGTTGGTGACCGCTTACCATCAGGTGGCCCATTTGCTCGTCCGCCTTCCTATTCTATAAAAAAAAATCTTTCCATTAAATCTATTACCTATATAAAACTCGTTCTTGTACATACTGTAAATAAAATATTCATAAAATTGACATATAAAACCCTATCCGTATTGATTTGGAACCATATCTGCTTTTTGAACATCCATCTTCCAAGGTTTTCAGTAAATTTTCATCTTGATTAGCTCGTTTTCTCTTCAAATATCCCTATTTTTGTTTTTGCTGTTATATATATATATACCTACATTTGTTATTGTTATTTTGCTCACTTTAATATTTTCTATATATAAATAAAATTAAATAGCAGAAATTGTATTTTTGGATTTTGTTCGAGAATGTTCAACATATTTTAAGTCCCATAGTGATAAAACTGTAATCATAACTCATGAAATGCGACGCGGGACGTTCTCTGGTGAATAGAACTATCAACATTTTGTACAGGTTTTAATACAATTTAGCTGAATTCACGTTAAAAAGTAAAAAAAAAAAACATTAATTTAATTTAAAAACTTTAGCAGCGAGATTTTTACAGGTGAGTTGGTAATAAATTATAAAAATTTGACGACATTAATTTTTGACTTTTCTTTGTGAAACCTTTACAACAAATATTTAATTAAATCCGCCAACCCGTATAAGCCCACTTGTGGGACCGTTACAGGTTGTTACTTTAGTTATTTTTTACTCAATGAAAATTAATAAGAAAACAGAAACATATATTTTCTATAACTTCCGTTGTAAGCTATTGTCTCCGTAACCAATTTTTTCCAGGTTACAGTCAGATAAGAAACTTCAATTGTAGCTTTTGTCAAATAAAAAGGTTTTGCAAATTCGCTCTTTTCGACATAACGTTCGAATACCTAGACGAAAATTTAGATTTTCTTTTTTTAGTACAGTTACATAACCAAATTGAGGAATCGATTATTTTTACTCGTTTGTGTATTGCACTTTATTTATACCTGACTGTTTCTAGTAGTTACAATTCATTTAGTCTTGATAAGCCTTTAACGTAAAAAGCTTTTAAAATTGATACAGAAGATCATTTTATTTTTAGTTTAAATAGATATAGCTTAATTTCAAAATATTTTTAGCAACACGGTATGATAGCCGTTCAAGCAAGGAGGTTTTTCTTTCCGCAGTAAAAAGCGTACAATAAAATTCATAATTAAAAAATATTATTATCATAATGCCACAAATTTAAAAAACACGCCTTTAAAAGCGGAAACGGAAGCCGACCGGTCGTATCTCAATACACATTTCTACTTGTGATAATATTATTATGGTGTTATAAATACTTTTGACTTCAGAGAAGTATTCAAAAGCTAGTAATATAGATGTTCATCTGCATTTAACCAATGTCAGCTAAAGATTAGAGAGTCTGGCTTGTTTCCAACTTCGAGTTCACTTTTAAAGTAGTCGAGATTTTTAATTAACTTTTTACTCTGTGACTGGTTATAGTCCACAGATTTCTTTTCTGTACAATTGTTCATTACTTATTTATTCATTGTAGGTAGACAGACGAGTAAACGATGCAACCTGATTGTCACCGGAGATACCCACGTGACAGGTGTCCATGTGAGCTTGCA
Organism: Nymphalis io; assembly: GCF_905147045.1. NCBI lineage: Eukaryota > Metazoa > Arthropoda > Insecta > Lepidoptera > Nymphalidae > Nymphalis > Nymphalis io. The sequence continues at coordinate 164,054 of NC_065905.1, forward strand.
TAAAGGCATTCCATTAGTTATAACTAATAGATAACTAAAATAAATTTTCGTAAATACAGAAAATCAAGTTCCCAAGAAGAGTATCTCATGGATTGACCCAAAACTTTGAACAATATGTTGAACATTTGGACAATGTTTCCCCAAAGACCTTGCTTGACAAGGGACGTGAAAAATCCTCAGTCATGTTCGCGGGCGAACGTCTTTTGTTAAATTGTTCAAGTCCTAAATCCAATTTTAGCCCAAGACTTCAACGTCAATAGTTTTGTATTATACTGAAATAAATTTGATGCCCAACAAATGACAAATGGCTTGTCGTCACTGTATTTTAAAATTGGCTACGACCAATTTGATATATTGATAAAATATATATTATGTTTTATTTGTACATTTATAATGGACATACATTTGGATATTAGTATCCATAATAAATAAAGTGGCATAATTAAATAGACATTATTATATTATTTATCAATTGATACTTAAATCCATTGATTTCAATAAAAATAATACATAAATATAACAATAATTTAGTATAGAGGAGGGCATTGCAGAAAATGTTATTACTAACCACATTAATAGCATAAACACATTAAGCAACGTTATCGGATAAAACTCTCATTCCTTAAATATTCCTTACAATTCCTCGCAAGCTGATACTGAATTTAGGTCAGTCCTACTTTGTAAATAATAGGTGTGGTTGCCTGACTGATGATTTATTATAATGATATGAATCGATGTACCTTTGAACTCATGATGGCTTTTCAAAACACAATTTAGTTACATATGTACAAATACATACATCATTATGCCGTCTCTTGAAAAGAGAAATATGAAATACATTTTATACAATAAAAATGTAGCCTATATTTTGTCTATTTTGCTATTTGAATATGTTTCTTCGTATAAGTGTGAGAGATATAATTATTTATTATTTACAAAAATATCCACAAAACAATTTACACGTTTAAAGTTATTTAAGTACCTAATTGTGTGTTTATTTATATATATAACTCAAAATGTTTTCACTTCGGACTCGGACTTCAAAGCGTATTGAGAAATTTACAGAATTCGATGTAACGGCGATCAATGCAACTGACGGCGGTACAATATTCTCAATACATGTCTAGTAGTGATAAATAAGCAAGAATAAGTAAAAATATTGCTAAAGCAATATATGTGAACATAATATCTTTTATCCTCCGTTTACAAAAACTAAAGATTTGCAGACAAAAATATAACAATCATCATCAATCAAGATCACTAAGGAAATATTATTTGATCTCGTTTTTGTGGTAGTAGTATCAGTTACTAATCTTGTAATACTCGATATATATGAAGTAGATTTGGTAGAAACAAAAAACAGTTACGGTAAATCGTATATAATTAGGATTTTGCTTCAATTATGTACTTGTGACTGATCAAGATAAATATTATGGATTAGATCTGAAGAATTAGATGGAAAGTGTTTTTTTTATATAGAAGAGGAAGGCGGACGAGCATATGGGCCACCTGATGATAAGTGGTCACCAACGCCCATAGACAATGGCGTTGTAAGAAATGTTAACCATCGCTTACATCACCAATGCGCCACCAACCTGGGTAACTAAGATGTTATGTCCCTTGTGACTGTAATTACACTGGCTCACTCACCCTTCAAACCGGAACACAACAATACCAAGTACTGCTGTTTTGCGGTAGAACATCTGATGAGTGGGTTGTACCTACCCAGACGAGCTTGCACAAAGCTCTACCACCAGAAAAAAGTTTCTTTCCCATCAGAGTTTTGTATGCATCTTTCTAAGACCTACAAGTATAAATGTAGTTTTACTGAAAGTCTATAGAAAAAGAAACGTACGTCTTGCTTAATATATGGAGTTATAAATTTTTATCTAACTTCTAAGATTGAAGATGTTCTAACCTTATTTATTTCTGATACACATACAACTCTGTCATGCCGTTCACGAGGACAAATCCATATTATTATTATTGTTTCATTTATTTGTTACGTACTTTTAAATAAAAATATAAAGAATATATGTATAAATGTTAACTTAGTTAAAGTAAAGCTTTAAGAAAAATATAAAGAACGCATTTCTCGGAGTTCTGAGGGGAATATTTGTTGAAATATGATGCACTTACGCTTACGCTTTAGGGATAAAGCATTGAACCTAGCCATAAAATAGCTAATTAATATAATAATAACCTTCTTCTTAAAATGGAGAAGACACCTTAGCCCAACAGTGAGATATTTAAGGGCTGCTATTTTATTGATAATAATAAATAATAATAATTGTTGTAAAATGTTGTGCTTTTGAGTTTTTATGGATTATGGATCATTAACAATTAATGATGAAAATTAAATTAATTAATGATTAAAAAAATGACTGTCGCTTAGCTATATATATTTGATTATGTTTACTCGTTCAATTATATAATGAAAAAAAAAAACAAAACGTGCTTTATACAAGCAATTTTGAATCGCTAGTTTACTATTTTATATTTAATGTAAGGCTAGCACAGAATAGCCGACAAAACTCAATCATTACTCGAGTATTTGTCTCTTTATAACTCATTAATTATGAAATTGTCTGATTACTAGAACTATGATAATAATTCATGAGAGCTTGTTGGTGATTTGTCATAGATATTTGGGAGAAATTTAAACATCAAATAATGAATCAGAAACAAAGAGTTAATGCGACGGTTTTGCATATTTTAATTTGAACCGGCTTAATAAATTCAATTTCTCTCTCTCATCTTCTCTCGAATCACTTATCCCCACAATCTCAAGGAACCTTAAATTTACATAATAAGTATTGACAAATTATGAAAAAAAATGTAAAAGCCTACTTGAAACAAAAGTAAAGTAAAGTAACAGCCTGTGATTGTCCCTGTGAGTGCTGGCTAAGGCTTCCTCTCTTTACTCGAGTAGAAGGTTTGGAGCTTATTCCACCACGCTGCTCCAATGCAAGTTGGTGGAATACACATGTGCCAGGACTTTATAGAAATTAGAAAAGACAAGAACCTACAAGAGGTTTCCTTAAGATCTTTTCTTTTAGCGTCAAGCACGAGATGAATTATAAATATAAACTAAGAACATGGAAATTCAGTGGTGCTTACCCGGGCTTGAACCCATGAACATCGATTAGGATGATTCCCTCGTTCTAACCACTAGGCCGTTTCGGCTACAACTACTTGAAACAAACTAGGTTTTATTTTTGGTGTTGCATGTATTTATTATGCACAAAAATTAAATTGTTACTCGCAGGTTTCCGACGAAACGAAAGTCCAAAAACTGAAACGATCCAAGAACATGATTCGATTATGGACTACGCTTGAAATGAGCTTCCTTCTTGAAATCAGAACTCTTCCACTTTGTCATTCACTTTACCTGAAATTTGACAGTAACTCATATTTCTTCGAGACGAACCCGATGATCTAGTGGCAGGACTTTCTGTTACGGTGTTCTTACTGATTACGCTAAAGCACGTCACACGTTAGCACAAGTTATTACGAATATAAGCTGAATGTTTATCAGATTTAGAACTCTCTACTTCTTTTAATATGTCCATTGTTTTTTTACTGGCTCTCTAACAGCGCTCACAATTAATATTAAGTAAAAAAATACATTTCCAACTTCATGAAACTTGTCTCCACATAACATATTACAGGATTACGGAGAGTGATGTACGAATTAAAGTTGGTTCATCTCGTTTAACAGAAGATATTTTTGGCCGCGTTGCGTAAACTCCTGACATCAGGACAAACTGTCTAACTTCTGTTTATGATACTTTTCGTCTAATATATGTTATATGTTTTACGAAATATTCTACTTTATTACTTTTACTTGTGTTTTATACGAACTGAAGCGATGTGTTTTAGTATATTTATAGCTAAAAATACTTTTGCAAATAAACTTTGCTTAAGATTATTAGATATTCTACCGCAAAACAGCAATACTTCATATTGTTGTGTTCTGGTTTGAAGGGTGAGTGAGCCAGTGTAATTACAGGCACAAGGGACATAAAATCTTAGTTCCCAAGGTTGGTGGCGCATTGGCTATAAGCGATGGTTGACATTTCTTACAATGGCAATGTCTAAGGGCGTTTGGTGACCACTTACCATCAGGTGGCCCATATGCTCGTCCACCCTCCTATTCTATAAAAAAAAAAAGATTTATTTAAAATATTAATTATTATCTTTGTTCTTATATAATATGTAGGTAGGCTAGCAAATCGGCCACTCAATGGTAAGTAGTCACTAACGTCCATAGACATCAGCTATCTTTTTTTTAAAAAAAAGTATGATTACAATACTACGGAATGAATACGCCAAAATAGTATTGTATTAATCTCCAAATGCTGAGCAATGCTTTTAAGAAGACGTATTGGCTCTTACTCTACCACGCCACAGCAAAGTAGTGGAATAAACGTGGCAATGATATGACATTCAAGTTTCAGCTCAAAATTATCCTCCACTGTCGAGCTCGAAAATAATTATGAGCTCAAATTAAACGTGAAAACTTAGAAGCTTTTGGTCGAACTTCAATCGCGGCGGTCATTCATGCCTGAATATATTATTTAAGGTAGAAGAATAATGACGACTTCAAATCTTAATACACAACCGTCACAGCATATTATCAATGTTATATATTATGTATACATTCATTATAAAAAAAATACAGAACTTAATCAGTTATGAAACTTAAAAGCGTTTTTTGAATATTTTAAAAAATGCGTTCGTATTATGGACGATGGACTGAAATATCCATTAAAAATTCTTCAACAGAAATTAATTTAACCCGAAACAAGGTCCTTATTAAAGCATTTTCTGTCCCAGAGGCAATCTGTGCGATGACCGGCCGCGGACGTCACCTAAAGGCTTTTAAAAATGAAATTAATTTGCCCCCGAAGAATGTTTTAATATTGAGATTGTGACGAGTCACGATGTTCTCGAATTAAGTTTAGACGTGACGCCTCACACAATACGATTTAATGTTCCGTCATAAAATTAATTAATAAGATTATAAGACTTACTAATTAAATATATATGACACATATTTACTGGAATTGCGATATATTAAGATAAAAATATAACTACTAAACGTATGGTTATACATTAAGTATGTTCATAACCCCTTGTATATTTTTGACACATTGCTTAATTTTACAATATAGAGAAACAGTAAATCATTGGGAAAATTTTAGGCGTTTCTGACATCTTCCTGATAGATTTTGACCTTTGCTTCCATTTTGCGTCCAGAGCCAATGTACAGGACACTATTTACAGTCGACAAATGCGTGGCCCAAGCACTGACACACTATCTATTCCTTCGTTGTCATAGGCCGATGGGACTGCAATCCAACATGACAGGAGAAAGTTCAGGCGCAGGTCACAGGTGTGTAAATACTTCCAACTTCTAAACTCCGAGCTCAGAGAATTCCTTTACTTAAACTTAAATAAACTTTAAATTGGCCTGACCCCTATGTTGCTGATAGTGTATAAAAAATATGCCGCCTATAAAATGATTGAATTTGTATTTATCCACTAATAATTAAGAGTATTTTCAAGAACCGGAATCGGTTATTAGTGACGTAGACCTTAACACTGAAACTGCTATGTATTTCATTTATGTTTATAATGATAACTTATCTCTTGCTTAGTTCTCTCTACCACTTGATACAGGAGTCAGCAAACTTCATCCTGAAGAGGCGAAGACTCGCTCAGTAATGAGCAATGGAACTGTTGTCTCACAGTTTATTTTATTTTACAATTCTCTATGAAAAATCATTAAAAAAACTGGAATGTTTCTAAAAGCAATAAAAAAAACATGAAAGTTTAAAATGCCTCTCTTCTGAAACACCCTAAGTCACTTAAAAGGAAGTCGTGATGACGCAAATTCCTAAATAAAACTCCTTTGTGCCGGCGCTAAGTTTGCAGGAAGATTGCCAAAATCTGGCGCTTTGCTTTTTTACATAGTTTACTCAAATTATTTTGTCATATGAACGGTAAAGTTGTGAGTGTACGAATACTTTTAGAACTTGAACATATATATTTATATGTGAATAATATATACTTGTAAAAAAGGTACTGGGTGTCATTTTTATTGGTACTGTGAGACATTTAGATCAATAGCAAACTTATAGTAATCATCTCTTCCAAATAATAACATTTACCTACAAGTATTGTAAATTAAAATACCTTCTCTGATCATAATCAGTCAATAAAATACCTACAAATATGCATGCTTTAGCAAATTGTATAACATAAGGTTAACGTTACAATGTTACACACTGCAACGTAATAGTATGCTCCGAATCCTTTTCATTAACAGTTAAGGATGTTATCTCAGATATTTTTACCAAGTGCATTGTGCATGTTCCCTATGGACCATTTTCTCTACCAATAAAGACGGGATTAAATGTAAACACAGGGGCACGAATAACACTCAAGCTTGTAAACGACAATAACACAATGGCTTTCTTGAGCTATTGTCGTCCTCCACTGCTGGCACTAGCTTTAAGTTTGATTTAAAGGGTGTGTAGGAATTTTAGTAATTCCTACAAAACGGGCATTGCTACTAATCATAAAAAAAGATAAACTTTTATTTCAATGTTATTATACTAACAAAACTATATCCAAAGTTTAAGACGCTCAGCATCACTTCGGAGGCGCTATGTGACGCATTAATTACGTAATATGTCACTAAGCCAAGGTAATTTCATAAAGTTTCAGAGATCGATCAAAGTTTGACAGGAGCATGTATTATGTACAATGAGATATAGCCAACTGGTGCCCTGTGGTGGTGGTATTTGAATGCAAGACAAGAAAGTATGTTTTTATGAGATCTTGCTGCGTATTCTGTATGAAATTTAGTTATTGTCTATATATATATATATATATATTATAAGATTGGGTGTCTTAACCTTATTTTTAAGAATATACTGCTTCATTAGTCTAAACAAAGTACCATGATTAAAACTTATAATATATTACGTAGTATATTATTTATTTATTCAATTATAAAACTATCAAGAAAATACTTTTAAAAATGGTCTTAAGCATTATTTGTTATCCCAACGTTATACTACAATTCATTTTAAATATTTTTTTTTAAATATTTTAAGGATTTAGTTGTTACTTAATTGAAAGAGGTTTACATTTTCAATAGAATTTAAAAAGGAAAGAGCTTTTAACGTCGAGAGCAATGAGTACTTTTTCCAAGCGTTCGTTCCCATTTGCCTGCAATCCTAGTAGAGGATTAGGCAAACATACCTTAGTGCAATTAAACCTACAAAGAGAGTTACGGAGAAATCAAAACTACGACTGTAACGAAAGGCAAACATTTAATTGGAGAGGACTAAAATTATATAACTTTGTAACCAAGAAATACGAATGTATTTTAAATTGTATTTGATATGATTTTTGTATTATTTGTAACCGTGAATTTTCATGTCAAGTTTCATCAATTTCATTTGTATTTACATAGTGTGACATAATCGTTGCGTTGATCAAGTCGTTAAGGTCCTTGAATTTAATATTAGCGATTTTTATTACTGGCTGTATGAACAATGATCATCGATATATATCATTCTATTTAGAATTCCAAATTCAAATTAATTTATAATATAGTTATGACATTTATTTTAAATAGTCAGGATTTGTTTGTTTTCCCGCCGCATTTATCTCACATTTTATTCTAATATTTTTATTATTTAGTTGGTGGTAAGGTTTTAAGCTGAGATGGCCCAGTGGTTAGAAAGCGTGAATCTTAATCGATGATCGTGGGTCCAAATCCGATCAAGTATCACTGAGTTTTCATGTGCTTAAATTATTTATAATTCATCTCATGCTTGACGGCTGGTACTGTTTTCGCAAGTCCGGGTAGTTAACACTCATTCATCACATATTCAATAGCCAAACAGTAACACTTATTTTTACACAGCATACTGCAGACCTGAAATAAAGTCGGCTATTGATATCAAATAATAATCTTACAAATGTGTGGGAGTATATATCATGTGTATAAAGTAGGTACGATCAATTGAAATTGAACGCGGCTAAAGCCACGGGTCACAGTTACTTTAATAATAATTATAAAAAACTTGAGTAAAGCAATCTTTTTGATAAATAATTTTGAGTATATTCCATATTTTAGGCTAAGTTACCCACGACAGCGGCGTCGTGACGTAATGTACATGTCTAATATACATTAATGATAATGTTAGCACCGCTATTTGACGTTACGATGTGTAAAAATGTTGTCATCACGTCACGTCACGCCTCTTCATAATGGGGCTCCCGGTTCATCTTGTAATTGAGGAAAACTTAAATATCTTATAATTAAAGTAAATGTGGAGGAAAATAAATAAGAACATAGAACTACGTTAAGGTTAATGTTGGTTCATAATAATGATATACATCAACAAAGTATAAAGTACACATACGTGCTACGTACACGCAAGGGAGTAAGAGAGCGGCGGAGGATGACGACATAAGAGAGCGTCACGCTATTTGCCTTCACGACATACGAGTCAATCCCCCAAGGGCTGCCAATAAATATTTCACAACAAAACGATGTTTAGCAAATCACAACACCTTGTCTCCATAGACGCGCAAAACAGCAGTACTTGGTATTTTTTTTTTATAGAATAGGATAGCGGACGAGCATATGGTCCACCTGATGGTAAGTGGTCACCAAACGCCCTTAGACATTGGCATTGTAAGAAATATCAACCATCGCTAACATAACCAATGCGCCACCAACCTTGGGAACTAAGATTTTATGTCCCTTGTGCCTGTATTCCGGTTTGAAAGGTGAGTGAGCCAGTGAAATTACAGGCACAAGAGACATAACGTCTTAGTTCCCAAGGTTGGTGGCGCGTTGGCGATTTAAGCGACGGTTAACATTTCTTACAATGCCAATGTCTATGGGCGTTGGTAACCACTTACCATCAGGTGGCCCATATGCTCGTTGTCTACCTATTCTATAACAAAATAACAATGTTTCAGTGACGGTATTCAGTGTTACATAGGCCGCTAATGGATATAACCGCTATTCTAGTACATGATTTTTAATCATTTTATCAAGTCTTCATTAGTGTTATTCCGATATTGACAAAATTTTAATACGTGCATGATAAATGATCACAAACACAAATTAAATTATTTTACAGAAGTTAATAGCTATTAAAAGAACTCCAATTGTATAATGAATTATTTGAAACTCTCCGATTAAAAGTTCGTTTCGCTTCAGGCGTTTCGTTTTCAATTTTAGATTCGTGCTCGTCGTTTGTATACAACAAACTTTTGTAACGCTCACGTGTCACTCTTGTTGCTCACCTTTTCGTTTGTTTGTGACGTGCGACTTACAATTCTTGACCTTATTGAAAATATTTGCAGTTTACAAACAGTATTATTTTATGAAAATGTATAATAATCATATTATTTTATTTAATGTTAAAAATTACCATTTCATACATCGCCAATGAATGGATTAGATGTTATGTGTCCTTTGTGCCTGTCGTTACAGTGACTCACTCACCTTTCTGAACACAGTATCTACTAAGTATTGCAATTTAGCGGTAGATTGTTTGATGAGTAGGTGGTACCTTCCCAGATGAACAAAGCCTTACCACCAAGTTTCTTATTAGTATAGCTGATCAATCAATCAATACTCCTTACTAATCTAGATCAACGTACCCTCTCTAAAGGTGGCTTAAATCTGTAAATTCGAAATGATAAACATTGATTTGTCTTTCAATTTTGCCATTTAATTCGCTCCCAAAGCTGTATGCTTGTATCGTTTAAATCGTTTACGAGAAACGAATATCCCTCGCTTAATATTTCGGGATAATGACGTCAAATTTGACAAAGTGCGGAAGAGAAGCAGATGGCGAGCCCGGTGTTACGGCTTCCATTCTAAGCTCGTGACTATTCATGCCTCTCGATGTCCTCGATTGCTTTACCCGTGAGAGCTATTCGTGTTATGCTACATCTGTGAAAACAACGCCTAACATTTCACTCAAGTGGAATATCCAATCAATTGTTGATGTTCTTGAACTAGTCGTGTGTTCCTTACGTCACTCAACCAGCGGTCATACATCAAACTATAACTATAAATAATTGCGTTCTCTGTAATTTATCTCAATGCGAGATTGCCTGTATAAGATCGCTTTGATTTCACCCCGTGTGTATGTATGAGTATGTTCCTCTGTTTCCCCATAACTTTTTAACTACTTATAGTAATTTACTGTGTAAATATTGCGTCCTCTATATGTCGATATGTATTTAAAATACATATTTGTATTCGATATGAACTGGAGGGGCTCAATAAGAACATTTAAAAAATACTACATCTAATATGATCATAGCGTAAAACGTTTAAAATCATATGAAGTCGTTCGTTTATAATAAAGAGTAAAAATGGAATGAATATGGAGACATATTTATATAACATTAATTTGTAGTTATAATATTTTTTATTAATATACGAAGATCCAAAGTTTTATATTACAGTACTAAAATTTTAATTAATTATATTTCTATATTTTTGTCACATCAAAAAGCACCTTAACCTCCTTTATGCAACTGTCTAAGTTAGTTAGTAGTAAGTAACAGCCTGTTAATGTCCCACTGCTGGGCTAAGGCCTCCTCTCCCTTTTGAGGAGAAGGTTTGGAGCTTATTCCACCACGCTGCTCCAATGCGGATTGGTAGAATACACATGTGGCATAATTTCAATGAAATTAGACACATGCAGGTTTCCTCACGATGTTTTCCTTCACCGTAAAGCACGAGATGAATTATAAACACAAATTAAGCACATGAAAATTCAGTGGTGCTTGCCCGGGTTTGAACCCACGATCATCGGTTAAGATGCACGCGTTCTAACCACTAGGCCATCTCGGCTTAAACTGTCTAAATAAATGCTTAAATCAGTATATTGGAATAATAAAATAAAACAATCTATACTAGGGTGAATAATTTTTTGCATGGTCATTGCAATAACCATGTAACGGCTCACGAAGAGCTCAGTGACGTTATAGCACGTAGATCTTCCGTCGGAGGTAAACGAGCGAGCACGTGACAAACCAAATCGCTACCTCAACATTCGAAGACATTGTGTTTGAATTGCTTCGATGCGTTCGCGGCGTATCTTGTAATTGGGCCAAGTCATACAAATGTATACGAGTCTAATTTTGACAAAAAAGTAGTTTAATTAAATGATGAATATTTTGCGAATATCGAAATCCCCTGGTGTTCGTTGTTTTGACATAAAATTCTGTTAGGTTTATTTATAATTACATCATAATCTTCTAATAAATTTTTGTCTAAATAAAAATTTTATCTCTACGATCTATCAAAAGTTAATTCATGTTGTATCCCATATTACCCGCATACATTAGTAGTTTCTTTTTAAATTTTATTTATAATATTATTATTATTAAAGATCTCATTCTTTACTAAAGGTTAAGAAAAACTTCACCAAGTCGAAATAGCCTAAAATATCATATATGTCAATACAGGCTTATTTCATCTCCAGATTACCTATTTGTTCTTCGGATATGCTGCTGAAAACAAACAATATATAATGAATAATTTGTAATAAGCATTAAGCGTCCAGACGCAGCTTATAAAAACCTTTGATAGCTTGACACTTGAATGACGTAGCAAGTTATAGTCGCGCAAATATTGCAGTAACAGATGAATTGTAAATAAGCTGCTTACTGCTGTGTTATTTGTCTTAATTACTTCCTGTATCAAATAAAACAACGTAATAATAACAGTAAACTTTATCTGCGCGAATGACTCATAAAATATCAAATTACTCTCATAAAATTTAATGAATTGATACAATTACGTCTACCTTCACCGGGATGATGTGGTTTTTACGATGCAATGTTTGGTATATTTATATTTTAACGAGCTGTGCGCGCAATCTTCTTCATAAAGCTTCGTTCTAGGGAAAAATATACCTTTACTTCATGATGTATACGCGATAACTTTTAAATTTTAGTCAAAAAATTCCGGGAAAATGAAATTATTTATGACATTTGTGATAATTATTTAATTTAGAAGAAAACTGTTCTATCTTTTTTTAAGGTTTTATTGTTTTGTCGTCAATTTTTTTAAATTTATTTATCCATTTAAATAACAATACAAAATTTAACATAATGATATAGCAGCTAAAAAACCACTAAGGTTTATACGTGGCCTATCAATATTCTTCACTACAAATGTATACATTTGAATACTATCACTATACTACAGATCTAAATACGTACATATACACTTAAAGTAAACTTAAAAAATAGTGCTTTAGTTTAACCCCAATGATTTTTTTTTTTAATATTATAATATAGATCTGAAGGTAGTTTGTTAATTACTCTGGAAACATAATAATCGGTAGTCCACTCGCCATACATATTATTTGCACGCTGAGTGTGAATCCTATTCTCAGAAGTGGCCTGAGTGCCTACAGGTGTTCGATAACATATCTTAGAAATTTATTGAAAAATTGTTCTTTCAATAATTAAAAATTTCCTTCGGCGGCAATTCTTAAACGTAAATCTTTATTACAGTTTCGTTGCCTCCATGATAATTGATGACAAGAGAAATTATCTTCGCTTACGGAATCGACGAGGAAATACTATATAATAGTTTATATATAGTGGTTTCAGCATATTTGCTACTTGTACAATTCCATGGCTGAGAATGTGATTTTATATATATTTTTAAACGCTTTCAAAAAAGCAGGAGTTCAATCCATCGGATTATTTTTTAAGTATTTTTAGCGATAATGTTAATAACAACTACGTTTTATTTGCTAAATATCCGTTTTTATGAGAATCAATAACGTTATATTTTCGTGCCTTTAAAAAAACATTTTATTTAATTAAATTAAAAATTATATAATAAGGTTTCGCCGTACAAAGAATTGGGTATTTTGTACTCTCTAAAATTTTTAACTCTATAGCCATAACACGTGGAGTGCTTAGAGGACGCCGCTGAGCTTGTCACTGCCAGACATCGTCAGATAATTCCGTTAGGAAAAGCCATCAAAAGAAGTCGCCCTTGATGCGCCCTTTAAATATGTTAATAGAGTATTACGCTCGTATTAAATGCGAGTGATAGTTTTTAAAGAAAAGTAATATAATTATGAGGCTGTCGAAGTCACTTCCTATGAAATAAATATTAATTGGCAAAGCTAAAAGTATTTGAGTAATTTTATTATTGAAGCAAAAATTTATACAGAGTTAAAAAATGAAAAAAAAAAAACAAAGGTTATTCCGTAACTTTAACCCGGAAATACATTTGTATTGACTACTATGATATTTATTTGCTAGAATTAAAAGTATAAAGTATCAGTCTGTCACAAGAATGCGGGTTGGATATTCAGCTAGCATTTCATCCGACACTTACAGGTTTGGTCACGATGTTTTTCTTCGCCGGCAAGCACGAGATTAATTATAAGCACTAATTAGGGACATTATAACAGTGGTCCAAATCATTGTTCCAAAAATTATAACAGTTTAACTGAACAAGTATCAAAATACATAATAAAAGAAACAATACATATATTTTTATTAAAAAAAAAATCGTTGGTAGAGTAAAATTTAGAGGCGACAGCCGTCAGCTGATGACAGACGACCAAAGTTAACTGTTTGTACTAATGACGAACCAGAGATGCACAACAGAATGAAACACAGATGGACAGGAATACAAATAGATATATAGTTTTAGCTTTTGGCTTCTATATAATAATCCATCTCACTGTATTTCACTTGCGTAGGCCAATCTCGACGGTGACTCGTCAACAGAGCTGGAGATTATCCGACACAGTCGACAAAGACACAAGGCATATACAAGGCAATTTTAATACAAACTCGGCGGTTTTGTTACGTAAATATTTACATTTTAATTTTTTGCATAAAAAAGTAATATAAACATTTTCAAAGCATTTATTATTGTTATTTTTACTTTTAATTGTAACTGTTTTGCTAACGGTTAAGTTAGAATTTTACTTATTAAAAAGATTGACTGAAGCAACTTTACGAATCCTCTGGGTATTGAACGGAAGAAGAACATTTTGAATAATAAATTCAAACCCATTAGGCAGTATAGTTATAATAACTGGGAATTTAAAAAAGATTTTTAAATTTGTATATTCGATGTACCTTTTCATCTTTATTTTTGTCATTAAATTGCGGAGATCTCCTCATAGTAACTTACACTTAGACACAACCACCTGGCACTCGTTTGCTGTTTTGTACATTTATTATTTATTTTATTTATTAACAACAAATTATTAATGTTTATTTTTATTATTGACACCCATAAGCCTTGTCAACTTGTTGGGTGCTGCTTAAACTAACAAACATAAACTCTAGACAAACTAACATATATAATCAATGCACACACACATCAAACCGAATAAAATGAAAAAAAGAAAAAAAAAGTAAAAAAAAATAATATACAGGTGAGCTTTCACTAAATACAGCAAAACAAAGCTATTTTAATATTGTACGTATTATGAGTGTACAGACATACATACAATATTAAAAAGGATTACAAAAGTATTATTCATTATGGTATTGAACCATTTAGTAGATATTAAAAAAAAAACATATTTACTGTGTTTCAAAATTATTAATTACTCATAATTATGTGAGACCGATCTGCTTCATCAAATGAAAAGGAGACGTAATTAGGCGTAATAACATTGTCTACTTCTTTTTAATGAGGAACTTGGCTGATTTATGTTTTATATTTTTTTATTATCTGTATTTACATATATAATAGATAATTAAAAAAATGTGTTTTTTCCTCAACTTAAATTAAAAAAAATAAAATTGTATGTAGTATTTCCTTCTTAAACTACTTTATTGAATTTTTAATTTATTTGGGCGGTGATTATAACTTTAATTAATAAGGTGTATTACTCGATTAAGAATTCCATAGATGATTTTTTTTTTATAGAATAGGAAGGTGGACGAGCATATGGGCCACCTGATGGTAAGTGGTCACCAAACGCCCTTAGACATTGGCGTTGTAAGAAATGTCAACCATCGCTTATAGGCAATGCGCCACCAACCTTGGGAACTAAGATTTTATGTCCCTTGTGCCTGTAATTACACTGGCTCACTCACCCTTCAAACCGGAACACAACGATATCAAGTATTGCTGTTTTGCGGTAGAATATGTGATGAGTGGGTGGTACCTACCCAGACGAGCTTGCACAAAGCCCTACCACCAGTAAAATAATAAACAAGTGTGGAGTTAGTAGTCGCACACTTCTATGCAGGATAAAGAATAATAATAAATTGTAATTAATTAACTGTAACTTGACTGTCGGAAAGAGTAACTACTGAGTTTCTTGCTGGTTTTTGAATTTTAAATTTATTTTTTATCTTGTAAAATGATGATTCAAAAGTGAAGTGAACTTGTATAAAGTTTTTTTTTTTAGTTGATTTGAATTACTTTTTATACTGTTACGATCAGTTCATTTCACACAAGCGTAGCAATCGTAGCATTTCGAAGCGGATGTCTACACAAATCGTAGTCTAGCGTGCACGTTACATCACGTCTTCTATCGACTTGCAGACGCAAGTTCAATATAATAGATCGCGTGCCTTGAGATAATGTATCGGTAAAGAGTTAGTATTTATATTGCATTCTTTTCAAATATACAGCCAAAAATATTTTTAATGCAAGTGATGTATGTACTTGTCGCGAAGATAACTTAACATTTTTTATGAAATTCATAATATATAAACTTGCACTTCGAAAGTATACCTTAATGTTACACTATAGTTTATATGTATGTCGTTATGATTAAATAGCCCTTACTTATTGAATTTAATGTCGACATTGTAAGTTGTTGTGGATTTTTTTGAATATCTTTTTAAAAAACGGATATAGAATTATAATTGTAGCAAAGAGCAAAACAAAATATTTATCCAATCCCGAAGACGACTGCGAATGACATACATAACAGCTAGTTAACTAAAAATTTAAATAAAACTACGACAGTGAGTTATATAAGGCAGGCGTAATTAAAAAATGATAAAGGAAATTTTTAATGGGAAAACGTATTCGTGAGCGAGGCACGAGCTCGTTAAAATAAAAGAATTAAGGAAACAAGAATAACATTTTAATTGGTTTAGTTCTGTCCTACGTCCTTAGAACACGGATAAGGAGAAGTGAAGAATCCTCTATGACATTATACGCCGCACTGATTTTATTTATTTTCATTTATTATCAGTAGGTACTCTATGTCCTTTCCTATACACCTGACAACGTGTAGCAAAATTTTCTGATAATCGGTTGTGTAGTTAAAACTTGCATAACAAATAAACTCACTTTCACGTAATTTTAATACTAGTTACGATTATATAGGGAACAAGCGATACAGGTATACGCGATTTTAGACTACTACGATTAATGATCCAGTTTTTGATGTGAAACATTTATGGTGCGCCTTCGTTGTCTGATCCTTATGCCGTGACGGCAAACTGAATGTCTTATATGCCGTCATGCCCCCTTCTTGCTGTCTACTCCCGTGTATGTGCACGTAGTGCACTTGCGGCTCAATTAATATTTTTGTTTTACTAACGAAACTCTGTATTTATTTTACTTCATGTTTATTTATTATTTTTCTTTAATTATATTTTTTTAACACTGAGTAATATATATTGTGTTTTATAATGAGGCTTTTGGGAGAAATATAAATAAATTTAATGACGAAAACGTTAGTGAAACAGCAAAGCACGAAACAGATATATCGGAATTGAGTATATTATTTACTTGGGGGTAAAGCTTTGTGCAAGTCCTTTAGATACCACTTATCAAAATATATTCTACCGCCAAACAGCATTGTTTCGTATTGTTTTGCTTCAGTTTGAAGGGTGGGTGAGCCAGTGTAACTACAAATGCAAGGTGCATAACCAATACTTTCCAAAGTTGATGGCGCATTGGCAATGACAGCGATAGTTAATATTTCTTACAGTGCCAATGCTTGGCAGTGATCATCAGGTGCCCATTTGCTTTTTTACCTTTTTCTTTTTAATCTTTAAATAAAATAATTTACGATAAGATTTAGTGAGTGTTTCCTTTTCATATTAAAAATGTTATTTATAATTAACTTTTGCTGTCTATTACTTTTCTAAGAGTATACATAACTTAAAAAACTGTTTGATGTGGTTATTAGTATTATGATCTATGCCATTTCTAACAGTTACTGCTTTAAAGTTTTTAAGTAAATTAAAGTGACAGTCCAGCAAATGCGTTACGTCACAGCCTCACAGGACAGACACGAAGTATACTTAATGTTTATATTAATATGAATAGTAATTCTTATTACTAATATAGTAATGCACACAACGATCGTACAATAAATAAACTTAGCTAAATAAAAACAAACAAAAAAGTGTTCAATTTAGGCAGATTTCTACCGATACTATTATCGTAACGCCTTAAAAGAAGCGAATCAAGTAATTCAGGAGCTATTCCTTCGTAGAGGTGCAATTTTAAGCCTGACTTAATATATTTATAATAATCAAAATGTTATGTCGATTTAAAACAAAAAAATATAACCAATTAATGATTATCTAGCCGAATTTAATTGTGCTAATCTGAATAACCACAAGCCCTACCTTGTACCTTACAGTAAGCCTACTGATTGAAATTAAAATATTGAAATATTTTAAAGCGAATATGCCATTTACATAAATTGCTTGAAATAAATATATTCCATGTATTTATATATAACACCGATTAATTTAGTGGATCATGTTTCCCGTGGCTGCTTGTCAATGGATGTAAATCTCAATTTGAATATTGGATACAAAGCCATACTAACCGCAATCCTATTAAAGCTACGGATCACGCTCTAAACCGACCCCAGTAAATCTGCAATGATCAAAAATTCGTTAACCGTTATATCGAGATATCGCGATAGCTGTCCCTGCCACTGTAACAGGTTACGGAATCGGTTAAGCAAAATTTATTATATATTACGTTTGTTATAACTGTATTAGTTAAAATAAATTTTGTAGGTCGTAAAAGTAAGTATAAATCAATATATAAGTTCAGAGAAGTAGAATATATATATATATATATATACATATATATATTATATTCATTTATTATATAGATGTCATTGTAATATGTGAACGCTATCTGAAAAAAGTGCTACAACAAACTAGATGTGGAAGGCAGAAAAACGGGAGCACCTAGAGAATGGCCTATGTCTAGCAATGAGCAACTAGCAACTGATGGTGATGACCTATAAATAAAAAAATACACTTCACGTCATTTTTCTGTGAAATTCAGCTACATGTCTATCTGCCAAAATTCCTTAAGAGAACTTCGTCCCAGAGTTAATATAAGCTGTCTGTTACTTTACAATATGTCTTTATTTATTACAAAACAAATTCTCACAGTCCGCCTATCTGAATGCGACAAACTCAAAAACAACCGATCGGGTTCACCAATGGATGGAATTCATGAGGAAGGTTTAGTTGTATTGAGCTTTATGGGTGTGCGCCGCGTAAAGCAATAGAGTTATTTGTATACGATATAAACGTTTTTTTTTAGAACCATATTCTACCCGTGAGAAGCCATAACGAGTAGCTACCTGTAATAACAGGTAAAGTTTGAGGTATGATGTTTTTCATATTGTACTAGTTAATCGTCTCGACTTCGCACGGGTAGATAAGATGAAAATGTATTTTGGATAGGATTTGCATAACATCCGTTCTTAGTGAGCATCTACGTTGGGGAAGGAGTAACTGTAACAAACTTTAAGTCAATCGGGTAAATAGTTTAGGAGATCTTGTGTTGAGTGTTACCAATATTTGACGAGCCGGTTGGCGTGGTTGATAGATACTTGCCTTTCACGCCGAAGGAATCGAACCCACAACGGTTCGATTCCCACCCAGGACAGACATTAGTGTGCATGAACATGTCTGTTTGTCCTGAGTCTGGGTGTAATTATAAAAAAAAAAAAATCTATATAAGTATGTATTTACAAAAAAAAATACTATAATTATGTACTATATCAGTTGTCTGGTTTCCATAGTAAAGCAATGCTTAATTTGGGATCAGATGGCCGTGTGTGAATAATGCCCCAGGATATTATTTATTAATAGATGGCTTTGTAATTTACTTTTCTTAAAATAGTTGGTGACAGTTGCAGACTGACGTCATAAACCGATATTATAAATACCATTGTAAACCTTCTTGGAGCCTGAAGGCTCGTTTACTCGTCTGCTGTATCAAATAGAAATAATAGGAAATTGTAACCGATATACATTTTTTTATTTCCCGTCCTAACAATATATAGGTCTGTATAATAATGTTAGGTTAATATTATTCATAAAAAGAAAATAATAATTATATTCGTGCGAAAATGGGACACCTGAACAAAAGCATCGTAGATTGATCACGATGTTTTTATTTTTTTAACTAGTAGTATTTAATTATAAAATTAGAAAAAACAACAAGTCAATATTAATGACCACCATTAAAATTATCTTAAATATGAAGCCAAAGTAATGACGGGCAAAATGTCACAAAAAGTGACGTCACGAAGCGTAACGGCTGAGATGACTACTTAGTGTTAATTGGCTCAGTTCGCTCGTCTTTCTTAATAACGAATTAGTTAAGCCTTATTTTCTTTATTTTATTTTAATTTACTTGTCAACTTGAGTAGATGCGCTGAGAGCGTTTTGCCTCTGCAGTAGTATTTTGTGAGAAAGCAGCTGAGGAGTGGAAAATGACTAGTCTCCAAAAGTCTTTTTTTTATAGGCAGGCGGACGAGCAAATGGGACACCTATTTGTAAATAGGTGTCCCATTTGCTCGTCCGCCTACTTACAAGTAGTCTATGGAAAGTAGTCTCCACCGCCCATAGACATTGGTGATGTAAGAAATAATAACTACTATGCCAGTATAAGTCCTGTGATTGAGACGAGTCTCTCGGGATGGGAGAAACCCATCTCGATGTCAACCTTCGGCAGTGTTTTGCAAGCATTTGCCGGACGCAAAAGGAAGTAGTGATCTAGAGTACCCGGCACCATATTGCTTTCATCATTAACCTAGGCCGTTTGAAAGGATACACACACACGGTGACTGACTCATACGATGAAACAAACGCAGCCAATCGAGATCGTACCAGATTATGATATTTTCTCCAGTGGAACGAGACCTGACCATCCTTGCTCCGAAGAGAGACTGTAACATGGTCACTCGCATGGTTCACCCTGCTCATCAGAGACAGACTAGTGACCTGTTTAGCATCACCGTTACGTTAGGTATGTTCACTATGGCTAGCAAGTATTCCAAAGTGTACCTTTCGACCATACCTACGAGATTGCTAATCCATTTTTATACAAGAAATGAATTGTATGAAATCAGATCCGGGCTGTTGGCTCCTGGCAGCAAACTATCATTATAACAACTTGAAACAAGCTAGAATTGTTTCAAGTATAATGTTGCATAATTAAATACAACTGCAAACTGTTTGTTATGAAAATTGTATTTATTTAAGGTAATCCAGGTGTAAATCCTTGTGTTTTCTATATCTGAACCACCAATTTTTTCTCAAATTACCTCAGCCTATTAAACTATATCTGTAAAATATGCAAGATATTAACACAATATATAGCCTACGTCAGAGCTTTAGTTGTTAAGTACATTATATAAACTTTCTTATCAATCAGAATAGTATTTTTTCCGAGAATCCGGAAAAAATAAGCAAATCTATATCTTTATAATATCTATTTATAATATAAATCTATATATATTTATTATATAATCTATTTATATTATAGTATAAGTTGTTATTTAAGTCTATTAAAAATTTTCTACCATGATAAGTAAAAGTGCTTGCAAGAATATTTTGACTGTGAGTTAACCCATTTTTAGATTTCGGCAAAACTCAGCCTGACTTATGCCCCAGGATGCTTTTACTTTAGAAAATGTTGAGCTGCCTAGAGTTGAATCAAGAAAATGTTAAGAATCGTTATCCCTTGCGTTTTTTCGTTTTAGTTGCTCTTTTAATTTATTTTTTATTGTAAAATTTATTGGTTCATGTATTTGTTATATTCATTTAAATAATTGTGTTATGATACTGTTTGTAGCCTGGAATATATATAAATAAATAAATATAGCAGTTTATTTAAACGACCTAAAAAAATAATCTGTTTTTCCCGTGTGTTTATACGTGCACGATTTATTCACAAACTTTGAATGGAACATTTTTATGATATTTTCTCTCGTGTAATCTATGTTTTGCTTGTAAAAGGAACGAATAAAATATTGAGAGACTATTCTTATATTGATATATAGGTATTATTTATGTTTATTAATAGACTAGCTAATTGGCCCGGCTTGGCACGGGCACATAAGAAATGTATTTGATTTGCGTAAAATCCGTTCTTAGTGAGCGTCTATGTCGGGAAAGAAGTAGCAGTGACAAATTTGAAGTCTCGTGATGAGAGGTATTTCGCTTATAAATATATCAGTTTATTTAAACGACCTAAAAAAATAATCTGTTTTTTCCGTATGTTTATGTGTGCACAATTTATTCACAAACTTTTAATATATTTTTTTATGATATTGTATATATATATAGATAACATAGATTCATTTAGTTGTTACGACAGTATTATAACGCAAAATGTTCTTTAAATACAAGTTCTAATGAACGAACAAGGTTTTCTGAATAGAATTAAAATTATTTACATTGAAAATTTACAACGAACCGAATTGAAAGTTTGTTTTGATTATCTTCACCATTTATAATTTAATAACATTTATAATAATATTCTCGAGTATTCGTTAACTTCTATGTTTTTTGTTTTTGAACTCAATTATGTATAATTTTTACTAAGCTTGGAACTATACTAATTAATTTGTATAATTATATTAATTATAAATATGCATAAGCAGAGTAAGTACATGCTGTTAACTTTTGCCTTTTATGTTGTTGTTGTTTTTTTTTATATATAAAGGTAGGGAGATGGGCAAAATGGGCTCCCGGATGGATGGATGATTAATGGATGTCATGTCTCTTAGACATCAGCAATGTAAAAAAATATTAACCATTCCTTACATTGCTACTATTTGGTTGAAAACAGCTGTCTAATAAACATATATATACTAAATTTTTTTACAACAGTATAAAGTACGCAAGCCAAACTATACTACAATACTATATATAATTATATCACACTTAGCAATCCTACGTGTAACACACACACACAAATTAAGTCTTAAACATCAGTAATATATATTTTCATGTTGCCTAAAATTCCTAGAGTACTTAAAGTAAGTAAATAAGAGTAAGACGCTGGAAAATCTTTTGTATATGTTTGACTTCCGATAAAGTTACCGCCTGTAATTATTCTAATGACACCTAAACTAACACACCTGAGTAATCGCATTAACCTTCCTCAATGAGAACACGCCCCGGATCTCCTCTTGACAACGTGCTTACGAGTACGATGAAGACACATATTTGGTTAAAATACTAATTTATTCAGCAATATTCTATTACAGAAGTTTTAAATTTAATTAAATTTTAATTTAAAAAAAACTGTGACCGATACGGGACGACCGACAGTTGTGAAATATTATATAAATATGAAGTAAAATAAATAAAGCAAAGGTTCTTTAATAAAGTAAATAACATATTTTTCTTATTATTATAAGTATATAGCAACGAAATATATTATAGTCGCCACGCACATATAGGGGTGAGATATAAAAAGGGCGTCATGCCGTTTACCATGCCGGGCATACGAGTCGGTCCTACCCCCAAATTTACTTCCCAAAAAAAACTGGCTCCAAAATAATTTGAAAAAAATGTACAATATAGATGTGAAACCTGAATCATTCCACCAAAAAATAAACATTGGAATCGGTTGGCGCGGTAAATATTCATTTATCCATAAATATGTATAAGTACGACATTGAGAATTTAAGTTTAATGATTCTTACATAGATTCTATCACCAGACCTAAACTTGAATTTATCTAAAATATTCGTATTAGGATCTATTCTTTTTTAAAATGTATTAAAAAAGAAAATGAGATTTAGTACAGTTAAAGTTAAAAATTATACTGGTGGTAGAGCTTTGTGCTAGCTCGTCTGGGTAGGTACCACCCACTCATCAGATGTTCTACCGCAAAACAGCAGTACTTGGTATTGTTGTGTTCCGGTTGGCTGAGTGAGCCAGTGTAATTATAGGCACAAGGGACATAACATCTTAGTTCCCAAGCGCATTGGTGATGTAAGCGATGGTGACCACTTACCATCAGGTGGCCCATATGCTCGCCCGCCTTCCTATTCTATAAAAAAAAGCAATGTCGTTATAATTTCTCATATCCTAATTATCTCTAATGAAGTTATGAAATATATATTAAGTCCTTTTTATTAATTCTATTATTATTAGTATTATTACTAATACGTATATATATGTAAAATATTATGGATTGACAGGCTACCGCGTGTCTAAATTCACTGAACAATATTTAAAAGAAATACATAAAAAGTAGAAATTATCATATTACCGATACTTATTTATTTTACGCTCATAGGTAACAAGACTGGCCAATAGGCCACCTGTCGGTTAGTAGTCAACAACACTGATAAGACATTCGCATAATGAGAAGTATTAACCATCCCATAACATATCAACAGTGTATCACCACCTTTTAAACTAAGATGTTATGTCCCTTGTTTTTCCCTGTATTTGCACTGGCTCAATCACGCTTTAAACAAAACATGTGATGAGGAAGTGGTACTTATGCAGACCAGCTTGCCCGTATCCCTACTGATTGTCTACTACAAAGTAAGCACCAGACCATAAATAAGATAGTTTAATATGGAGGTGTGTATGAATAGTGTATCGTATATCGTATACTTCTTAATAACGCAATAATAAATATAGCAACGAAAAAAATATAACAGATAATTTAAATGGTGTAAAGTTTAAAATATGAAATACTTGTGAAATTCTTGCTTTGTATAAAGTGAGAACGCAAATGGCGTATGAATGAAACGACGAGGGTAGTGCTCATCGTCTGTGAAGTGCTAATTTCAGTGAGCGATCTGCGGCCAGTCGAGCTTGAAACATCGCAGCTAAATGAACGATTTTATTTTTCGAGTGACTTTGAGAAGTATGAAATACCTGTATTTTATAGTAGTTTTCGAAAAGTTTTTACACTTCTAGTATATTTCTAGCACTACCAACTAGCAACTGTATCATTGCTAGTTGTAGGTTATAAGATTACAAGCTCGGATGTCTTAGTTTCGAATTACAGGTCGGGTTCATAAAATTTATACCTGGCCTCCAAAAAAATCGACCCACCTACATTTTTTGTAAAAAAGCTATCGTATGGTTTTAAACTACCACATATTTATATTTTTAAGATTGATAATGAAAAAATGCAATTGTAGGATTGTACAAAAACAGAAATGGTGCGCAAAAAATAGGTTTTTAGGTAAATATGTGACAAAACACGAAAACACAAAATTTTACGCAATTTTATTTTTTTGTGTACAAAACGATTATGCCGTTTGTTTTTAAATTTGGGTGCCTAAATCTTACTTTAATAGGGAGTGTTTCCTCCTCTTGACCTAATCACTGCCTGCATACGCCTATTAAGTGACCTGATTAGCTTTTTAATGTCTTCCTGTGGGGTCCGTTGCCATGCTTCAGTTAGGGCAGCTTCCAGTTGATTCAGGGTTTCTGGAATTGGATTTCGTGCTCGAACCGTACGTTTTAGCTGGTCCCAGAGGTGCTCTATCGGGTTTAAGTCCGAACTATTGGTTGGCCACTGCATAACTGGAATTTCGACTTCCCTGAGATAGTCTTTAACAATTCTAGCGACGTGAGGTCGTGCGTTGTCGTGCATAAGTAGGAAATTATCCCCAATATATCCAGCGTAAGGCATCACATGAGGCTCCAGAATGACCGTTATGTAAGTTTCAGCATTAACAGCACGATTACGGAAAAAAACCAGCTCTGTGCGTCCCGTCAAAGAAATACCTCCCCAAAACATTGTAGAGCCTCCACCAAATCGGACTGTTTCTCGAATGCAACACTGAGAGTAGCGTTCTCCTGGCCTTCGCATGACTTTACGTCGTCCATCAGAGCCTACTAGAGACATTCGGCTTTCATCACTGAACAATACTGTCTACCATTGGTCCAGTGTCCAATCGACGTGCTGCCTAGCAAATTGTAGTCTTGCTTGTCGATGGGATGCTGTGAGTTTTGGTCCTGTTGCTGGCTTGTGAGGGGTTAAGTTTTGCTCTCGAAGTCTTCTTACAATATTTTCACTCACAGACACTCCACGACTTTCTCGGAGTCTACCTTGAACGTCAACAGCCGAAAGATGTCGGTTTCTTAAAGACGTCAAACCAATTAAACGGTCATCGGTCGGGTTCGTGACACGCCCCCTGCCAGATCCTGGTCTCCGGCGATACTCCCCAGTCTCCAAGTAGCGTTTGTACACTCTTCGCACCGCTGAACGACTTAATTTTAGTGTTCTAGCCACATTTCGCTGACATAACCCCTCATGAATAAGAGCTACGACTTGAGCAGCTTCTGCTTCAGTAGTATCCATTTTTTATGTTTAAACTTATTAAAATTATTGTTTCAACAAAGTTTCATACACTTAATCAATAATAAACATCGAACCGAGATGACTCCGCGTTAAGAACTGGAAATAAACTAACCATGCACTTTGTGCACAAAGTAACGTTTTCTTATCAATACTTTAAAAATATTCCAAATATCCTGAATAACACTTACAACTCCTCCAAATCAATATCAAGTGGGTAATAAAATGTTAAATGTATGTCCCATAAGTAAAACAATCCACCTAGGTCGTCGCATAGTTAAGATAACAACTTTGTAAGTAAAAAAATACGGGTGGGTCGATTTTTTTGGCGGCCAGTAGTTATTTTTATTGCGTCAATAATTTTTTGGTGGTTAAGTAGACAGTTTTTGTAATATATACACGTCATCTTTAGTTCTGCACCTGATCTCTTTCGATACAGTTAAATTGAGAGAGATACGAATAGTTGTCTCCTATGTTCTATTGATTCTCCGTCTTAGATAGCTGACGACATTAACACATTTTGATCAATGATTTGTTTTCATATTTCTTAACCTGCTACAAATCAAAGTACATCACGTGAAATACATATTTAAGGTTTTGGAGATGGATAAACATGTTAAAACGCACCACAAGACTTTCACTTTCAAAAGAAGCCTTGAAACTCATTTAGTATAAATTTACAATAGAATAAAATTTTCTCAAGAAAAATATTTCCTTTGAATAAAAGTTCCAGTCAAAAGTTTTATGTAAGAAGATAATTGTATGTACTTAAATATTCTTTAAGTAAAAATAGCATAATTTCATTATCATAACCTACTTCATTTTGTTTTTTATCGTTTCGTAGAAATATCATATTTTATATTTTTATCTAATATAAAACCAACATTATAAGCCAAGAGAATATATATTTTTTCGGTTTATTCGATCTTTATTTGGTATTTTGATGTCTGATATCGATTTAGGCGTCGTTTAAAAACAACTCGTTTTTTATAATGTTAATGTTTGTTTTCGCAGTTGATGACGGCTGTAACATACGAGTATTTTATATAATTTATATACAAGAACCTATCGACGTAAGTTCGGTGTCATATTAATTTGCCCGTACACAATATTTTGGGGGATAGCGTGGTTCATTTCTTGCACTGGTTGAAATAGAAATGAGAGTTTAACGGCTGACTTCCAGCCAACCCTCTGGTAGGTTTTGTCTAAGGTCATCGGGGTAGATACCACCTACTTATCACATCTTCTACCGCCAAACAGTAATACTTAGTATTATTGTGTTCCGGTTGGAAGTAAGTGAGCCAGAACAATTATAGGCGCAAAGGGACATAACATCTTAGTTGCTAAGGTTTGTGGTGCATTGATGATGCAAGAAGTGGGTAAAACTTTTAGTACTTTTTTGTGGGTACCATGTCATGCTCCCACTGACTTCCAGTACTAACAAGTGACAAAGTCAATTGATTTTCATTAGTAACTTTGAATTAATTCAATTTTAAAATAGCAAACACTTTGGAGTATTCCGTTGATATTTAATTTATTTATTATATTTCAATTTGAATATAAACATAAAAAAAACTCCATTCCAACTATTATACTCAAATGCCATATAATAATATGATCTGATTGCTTTATTCCTAGAAGTATCTCGTATTACTAAGAACAAGAAAATATTTTTTGATGTTAAATTCAACAATTGTTTGCTTGTAATATCTAAAAAATATACGCCCCCATGCAATAACACACGAATGTACTATTACCGTAAATTATTATTTTTATTTATAGTTTTTTTTTTCAATTTTCTTTTTTTACAATACTGATACATGAAGAATTTTGTAAGCCCGTTAGCAACTCAAAGAAAATAATTTTTATGAAATTTAAAACAACGAATGAAATTTTGTACAAATTA
Organism: Nymphalis io; assembly: GCF_905147045.1. Lineage (NCBI taxonomy): Eukaryota > Metazoa > Arthropoda > Insecta > Lepidoptera > Nymphalidae > Nymphalis > Nymphalis io. Next base: position 191,590 of record NC_065905.1, read on the forward strand.
AATGAAGAATACCTCACAGGAGTCCGGCGGACGTACCAGGAAAGAGGCGGATATTTATCAGATACTATATTCCATACGTAATTGCTAACTATGTATAAACCATTTATTGACAATAGATACTTTCTCTTTCACTTGAAGAAAATTTATAACACAGAAAGTAGCATACTTGCTGGCGGACCCTCGTATGACTGACTTTTCGCCCAGTTGACCTCAACAAAGCAGTGATAGTAAAGCTGTGCTAGTGATTTATGATAACTAACAAATCAAAATAAAACTGCGTCTAATAAAAATATTATAATTTCTATTGCCCTTAAAATTTTATGATTAATGTTTTTTCTAGCTATTTACAACATTAAATAATTGTGTTCATAGTAGCGTGTTACCTTTTTTTATCTTGCTGGAGAAACGCATTTCGCGTTTCCGCCGCTTGAAGCGGTACCCTCCGAGGTATGTGGGATTCCCCGATTTATTGGTCTTATTATAGTAACGAATACCTTGTTTCATGAAGTATGCATGGACGTTCAAATGAAATGCAGATAGCTTAGCATAAAAGACGAGGTATTTTTTGTACAATTAAATGTAAAACGATTAAAAAACTTATTTTAGCTTTCATTATACATCAGGCATTTTGGCTGTAAAAGATTTCTCATAATTTTATTCCGCTCTCTGGATAAAAATCTTCGCACTAAACGCTCATATGAATGTAGGCGAGGTCTTGTTTAAACCATTTACGAAATTGAATTCTGCGGAGAGCAGCTTCTATTTAAAATGGTTTTAATATTTTATTTTTGGCTCGGCTCGCTGGACTAATGTTTGCATGGTTACTGCTCCAAGTTAATATTAACTTTTAACTTAAACGAGTCAACGAATGGTAATGTTCTGACTTTATATAGAATCCATGTATAGAATTGTTATTATTATTCAATTTGCTTGAAGAAGGTAGAAGAACTTCACTTTCACTTACAGACACAAGTGCTGCAAAATGTAAATCAATCATTAACCGTCAAAGTACCACCGAGCACGGGACTTAAGATATTAAAAGAGAGGCAGGCCTTGAATTTATGATTACGTCATTGGCTCACTCGCCCTTCAGAACAAACACCCTTGAACCTTTACAATTGCGTCGCGAGATAGCAGCACTGAGCGCTTTCTATCGTCTGTATCACGGCGAGTGCTCTGAGGAATTATTCTCTCTAATTCCTGCTTCCCCCTTCCTTCTTAAGTCCACGCGAGCTGGTTCTCGATGTCACCGCCTAACTGTGACATCAATTCCATCGCGCACAAAGAAATTTGGCAACTCCTTTCTTTGCCGCACTACCAAAGAATGGAATTCCTTACCAGCTCACGTGTTCCCCTCCTCTTTTTTTTTTTTATAGAATAGGAAGGTGGACGAGCATATGGGCAACCTGATGGTAAGTGGTCACCAAACGCCCTTAGACATTGGCATTCTAAGAAATGTCAACCATCGCTTATAGCCAATGCGCCACCAACCTTGGGAACTAAGATTTTATGTCCCTTGTGCCTGTAATTACACTGGCTCACTCACCCTTCAAACCGGAACACAACAATATCAAGTATTGCTGTTTTGCGGTAGAATATCTGATGAGTGGGTGGTACCTACCCAGACGAGCTTGCACAAAGCCCTACCACCAGTAACCACACCGTTACAACCCGGGTTCCTTCAGACGAGGCGTGAAGAGGCATCTTGCGGGCCGGCAAGGCGGGGACGGCTAGTACAGAACATTCTTCCCGACTGTACTGGCCGTCGTCGCGTTTGGACTCTACTACCACTTACCATCAGGTGGAGTAGAGTCATTTGCCATCCCGGGGCATATAAAAAAAAAAAGATCGAACACGTGATGTGATGTGAAAAGTGCAGCATTAAAATTTAGCGGTGAGTTTTAGGTTTTACCACAACCACTTTGTCCTTCTTTTCTATATGTTAGTATATTATGCTATTATTATTTTTCTTTATGTATTTTTAAGCATTTGCTACCATTGTGGATAATGTTTAATATAAAGGTTGAATCGTAGATAACATAATGTCTTTTGTACCGTACTTGCTTGCGGTCAATAAAGTTTATATAAATAAAGTGCAATGTTTTCTGTAAAAATAATTCACTTTATTGTACACCAAGAAAAGAGTCGCAGTAGTATAACAAATAACTTCCAGACAACCTTAGGGCAGAGGAAATGGTCTCGTGACGAGACCATTCAAACAAGTTCTATGAGATACAGTAGCAATCTATATTTTGGGTTTTATTAATTGCTTCGTATATCTGTATACATAAACAATACGTCAATTCATTCAATAAATCAATTTCAACAATTCTAGCAACATTCATTCGGGTCAATCAGATGCTTTAAATAATTGTTATTTAAATATTACGTTATTATTAAATTGCTATATAAATATAAAAACAGATATAAGCATACAAAACGAGTAATGCACTTTATATGTATTAGAAGTTATTATAACCTTCGTAAAATTGTACAAAACAAAACTGAAAATACTAAACAATATAGTCAACGAAAAAAAATTGACTTCAGATATAAATTGAATTTAAATAATCAATTATCACAATAACCGAAATGCAAAAATTTTATATTTTTTATAACATTTCGAAGTCGAAACTAAAACAAAAATTACCTTGCAACGACGAAAAATATAATTAAACTACTGAGTAAGTTCATATTATATAAACAGTAATTTAATACTGGCGAAAAAGTCTAAGTAGGCGGCGCACTTCAAAGAGCTGGGAAAGTTAAATTAAGTCGGATGCAATTCGAAGTTGAGCCAAAGGGTCCTATTAAAATTATATTTCAGTTCGTATTTTTTCCATATTATAAGTTTCAAAGAAAAAAACCCCTAACAACATTGATGTTGACTTAACATCAATTGTGATAATCGATACGGGAAGGAAGATGACCAACAATCACCATCAAATTGAAAATTTATACTGATATTATCAAGGCAAAAGTAACTCTGTCCGTATGTCTATCTGTTACGCTTTCACGGCTTAAAGACAGAACTGATTTTGATAAATCTTGGTGCGAAGCAAGTTTGAACTCCGAGGAAGGGACATTATGTTACTTTTCATATGTAAGAATCCCCAAGCACGCGGGCGAAGCCGCGGGCGTAAACTATTATTGTATATAGTGGGAACATGAAACGGTATTAATAATAATTATAATAATAAATTTGTATATTCTCTCTCACAGACAATAATATTTACATTTTTTTATAAATATCACTTAATAATAAATACAGTTGGATTAAATTAAATATTAGATTCTGCTGAAATCTATCTCTAAAATTGTAGATTTTAATAACAATAGCATAGACTTTCTTATATAAATAGGTACAATGCTATCGTCTTCTGAATTTGAGTTCATCGACCCTTGTCGATAACTGTTATTAGGTGAGCTCCACTGTTAAAATCTCCCAAATTCAGCAAGTGTTTCCATCATGGTCCAATCTCTGCCACGTATTGTTTCAATGTGTTGTATGTCCAAAGGCACACAGCGTATTACCAACTTTTTACCACTTTAATAATTATTTGATAAGTTTTGTTTTACTTTAATTTGCTCAAATAAACCAACAAATTTCGGATGTATAGCTATTAGCTAAAATTCGTCAACAAGAAGGTTACTATCATTCACTACAGATTTTCTATTCAGAAAACGCAATCAACGCTTTATTCACAACCCTAAATAGTCAACCAAATAGCAAATATATGGATCATTTCTCCTATTCGAGCTCAGTATTTGATGTACTTGGGTATTATTCATTCAATCCCTGCCGCAAACGAAATATATGCAGATTAATCTCAGACGGACACCGCCGTAAACCAGGCGGCTAATGACATTAACGTTTCACGCCGGCTATCTGAACCCGCAATTTATTTGCTTTAAGTTCTGGTTATTGTGTTTCAAATGGTTTCGTTTAATAGAATTATGTTTGTTTTGAACGAGGTATGTAAAGCCTTAGTAGCGGTTAGTATGTTACCGACCTGATGTTAAACTTTTGTGATTTTTTACCGATGCAAAAATGTAATACTTTGTTTTTATATAGTAATTTTTAGTTTCGTGTTCAAAAGTAATCCTGCTACAAAGTCTCAACCTCGAGAGGTCCGTGTCTTGCGTTTAATGTATAAATTATTTGATTATTAAATTATTAAACTTATTGATGCGAAAGGCGGAGAACCGTTAACTTTGACGCGCCTTGGTCAGGTCACACAGGTCAGAAGTGGCTTATGTCATGATTGTCTCTTTATTTTATTTGAAAAAAAAATCCATTAATTTAATTTACAAGTAAATCTTTAACCTTTTTAATTTTTATTAACAGCTTATTGTTATTAAGAACTTCTCAGTACTCCTTTAAATAATTGCCATTATTTACACGTTCCTCTCCAGGAAAATGTTATTCTTTCTTTGCGAGGTTAAACCAGCAGACCAAATACAAGGATTGAAACTGCGATTTTTGTGCTTTACTCTGTAGCTATTAAGTCTTATGTAGTGCAAAAAAAATAATTATATTCTAGTGATTACTAAAAGATACATCTTGAAAGTATGAGATTTTTTATTTCCCGTACTTAAACAGGTCTCCAGGATACTTGCATTCACAGAACAAATTTTGAAACGTGTGTATTTGCCTACATGCAGAGCGTAAAGCGTGTAGCCCCGGGCTAGGGGCTGAGCGTCTTTCATCAAGCAAGTTCACTGAGCTCAGCGCTGTTGTACACTGGAATGGTGTTTAATGGAACGTTATGCGCATGTCTTGTTTAGTATGGAAAAATATTAGAAAATGCATAACGAGTACAAAGTCAAATTCAAAACTCTTTGTGCAATATATAAGAGATACTTGGTGATTGATTGTTAGAAAAACTACTGGCCTCGAAATAAATTCAATACCTCAAAAGTAAAAGGAACCAACGTTTTATTTTTTTCAAAAAATCTAATTATATATTTCACGAGTATATAAGGCCATCGTTGATAACGTAATTTAAGCATACAAATATTCCTTAATAAATTGTTTCAATTTTACAATTAAACAGGTTGAAACGAAATGTCATTAAGGTATTGTTCCACTAAATAATTATAATTGGTACTTATTTTATGATTTAATATATATTGATATATATATTATTGATATAAGCTATTTTAGACCATTTTTTATCTAGCTGGTAAAACTCATTGACGCGTTTCACTCCACATGAAGTGAAACTTACTATCGCTGAATACCCACTAAAAACCAGCGGTACCCACTTCGTTACTTCATCCGGGCCCACCTGAGTGGGGCACCAATTACTAGGTGGGTTCACAGTATACATAACCACTTGCGGCGGAGGATGAAGGTGCGCATAGCGCCGATGCCTTTTTCAGCTAAGCGGGTTAGCAGGCGAATTCTCTACACGCTTCCGCTACACGGCTTCCTACAAAGACAATGCAACAAAAATCCGATCAACATAGAGCCCTATAGAATTAATTTATCTAATTCACCTAAAGTACAGATCCTAGTTCTAGAAATGCAGTATAGAGTTTTGTGTTGACAGTTTTTCTGCTGTTCGTTGATAAAAGAGAATATCATTAAAACCTGTATCAATCATAAAAATTTTGGACCTCATTAAAATATTGTAATTAATTAAAGTCCGAACAATTAACGAAACAGAAGGCCTTTGAAAATTTACGAACTGTTATTTTACTCGTATTTTGTTCGTTATCGTTAAAAACTTGAATCACGCGCGAGAAGTGTTGCGAAGATTGTTCCTTTGGGAATTTGTTATAGCAATTATCCCAGCAATTGAAGCAGTTACGCAGTTTTTGTGGTTTATGTAGATTTTATAAAGTTTTCATGTCCGCTGTTTTTCATATGAAACATGTTATGATTATTTTAATGTAATCAAAACATTTTACTATTATATATTTTGGATGAGGATCGACTATTGGTCGATATTAACAATAACATAATATTTGGTAGTCGCTTATGACGTGACAACCTAGCAAGACCTAAACAGTAAAATAACTACTGTCATTATTCATGCAATCGCTTAAATTAATTTAAAACAGACAGACAATATTGACTCAGATCAATTTAACTTTGGCTTTTCAAATGTCTTCTTGGGCATTAAGTTAATAGCAAATAGAAGGAAATGGGAAATGTAGCCTCCCAGAGGGAATATGTAGGTAAGGAAAATATATCATGAAAATTGGTTAAGGCTTTTACTTTCGTTTGTGAGGTATCAAGTCGACGATATTTCATCATCAACAAACATTGTAATAAAACGTATATTTTGAAAATATAATAATCATATACCTAGGCTACTGTTTTTGTCACGAGTATCTTATCCGTTTACTTCGAGTTCAAACCCTCATGTACCACTCCATTTTTATGTACTTAATTTGTATTTATAATTCATTTCGTTCTTGCCGTTGAATGAAAACATTTTCGGAAACCAGCTTGTGTCTAATTTCATTTAAATTCTGCCACGTGTTTATCTACCAAGTCGTATTGGAGTAGCGTTGTGGTATGAACTCCAAACCTTATCTCAAACAAGGCCTTAACCCAGCAGTGAGACATTCACATGCTATAACTTTACATTACTAACAAAGTTTTGTAACTTTCGAAATACCTCGAGATAAAAAAAATCGACTTTTGAAGAGGAGATAGGATTATTATTACACAGTAAATTTAACGCGAGCAAACCCAAAGACAGCTAGTACTAGTATAAAACTTCTCAATGCTATTGAAACACTTTAAGATGAATCAATTTTAAATCCCGTACCCCCACACATACTTTTAAAGCGGGGCATCCTTCATCATGATGGATTGTACCCTCTCCATTGAGTCGAACGGATTTTAATGTTATAAATAATGGAAGAGTGTTTCCGAGTGAATTTTTACACTGTGAATTAAAATATTGTGAAATAAATTATGTATGTACTGTAAATGATTTAATAGTTAACATTTTAAATGTAATATATTTATCCATGTATTGCTGCCTAGTGGTTTGTATATGAGTAACAGATCTCGAAGTCCTGGAATCGAATCGAAGGTCGGATCAATAAGACGTTATTCGGTTATTTTGTTTTACTGTTAAGAAATTCTGAGTAGCACAATAGCATCCGTGGCACGTCGTGTCGTGTCGAAGTCTCTCAAGTCGTGTCCATAAAGCATTATGGAAAGATAGCTTGCAGTAAAGTTATTAAAAGCAAGTTGAGATAAGTTGTGAGTTTTGGCTTTATAGTGTGATAATGTTCCGCTGAAAGGAACGCAGACACTATAAACGAAGATATAAACGAAGAATTACATTTGTGTCCGTAATATTCATCTCATGCTCGCTGGTGAAAATAATTATTATCAATGCGGATATCATATTTCTTAGCATACATTTAACACTTTATTTTGAATATATATATATAATATACGAAATTAAATAACGAACTTTGCAGTTTACCTAAATAACTTATTTTGCTAAGTATATATATTTATTTTGATCACTAACGAACTCAACGTCAACATCATATAACGTTAACAAGCAAGTTCAAGGGTGATTTGGAAGCGAGATTGTTTATTGCGGGTTTCTAAAGGGTCCTGTAAATTACTCGTTTGCGATATTCCCCTAAACACATTCACCTGACATCAATCAATCATTTCTATACATGACTTTTGACGCTTCAAATTCGAAATATGTATTAATTTTCAACGTATTCATACTTCATGATTATGTTCTAGTGATCTCCCGCGGTTTTACCCGTTTATATTATACATGAAATAAAAACGTATGTATGTAACCATTCAGTTGTTATACACTCAACTCAACCAAATTTTCTGAAATAAAATTCAAACGTTACCTTGATATTGTATAATTTGACTGCCTCGTTGGTCTAGTAGCTAGATATAAGGCTACAGACCCGTAGGTCCTTGGTTTAAATTCCAGGTCGGCCCAATAAGAAGTTATTGGCCTTTTCTTGGGGTCTGGAAGTTGGTTGTGTGTACACTCCCGTGTCTCGGATAGTACGTAAAGCTGTTGGTCCTGCGCCTGAACTTTTTCCGGTCGTGTCGTATTGCAGTTCCATCAGATTATGAGAGTTAGAGAATAGAGAGTGCACTTGCGCAAACCCCTGTGCACTATAATATGTCCTGCGCAGTTGGGTAATCTCTCTTGAGATTTGCCGCCGTGGCCGAAATCGATCTGGAGGACCTTAATATTTTTGTATAATCTAATTATTTACATTTTATACAATTTTATTTTTGAAAATTACCGCAAGCAAGCAGACTGAAATTAAAGATACAAATAGTTTTTTTGGTTTTGAAAAATAGGCACATATTATCTTAAAAAGGCAGTTATTTTGAAATTACGGACAGGCAGTTCAATATATATTTTGCAGTAATAGAAGTTTCTTGTTTATGTAGATGAAGATTTTGTAGATTAGACCTTATTTAAAATAATGCAGAGTTGAAAATGAATTGATTAAAAATTTTAAAGTTACTTGAGTATACGTTGTAAATACATAAGGTAATTAAACTTCGAACAGTATTATGTCTGAACAAAGCTACGTAAAGTTGTATGAAGCGAGATAAGATACAGTGGATGTCCGCCTGGGTGAGGCAACTAGTTAATTATTAACAACAACAGCTATTCTTTAAGCAAACTACGTTAAACTTCGATGCCTTATCTCTTATGTAAATTTGACTTAACTTCCTCGTTCCAGTCTTAAACTATACTCAATATCTATGTTTTTCAGCCACAAACTTAAGACAGCTTATATTACAAAATTTTGCAATGTAATGAAATCTCGTATTACAGCTGCGTTCAGCTAGACACTGGCCTGGCATCAGTTTTGTGTTTATATATATTTTTAAATGAGCCATTGTCATTAGATTAACAAGATATATACCATCTTTCAAGTTTTATATGTCTTACTATATGTATGTCTATGGGTGGTGGTAAATACATTTAAGCGTTACCCACAGAAAAGTCGTAAGATACCTAACACTTGACCTCCTCTCCCTCATACAAGGGTAAAGCAGGAGAAAACTAGTATTTAATATTTTAATTTCTTAATAAATTGAAACTTCAATTTCTAGCAAATGGCATGATTGCAAGAAATTTGCCAACTAAATAAAAATAAGCCATCTTCTTACAATAATGGAAATAAGTCTGTGCAAGCATCACTGATATTGTATGTGTTTAATTTTTGCTTATAATATTCGAGTAGGAGACTCGGCTGTATATAGTGGAGAACCCTGCATGTTTTTGATGATACTGTGCAATAATGCCATTAGAGCAGCGTTGTCGAATGCCTTCGGTAGAGGAGGCCTTAGCTTAGTAGGTAGATATTTACTTTGTTTCCAAGTTATAAAAGTGTTATCAGATAAGTAAAAGTATATCAAATACCCCACGACCTCATACGAAATAAATAATTTGGTTAATAATAACGCCTCTTAGATTGCTAAAATCGCAAAACTCTATTTAAAACTTAATGGAAAAACAAAATATCAACAATCACCGATAATGTTGAAATAATAGACTTATTGAAGATCACGCCTACGTACTTATAAAGAAAATATAAAATTTAGTTCTTAATATTATCTAATCCGACACTGAAATATATTCCAGATTTATACGTCATCTATACAATCTCTTCAGCAACACGTTACATTTTTCGATAAAAATTGAAGTACCACTACATTTTTATTTTGAAAATTTCCAAAAATAATACAATATTATTATTAAACATTTTCGTTTTTTTTTACGATTATACGATTTGAAATGTGTTGTTAATACCAAAGTATAATATCCATTTTATTTGTTATTGTTTTGGAAGAAAACATGTCCTGTTTTAATTTTTTAATGATAACGTTCGACGAGCCGGTAGGCGAGGTTGGTAGATACTTGCCTTTCAAACCTAAGGTTGTGGGTTCGATTCCTTCCCAGGACAGACAGAGTCTGAGTGTAATTATTTATATATGTATGTATTTACAAAAAAAGTAGTATATGTAGTATATCAGTTGTCTGGTTTCCATAGCAAAAGCTTTGTACAAGCTTAATTTGGGATCAGATGGCCGTGTGTGCAAAATATCCCAGGATAAAAAATAATTGTAAGAAAAACGTTTTTTTTTTTTGAGTTTTCTCTCAAACACAACAACGAGATAAATACTGTGATAAATTCGTAAATGTATGCTACTTATAATTGATACCATATCCTACATAATAATATCTTCAAATCTTTACGCGTAGTTACAAGAAAATCAGAGATTTAATCTGACAAGACATTGATATAAGAAATGATATCTTAAAAAAGCATAACATGAAAAAACACTTACTTCTTCATTTTTCTTCGTATTCTGAGCACCGTCAAATAAAGTGTGTATTGAAAATATATTGTCTATCTTTAGTCGCCTGCGTAAATGTTTGGCCGTACTACGATTAACACTTGCTTTAAGCAATTAAACTAATATTAAAAAACTAATATGATAAATTACAAATTTTGTTACAGGCACACTGTGTTAGCCCACGTGGGTACAAGTGGGTCACGCTACATTTCATCTCTAACTCTAATCAGACGAAAAGTCTTTCCGTTTTTAGATATTAATCTCCTGAAAGGGCGTCGTATTTACAGTTATGGCTTCGAGCCAAATTTCGTTAAATCTCCAAGCCCCTGACGAATAATGTTGCACTTACACGAAAAAAACGTACGAAATTGACGTATGTTTTTAAAATTAAAAAATATACCAGCTAACTTTTTCGATTTACAAATAAATGTGTCTGTAATAAACAGGAAACCCACAGATATCAAACATCGAGATTGATGATTATAGAATGAATATTTATTAAAGAAAACCAATAAATAAATATGGATCAAGATAATTTATAAAAATATTCGTTAGTAAAATATTATTGAATTGAAATATCTATTGGCGCGCTTTGAAAATAAGATCGACTTCGGCAAACGGCATGACGATCTCTTATGCCATCATGGCATCGCCGCAACCGCGTTTCTGGTTTAAATGCGTCATAAATTCAGAACTATATATATATTGTAAAGTGTAAGAAGATTAAGCGGTATGTTTATCAAAATAATCGGAGCGATTGCAAGAATAAGTTCTCCAATTTTGTATGTCAGGAACAATGTACATCGCAATACGATATGTAGTAATATTGGGACAGTCGCGTAAAACGAAGGAGCACAAGTGAGCGTGACAGGGTTATAACTTCTCACATTGTTTTATTTGTTTTGCTACAATTTCTTCCTCATTGTCAAGTACTTATGTCTTTATATCAAATGGTTATCGTTACTTCACTGTATTTATGGTAGATTATATTCTGGTCTTGTCACGTTTAAAATTACTTATTTTGGTTTGCTTTCTGTTTCCTTTATATAATTTAAGAAGTCAGGCAGGTAAATTTGGAGCTTACATTCTTTTTGCTAAGCAATAACCAACACAAGTAAATATAAAAACTTCCAGAAATATTAAACATGTTTTGAACGCGCTTTAAGATGTCAATTAATCAGTGACCTTGAATACGTTTTTGTCCTTTCTGTCTGTAATTATATTCGCTCAAAGCGTACGAAAAAGAACGAAGCACAGTAACACAAAGTATTGCTGTTTGAACGGCGGAATAACTGGAAGCCGTTGGTACCAATACTTATTTATATTATTACGTGACGTTGCCCTGCCTTAATATATACCAAAAGTCATGGCCAAAAACGTTGAGCGGTCTAGAAATTGAAAGTCTTATATAGAAGCTACACCAAAAAATTATTTATTTTTTACTTGTAATCAACAGCGTTACAGAAATGGTTGTACAGTTATGACTCATTACTAAAGTAAGGCCACATATGGTTACAAGTTTTTAATACGAAGCTTGAGATTGGCAGAAAAAAAAGCATTCTTGCTTAATATTAATGCGAGAAATTCGTATGTGTGCGTGCGCGCGCGAGCGCTTGTTGTGTGTGTGTGTGTGTGTGTGTGTGTAAAAATAGATATTATATACATGTATGAGCAATCTGTCATGGTGATCGGTTAAGGTGTCGAAAAAGTGTGTATTAATAAAATAAAAGAATTATTAACATTTTCGTAAATAAGAACTGAAGTTTATTCAAGGCTAAATAAAAACCAAAGGTTAATTGCTCCCTTAATGAGAAGCCTCTAAATATTACACAGGCTTCATAATTGCGTGTGGTATTTTTATCAGCGAGTTATTCGCAATGGACTTTAAAAATGTACTATAAAATAAAGAGAAATGTTATGCTATTCAGAAGTTCTTGCAAAAAGAATAGCGAGTAAATTTTTACAGGCACAAGTATTATAGGCGTCATAGATCTATTTTCACTGATAATGGGAACTACTTTTCACTAACTCACTTAAATCTTTGTGTTTTAAGTAGGGAGATAGGCCCGATGGTAAATAATACCAACCGCCCATACCCCAATGCATCACCAACCATAGGAACTAAAAACAACTATTTCCACGTGTTCAGGGTGTGTCTATAACTAATATGGTATTCAGCGTATAACTTAATCTTACTTAGTGTTGATACTGCGCTCGTGTCCTACGTCTAATGTTATGTAAATAACTTTCAACTACTTTACTATCTACTATGGTAATATATTCATCTCGCTCTTAATAAATTTGATGGTTGTTACCTAACACACATGCATTGAGTTTGCCGACGTACTAGTTTACTGCACTTCTTCGAAAGTGATAATCTCAGGATCTATAGGTGAAATTTGCATAAAATGTTATTGTGCTTGGAACCTAATGCCTCGGGAATGGTCATATACTATACCTTACGAATATTATAAATTCTAATGTAACTAACATTTGTTTGTTACGCTTTCACGTCGTAACTTCTCAACCGAATATTTCATTATTGCATACACGTTATCAGGGGTAGAGAAAAGGCTACCTAACACCTGTCCCACTCACACGCTGCTGAAGCCGCGGCCAGAACTACATATTATTTTATAATTCTTTAAAAAAATATCTCGCGAATTTTAGTTAAACTTTAATATTTAATTTAATTATAATATTCGGTACTATCAATAGTAGTCTTTAAAATATTCCTTGCACATATTTGTCTTAAACTAGATGCGCTCCAAGTTCCCAAGCACATGTCTAAGGCAGGAAGTCTAAAGCTGTGACCTAGATCGTGACTTGGCTAAAACCTCACCCAACTTTATTGTAATCACCTTGTAATCTAATTTATGACTTATCAATGAATACGTTTTACAGTAAACCCGTATTTTCACTTTGTTTGTATTAATACCCATAGTTTAGCTTTGACTCTTACATAAAATTTTTTTTTGAGGCATCTTTTTCCTTAATAGTCATGCTGAAATTATGTTGCGAACTTACTTTTTTGAAAACTTTTTTTTTAAAAAACAACGTATATTTAAATTTTAATTAAAGTTTTGTTTAAAATTCTGCTTAAAGCTCTCGCTTATTTTTTTTAAATCTGTTCATTTCAAACCCGATAAAACTTAAAAGAAACATGTTAAAAATACCCCACAAATTCGTACTAACCAAGTCTCTTAGTACTCAAAACACATCGCATATTACGAATGAGAAAATATGTCAAAGATTTGGACGGAACATTGAATATAATAATTATATCATTTAAAGCGAATGCAAATCAAAATAGCGTCATAAGTCAGCTTTGGTCGTTTCACAATTAAAATCCAGAGTGATTGCTTACAGAATACTGCTGTTTGAATCAATTGAGCTAAATATTCATGTGTATACTTAGCTAGCGTTAAGCATGACCTAAGTTGCTTTTTGTAGCTAAATGGTTGTCACTTAACGGGAATATATGACTTATCATCGGGTTGTCCTTTTATCCGTACTGTAACAGCCTGTGAATTTCCCACTGCTGGGCTAAAGACCTCCTCTCCCTTTTTTGAGGAGAAGGTTTGGCACTTATCCCACCACGCTATGCAGGCATGCAGGCACGCATGTGGCAGAATTTCAGAGAAATTGGACACATGCAGGTTTCCTCACGATGTTTTCCTCCGTAAAGTACGAGATGAATTATAATCACAAATTAAGCACATGCAAATTCAGTGGTGCTTACCCGGGTTTGAATCCACAATCATCGGTTAAGATTCACGCGTTCTTACCCCTGGGCCATCTCAGCCTTGTCCTTCTCCAGAGTCCCAAATGTGTCAGTCTAGCTTTGTCAAACTTCGTAGCGACTGGTTCAATGAACTGTGGTGGTGAGGTTACAAGCAAACATACAGTTTTATGTTCGCATTTATAACATAAGATTGAATAAAGTGATCTTCCGTTCATTTGAATAAAGTTTTGAAGCTATGTAGTGATGGGGAAACAACGTGATCGTGGTTAAAAAGCAAACCTGAACAGTATATAATAATAATAATAATAATATCCTGGGACAATATTCATTCACGCCCATCTTATCCCAAACTAAGCAGAGTTTGTGCTATGAAAACCAGAGAACTGATATACTACATATACTACTTTTCTTTTTGTAAATACATACTTAAATACATAATTACACCCAGACTCAGGACAAACAGGCATGTTCATGCACACAAATGTCTGTCCTGAGTGGGAATCGAACCCACAACCTTCGGCGTGAAAGGAAAGTATCTACCAACCACGTCAACCGGCTCGTCATAATATATATATTTTAAATATTTCCGTTCCTATTTAACAATACTTTCTGAGAGATATTCTACAAATTAATTATGCGTCATTGTAATATTGCAACATAATAAATCTGTTAGAAATGCAATCGATCGCATACGAATGCATACAACAGGTTATAAACAAAGCAATACGCTTCCCGGGAGACGAATGGAATACATTCATCCGATCCGATCTACAACATTACACAATATAAATTGTATGAATTTTCTGCTTACTTGCCAGTTCAATTTGGTTTACACAAATGGTGACGCGGCGTGAATAAACCGTTTATTTGTGTGACGAAATTTGTTTTAGAATTATAATGAGTATGATTATTCGTAACAATGCGTCAAATTATTATGTGTAATTGTTCGTGTAAAGAAAATATTCAAGGTGATTATAACCACATTATTTAATATATATTTATGCAAGCTCGTTTGTGTAGGTACCACCCACTTATCAAATATTCTACCGCAAAACAGCAGTACTTGGTATTGTTGTATTCCAGTTTGAAGGGTGAGTGAGCCAGTGTAATTACAGGCACAAGGGACTTAACATTTTACTTCATTCGGTTGGTGGCGCGTTGGCGATGTAAGCGATGGTTAAGATTTCTTACTGAATAAAATTTACAATTCCGTCAGAAAAGAGACCGGCCTATACAAAATGGCGGTACGATTTGCTAACATGTGTATACGGATTATACTGAAAAATCCGATAAAGAATTCAAAGTAAAAATCTAAATTTATGTTTTTGATATTTTTTTAATATTTATGGAGACTTGTTAGAGATACCGACTTTATAAACAGCACTTGTATAACTTAAATATTTATAATATTACCTTTATTAAGAAAGTATTTTCAGGTAATTAATTTAAAATATCATATAAAGTATTTTATTCCTGTCACACATCTGATAACATCGCCTACACTGATTTTAAGAAGACACTCGATTTATTTAACTTTATGTATAATGACTCATTTGTGTTTATTAGTGTACTCCTTGTTGGTGTTCATATTAAAATGAATACATTTTATTTTATTACCGTTGTTGAATCAACTCAGCGGAGCTTAGTCTGGTTAGTAAACGCTAAATCACAAAATATAACGCTGTGTTAAAAGTATCACTGACGTCTTGACCGATGTTCGCGGAGATATGGACTAGTTAATTGCTCAGGATACTGTCCACGCTTCAAATCATCTCATAAATGTATTCCATTATTCCAGTAGTCCGCCAGGACGAATCTCGCCTGGAGAGTAATCAGGCACATGACCGAGAGCTTTACATGCTCACCCAGGCACGGTTATGTTACCAATTGCTTGAATACGTTTTACTACTGAGAATTACCTTAAATATACATACCCGGTAAATTTCAGTCGCTCTATATTCATATATATGGACTCAGTATATACAGATAATTCCATTGGTTGGCCATATTGTCGATCCATATTGGCGATTCAATTAGTCGCTAATTTCACTACAATGCCAACAATCAAACATATATTCGATAGACTGCCATTCATTTTCTAAGGATATTAAACATATTACGCGTGTTAGGGGGTAAGGAAAGTCTTAGGTATTAAAAAGTACAGCACTCTCTTTTTTGGGCTTCTAGCTTGCTTTATACAAAACGTCATCAATGTCGTTTCAATAATTTAGCCGTGAAGAAGTAACAGGTAGAAAGACAGACAAAGTTGCTTCCGCATTTATAATATTATCAAAATAGGCCCAGCCGTTTGAGACTTATTTTGATCAGTCAGTGGTACTGCGGTCGGGGTCCAGGAACGTTATTATAACAAATACGAATTAAAATATTTCCTGTAAACAGGGACGGGCTGTTTACCGTTATAGTGCAAATATGTTTTAATTATCGTTGAATGTAAATAAGAAACTGTAGAGAAGGTAAAAACAATAATGAGACAGTGTCACTACAGGCACAACGGGCGTAACATCTAAGTTACCGTGGTTGGTGGCGCATTGGCGTTGTGAAATGGTTAATGCTGACAACTTACCGTTAGATGGCCCATTTGCAAGCCTACCTACCAATTATATATAAAAAAAAACTGTTTCTAAAATCACACTCAAAGTTACTAAAGCTGTTTTATAATTGAAATATTAATTTTTTCTTAAAAGTTCTCTTAAGTGAATGTTAATCTTACAGTTCGTTAAACTTCGAATAGTATGTTATCACGTTTTTTTACATTAATCTTTTCTTACCTTAATATTTTCAAGTAGATCTTTAAAATAAGATAGAATATCACGAGCATTAGCATTGACGTGATTAATGAAGCGCGGACTTTAATATTCGAAACTTTAACTATAACATTAAAAAGCGTGTTTGGTGTGTGAATGAAATCTTGCAACTGAATGTTAAACCAGCAGTGCTATTCTGTACTCACTTCATTACTCACCCATGAAATGTATATACAATTTTAATGCGGGTATTCATGTAATGTTATAATTGCTATGGTCATTGTTTGAAGACGAAAGTCTTCAACCAATGCGTCTTACCTGCCATGACATACGGTACCGAAACGTGGACACTAACTGCGGGACTAGTCCACAAATTCAAAGTCGCTCAGCGTGCTATGGAGCGAGCTATGCTCGGAGTATCTTTGAAGGATAAGATCAGAAATGAGATTATCCGGAAAAGAACCGGAGTCACCGACATAGCTTGCAAAATTAGCAGGCTGAAGTGGCAGTGGGCTGGTCACGTATGTCGTAGGACCGATGGCCGTTGGAGCAGACGAGTCCTAGAGTGGAGACCGCGAATCGGCAAGCGCAGCGTAGGGCGCCCTCCAGCCAGGTGGACCGACGACCTTAACAAGGTGGCGGGCACCAACTGGATGCGGAAGGCGGAGGACAGGGAGCTTTGGCGCACCTTGGGAGAGGCCTATGTTCAGCAGTGGACAACGATTGGCTGTTGATTGATTGATTGATTGATTGTCACATATCACTTGACACTGACATTTAACGACCATTTTCTGCGGTAAGATTCGAGTTTGTTCCTACAGTATACCTCTAGATTTCCACTTTGAGCTGAAACTTCACACCTACCATTATTGCTACATAATACAAAATAGAACATTCAATTTTATTCATTTCAGAATACAGTTTAAAATATTATTTTTCTTGGTTGTAGAGCTTTATGTAAGCAATTCTGGGTAGATAGCACCAATCGCATGGTGGATTAATGACAATCAAAAAGTAAATGTAAGCTTCTGTATTGAATAAAGATTGTTGACTTTGACTTTGACTTCATATATTCTACCGCCAAACAGCAAAACATAGTATCGTTATTCGAGATTAAAGAGTGAATAGCACTTTCACGAGTATAACTACTTAGTTCCAAAGGTTAGTGGCACATGGCAATGTAAGGGATGGTTAATATTTCTTACAGCATCAATTTCTATGGGCGGAGATGAGCATTTACCACCAGATGACCAGTTAGCAAGTCTGCATATTTAATACAACATTATTTAATTTTAAATCCTTATTGTCTAGTTCGGACATTTTCGTTCGAAACAACATACTTTGGGTCAAACTCCTAAAATACATTATAAGTAAAACTCCTAAAAGAAACTATTTTATTCGTTTTAAGCTGAGATTTGTACTGAACATGAAATTATTTGTTTTAGAATATTAGGTGACGATGTGAGTGTAAGTTTAAATAAATTGCTGTGTGGACACTAAGAATTAGTATAAAAAATATTTTCTTTAGACTCAAGTTAAAAAAATGAAAGAAACAGTCTTTTGATAACCCGCTTGTGGGCCTCCTCTACTTTTTTTAAATAAGATTTGGAGCGTACTTCACACCACGCTGCTCCAAGGGTGGTTGATACATCTAGCAGATTGTTGTCAACCACATGCAGGTTTCCTCAATGTTTTTTTTTCACTGCCAAGAATGAAATGAATTATAAACACAAATTAAGCACATGAAAATTAAGTGGAGCTATCCGAGATTCGAGCTTTGAATCATCGGTTAAGATTCTCGTCTTTTTACCACTGAGCCATTAATGGTCATAAATAAGTACGTAATAATAATAATAATGTTCTTCAGACCGATTTCGATTATAGTGCACAAATGTGTGCGCAAACACAGGTGCACTCTCTCTTTGCTCACTCTCATAATCCGATGGGACGGCAATTCAACACGACCGAAAAGAGTTCAGTCGCAGGACCAACGGCTTTACGTGCTTTCCGAGGTGCGGGTAAGTACATACATTGTACCCTTATGGTCGGAACCAAATTCCATGTAGGCGTGACATAAGACTATGTAGGACCTACTAACTACTAACTTAGAATGTTGGGGCGGGTTGGTATGTTGATAATAAGCCAATGTGAAACAAAATTAGCGAAAATTGTATATGTCTATGAAATAATGATTTCATATTGCATATACCTACATGTCTGTACACGTACATAACAAGGCTTCCCTTTAGCTAAACATATTTTTTGCTGACTTTTCTGCTGATTTTTTTTTGTGATTACTTGGTTGGTTTTCAAAATATTAATTCGAAACATGAACTATTAGATCAGAGAAGATCGAGGGAAAAGCTAAGTAATTACTGTTATTTTTTTGGTAACGTAATCTTACAGCTTTCGATTTTATACAAACTGACTGTAAAATGTCCTCGCCAATCTACTGAAGTATTGGAAGAGGCTAATTTATTTAAAATGCATTTCGCGCAGCTTTCTAAAAAATTCACGTCTCGAGAGAAATTCCGAAATGAAAGTGCCTTTCCAGCATCCCTAACTTTTACCTTAAAGTTTAAAAGTAAGATCTAACATCCCACAGCTGGGAAAAGGTCGCTTCTCTTGAGATTAGGGGTTGGAGATAAGACAAAACAGACGAAAATTATCACACGAAGATTTTCTGCACCACCAATCACAAAAACAATTTAGTGGTACTTGATCGTAAGGTCAGGATCCCAAGTTTGCAGTCTTCGGTTAAGATGAACGTAGTATTAGTATTACTCTTCAAACTAAAAAACAGATCAAGCAATTTATCCAAATGTGGAATACTTTCTAATATTTAATTATATATAACCGTTGCTTGACTCTATTATCTGTAGGAGATGTAATAATGCACTAGTTTGCGAACAAAAGTGCACTCTCTATTCGGTCAGTCTTAATAACTGAGGGCACAGAAGAATACGCAGATGCAGATTAACATTACATTATTTCCTGTCCATGAGGCTAACGCTGTCAACTGCCAGCCTTCTATTCAAAATTTCGTGACATTACTAAATCTTCTATCGACCCAATTCGAGTTTGAACCAAGAACTTTAGGATATGCAGCCTAAAATAATGGGCTTACTAACATTACATATTATCGTGCAAGCTAATACTATACAGGTGAAAGTATGTTACGTAAGCAAAGTAAAAATTCATGTTATGCTTTCAGGTCCCAACTTACCAACCGATCATCATGAAAATTTTCACACACGTTGTTAGGGGAACAGAAAACGATATAGTAGTAGTGACTCCCTCTCACGCGCGGGCGTAGTCGCAGGCGGAAGCTAGTAAATAATAAATATTCTAAAATGTCTCTTTTTCTTTTCTTTTCTACACTCCAAATCGCGCATTAGGAAAGTGTGATACGTAAACGGCGATGAGTTTCAAAATTGAAGCTCCCCGAGGACGTAATTTGTCAATGGCGAGGCGCCTGACAAAGTGGGATTATACTCGGATCCGATGATAACTTAGAACACTTTGCTTGCCAATTTCATTTGAAAATTTTACACGTTAACGTTTGTAATATTATTTGCAATATGAGAGCGATGTTTCTTTAATTTGTTTCTACAATTTAGAAAGTTAGTTAGTTTGTTTTATACCGATGTTATTGTATTAATATTCGTTGGTTTACATTTATGTGGCTTAATTATCATTGGCATACTTATCTTGTCGCCTGGGTACTAACTTTCTGTCAATTCTGACTTATTACTAAATTATAAATAAACTCGCAAACGCCGTCTTGCTCTGTTCATTTTGTAGAATGACGAGACGAAATATCTGGTACGAGCCTGTTTAAAAAAATGATTACTAAATGTTATAAAACTGAGTCCCCACGGAAAAATTATGCCGATTCCGAGAGCTTTACTGGCGTGCGCTGCGTAAATCAATAGAGGGACATTATATATTACGATATAAAGTTTAGTTTTAGTTTAGTTTGGTAAATAGTTGTTATATATGTTTTATAAACACTAATCTATACGGTTATCCTTATATACTAAAGCTAATAAATGCGAAAATGAACTTGTTTGTAAAGATTTTACGTCGTAGCTACTCAAGCGAACATTATGAAATGTTGTTATTTTTCAAACTTGCCAAACATAATCGTTTATAGGCGATATTATTATTATGAATAGGACTTTTAATACAATACCAGTAAATGTAAACACGGATCTTTGGATTTTCATGTTAATTAATTGTTAATTAACGCTACATCGAGGCCTAAATGTCCTATTTACATGAGTCGAGAAACATCATAGCGACATTGAGATAATTAAAAATTTACATACGAATATTTCTTAGATAATAACGCTTTTAATTAAACGCTATAGAAATTACCAATCGATAAATAACAAAGTACAATAGAACGGAGTGCGCGTGCGGTAATTAAAGTCTTTGTAATCATGAGAGGATACAATTTATATTAATTTAGTATTAAAAAAATAATGCATTCAAAGAGTATTTTATCGATATATTTTATTTATTTATTTATGATAGGCAAATTGCGATAAACAATAACAAATAATTAAAAAGACAAAAATAAATAAATTTACTAAAACAATGCGTGTTACTCATCTTCTTTTTCTCTTCTGCACTCAAAATCTAAATAAAAGCTTGTAATACAAATACATGCGTTCGAAAGATGCAATGCTTACTATAAACTGCTTTATATTATTTTATGTTAATTAGATATTATCATATCGAAAGTATGAACATAGTTCTGTGAGCGAGGATGTACATACTTGTATGAGTTTAGCCTATTTGTATGGAAGGTCGTTTGTTCGGAACCTTCCAGAATACAAATTAGGGATCCCTTCAAAAGATCTCGAAATAATTGGTGAGACGTTAAGTGACTACGGGTTTTCGGGTCTTCGAGTCAGCTTATAATTGAATTAGCCTTGAATATTTGTCTATTTATATTTGATTCAAGATGATGTCCTCAGCTTTATTTTGAATTTAGCACACTTTGTAAATGTATATATTATCATATTGTTAATACTGAAACACTTGGATCTTGGTGTAATAACGCAAATACCTTAATAAATCACTAGCTGTGCTTACGTAAGTGTCTAAGAATGACACTTTTAGACACTCAAAAAACATAATTAAGAAACTTATTTTGACAACTAATATATTATATACAAACTAATATATTAACTGAAATCAGTATGATTAAATTCATCAAGCTGTCAGTTATAAAACGACACAAATAAAAATATATCAACATATGTATAATATTATTGTAGCAAAATTAAAATCTTTACAACAAAGTTTTCTTATGTAGACTAAATAGTGCCTTGTAAATATTGATTTAGTATCACAAAGCGGCTCATACGTGTCATCATCAATGACATTACAGTGACGATATTACATCTGTTAATAATTAAACGGTCACTTAACCTAATCTTGTATGACATATCATAGCATTTGAAACAATAGCTTCAATAAGCTGTACACAGATTAGATGAATAGGATTTTGTTTACTTATCGACACGTGCGGTGTGACAGGTCAAGTTAAAAATAATTAAGTAAAACACCGTTCACTTTTAAATTAGAATATTACAAGTTGTTGCGATTCCTCCTTTTTTGTAAATAGATTTTTTTATGTTATCAGGCGGACAAACTAATGGGTCACCTGATGGTAAGTGGTCACCACCGCCCATTAACATTGGCGATGTAAAAAATAAGAACTATTTCATACATTGCCAATGCGCCACCAACCTTGGGAAATGAGATGTTATGTCCCTTGTACCTATTAGTATATAGTTACACTGGCTCACTCACTCTTCAAACCGGAACCCAACAATACTAAGTATTACTACAGAATATCTGATGAGTGGCTGGTACCCACCCAGACGGGCCCACACAAAGCCCTACCACCAGGTAAAGATTATTAGTAAAGTTCAGTTCAATATAAATAAAAATATGTTTAAGCAACTTTATTCAAAATAGAAAATAGGACAAAATTGACTTTAATAAATAATGTATATTTAACACTTAATAACCACAAAAAATTTCCACGCGCTCACATGTAATAATGGCGAAGGAGGCGGCATGATTAGAGCGTTATGCTGTTAGGCGTTATCGTAAAAATTAATAATATTATGGTGTATATATAACTTATCGTAAATATATTAAAGTCGCGATTAAAACTATATGAACATCTTTGCCTAGAAAATACTTGCAATGGTAAATCCCAGCATCCAATGTTTAGTTTGTCTGCGCAAATATTGCTCCAGTACAAATTGAATCTAGCAGCGCCCCCGACGTCCGCAGCTGTGATCTGAGACTAACACGACGTACACCTCGAATACAAACAATGCTGAAAAGACGAAATATAATATTATTCAGTTGCATTTTAAAATGTCTGTCAGTAAAATAATAGTAAATTTCTCAATACTGAGCAAACAATTCCTATCTTTATTTTTTATTTATCGGCGAAATGGCAAATGGGCCATTTGCTAGTCACATTGGCGCAGTAAGAATTATTAACTATTTCTTACATTGCCAATGCACCGCCAACTAGGTTAATGTCCCTTGTGACCCTTCAAACCGGAATACAACAATATCAAGTACTGCTGGTTTTTTTCGGTAGAATGTCTGATGAGTGGATGATACCTACCCAGACGAGCTTGCACAAAGCCCTACCACCAGTAATATCTGATGAGTGGGTAGTACCAAAGGAGTATACATATTGGCAGCGCATTGACGGTATAAGAAACAGAAACACAACCCCTTAACAACACTATGTTTGTTTAACAGTGCTGTTTAGCAGTAGAATAAATTGTGAGTGGGTGGGAGCTACTCAGGCCGACTAGCACAAAGCCCTACCACCAAGTAAACTTACCAACTACTAATGAAAAGGCTTAGAAATAATAGTAAAATAGTATATAATAGTAGTTATTTTTTTTAAAGTTAATATTTTTTTACACATGTTGGTTTCGCGCTGTGTTACGTTGTTTTCACGGCTTATAAGATAATGAACTAAATACATATCTCAATATATAAATGATTTTAAAAATCAATACACAATATGGATCTGTAAGAAAAGGTCAATTAGTTCGACAGTTGTTATTTTAAACACTACAAACTCACAAATCTAATATTTTTGATCGTACTGTCACATCCTGATCGTTATATACATGTTACTAACATAGTACTCTCGATTGACGTCAATTATAAATTGACAAACTGACATACATGCGAATATAATTGATACATTTTTACCAATAAGTCAGTCGTTCGCGTAATTAGTCGAATTACTGTTCAGTTGGAACAGGTCCCAGGTTTCTGCGATGGTCTACTAGCAATAAAACAAAGAATTTTGTGTAAATCTAGGATATACTTTTAAATATTTATTGATAAACATTAGTGATAGTGACTTTTGTTGTTTTACTTTAAGCTTAAGTGCACTAGACTAACAGTAAGCACACCATGATTATTAATTTTATTTATTTATTCAATTTTTTTAAATATATAAGCTAGCGCTTGACTGTTATCACACCTGATGGAAAGTGATGATACAGTCTAAGATGGAGCGCACTTGCCTAGAAGATGCCTATTCACTCTAGACTTGAAGGAAGATATTGTATGTAGGTGGTGGGAAAAACGAAAGACCGGAGGGTGTTCTAGATCCTAGCGGTGCGTATCAGAAACGAGCAAGCAAATCGTTTCGTACGTGTCTTAGACACATCAACTACGTACGGGTGCAGATCTTTACGATGCCTCGCAGTTCTGTGGTAAAAAGGTGACGGAGGAACCAAATTAAATAGTTCCTGGGCACACTCTCCGAAATATATTCTGTAGAAAACCGACAGACAGGCAACCTTACGACGGTGTTCCATGGTCTGGAGTTTTGCGACCACTGTCTGGTCGCCAATGAGCCTTCTAGCACGACGATCCACTGAATCCAAAGCTTCAAGCTGGTTTTTAGCAGAGCCGTCCCATAAATGGCTGCAGTACTCCATGCACGATCTTACTTGAGCTTGAGATATGGTCAGAAGCTGTTCAATAATTAATTTAATTCAATAATACGAAAAAGCAAATAATAATTAAATTATGGCACTATACAAACCACGAAATTATATCTTGAGTGCCTCTCAATACTATATAGGTTATAATTGTTTTAAATAATACATCTTCAACTTATACTTAATATTCTTATCAGTTCTTTCTCGTCTTTTTCTGTCATCTGAGCTAATAATTAAGCGAGGAATCATCTAAGAGTACGCTGTCCGTATTTATTGTTAGCTGAAACATTACCACATTAAGTTGTTGTTTATTGGTGTATGTCATTGAATGATTTTTTTTAACACTAATCGGCGATCTCATCTGTAGGAGTTAATGTTAGAATTTCAATAAAGAAAATAAATTTGATAGACGCGCATCTAGAGCATCAACAGTGATCGGATTAATGGGGACAAGAAATCTAGTTTCTTTAAATGTCTTGGCATCCCTAAATCTAGACAAATATTTCTTCTACTGTGTAAATCGGATCGTAGCGGGAAGGACCCGCAGCTGGGCTCCAAGACAAACATGACGGGACAAGCTGAGTATACGGTTCACTTGCTGTGAAAATTGAGAAACTTCCTTTGATCGAATGTTTATAGTACAAGCGCCGTTCGCCGACCTCGCATACTACGATACAGTATTTTGAAAAACGATTAAACATATTTAAATAAAACATAATCACAATTAAAACGTTTTATTTTTGTTTTTTTGTGAAATATCTATTGGTGCTCCAATCTTAAGCCGACTCGTATGCCGCGACGACAAGCGGCACGACGCAGCTTTGTGCCGCCAGGCTCAGTTATAGCTTTATAGAATAATATATATAATATATTATGCAACATTTGTACATTTGTAATCCACATCAGTGCCAAGAGAATGTAAAATACTTGAAAAGCTTTACCGAAATCTAAAACTCATTGAATATTGTACCTCCTTAGAGTGGAATATTCAGAATAAATCCAATTTCATATGTATTGAAGACCGCGTCCAATGTAAAGTCGATTTGTTTCGTATTCGCCGGCGAAGCGCGTCCGCTGTCGTAATATTTTAGCGGGACTTGGGAAATATTCCTAATACCACAAACGATTGCCGAAACTAAGTACAGGTGAATTTATTTCGAATACCATTTATTGAATATATCAAACACTCCTGAAGAAGTATTAGAAGCACTTAAACATTTTTTTTTATTTATGTCATAATACTTATGGTCGGGAGACATACTTAATTAATTATAGCGGACGGCGGTGCTATTCTGTAGCAACTCATTTCGCATCTCACTTGTCAATAATCGAGTTATATTTTTGTATCCTTAAAAAGTTTTTTTATTTATACTGGTTAATTTAGAAAAAAAACGACTGACAATGAATAATTAAACAAAACATACTGAAGTGAATTTTTAAATTAAATAAAAAATATATCAATATCATTGAAAATTTTAATGTAAGTCATGATAGAACGATTTCGTGTCACGTTATAATTGTTATAGTCAATGTTGCATATCATTTTCTGATATTATACGACCGTATGCTGTGTTAAGTTTCGAATGCGTTATACAGAATAGCTCCACAAGTTCACATTGCCTTTTACGAAAGTATACATCGGTTTTACTTTAGATGTATTTCCGTGTGTTTGCTTGTATAATATTTATGAGTTATAAGGAGCAAAAAAAAATTTTTAGACCAATTACTGTTTCTTTAAAACACGCGAGTAACCTTAAACTTAAACGTATTTATCAAATTAGGATAAGCATCTACGAGTATAACTAGTCTTTAATTAACTTAATCCATACGTACACTGAACCAGCTCAGCATTGGGACTGGAAAAAAATCCGAACAGGGAGAAAAAGGGACGCCCCTTTTAAAACTAGTATTTTCATTCTATTATATTATAAAATATAACTGGTCTTTTCATGATTTATTTACTTTGTGTACATTATGTCATAAAGCGGAAAATCTGAATAATATCTTTTATATGCAAGCTATCTCTTCTTTGTGCGCGTCACCGACCGGAAGATCTGCGACTACAGACCATCATCGTAACAATTTCTCCGTTAATTTCAGCGTAATTTGAAACATACGGCATACGGCTTAAAGTTCAATATGGCATAAGTGATTTTTGTATTCGTAATCGGTACTACCGTTTGTACTTAAGCGTTTGCCGTTAAATATTGCGAGTGTCTCTTTGAAAGAAAATGGTTTCGGAATTTGCTTTCCAATGCTTTGTTGCCAACAATAGGTCAACAGCTTTTATTTATCTTATTGCTTTTAAATATACAGTCAATTGTGTTTGATAAAATACATTTAAGGTTTCTAAGTCGAATAAATTTGGATCAAAGGAGCCAAGTTGTACAAAAAAATATTGAAATTCGTTCTAAATCGTCTATCAAAGAAACAAATACTTGTTGTGCTTTGTTATTCTTCATATTTTAAGTGTATAGTGTATACTTAGTGTGTGTAGTGTATACTTCGAATACATTTTTAGTCTTTTTTATTGATCACAGCCATACTCGTGGTAGGCGTTGATATACTCGGATTTAACGCGTTTTTCTATAAAATACTCTTCTTTAAAGATATCCAGGTCATAAATGTTTGGAAAGCACAGAAGTTGAAATAACATACCACTGTTAAATGAGAAATGTAAGAAGTGTCTATTTTTGATAATCAATTTACGTTCACCATAAATACCTTAAAATTGTGGTTGTTTTGTATATCTACAGTCTGAATAATAAACGAATAAATGGGTCGTCTGAAAGTGGTTATCAATAAGTCCCTTATGTTCAAAATTAACTCATAAGCGTCAAGATTAAAAACGTTTCATAAGATTCGAAATTACAGATACATACCTATATGATATAAAAACTTATATAAAGGTCTTTAACTTGTTACTTGTAACTCAAATCAAGAGATCACCAACTGATGTACAGTATTGATTTGAAACGAACATTAGTTGGTTCCGAGGACACCCTCGAGTTGACATCCACTCTGCGAGAATCACTATCACTATGTACTATTGATTTGACGAAGAACAAAGTTAAACATTTGTAAAATACAATTTTACTCGATTCTAAATTTATTTATTGAAAATATCACGATTAAAATGAAGACAGACACGAATGTAAATCTTTCGCGAGGCTTATTTTATTTACCCTTCAATTTTTATCTTCTTCATTGAATGAAATTTAATTTCAATCTATATTATAATATTGAAAGGTTTTTATAAGAAAAACATCTATTCGCGGATTTTATTTCATTGAAATTGATGGTTGATGGACGGATTTTACTTTAGAGATATTTTTATGAAAATAAAAGCCTTAGGGTCTTGTGGTGTTTCTCTTCGTATCTTCACTTGTATCTTTACGTGTATAACAAAATACTTGAACTTGTCGTGCGGTATTGTATCTGACGACAGTAGTGACGTGCTGCTTTAATGCGTTCTGGTGGATACAGACTGGGAGATGTTAATCATTCACATGCAGGTTTCCTCAATATGTTTTCCTTGAAAAGTTAAATACCAAATAATCAGTAAAGGTTGGACAAATTTCAACCTGCAATCTTCGCTTATTGTAATCATGTATTCTACCACTCGAACATGTCGGTTATTCGCAATTGTTTCATATCCAATGACCAAAATATTATAAATAATACTCGTAAAATCCACGGATAAAGAAGAATGACCAAATGTGGTCCAAATATCCACTACTACCGAGACCAATGTTGACTTATAGTCCACTAAGCAGAGAGTAACTTTTAGTATGAGACAAAAAAAAAATAAGCTGTCAGTAAAAAGTTATGACTATAAAAAACAATAATGGCTTAACTTTTCTTTTTTGTGCTTCACTATTTATTTGAATCCATTTTAATTGTGTGCAGCTACTCTTCATGCCATGCTAGTGATGATTTATCGATAACTCTTGCAAATTAATGACAGCACTTTTTTATCCCTTTCGCACTTAGTAAATAATGCGCTAGAGCGCAAACGCAATCGGCTTTTACTTGAGTACCTAGAGCAGTACCAGGTACCCAGGAATCACGCGTTGTGTTTTCTTTCTTCCGGACCTTTGATGAAACTCTATTTAAGCGAAAACCTAACATGGGACACCAAGTAGCTTGACATAACATGCGTAGTTTAGTTCAAAATATGCCATGGACAGAATTATATTAACGATATTTTTTGCATAAAAAAGTAAAAAAAGATGACTTATCATTCAGTTGTAACTTTTATATTTTTTGTTGCGGTCCGGTTATAATGGCTCAGTATGTAGACTATTTTATGACATAGTTCTCCTTAGTGTTGGACATTTGGACCAAGGTCCATAAATTTTTGATCGTTCTCCTTTAGACCCAACTAGCGCAGATATTTGTGTGAACATGAGAAATATAAAGATAATGTTTTCAGTTATTTCGAAGTATAAAATGTATATTTAATTTTCAACTGACTTCATTATAAAGAAAAATTATATGTTGGAAGCGTATGTTTCTTTTATTTATTATATCAAATATGTAATAAAATTTACAAAAACTCAATTTTTATTAACATTTTTCTTATTCTCACAGCTTAAATGTCATCGTGACACTTTTTTAAGGTGCGAATTTTAAATCACGTATTTGAATACAAGGGTTGCAGAAATATAAAATAAAAGCCACTTGTAAGTTTTAGCGATGAAAGCTAACTACAACTTTATTCGAGTAAGCTCTTACAAGCACTTTTGAATCATTCATTTTTATTAATTCAGTCAGTCAATGCCTTAGCCGGTACGGAAAAAACATTCTACTGAGTAGAACCTACAAGGAACTTAGGAATTATGCTTTTTCATCAAACATATGTACATATATAGCTATGTAATAATAATATACAATTTAATTTATGTATTATGTATGAAAATCAATACGTAGTTGGGCAAAATGGTATATCTGTTTGTGATCAATAGAATTTTAATAATTCCAAATATTAACCACCAGTTCGGAAAACAAACACCCAGTTCTTTTCAGGGCTGGGTGTCTCTTTTTCGAACCGATGGTAGTTTCGTTTGACTATCCATAAGCAAGTGTAATGCTTCAATGTTGAATGATTTATTTTGATAATCACTATAAAATATAATTTATATATTTATATTTTTTCGTATTGTAACTTGCCAAATAGCACCGTAACAGCTCAAGTTCTATACCCTTCAATAATATATATACCTACCTACTATTGGTATGCGTTGTTTTGGGTCTTTAATTTTGTCTGTACGTTGAAGGTACTATATAACTTGACTGCCTCGTTGGTCTAGTGGCTTGATGTAAGGCCGCAGACCCGGACCCAGGACGTTCAATTCCCAGGTCGGGCCAATAAAAAGTTATTGGGTTTTTCTGTCAGAAAATTATCAATAGCAGCCCGGAGTCTGGAAGTTGGAAGTGTGAACACTGCCGTGCCTCGGAAAGCACGTAAAGCCGTTGCTCCTGCGCCTGAACCCTTTCCAGTCGTGTCGGATTGCCGTCCCATCGGATTATGACAGTTAAGGAATAGAGAGTGCACCTGTGTTTGCACAAACACTTGTGTACTATAATATCTCTGCGTAGTTGGCTAATCTCTCTTGAGATTGGCCGCTGCGGCCGAAATCGGTCTGGAGGACATTATTGTTATTATTACTATATAACTCGATCGATTGAACGCTTAAACATATGAACGAACAAACAAAACCTATTTTTATTTATGAAAGAACTAATTTTATTATGCTATTTTTCTAAAATAAAAACAAAATGCAATAAGAACAAAAAGAAGAATAATAAAAAATTAAAACCAACAAAAATAATTCCCAAATCATTTTACATAAAAGAGGATTAAATGCCTGCCTAAAGTCAATTCTTTTAATGGGTAATGCGTTGGATTATGGCAACCATGACTCACCCGAGCCCCAATCCCGCCCGCTTAGGGCAAGTACAGACTATTGTAGAAATTCATTTTCATGATATTCATACAAAGATTTTGGTTTAAAATCCTTTCAAACGAATTTCGGCCAAAGCATTAAATATTTAAAACAATTTAACAAAAAACTTTATTGAGTTGTCTTTAACTTTCCAGCGCAGTTACTGCTCTTTTTGAAATCGGTTCTTTTATTTTCTGTGCGCGCTATTTCTAAACAAAGTTGAAATCTTAATAATCGAGTATGTTTATAAAATAATCTGTTCCCGACCTAATGCAATTATAGTATTACGCAGGCCATTCATCACGGAAGGCCCCCACCCGGTGTAGCTCAGAAATTTTATGACATCCTTAATGACGGCTGGCTTATAGAAACGCAACAAATAATAAATATATATTATTTTGTGTGATGTAGCTCTAACTTTGTGTATATATAAATTTATATAATTACAAATACTTTTAAATAATGTAATAAAAAGATATTAAATAAATAAAACTATAAACCCTTATGTTCAGTTACAGTCAGTGAATGTCCCACAGCTGGGCTAAGGCCTCCTCTCCTTTTTTTGAGGAGAAGGTTTGGAGCTTATTCCCCCACGCTGCTTCAATGCGGATTGGTGGAATACAAATGTGGCAGAATTTCAGTAAAATTAGACACATCCAGGTTTCCTCTCGATGCTTTCCTTCAACGTCAAGCTTGAGATGAATTATAAACACAAATTAAGCACATGAAAATTTAGAGGTGCTGGTCCGGGTTTGAACTCACAACCATTGGTTAAGATTTACGCGTTCTAACTACTAGGCCATCTTGGCTTCACGCCCCCCACCCCTTTATGTTATTAGACAATTATTTATAGCAGTAATAATGTCTTCCTGATCAATGTTGGCACAGCGGTCAGTCTTGACAAAGCAAATTCCACCGATAATATTATAGCAGATATGTAATATATCCTGTTTGAAAATCAACATACGAACTTTGTATAATAAGCCAAATCTATTAATTACAAATTAATGTTATTTTACACAACATTTCATAGGAAATATTGCTTAAACTCACCCAAGAACAGAATGTAATTACATGGTTTTAATACGAGTATTTACAGAGTCCTTTTTCTCTTCACTTTCAATATTGAAAAAGGTATCATTGACTCAATTTATTTGTTCACTTTTCATTCGTTCGTTTGACAAGTGTAGGTCCGTTTACTCAATCGAAATAGTGTATTTGAGGGTTTGATAAAACAAAATACGTTCGTGATTTATATTCGAAACAGTTGCCGTGAATCATCGAATAACATATGGAAAGAGCAATGCAATCTCCCACTGCA
Organism: Nymphalis io; assembly: GCF_905147045.1. NCBI lineage: Eukaryota > Metazoa > Arthropoda > Insecta > Lepidoptera > Nymphalidae > Nymphalis > Nymphalis io. The sequence goes on from NC_065905.1 coordinate 223,720, forward strand.
GGACAAAACCCTCCTCAAAAAGAAGGATGGAGTTTTTTCCATCACACTTCAACGCGGTTTGGTCAATACACATTTAAATTCGGACTAAAGTACACGTGGTGCTTGTCCTATATGAACCTGCATATTTCCATTAAAATTCTCCTATTCCAGTATCTGGGGTGACTCGGAATTCGGTATACAAGTTACATTTTGTTATTTTTACACTCTTTTTTAATTAGTATAGATAGGCGGACGTGCATATAGGCTACCTGATGGTAAGTAACTTGTGCCTGTAATTACACTGGCCTACTCACCCTTCAAACCGGAACACAACAATACCAAGTACTGCTGTTTTGCGATAGAAAATCTAATGAGTCGGTGGTACCTACCCAGACGAGCTTGTACAAAGCCCTACCACCAGTAAATCTCTTATTAAAAAATAAAATATTGTCAATCTGAAACATAAAAACTTTTTCAAGTGTATTATTTCTAATTAATACGATGTTGAGATTGATACAAATACTTAAAATTACAAGATCAAATTTATGGATTCCCAATCACTCTACATTTGTGTCGCTGCGCTATTAAAAATTGAGGCTTGAATTAAATATGTTTCACCAGTCATGTGAACATCTTCTTAAATATTTACACTCCGCCGCTTAAATATTCGGATTCGTTAAAAGAAAAGGATGAAAGAAAAACATATGCAGATTGTTATTGTATCCAATCAAACCACCTTTTTAAAGAACTCGTTCGAGCGAAGTAGAATATTTTTCCCGCACGATATTTAAAGGTAAATCGGACGTTTTTTTCTCGGATGCCTTAATATTGAGGATAAGTAGAATCTGTACAATTTACCTTATTCAATTTCATTCGATAAGTTATGTTGAATTCGCCGAATAAAATAGGCGGAACTATGTGCGCCCGAAATAGAAGGACCGTTATTTAAATTTATTTCAAATGCAAAATGCTAAGTTCAAAAGTATGATAATAAAGTAAAAAGTTTTTACGTTCCGAGTTGAATCCGAGCCAAGTCTTTCAATTTGTGCCGGTTAAAGAATCCTGGTTTCGTACGAATGGGATTAATCCACGAGTCCAAAGCTAACGAGACAAAAGGCTGGCCAACTGAATATAACATTTGGTATGAGTGCATTCAAAGGCGTATCTTCAAGCAACACTCCGGGGGGTGTATTGTTGGAGATAAATTCATTTAACTATTTTTAATTTTTTACTTTTTTGTATGTTAAATTGTGTTTACGATTGGATTAGGTCTAATGTTACCTGGCTGGCATCAATAGGTTTATAAAACTTATTTCTTTATATAACATTTTACACTAATTGCCAAGGAATGTTTGTCTGTTAAAGGATACCTCCAAACTATTGATTTTTCAGGTGATGATACACCTTAAGAATTATGAATATGGTATGGCCTTGAAGTAATTTCATATACAATGGAATTTTATATAATATATAAATGTTAAAAATACAAAAAAAATGTCGTTCTTTGGTCAATATTTCTCACATATATCAATTCAAGGTGATGGTAGTCTCAACTATAGGGAAGTGTAACGCTATATTGAATAAAGATTTTGACTATAACCTTGGTACATCTAATATTACCATTCTCCGTGTAGGTTTATCTGTATGACGACCGTCAAATATTTTGTTATATCTACTTATGCGAGCATTGTGATTTCACAATTTTACTACATACATACAATATTTCACTCTTCTACAGAGTTTTAATTAGCGTACGATTTTATTAGTGTTATATTATTCTTGGACTTAATTTTAATGTTGTAATATATTCAGGGTTCATGTTTGCGTATCATATGAACAGGTATTTTGATTGGCAATTAATGCATGCAAATGAAACTATGTCCCGTCAATCGAGACTGCATTCATAGCACTCGCTGCACCGTCATTTGCATTGTTGACCTCACTGAGCAATATCATAACTGGCTGAAGCATCAATACATTTATAAGTATGTGCTATTTATTCATATATTCTCTTATGGTTCAACGTTCATTATGACAATATCTTGATGGAATGATATAAAAGCAAAAATATGTGTATATGACATCATTTAAATCATTGCAAAATGGCTCTTTTTTAAATATTGCTTATTCCACAACGCTACTCTAATGTGAGATGGTGTATACATACGAACTCATAAAATTTCAGTGGTGCTTTCCTGGATTTTTAACTATTAACTAATATTAATATTCATGTATAACCATTTATGTATACTAACCACTGAACCATCTCAGCTACCATTAAGGAGATTTGATTCTTATTTTATCTGAGTGAAGACAACATTTAAAAATAAATGCGATAAAACCTTGACCCTGATGTTAAAAGTTACTAAAACTAAGGAGACAAGGGAAGAAATTAAAACGATGAGTAGAATTGCTGAGGATGATACGACGAGTTGTTTAAACTAAGACCCGGTTTAAGAAGCAACTACTAAGTGAAAAGAAGTTGCTTTATAAAATTCAAATTGGACATTGAAAGTTAATAAGTGTATAGAATTATAGTCTTTATCATCAGAAGCATAAGATATAGAACGAGGAGAGTCTGTGTTCAATGTGGATACATATGGTGAGCGCCAAGTATATTTGCAAATGTCGCTAGCTCAGTTTCAAAGAAAACTGTTTACGATGTGAGCGAGGTCGCCGTCTTCTTCTAATTTAAAGAATTTCAATATCAAAAAACTTTTTCGGTTATGTATTTTCGTTATTAAAAACATTGATTTTTAAAACTGTTATTTTTTAATATTTGTAATCTGTTAGCAAACTGTTAAATGAACAATCAGAAGGTCACCACCACCCATAGACATGGGGCGTAAGAAATATTAGCCATTCTTACCACCACCCTTGGAAACTAAGAAGCTATATCCATTGTACCTGTTAATACACTAACTCACTCTCCGAATATGGAAATGTGTGGTACCTCTATATATGGGCTTACATAATGCCCATAGTGTTAGATTTTTAGATAATATTTGAAAACCTAATTTAGTTAACACCATTCACATAAGAATATATTTATACCGCTAAGCTTCCTCTCAGCTTACATATATATCAATACGTCCATATTTATGAAACAATAACATTTACTTCGAAACGATATTGTTTCTATGAATAAATGGATGTATGATAGTAATTGACAAAACTAGAATAACATTCGCAAGCGACGTCATCATCGAGAAGGATTTGGTTATCATTTAATTGTTCATAATAAATTATGAATATTGGTATTAAGTAGGTATTATTTATTATTATAGTTTAATGGGATACATTTGCATCCAATATGACCAATCACCATAACTTATGAAGAATTTATGCCTTGCCTTGGGGGTTGTTTAAACAACAACATATTTTATGGTATTATACATGTAAATTACGTGTTTATTTGTATTTATTTGCCGTTGATTACTTTGTGTGTCAAATATAATTAAACTATACTACCTGCCAAGTTCACATAATATTATGGAGATGCTTCTTTTTACATGTTAAAACAAGTCATGTACTCAGAAGCAAATAAATAATTACGACTTCTTTCAAAGTGCCTTTCAACCTGATTTCAACCTGAAGTTTCGAGAAAAATATGTCAGTTACGTATTTTTCAATCGCGTTTATTGTTAGAATTGAAGCTCAAAAACTAAAGTAAAAAATTTTATCTGAGGAGCCTTACTTCTATTTTCGAACACATAAATAACACAAAATGGAACAACTCAATATTGAGGCCTTTTTTATTTAAATGGAAGAATGTTTATCAGTCAATATATTGATCTAAATAATAAATCTGATAGTATATTTGCAATCGGTATTTCCCATAAAAAAAAACAAATAGTTGGTATTTTGGAAGTGTTAAAATTTCTGTTCGTTATTCCAGACGTGTGCTCTGAAATAGGAAAACAAATAACGTCCGGTTTTTACGTGATTTTTCATTTGTTGATTGTACAAGTTTATTAGCTAATTGAATTGCTTGCTGCATCGTCATATAATTTGTACGATATTAATTTAAACAATGGTCTAAAAACTCGTTTGTCCCCCTCGAAAATAATAAACTGGACTTGGTGTTAACCACCCAGTCAACATATATTCTTCTACCAAATAGCAATACTTACCATTGATGTATTCCGGTTTGAAGGATAAGAGATCCAGTGTAACTACAGCCGCAAGGAGTATAACATCTTAGTTCCCAAGATTGGTGAAGCATTGGCGTTGTAAGGAATATTTATTATTTCGTATAAGGCCAATGTTTATGGACGTTGGTGACTTTTTTCCATCAGATGGCCTATTTGCCAACCTAATTTCGTATTGTAAAAAAATATAATAAATAATAAAAACATCTTAGTATAGTGCATAAGTGAGTGCGCAAGCACAAGCACACTATCTTTTCCCTCACTAATTTAATGGGTCTAGAAATCCGACAGAATCAACGGTTTTACGTGCTTTCCTTGGCACGGTAAAAATACTGCCAACTCCCAGATCCCGGACTGCAATTGGGATTTCTTCGACAGAAAATCCCAATAGTATTTTTATGGACCATACCCAGGGCTTTAAGACCGGACCTCGGTGTCTAACCCTTTTTTTAATACCATGTACATCACGTTGTGTTCTCCTGCAATTGAGAGTATATATCTTTCAAATAATATTATGGTATGTCCTTTATTAAATTTATGTACAACTACTAAACCTATAATATTAAAAAAATACGTAACAGTCAAAATATATATTATATAAATGCTGGTGGACACGATATATTTATTTGCCCATATGAGCTTGCAATACACTCTTCGAAGACACGCTCAAAACTTTTAAAATTATAATATAATTTCATATCATTATTGTATTACGCTTACTGCTTATAGTAGAAGCATATTTTTAATATAAAGTTTGTAATTTATTACGTTGAGACGGCAGCATCTACTCAGCAGCAGCACCTACCTGTTAGCTACAAGCATTTGAAGATTTTGTTTATTATTATTATTTTGTGCCTTTTTTATATGATGACGAGCCGGTTGGCGTGGTTGGTAGATACTTGCCTTTCATGCCGAAGGTTGTGGGTTCGATTCCCACCCAGGACAGACATTTGTGTGCATGAACATGTCTGTTTGTCTTTAGTCTAGGTGTAATTATCTATATAAGTATGCATTTATAAAAGAAAAGTAGTATATGTAGTATATCAGTTGCCTGGTTTCCATAGCACAAGCTTTGTACAAGCTTAATTTGGGATCAGATGGCCGTGTGTGAAAAATGTCCCAAGATATTATTATTATTATTATGTTTTTATTTTACATTTCCTCTCGTATGAGGTAACAAAAACCTGAGCACACGGGCCGTAGCCAAGCGCGAGTAGGGTCTATGTGATTGTATAGGAAGAGGAGATAGATGAAGTCGTAAGGAACTTGCGAGTGAGGCGGCATGTGTTCAGGATAATTGCTTTTTGGAGTAAATTATGAGTATGTTGAGGAACCTGTAATATATCAAGGCTACGTTGTAGGCTTTTAGGTACGACTCCAGTTGCTGTTATGACAATGGGAACAATATGGATGGTGTTTGCTCGCCACTGACGTTTCAATTCGATTGCTAGATCTTGGTATTTACTGAGCTTTTCCGAAATTGTCGACTGTATGTTATGGGTGTTAGGAATAGCTATATCAATAAGATAAATAGTTTTGTTAATTTTGTCATGTAATGTGATATCAGGTCTATTGAAATGTATTGTTTTATCTGTGATTATAGTTCTGTCCCAGTATATCCTGTAACTATTATTTTCTAGTATAGTGTTGGGTTTGTATTTATAATATGGAGTCTTCTTTTTTATAAAATCATGTTTATGTGCGAGATGTTGATGTATGATGGCGCTCACTTGGTCGTGTCGATGTTTATAGTCAGTTTGCGCAAGGGCTCTACAGGCGGAAGTTATGTGTTGAATGGTTTCAGGATTAGAATGACAGTGCCGGCATGTATCTGATTGGATATTAAGTGTGCGTATTATGTGTTTCTGGTAGTTCCGGGTGTCGATGACCTGGTCCTGAATTGCCAACATAAAGGCTTCAGTTTCAGGAAAGAGTTCATCACGCCTCAGCCAAGCGTTTGACGCTGCTTTGTCAACATATGATTGCTTTAAGTCATGGCGATGTCTTCCATGAAGGGATTTCTGTTGCCATGAGGCAGTTTTTTCATTAATGTCGGTAATACGTTCATTTTTTTGTAGGTTTTGATCTTTAAGGTTTAGAGGGGTGAAGTGTTTGTCTGCAAGTGTTACTGTTTTATGCAGTGGAGAGTGTTCCGAGCGTTGATGAAAATAGTGTCTAAGAGATATGATTTGTTTGTTGTGTAGGTTGACTACATCTATTAAGCCTCGCCCACCTTCACCTCTGGGAAGGGTCATTCTCTGTACGTTAGATCTAGGATGGTGTTTTTGGTGGGCAGTTAGAGAAGTGTTAATGATACGTTGAAGGTTGAGGAGTTCACATTGAGACCATTTAATTATGCCAAATGAATAAGTAAGTACCGGAATCGCGTAACTATTTATTACTTTAAATAAATTGCGGGAGTTGAGTTGAGACCGGAATAGAATATTTAAACGATGCCTGAATTTAGTTTTAAGACTATCTTTTGCTACTTTTTGATTAATCTGCCTTGCTTGTTCAAAACCTAAGTATTTAGTATTTGTGATGTTTTTTGACCGAAAATGTCTTACACTTGTCTATCCCAAACTCCATGTGAATGTCGCTTGAGAAAGTTTGGGTGATATCTGCAAGATGATGTAATGATGCTATTGTGCTACTGTATAATTTAATGTCATCCATGTACATGAGGTGTGTAAGAGTAGTTTCTGTATTTGGTGCGGTGATAGAGTAACCGTGATTTGATTTGTTCAGCAAATGGGAGAGAGGGTTTAGCGCAAGACAAAACCACAGCGGGCTAAGGGCGTCTCCTTGAAATATACCTCGGCGTATTGGGATTTCAGCCGTTTTGGTTTTAACCTGTCCTGCGATTTTAAGCTTTCCAGTTTTCCAGTTTTGCATAGAACTTTCAAGAATATAAATAAGCTGTGGGTGAACTTTATAGTATTGTAGTACGTAAAGAAGCCAACTATGTGGTACGGAGTCAAAAGCTTTTCTATAATCTATATACATGGTATTATTATTTTTTTTCCTAGACGTAGCGTGTGTTTAACCTTGTCTACTTTTTCGGCATCCTTTTTGTTCTTCGGCATGAATATTGTTATTTGCAATGTGTTCGTGTAGTATTTCAGCAATACATCCTGTAAGAATTTTATAAATGGTTTGTAGGCAGGTAATTGGACGATATTTAGCTGGATTTTGATGGTCGGTGTCTTTCGGTATCATGTACGTGAGGCCCTGTGTAACGAAGTGTGGCATTATGTTAGGTGTTTGAATAAAGTCGTTGATGTGGTTGTGGAGTAATGTATTGAGTGATGTAAATTTTTTGTACCAATAATTGTGTATACAGTCACTTCCCGGTGCTTTCCAGTTGTGGGTCTTATTTAGTACCCGCACGAATATGTCAAAAGATATATGGTTAATCATGGCTTGATTGAATCAATTTCTTCCGGGTCTAGCCACACAGCGTCTTTATTGTGATTTACTGGATCAGCCCATACGCTAGACCAGAAACTATGTATTGTGTTGGTAGGTGGTGATGGTAAATCTTGATTATCTGTATGTGTGTTTTGTTGTGAGGCAGATCACAAGGTTCTATAAAAATGTTTCTCATTGTTCGAAAAGTGTGTGTTCTGTGACTTTCTAAGAGTGCAATTTAAATATCTTTTCAACCTACTAGATGTGGCATTTAGTTTTTGTTTGAGGGTGTCAAGGAAATGTTCATTGTTTGTGTTAGGTTCTTCATGCTGTGAGTGTATCCGGTGTTTATTTTTTATCTTTTCCACTAATAAGATAAGCCTATTGCTCCTATTGCCATTGTTATATTCTGTGAGTCGTCCAATGTCTTTTTTAAGATCTTGTATCTTTTTCTGTAACCTTTTCTGCCATGCAGGTTCTTTTTTCTGTTGGTTGTTAAGTTGAGGGGTGGTATCCTTAATCTTAGTTCCATTGCAAACAGCTGCTGTATATGCTGCACAATAGATTATGGCATGAGTGGTCTGAAAATCTTGTTCTGCTGAAATTTGTTGCGGCATTATTTCGGTATTAATGATGTTAACAATTTGAGCTAATTTTCTTGAGGTGTTTTGCTTTGGTATGTAGGGACGGGCAACCGGGTTGGTGTTTTGAAATTTTTGTACTGTAATGTTGTATTGTTCTTTAATTTTTTCCACGTCAGGATGGTAAGTAGTTTGGTTCAGTTCATTATTTTCAGCGATGTCTAATGGAGCATGTGTTTGTGTTGATGGGGTGAATGGATGTGTGTGATTGTTGTTTTCTTCGTCGTTGTTAGGTGCTTGCACGGGTGTTGTATTTTGTGATAACATTGCGTGTTGTGAGGCATGTTCTAAACGGTTAGGACACAAACAAAGATCGTTCGATATTTCTTTACGGATTTCTTTAAGTTTTTTATCACTAATCATTTTATTATTAAGGATGATTCGTAGCTGGTCTGATATTCTCTGTTCACTTACTTCTGACAATTCTGGGTGTTCTGCAATTACTTCTTGATAAAGGGGCTGACGGTAAGCTGTTTTCTTCCAACTCTGTAATTTTATAGTAGTTTCTAACAATGGTTTCGTTGTATTCAGTGGTCCATCTTCTTCTCTGCCGTACCCCTTGATGACAGTGTTTGTGTGTCTTTACGTTTGAAAAAATTTGTATGTTTTGTCCTGTGTCCTGGTTGTTGGTTTGTTGTATATAAACAGTAACTTCTTTGTTTATTTGGTCTAATGTTTCTTGGGAGAGTAATTTATTTCTTACAATAGCTCGGCATTGGTCACCTAATCTCTGTCTGGATGCCTGCATCTATGGGAATTTCCTTGAAAATTCGTGGTGTAAATGATCGAGGTATATTTTGCTTGTACATAATTTTGTGGCAATGAGGTATGTGCGCCAGATGAACTCGTTAATCTCTTTCGACCATCTTTTGCGCGCACGGTTTGTGTCTGTGGCGGGTGCAGGTTCAATGGCAAGTGCCTCCTGCACAACATCCACAGACGTAGGTGAAGTGGTGTTTGATGAAATATGGAATGAGAGTGGAGATGAAATGGGTGATTCATATGAATTGAATGGTGACGATGTCGATGGAATTGTTTCACTAAGCAAATTCCTTTTTATTTTCTGCTAGGGTCACATCGTGAGAGCGAGTCGTAGGGGTAGATAAAATTAGTAAATTTGTATCAACTCCCAAGGGGTCGGCTGTAACTTCTACGTTGTGAGTCCACCTGTTCAGCTCACAACGACCGGCTGTAACACTTTTACTGGTGAGTGCCCACCTGCTCAGCTCCTCACCACCAATGGTTCGCATACTGTAGCATCCAGCATCGGCTCCAGATGCGCCCCGGCGCACCCCGGGAAGCGGCCGTAAATTGTAGATTCTTTTATTCATCTCCATTTGGGTTTGGGACCGTTAGTTGAGAAAGACGTAGCCAAGGTTTAAGTGGCTATTAAATTTTGTGTATCTCCTGTTCTACTTATTTAACAGGGTAAGGTCAAGTCCAAAAGACCTTTCATGTCTTCTCATAAGCCCCCCCACCACGGCAAGGTAGGTAAACCCCTGGGGGGGCTATAATTATTATTATAATTATAATATACTACTGTTAGGCATGAAGCCTGATGAATAATTTTTTTTTATTAATACACAATAGGGTGAAATGTCTTTGTTTCGTTGATGTTGAACAGGTATACGGTGTTTTAGCTTTTAATTTATTGTGCTTAATTATAAACAGGATGCAAACAATATTTGCTGAGTAGCTTAATGCCATTCGTTTCTGTGAACAATTCAGAACAAACATTGTTTGACTACAAATTACGCTAAATAAATCAATTATTGAGTAAACCAACATTGTCGTTGTTCCAATTATTTTTAATATAAACAATTCTATTTGATTAAGGTGTATTTAATTTAATATGCCAGTATTTACTAGTTATATCAATTGTATAATCCCGCTGTGGTATCCACAAATAAGTACATGTTTTTATTATAATATAAAAGGTATGATACTAAACTTTCGCGATGTATGATATTCTCTTTCTTTATTATATTATGGTGCTTTATAATTTTGTCGCGACCCGAAGCTGTGAATTCTCCATTCAAATTGATGTGGTCACCCTGGGCACTCGTTTAGCCAACAATTGAATGAAGTATTTGAGATAAAAAGCTTTGAATTCGTGATCTTCTATTATTAAACTGTGGAATGCGTTGATGAAGACGAAGATTATATGTCCATAGGTCACGTCATCTCGCTTCGCTATCCTCGTCACCTTGATTCCTTAAGAAAGTACTAACGCAACGAATACGATGTAAGGCAGATACAATATAATAATATAGTTATAGGAAGGATCAACATCCAGATTTATATCGACCGCCGTCAACCAACTTTGCCATATAATGTCAAGTGAGTGACAGTGAGGTTAAATTAAAAAATATTCCTTACCGTACTTACTTCTCTAAATTTGCGAAATTATTACGCACATAAAAGGATATCTAGCCTAATTTAGTAGTATACTAAATTCAATACCCATAGAATCGGTTATATATATGTCGGTGATGTTAATAATAATACGGGAGTTGTTTTGACAACGAACCGCAAGCGTTGTAAGTGTTACATGTCGCTTCGACGGAGTCTAGATGGGTCGGTGCGAGTCGGCGACACTACACTTCAGTGCTACCCGCCGTACAGACAAAACGTCTAGAAACTGTCTTACGACTCGTTGTTATAATTGTGTTAAAAGTGATTAGTATAGCGTTTAAGTGATTCTGGATTTGTTATCTGTTACCCGTACCCTCATTTCGTCCAAACATAATGTCTGATGGAGAGGACATCCGCTCACATCGAACACATAATCCGTTATATATAATAAAATTAAGCATTAATTGAATCATACAATGCTTACAATAATTAATAACAAAACAATCATAACTGAAACAACACAAAGAACTTATAACTATTATTACAAAGAAGTTAAATTTTAAACACAAACAAAACCAGTCTGTAGCTGAACACGTTTAAAACTCGGGAACAAACCACGTAATTGAGCTTCATGACCTTGACTATGAATCTTTCGACGGCCAAAAATAACTAATCAGTAACAGCCTGTTAATATCCCACTGCTGGGCTAAGGCCTCCTCTCCCATTTTGGGGAGAAGGTTTGGAGCTTATTCCACCACGCTGCTCCAATGCGGGTTGGTGGAATACACATGTGGCAGAATTTCGATGAAATTAGACACATGCAGGTTTCCTCACGATGTTTTCCTTCACCGAAAAGCACGAGATGAATTATAAACAGAAATTAAGCACTTGAAAATTCAGAGGTGCTTGCCCGGGTTTGAACCCACGTTCATCGGTTAAGATTCACGCGTTCTTACCACTGGGCCATCTCGACTTTTTAACTAATGCCGTATAGTAATCGCTTAGCCATTAGTTTAAAATTAAGAAGCATAATAATTTCAACAAAGACGGTGGATTTAATTTGTCGTTAACTTGGAACTCGGTACTTCATGAACTTCATAGGATTAAAGTGCCACAAACGACGTTCGCACGGTCCAATTGAGTTAGTATACTGTGTTTGCACCATTATTTGTTTACTATTGTTATCCTTTATTGTTGAGCACAAAATGATGAGAGCACAAATTAATCACGTGAAAAGTTATTACTGGCTCACTTTCGAGTTCACAATCTTTGTTTAAGATTTAGAAGTGTTTCAAGCACGCGGCTATCTTGGAGGGTCGATATTAAACTTTTCAGTGCATATTAGTAGATACTTCGAATATAAGCTTGTTTTTTTACGGTTTTTATACATTACACATTAAAGAAAGCGTATCTTTGTGTTTATATAATATATGATTAATATTTTGATATTATACACCTTTTTTTTATAGAATAGGAAGGCGGACGAGCGTATGGACCACCTGATGGTAAGTGGTCACCAACGCCCTTAGACATTGGTATTGTAAAAAATGTCAACCATCGCTTACATATCCAATGCGCCACCAACCTTTGGAACTACGATTTTATGTCCCTTGTGCCTTTAATTACACTGGCTCACTCACCCTTCAAAACGGAACACAACAACACCAAGTACTGCTGTTTTGCGGTTGAATATCTGATGAGTGGGTGGTACCTACCCAGACGAGCTTGCACAAAGCCCTACCATACAGTTTACCTAAACATCGCGTTTCTTTAAAATTAATATCGACGAATGATGATAGACTGTAAAGTTAAAAAATAAACTATAATATGTTCTACGGCTAAAGCGTCCTATCAGATCACGCTGTTCGAATGCGTGTTCTACAAACGCTACAGAAATCCATCAGACACACGCAGGTGATCGCGATTCCTTCATCGCTGAGTACAACTTGAACAAAACAAACTCAGTCGTAACTACGTGTGTGGACTTGCAATTACCAGTTATTATTTACTATACTAGAAGTGGAGAGAACGTAGTCTTCCCAATAACCGTCAAGCGTTTCGGTATATATGTAACAACAATATTTGACAATATTATCAAAAATACTTACGGTTCATTAAGTAGTAATATGTCTTAAGATCGTATCAGCTTATGTGTTGTCCATTAATCTCGCATTTGTCCCGTCGCGATTATCACCGTACACTGGGAACAGCCCAATATTCCATGTGTGGATGAATAATAATCCATTTAACATGACACCGTCGGCAGTGTCTATATATTATTCACGAGGGAAGGCGCGTTATAACAGCTATATGACTTACAAATACGGCCACGTTTGTTCTCTCAGAATTAACCTCTGCATAAAAAGAAAATAAATAAAAAATTATATTGATTTACCTCGTAGCTCGGGCTTTCATCCACAGAATGATTTTTACGAACATAAATAATATATTTGACGTGGGCAAACATATTTGCACGCATACACCCATATTTTATTTTACAATAGAGACATTTGATATATTGTAAGTAAAAAAGTCATTCAAAATAGTTTGTAAGGCCCTACCTTGCCTATAAGAAATACACAATATTGTCTTGTAATTCACTTCTCGCTGACTGGTAAAGAAAAATAACTTGTTTAAACTATGAATATAATAGTTTTCAGTTATAATTAAAACTGCTAGATGTCATATTTTTATCCAACAAGATACTTTGTAATTTATAACGGGAATGTCATCGGGTGAACGCGTATTTTTTCCGAGACTGATAGTATATTATTTTAATGTCAATAAGCAAAGGGGAAATTATTCCAATAGAAATTCTCTACCAACCAACTTAGTTTGTTGATGTGAAACAATTAAAAAAAAAGTAATATAGGTAAATATAAATACATTTATTACATACTACTATGATATAAAAGAAACAAATCGCCAGGTGAACTTAGTCACAGAAAAATAAGTGTTAGATGTTTAGGAAGATTGAGAAGTTTCATCGGTGACAGCTTTCGTAACGCCTTAAGAGCATGTCTCAAAGATGTACGTTTGATGTAATGGAAATACATTGAATAACACATTATCAGTTAAACTGAGTCAGACAGAAACAGAAAATATAAATACAGGTAAAGATTTACACGGAAAACATGCGTCATGAATTATTTAAAATTGACAATATAATATAGGGTAGGGTTGTGTAGTATAATATAGGGTTACTTTCATTCGTATTGATTATTTAATTTTAATTGTCTTCGTAGGTTAGAATTGAATAGTTATTATATAATTAGCTTGATCTTTAGCTACAAATAAAAACTTAACAGTTCTAATTAAATTGAAATCACCTTAGAGAACTAAGAGACGTCAAAATAAATAAAAAAGACTACAATAAAATTGTTTTCCATTTGCTGCGTGAAATACCAATTAATATATTGAGCAAATATTTTTTTCTATTTTATTAGGTAATAATTCCGAATACTTAAATAATAAATCTAAAAATATAATCGCATAATCTGGTCTAGTGGTTATCTTGTATGTTTGTAGATCACGAGGAATCAGATTGAAACATTGTGTGGCCAATAAAATTTATTGGGTTTTTCTGTTTAAAAAATTCTCAGTAACAGCAGTGTTTCACTTCCGTCACTCTAAACAAAGTATCGCAATAAAAGTAGGGCTATTAGCAGCTGGTCACAGAAACCTAGAATTGGTGAGATGAGCATAACTTTGTTTTAACTCCATGCAATCAAAACAGGACAATTTCCCTCGGGGCGTGAACCAAACCGCTTTTTAACGAGGCCACTCGTGTGGATAGGACATTTCCCGCACTAAATAAATAGTTTAGGCATCGGTAGTTTGAGCGAAAAGAAATAAATGGAATCACAGATTGTCATAAAACTGTCAGTACTGATCTATTCTTCTAAACTATTACTAGATTGTATAGTTTTTCGGTAAATTTGTGAATGAAACATGGCATCCGTTACATAAAATAATAAATAGTTTTGATTACATTGATTACAATTATTTTTCCAATAAAATGTTTACTACATCCACAACATTAAATATTATATATTGTTATCAATGTACATCAAATTCATTAAACGGGAATGGTTTGTTTGTGGACGATTTTAACAAGTCTATACAATTTAGTTTGATATTTACCGCCTCTTCGTATTACAATTTGTATTTCTTATAAATAACAGATTAATATCGCAGTGAAAAGCTAGATTTATTTTAATTTTATGTATTAAACAATTATAGTTCGGGCAAATATTGCCAGAAGATTTTGTTTAATTGTATAGGCAGACGAACAGCTCGGCCACCTGTAAGTAAATGATAACTTTCGCTTATTTCAAACCTTAACACATTACCTTTCCTTGTGATCCCTATATCAAGTTTTATTCAGCTATACACAAAATTTAAAAGCCGAGATGGCCCAGTGGTAAGAACGCGTGAATCTTAACCGATGATCGTGGGTTCAAATTCGGTCAAGCACCATTAAATGTGTATTCCATCAACCCGCATTGGAACAGCGTGGTGGAATAAGCTCCAAACCTTGTCCTCAAATAGAGGAAAGGAGGCCTTTAGCCCAGTAGTGGGACATTCACAGGCTGTTACGACATAAAATTTCACATACGGTATAATTTCACGGTTGTAACTTTTCAGAACATGAACTTGGTGTATTTTCTAATCAGCAACAAGTTAAGAGGTTAACGACTGAAGAGCGAACTCAATTAAAGATCTAATTAATGCCACAATTGCGTCTCCCCCCACCCCATGGCGCCTGTTTTAATTACCATTCACCCCATTACCTATTGAAGGTAATCTTCATACAACCTTACATTCTTAGTCGGGCTACACGAGTACAGTACTCGTTTTTATAAGTTTATTTTTAATCGACAAAGAATCGAAAAGATTTGAGTTTCCGGAGTGTGATTTGGCTACAACTTTGCATAGCATACTGGTGGTAGGGCTTTGTACAAGCTCGTCTGGGTAGGTACCACCCACTCATCAGATATTCTACCGCAAAACAGCAATACTTGATATTGTTGTGTTCCGGTTTGAAGGGTGAGGGAGCCAGTGTAATTACAGGCACAAGGGACATAAAATCTTAGGTCCCAAGGTTGGTGGCGCATTGGATATGTAAGCGATGGTTGACATTTCTTACAATGCCAATGTCTAAGGGCGTTTGGTGACCACTTACCATCAGGTGGCCCATATGCTCGTCCACTTTCCTATTCTATAAAAAAAAATAGCTTTTTTGTTAATTGCGCGATTTTAACGATCTAGTAATCGATTGTAATTCGCATGTAAGCTGCTTACCTCATAATCAAGTGTCTCTAGTCTCTTATGTATAAGTTAAACATTGGAATATCTAAAATTCCACATCTAAAATTATATAAGTGTTAAAAAAGCTGGTATTCTGCTAGTATACGTGTAGTCTGCATATAAATAGAATTGCAAAAAAAATAGGGCAGATAGACATTTTTTTCTTAATTTAATGTAAGTATTTATGATACTTTTTTTTAAATTATAGCAACAATACGGACGAATCGTTGCGGATTTTTAAAGACTTACGCAAGGGTTCTCGAGGTATACAAAAGGGTCGCAGTACGCTCCTCTTACCAATTCACTTTAATCTCTCGCAGACTATTTAATGTCCCGGTATTGAGTGAGCATTGTCCATAAATTAACATTCACTCTTGCGTCACTGAATTTAAGACTGTAACGGGTCGTCGCTCGGATTTGTTCCTTTATATAAGTTAATTTAAGTGACACGAAGGAGATGAAAAAATGAGCTTAAATAATTATTCTTAGATTTTTCTCAATAACCTCTTATGACGTGATATCGTTTTTTTTTGAAAATATCTACATTTTGAACCCTCGGTAGCTTAACATTTAATTTAATCCTGTGACCTTCAAAGTGTCCAGTAAGAGCCTACTTGAATAAAGTGCGTTTGGAATTTCATTAATTTTATTTAATGTCTGGTCGCTCGGTTAATACTTCTTCATCAAGGTCTTCAAAATACAAGCTCAGCTTTAGAGATATGCTATTAACTAGTTTCAATGCCTCGGTAGTCTAGTGACAAGATATAAGGCTGCAGATCCCGAGCTCCGAGGTACAAACCCAGGTTGGGCAAATAAAGAGTTGTTGGACTTTTTCCGTCGAAAATTTTCAGTAGTTAAGCAATACTGGCTTAAACGTCTGTTGCAACGTTGGTTCCACACACACTCACAGATTATTAAAAGTATACGCATTATGTGATATAAAACAAAAATAAAGATAGTACATTGTTTTCTTTTTTCTAATTTTTAATTTATTTTATTTGATGATATCAGCCGATAAATTTAACTTAATATTCTATTCTTATAATGTAACTCCGGTGCCAATTGCCACTTTAAAAATCACAGAAAATTGTAGTAGAAGAGCTACCGAAGCGCTACTAACTTAATTATTATTCACGTGTTCACTTCCGATATGCCGACGTTTGAAGACCTTTAGTTAAATTTTCAATAAATCAATGAACCGTATATTATATATTATTAAGCTCTTAATCTTGGCTTGAGTCGTGTAAAACTAAAGATTCAGTACCTCTAGGCCTTTTTACAAGCTTCTTAGTTGCACCTGTACCGGTTATTAGTTTTTTAAGTAAATGACTTCCCAACTTACATGAAACGTATAAAAACGTATAATAAACATACGAGTACATTTAGTATCCAGATGAAACTACCCTAATAATAGGAAGCGAAAATAAATATGTAATGTAAAGCAAATAACGCAGTTTCAAAAATATACTAAATAGTAACAGTAAAACAGTTTTGCGTACATATTAATTAATAATAAAATTTGCAGCATTGTATATTATTAGCGTTGAAAGCTGAGATGGCCCAGTGGTAAGAACGCGTGAATCTTAACCGATGATCCACGATCATCGGTTAAGATTCACGTTCAAACCCGGGCGAGCACCACTGATTTTCATGTGCTTAATTAATTTGTGATTATAATTCGTCTCGTGCTATACGTTGAAGGAAAACTTCGTGAAGAAACCTGCTTGTGTCTAATTTCACTGAAATTCTGCCACATGTGTATTCCACCACACTAAGAATAAGCTAGACTAAGCTAAAAACTAGAATAAGCTCCATACTTTCTCCACAAAAAGGGAGAGGAGTATTTCATTATTCTGATTTATTATATACTAGTTACCGACTGAGGCTCCAGCCGTCTCTCCGGTGCTTCGTAACTTAATTGTTCTGTTCTACTAATAACGTGTATGCAAATATTCATTATTATCAATTTAGTAGTTCAGACGGTAAAGCGTAACAAACAAACAAAAAGTGTGTCACACAATAACGCGAAGATCGATAGCAGTTTTAATTTTTTAAGTATTATATTTTAGGGTTCACATATTATTAAATTTAAATCGAATGTTAAAGAAACAAACGAAAATAAGGCGTATTACTCGATATAAGATATGATTCTTATCATGTATATAATATTATGTAAACTAATACAACATACAGACCGAACGGACACAGTAGTACGTACATATTAAATTCTGTCCTATAACTCAATACGAGTATTTTATGTGCTTGAATATATTTATTATTCCGCATAATGTGATATTATATTCCTTGAGGGTAATTTTCTGTCTGAAATTGAAACATGAATCACTGAGAAATTGGAAAAGTTGACGGCAACAAACCGAAAAATAACCCGCGAGTTGAAGATATAGCTATAAATTAGGCTACGAATATTACTTGTAAATTAAGATTTCCCAGAAGTAGCATTCGGTTTGTTATATCTGATTAATTAAATTCAAAGATAATCTCAAACAACTAAGGACACAAATATTTCTCGCGTGCAGTTTTCTTGGATGAAGAGTACTCGCTTTTTGGACGTTGAAAGAAAACTCACCCGAGATAGCAGCGCTGAGCGCTTTCTATTAACTGTATCACGGCGGCTGCTCTGAGGAATTATTTTCTCTAATTTCTACTTCTCCCTTCCTTCACAAGTCTACGCGTGCTGGCTTTCGTTGTCACCGCCTAACTGTAATGTCAATTCCATCGCGCACAAAAAAATTTGCCAAATCCTTTCTTTGTCGCACTTCCAAAAAATGGAATGTGTTCCCCTCCTCCTATAACCTGGGTTCTTTCAAACGTTAGTTTAGTTAGTTAGGTTAGTGCAGAACATTCTTCCCGAGTGTACTGGTCGTCGTCACGTTTCGACTCTACTATCACTTACCATCAGGTTGAGTAGAGTCATTTCATAATAAAACATTATGTCCATAGAATACATCAAGTTTTGTATGTGCCAAATGTTATTCTGTCACATGTATGTATATATATTGTATGTATCACTAAAGTTCACTTTAAAAATGGAGAAGAATCCACGAAATATGGACTTCAAAATCAGAACTATTACAATGTTTATATTAATACCGAATGGGAAATTAAAAATATTAGGTTAATAAATATAACCTTTAAATAATATTTGATTGAAGAACAAACATAAAATCCAATAAAACAATAAAGTCAATGTGATCCTTTAGTTCATTTCGATCTCCGAAGATAAAAACATACGCCGTGAGGAGCAACGCGAGCCCAACAGACTTGTTATTGTTTCTCCGTGTGGGATAAAAAGACGAAACATCGGTAAGAAACAAACGAGTGTCGATAAACGTCGAATGTGCGGGACGAATACTTAACGAGGGAGGGATGAGGGTCAGCTGTGACCGCGACAAATACACGAGAGGCGATCGGAATTACAATCGCCGGGACAGAATCCCGCGGTACCGCCCCAGCGGGTTAAACGATACGTCAGTCAGGCTCACGATGCGCTAGTACGTGGAAAATAGTATTGTACTAAATTATGTTAATGCTGTAATTAACAGTAAATAATGTAAGTAATATAATATACTAAAGCATTTTACAATTATCTGCCCATTTTTGCCTGCTTTCACTAGCATCGACATGGGCATTGGCAGAGTAAGAAATACTGTTCATTTCATACCAACCACGGGATCACGGATGTTATTTATATTTGTACTATATTATATAGTCAACACGGAAGAGAATTTGTATTGAATTCTCTTACATAATACAAGTTTGCCGGTAAAATAATTGATGAACAGCCACTCATCAATTATTCTATCTACTCAGCCCACCTAGTAATAATTACCTGCCTTAATTATAAGCGTTGTTTAGTGGATGATTAGTTAAACAATGCTGTGTCTTCTTCTTTCGAATGTCAAATCAATAGTGATAGTGAAGTATTTAACTAAACGGCCACTAAGCAACGTTTTCAAGGTCGTATTATATTAGGTCCTTGTATATGAAATTGGCGTTTTGTACGGGAGGAATATAAAGTAAAGATGGCAAAAGTGCATTTTTTTTTTTTTATATCGCCGGGAGGGCAAATGACTCTACTCCACCTGATGGTAAGTGGTAGTAGAGTCCAAACGCGACGACGGCCAGTACAGACGGGAAAAACGTTCTGCACTAGCCGCCTTCGCCTTGCCGGCCCGCAAGATGCCTCTTCACGCCTCGTTTGAAGGAACCCGGGTTGTAAGAGGAGGGGAATACGTGAGCTGGTAAGGAATTCCATTTTTTGGAAGTGCGACAAAGAAAGGAGTTGCCAAATTTCTTTGTTCGCGATGGAATTGATGTCACAGTTAGGCGGTGACATCGAGAACCAGCTCGCGTGGACTTAAGAAGGAAGGGGGAAGCAGGAATTAGAGAGAATAATTCCTCATAGATAACAACGGTGCATACTTTGATTAGTTAAATATATTTAAAAAAAATGACTTTATATTCCTTCCGTACATTACGCCAATTTCATATGTAAGGACCTAATATTAACATCTCTCAATGTCAAAGCCTTTATTCAATATAGAAGCGTTACACTTACTTATTTATTGTCATAAATCTTCCACCGGTTCGGAAATAAATACCACAGACTTGAGAAGAACCGGCGGAAGAAACTCAGCGAGTTTTTTTTTTTATATATATCATCACACCTTTACAATTATAACTAATATACGACAATAGCAGAATTATATATACATTTTTTAATTTGAAATAACCTGGAGGCTTTTCAAATTCGGGATGTATGCGGACTGCCCAAGATCAGGATGGTTGGCGTTCTATGGGGGAGGCTTTCGTCCAGCAGTGGACAGCAAAAGGCTGAATATGGTAAGTGGTAAGGTATAAATGATTACACAGAGGTATCTTAATCTTTATTCAGTGAATGCTATGATATTGAAGCCAAATAATTTGTCCAGTTGTCAACCCTGATTATATGTAATGAGCCGTACTCGTGACCGAACTGTCTGGAGCTCGGCAGCCATCTTATCGACTGACATCTAATAATACGTTCAGTTCATGACAGGCGTATTATATTGACTTTGTTGGAACAGAAACAATTCATTACATATGATGAATTGATGAAGTATAATTCATAATAAATATGATATGTTTTATAATATTTTGTACAAAGCGTTACCTTTTACTACGAATTTTGTAGAAATATTGTCGTACTATACAGTCATTAAATTTTGCACCCGACTACATAATCTATCTTTCAATATAAATTCGATATACTTATATATATTTAATAAAAATGTCCTCCAGACCGATTTCGGTCACGGCGGCCAATCTCAAGAGAGATTAGTCAACTACGCAGGAGAAATTATAGTGCAGATGTTAGCTTCGATAGCCGCTTTTGTGGTGGTAAAAATAACGAAGACTTTGGAAATTGAATACTTGTATTAATGATAAATAATTATAAGATGAAGAACTGATGTGTGTCGCGCACGCGAGTCGAGACGACAAGTGAAGTTAAGTTGGTAGGCGCGTCCCCGCACCCCGCGATGATAGATAGTGAAGCGCTGCAACAGCAGAAGTGTGTGCGCAAACACAGGTGCACTCTCTATTCCCTAACTCCCATAATCCGATGGGACGGCAATCCGACACGACCGGAAAGAGTTAAGGCGCAGGACCAACGGCTGTACGTGCTTTCCGAGGCACGGGAGTGTAAACACTTTCAACTTCTAGACTCCGGGCTGCTACTGAGAATTTTCTGACAGAAAAACCCAATAATTTTTTATAGGTCCGACCTGGGAATCGAACCCAGGACGTCCGGGTCTGCGGTCTTATATCAAGCCACACGCAGACCAACGACGAAATTTGCAATTGTAGTCATCTTCTCACTTGCCTTTTAATATATGGTTAAAAAAGATATATATTTATATATAAATTATTTATTAACCGCACTTTTATTGGTCTTATTAAATGTTACAATATTTTAGCTATGTGATTTAATTTATGCTTTGATTTTGTTAATTTTTTGTTTAATTAATTAATTTTATTTGGTTAAACAAAATATTACTACACATTTATTGAATGTGATTTTATGTAGGTTTTGTTTTTGTTAATTTAGGTAATTGTTTAGTTCTTATTGATGGAAACTTGAGTGATTTATGTATTATTTTATATTAATATGCTATAAGTGTCATAACATTGCAAGTTTCCCTTAAATATAATACAAATAATTAACACTAAACCTACCAGAATGGTTAAATGACCGCTTTTTAAACTTTAATCAAAACTGTTATATAACTGCTTTGTTTCTATATTATATAAGCCCTTAAGCAGCTTATTTAAATGTATGTCAAGTTCAATGGATAACATTTGTTTTTAATTGCCTTATTTGTTGTTTCATTAAAACATAAGTAAAATTCTTTTTTATGTAAGTCGAAAAGTTTTGGATTTGTTTTTTATTTAATAAATGTACATCATTTGTTTGAAAAAGAGAGGATAATAAACTTTTTAGTGTTGGAAAAGTCTGTGATTTTAAATTAAGCCCCATGAAATGTCATTCTGGTTAGAAAAAATTAGGGTTATTATTAGAACATAAAAAATAATAATAATAAATTTTATTTACACTCAAAACGTGTACACAATTTTAGTTGGCAGTTATATCTAAATCTACAGTTTTTACATAAGAAACATAGGTGGTGGACCTTTTACTCCGAAACTAATATAAATCGTAATATCAGTCAGCGATTCTGATATTACAATTTTTATTCATATGTACATATTATTAAGTAATATTTAAAGAAGTTTGTTTAAAAAAAAGTATTACTTGTACTGTCCTAGGAGATATTGATAGATATTTCTAACCCCTGTGGTTTAGGTTATTATATATATGGTTTAGGTTTGGTATCACTGCTGAAGCTGCAATGTCGACATGAGCGCAGAACTCGGCTTCCTTCAGACGAATAAAATCACTGCGCCGGGGCTCAGTATCTACTACTGCAGTTCATGACGGAGTGGGAGATTGACCTGGCTGTGGCCTGCGAGCCCTATTACGTCCCTCCCCTACCTCATTGGACAGGGGACTTGAAAGGCACCGTGGCGGTCCTCATTCGAAATGGAACAGATCTTTCCCTCTCATTGAGAGGAGCTCGGGCTACGAAGTGGCGGCGGAGAGTACGTAGCTGTGAAAAAGGACAAACAGACAGACTGACAGACAAAAATAAAAAAAAATTGGCCATATCAACTTTAAAAGAGGCAGTTATTTTGAATTCACAGACAGACACTTCAATTTTATTCATATGTGTTGATTTGACAATAGAATACCTTAATAACATTCAATGTTTAGTAAAATTTAAATAAATTATGGTCGATTTTCGACCACTGGGCGATCACTAGTATATAATTGAACGTCATATTTTGTGCCAAAGCAAATAATATACATAAACGCTGATAGGAATTTAAATAATACTTGCTGTGTTTCGGTTTGAATAGTGAGTGAGCCAATGCAACTACAGGCACAAGGGATGTAACAATGTAAGCAACGGTTAATATTACTTACAGTGCTAATGTCCATGGGCGGTGGTGACTACATACCAACAGGTGGCCCATTTGTGAGGACGTACAACCTATGTTACATAAAAGTATATAATAGAAAGTTGTACTAGTATGTTGTAAATACAAACAATGTCTGTCCTGAAACGATGAACTATAACTATACTTTACTATGAACTATAACTGTAACTAAAGGCTTGTAGGATTATTGATATTTTATGAATCGGAAGCCAAACTCACCTATTTGTAGTACGATATATTTTTACCACTAACTAAAACAATTATGAATTTAAAATGTCAGATTAAAAATATTTGTTCTATTCTATAACCAACACGCGCGCTCAATTCTTTTCAAATTTCGTTTTAACTTAAAGGGAGATTTCCCTCAGGGAGTGTTTAAGGGCTTCACCCCTTACACTCTAGTTAGCCTATATTTTATTATTCATGGTGAAGATTTGTTTTTGCTTTAACTAATAAAAAAATAATGGACGATATAAACTCGATTTACATAAATCTACTAAACTTTTATATTCAAGGATATAAAAGTGCTAATCACCCTTTAACGAGAAGATTTTGAGCTAATTTAACAACGCTGCTCCAGTTAAGCGGGTTGGATACACATGCAGCACACCCTCATCCGTCACATGCAATTCCTTACCATATTTCGTTTCGCCGTCGATCAAGAACAACTTTGGTTAAGATTCTGTCTTCTAACCGCTGGGCTATTTTAATCGAATCAAAAAAGGCATTTTGTAAATAGCGTTGGAAACAGGTAATAATTACTTTATCATAAATTCTCAAAATATGTGCAAAATTCCAAATACTTTTAGTTCCAAAAGAGAATGAAAATCAAGATTATATAGATCTAAGTAAATATAGATTCCAAAAAAAATTATATTCTATATTAATATTATAAATGCGAAAGTATCTGTTTATAGGCTACTTTTACCTAATTCTTGACACTATCCACGCGTGGGAAAAGTGAAACTAGTATATAATAAAAGATTGGTGAATAATTTGACTGTTGTCATCAAATTGAACGATGATGACAGTGTGTACGTTTTTGTCTTTTATGAACATTTGCTAGTTTGTGTTCCGCAAACAAACTGACACAGATGCTTTGAATTTTTCCCGGTACAAGTCTATATTGACACACAACCGTCAACCAGTTTCGCTGTTAACTCAAATACAACTTTTAGGGTTTTTCTGTCACGTTTCCTTTTAAAACATTACAAATTACGTGTAATTATATATATTTATACATTTTAATCACGATAACAATAAATTTAATTGTTAAATCATTTAAAATTTTTTTCGTTCGTATTTAACAAAAGAGATAAGTAATAATTAATGTAATTATGCGCATTACAAGCATTCACTATTAGTGTAAACTTTACTTGGTGGGCTTTGTGCAGACCCGTTTGTGTACCACCCGCTCATTTGATATTGTACCGCCAAACAGTAATACTTAGTATTGTTGCGAGCCAGTTCTAATTACAAGCACAAGAGACATCACATCCTAGTTCCCAAGGTTGATAGCAAGGCACCATTGGTGGTGGTAATAATTAATATTTTTTTCTGACCCAATGTTGATGGGCGGCGGTGACCACTTACCAGCAGGTGGCACATTTGCTCGATCGCCTAAATATTTCATAAAAAACATTAATGATATTATCGGAAATATATTATGGGAATAATAATAATATATCGATTTTTTAAAGCCGCAAATTCAATTATTAAATTTAGAAGCATCACGCTTGCTTAAGTTGATAGTCAAAGCACAAACTACCACCGGTTCTGAATTGAAAATAAAATGATCTCAAAAGAAAATAAAAGTCGAGATGGCCCAGTGGTAAGAACACGTGAATCTTAACCGATAAACGTGGGTTCAAACCCGGGCAAGCACCTCTGAATTTTCATGTGCTCAATTTCTGTTTATAATTCATCTCGTGCTTTTCGGTGAAGGGAAACATCGTGAGGAAACCTGCATGTGTCTAATTTCATCGAAATTCTGCCACATGTGTATTCCACCAACCCGCATTGGAGCAGCGTGGTGGAATAAGCTCCAAACCTTCTACCCAAAAAGGGAACAAACCTTAGCAGCAGTGAGACATTTACAGGCTGTCACTTATTTTACTTACAAAAGAACCGGCGAAAGAAACTCAGTTGTTCTTTTTTGTCGAGATTTGATCAATTTATAATCTATATCTAAACTAATACTATAAATGCATGAGCCGGTCGGCGTGGTTGGTGGATGCTTGCCTTTCACGCCGAAGGTTGTGGGTTCGATTCCCACCCAGGGCAGACATTTGTGTGCATGAACATGTCTGTATGTCCTTAGTATGGGTGTAATTATCTATATAAATACGTATTTACAAAAGAAAAATAGTATATGTAGTACATCAGTTGTCTGGTTTCCATAGTACAAGCTCTGTACAAGCTTAATTTGGGATCAGATGGCCGTGTGTGAAAAATGTCCCAGGATATTATTGTTATTTCGATTTAACTTTTAAAGTTTCTCTTCTTTCGAAGGGTTTAACCTAAAACGCGGGCTGCAGCCAAGCGTTAAGGAGTGTTGCTTATATTAAAAACGTTGATGATAAAGTGGATGATGATATAAACTTTTATTATTATTATGAGTAACTTTGTCTGTGAGGCTTTCGGGGCTAAGCAACTGTTCAATTTTTTTAATTTAGCACCGAGGCATTTTAATGCTTAGAATCTCAGAATTCTGATGTAAGACTGTATACGTACCCACAAAAAAGTTACAGACCCGCTGCCATCGATATAATCGAGTAACAGTTATGATAAGTTTGTTTTCGTACCTCGTACCACTGTTATCACATTTCCTGTCAAATTATTTGATATTATTCTGACCATATATAGAAAACATTAAATCTCTAAAACTATGAAATAATATAAAAATTCAATATCAATCGGCATAGTATTGTTTGCATGAATCCGTAAAAAATAAATAAACAAAAATTTTTTAGTAATGGTAGGTAGTAACTTTACACAGAAATTTCAAGCTTCTTCAGTAAAAAAATAATACAATATTCTGATGTTAATGTTAACAGGTGAAACACGATATTCGTTAACGTTACATTGTTGTGCGGGATTATAGACGTATTAACTATTATACGTATTAATAACGAGTACACTTCGCCGAGATACTTGACATGCGATAATTAAGACGATCCTAATAAACAACTGACGTCATTAACTATATCAGTTTTAGTGTAAGAGAGATTTTATGTTATCTATTAATTTAAACCGATTTCAAAAGATAGAAGGTTATTAATACTATGTTTGTTTTGTGTGTATTTTCTTCGGTAATTTCAACGATTGTGAAGTGATTTTGTTTTTTTTTATTTTTATTACGGCTATGTATGTACGTATTTTAATTTAACAACAAAATTCAACCTCTAAGAGTGAAATATATTTATAGACGTGTATAGATTGATGGTGTTCATGTAAATCAAATAAAAATATCCTTTTATAAAGGTGGAATAAGAGTGAAAAATTAGGGGATTGACCACTTAGTATGGGTATATTATTTGATATTTTCGCCTATTGTACATTAACTAGAAGAATAGAATAAGGGTAGAAAATTATACTTAACTACACTTAGGTTTTATTTATCATCAAAAGTTATAAAACAAGGCATTCAATAAGAATACATAAATTCCATTGCTTTTCAATCAAAATATATTTCATTTAAAGCACTATATACAAAACACGATAGTTTTTTTTTATATACGACGCGTATTTTTGGCACGTACTTAAGACATCGTTATAACAAGTACGTACTTGGTGCAAACCTTTTCCGTTATTTATTAATAATGTATTTTATATTCATGTAAGCTAACTCATCGTATTTATATGCAAAAAAAAAATACTAAATTAATTGAGAGAAAGAGAAGAAGAGAGAAAGAGAAAGCATGTTCAATAGGCATGCTTATGACTTTACTTTTATTTCATTAGCTATGTGGCGACCGTTTCTATGATTCACTGTATGGTATTAGTTTGTTGACATTGGAGAGGTAAGAGATAATAACCATTCCTTACATCATCAATACGCCACCAACCTTGCGAACTGAGATGTTATGTTCCTTGTGCCTACAATTACACTGGCTTACTCACGCTTCAAACTGGAACGCAACAATACTAAGTATTACTGCTTAGCGGTAGAGTACCTGATGTGTGGGCGGTACCCACTCAGACATGCCTGCACAAAAACCTACCACCAGGTATATATCCGAAGTAAATTAAACAACACTTATTAATAACATCACAAAGAAGAGACTTATATAAATAGATTTTGATTAGAATATTATACAGCCTATATTAAATACGCTGTATATATTGAGAGCTCGCCTGTGTATTATTATTATTTTTATTAAATATGTTTGATGAGCTTAAGCATGTTTTCCAAGACAGTGTCGGTAGATTGTAGAGTATTCAAATAATCTCACAAGGATTATGGGTGCCAAGAGTAGAAATATATATTAATACTTTTGTTAGAATAAACACAATAAAATAAGGTTTATATATTATATCAATAAATAATTTATAATTGTACACGATTTTTATTTGGAAAAAATAAATATAAAAAATCCCGCTGTTTCATTCGTTTTGTTCTTCTGTTAACCATCAATAAGATAGTAATGCTGGTAGATAGTTGCTGGTGGTGAAACTCGAATAAAGATTTTTTAAACTAAATTTGTATTATACAGTACAGTAACAGCCTGTAAATGTCCCACTGCTGGGCTAAGGCCTCCTCTCACTTTTTTGAGGAGAAGGTTTGGAGCTTATTCCACCACGCTGCTCCAGTGCGGGTTGGTAGAATACACATGTGGCAGAATTTCGATGAAATTAGACACATGCAGGTTTCCTCACGATGTTTTCCTTCACCGAAAAGCACGAGATGAATTATAAACAGAAATTAAGCACATGTAAATTCAGAGGTGCTCGCCCGGGTTTGAACCCACGTTCATCGGTTAAGATTCACGCGTTCTTACCACTGGGCCATCTCGACTTTTATCATTGTATTGTATTATACAGATATTTGTAAATTGAAGAGTGATAAATAAATAAATAAACTGGAATTCTGCTCATACTACGTCAAACATCCAATGTCAATGAACTGCTAAGCGTAGGAGGAAAGTATAATTATAATCATTTGAGATATATTTCAAAGAAATACCTTTTAAATCTGAAAGCTGGGCGCCCATGTAAGTGAGGTGAACGGACTTTTTATCAAACAAAAAATTTTAATCCTGCAACTCCCTTTACACTATACAGAATCAACTTTAGGAAATAATCAACACAGGTCAGTTAATTCCTTTACGTTTTCCGTTTTCACTGCGAAAAATGATATGACTATCGGAACTCAGATTTGCATCAATTCTGACTCATGAAACTGAAGGATGAGAAATTCTTCAATTCGAGTAGATGAGTAAAATTTAAGAAAATATATTAACACATTTCATTGCGATACGATATGAAAATAAATCATAATATAAATTTCTAGCTAGAACTAGTTGGACTTACATATAAAAACAGTTTGTGGCAAGTGGGCCACCTGATGATAACTGTTCAACATCACCCATACATATTGGCATTGTAAGAAATATTAATACGCGTCCAATACAACAATGTGTTGAGGGCGGTGTTGAGGAAACCTCGACACTGTAGTGCGTCGGCAATGTTCGCTGATGCTCGCGTGGACGATTTTTTCTCTATAATACGCAAGCGTGTCGCCTCCATTATGAGCAGAACTTCGAAAAGTACCAACACCCTCCTCAGCACATTGGCATGTAAATTGGACAGTCACTTCTGGGAACACTGGAATGGTGTACATGTGAAGCGGGTCTAATTCTAGGATTAAGTACTAACATAGTTTAAGCATTCGTTACTAATCTATTTAATTTTAATTATTTATTTTAATTTAATATGGATTGTTTAATCTGAAATAAAGTATTATTATTATTATTAACCATCCCTTACATCGCCAATGCGCCACTTATCTTAGAAACTATATAATGTTATGTCCCTTGTGCTTGTATGTAACTTACATTGGCCTAATCCCTTATCTCACTCATTTCAAACCGGTTCGCAAGAATTCTAAGTATTGCGGCTTGGCGGTAGTGATGAGTGGGTGGTACCTACGAAGACGGGCTAGCACAAAACCCTACCACCAAAAAAGTTCTTATTTTATGTTGTAATGAAGCTGTTTGTTTTCAAAATAAATAAATATAAAAAAATAGATTTAATTTTGCGAAGTAAATAACTAGCTAAAACGTATATACTTCATATATCTGCGAGCAAATATAATTTATCACAAAACGGAAATTCGAGCACAAACGTAAAATAGCTGACTTAAGATAATAAATATTTTACTCACAATATTATTTTAGCTTATAATTTAACAATGCAATTTCTGTGCAACAAACATTTGTAGCGAAAATTTTAATGGCCACAGGCAAAGATTAGAATAGCTGTCTACCGTAAGTTTTGTAAACTGTATAATGTATATATTATATTAAGTAAACTGAATTCGCAAGAGCTAAACCGAGATATTTTAAAAACACAAATGCAAACAATTTGTACATTTTAAATATATATATATATATATACCACCCGACGGTAAGTGCTTACTACTAATTATTGGGAAGTAAAGCCGTTGGTCCTGCGCCTGAACTCTTTCCGAACATGTCGTCTCAGATTGCCGTTACATCGGTTTAACAGAGTGATTGAATACTAGTATTATTGACCACGCAGTGGTGCAAAATATAATAATTGTTACCGGACGTGTTAAGATTATTAACTGACTGAAAATGATTAGAATCTAAATATTCTTCAAAGAACGCATGATAAGACCCTTTTAATTGATTATTACGTCCTAATCTGTAATCCAACTTAAGAAATCTCACGAGAGTAATATCCCGTGATACATCCAGAAACGGAGCATCAGGCTTAAAAGGTAAAGCGTACATATTTCCCATTTTCATCGTAAGTGAATTTTTTTTAATAAATATTTTCGCAAAGCACCTCTTAATCCGGCCTGAGGGATATTTGTTCAGGTAACGACTCAAATTCCCAAAATCTTCGTAAATCATTGTCATCGAATAACGAGCTGAGCAAATGAAAGATTACCCAATAATAAATACACTAAAATGCTATTCATTGCTATAAATTGATGAACCCGGTTCACCAGGGGTAATATTACCACGTAAAATTTCGTATATTTATTTGTAAAAGCACACTTACGACATACGTATAAAACATTTACTAATGAACTTATAAAACGATAATAATATATCTAATATGCACTTCGATTACAAGCGTTCATATCACTTCTAGATTCATAAATTAAAAGTAATAAGCCGACAGTAAATTTATAATTTTTTTTAAATTAAATTATAAAATATTAATGTCATTGTTGTAATAAAAATCATTAAAAATCATTGAGAGATATCGTAATTGAAATTATTAAAATTAATCATGCATTTTATAATAATTAAATATCTTTTTTCTCGTATATATATCTGCCCCTAATATCATGTCGACTGGCTGAGGTGTATGAAAATCGGGGTCTGCTAACATAATACTTAAGTAGCGAGTATTGAATGAAGTACTAAAACAAATTCCCAAAAAAAAAAAACTAGATAATTTTGTTTCCAAAGATTGTGTTGTCTTACGATAATAAATAAATTGAAACAAAAATTAATAATTAAATTTGTAGTATAAATTCTGATAAGAAATTAATTATAAGTTTATTCTAGTTCGGAATATATTATTACTTATATATATGTGTATTTGTATGTATATATAGATAAATCGCGTTATGAAATCGCGGAATATAATCAGTCAATTCATTCAGTTTCAATTAAAGAGAAAATTTCTCTTTGTATTCATATATAGCGCTTGTTCACTTTGTGTGCCGTTTTAAACGTTTCGTTAACGAACTCCAGGACAGGTTTTGTGGAGAAAATAAAACGGTTGCATGTTAAGAGTAAAATGTATTATGCGACCGACAAAGCGATATCTTAACGCATGTCGGAAACGGCGCTCTCGTGCGGGACACGAGTTTTGATATCGCGATGATATTTTTAATGTTTATTTCATAGAGAAAAAAATCTTTATTATCTATATTATATTTACTTTTGTAATTAAATTAATTTTTTAAACGTATTAATGGTATTTTATAAATAATTTTAATTTTATTATTATTGTTTATTATTTCAATAGTTTATCAGTGAACTTAGTGCCTGAAGTGATTGATATAATTTATAGTGACCTAAATGTGTTGAACGAAAAATATTTTATACATGTCTTCCGTACATTTTTTTTTGATTCTAAAATTCCTAGATTAAACAAAACTATTTAACTCAATGAGAACTTTTTATATAATTAACTATCCTGGCAACTCTTTGTTTGTTTGCGGTTTTTCCTTTTGGTGTAAGTTTATGTGATGGGAACCAGAAGGATTTAGACTAAGTACTTACTGGAGGCCTTGGACCGGTTGCAGCGACGTGCAGTCCGTATTATTGGCGACGTAAAGGTCACAAGCATCCTCGAGCCTTTACAATTGCGTCGAAAGATAGCAACGCTGAGCGCCTTCTATCGACTGTATCACGGCGAGTGCTCTGAGGAATTATTCTCTCTAATTCCTGCTTCTCTCTTCCTTCATAAGTCTACGCGTGCTGGCTCCCGATGTCACCACCTAACTGTGACATCAATTCCATCGCGCACAAAGAAATTTGGCAACTCTATACTTTGTCGCACTTCCAAAAAATGGGATTCCTTACCAACTCACGTGTTCCCCACCTCTTACAACCCGGGTTCCTTCAAACGAGGCGTGAAGAGGCATCTTGCGGGCCGGCAAGGTGGGGACGGCTAGTACAGAACATTCTTCCCGACTGTACTGGCCGTCGTCGCGTTTGGACTCTACTACCACTTACCATCAGGTGGAGTAGAGTCATTTGCCATCCCGGCGCATATAAAAAAAAGACTATTACAAAAACATGTTACAGGTTTTCATAGTTTTATAGCTACATATATTTTATAGTTTTTCAACTTACAAGAAAAATAAGTTTTTGTGGATTGCCTCAATTTCATCCATCATTCCACAGTAGATACTGATACACTGACTGATCATAGTATAATTTGATTATATAAACAAAAGGTAATAGCAATTAAGACGGTAGCTATTTGTAAATGGCTGGCCATAGCTACATATTAACTAAATTCTCCAATATACCCAGTTGAAAATGTATAAACTATACTACGTGCTATATGAAATGCTACATGTAGAAAATTGTTACTGCATTTGATATTTCATATGTAACAAGAAATTTCAAAGTAACACGTTCATACTCATAGCTCTTTCACAAAGCGAGTGAATTTCAATATCTCTCTCAGTACTGGATATATCAAGGATTGAGATACAAATATACGACGTCCTATTGTGCGCTGTTTCGTTTGCTGGATTTGGGGACAAAGTTTATTGACAGTTTTATTTAAAGCATTTCATTTCTTGAAATAGAAATTGAAACGTCTGCAACCGAGCTCATATTTCAGATGAACTATAACCTATGGGGTTCGTATGTATATGTAGTATTGTCAAGGTGCTTATATTATTATAAGTAAAAAGTTTTTGATATAAATGATAATAGATTTTTGTTACGTGATAAGGCGGTAGTAGTCAGTTAAATCGTGCTATAGTTTGTCACCTTTGAATTACATAGAAGAGCTGATTATTGTTATATGTTTGTATTATTCAAGCAAAATTAAAGTGTTCGTCTGAAAGTATTGGTTTCATTGTGACATAGTATTAAAAGTAACGTGCTTGGGAAGTGGAGTTGATAAATATTATCCATGATAATTACAGCTCCATTTATAGGTTTAATTATTAACAAATATATCTCTTAATATTATTGATCCATATTTTAGTTGAGGAATTCAACATGTTTCCTTTAATGGGATGGTTCAGACTCAGGTCTGTGATAAAAACGGGCATTCCACAGGGCCTATTTGTTGGTTCTGGTCTATTTCTAGTATACAAAAATTATGTCCTATTCTGTGCGAACGGGATTTGTGACATTTTAATGTTTGCTGATGAACACATTTTATTTGATTACTTTTTAGAGTTGCCAGAAGAAAACACTAATTATGTTGATGTGAACAAATCAATAATGTTAATACAGAATCGCTTTACAAAAAAATACATGTGTTTACGTTGCCAAAAATACTAAATTAATATAAAAACTTTAGTGGGTTTTATCTCAGCAGTATCTACATTTCAAAGTAGTTATAAATTTAATTTCCTTTATCTTATAAAATGATGATTTAATAAATGCTTTTGATTTAGATTTTAGATGTAAAACCTTTTGCGTCAGGAACTCTTTACTCGTATCTATATACAAATTCCACTCAAATGAATGTTGATCTCGTCACGCCCCAATATAAAATATTCACTTTTAAATCATAGGTTGTGTTAGTAACAATAAATTGAGCCAGAAATTATCTTCAAATCAGACAATCAGTCATCACTTTTTACATTGATCTTAATAGGGCCTGTTAATCAACATAAAGTGAGATATGATTTTTTTGATTGCTATAAAGCGGAATGTTCATTCTGGGTGTACTTTTTTTTTCTCGCAGGAAAAACGCATTTACACATTTGCCCGCATTAAATGGGGAGGCGGGTATGTGGGACTCGCCAGCACCTACCGCATTCAGTGTACCAGAATACTCACTATAACCAGTGGTACCCTCACCGTCTCCTTCGGGGGCGTCATGGGATCGCTTGTGCAAACTACCGCGACGTACAGATATTGTGGATGCAATGAGCATACATTAGACGGAAATACTGCTAAACATTACTTTCGTTGCCTAAAAATGTTACACACAATGTTTACTCACATTTAAAGACACGTTACTTTAGTGAAAATATAATAGTATTTTATGAAAAAATAAAAAAAAAAATATTTTATACAAATTATAAATAACTATACATAAAAATTCGCGAATAAATCTAAAGTATATGACTTTTTGTTCGCATGTAAAAGTAATAAAAGAATTGATGAGTGCGATGTATCAATGTCATGTTTTTTCATATTTCTCGCAATGATAACTCTTTCGACATTTAATCAAGTCAAATGTGAACTGTTCTTTGTTACTATTTGCTTACGCGTCATGTTTGATTATTCTACAATTTTTCTTTTATGATCCACCTTTGTTATTTGGACTTAATTTTAATTTATCAATGACGGATTTTGCTTAGGGCTTAAGAATAACTACCGTATGCGTTTATGGGCTTCGACCAATAGAAGACACTATTTTAATCATCTTACTCTGGTGAATATTTAAATTTAGAAATTAAGCTTTGAAAGTAACGTTATAAAGATTAAGTAGCTATATTAAATTCATATAAATTAAATATTGATACGCCACCAAATTGATGTTGAGACAATCGGCAAAAGTATTAATCCGTATCATGTAAATGCAGGAGAACTCAATGAGATAAAATTACAATTACAGCCCGTGAATGTCCCACTCCTGGGCTAAGGCTTCCTCTCCCTTTTTGAGGAGAAGGTTTGGAGTTTAAAGTAACTCAAGCAATTTATATTGTGACACATTCTCATGATATTATGCTTTAGATTTACCACTTCACAATTAACATCCCAACTTTTGATGTCCATTATGCGCTCATTTATATACATATGTCCTACGGACCGATAGTATATTTAATACAATATAGAACATGAACGTACTTTGAGTATATATTTTTTAACGATTGAAAATTATATCGCATTTAATATTTGCTCGTGAATTCAGTCCTCGAGTATAAAATATGAATGAGGAATGAGCATTCATATTTGGAATATGCGGAAGAATTGCATA
The DNA here is from genome assembly GCF_905147045.1 of Nymphalis io. Classification (NCBI taxonomy): domain Eukaryota; kingdom Metazoa; phylum Arthropoda; class Insecta; order Lepidoptera; family Nymphalidae; genus Nymphalis; species Nymphalis io. The sequence goes on from NC_065905.1 coordinate 259,016, forward strand.
ATTGTGACCCATTCAAATGCCGCTTCTATGATTCACTGTATGGTATTAGTTTGTTGACATTGGAGAGGTAAGAGATAATAACCATTCCTTACATCATCAATACGCCACCAACCTTGCGAACTGAGATGTTATGTTCCTTGTGCCTACAATTACACTGGCTTACTCACGCTTCAAACTGGAACGCAACAATACTAAGTATTACTGCTTAGCGGTAGAGTACCTGATGTGTGGGCGGTACCCACTCAGACATGCCTGCACAAAAACCTACCACCAGGTATATATCCGAAGTAAATTAAACAACACTTATTAATAACATCACAAAGAAGAGACTTATATAAATAGATTTTGATTAGAATATTATACAGCCTATATTAAATACGCTGTATATATTGAGAGCTCGCCTGTGTATTATTATTATTTTTATTAAATATGTTTGATGAGCTTAAGCATGTTTTCCAAGACAGTGTCGGTAGATTGTAGAGTATTCAAATAATCTCACAAGGATTATGGGTGCCAAGAGTAGAAATATATATTAATACTTTTGTTAGAATAAACACAATAAAATAAGGTTTATATATTATATCAATAAATAATTTATAATTGTACACGATTTTTATTTGGAAAAAATAAATATAAAAAATCCCGCTGTTTCATTCGTTTTGTTCTTCTGTTAACCATCAATAAGATAGTAATGCTGGTAGATAGTTGCTGGTGGTGAAACTCGAATAAAGATTTTTTAAACTAAATTTGTATTATACAGATATTTGTAAATTGAAGAGTGATAAATAAATAAATAAACTGGAATTCTGCTCATACTACGTCAAACATCCAATGTCAATGAACTGCTAAGCGTAGGAGGAAAGTATAATTATAATCATTTGAGATATATTTCAAAGAAATACCTTTTAAATCTGAAAGCTGGGCGCCCATGTAAGTGAGGTGAACGGACTTTTTATCAAACAAAAAATTTTAATCCTGCAACTCCCTTTACACTATACAGAATCAACTTTAGGAAATAATCAACACAGGTCAGTTAATTCCTTTACGTTTTCAGTTTTCACTGCGAAAAATGATATGACTATCGGAACTCAGATTTGCATCAATTCTGACTCATGAAACTGAAGGATGAGAAATTCTTCAATTCGAGTAGATGAGTAAAATTTAAGAAAATATATTAACACATTTCATTGCGATACGATATGAAAATAAATCATAATATAAATTTCTAGCTAGAACTAGTTGGACTTACATATAAAAACAGTTTGTGGCAAGTGGGCCACCTGATGATAACTGTTCAACATCACCCATACATATTGGCATTGTAAGAAATATTAATACGCGTCCAATACAACAATGTGTTGAGGGCGGTGTTGAGGAAACCTCGACACTGTAGTGCGTCGGCAATGTTCGCTGATGCTCGCGTGGACGATTTTTTCTCTATAATACGCAAGCGTGTCGCCTCCATTATGAGCAGAACTTCGAAAAGTACCAACACCCTCCTCAGCACATTGGCTTGTAAATTGGACAGTCACTTCTGGGAACACTGGAATGGTGTACATGTGAAGCGGGTCTAATTCTAGGATTAAGTACTAACATAGTTTAAGCATTCGTTACTAATCTATTTAATTTTAATTATTTATTTTAATTTAATATGGATTGTTTAATCTGAAATAAAGTATTATTATTATTATTAACCATCCCTTACATCGCCAATGCGCCACTTATCTTAGAAACTATATAATGTTATGTCCCTTGTGCTTGTATGTAACTTACATTGGCCTAATCCCTTATCTCACTCATTTCAAACCGGTTCGCAAGAATTCTAAGTATTGCGGCTTGGCGGTAGTGATGAGTGGGTGGTACCTACGAAGACGGGCTTGCACAAAACCCTACCACCAAAAAAGTTCTTATTTTATGTTGTAATGAAGCTGTTTGTTTTCAAAATAAATAAATATAAAAAAATAGATTTAATTTTGCGAAGTAAATAACTAGCTAAAACGTATATACTTCATATATCTGCGAGCAAATATAATTTATCACAAAACGGAAATTCGAGCACAAACGTAAAATAGCTGACTTAAGATAATAAATATTTTACTCACAATATTATTTTAGCTTATAATTTAACAATGCAATTTCTGTGCAACAAACATTTGTAGCGAAAATTTTAATGGCCACAGGCAAAGATTAGAATAGCTGTCTACCGTAAGTTTTGTAAACTGTATAATGTATATATTATATTAAGTAAACTGAATTCGCAAGAGCTAAACCGAGATATTTTAAAAACACAAATGCAAACAATTTGTACATTTTAAATATATATATATATATATACCACCCGACGGTAAGTGCTTACTACTAATTATTGGGAAGTAAAGCCGTTGGTCCTGCGCCTGAACTCTTTCCGAACATGTCGTCTCAGATTGCCGTTACATCGGTTTAACAGAGTGATTGAATACTAGTATTATTGACCACGCAGTGGTGCAAAATATAATAATTGTTACCGGACGTGTTAAGATTATTAACTGACTGAAAATGATTAGAATCTAAATATTCTTCAAAGAACGCATGATAAGACCCTTTTAATTGATTATTACGTCCTAATCTGTAATCCAACTTAAGAAATCTCACGAGAGTAATATCCCGTGATACATCCAGAAACGGAGCATCAGGCTTAAAAGGTAAAGCGTACATATTTCCCATTTTCATCGTAAGTGAATTTTTTTTAATAAATATTTTCGCAAAGCACCTCTTAATCCGGCCTGAGGGATATTTGTTCAGGTAACGACTCAAATTCCCAAAATCTTCGTAAATCATTGTCATCGAATAACGAGCTGAGCAAATGAAAGATTACCCAATAATAAATACACTAAAATGCTATTCATTGCTATAAATTGATGAACCCGGTTCACCAGGGGTAATATTACCACGTAAAATTTCGTATATTTATTTGTAAAAGCACACTTACGACATACGTATAAAACATTTACTAATGAACTTATAAAACGATAATAATATATCTAATATGCACTTCGATTACAAGCGTTCATATCACTTCTAGATTCATAAATTAAAAGTAATAAGCCGACAGTAAATTTATAATTTTTTTAAAATTAAATTATAAAATATTAATGTCATTGTTGTAATAAAAATCATTAAAAATCATTGAGAGATATCGTAATTGAAATTATTAAAATTAATCATGCATTTTATAATAATTAAATATCTTTTTTCTCGTATATATATCTGCCCCTAATATCATGTCGACTGGCTGAGGTGTATGAAAATCGGGGTCTGCTAACATAATACTTAAGTAGCGAGTATTGAATGAAGTACTAAAACAAATTCCCAAAAAAAAAAAACTAGATAATTTTGTTTCCAAAGATTGTGTTGTCTTACGATAATAAATAAATTGAAACAAAAATTAATAATTAAATTTGTAGTATAAATTCTGATAAGAAATTAATTATAAGTTTATTCTAGTTCGGAATATATTATTACTTATATATATGTGTATTTGTATGTATATATAGATAAATCGCGTTATGAAATCGCGGAATATAATCAGTCAATTCATTCAGTTTCAATTAAAGAGAAAATTTCTCTTTGTATTCATATATAGCGCTTGTTCACTTTGTGTGCCGTTTTAAACGTTTCGTTAACGAACTCCAGGACAGGTTTTGTGGAGAAAATAAAACGGTTGCATGTTAAGAGTAAAATGTATTATGCGACCGACAAAGCGATATCTTAACGCATGTCGGAAACGGCGCTCTCGTGCGGGACACGAGTTTTGATATCGCGATGATATTTTTAATGTTTATTTCATAGAGAAAAAAATCTTTATTATCTATATTATATTTACTTTTGTAATTAAATTAATTTTTTAAACGTATTAATGGTATTTTATAAATAATTTTAATTTTATTATTATTGTTTATTATTTCAATAGTTTATCAGTGAACTTAGTGCCTGAAGTGATTGATATAATTTATAGTGACCTAAATGTGTTGAACGAAAAATATTTTATACATGTCTTCCGTACATTTTTTTTTGATTCTAAAATTCCTAGATTAAACAAAACTATTTAACTCAATGAGAACTTTTTATATAATTAACTATCCTGGCAACTCTTTGTTTGTTTGCGGTTTTTCCTTTTGGTGTAAGTTTATGTGATGGGAACCAGAAGGATTTAGACTAAGTACTTACTGGAGGCCTTGGACCGGTTGCAGCGACGTGCAGTCCGTATTATTGGCGACGTAAAGGTCACAAGCATCCTCGAGCCTTTACAATTGCGTCGAAAGATAGCAACGCTGAGCGCCTTCTATCGACTGTATCACGGCGAGTGCTCTGAGGAATTATTCTCTCTAATTCCTGCTTCTCTCTTCCTTCATAAGTCTACGCGTGCTGGCTCCCGATGTCACCACCTAACTGTGACATCAATTCCATCGCGCACAAAGAAATTTGGCAACTCTATACTTTGTCGCACTTCCAAAAAATGGGATTCCTTACCAACTCACGTGTTCCCCACCTCTTACAACCCGGGTTCCTTCAAACGAGGCGTGAAGAGGCATCTTGCGGGCCGGCAAGGTGGGGACGGCTAGTACAGAACATTCTTCCCGACTGTACTGGCCGTCGTCGCGTTTGGACTCTACTACCACTTACCATCAGGTGGAGTAGAGTCATTTGCCATCCCGGCGCATATAAAAAAAAGACTATTACAAAAACATGTTACAGGTTTTCATAGTTTTATAGCTACATATATTTTATAGTTTTTCAACTTACAAGAAAAATAAGTTTTTGTGGATTGCCTCAATTTCATCCATCATTCCACAGTAGATACTGATACACTGACTGATCATAGTATAATTTGATTATATAAACAAAAGGTAATAGCAATTAAGACGGTAGCTATTTGTAAATGGCTGGCCATAGCTACATATTAACTAAATTCTCCAATATACCCAGTTGAAAATGTATAAACTATACTACGTGCTATATGAAATGCTACATGTAGAAAATTGTTACTGCATTTGATATTTCATATGTAACAAGAAATTTCAAAGTAACACGTTCATACTCATAGCTCTTTCACAAAGCGAGTGAATTTCAATATCTCTCTCAGTACTGGATATATCAAGGATTGAGATACAAATATACGACGTCCTATTGTGCGCTGTTTCGTTTGCTGGATTTGGGGACAAAGTTTATTGACAGTTTTATTTAAAGCATTTCATTTCTTGAAATAGAAATTGAAACGTCTGCAACCGAGCTCATATTTCAGATGAACTATAACCTATGGGGTTCGTATGTATATGTAGTATTGTCAAGGTGCTTATATTATTATAAGTAAAAAGTTTTTGATATAAATGATAATAGATTTTTGTTACGTGATAAGGCGGTAGTAGTCAGTTAAATCGTGCTATAGTTTGTCACCTTTGAATTACATAGAAGAGCTGATTATTGTTATATGTTTGTATTATTCAAGCAAAATTAAAGTGTTCGTCTGAAAGTATTGGTTTCATTGTGACATAGTATTAAAAGTAACGTGCTTGGGAAGTGGAGTTGATAAATATTATCCATGATAATTACAGCTCCATTTATAGGTTTAATTATTAACAAATATATCTCTTAATATTATTGATCCATATTTTAGTTGAGGAATTCAACATGTTTCCTTTAATGGGATGGTTCAGACTCAGGTCTGTGATAAAAACGGGCATTCCACAGGGCCTATTTGTTGGTTCTGGTCTATTTCTAGTATACAAAAATTATGTCCTATTCTGTGCGAACGGGATTTGTGACATTTTAATGTTTGCTGATGAACACATTTTATTTGATTACTTTTTAGAGTTGCCAGAAGAAAACACTAATTATGTTGATGTGAACAAATCAATAATGTTAATACAGAATCGCTTTACAAAAAAATACATGTGTTTACGTTGCCAAAAATACTAAATTAATATAAAAACTTTAGTGGGTTTTATCTCAGCAGTATCTACATTTCAAAGTAGTTATAAATTTAATTTCCTTTATCTTATAAAATGATGATTTAATAAATGCTTTTGATTTAGATTTTAGATGTAAAACCTTTTGCGTCAGGAACTCTTTACTCGTATCTATATACAAATTCCACTCAAATGAATGTTGATCTCGTCACGCCCCAATATAAAATATTCACTTTTAAATCATAGGTTGTGTTAGTAACAATAAATTGAGCCAGAAATTATCTTCAAATCAGACAATCAGTCATCACTTTTTACATTGATCTTAATAGGGCCTGTTAATCAACATAAAGTGAGATATGATTTTTTTGATTGCTATAAAGCGGAATGTTCATTCTGGGTGTACTTTTTTTTTCTCGCAGGAAAAACGCATTTACACATTTGCCCGCATTAAATGGGGAGGCGGGTATGTGGGACTCGCCAGCACCTACCGCATTCAGTGTACCAGAATACTCACTATAACCAGTGGTACCCTCACCGTCTCCTTCGGGGGCGTCATGGGATCGCTTGTGCAAACTACCGCGACGTACAGATATTGTGGATGCAATGAGCATACATTAGACGGAAATACTGCTAAACATTACTTTCGTTGCCTAAAAATGTTACACACAATGTTTACTCACATTTAAAGACACGTTACTTTAGTGAAAATATAATAGTATTTTATGAAAAAATAAAAAAAAAAATATTTTATACAAATTATAAATAACTATACATAAAAATTCGCGAATAAATCTAAAGTATATGACTTTTTGTTCGCATGTAAAAGTAATAAAAGAATTGATGAGTGCGATGTATCAATGTCATGTTTTTTCATATTTCTCGCAATGATAACTCTTTCGACATTTAATCAAGTCAAATGTGAACTGTTCTTTGTTACTATTTGCTTACGCGTCATGTTTGATTATTCTACAATTTTTCTTTTATGATCCACCTTTGTTATTTGGACTTAATTTTAATTTATCAATGACGGATTTTGCTTAGGGCTTAAGAATAACTACCGTATGCGTTTATGGGCTTCGACCAATAGAAGACACTATTTTAATCATCTTACTCTGGTGAATATTTAAATTTAGAAATTAAGCTTTGAAAGTAACGTTATAAAGATTAAGTAGCTATATTAAATTCATATAAATTAAATATTGATACGCCACCAAATTGATGTTGAGACAATCGGCAAAAGTATTAATCCGTATCATGTAAATGCAGGAGAACTCAATGAGATAAAATTACAATTACAGCCCGTGAATGTCCCACTCCTGGGCTAAGGCTTCCTCTCCCTTTTTGAGGAGAAGGTTTGGAGTTTAAAGTAACTCAAGCAATTTATATTGTGACACATTCTCATGATATTATGCTTTAGATTTACCACTTCACAATTAACATCCCAACTTTTGATGTCCATTATGCGCTCATTTATATACATATGTCCTACGGACCGATAGTATATTTAATACAATATAGAACATGAACGTACTCCTTTGAGTATATATTTCTTAACGATTGAAAATTATATCGCATTTAATATTTGCTCGTGAATTCAGTCCTCGAGTATAAAATATGAATGAGGAATGAGCATTCATATTTGGAATATGCGGAAGAATTGCATAATTGTGACCCATTCAAATGCCGCAAATCGCTAGCAGAATATACATACATATATCCGCTGAGCCGTCGCTTGTAAAACGATGAGATATATAACAGCTGAGTGGATTTAGTACAGGAATAATAAATGAATATTATGAGTTCAAATTCGTTCTTATTATGTCCCTTGTGTAATGAGATGGCCCAGTGATTAGAACGCGTGAATCTTAACCGATGATCGTGGGTACAAAACCAGGCAAGTGTATTTAATTCACCTCGTGCTTGAAGGATAATTAAAACATCGTGAAGAAACCTGCATTTGCCTAATTTCACTGAAATTCTGCCACTTGTGTATTCCACCAACCCGCATTGGAGCAGCTTGGTTGAATAAGCTTCAAACCTTCTCCTCAAAAAAGGAGAGGAGGCCTGAGCCCAGCTGTGGGATATTCATAGACTGTTACTACTAAATTGGAAATTCTGAAAACATTTTCTTTTATTAATATATTACAGTTAAAACTATATCTCGGTCAAAACTAATGTTGAAAACAATATTTTTTGCACATTTTTTATCATATAGCTCCCTGCCTTTTCAATCGTTAATTTTATTTTTCATGATTCTGTTATATTTTTTGAACATCAACTAAATCACAATAATTACCTTACTCATTAATACTCGGTTTGTATTAAAGCTGAAGAATCAATCGACAACAATGGATGCAGTAAGAAATTTAAAAAATAATTTTCTCCTTTGATATGCTCAGAAGGAATTTTAAAATAACACTAGAAATGCAATTAACTAATTTTATTTATTATATCTTTTAAGCTACAATTAGCTAACGACCTTTCCAACCAAAGGATGACGATCTAATGGCTTACGGTCAACTGTCAAGTCGTCTCATCGAATATATATTACATATATGTTTAATATTACAGTATGAATTTAGTTGACTGCCACGTTGGTCTAGTGGCTTGATATAAGGCTGCAGACCTGGAAGTTCCTGGGTTCAATTCCCAGGTCGGGCCAATAAAAAGTTATATTGTTTTTCTATCAGAAATAGCATAGCATAGCAATTCTCAGTAGCAGCCTGGAGTCTGGAAGTTGGAAGTGTGTACACTCCCGTGCCTTGGAAAGCACGTAAAACCGTTGGTCCTGCGCCTAAACTTTTCCGGTCGTGTCGGATTGCCGTCCCATTGGATTATGAGAGTTAGGATATAGATAGTGTACCTGTGTTTCCGCACACACTTGTGCACTATAATATCTCCTGCGCAGTTAGCTAATCTCTCTTGAGATTGGCCGCCGTGGCCGAAATCGGCTTGGAGGACATTATTATTATGAAGGTAAATAAATATACAAACAATACGAATCATCGTAACAATTTTATGACATTGCTGGCAAGCTCTTTGCCATTCCGTTAAGATTACTATCTACTAGAGAATCCTTGTTCTTAGATACACTGTGTATACCCAGACACACATAAAGAAATAAAACATATATTTGGAAATATAAATCAACCAAATAAATGTTTTTATTGATAAATTACTTTTACATTAGTCTTTGCTTAAAAGGTTATTTTGACTGATAAAGTATTGAAACTGTAACATACCTACAAATAATTTTATTGCCTACAAAAATATTACACCAAAAAGCTCATGAAATAATAATAATATATTTTATTTATTTCATGTGATGTTGCTTTAGGATAGTGTTGGCGGAGGAAATATTTTATAAGCACAAATAAATAAACAACAACAGCTGTATTTTGACTATCAATGAGAAATAACGTCAGACATATTCAATGATTTTGATATTGGTTTCAATTGGGAAGTAATTCATAAATTAAAAACTAAAGTAAACTTTACTTAAGTAATTTCTTATAAGTTTTATTTTATAATAATATCCTGGGATATTATTCAGACACAGCCATCTGATCCCAAACTAAGCAGAGCTTGTACTATGGAAACCAGACAACTGATATAATAGATATACTTTAAAAATTACACCAGGACTCAGGACAAATGGACTTGTTCATGCACACAAATCTCTGTCTTAGGTGGGAATCGAACCCACAACCTTCGGCGTGAAAGGCAAGTATCTACCAACCACACTAACCGGCCCGGCCGTATTTTGGGATATGTCATATTAAAGGATTATATTAAACGTACACCACTGTTACCACTGCCACTGTTTCGGAATGTATACTGAATAGAAAAGAATAGATTCAGTGGCCCTTAACATCCAAATATACTTTTATATACATAATTGACATACATACGTTTATATAAATATTATACTAAGCAATGCTAGCAAAACCATGCTGGGTTTGTACAGTATGTATATAATTATATATGTATATACTGAGTGGCGATCGTCTGTACAATATATAAGTGGATGCGCTGCAGCGCTATCCCTACTCATTTCAATAAAATAAATAAACCTACTCAATGACTAAAATAGATACATGTGAAAATTTTAATGACGATTGCTCAACAGCTTCGAAGTCTATTAGCTCAAACAGATATAACCAACTTCCGTTTATATGTTATAAGATTTCACCTAAAGGCTTACTATGGACATATTTTATATACTTGACCTCTTATCCGCCTTAAAGGAGAAACTGAATAAAAGTAAAAATCTAAGTTGCGTTGCAATCATATTTGCAGTCGAGTAAGACCCCGCTATATGAATACAGAAAAGTATTTTTTGCTCGAGTCTACGGCACATTTTTGCTATTATAAAGCACTAAACGAAATTATGCAATATTTAAAACTGGGTCTCTCGTGAAGTCCTTGGACTGATTTAACTTAAGCAAGTATTTTATTTAAAAAAGTAAATTATATTTTAAATAAAATTTAAAATGTTTTAGTCCTGTAGTTCGTTAAGAACTACAGCAATCGTTTAAGCGGTGGCGTGCTTTTTTATATTTAAAAAAACATCTGACTTGAGTAATTGTAACATTCTATAGACTGTTCAAGATGCCTGTATAACTTGAAATGCATAGATTTACTGTCATATATATACGTCACAGCCAGTAAATGTCTCACGACTGCACTAAGTCACCACTCCTCTACATCAATGTATGTATGGATGGTGTGTGGATACAAATGGCTGTCCCCATAGCAGCTAAAAAAGGTTAATTGCTTTAAGTTGATTTCAAGAAAATGAGACTTTCGTGTGTTAGCAATTAATTCTTGCTTACTAAAACTGTTTTTATTACGTTTTATAGCATTACTAAACAACACGCCTGACAGAATTGTGCGTATCACTTAAACGTTACTCACAGAAATGTCTCAAAAAATTAACATGAAATTTAACTCTCATCCTAAATAAATATAACCTCAAATATAATACAATACTTTGAAGTTGATGTCATGAAAAAACAAAAAAAGCTCTTCAACCTACGACAATATAAAATGAGATCAGAAAACCGTCTATAATTATAGGGATGTTAAACAGTTAAATACAAACACGAGGCGTTGTATAACTGAAAGCGAATAAAACACATTTTATGTTCCTGTCAATGCGGGCCGCCTTTGTTCCGATTTACTCTTCTGTGTCGCATAACATTATCGTACGTTATAAATGGAAACTTACCGCCCGTATGTACATAACAATAACGCGCTTTCCTTCTACTTCGCCTCTTTTTTACTGCCTTCGAATTATAAGGAAAACTAATATAAATTTGCCACGAATTAGCGTTTCTTCATTGGCCGACCCGGCGTGTTGTCGGCACCAAGTCTTCCACTGGCATCTTTATGTATGTGTTGTGTATACACGCGAGCTTCTGTGTGCGTGCGAGTTGTTCTCGAATTTTCTCGATCAGTTATATTAGTAAATAATCAAATGTGTCTTTAGTCACACGGAAATAATAAAAAAACTTGTATGTTATTTAGTTTTTCAAATAAATTTTAGTACATGCCATCCGAATATCTCATTTTTATAATTGGATGCAACCAAAACCATATATTATGTATGTACATTTTTATAGAAATATGCGTCCACTGATTTCGGTGTCGATGCCGGAGCTGGGCCGAGTCGGCCAATGAAGAAACGCCCAAGAACGGAATAACGTAAGTACAAATTAGGTGTTTTAAAGGTATTACAAATGTGAATTGATTTAAAAAGAAAATTTGATTTGACTCATTTACATTTAACCTAGTCGCAATGTATGGTAAGTAACAATAAGTAAAAACTAAGCTATAGTCTGTGTATTTCTTTATATAATATGTTTCTTTTACTAATGCAACATGACAATGTTTTTTATAAAATAATTAATCTCCTTTATTTTTTTTAATTAGTTTCAATCCTAATGTCCTCCGGACCGATTTCAGTCACGGTGACGATCTCGAGAGAGATTAGACAACTGCGCAGGACATATTATAGTGGTAGTAGGTACACTCTCTATTCCCTAACACTCATAATCCGATAGGACGGCAATCCTAGACGACCGGAAAGAAATAAGGCGCAGGACCAAAGGTTTTACCTGCTTTCTGAGGCACGAGAGTGTAGACACTTCCAACTTTCAGACTTCGGGCTGCTAATGACAATTTTCGACAGTAAAACCCAATAACTTTTATTGGCCCGATCTTGGAATTTGAACCCAGGACCTCTGGGTCCGCGGCCTTACATCTAGCCACTAGATCAACGAGGCAGTTGAAAATTTTATTTATACATAATACATAATTAATGAAACTTCAATCCCATCGGGTGTCCCACGGCCAATATCGTACTTATTATGAATTTAATAATAATATAAACAAATATATGTGCTTTTATAAAAAGTATTATTAAAACCAAAAAAATATTCAAATAAAAATTTTATCACGAAAAGCAAAACGGCCTTTCACATATTGCAAATATTGCATCCCGGCCAGGTCACTGCGTGAGTACTTCCAATGCCGCTGTGAAGCGAGCTGGTGCGTACTCTGACTGCGTTTACGTTCATGCTGTTGCGAACAAACTAACAGCTCTGTTACATAAACTCGTTGATTAACTCTTCCTATAGTCAAAATAAATCAAGTGATACTTTTAATGCAGCACTGATCATTATTATATTTTTATTTAGTTTTTTTTTTTTATGTTAAATCCCCGCTTCAAAATCTTACAATTTTAATTGTTTAATATTAAATAAATGCATCGCATTTGCTCGTTGGTTAACAAAATCCGCGCTTCGTTGTGAAACATATATTTGCGCACCTTGAGGGGCTGGCCCACTCGTACGCCGTGACCGCAAGCGGTATGACGCTCGCTTTCTTATACCACCATACCCGCTCTGCGCTGTCACTCTCTACTCTCTTGTGTGGGAACGACGCGCATACTATAATATGCTTCTTTGCTATAAATATATTTTAGTAACGAAATTTCATATTTTTGTTTATTTCTATCCATATATATTTATTACTTTAATTTTATTATAAATGATTAATCATTTATAATAAAAGCAAAGATAAAACCTTACGTTAAATCCAGAAACGATACGAAATACAAATCTATCAAAGTCGTATACATATTATTTGTCTAACAAGTAGATTGTAAGGTGTCATTAAAAAAAGCAGTATTTATACAAAACTAAGCAATAAGTAAAAAAACAAAAACAAATGAATATAAAACGAAAATTTCTCTTTGAGCGTAACGTTAAAATACGAAGTGTCTCGTAATAACAAAACACGTTCCGACGCAAAGCACCGGCCCCACTGAACCCGGTCGTCGTTTCGACATAGGCATTATATACTGACTATATCGAAATATTTTTTATTATTTTGTATTTGTTTCTTAACTATGTATATAAACATATTTGACAAACTATTTGGCGCGCCTCGAGTAAGGCATATATCCAGCAGTAGATGACGATTGCCTAACGACGATGCCGATAATAACACTTTTTGCACTAAAAACTGCGATGTGTAAACATAAGCTTGTTATATAACTCCTACCTTATGTACTTGTAATTATATTATATATAACTTGCCTGTTAATTTTACAAACCTCTTTCACGCGCCATATATAATAAATAATTAAATTTAAGAAAGCATTAATAAGTACTTTTGAATTTTCATAATATGAATACTGAACTACTGGTAGGGCTTTAAATACATGCGTCACGTTCTTTTATAATCAACATGTTATATTGTGTGTTGTCTTATTTACGATTTCAATTTCTACTTCAACAATCCGTTGCTACTTATGAACGTTACTCGTACGTTACTCTCTTAAAAGCTCTCCGGGGACGAGTGTGTAGTGGTAGTGGGATGTAATCGACGTTCAATTTTGTGAGGTGACTGATAATAGCTGTTCCTAGTCCGATTGATTCTCAACGGACAACTTATTTTCACTATAATATATATATATATAATTAAAAATGCTTAAATATATTTTCGCTTTAAATTTGTTTCGCAGTTGAGACATTGAAAGTTATAGTTATTATGCAAAAAGTTCTTTTTAAACTTGTAGCACCCCGTGCCTTATTGCCTCCACTACAGACAGAAGGTTCATTAGGTTTAGACGATCAAATTGCAACTTAAAGGCGAAATGCTGTTAGTATTCTTGCCCACCATTCCGTGCGGTCATGTTTTAAAATCAAAATATTTTTATTCAAATAGACTTTTACAACTATTTATGAAGTTTGCAGTGTGCAACTATTTTGTAATATTCATTTGAATGTACTGTATGTAAATACTTACGTAAATGTAAAATACTTATATAAGTCCTAAATGTAAAAAATCTTATGTTTGTTAAAATTTGAAACAATTTTAAATGCGAATATTTTTTGACTTTTATCTCAAAAGCCACGACTTTTTAGTAGAGAAACTCGTTTATATAATAAAAAAAATTACGCATCCCACTAACGAGGCATTTAAATTACAATCCAACAATTCTGCTTAAAATATCTCGCTCTTCTTATTTTTTGCTGGATTTCCGTTTCCGTTTATTTTTTACTTTCGTAAAAAATATTTTGGGGATTTTCCACTATACTGGACACCAACCCGGGCGTAGAGTGTACTCGCATGCACATAGCTGCTGTTTTTACTATTTGTTGAACTGAATCTAAAGATAATCTAAAGATCATCATCATCATCATCATCATCATCACCCTTTTCGCGTCCACTGCTGGACATAGGTCTCTCCAATTGCACGCCACTGCTCCTCTCCAACCGCTGCCAGCCACCTTGCGTATGTCGTCACTCCACATAGCTGGAGGGCGTCCTACGCTACGTTTGCCAAGGCGTGGTCTCCACTCCAGAACGCGTCTACTTCAACGATCGTCGGTTCTGCGACATATGTGTCCAGCCCACTGCCACTTCAGCTTACTAATCCTTTGGGCTATGTCGATAACCTTGGTTCTCTGTCGGATCACCACATTTGGGATTCGATCCTTCAGAGAAACTCCGAGCATAGCCCTCTCCATAGCTCGCTGAGCGACCTTAAAATGGTGGACCAAACGCACTGTCAGTGTCCACGTCTCGGCTCCGTAGGTCATAACCGGTAAGACGCACTCATTGAAGATGTGAATGTGAATCTAAAGATTTGAAATTATATTTATTATATAGTAAAAGTTCCACTGTTGGACTAACACCTCATCTCATTTTGAGGAGAAGGTTTAGAGCTTCCACCACGCTGCTTTATTGCAGTTTGATGGGTGCATATATGGTAATTTACTATGTGATACTTACAGATTTCCTTACATAGTTTTTTTTCAGCAAGCTCGAGATGAATTATAAACATAAATAAAGTATCTCGAAATTCACTCGTGGTTAGCCAGATTTGAAGCCGCAATATTCGCTTAAGATCTACGTGCTTAACCACTGGGCTCTCACGTTACACGAGCTTAACGAAAACATAAGTAGTATTTGTATTTAAATGAATAATTTTAAATAAAATAAAAATTAAAACTACAAATTTGATAGCAATTCATACACGAGATACTTAGCTATAGTTAATTATGAATAAGTAAAATGTAACTTAACGACTTTAGAACAAAAATATTTTACAATCTTATTGTAAATGTTTGAATATTTTAAGCATTTTAAGATTGTTTTGTTTTGTTAATAGCATTAATGTTAACTTATGTTATAGTTTTTGTATTAAAAATAGATACTCCCTTCTAAATGAATTTGAGGCAGCGATGACGAGTTAAATTTTAATCTATCTCTAGCGTCGTCTTTCAAGGACTATAGAAAAAAGAAATCCAAAACGATAGCCTCCTTTTTTGAATTCAGCTATGAATTAAAAATATACATCTCAAATTACCTTCGTCATTCAAATATCATGATTATTATCCTCACTAATCTTAAAGGAAAGTAAGTGTTTTTTTTTTATGCTTACATGTTTTAAATATGAAAGTAGGGGTTTCGTTTCGTTACACACCTCTGCGGTGAAGCTATCGACAAGCATGGTGAATCATTAGCTGTCAGCCTTAATATCTCCAAGGCTTTCGACAGGGTCTGACAGGTTCGACAGAAGTCTTCTCTTCAAGCTGCCGGCATACAATCTGCCTGTTCAGATCTGCACCTGGATAGCCAGCTTCCTGCATAAGCGGAGGCTCCGTGTCCTAGTTGATGGTAGCGCTTCAAAATTCCATATAGTAAATTCTGGGGTCCCCCAGGGATCTGTGTGATATGCTCTCCCTTGGGAACACTACTATACAGACGATAGTACAGTGCATGGTGGATACCAAGGAGGCGCAGTAGCTGGGCCAGCGGAAATTGAAGAGAGGTGGGAGGATCTTGTCATTTAACTCGATAGAACGTTAGAACTCATCGCCAAACGGGACTCTGATAATCTTGTTGAGTTTAATGTCAAGAAAACACAGGTTGGCGCTCTTACAGCGAAAAAGTCACCATTTTCCCCTCTTTTCTCCCTCTGTGGCACTACGCTGGAGATACAAAGCAAAATCGCCAAGCCGGGGATTGACGTTTTTATTTATTTATTTAATAGGAACACTAACAATATACATATTAAATGGTGGCATTCACAGTAACATTCACAGAGAAAAAATTAACTTCGGATAATTATATGAATTATACGGTTTAATTTAACGTTAGGTGTGATCTTAGTCCAAGGGATCGAGGCTTTTATAAAAACAGCTTCACGGAAACTCGGAGTTCTGAACAAGGTGCGGCGTTTTTTCACGCCACAACAACTGTACCTGTTGTACAAAACACAGGTACGGTTTCGCGTTAAATATTGCTCACACCTTCGGAATGGCTCCGCTAAGTGCCTACTGGAGGCCTTGGATCGGTTGCAGCGACGTGCGGTCCGCATTATTGACGACGTAAAGGTCACAAATACCCTCGAGTGTGTCACGGCGAGTGCTCTGAGGAATTATTCTTTCTAATTCCTGCTTCCCCCTTCCTTCATAAGTCTACGCGAGCTGGCTCTCGATGTCATGGCTTCACTGTGACATCAATTCCATCGTGCACAAAGAAATTTGGTAACTCCTTTCTTTGTCGCACTGCCAAAAAATGGAATTCTTTACCAGCTCACGTGTTCTTCTCCTCTTAAAACCCGGGTTCCTTCAAACGAGGCGTGAAGAGGCATCTTGCAAGGCCGCCAAGGTGGGGCCGGCTAGTGCAGAACATTTTTCCCGACTGTACTGGCCGTCGTAGCGTTTAGACTCTACTACCATTTACCATCAGGTGGAGTAGAGTCATTTACTCTCCCGGAAAATATAAAAAAAATCTTAATCGGTCATTATGATTTTTGCACACACGTTGCCAGGGGTACAAAAAAGGGGACAGATTACCTCCTCCTCAAACGCAGACAAAGCCGAGGGTGGCATTGTTTATTTATACAGTTTAAAGGCAGAACAAAGATTAAACAAATACAATTATAATTTTATTTAGAAATGAAACAATAAAGGTGGATGTTTCAATCATGGGTGAATATTTCTTCTTTAAAATCTATATTTAGAAGTAATAAATAAATTTTAAGCATGAATAGTTACCTCTAAGTGCCCAAACCGTTAAAGCATATAATAATTATCTCCCGTGTAATCTGCAGCAGCCGAATGCTCCAAGCGTTTCATTAACAAAGGTAATATGAATGCGAATATAAAAGGTTTTTATCTTTGAACTTGTTTTGTTCTTCTTTAATTAAATAAATGCTTATTTCTTTTACGTTTCGAATAAAAAAATAGCTTAGTAATTGTTATAACATTGAATTGTATTATTCTTATTTCAATTATTACCCTGTTTTTAATACTTTGTGTTTGTCGAATTAAACGCCTCCAACAGTTTTATGATTTATTAAAAAAAACTAAAATGACTTCAAAGATAAAATAGTAGCACTTAAAAATACTCAATTGGGTTTCTGTTTTTGTAATGTAAAATTAACTATTGTAATTTACAGATTTTATTTACGCAAGCGGAGGAAAAGAGACTCACCTGATGAAAAGTTACTATCACCGCCCACGTGTGCAACACCGGAGGGCTTGCAGGTGTGTAGGCTGGATTAACATTTTTTATTTCAAATAACTGGCTGGCATGGATCACTTTATGGTAAGTGGTCAAACCGCCCCTAGACAATGGCGCTTAAATATTAACCATCCTTACATGGCCATTGGACGACCAAACTTTAGAACTATGGGTTGTCCCTTTTGCCTATAGTCCTCTAGCTAACTTACCTTTTAAACTGGTCAGTACAACAATTCTAAGTATCGTTGTGTGGCGATAAAATTAATGATGATTGGATGGTATATACAACCAAGTCAAATGATATTATTGTTGAATTTTTAAATCGTTGTCATACTCGTATCTCACACTCATATTACGTAAGAGGTTTAACTCAATTCCATTTAACTAAGTTAAACTTGTATGCATTTTCATTTAAAACTTTCCCGTATGTAATTATAAAGTCGTTAGTTATTTTAAACTAATATTCTGCGTTTACCGAGTGAGCTTTTACATGGAATTATGTAATTTGTGTTTTAGTGCTATGATATTATGTTTATTCTAAAGTTTTGAGATATGAGTTGTAACCCTTTAAATTTTAATTTTTCGATATTTTAATTTTTATTAAAATATTGTATTTATTTTACCTTTTTTTAAGGCTGGAAAAACGCGTTACGCGTTTCTCTCACGGGAACAGTGGGGGGTTTGTGGGGCTCACCGGTGTCCAAGGCTCCGAGTGCGCCCCGAACATCGGAATACCCACTAAAAACCAGCGCCACGGGATCACTTTCGATTGCTACCGTGACCCTCTGGTATTTATTTTACCAAATCTAACCAGCTTTTAAATAAATTACGGTTATCGAATCGGCATTCATTGTTTCGACATTTATTATCTGTTCTGCTTGAGTGATGGCAGCACTACGTTGTTCGCCGTTCGGTCATCCTTTTGATCGTTGAGCAGGCGCCGATCGCTTACCGATGCCTGTCAGTTTAAAACGATTAAATATATTCCTTTTAGTAAGTATATTTGTTGAATATAGTGGATTATTGGCATTAAATATATTGTTTGTACATTTAGTATATTGGTTTTTATATTCGTTTCAGATTATATACAAAATTATACTAACGGAGGGTTACCTACGTCTACTTTGTAAAACTTATTTGAGGGGTTCGGATTACCAAACCGTAAGTAAAACACATTGTATTTGTTTATTCGAGGCATATTATTTGTTATTTGAGTAGTATTTAATCTATTCTTCGTTTAATTCCAGTCTTTGTATCAAAACCGTGCCACGTGCAATATAAGTCATATATTGCCTTATTTCTACATATTTAAACACCAGGTGACTTGATGCATAAATTATATTCAATAATCAATATACCACGTGGTTAAGTATTTATTTTTAATCGATTTCTTCATATTTTATTCAAAAACTGGACATTAGTGATAATACAATAAATTAGGTGACCTGGGTCAAATCCTAATGTGATTCGAATTGTTTAAAGGCCTTGTCTCATTAATTTAAATATAGCTCTTGCTTTCTAATATTATTTTATTGCTAATTTAGCAATAATTTTTCATATTTTGACACTTTAAAAGTTAACATTAATAACTTCAAATGTGTAACTTATTACTTGGTTTTAATAACTTATTCTTCTTTGTACCTGTGCTTAGGGCATTCTTAGGACCTTCTTAGTGTTTATGCAAGGTTGTTAATAAGTTGTTTTGTTCACAGGGAGTGTTTTTTTTTCTTTAATTTTATATATACCTTGTATATTACATTACAAAGTAATATAATATTGTTCGTTGGACTCAACCTAGGAATTGTTGCTGATTTGGAGCTGTTGGAGACTCTGCTATTTTGTGGAGGAGAGGCTGCTTGTCCAGTGGCCAGCTGTTGTTGCTGGTGCTTTTTGCTGATTCGCACTGCTTTTATTTATTTGCTCACTCATTGTGACACTGCGTTCAGGGTTTGCTTATCCTGATTATCCATTTACATCTAACACTTAATTTTAACCGATACTCACCAGCTCATCTATTATTATCTCATATTAACTTAATTGAACAGATACTGCCAACGGCCCACCCCCTGATTTTTATGTTGTAAATTTTATAATTAAAATTTTATAATCTTTATGACGAGTTAATTAATGTAGCGGTCTTGGTGGAACAAACCTCTTACATCATCCCCGCGATAGAGTATATATGTATGTACGTACGTATATAATAAGGTAAATAGTAGTAATTTTATATTATTTTCAACATTGTGTAGTGTAACTTTACACAATTTATTAAATAATAATATGTAGATTAAGTGTCTGATGTAAGTGAATAATTGTTCATTATTGGATATAAACCCTGTCTAAACTCTCTAAGCTCTCAAACTCTCTCAAGCGTTAGTTCACTCCAGGCCATCTTTACACAAGACAAAAGAAAAACAAGTCGTTTTAATGAAAAATTAAATTTTAATTCAACGAAGACTGTCTTTATTACGTTTACATTTAATTTCACGTCAGTTTGCGTCTTCGCTTACTATCAAATAAAAAAAAACATTGAATAGAAGGGTCGCCTTGTGATTGTTCCATATTAGCAGAGCGAGCTGCTATTAAAATAATTGTGTACAGTTAATATCACCAACTTCTAGCTCTACCCATTCTCGTTAAATAAGCAATTATTGAAAAAAAAAATTAATACGAGTTCAACTAAAAAGCGAGTAACTGAAATGTAGAAAATAAAAATTTTCCTGTCATTAATATGAACTTTTTTATTTTAGACCTAAAAAGCTTGTAACTTAACAAATAGTATGAATGTTTTTTTTTTGAATAAGTACAAAATATCAAGCCATTCAAAACCCAACCCTTTTAAAAATATTATGAAATAATAAAAACAACTATAAACATCGCATTCAGAACTCAGACCGGAATATGTTAACGAATGAGTTTCTAAAAAAAAACGATTTTCCGCCATCGAAAGTTATTGAAAAAAATAACGAAGTTCGAACAAATAACCGCAGCGATCAATCAAGCGGCGAGAATTGGATCCGGAGATATAGCGCAGGTGAAAATGAAACTATTGATAACTCCAAAAACCTAAATGATTCAGATAACTAAGCATATTCTCTCATTAGTATGGTTTGAATTCAACTATTTTGCCTGAATGTATACATAAAATAAAAATGTGACTAATCGCTTTCTGTACATAGAAGATATTTGAGTTAAACTGTTAAAGGGGGCTTTTATCAACGCAATAGAACCCAAAACAATGATTGTTATAATTTTTGACTGTTTGTCTGTGCGTTTGTGCGCGATAATCTTGTGCTTTGAGTTATTTGCAGCGAACGCACGACTGTCGGAAACTTACGGCGCTCCTTGGTGACAGGGACCTGGTAAGCCACTGTCTGTATTCGCTTGGTTAATATTTTGTTAGGTTAGGGTAGCAGCTTATTAAAAAAACTATACATAACAACAATATATTTAATACACTTTTCATTTGTTTGTCGCTACTATAAAATATATATTTTTCTCATGGCCAATTGTATGTTGCCACCAATAAATACTAATATCCCACGAAAATAAAACCAATAATGTTGTATATACTGAAATATTATAAGTCTGCTGTTAGTGATTTCTTTGAGTTATAAGCGGTGGAAGCCATGGACACAATATGTATATAAAATATTTTTTGTGACGGGGTGGCTGGTTCATTTTTTGCCCAGATTATCGATAATGAGATTCAAAGGGGATATGCTGCTAGAATTCTGGCCACCATTCCTCGCGGTCGTGATTCGTTCAGTAAGTATTTTAATATTTCTTTTTATATATTTACAGCTTTACAGTTGTGATACTAGATGTACACAATGTTATGTACGTCTAATATCACTACAATGTTATTCCTGCAATAAAAACATTATAGGCTTTTATTTGGATATACTAGTAAAAAACAACCTTATCAGCCATCGTCATTATTGCTTGTAGTCAACTATGGCAGAAAACCAAATGACAAATTACATTACGTTACGATAATCGGTCATATTAACCTTATGTAAAGTAAAGTAACAGCCTGTTAATATCCCACTGCTGGGCTAAAGCCTCCTCTACCTGTTTGAGGAGAAGGTTCGGAGCTTATTTCACCACGCTGCTCCACGTGTGTTGGTAGAATACACATGTGGCAGAATTTCAATGAAATTAGACACATGCAAGTTTTCTCACGATGTTTTCCTTCACCATCAAGCACGAGATGAATTATAAACACAAATTAAGCACATAACCACTGGTGGTAGGGCTTTGTGCAAGCCCGTCTGGGTAGGTACCACCCACTCATCAGATATTCTACCGCAAAACAGCAATACTTGATATTGTTGTGTTCCGGTTTGAAGGGTGAGTGAGCCAGTGTAATTACAGGCACAAGGGACATAAAATCTTAGTTCCCAAGGTTGGTGGCGCATTGGCTATAAGCGATGGTTGACATTTCTTACAATGCCAATGTCTAAGGGCGTTTGGTGACCACTTACCATCAGGTGGCCCAAATGCTCGTCCACCTTCCTATTCTATAAAAAAAAAAAATGAAAATTCAGTGGTGCTTGCTCGGGTTTGAACCCACGATCATCGGTTAAGATTCACGCGTTCTAACCACTAGGCCATCTCGGCTTTTTAACCTTATGTATAAGTATTAAAAAAATCAGGTAAGGTAATTTTACTCACTCTTATCACAAGAAAAGTAAAAATAAATGAACTCATTAAAAGTTAAAACCACAGCAAAGCTAAACCTGTAAACACTGCGGACTAGCCAAGCACGTGCGTTGCGGTAATAACCAGCTCATACCGGTTACAGGCTGGTTCTTATTTGTGTTAGCGGCTTTATGCTGATCTAACATCGCCGTGAACTCATTATAGCGGCTTTGTAGACCTCGTAAAACATATTATAAAATAGGTTTACATTTGAAAGTTCTGTGAAATTAGCATTGTAAATTAATATTCCTTAAGTTAACCATACGTACGAGTAAGTACATATATAACAGACATTTAATAATAGTTGATATTTTTCTTTATATAATGTAATATTTAGATTAGTATTAATGAATTTATGCAACAATCAGTAAATATCCCTTTTATGTTCCTAAATTTTCTTTTCCGTTTAAGGAGGTCAGGAGCTTTTCCACCACCCTACTCCAACGCAAATTGGTTGAATATAATGGGGCGGATTTTCATCCAAAACGGTTTTCTTCTAGAATTATAAGCAAATTAAGGAAGAAGAAAAGAAGGAAAAACATCGTGAGGAAACCTGCATGTGTCTAATTTCACTGAAGTTCTGTCACATGTGAATTCTACCAACCCGCATTGGAGCAGCGTGGTGGAATAAGCTCCAAACCTTCTCCTCAAAAAGAGGAGAGGAGGCCTTTAGACCAGCAGTGGGACATTCACAGGCTGTTACGGTAAATAATAAATATTTTATTTATGGTTAACTTGGTGGTAAAGCTTTTCAAGTTCGTCTGGGTAGGTACCACCCACTTATCACATATTCTACCACCAGCAACGCTTAGTATGGTTGTGTTCCGGTTTAAAGTGTAAATGAGCCAGTAACTGTATACATGAGGGACGTAACATCTCAGTTTCTAAGTCGTCGTCGTTTCTAGGTCGTGAATTAACATTTAATATTTCTTACAGTACAGTATAGGCGATGTTGACACATCATCAGGCAAACTACCATAATGCCTACCTCTTTAAAAAAAAAGATATATAAAATAAATAACCGGCATATGTTTCTAGGTAGGACACAAAATTTCTTACTTTTGATTACGATACTGACGTAGATGATTGATCGCCTAAGCACGACAGATTGATCGCATTTGAGAAATGTTAGCAATTTTTTCCAATAACCTGAAAAAACTAATAATCTAGATGTGAACGTTTGAGAGTAATAATCGTATATGTGGCGATGTATTCGTTTGTGTAAAATTACGCATGTGTGTGTAATGTCTCAATTTATTTTGACAAATAAACTATAACGATCTATACATTTTGGCAGATAAAATATATATAACTAGTGATCTTCGCTTTACCGCGAGCTTTAGAATTATCTACACAAATAAATAAAATTGAAATGTCTGTATGTGATTTCAAAGTAAAATACCTCTTTTTAAGATATTATGGCTATTTGCGAGTTATCGAAAACAAATAACCATCTTTTTAAAAAGTTTTTACACTACTACCCAAGGGTTGTAATGTTTTTAGGTTTCAAGTATGTATGTATATATGTGAGTGTCGTTATTCCACCATAATTAAAGATTATGGTGGAATAACGATACTCACTGATTCCTGAACAGATTTTTGATGTATGGTATGATTACAATTCTTACACCATCCTGAGTGATACTGGCTATAATTTTATAAATTTAGGGCAGACTTATTTTTTCATTTACTTTATATGATGAGGTTTCTTTTTTAATAAAATTGTATTGAATATTTAACGAAGTCAATTACAACGTGTATTTTCTATTTCTAAGTATTTTTTAAGACTAATTTATCTACATCTGTGTAAGAACTTCTCAAGCTTAGTAACTAGATATAGGTACGACCGGTACAGCTCCCACCACCTCTAACAGCAAACTAATGAAACAAACTAATGTAACAGTCTTATTTCAACGGTTTTAGAGTTGCGTATTGAAATGTATAAAGAACCGTACTCGGACTTTTTGTGTGTCGTTTATCAGTAGGTATGATCTTTTAGATTAAAGTGTATAGTCTTACGCAATTTGCCCTTTTCTAGTATAATTTTACAAAAATTAGTTAAGCGGAAAATGGGTTATCTATTGATTAGTCATCGCAAGTACATAATAATCAATGCGCCTCCAACCTTGGGAACTGAGGCGTCATGTCGTCTCTTGTCTGTAGTTACAATTGTGATTATTGTTTTGCGAGTACGTACCTCTAAAGCTATCTAATTACCCAAACC
Source organism: Nymphalis io (assembly GCF_905147045.1). Classification (NCBI taxonomy): domain Eukaryota; kingdom Metazoa; phylum Arthropoda; class Insecta; order Lepidoptera; family Nymphalidae; genus Nymphalis; species Nymphalis io. The sequence continues at coordinate 283,937 of NC_065905.1, forward strand.
AATATTTTTTTTATTTTGTTAAGGATTAATACATTGTGACATTTCCGTAAATTGTTTGGGCAACGTTCGCTATGTAAGCATCCAGAACGAATTTTATTCAAACTACGTTGACATAATAAACTATATCTAAAAATATATGCACCAAATTACCTACTAGATAGCCTAAGTCCGACCTGTAAATATAAACTAAAACATTGTGAGGGGTTGTGATTGGGTTAGTAGTTTATACTTGAGTTCGGAAAAAAAAACTTATTACTTTTTAGAATAAGTATACTACGTGGTGAGCTTTGTGATTTTGCCGAATATGGCCGAACATATAATCATTCATCTACAATTTCTTACATTTAAAATTCAATAATGAATTCCTTGGATTGGATTTGCTTATTAAATGTTTCAAATCCCAAGTCAAACAATCTGCAATACTCCAGTACCTCCCTTAAGAATAAAACTCAAACACTAACTCAGGCACCGTAGCCAAAAGTTGATAATAACCTTTTCTTTCTTTAAAGATAATTATGCTCTCAGTCGACCTTTGATAAGAATCTCAGAAAAGTATAACTGTGACACTTGAAAAAAAGCAAATTAAATACAATTAATAAAGTGTTATTCGAAACCGACATTAAAATAAATGTTCACGAATATTTAAAACCATTTAAATATAAGTGCTATAAGGAACCATAGCTGTACGAGCGCTATTCACACTCAACAACTATTTTTATTTTAAAAGTCCGTTCACCGCGGCGAGTTGGCGCATTTTTGCTAGGAGTTCTAAATGAATTAGCCTTTTGTTAAAAGGTCGTTCCTCTCTAAGTTTTTACATGACGATTTTTCCCGTGACATTGTTCGCACGGAGTACGTTACGAGTATATTGATATACTGCTTTTGTATTGATTATACAACGGATTTTTTTATTTCCCGCTATAAAAAAATTCGAAGAACGTCATGTCAAATGACATTAAAATATGTCAAGGATTTTAAAGCGATCCATGTTTAATGTTGGTTTCAACAATGCTTTAAGGAAAAAACTTTACTATTTTCTATAACTTTTGTATTAATGATTTATTATTCATCTAAGGTAAAAAGTAAAGTTATAATATGTAAATACCCCACTGCTGGGCCATTTTTCTCCTGATGAGGATAAGGCTTTAAAAATGAAGCACGAGAAGAATTATAAATACAAAAGAAACTCATGGAACTTCAGTAGAGCTTGTGGATTCAAACCCACGGTTGACTTAAACCTCGTTGGTCCAAATACAATTTTCAACTGCCTCGTTGGTCTAGTGGCTTGATGTAAGGCCGCAGACCCGGTGGGCCTGGGTTCAATTCCCGGGTCGGGCCAATAAACAGTTATTGGGTTTTTCTGTCATAAAATTCTCAGTAGCAGCCCGGAGTCTGGAAGTTGGAAGTGTACACACTCCCGTACCTCGGAAAGCACGTAAAGCCGTTGCTCCTGCGCCTGAACCCTTTCCGATCGTGTCGGATTGCCGTCCCATCGGATTATGAGAGTTAGGGAATAGAGAGTGCACCTGTGTTTGCACACATACTTGTGCACTATAATATCTCCTACGTAGTTGGCTAATCTCTCTTGATATTGGCCGCCGTAGTCGAAATAAGTCTGGAGGATATTATATGACTTAAACCTAAATTTCATCCAAGACCTGTAGATTTGTACGGGTATGTTATAAGGTTTAGGTATTCCAACCATATCATATCAGTGTCGATTGTGAAATTGCTTAGAAACACGAATCAACGATTTTAAACTTGCAAGTAAATAATTTGAATACTCGTCAAGTTAAGACACGATTTATATTATCATTTTATTTTTTATAATTTCTTTTCGTTTTAATCTTAATTCCTTAAATACTTCAAGTATAAGATAATTGAATTTTATTCTATTCTATTTTTCTAGATTTTATTATTTATAGCTGTATTAGTTTACCTTATCTTGAATATGCGCTATTTGAAATAAACTTTTTTTTATTTATATATATTATATATAAACAAAATGATGCTCTATATAAAATATACCTCACAATAAACAGACCTTAACGAAATGTCCGTCAGCTTAAGTTTAACCACTCGCCGCTTCATCTTTGTTAATCTTCTTCGTTGAGCAGAAACGAAACATCTTTTATTTCTCAAGTTCTTTCAGATAGACCTTCTCTATGATACATTTAAACGAGAATATACTGGCGATGATATTAAACAAAGTTCTTCGAGACTAAATGATTATTTATAGTTATGAAGTTGTCACTGTTGTTTTGAGATATATTTAAAAAAAATGATTTTATTCATTTGTTCTAATTAAATAATGAGGGTACGTTTATTAGTAATGCCTAATTTAAAAAACTACTAAGAAATATACATATATATATATATATATATGAATGAATTTCATCTTCCTGTATGAGATCAAGCGCAAGACTTGACCCACATCATCGAGATCATCGAGGCATTTCATTTCTTTGTAACTCTTAGTGTGTATATGATAAAGGGCATTCATAAACGATCCGTATGCCACCACAGCCACTATTACTTGCACATAAGAAATTAATTGAATAAATGATTTTTAAACTTGCATTGTAAGTTCTATTTGTTTTCCATTTACTGAACACGGTGTTGAAACAATGTGATTCAAGTTTAAATATGTTCGCAATTCGGAAATATCGAGTTTTGTGAATCTGTTTTAACTTTAAACCGATAAGCCTCGCTCATTGTGAATTGCTCTTATCCCGTTAAAATGTTGTCGTACTGTGTTCATGTTACAAGAGAGGCACGTCCAGGTGTAGCGAGATATTTTTAGTTTAATTGGCGTATTACCTGCCTCGCATACACATACGAGGCAGGTAATACGTTTTGGTTCAATAAAGGCTTCTATTGTATATCTAATTTTAATTCTATGATTGTTTAAATAGTTAAGATGTGACAAACACTCATTTTCACGTTTATAATATTACTCGAGAAGTTTCTACTACTTACTAGTTAATTGTATTCTATAATCCGCAGTAGTACAGCTCCAAAAACGTCTTAGAAATAAGTCATTTGCCAAATCTTGGGACAGTTATATGCAGTTTCTGTAAATACAATTACTGTAATATTTATATTCACATATAATACCAAAAAAAGAACCTCAAACTAGGAACGAAGAAGGGGGAAAAACATAGCTTAACGCTGTCGCATATTAAAGTTAGTCCTATGCATATGAGTTGATATTAATGTGTTGGAATACAGTTACCGTAATTGTAATACTTAATGGCGTGCAATTTGTAGTTTTAGCTTAAATGTGAGTAGTGTTTATTGTTTTACAAATGAGTTGAATAGGAACTCTGTACGCTTTTAGGATTATCTTTCATTCTAAATTCGTAATTTTATTCTAATTTGTATCTAAAGTTTATTCACACTCGGTATTAGTTACATATGCACGGTCAAGGGAAGCGCATGCGACACGAAATAAATTTATCATCAAGGTTTATATTTTAATAACGAATGAACCGCAAATGTTCTTATTATACATAGTGGTAGGGCTTTGTGCAAGCCCGTCTCGGGAGGTACCACCCACTCATCACATATTCCACAAAACTGCGATACTTAGTATTGTTGTGTTCCTGATTGAAGTGTATAATGGCGAGAGTAAAAGTTAATATTTTACAGCGCCAATGTCTATGGCGTTGTAAAATATGCCAAGTTCTCAAGAGTCGTCACGAACCGTCTCGCCAGACGACTTGACGAGTTCCAGCCCCTAGAGCAAGCCGGCTTTTGATCAGGCTACAGCACCGTGGACCACAACCAGTAGGGCGCCCTCCAGTCAGGTGGACCGATGACCTTAAAAAGGTGGCGGGCACCAACTGGATGCAGAAGGCGGAGGACAGGGAGCTTTGGCGCACCTTGGGAGAGGCCTATGTTCAGCAGTGGACAATGATTGGCTGTTGATTGAATGTCTATGGGCGGTAATGACCACTTATCATCAGGTGTCTCATTTGCCAGATAGCCTAGCGATTTTAGATTAAAAAAATAGGTTTTTGGTTTAGTTGCCGAATATTAAGATTCGAAGCCCGGGTATTTAAAATTAACAAAACAAACATACCTGATATACAAACTTCAGCAAAAAACATGTCCTCCATAATATTGTTCTGTGGCATTATTATTCCATCATTATAATATCCAGAATGCTAGTTCTGTTACCTCTCTGAACTGCTAGGCTCGGTCGTTGATCTAAATAAGAGCCAGATTTGGATCACCAGAAGTGTGGACCAGTTTCTAAGAAATATATATTATTACTTTTTTATATCTGTGGACCACGAATCTATTATTTCAAAACCCATTTTATATTAATTTGTCTATTTTGTCTTTGTATATACGCTAAGCGAGATTTAAGTGGATCATAATATAGTAACCAATAGGTTTTATTATTAATTATATTTTTTTCCAAGACATTATAGACACACCGCACATTATGTAAAATAATTGTTCATCGGTAGAAAAATACAAAGAAGAATTGCTTTTATTTACAGCGAAAACATTTCTTTGCACGTTGTTCTGTTTCAAATATATACGGTAGTTCTTTCTGGGAACAAAAGCTATATAATACAAAAATGGAATATTAAAGAAGCTACTAAAGAAGCCAAGACCTTCATTTGAACTCCTTGAGAGGTTTAGCAATATGATCAACATTGTTTATAGCGCTGACTTTGCACAGACAACTGAATTTCAACCTTATTATCCTTGATAGTAAAATTTAAATTTGAACACGAAGAGCACACAGCGTTGAAACGCTATTGCAATATGTATAAGGATTGCAATTGTGAAGCGCTTTAAAGCGGATATTTTATTCAAAGTTGTACATTGCAAATAAACGCTGCAGGCGAAAACAAAAACTATTTGCATCGATAATATATAGAATACATTGGAATAGAAGGAAACAATTACTTTGGAATACCTCTCAAATGCAAACTTATTTATATGTTGATGTACAGAAAACGTTAGACATGGGAACTCATACAAGTAACATCTCTTTTATTTAAATAATATATTCTTATAGACCAGTTGTAAAAATGACTTTTTTAAAGAGAATACATAAATAAGTATTGGAATTTTTATTTAAAAATAAACAAATAACAAATAAAATTATCAACAATAACAGTACAGTAACAGCCTGTTAATGTCCCACTGCTGGGCTAAGGCCTCCTCTCCCTTTTGAGGAGAAGGTTTGGAGCTTATTCCACCACGCTGCTCCAATGCGGGTTGGTAGAATACACATGTGGCAGGATTTCAATGAAATCCTGCCACATATGTATTTATTTTTTGAATGACACATGGAGGTTTACTCACGATGTTTTCCTTCACCGTCAAGAACGAGATGAATTATAAACACAAATTAAGCACATGAAAATTCAGTGGTGCTTGCCCGGGTTTGATCCCACGATCACCGGTTAATATTCACGCGTTCGAACCACTGGGCCATCTCGGCTTTTTTCAACAAATACTTTAAATGCTAACAAAAACCAACGAAAACGACAAATATCGCTTGACAACGTAATTGTATATTCGAAGCACCCAAACTTCGCGCCAAAAGTAATATTCCTTGTCTGTGATGCGCTTTTCTTTTTTTTTAATATATTCCTGCACAATGAATTGATACATTCGGCCGAAGATTGCTAAAAATAATGTCTTCAAAGCTAGTCGTTATCATTGATAAAATATAATAAAATGTGTACGTCAGGGGATGAACACCAGATGTCGTAAAACATTTCAAACTATTTTTTTCATGGGTTTGGTCTAAGCTCATGAACAATTTCATCTCATGACGCATTTATATATTACCGAGGAGAGTTGGGCAGCTGTATTGAAATAAATAGTTTCCTAAGTAAAATAAATGTATTTTTACGTTGCGACCGACGAAGTATACGCGTAAGAGATGAATAGAAATATTTAATAAACGTTTCTTTATATAATAAGTAGGCGGACAAGCAAATGGGCCACGTGATGGTAAATGGTCACCCTCCCATAGACAATGGCATTGAAGTAAATGTTAACCGTCGCTTCCATTAGCAATGCGCCTCTAACTTTGAGAACTAGGATGCTATGTCCCTTGTACCTGAAATTACACTGGCTCACTCACCCTTCGAACCGGAACACAACAATACACAAATAAGTACTCGGTGTATACTGTTTTGCGATAGAATATCTGATGAGTGGGTAGTACCCACCCAGACGAGCTTGCACAAAGCTCTACCACCAGTGAAAAAAATAAAGTAAATTACATGATACTACATGTACTGATAAGTACATGAAAACTAATTAGTGTTAGTTCAGATTTGATCCTGTAATCATTTAAATTGCTTTGTTCTAGCCACTGGGCCATCTGCCTCTATATTTATGCTACAAAAGTAAAAATTGAGTGATTTTAATGTTAAAATTTCATAAAATTCATCAAATTGAACACACCCCCGCCGGGTTGTTAACTGGCGTGGATTCAATTACTTGAACTGCGATCTGCGATGCGATAAAATCTTTTACTATAGTAAATATTTTACATTTTTTTTATGTTATTACTTTTGAAGTAAAAAATAATATTCTATAAATGCTATATCTTTGTAATAACTTTTGAAATATTTGATACGACTTTTTTTACTTTATAATTATAAAAGTTGGTAAAAGCAATAAGGTAGATTTTTGCTTGGTTTGCTTGATTTTGATTGATTAGTTTTAAGTAAAATTCCGTATAGAGATCAAGGTATAATTTGTAAGTAACATAACTTCAAACGATATTTGCTTAGGTTTGACGTGGTGATGATGAATTAGTGACCTTATTATAAAAGAAATAAAACTAAAAATAAAATATAATCGTTGAGTTTATCGAATGAGTTTATTTATTATTATAATGTTCTTTAACATTAGTAGAACATCGCTTTTTAAGATATTATTTGAAATTATATAATGTGAAGGATAAATATGTCCTAAATATTAATTTATATATATTTTAACGAGCTATTTTATGAGTTAAAATAGCTTTTTAAGAAATGTTAACCATCGCTTACATCACCAATGCGCCACCAACCTTGGGAACTTAGATGTTATGTCCCTTGTGCCTGTAATTATACTGGCTCACTCAAACCGGAACACAACAATACCGAGTACTGCTGTTTTGCGGTAGAATATCTGATGAGTGGGTGGTACCTACCCAGACGAGCTTGCACAAAGCCCTACCACCAGTAAAAAGTAAGCTTTGTAGCAAGCAAGTAATTCATTATTTTTGACCATTATTTAAAAAATAAAAATGCACATACGTAGTAGTACTATCTTTGGAAAGATAAATGCTATCGCAGACTTTTTTTAGAAGTTTTTATGAAGAACCATACATTATTTTCGAGGAACTTTAACATTATTATGGATTAGGAGAGTTAGGGAATAGAGAGTGCACCTGTGTTTGCCCACACACTTGTGCACTATAATATCTCCTGCGTAGTCAACTAATCTCTCTTGGTTTGGATTGGCCGCCGTGGCCGAAATCAGTCTGAAGGACGTTATTATTTATTTTATTGTGTAAACACCTACTACCAACGTATTGTTTACCACTTTAATTACTATTTTCTTTTGTTTATAGTCGTAATGGATACTACTTATTTTTTTTTTCTTTTATAATTTGAATTATATTATATAACATACATAATATTGTATTACTCTCACAAAATTATTGATATTACAGGAACGACGAACTACCTACATAATATTTTCTTTAAGTTGTAACATTTCTCATGTAAGTGACTGTATTGTCTTTTTTAAGAAATAAATGTCTATATACTGAAACCGACGTTAACATTTCACCGTCACTTCAACTGCTTATTATTAAATTACGTTGATTAACACACTCGAAATTGACGGTTTCATTTTAACACACTCCTTTTAGTGTCACTATTAAACTGGGAAAACAATATCGCGGGTAAATATATGTTCCGATGTTTACCATTAGGAAAGATAAACACGTAACAATTAAAGTTTCGAAGAGGTTTCACTAATAATAATCACACATTAATTAAAATAAAATTTGTACTAAATAGTTTCATAGTTAAGAGGCGAAAGAATGATTAGAATACAAATTAGATCATCGTCGAATTTTTTGTACTTTCCTTAATATATATTTACCTCATTTTATTTTAACATTACAAAAAGAACAATGAAAATAATACATGATGTTCGTTACATGGGATCATTGCAGTCACAAAAACAACTAATATTTCATCCCCAGGTTCATCAAGCGTCGACAAATAAATTGAAACATGAATATAATATTAATTGATAAATAAGTAAATTCATGTATAATAATAGGAAAAAACATTATTCAGCTTTATTTATTTAATATGAAAATAGTTAAATTATTTAGTTACTTAAGTATAGATTGGTTTAAAGATATTGAACCAATCGATATCTTACATGAAATTCTAAAACTAACATGTAACTTATCTCAGATACTTTTAATTAAAAGTAGAGAATCGTGTAATCTGAAACTAAGTTCGGAAGTTCCCGTGTAAGCGAAGGGAGTAGGCCTTTGTTGATAGTGTGGATATTGAAGCAATCAATAACAAGCGAATGAACTTTGTATACAATTAAATTTAACTTCTAAGCCAGAAGTTGTATTTTTAAAAGCAATGTAACAATTTAATATACTTTGTAATGCAAGAGCAAGTTTTGTCTTGTTTCCGTCATATTGACATTGAAAAAATATTTTTTAAAGTGAGATCACTTTAAAAAGCATTCATATTAGTTACTTATAATTTAACTGGAAGCTGGGTAGTCATCTGGTAAATAAAAGGTATTTACATAAACAATTGACATATTTTTGTTCAATTCTTAACTTTCTTTTAATTTCGCTTGCATTCATTGTGAAGTCATAATTTTCACTAATATTATATTCCGTACGCTTCATTCTTTGATATAAATATATACTGTAGTCCTTTTATTGTGTTGGCAACTTCGCACGGTTTTTAGGGATAAAAGTGACTAATTTGACTTTTTCCCCTTCCATCAACATAGCATGGTACTCTTGAACTCGTCATTCTTTAGAGATAATTATAAATTCACACAAAATTTTCTTCTTGGGATTTGGGTTGGGTGGGTATTGATATATCTTCGAATGAAGCGTACTCATATAATATCGATCGAACTTCACCTTGTAAGTTCGTTTGATCAAATATTATAATTACGAAAGTAACTCTCTGTCTGTCTGCTTGTTACACTTTCACGTCTAAACCATTGAACTGATTTTAATGAAATTTTATATAAAGAAAGCTTGAATCCCTAGGAAGGACATAGGTATTTTTTTTTACCTAAACCTACCCCCTTACTCTAACGTTAAATCTAATATAATATAAAGTAGCATGTGTGGTTTACCACATATACATATGAATTATAATCACTAAGTTATTTGTTTGTTAGAAGTAAAACCTGTTTTTATTGTTTGTCACTAGATGGCGTTGATTAATTTATTGAAATTCCTTAATCGGGCTATATAAACTTATTGTAAATCGTACGTATGCGTAATGTCAATGTCACATGATAAGGTCAAAATTGAAGTTTCGTGAACACTGAAATATTCTTATTTCGTTCATCATTTGCTCCCCAACTACTTCAGGCGATAACATGTTCGAGTAACCATTTAAATCGCATAAGTTATTTAAGGGATAGGTTTTGAAAGTAATTTTCGGTAAATATTTTCATACAATGTATTCCTTGATTCAATCATTCGAATCCGATTAAGCAAAAGTGGAAATTCGTGATAAGGTCACAGATTTTAACCGTGATAAAAATGAAAATGAAATTCATCGATTTTCAGTTAAAGCGTCGTGCTTCATTAAAAATCGATGGACAGAATGAATACAGATAGGAAATGAAGTCGCGAGCTTGTGTGTGGGGAATGATTAACTGTTAAAATATACGAAGTTGTTTTACAATGTAATTTAATTGTAAAATAATTCATTTCTAGCTACATTTCTGAAAAATAAAATATATTATGTAATTAAGATAATCCCAAAGAAATAAAGCATCGTAAGTCAACCATTTAAAAAAAATGTAATATTTATCTTTTATTATCAAAATAAAGTTAATTTTACCTATTTGTGCTCGTTAAATTTCGACAAACACAAATTTGTAGTAATTTTCATCTGGCTTTTACCGGCGTACAATCCCTCTAATAAATAGCAAATAGTTGCCCTGGTAAACATTTGTAAATCACATATAATAATTAATGAGTAAATTAATTAAGCATTAATGATGTTATATATTTCAAACATAAAAAAACTAAATTGAATGTATAATTTCAAAGGGTTGCCTTTGAAACTACATATTCAACTGTATCTTAATCTAATTTTAGTTTCAGCACACTCGACAAACTGAATTATTGTTTTAATACTGACATCCAAGTGAATGTTTGCGTAGCTTGTCAACGCTGGCCCACTGTTGTGAATACCGATTCGGCTTCTATCTCACAGATTTAAGCCGTATAAATCTCTTAGGTACTCAATACATTGCGTATTTCGATTAGTTATTGAAATAGTTGTTGTAGTATAGCGAGTAATCTACTTTAATATGTGTAATACATAATTGGGTACTAAGACATGTGACTGATTAGATTTAACCTAATGTTATGTAGTAGTTTGTGCCAATACGCCGTTGAAACAATAGTGCTCGACTGCGCCCTATTGTTTTATATTTACACAATATCGTTATTATTGTTTGAAACATTGTTTCGATTTCGTTACGTTTCATCCGATTACTGCGAAATGAACGAAGTTTGTATAATAACTTATGAATAATAATCACTAGACTGTAATTTACAACTGATGCAAGCGTTTGCCACCTGTGGGGAATACTGTAACACTCTGTAAATATCCCACTGCTGGGCTAAGGCCTCCTCTCCCTTTTTGAGGAGAAGGCTTGGAGCTTATTCCACCATGCTGCTCCAATGCGGGTTGGTAGAATACACATGTGACAGATTTTCGGTGAAATTAGACACATGCAGGTTTTTTCACGTTGTTTTCATTCACCGAAAAGCACGAGATGAATTATAAACAGAAATCAAGCACATGAAAATTCAAAGGTGCTTGCAAGGGTTTGAACCCACGTTAATCGGTTAAGATTCACGGGTTCTTACCACTGGACCATCTCGGCTCGGGTGGGGAATACAAACATACTATTAATATTAATTACGAACACAATATACTTTCAATAATAAAATAACATAATATATATAAACCATAAATAATAATTAATATTAATTACAACGCATACCTGAGTGAACGGCGTTGTTAAGGAGTACCGATGTGTGATGTGCCTACGCGCCGTCCACGATCGTCGCAGCGCGTAGTCACGATTTACTTGCGTTACCCTGAACTTGTGATATTCATCATCCTTAAATAATTGCCTTTCTCTTCCATGCAATTATACATGTATATTAATGTGATTCTAAGTATTTCATTGTGATGTTCTGATTTCTCTTTACTCCTTCTGACTGTGTTGTCTAGTAAATTATATGTGTGTCCGAATCGACTTGTGGCTGTTATTTTGTTCTTTTATTAGAATATCGAACTTATATTTGCAAAGCGTTAGTTACGCATACGTTACCCTCTACAACCAAACACCCTTATACCTCTCGTCGGTGCTATGCGCACCTTCTTCTTTCCTGTATGTACCCTGGGAATCCCCTTAGATATTTGAGGCCTGCATAGGCGGTACAACCTGAGTATAAGGTGGGTCAGGGTTTACGTAAGGAATCCCGTGGTACCTCCCAGTAGACAGACTAGGTACAGATGGTTTGTTGTGGATATTCACTTCATGTAGGGGCAACGATTAAGTGCATTTTCCAGCGAAAGAAAAACCTTATCCCTCTAGATGAGTAGGCTTGGAGATAATTTCATACAAAATTGAAGTCGATCTTTGTTTTAATAATATGTACCATTCAGAAGATAGACATTTTTTGTCATTATTAAAAATAGAATGGAAATAAAGACCAACAAAATAACAGTCCGAATGAGTAAATCTACCAAAGAATTCGTCGTGGGCGTAATCCTCGTTCATGCCACAGAATACATTCATGGCTTCAAATGAAATAGAAATAGAAGAATTTTATTTTTGCCTCGTCCATCGTAGTTTTAGATATTTTATTATCTCATACGAGACAAAGGTTTCCCAAATTTGTTCATTTTCTATCCAATTCGGAAGTTGATTGACAAGGCTTTTGATAATTATCACAATTTATGATAGCACAGAGCTTTGATTTTGTTAGTTAATCGTCCTGTAAAAAACATTATTATTTTATTTATTTATTTAGGATCACCAACATGACATACAGTAATAATTACAAATTAAAAGTTTACAAACTTATAGGTTTAAGGGTAAAAGTTAAAGTATACTTATAGGTAACCACGACATGCCAAGTATATCAATCTAACTGATTATGTAGACAATCAAAAAACATTATATAAAACAATATTTATGCAAAAGAGAGGTAATATTTTTCTTTAGAAATATTTTTGTAACATAAATTCTTGTCAAAGATATAGTTAAAACATTTTAAGCGATGACGGTAATCAAAGCCTGATCACACCGGCACTCAAGTTTGTGAATATTTTCTATTAAAATACAACACCGCAATACTATCTATTTGCATTGTCCCGTTGATAGTTCGTTTCCAGTTGTTATGACATATGTTTTTATAATTTAACTCGTGGTGATAAAAGAAAATTGTAAGGAAACCTGCATTTCTATAAGAACATATTGTCTCATACATATCCAGAATAGAACTCAGTAGTGGAAAAAGCTTCAAAACTGGCACTTACAGGAGAGCAGTGAGAAATTTGTGGGACTCTTACTGTAAGCATTGTATTTTAAAAAATATGTGCATAAAATCCTAAGAAATTATTATTGACGACGCTATGGTTGAAAGTTCAAGTTGAAAACTAAATCAAGCCCACAAAGGGAGCCAGTGACCGACATTCACTTATCTGAAGCTATTAACTCGGGAAGATGCCTGTCAAAGTTTGCGGCTTGATCTAGTGCTTCAACGGAACTTAGCTCAAGTAACTATTAACTAATAACAGTCTCATGAAATAAGCTTTCATTTAAAAAAAAAACAAATATGTAACTCAGCCAGCTAGCGTAACAACGTGCATAAGACACAATATTTTAGATCCCGTAGTTGTTTGCCTAACGATGGCGGTGTCAACTTACTATCAAGTGGCCAATATTTTGTTTGTCTGCTTTTCTTGCATATGATCATATATATATATATATCCTCCTCGTAACAGCCTCCTCTCCCTTTTTTGAGGAGAAGATTTGGATCTTATTCCACCACGCTGCTACAGTACGGGTTGGTGAAATACACATGTGGCAGAATTTCAGAGAAATTGGACACATGCCGGTTTCCTCACGATGTTTTCCTTCACCGTAAAGCACGAGATGAATTATAATCACAAATTAAGCACACGAAAATTCATTGGTGCTTGCCCGGGTTTGAACCCACAATCATCGGTTAAGATTCACGCGTTCTTACCACTGGGCCATCTCAGCTCAGATTCTTTTTTTCATCCTATCAATTAGTCATATACTACATTGGATTCAATGTCATTCTAATCTAAGCTTTGAATTTTACTTAAGCCTTTACAATACTTTTCATTCCTATTGATAGCGATTGACGATTCAGAATCAGTTGGTAAGGTCTTTAGATAAAATAGAAAACAAATATGACATCAAATTCTGTTTTTTCGTCAATATCTGCGGTTGCCATCTCGCATCGATTCAATATTGTAGTTCCATTTGGACTTATTCGGAACATTGAGGAAATTGAACCCTGTAAGTCGGATCTTACTAGACTTATCATTCCTGATCTTGCAGCTTTGGTATCAGTATCAGACCTTGAACCGAATTCTTTAAAAATAATAATAGTAAAGTAAAAATAATAGCCAGTAATCGTTCCACGGTTGGGCTAACGACTCCTCTCATATTTAGGAGAAGGTTCTAAGCTTATCGCACTACGCTGCTACGACACGTAAGACGTTTTTTGACATTGACATTTTGACACGAATTTGAATATTTTTTAGCAAGTGGGTATTTTGTTCTGGTTTTATTTCTTCAAGGACACTGAACAACTAAACACCATCAGATCGCATGTTAGGTAAAAAAGTAAAGGCAATAAGTATAAAATAAAATATGCGTGTTCCAATTCTTATTAATAGTGAAAGTGGTAGAAGAAGAAGAAAACTCGAAGCGCATTAGACTCCCAGTCAGCTTTGACAGCCACAGATTTAACTCTCACGTTAAGCTTCGGGCAAAACTGTAAAAAAATTATGAGCGTAGTTAAATTTTTACAATAATATATAGAATGCTTAATATATGTACATAATAATATTCCGATGTTTCTGTGTAAATGGAAGATGACTATTACAATTTGATTTCCTTTTCCTCAGCGTACAAGTATGTATGTCTATCAAACTTAGGTTATTAATTATTTAATTAGTTTGTTGAATGTCACAAAAAACAAAAAGAACAACTGTTTGCGACACCCTTGTAATCTAAAAAACGTTTTTGCGAGCCACTGTTTTAAAATTTTCAGGCTACCGAGTACTACAACCGACCCTTAATTATAGTCCGGTTTTTAAAAAAGAGTACCCTGTAACGACAAGTACGATGCTTTAAAGCTTTAAGGCTGCGAAAGATGATTATTTTTCCAGGCCAACGTAAGAAAATTATTACATTTCTTGGTGGAGTGGTAGAGTGACCACTTACAATGTGATGACCCGTTTTATCAAACAATCAAATTAAAAAAAAAAACTTCTCTATTTTGTCACGGGGTACTCGTGTGTACGGGGTTCGTTCCACCAAGACCGTCACATTAATAAAACTCTCATAAAGATTATAAAAAATTACAACATAAAAATCAGTGGGTAGGCCGTTGACAGTATCTGGTCAATTAAGTTAACATTAATAGAATAAAATAAAATGATAGATTTAAATAGATAAGCAGGATAATGCAAACCCTGAACGCAGTCACAATGAGTAAGCAAATAAATAAAAGCAGTACGAGGCAGCAAAAGCACCAGCAGCAACAGCAGGCCACCGGTCAAGCAGCCTCTCCTCCATAAAACAGCAGAGCCTCCAACAGCTCCAAATCAGCAACAATTCCTCGGTTGAGTCCACCGAACAATATTATATTACTTTGTAATACAATATACAAAGTTTATGTAAAATTAAGAAAAATAAATACTCCCTGTGAACAAAACAACTTAAAAAACAAAGAAAAAATAAGTTATTAAAACCAAGTAATAACCTAGACAATTGAGGTTATTTAAGTTAACTTGGCTAAACTTTACATTACCTGCCGTCGAGTTGGGGGTTGATATTTTTTTTTACAGAAAGGTTACATTATTATAAGCACACACGCAAAGTTTCAACATGCGGAGACACGTAGTTTTTGAGGAAAAAATATTGAAAATCAATTATTTTTGCAATATTTATTTCAATCCGTTTTTGACAGATTATAACGTTTCGTTTTACCTATGTTAAGTTGACACTTTCGGAAACATTTTATTTTATATAAATTTAAGTATATACTTATATTTTGTACTCATTTCAATAGTTTTCTTGCACACATATATTTAACAGTTAATGTATAGTAATAACACCATTATTTAGCATTACGAGATATTAAAATTAAAAAGTGTAGTGTTTACCTTCTTTTGATGGCTTGTGAAAAAAAACTCAAAACTGACGCCATTTTAACAGTACCTATAAGAACAGGTAACAAATAAAACAGGTTAGGTTCAACTTATGTCAAAGAACTGAATTAATTGACTCCGACTCCATCTGGTACGAGTCTGTCGAACCCCTAGAGTGTTTCTATAGAGCCGGAGGCGCGAAGGGAGAGCAGCCTCGGCCCGCTGTAACCTGAATGGATGCCTGCGATTTGTTTCGCAAGGGCCTAGAGGCTGCTCTTCCCGCAGCGCCGGAGACGTTGCAGTCTCAAAATAGAAACAGAAATCCCTCTAAATCAGTCCTCCTATTTTTTTCTGATTAAAGGGGGTCCCCGCCCTTTCCGTGGGGGAAGCCACTTCCCCTTTTAAGGGCCCCCCTCCAGGTTTTTGCACTTATTATTAATTTTAATCCATAAAATCAGGAAACTAAAAATTTAAAAAACTCGAAAAGGGTGGGACTCCGCAACTTTTTCTTTTAAGGGGGGGGGGGGGGGGGAGTACTCATGCGAATTAAACGAAGAATCGATTAAATACTACTTAAATAACAAATAATATGCCTCGACTTAACGAATACAACGTGTTTTACTTACGGTTGGTAACCCGAACCTCTCAAATAAGTTTTACTAATTTAAAACAGAATTTGATGTCATATTTAATAAGTGGATGACGTAGGTAACCCTCCGTTAGTATAATTTTCTACATAATCTGAAATGAAAATAAAAACCAATATACGAAATGTAAAAACAATATATTTAATGCCAACGATCCACTATATTCAACGAATATACTTACAAAAAGGAATATATTTAATCGCTTAAAACTGACAGCGTCGGTAAGCGACCGGCGCCTGCTCAACGATCAAAAGGACGACCGAACGGCGAACAACGTAGTGCTGCCATCTCTCAAATCGCACAGATAATAAATGTCGAAACAATGAATGCCGATTCGATAACCGTAATTTATTTTATAAACCGGTTAGGTTAGGTAAAATAAATACAATATATTAATAAAAATTAAAATATTGAAAAATTAAAATTTTTAGGGTTACAGCATATGTCGGCCGTCTCCGACATATCCGTCATTAATAAAGTCTCAAAACGAAGCGCGGCGCCAAACCGAAGTATTGGCAGTACTATCGCAATGGCAGCGATATCAAGACCCGAAAAATATACTGTCATCAACGCTAAGAACTGTCAAACGTTTTTTTTTTCATTTAATGATAGTTATTGTAATTAAAATTGATTTCTGTATTTGACTTTTGTTTGCACGATAACCCAAGTAAGTGCCCAAAAATATCAAATAGTGATAACCATACCACGGCAATGTTATATAAACACTATTGTGACTTAGCTCCTTGAAATAAGTGCCAACAGTCTCGCCGCGCAATGATTTTTATTAGTAAATTTACCTTAAAACCACCAAAATGTAAACAATATTAATTTAAATTGTGAATATTTTCACAAATTGTGGCCGTAATGTCATTTATGCCATTTGTCGCCACGGCATACAAGGTGGTCTTATCCACAAGGCGCGCTAATAAATGTTTCCCACCAAAAAAGTAGAATGGAACTATTTAGTTAAAGTTAAATTTATTAATTCGCAAACGAACGTTTCTATGCGATAATCAAAACATCAAACACACACTTCGTCCCAGTATATATTGACTTTGCGGAGTAGAAAACTTAACATATATATCATAGCATGTATGTTACCTTTCTGAGCAATTAGATTCTTTAGAATTATCTGTATTTTGTCGTCGTTTATTATAGATCTGAAGACTACAGCGTCGCACGGGCCAACTTATGTGTGTATGTGTATACATAAATATGACTTCGCTTTATATAAAAAATATTATAGGCCAATTCAGACAGATATCTACTCTCTCATGTACATGAATGTTGGTCGTGTGTCTAGCTTATTGTGATATATGCACACACAAACATTACGCGGGCTTATTGTTACATAATAATTCGAATTTAAAAACAATTTATGCCTACAATAAATATTGAAGCAAAATTTTGCAATAATCATTGATGCAAATTAATATAATGTTAATTTATGATATTCGTTTTGTTTCATATTCAAAAAAATATGTAGTCGGATATAACATTTACCGTAATTAAAGGATCGAATAAATTTGCATGATTGAGCGAGGGGACTGCTACGTGGGGACACGCGTAATGTTACAGCGATACGACCGAATGCGGTAGCCACGATTTTGAAATATATTTTGTAGTCACATTAGTTGGGTCGTACTAGATAGATAATTCACATAGGTCTTGTATATTTTTATAGAATAATTAGGCAGGCTAATGGGCCACATGATGGTAAATCTACTTCCCTTACATCACCAATGCACGACCAACGGATCGGAACTGTTTGGTCTGAACAGAGAAAACGTGCTTTATTATTATTTTACATTTTTGATTCATATAATGTATTATATTAGTCATATATTAACTCGTGTGACCGTGGCTTGAAATATAATAAAGAGTTCCATACGTTTTCGTTACGCTTAACTCTGCTAGTGTGACCGATACTTTAGGCTTATCAATTAATAATTTTATTGTAAATTGCAATTGGTTATCAATTACAGCAAACATTCATAATGTCATATATATTTGCGCAATTAAATAATATATTTATATTATATGAAATTGAACTACAAATTATTATCACGTTTTCCACTATATGGAGTAATAGTTCTATGAAGCTCTGTAAAGTTAAAAATTATTTAATTAATTTATTTAATGAAATTTGTCAGATTTTTCATTTCGTATAATGACATCATAGCTCTACTTTTTAAGTTTCTATGTTTTTACACGTTTTTAAATGTGCGCGTGTGTGTCAATAATTGTCTTTATGTCTAGAAAAATTAAGGTATCGAAATGTAACCGATTTCGTTGTACGCAAGACAAGAAGTTTGTAATGTGGGTCTCGGGTATATTATATATTTTCATAATTATGTCAAATAAGTAAAAACTTTTTTTAATAGTTCCATATATATACTGAACTAAATGTATATATTATATATTTTAAGAGTCGATTCCAAAATGATTTGAAATCCCTGCTTGAATTAAATGCGTTTTGATTTAATTGTATTGTAATTATAAATTAATAGAATTAAATCTCTTTTTTGGTCATAAGCTTCAAGTAAATAGTTGCATTAGAATATATTCTGGATGATTTATCTTTCGCTGTATGTGCTTGGAGCAGCAGTCGTGATGTTGACACGCGTCACGTGGCGCGACGGGGAGTGTAAATCTCGCGCGCGATGTGACTTATGTTAACATTACTCACTGCCAGGCATAGCAACGATATAACTTATCTAGCGATCGAATTTAACATATGTATATCTTATTATCCAATCTGAAATCTATCAGAGCCGGAAAATCGGGAGCTTTCGTACATTGCGTGACGGTTATACAAACATGTCTAACAGTGGACTGCGATTGGCTGATCGATGATAATCAAGAAATAATTGATTTAACTGAAAGCTGAGTTGGACAAGAAAGATCAGATGACTGAGCAAACAACACTGATCAGTTATCGTGTGGCAAATTTGTGTTTATCATTATTCGGGAGAAAGGGACAAAATCGTGAGATGGCTAACCATGAAAATAAAAATATGTTTATTAACAACGTACGAGTTTTTGATGTATCCGGTGGTATTCACACTATACGATATAATAAAGATACAGCTATTTCTGTATCTTTACAATTTAACAGTTTTTGTACACTGTTGTCACTCGGTTTACACGATTATTGGACAAGCAAGATTTAAATTAATAAACATTATAAATAAAAGGTTATATTACAGAATTTCCAAACAATAATCATAAATAGTTATTAATCTAGGTTTTCCGTTGAATTGTCTTCGGAAGCGAGCCAGGAAACGATTCTTGTTTTGGGTTGTTTAACTGAGCATATTTAACATCACACCACCACCACCATAGAACATACCACATAACCGACCAACGTTTGTACGTTGTTGTACTTTACGAGATATTATAAGCATATTTTGTTTTTTTTTTTTCAAAATCGGGGATCGAAAGTTTTCGCTCGCAAGTTTGGGAGGCCGCGTCTGACAAAACTTAAAACTGATAATGGTGGGGTCGTTACCTCTAGGCCTGAGATTGTCGGAGAAGTAGAGAGGTTTTATGGGCAGTTGTTCTCTTCAAGATCGGATAAACCCGTGGGAATCAGTATTGATGACCAGCGCGCCCCTCTTACGCGCCATTACTCAGAGGAGCTCCCGGTCGTTGACCAAGGCGAGCTTAGGGCCGCTCTAGAACAGCTTAAAAACAACAAAGCTCCGGGAGATGACGGAATCACAAGAGAGTTTCTTAAGGCAGGCGGAACTCCGGTCCTTAAAAGAGCTAGCAAGCCTCTTTAATTCCGTCATCCAACATGGCAAGACCCCGGAAACGTGGAGCAGGAGTGAGGTGGTACTGTTTTTCAAGAAAGGTGATAAAACCCTCTTGAAAAACTACAGACCAATCTCCCTTGTGAGTCACGTGTATAAGCTGTTCTCAAGAGTCGTCACGAACCGTCTCGCCAGACGACTTGACGAGTTACAGCCCCCAGAGCAAGCCAGCTTTCGATCAGGCTACAGCACCGTGGACAACATCCATACTGTTCGGCAGATTGTACAGAAGACCGAAGAGTACAATCAGCCGCTGTGTTTGGCATTTGTGGACTTCGAGAAAGCCTTCGACTCCATCGAAACCTGGGCAGTGCTCGACTCATTGCAGAGATGTCATAGCGATTGGAGATATATCGAGGTACTGAGATGTCTGTACAACGCCGCTACAATGACTGTCCACATCCAGGACTATAAGACGAAGGCGATCCAACTGCGCAGAGGGGTAAGACAGGGGGATGTAATATCCCCGAAACTGTTCACCAACGCGTTGGAAGACGTTTTCAAGACGCTGGATTGGACTGGGTATGGAGTCAATGTAAAGGGCGAGTACATCTCACACCTTCGATTTGCCGACGATATCGTCATCATAGCAGAGTCACTGGAACAACTCACCGAAATGCTGCGTAGCCTAGGCGAGTCTTCCCGGTGTGTCAATCTCGGTATAAACTTGGATAAGACCAAGGTCATGTTCAATAGGCATGTCGTGTCGGGACCGATATACGTCGAGGGGAAACCTCTCGAAGTTTTTAGTGAATAAACCTACCTAGGACAGATAATACAAGTCGGTAGGAACAACTTCTAGAAGGAAGCCGATCAAAGAATTCGCTTGGGATGGGCAACATTGGGCAACCTTCGTCAAGTCCTCAAGTCGTCTATACCGCAATGTTTGAAGACGAAAGTCTTCAACCAATGCGTCTTACCTGCCATGACATACGGTGCCGAAACGTGGACACTAACTACGGGACTAGTCCACAAATTCAAAGTCGCTCAGCGTGCTATGGAGCGAGCTATGCTCGGAGTATCTGAAGGATAAGATCAGAAATGAGATTATCCGGAAAAGAACCGGAGTCACCGACATAGCTTGCAAAATTAGCAGGCTGAAGTGGCAGTGGGCTGGTCACGTATGTCGTAGGACCGATGGCCATGGTTGGAGCAGACGAGTCCTAGATTGGAGACCGCGAATTGGCAAGCGCAGCGTAGGGCGCCCTCCAGCCAGGTGGACCGACGACCTTAAGAAGGTGGCGGGCACCAACTGGATGCGGAAGGCGGAGGACACCTTTGACTCACCTATGTTTAGCAGTGGACAACGATTGGCTGTTGATTGATTTGAGAATTATTTAAATTGTGAATGGAAATTATAAATAAATAAGAAAACATAAGATGAAAAATCTAACAGATACCATTATTCATAATTAGTAGTGCAGATGACGACGACGGCCTGGGTTGAAAATGTAATTTATTATTATTTTAGCATCCGTTAATAAAAAGGATTTTTGGAAAATTAATCTTTATTACTTCATTTTATTTATTTTCCCATATGAAGTGGAAATAGGCAGCAAACATGACAATAAAATAAATATAAATAAATATTTATAAAGTCAAACCAAAAAGTATACACGACGTAATAACGAAGAGCGTAGTCGAAATAAACAAAACTTTCAACAGCGCTTAAGTGAAATCAGTGAAATAAAACGACGTGATAATAAATTAGTGTAATGAATTTTGTACACAAGACAAAGAGGAGCTTAAAATAGCCGACGTAGATCCGACACAAAAATATGCTTCGTGATGCACTGTCGGGAGTGTTGAGTTTCAGGGCCCTATGCCAAGTGCGCAAGGCGTTACGCTGACCTCATACTCTTGACCACAAGCAAATTAATTAATGAAAGTAACTTTTCACGTGAGCAATATTAAAATTTAGTTTAAAAATAAAATTATTAAATTGTTTAAATAGTTTACGTTTTGGACGTTAAAAGTTCAATGACGCAAATAAGATTGCACACATTTTATTTTCGTGTTTTCTTAAGAAAAGTAAAAATAAAGTAATCATTAATTTATTTAATAAAAAAATATCAATCATACATTTTTTTATACAATTATAATACACATTTCACGCTTTCCGATTGGATAGCAGAGGAAAGTTATCAGAAGCATCTTTACACACTTTTTTGGGCAATACCAAATACTGACCTTGTATATATACTATGTAATCTAACAAATGAATATTATACATAGTATGTGAATCAAAATTCGTGGATTTTGATGTTTTTTTTCCACATTCCTTTTGCTAATATACATCACATTCTACAATTAACTAAATACGATGGGAACTTGCGCTTTTGAAATTAAAGAAAAAGAATATTTTTCACATTAGGGTTTTCGTTTAAGTAACAAAGCTAATCTATATAAAACTATCATATTATAAAGCTGAAGTAGTATTATTATTTCAAAGTAAAATCCGTAATAATATAATATTATAAAGAGAAAAAGTATTGTTTGTTTCTAAGCGATAGATTCTGAAACTATTGTACCAATTTTAATAATTATTTGACCATTAAAAACATATTTTATCCAGAAATAACAGAGGCTATATTTTTGGTTTTAGTAATATGGTTTTGGTACAAGTAAAAACAAAGCGCTATCGATATCGAAGCATAAATACTTTTATAATCACAAACTCCACGCGGACGAAGCCGCGAGCACAGCTATATCTTTATAATCACTTAACATAGTTAGTCCAATAAATTTCATTATATTTTCTTCGGAATTTGATAAAGCAGTCTCCCTGAAAACTTACATATAAAGTTTTACGAATATATTATATTTGGAAACCTTAAAAAACTTTATTTCAAATTAAAATTCATATTGTTTTTTTTTTTCTTTTAAATGTAAAAGTGGAATGAATGAAAAATAAAAGTCAAATGTATTTAGAAGTTTCCCCATAAATACATACTATACTACTACACCACACAAAAGTAAAGCAAGTGAATTCCATACATTTCATAAAAACTTTTTCAAAGAATTTTCGGAATCTGCATCAATAAACAATACACCAGTAAGAGAAATGATATTAACTCTGTTTTTCCTGTTTGACTGGCGGTGTGGTTTTTATCTACATACTATGTTCTTAACATTGTAAAATGCAAGCTATTTTACGAAACACTCAATTCTCATTCTTATTCATAACGATATAAGAGCAATATTCAAACAATTTTATATTTGCATTCGATTTACCGTTCCTTGTCACGTAGCGTCAGGAGTGGCTAGAGGCTAGTCTAATTTTCCGGTAAAGTTGTAAGGTAAAGCAAATACCTAGCAAAGGTCTTGTAATACTTGCAGTCTCTGTTATTTGATTCGAGACCACAAAGAGAATAGTTAATGTCCTATTAAGGAATGTATAATTTCTTGTGAATCTTGGTTTGTATGGCCTCAGTTTAATTAATGCGCCTTAAGTAAATAATTGAATTGAATACGTGATAAAATATTATTACTTGATACGAATATTATAGGGTTGTATTTGATTGAGCCGTGACGGCCCATTGGTTAGAAACGAGAATCTAAATCAATGAATCCAAGTTCAAAACCGGTCAAGAACCAATGAATTAACATGTCATATAATTGTACTAATTGAATTCATTTTATGCTTTCACCACCGTGAAAGAAAACATAGTGAGAAAATCGGATGAAGCGGCGGATGAAAATCTGCCACATGTATCCACCAACCCACATTGTAGCAGCGTGTTGGATTAGTGGGACATCGATATTTAGAGATTTACAGAAGGGGCGATTTTGTTTATATGACCGATTTTTATAACTATTAGCGTGACTCGTAGTAATGACTCGATTTGCTTGAAAAATTATAATCAATCATCTTTGTCCAGTGATTAGAACAATTCAACATCTCTCCCAAAAATTGCCTTTTAAAACCCTAGCAAGCACCATTGATTTTTCATGTACTGGTATAAGTCCAAGCCGTTCTTGAAATTGATGGAGCAAAGTTGGAGGTCGTCGTCATTGGTGCGAATAGTTATTTCCTCCTCTCTATTTAAATTTTTCTCTTGATCCCTACTGAAACCGAAATCTATAATAACTTACAGGTTTTGTTGGTAGTTCCATGAATTATTTATCTCTGCGAAGCTTTATATTGTCCACAGGAATATATTCATAATTAAAATGAAATGGAAACGGATAATTCAGTGGTCTCATTATGCGTATTTCTCCGACACACAGACAGACACACGTGATTTTTTGTTATCCCGCTTCCATCATTGTTTAAATTAAGTAACAGTCCAGCTTTGCGTCCGTCACAGTCCGCTGCAGTTAATATAAACACTCACACCGGGCAAAGGATTTCTCTCACTCCCAACTTTGTTACTTCTGCCTCTAATACAGAAGTTGATATTGGGAATTTTGAACGCATTTATAATTGTTTCTAGAGCAGACGGTGATATGAGCTAAAATTGCTGCTTGAGTTTCCATCTCTTTATTCGATATTATAAGTGAAGTATTTGAATTACAACCACGATTTGAAACCTAAATAACTTCTCAAATATTATGAGTTAGATCAGTAATCAAATTTTTAGAGTTTATGTTCATTTGTTTTATGAAAATGTACTCATATAGATGGTACCACTAGACGGTAAGTCACTTTTGCTTTTTAGACCATCGCTGAAAACAAAAACTAGTTCTTATACCGTCAATGAGCCATTAAATATGTTTGATTTTTTATGGTTATAATGGTTATTTTTACAGTAATGAGTAATATATAATAAATAGGTTGTATACATAACACTGTAGTATAGTAGTAATATAAAAGTATATATATATATATACATTAATATAATAATAATATAAGTATATATATATATACATTAATCAAAAGTATTTAAATCATTTTTATTATATAGTCAGAATGTTAATCACATATTTTATTATTATGTGAAGAAATGTCTTAATTTTTATGTTTTTTTTTTCATTACATAGTGCTTAGCACCGAAAAAAAATATTAAGCATTTCAGTGTCAAGCGCTACCATTGGCTTATTCGTTAGTCTCGTTAACGCTGAACTAGACCACTGTGCTAATAAACAACATCAGAACCGCCAAAGGAAGCCAGTGGCTGACATTCGCTAATCTGACCCTATTAACTGTACGATGTTTCTCAAACTTCCAACTTGATCTATTGATTCGGCCAAACTCATCATAACTTCTATATAGTCGTCTATTTACGCCAGTAAACTTGTTTGTGATAAGCAAGCTTCCTCAAACTTCCAGATGCACTTAATTCAAGACCATTTGTTAATTAATTGTTTTATATCGCTTATAATTAACATACTAGCCAAACTATTATTAAAAATAAGTTTTGTTTGTTTGTCTAAAGCGAATCTCGCAAAAACTTCTAATCCGATTTATATGGAAATTTTATGTTATATTTTCAAGTTAGACACAGACTATATAATTTATTATTATTATTTAAAAATATTTTTTTCCTCGAAAGACACTAATATTAACACTTAAAAATTAAAACCATATCTAAAAATAAAATTGAGAGAAAATATTCAAAATAATTTTATATGTACAAGAATTGCTCTATTCATATTATAAAGCTTAATGTAATGCATGTTTAATATGCCGACGTAGTCGAAGAGAAAATTATCGGTACAGGTTACAGAGATCTTAGCAAAAGCTGCCAAACATACACGCAAAAATTTTCACTAAAGATTCAATATAGTAACCACGAAAACGCCATATACCTTTTATATAGGTAGCACTCAGTAAACATTCTTTTGTTTACAAAAATGATAACTGTAATTTAGTTTGTTAATATTATTATGACGTATTAATCAAATGATATAAATATGTATTCCGACGTTCGAGGGTACTTGGCACCTTGTACAACGGCAAGTCCCACATAGTTCCCGTGGGGAAAACGAATAAAGCGTTTTTCCAGCGATAAAAAAGGAATATAACTTAAGAAATAATGTAGTGCATTTATATAGTAGCTATTGCTTCTTCAAGAATATTCTGAAACAGATTGTAATTAATGATATACCATAATTATAATGAGTTAAAAATTGATAGTCAACTGAGAGCACTTGTCATACCTGGCGATGGTAACTTAATTAGGCGACCTCACTCCAGACGGTCGTATAGCAGACGAACATTTACTAGGACTCTTGAATTTAAATTTAGTTACTGTTTTGAGAAACGGCGGTCCGCACGGTATGGGAGGATTTAATTTTATTTCGTTGTTATTAAACCAAAATACTTAGTTATTATAATTATAGTAAATGTGATTTTCAAGAAACATCGCTGGTTAAAATTTTGGCATGCACTGCTGAGTTAGTATGGGCTTAATTTGTGTCTATTGTTTATTGCATGTGTAGAATTAAAATTTGCCACATGTCAAGCCAGCAACATGCAATGGTAAAAAGGTGAAGTAAAATGGTAAGTCAGGTGAAATAACCTCCGAGCCGCCTGAAGTGTACGAATCTATGCTAAACCTTCTTATTCTAAACCTGTACCTGTATTTCGTGTTATATTCCACGACATAAATGTATGTACTTTTGTAATTAACTACTTATTTGTACTGTAATGTTTTAAGTTATTCATATTGAGCAGTAGTTTCTATTATATTTATAAAATATATTTTAATTTAAAAAGTTAAAAAAAAGTAACAGCCTGTAAATGTCCCACTGCTGGGCTAAGGCCTCCTCTCCCTATTTGAGGAGAAGGTTTGGAGCTTATTCCACCACGCTGCTCCAATGCGGGTTGGTGGAATACACATGTGGCAGAATTTCGATGAAATTAGACACATGCAGGTTTCCTCACGATGTTTTCCTTCACCGAAAAGCACGAGATGAATTATAAACAGAAATTAAGCACATGAAAATTCAGAGGTGCTTGCCCGGGTTTGAACCCACGTTCATCGGTTAAGATTCACGCGTTCTTACCACTGGGCCATCTCGACTTCTCGACTTTAATTTAATTTAAATGTATATTACATCTCGACTTTAATTTAAATGTATATTATTCTAATTTCAAATACACAGTTTCATCTTTATTTATCTATATCTTTAAATATTTTTTGAGCGTTTTTCGATATTCATGTATTTGTAACGTTTAAGAGAAACTAGCGAGACCGCGAAAAATTCGCTGAGCTGACGGCCAACCTCCAGTAGTGGGGAGGCACAAGAAGAAGAAGAAGAAGAGAAACTATTCTGACGCAAAAAGATTTTACTTCTGGCATAACTAAATTAATTTAACAACAAACATACATGGCTAATATTTTCGAAGATTACAAGAAAAACGTCGATGACAAAGTTTCAAACATCTATCTAAAGCTGGAATTTAAAACGATCGACAAGCACTAACACCAGAATATCTGACGTCACACACAGCGTACCGACACATGAAATATCGTCAAATTATTCAAACAAAAACTACTAGACGGCAGTTACCGCAGCGCGTTATTTATTCATCGTCATATAAATGGAAAATTTTGTATTGCATATAAATAATTACGATGTGGTAATTGCTTGGGATTTTGATAACATAATCGCTTTGGGAGCTTTTGAATGCATTCTGACGGGATTATTGTTGCGAATTATGGAACAATAAAATTAATTTGATAAATTGATGTAAAACGAATATATATATATATATATATATATGTCATGGAAAAACAATAATTTTAATTAAGTCGCTGACTTGATTATAGTAGTAACGGGTAAACGCGGTGACGTCATTTGTTGTTGAAGTCGCGTGGACAGAGTCGTATTGGAATGTGGGGGGACTGTGTAACAAACACTTGCGTTTGAGAAACCGACCAGTCTACACCTCCAAGGCGAAACTGTCGGTTTACCTACCTAGTACCTATAACTAATTATAGTGGATTGTGATTTGCAATAATAAACTTTGGTTATACCTACATCAAGTTTATTTTTGATACAATATCGTGATGGACCCCGTACACCGAACATAGACAAAGACAGCTCTATCGCTCAGCCGTCGCTGCCGCCGTCATATATATATATATTCGTTTACCATCGTGTGGCCGCTCATTTGCACGTCTCTCTTTTTGTTGCCTATGATATAAGATATATAGTGAATATTATATTTAAAAATATTATTTCATTTATTTATTTGTAATAAAAATACACATACAAAATTGAAATACTGCTTATTTCAAACAAAACCAAAGTTTAGTCAATGTCGGATTAACATTATTTATGTTTACCAGTT
The DNA here is from genome assembly GCF_905147045.1 of Nymphalis io. Classification (NCBI taxonomy): domain Eukaryota; kingdom Metazoa; phylum Arthropoda; class Insecta; order Lepidoptera; family Nymphalidae; genus Nymphalis; species Nymphalis io. Next base: position 312,345 of record NC_065905.1, read on the forward strand.
AACGGTAATTAGGTGCACGCTATGTCCAGCGTATTTGGCTGGTATCTCTTGAGAATACCTGCCTAGTTATTTACTGTAACTACGCAATTTTGTCGGTTAATATAGTTTTCTAACAAATAAATGTATGAGGTTTATGGAGTTTTTTTATTACTATTATAAATCCGAATGTTTATCGTTCTGCATCACAGCTGAACCAGCCAAGCCGGTCTCGCAAGCGTGACAAGTGACATGGTATACATAAATTTTACACGACATGCACGGGACGTGACGTTGATATATTTTATTATAATTGATTCACTGTCACGTCGTATTACGATATCATCTTATGACTTTAACCATAAAGGTAACATTTGTTTGAATTGAGATATCTCTCTAGATTTGATTATCATTAATAATAATAATAATATCCTGGAACATTTTTCACACATGGCCATCTGATCCCAAATCAAGCTTGTACAGCGCTTGTAATATGGAAACCAGACAACTGTAAATACATACTTATATAGATAATTACACCCAGACTCAGGAGAAACAGACATGTTCATGCACACAAATATCTGTCAATACTTGAGAAATTCAAGTAGAACATCGACCATAATAATTATAACAAGTAAAGAATAAACGCATCAAAATAGTATATCTCCGATTGGCAACATTTCACGGGTGAGTAATGAAGTGAGTCCTTACTGAATAGCACTGCAAATACTGAAATGTACATTATACTGAAATATGATACCTTTATTATTCAATTGGTCGAAAAGAGTATTTACTTTCTCGCTAATTCTTACCGACAGAATATATTAAATTCAATCTTATAGCCTACTCAAATAAAGAATATTCTGAAAACAATATAAACTTTTTATTAGCAAATATTATAATGAAACCGGCATGTCTTATTTTACTGAAATTCTGCCACATGTGTATTCTACCAACCCGCATTGGAGAAGCGTGGTGGAATAAGCTCTAAACATTCTCCTCAAAAAAGAGGAGGCCTTAGCCCAGCAGTGGCACATTCACAGGCTGTTACCATAAAAATAATAATATTATAAAATTGATTTTTTATTATAATATCGTGTGCCAAAACATTTTCATGCAGCCTACACATACAAATGGGAGAAGGATAAATAAATGTCGCTTATGTTATTATTTTTACTATTTACTTTATACTTAAGGAGGTCTCAGACGGGAGTCCGTCTATACTATGTATCTTTAGTTTTAACTCATCTAGATTCATCATATAGAATCTAATTTATTATGTATTAAATATAAATTTGATCGTTTTGGTGAGTTCTACATTTCCATCTAAACTTTTTGTTCAAGTGACACGCGCTCATGGAAATTTATTAGAGTGAAAATGAAATGACAGAAGTGCAGCGCCGCGTCCATCGCAGTCCGCTGCAGTTAATAAATTTATCGCTACTCGTGCTGGACAAAGGATTGTTCCCAACTTTGTTCTTACTCCCACTAATTCAGAAGTTGCTTGTGGAAAATATATGTGGAGAATATAAAATTTACCGTTTTTCATTATTGTTAGCGATATGTTCAACCAGGTTTATTTTATTGCTTCTAGGGTAATGTAAAGTATTGGTTAAATGATATTTTTAATAGATTTATATCTACATATATCCCTAATATATAAAGCTGAATATTTTTTTAAAAGTGCTAATCGCAGGATATTTTTTACCCCTGCAGGATCTACCAGCCCGATTTGAGGATTTTTTTTTTGCGTTAGATAACTCATTTATCGAGGAAGCTAGTAGAATATGTAATGATATTACTTTATGACCATTGACGCGTGGCAGTCGCGGGTGATACCAGTTCATTCTCCATCAAAAGAGTCTGCGATTCAAGGGATAAATGCTGCTAGAATACTTGATGCCGTTTCAAGCGGCATTAACTTGTGCAGTGACTATTTTTGATTTTGACTTATATTTTTGTTTAAGTGTTCATGTAAATAATTGAAAGAAAAACATTCAATGACATCGCATTTTTAGAATTTTTATTAGTGTAAACTTATTTGACTCGACGGTGATTTAAGAAACTGGCATGCCAAAAATAATGCATCCCATTAGAGTCGGTAGATTTTTAACTAAAGATGCATTTTATAGTGACATGGTGTGGAAAGACATTAAAGAACCATGAATTCTAAAATAAAATATTGAAAACGCAATAATAAATACGAGGAGATTTGCAATGAGCTGCAGCTGCAATACTATGCTCGCAGTTGCCATATGTCTTCACAGCTTTTTAACATACGGTTTCTGGACTTCCTGGAGCTCACCCCTCCCTTGTTTGGTGAATTCTACATTACCTACCATTGTGAGTATTCTAAACTTTAAAAAAAACTTCAGTCATAAAATTTTCGTGTTTATTATTATTTGGTTAAAAAATTATCTTATCCTTAATTGATACTGACTGTAGCGAGGAGCCAAAATGGAAGCTACTTTTTACTTTTTAATTTACTTGTAAATTGCAAGACTTGAAACTTTGTTGGCTTATTAAATTCATTTCAAACTTTAAAATATTCAAAGTAGACTTTTAGGTTCAATTAAACTACGTAGAGATACAATGAGCTTAGTTATAATCAATTAACTGAGCTGGATTAAGCTAAAGGCCAGAAATTGGAGAACCGCTTTTATGAGATAATCTAGAATATATTTTAATTTGTTTGCAGAAAGTAGAAAAATAACAGCCCTTAAATGTCTCACAGTCCGCCGAGCACGAGATGAATTATAAAAACAAATTAAGCCGACTTTAACTAGTTGGTCCTGTGTCTAGGTAATAAGGCCACAGATATCGAGGTTAAAGGTTCAATAAAAAGTTTTTGGGTTTTCGTCGAGAAATTTTTAGTAATACTTTAAATTCTGGAAGTTGGCAATGTTTTGCAATCCCGGCCTTCGTCTAGCTCGCCATGTTGGTCATTTGGTATAGTCATTTAATTATTATTTTTTTCTTTTTTTTTCAGCCTTTTGCCGTCCACTGCTGGACGAAAGCCTCCCCCATAGAACGCCAACCATCCCGATCTTGGGCAGTCCGCATCCATCCCGAACCTGCCACCTTTTTTAAATCGCCGGCCCATCTTGTCACAGGGCGTCCTACACTACGTTTGCCTCAGTCATTTAATATGGATAGATAAAGGCTAAGGAAGATACAGGTATACCTTATTCAATATTAAAAAGAATCTGTGTAGATCGGTTCACAATCCTCGAAGGTCTTGTTTTAACTTGTTTTTACTCATCAGTCATTGTCGTAACATTTCTTAAAGAATATTTGCTTGCATTTTAAAGTCTTAAGATACAGTCCTAAATCAACAACCTTTGTTAAGCCGTTTTTATATCACAAAACTATACTGAAACTTGCAACAAAAGCCCACTAAAGATTTGATTCGCAGGTTGTTTCTAAGTATATTTAACTTAGAAACAACTTAGAAAAGCAGAAATAATATCAGACAGCTATCTATATCAAATTTTTGTCAGTATTTATGTTATAAAAGTGAATAAAAGTTTGTTTGTTCTGGTTATGGAGTAATTGTATTTGTACTATTGTTAAATAATTCCAGAAACGAAGAGAAAATTGAGTAATTCTTGATCTTCTTTTATGTCGTGTTTATGTCAGTATTTGTACAAATACTGACATAAACATATAATATATATATATCTATCTAGGGCAGCCATGAAAGAGAATTATATAATATATTTTGGAATGGACACTACTGGACCTAAATACATACTACATGATTAATAATTTAAAAATAATGTAAATTTATTGATCATTAATTCAGTCGTCAGTAAACTTACAATAAGCTTAGAATATTTTTTTAGAATAAGCCACTAAATCTGATGAACATTTGCAATTACTGATATTAGGTATATATTATTTGAATGGATGTGATAAAACCCTTTCAAAGTTAAAATGTTTTGGGGCTCACACAATGAGATAAACGTAAATATTATTTATTAGTCTTTGTAAGGGCTAACAATTAAATTTGTAATTTTAAAGACAACTTAGTCACAAGCATATAAAAAAATTTAGATGTCATAATAACGGAGAGAACAGTGGATCTCAACCGAAGATAGTGGATTAGACTAGACAAATACTATTTATGTTTCATGTATTTCCTTTTTATACTACATCTCGTGCTCATTAGATGACGTAACGTGACATCTTTTGTCCACCTTCCGTCATCCCGTCTGACCAAGTGTCCAGCCCATCTCCACTTTAAGCTCGTGATACGCTTCCCAAAGTCTTCGACCTTGCCAAAGACAAAGTCTTGCAGATAGAAATTGTATAGGTAGTTTAGAAGCTTAAAATTCAAATTATATAATGGAACGCGGTGAAACAGTTAACTATATCCAATTAAGCGATGATATTATAATATATCCATTTAATTACAACGTAGGAAGATAAACAAAAGACGCCTTTGACGTTTGCTTTCTTCGGGTCTTCGGGAAGCCACCATTAACCGTTGTATTAAAATATCACAATAATCTTTATCTTTTATTGTCCCGATCTTTTATCTAGAAGACTTGTGTTCTAATGATAATAAATTAGATAATAATGGAGCCGGAGGGCATTGTATCTTGCTTCATTGATACTTTCTAAATGTCCGGAGCGTTATTGCTGCGGTGTTTTTATTTTTATTTATTGTGTGAAGATGGTCGAATATCGATTCGTCAATTGAATATGGTAGTCTTAGTTTAATGTACTAAATATTAGAGAGGAATGAAGAGGTCCTTCTATATATTTGACTTGGTCTCGACAACTGAACGCCTCCACGACAGGATATAAAATGTAATTTTGAACTTAATAAGCCCATCTTGTACCAGACTTATCTTGTATACAATCCCATGGTTGGTGGCCCATTGAACAAGTATGAAGTCACGCTTATTGGCTAAGAGACAACATATAAGCTTCGTTGTCTGATTTTCTAAGCTAAGCAAAATAATAGTAATGGAGACATTTGCAAGTCGTACATATGAACTGTATATTTTTTATCTAATGTATCAAACAAAAACGGAGAAATATATTGAACTCATTTGATATTTAGAATAGTTTTTAGTTCAATTAAAATAATTCCTGTTATATAGTTTGCATAGAATTGCACTTTGATTTAATTCCAAATTTAAATGAAACTTTATATTATATCAACTTATTATTCGCATATTCGATACTAGGTTAAAATAATATCATTGCCAAATTTAAATATTAAATTAAACCGCCTTAATCTGATCGCGCGAATTATTCATGTAGTATAACATTACATATGAATTTAATAAAATGATACGAATTTAACGATTTTAAAACAATATTTCTCAATGCAAGTTAATTCAGATTAAATTTTAACTGTTCATTGTTCGTTGTCATTTAAATGTTTTGATTTATTAATTTCGTTAATTTGATTTGAAGCCTCAAAAGTACTATATAACATACATTTATTGGATCAATTGTACTTGGAAGAATTCCACTCAAAAAATAGGTTAAGTGTGAATCGTTTTTCCATGGAGTAGATTTATTTAATATTTTTTTCGTTTAATTAATTGCTATATATTAGAGATATTATTACCAGTTCTGAAAAATACAGCCAGCAGTCATAACTTCAAAAGCTGCTGATAAACCTATAGCAATAATTTTTACCTTTAATAACCCATACATCAGGATATTTTGGATTCTTTCCAACTTAAATAACTTTGATGGCCATTGAAGAGGATCGGGATCGTTTTGATATTTGCGGCTCATCCTGCTGTACTTTGCTGGTATGGCTATGTTTTCTTCAGAGTTTTACAATCCGAGAGCAATGGAACGGTCATAAAAAAATAAAACATTATATATATGTGTGTATAAAGTAAACATAAATGAAACGTGCAAACCGTATATTTATATAAAATTTACCGTCTGAATCAGAACAACATCAAACAACGCAGTAAAACTGTTTGTTAGGAAAAGTTATAAATTTAACTGCACTATGACTTTAGTTATAACCGAGTTAGTAACAAATTATTTCTAGTGTTCATCTCTAAATACGTTCTGGTTATGAGTCAAAACATTTCTATTAATTTAGACGGGAGTTTTGTTAGATATATAAAAAAACATTTTAGTTAATTGTAAAAATAAAGAGGTTTTTGAAAAACAGGCATATATAGCCGACCGACCATATAGGAATAACTTGCAGGCTAGTTAGTACTTTTTAATACCGGGATGGTAAGCGACATGACACTGTTTTATACCCTCATTCCTTCTTTTGCCGCCGCCCATTGTGTGTATGGTGCGTATACAATATTATACACATACAAATATAAACTTTTGTTTATTTATGATACTCTATTTTTATTTTTTGTTTTCTTAAAATCCTTATCCTATTTTTTTTTTATTAAAAACTTTTTATATATATTACGAAACTGCATAAATCGTTTACACATAATAATGAAACTTTTTTAAGCATTTATTTACTAGGTAAGCTTTAGTACTACGTTTATTATTTATTTTAATCCATATATTTATATATACTGGTTATTTATAACTATCGATATTTATGTTTACATCTGCCGGCGTCACGTGACGGCTAAATTTTTTTTAATACTTTGACTCGGGGTTCAAACTCCAGATTGATTTGATTTGATTCTACAACTATAATAGCTTATAGTAGCGCTAGACCAACGAGATGATTGATTGAAATCGTGATATCCATTAAACACTATACCTGATATATATATGTCTGCTACATGGTAATCAATTAATTGATCTTTTTTTTTCTGAATTAGATGGGATTAGACAGTGGCATCTGATGTTAAGTGGTAACCACCGCCTATAAACTTTGGCATTGTACGAAATATTAACCATTCCTTACATCGCTAATGCACCACCAACCTTGGAAACTATAAAGTCACTTGTAACTGTAGTTAAAAGGCTCACTCATCATTTATATCGGAGCAAAACAATACTAAGCATTAACCATATGGGCTTGCACAAAGCCGTCCCACCAAGTAAAAATATATTTTCTTTTGTTTAAACGGAATCATCTGGTAGCTATTTATCTGCTTCATATAAAACACTATTAATATCACCGCATAACATGTTTCAAATTAATTTTACTTTACCGCATGTGACGTCAGAGTGCCAAGAGTTCACTCAAACTAAACATGGAAATTGTTTTATTCGTATTCATATCAGTTGAAGGTTGAGAACTTGGCCTACATATAAAAATAAAGCTGTCAGACGTGTTGCAAGATTTATGAATATTTAATATATCACTTTAGAATATTGTAAAATATCCATTAATTTATAATATATACTAATAATATTAAATAATAATAATGAAAACATTAACCAAATAAAACAAAACTCGCGAAAGAATCTCCGAGTCTTCTTAGGACAGGGTATTTCTAATTTGAAAATGAATAAGTATCATTTTGATAGAAATTGCTTATATATTATTATCGTATTAAAGTCTATATTATTACTAATAAATGGTTGAAAAAAACTGCTAATTTCTGATTCTGGTTCTCTTCAGGTCTGTGTTATATCTTACCCTAACGATAGTTGATTATCAAATTTAATGCTAATATTAAATAAAGATTATTCAGTTGCCTGGTAAATGTAATACTCATGACAATTTAAACTCGTAGCCAATTTTAGTGGGCGTAGCAAAGCTATCAAACATAGCGTCTGCTACGCTGCCGCTACAGAAGTGTCTACGTTGTAGCGAGCTATTTTGTCAGAGGACATATTGGCGTATGTGAGATATTCGGGTGATGAAATCTAAACACTTTAGAATTGTTCATTTTACAGAATTACATTAAATGTAAAGCTACCCCCGGTACGTAATGTCTATCGAGATGCAAGAAACTCAGTGTTAAAAAACCTTTTTTTAGTTTATCTGCTCATTAAATTTGAGTTACTCCTTTTAACCACTTACAAAAAACTGTTAACAAAAAATATATAAACAAATGTATCAATACTGCTTGAACATAAGCAAATACTAGTCTTATCTAATATTTTTTTAAATATCATTTAAATTTAGTGATTTAAACGTTACCTTTTAAAATATTGTCGTCATGACTTCCCTAGACTCCACTCCCAGCAGATGGGAAACATCGATTCTTAGTTATTAAAAAAACTCTACTTATTTATGTTATAATAAAATATATCGACGAATTGTACACGAGTAGGATACGCGTCACGAACACAGAGGCACTACAGAGTCGTCGACGTTTACTATCACGGCATACGTGTCGGTTTTAGCCTCAATGTCCACCAATAGATGTCTTACATTAAAAACATCTGCTAATTTTCATTAAAGAAGCGTATCCGTTGCCTCGGGTATCATTTATTAACTTTCCAGAATCAGAACATTGGTGGTATAAGTTTATCTTTGCAAAAAATGTTCATATAATAGAATATTAATCACTATTAATATAAAACTGATTTCCAGCATTTTCAGCAATTTACTTACCATAACTTTAACAATTTCTACATATAAAAATTCGGACCTTACATTTTTGACTTTTATTAAATCCACCAGCGCGTTGGCGCGAAGCCAGAACCGCTATCACGAAGTGCTCATAGTTAATATTAAATAATTCCACTTACTGAATGCATAACATTTAAGCTGCGTTATTCAAATTATGAATTAACGGATAAGTATTTTTCAAGCTGAATGAAATGCAGTTTCTGCTAATTAAAAGTAAGAGGCTCTCTGTTTTCATAGGCACAATGCATATCGCAGCGCCGCATAGGGAGGTTTCTTTAATTAAAACATTCTAATTTTGTTACATTTCTTCGTATTCAGTGCGGGTCAAATGCTGATTATATTTGCTTCTTTGTTTTTATTAAACAAATTAAGAATAAGCTAAGATATAAAAGTTAAATAGCAGCCTGTAAATGTCCCACTGCTGGACTAAGGCTTCCTCTCCATTTAAGAAGACACTATTCATTATTCCACCAATTAGGGCTTATTCCACCAATGCTCCAGTGTGTGTTAGTGGATACACATGTGGCAGAATTTCAGTGAAATAAGACACATGTAGGTGTCCACACGATGTTTTTCTTCACCACCGAGTACTAGATGAATTATATATAAAATTTCTGCAAATGAAAATTCAGTGTTGCATGGATTGGAACTCTGGGTCGAGATTCACGACTCCTAACCACTGGGTCATCACGCCTCAGTGTTGGCTTTACGTTCAACATAATATTTTAAAATGACGCTTGTCCAAGCTTGGATAATACTAGGATTTTAAAAACGTGTCTATTTTAGAGGAATATCTTACTAAAGTATGATCCATACGTCAGTAAATAAGCGGTTAGAACCGCAAAAACTATGAGTTCGATTTTCAAATGAAAGACAAAAAATTTGAAACACGAGCATTTAAAACGATTGTAAGCCATAAAAGTAAAAACTAGACACATATGTTTTCATAGCTTGCAAAGGATTACCTAGTTCGAAACCCGGCTTAGCGTGTATAGCGTAGTGATGGGACATATCCGTGGATAACATTGACTATCGATTTGATTATTTATTTTCATTACATGCATATTACTTTTCCAGAACATTTACTGAATTTGTTACTAGTATTTCGATATATCTTTTTGGCTTTTTGAATGTATATATTGTCATTGAAAATAAGATGACAGACTAGCAAATGGACTTGACGGTAAGTCACCACCACCTATATACATTAGCACGGTCAGAAATATTAACATTGCCAATCCTAGAATGTAACTGTTATGTCCTTTGTGTCTTTAGTTACCCTGGCTCACTTACCTTTCAAATCAGAATACAGCAATATTAAACATTGATGTTGCTGGTAGAATACATGAGATGTAGTGAGTGGTGCCTAGCCAGACCCGGCTTGCCCAAAGCCCAACAAGTTTTTACAGCTCTTATACTGTAGTATACATAATATATTTTTTATACTGTAGACTTGTTGTAGACGTAGCTATGCATATCTCACTGTAACACATCGATGGCATTTCAAGGCAAGACTTGCCGATAACTTTGACTTCCCTGAGGAATCGTCTGAGGTGGTAGGTCGACGTCTTCTTCCGCACCGCCATATTCCCAAAGGTCTGGAAATAAGGTTTTCTTAAAGAAATATGTTAAGGCTGAAGAATTTATCTCTGTACATTGTCACATATACCTACTAGTCGGAAACGGTTTATAAATAAATAGCCACTTCCTTGCTATAAAAAAGATGCGTTGAATGACATAGAAAAATTGTTGATATCATGTAAGCAAATTAAAATAGACTTAAATTTACAGGAAAATAAAAAAGACTAATAATAACTATAAAATAAATAGGATAACTACATTTTTTACATAAATGGTTATATTTTAAGCTTTAATTTGTTATGGAAATTTAATAAAAAATAATTTTATTTATATTATAATTAGTTTTGGTTCGCTACAGTTGTAATTTCTAACAAGCGAACAGACAGCGACAAATATAAATATAGCGATATTAAAGTTATATTTATACATTATCTTGAAAAATAAAAAACACAGTATTTTTGATGTAGAAAATTAAGTTCATTTTATTTTTTTAAAAACATTCGCACACTCTACAGTATACAGTCAGCAAGCAGTCAGCCATAACTAAACAAAAGTACCAACATTACCATACTAACATAAGTAATTACATATCTTACGTATTGTCAAGGGTACACTCTTGAAAAGGACATAAATGCCCACCCCTCTCTTCCCCTTTCCCGGGCAATAATTTAATAATAAATTATCTAACATTAATAACGACATATTGTACAACATACATTTAAGTATTTTGTTGCTACAAGTACAATGCTATAAAAAAATCAATGTTTCGTACAGAGACACAGGAAATTTTCATCAATTAATGACTTCCCAAGCTACTTCCGTATGGAGTCTGTTCAGGTACCAGCTAAGCCGCGACGGTCGACGTGGAACGAAGCCATTTTTGTAGCTTTATATTTTCAAAGGATTACGTCGAAGTGTGAAAACCTTGACTGGATAACATTTTATTTTCAACTAGCTGTGCCCGCGGTTTCACTCATTTTAGTATATAAAATATTTTTTGTTTTATTTTCGTGGGATATTTGTATTTATACCAACCCGCATTGGAGCAGCGTGGTGGAATAAGCTCTAAACCTTCTCCTCAAAAAGGGAGAGGAGGCCTTAGCCCAGCAGTGGAACATTTATAGGCTGTTACTAGTATTTATTAGTTTTTGCTGCACCCGGATCTAGATAAGGAAACATACAATTGGCCGTAATAAAAACTGTATACCCTTAAATCTATTCCGATATACTTGAATGTTTTTTGCAAACGATCATAAAATAAATGGTCGATATGATTTTTTAAATTGACATAACTTTTTAATTTATAACCCGATTGCAATAAAACCAAACCGCACCCAAATCCGTTAAGCCGTTTCTATGATTAGCGTGTACAAACGAACAGACAAATAGACAAAAATTTTAACGTTCATTGTTTTGGGTTCCATTGCGTTGATAAAGTTAAGGTTTATTATATGTATAGAATAGACATCGCCACTAGTTGTTGTTGTATGGATTCAGTTAAGCTAGCTTGAAAATTACGTTGTAAAAAAATTGTGATTTTTAAATTATATAAAACGTAAAAAAGCCAAGTGGGGATCAAGAAATGATTCTCAGAACCTTTTAGCTTTCCAAGAGTTAAGTGGTTATAGTGTACTTCAACAGAAAAGCAAAATCTGCAATGCAAAATTAAATTAAGTTTTGAAATTGATTTTTATTTCTATTGTATACTTTTTATATATGACTGCCTCGTTAGTCTAGCGGCTAGAACCCGGCCATGAATCGGCCATTTGGAAGTTGAAGTGTGTATACTCCCGTGAGTCGGAAAGCACGTTAGCCCGTTGGTGCTGCTCTTAAACTCTTTCGTTATGTAATCGGATTATAAGAGTGAGGGAAAAGGGAGTGCACCTTTGTTGGCGTCACATTATTCCATTATTCTACCGCAAAACAGCAGTACTTGGTATTGTTGTGTTCCGGTTTGAAGGGTTAGTGAGCCAGTGTAATTACAGGCACAAGGGACATAACATCTTAGTTCCCAAGGTTGGTGGCACAACGATATATGAGTATATATATATATATATATATATATATATATATATATATATTATGAATGCCTTCCTAAAAGTAATTTTCACATTTATTTATTTATTTGTTAATAGCACACATACAACATTATTAAGCATTGAAAAAAATAATTTATAAAACAATAACAGTATATCTAATATGCATGTCAACTACAAGTGTGCATAGCACTTCCAGATTCAATCTAACCAAATTCAAATTACAAGTAACAAAAAATCATCAGTATTAATTAAAAATGTCAAAATTAAATAATAAATAATGTCATTGTTATAATAAAAAATCAATCGGCAAATCATAATTAAATCATATGAGACTAAACGGTTTGGAGAACCAAGAGATAATCTACAGTTTTTCCACCTATGATGGTACCCACCATGATTTCATTCTACCAGCCCACGCCACACTCAAAGAGAAAAGTTATATTAATTAAAAATTACTTTATTCAGAAGATATATAACAATAAACATAAAAAGCGACGGATCTCAAAGTTTCCAGTATATAATAGGAACCAAAGCTTCGATTCGTTATTTCAAAAAGGTTATTAAAATACAAAGTAACGTAACTCAAAAGAAAACTTCACAGTAAAGAACCGGTAAGAAATAGTACTCAATTTTTTAACATCTCGGATTATATTTGATGTATTAATTAATTATTATTTACTCTTAAATTTTGTTATCTATCTTATTTTTACCGAATAACAGTGTGTTCACATAGATAAGTTTACAGACCTGGTAAATATTATATTGAGTTTAATATTTATAAGTAAATAATAGTTGTTATCGCAATAATATATCAGTAAATATTGTTATATTAACTGTTGTTTTGAACTACTAACGATCCCGTTTATCGGAAAGCGTTCAGAACTTGTTTTATCCAACTTATCTCCTAAACTGTTATTGCAGCAAAATAATAGCAGCAACTTTCCACATTCAAACATTAAAAGCATGATCGTAAATCTCATATATATTTTTCTGTTTGATGGTAGTTTTTTATATTATACAAATAACACTCGGCAGGCATAATTATTGCCCTGTCTTTATATATGTATGTACCAATTGTGTTGACGATCAGTTGAACTGTATTTTGTGTTGATGTAATGCAGCGCCATCTATTAATGAGTCACAGCAAACTGGATTATATAAAACCCTTTCCATTATACTATATGTACCAACTCAAGGTAATCAAACATCAATTTTTAAATGTAATGTTAATATATATTTATGACTTAATTGGCATAAGCAATATTAAGTATTGTTGAGTTACCGTTGGAAGTGTCGGTGAGCCGTATGACTGCAGGCTCAAAGGACGTAGCATATTGACGATAGGGACGGTTATATTTCTTATATGGCCTATGTCTAAGGGCAGAGTGTATATCAGAGAGAGAGTGTATATCAATCTATTTTACATTAAAAAAATTATATTAATTTATATAATTTCAATAACCCTCTTAGTGATTTGAAATCACCAAGAAAATCTTGTGAAGCGGTTAATGCGCGGTTTAAAGTTTCGAACTTAAATACTTGAACCACTGATACTGGTCTTACATCAGCTTTAACTTAGCGCTTAGCGTACGTGACCTATCTCTTATGTAGGTGACCTGCCTATTCACACTTTACAGTTGCTTCATAACCCACATCCCGTGTATTGACTTACAAGTACGTTGTACTTCCAGATTCTCTTTGTGAATACACGTTGTTTACTAAGATGCGCTTACCCTAAATTCTGTTTTCTCAGATATGCAGATAGCAATAATTTGATTTATTCTAATTTATTCTAAGATTTCACAATTAAAGTAAGATTATAATTTCATCCTGTTTGTAATTATGTTGAACATTTTAAACAGTTATTTATAGCCTAAAATGTTTTCTTTTTTCAATTAGAGCTTTTGAAGTATAGCTGTGGTAGGACTTTGTACTCCTTTTAACTCCTTTTTAAGTTAATATTTTGCCCCAAATGAAGTGTTAGAGGCCACTTCCGCGAGCAGTCGTGTCATCGATGCTCTGCAAGGAACCGGCGTGGAGAGTAGTTAAGCCATCCTCTCCGTCATGGTCAGAAAATTTAATGTTGATGAGGTGGCATTCAATCATTTGGTTACTATCAATTTACTTTACTGACCAATAAACAACTCACAACTTAAGACGATACCTAGAAGTATACGCCGGATATATTTATGTTAAGTAGGTGAACTAACGTAACGCCATGAAACGGTAAGCGGGTTTCTCCGCTGTGCTCGAAAACATTCAATAATAGTCAGATGTTTCGCCAAATGATTCTGATAGAAAAACCCGTGGCGTATAAAACGAGTCGCTTAAATAATACTTAAAATTAAAGTGAAATTACTTCAAAAACGTTACGAGCTGGAGCTTAATGTTCGTTGCAAATTTGCAATGCTAAGTACACGTTCATTGTATACATTGCAAGCAACCTGCAAATATTAAAAATTTTAATTACAACATTTTGGCATTCCGTATAAAGATCACTTGTATGTGTGTCCGTGTACCACAGTCTATTTTTTTTCTGAACCTTTAATTATTTGCGATTTTTTTTAATACTTTCATGGCTATATAAGTATACAAGATTTTAGATATTAGATAACTACTCTGATCAATAAATATAATATAAAAGGACATATTATGACGTAGAATATTATTATAAAACGTATGGCCTTACTTATAAACGTTGCTTAGCGATTGTTTGGTTGAACACTGATTTATCCCTTTCTGTCATTATTGATTTGACATTAGCAAGAAGAAGATATAGCATTGTACTAGAAATGCATAACTGCTGCATGCCGTTACTATTTCACAACCATGTTTAGGGGTAAAAGGGAACAATATATCTTTAGGAGGATCAATAGCTCTTTTGCTGTCCTAAAATAAATTCTTGTTCTTTTTTAAAATGTGATTTTTCAACTTAATACTTTAAAAATGGTTGAAATTTTAAATTAAGACCATACAATGTATGAAGGGCCGTAATCAACTCGACGCTAATGAAACGTTCACAGGAGCCGCCTCGTTCAGTAATTATCACTGTAATTAAGAGAGCGGGTTCGATCTCGTCGAGGTTTATTTTCAGGAAGTTAAATTGGAACAGCAATTTTTTGAAAAAGGTTTTTTGCTAACGATTCTATTTGCGTGGCCATTAGAGAATGATAGTGATATTGAATATTTTGTCAAAATTATAAAAAACATAATGTACATAATAAATCCAGATAAATTATATTATTAACATGAGTTTTATCATCTATAGTCACAGTTTAAAAAGTGTTTTTTTATGTGAAATATTAGAATCAAAAATATAACTTTCAGAAATAGCAGCATCTCTATCACTCGACTCTACTCAGCACGTATTCATTCGATTATTTAAGTAGGCATTCAAATCAGTAAACATTTTTACATTTAAATAAAATATAATATAATAAAAAATATATGCACAGATTACATGCTCATATTTTCATTCTATCCCCGAAATATCTTGACAAATACAGACATACGATATTATTTTTAATAGTATAAACATTACTACCAGAAATAATTCAACCGTGTATATTAAAATACATAAAAAATAAAAAAAATCTTTATTTCCATACCAAGTTTTTTTTACAAGTGAATTATACTTTTTTACAAGTAAACTGACTGCCTCGTTGGTCTAGTAGCTTGATGTAAGGCCGCAGTCCTGGAGGTCATGGGTTCAATTCCCAGGTCGGGTCAATAAAAATAGTGTGTGTATATGTAAGTAAATTTAATATTTATGAAAATAATAAGGAATTTTAAACCAGAATATTATAAGATAATAATTGTATTTATGTTGTGACTTTATTAAAAAAATATCAACAAAAGCATAAAAAAATAAAAATCGTTTAAAACGATTCGAGTTACCATTTAAAAAAAATAACCAATTTAAATTTACAACGAACTGCTGTAATCAACTCGTCGGAAATGAAAATCTCACGTGTTGTCTCGCTGCGTTCTCGTTTAAACGAACAATTAATTTCATTGTAATAAAGAGTTTGAAGTCGAAATGATTCGTATGTACTTAATACTGTTTTCGTTGTTTAATGTCATACTAATGAAGTGGAAGTAATTAAAAAAATAGTTCGCAGTAGTCATTCTTCAGTGACGTGTACAAATTTAAAGAATGAAGTGAGTAACTTTCTGTAGGAACATTCTAAGTCTGCCGCTCTGGAGTTTGTGAAAATGTACGCGTGTGCATTGCTTATTAAATTATTAAATAAAAAATAACTGAAATGTAATACTTAGGATATTATGTTAAAATAATTTATTTAACTCATATTATAACAATTAATTGATACAAAAATATGTATTTACATAGACACGGATGAAACATTTAATAGAAAAAACTAAAAATGCAATTTAAAAAACATGTAATTAGTTTTTTTTTTTTATATTCGCCGGGAGGGCAAATGACTCTACTCCACCTGATGGTAAGTGGTAGTAGAGTCCAAACGCGACAACGGCCAGTACAGACGGGAAAAACGTTCTGCACTAGCCGCCTTCGCCTTGCCGGCCCGCAAGATGCCTCTTCACGCCTCGTTTGAAGGAACCCGGGTTGTAAGAGGAGGGGAACACGTGAGCTGGTAAGGAATTCCATTTTTTGGAAGTGCGACAAAGAAAGGAGTTGCCAAATTTCTTTGTTCGCGATGGAATTGATGTCACAGTTAGGCGGTGACATCGAGAACCAGCTCGTGTGGACTTAAGAAGGAAGGGGGAAGCAGGAATTAGAGAGAATAATTCCTCAGAGCACTCGCCGTGATACAGTCGATAGAAAGCGCTCAGTGCTGCTATCTCACGACGCAATTGTAAAGGTTCAAGGGTGTTTGTGACCTTTATATATAGGCCTCTGCATCTTTGTCAGATGATTTAAGCAAGCCACTCTCCGTGTTGTTTTCCACCTGCAAGACAGGTGAGCGAAGTGTCCTCTCCGTGGATGCTGCTACGCCTGGGCAGGCGACTTTATGGCAACATGGGCTTGCCCAGTACCCATGCCACCCTCTCCTCCTCCCCAGCAGGATCCGCAGGAATGACGAGTCAATACGTGTGGTGCTGGTTTGGCCGCAGGTGACTGGCTTACGCCTAAACGGAGGCACCGCTCCGGGTTTAATATTAGTTTTCCTTCTTCTTTGGCGTGACGCTGGGATAATTTTGGGAAACAACGTATCAAGGAGAGGGGGGAGGATACTGTGATCACGGAAGATACAGGAATGTGACACTAGTAGCTAGAGCAGTCCGGGGTCGCGTACCCGTAGTGATTCCAACCAGCTATCGGACAGATAACTGGTAGATCCACCCTCTGGACAACGTCCAGACCTTTACGTCGCCAATAATGCGTACGGCACGTCGCTGCAACCGGTCCAAGGCCTCAAGTAGGTACTTAGCGGAGTCATCCCAAAGGTGCGAGCAATATTCCACGCAAGACCGTACCTGTGTTTTGTACAGCAGGCACAGTTGTTGTGGCGTGAAAAAGCGCCGCACCTTGTTCAGAACTCCGAGTTTCTGTGAAGCTGTTTTTATAACAGCCTCGATGTAATCCCTTGGACTAAGGTCGCAGCGAACGTCAATCCCCAGCATGGCGATTTTGCTTTGCATCAACAGCGGAGTACCACAGAGGGAGGGAAGAGGGGAAAATGTTGACTTTTTCGCCGTGAGAGCGCATACCTATGTTTTCTTGGCATTAAACTCAACAAGATTATCAGAGCCCCATTTGGCGATGAGCTCTAACGTCCTATCGAGTTCAATGACAAGATTCCTCCGCCTCTCCTCAATTTCCGCTCGCCCAGCCACTGCGCATCCGTGGTATCCACCATGCACTGTACTATCGTCTGCATAGCAATGTATGTTCCCAAGAGAGAGCATATCATTGATATGCAAAAGAAAGAGTGTGGGAGATAGCACAGATCCCTGGGGGACCCCAGCATTCACTACATAGAATTGTGAAGCGCAACCATCAACTAAAACACGAAGGCTACGCTTGTGTAGGAAGCTGGCAATCCAGGTGCATAGCTGAGCAGGCAGACCATATGCCGGCAGCTTGGAGAGAAGACTTCTGTGCCAGACCCTGTCGAAAGCCTTGGAGATATCGAGGCTGACAACCAACGATTCTCCATGCTTGTCGATAGCTTCACCCCAGAGGTGCATTACGTACGCTAGAAGATCACCTGTGGACCGTTTTGGTCGAAACCCGTATTGACGATCATTAATTAAAGAGTGATCTTCTAGGTAATGGATCAGTTGGTTGTTTAAAATCCATTCCATCACCTTACAAAGTACTGAGGTGATAGCTATTGGCCGATAATTTGCCGGGTCAGACCGATCCCCTTTTTTGGGAACCGCTTGCACATTAGCTCTTCTCCAAGCCTCCAGCACACTTCCCGAAGAGAGAGAAAGTTGGAACAGGCGCGTTAACACAGGAGACAGCTCCGCTGCGCATTTCTTCAGCACTATGGCTGGATTCCATCGGGACCGCTAGCTTTCCGTACATCAAGTGATTGCAGCTCCGCACGCACATCACGTTGCCTGATTTTAATGTCAGGCATCGTATGGCCACATGCAGGTATTGTAGGTGGCAGTGCACTACAATCATCGATGACGGAATTGTTGGCAAAGAGTTTAGCCAGGAGATCAGCTTGCTCTTGCGGACTGTGAGCTAGCGATCCGTCCGGATTTCTGAGCGGTGGCAGCGAAGGTAGGCAGAAATTGTTTTGCACAGACTTGGTCAGACGCCAGAAGCTACGGGAGCCCCTAGGATGCGAAACAAGGTCATGACCAATCTGTACAATGGTTAAAATGGTCTCAATTATATTTACTTATAATTGGAAATTAGAAAAAAGCTACTAGTCTTAAAACACTCTCAATTGAGTTACCTTTAAAAAAAAAACAAAAAAGCGAATTCGAGATCGAATCATCCGTTTAGGAGCTGTAACACAGATACATACGTTAAATTTATCTCTTTTCAGGATTAAAAAAAAAACCCTATACATAACTAACTAGAATCTCGGATATAAATGAATTTGTATTGAAATACAGAACGTAAACAAGCTAAGCCCGACCAATATAACTGTCAACGCTTGCTGACCTGACTGATTTACTGAGAAACCACACGTATAGTTTCCATATTAGTCCTTATATCAGGGCAGTACAGACCATAATGCTTTACATTTCTGTGTAAACTAACCGCGACATTGTTTGCGTGAATATTGGATATATAGCTTTCCAAGTTTTGCCTAGAATCGGTTTTAATTGTTATATAACGCAGTAAAGTAGTGGTAACATTTCATATACTTAATTATACATCGGAGGGTGATTGAGATGAATGACAT
Organism: Nymphalis io; assembly: GCF_905147045.1. Classification (NCBI taxonomy): domain Eukaryota; kingdom Metazoa; phylum Arthropoda; class Insecta; order Lepidoptera; family Nymphalidae; genus Nymphalis; species Nymphalis io. Next base: position 331,787 of record NC_065905.1, read on the forward strand.
TCTACTATATGTTAAGATTACATGTGGCACAATATTATGTGCAGGGAGTCACATGGTAGGAAAACAATCTTATTCACCTAAATAAGGATTGGAACTCAGGACCACTGAGTCTGCCCTTAAAATCTAGACCTACTGTTAACAAAAAGTCAAACAATAGATTAAATATAGCATTTATTGACTTCCATATAAAAAATGTGACAATTTATCTTGTCAAATAATATTTTATGTGCGTTTTTCATGCCACTTTCATGATATTAACTGTAATATTGACGTTGCTTTAAAGGCTTTTCTGAAACTAAATTAAATTTATTTAAATTAAATAAAATACAATTAATAATTTTCTATTAGTTAGAATTGAAAATTGAATTGTATAACAATAAAAATATAAATAATTATATATACATAGTGTGTCATACTGCTGTGTAAAGGCCTTTCTAATTTCATTCTACAATTCCCTATTTTCTGCTATATGAAACCAATCTTTTCGAAGGGATCTAGCACGTCTAGCCATGTCCGTCGAGGCCTGCGTCGATTTCGTTGGCCATTACGAGGGATCCGTTTGGTTGTTGCCTTGGGTCAGAGATCTTCTGAATAAAAGAATAAAAATATGACAAAGCTTGTTTATTTGATATAAATTTGACTCGACTTTTTTATATGCTCTCAACTCTCACTCTCAACTCAAGGGGGAGTAGCCAACAGCGAAAGATATACTGTTCATAAGTGTGTACATAACTGATAATCCAATGGAACGGCAAGTCCAACAGCGCTTGAAAGTTATTTTTTTTATAGAATAGGAAGGCGGACGAGCATATGGGCCACCTGATGGTAATTGTTCACCAACGCCCATTCACATTGGCGTTGTAAGAAATGTTAACCATCGCTTATATCACCAATACGCCACCGACCTTGGGAACTAAGATATTATATCCCCTGTGCCTGTAATTACACTGGCTCACTCACCCTTCAAACCAAAACAAAATGATACCAAGTACTGCTGTTTTGCGGTAGAATATCTGATGAGTGGGTGGTACCTACCCAGACGAGCTTGCACAAAGCTCTACCACCAGTAAATTTCAAGAGCAGGAACAATGACTATACGTGCTGTCCAAAGCACGGGAATGTAAGCACTACGAACCCACAAACAGGGCGACGGTTGAATGTTTCTCCGGGGATTAAAAGACAGCTGCGTTTTTGCTAAGGATCTACAGCTTTATAAGCCAGACACTTTATCAATGAGGCAATCATATAGCAAAACTAAAACGAATGAACTATTGAATCAAAATGAAACTTCACATTCCCAAACCAAATAACTTCCCTACATAAATACCGGTTTTGCCTATCACGAACCGAACTGCATAAATCAAGTTGTTCACAAAGCTAATGTACTCCAGGCAGCCCTAAGAGCTGTCGACATGGATTTATCACAGAGAGTAATTTATGCTTTCATTTCTATGATAGTTCACGTTTTGAACTTGGCATCTGTTGACGTATGTTTATCTAGCGATATTAAATTCAATCGTATTTGCTTTAACATACTTCCCAAATATTTTCCAGAATTGAAATACGAAAATTGAAGTACGAGCATATTCGATAAGTTTTTGTTTGATAAATATTTAATTATAAATAAATATTTTATTTTAATTGTTTGATTAGACTGAATAATAAAAGGTAGCACGTAAATCTTAACTTGCGCAATGAAACCTAGTAAGCAATGAGTTTTCATAATGATGCTTAATTTATTATAATTAAACTTACATTGGTGGTGTAAGAAGCATCGTGGGGAACACTGTCTATCAGTTACAATAACTCTAAAAACTCTCCTTAAGAGGAGAGAGAGGCTAAAATACAACAAAATTTAATTATTCTCATCAAGAAGGACGTGATGCGTGATAATAGGATGAAATCAAAACCACTGTTGAATTTCAACCAATATCTATTGTATTACGTACTTAAGATAAAACAATAAACTTAATCTAAGCTTTCTACGTTGGTAAACAAAGGGGAAACTTTCTTAGATTCATCTCGTAATGGTCAAAATTTTTAACGTATTCTGTCAAAGGAAATAGTACTTGGTGGTAGGGCTTTTTGTATGCAAAATTACATGATAATCGGATGAGTAGTTAATACGTGAATTTATAATATTAGCAAGGATTAGCCACGTATTTATACATACAACAATATACATAGTATATATAAATACATTTAATATTATGTACTAGTGAGGTCTCGTTGCAACCGGCAATTATAATTAATAATACTAACTGGTCATATATTGTTTATTTAAATAAAAATGCAGAGTGGATCTCAGGTGTATTAAAGAGTAACAACCCGTAACGAATACCGCTTAGAAAGCCGATGTCATGCATAATACACAACCAATTTGCATCTTAAGCGATCTGCGAGCCACACACCGTGCGCGGTGTAATGAAAATAAAATTCTGTTTATGAATTTATAAAATGTGGATTAAAAAATAATCAATTTAACATTAAATGATATGTAGCAATAATTTTTTTTTGTCAAAAAAATCTCTCATCAGTTTTTCGTTGACTGGAAGACATTGCTTCCAAGCAACAAGAGCGCCTTGCACACTTTTTGTACTATAGCTTAATTTTAAGCGAAATCATATGATGTTTATTTATAGGACTTGTGTGCAATAAAAAGCTTGTAATATATTATATTTTAAATCAAAAATCGAAATCAAAATTTTCGTTTCCTAATTTTAATAATACGTATTCTGACAGATAAAGTTTAATTACTAGTATTTGTTGAAAGTGAAAGAGTGCGATTAAGGTCAAATATATAATTTTTTGAATAAATTGTTAGATAACGTTTCTGGTACAAAAAAGCATTTAACTTGACAATGATGAATTAGACCGGTGGTACTCAAACTTCGGCGCGCGGGCCGCATGCGGCCTGCCGGGCTTTTGTGGTTGGCCCACTTGATGTTACTTTATTTTCAACCATTTTAAATTTCAAAGGGTTTTTATTAACACCTAAATAATTTCAATTAAATGCGCTTGTGGCCACGGACAACGCATTGGTTGAAACGTCATGAAATGATTAAAAAAAAAAAGTTAAAATAAACGCGATAAATCCGTAAATAGTTATTTATTTTGATTTGTAACAATATCTAAGAAATCATTACCTTAGTATCTTTTGTTTGCTGCCCGCGACACCACGACTAACACGTGTTTGTGGCCCCCATAAAGAAAAGGTTGAGTATCGCTGAATTAGACTATTAGGATTGATAGAATATCCCCAATTTACCATCAATTTTGGGTCCGATAACTTTAAGATTTCGGCAGCTGATTAACCCAATAATAAATATATATAGTGTAAGCCCATCGTAGGTACCGCTCTGTCGTCTCATATTCCGTCAAAACAGAATACTTAGTTTGGAGGTTGAGTGAGCCAGTATAACTACAGGCACAAGGGACTTATTATATTATTCCCGAAGTTGCAGCTTGTAGCAACTTGGTAATGTAATACAAAACTACAGCAACAGCCTGTTAATGTCCCACTGCTGGGCTAAGGCTTCCTCTCTCTTGCGAGGAGAAGGTTTGGAGCTTATTGCACCACGCTGCTCCAATGCGGGTTGATAAAATACACATGTAGCATCATTTCAATGAAATTAGACATATGCAGGTTTCTTCACGATGTTTTCCTTCACCGTCAAGCACGAGATGAATTATAGTCACAAATTAAGCACATGAAAATTCAGTGGTGCTTGCCCGGATTTGAACCCACGACCGTCGGTTAAGATTCACGCGTTCTAACCACTAGGCCATCTCGGCTTTTTTAACAATACATAACTATGTGTTATATAATTGTAAATGTAAAATGTAATTCTATGTGATTACAATCGTAATCACAGTTAGGTAGTGGAAATTAACTAAAACCATGGTAACAAGAACTAGTCTCACTATGATGGTTTTGAACTTTGTTATAAAAGCCCAATGGCAGCATAATCAGGCACATATAAGTGATTTTAACAATGTGTGACCGTTTTATAAATATTTATGAAGAAACTTATTTAATTTCGAAGCGACAGGACGTGAAGAGTCCACAATCTTCCGCCATTATTCCGGATTCAGCAAGTTGACAACAGTTTCGAGTCTTTGATGTGTCCTGTATGTTTTGTTTCGGGTTCGGTTCATACATATTAAATTTGTTTGACCGATTTTCTAATACTTTCTAAAACTATTTGTATACAAAGGTTTTACTACTAGAAGGGAAGAGTTTTTAAGCCAATGACAATAGATGATTAAATATAGGAGACGGTTGTTTTTTTTTAGGATGTCTCAAACATTTGTGCTACAGGCTTGGAAAAAAAAATGCAAAAGCATTCACTTACCAGCATCCAATGACAATAACCTTATACATTCATTTATAATTTTAATCAATTTATAGCACTAGGAAATAAAAACATATAAACAAAAACGATTCACAAAAAATCTAAATAAAAGCGCTGATTAAATTTACATTTCAGCATACGAATATTAAACAATACGAGTGTAGAATGGAGTCTTCTGTATGCGTGTCGAAAACGCCGCGTTATTAACACTACTACCCGTACCAAACTGCAAAAATCTTGAACGGATATTTTTTTTAATACAACGCGCTAAACTGCTTTCGTGACCTTTGCCCCAAATATTCTTTAAAAAAAATATAAATAATATATATTGAGTAGCTGCAACATAGCCGTATCAAACGTATTGTAGTTTTGCTTACATGAAAAACAAAGTAACAATACTTACATCTTTTATTATTGGTATACTATAAATTCCAATGGAATTAAAAATAATGATATATCATGACAAAGGCTTTAATTAAACAAAGAGTTAATTTTGAAGTCCATTAAAAAATAATTATAGGAACTACCTACTATTTTACGAAGGGTTCAATGGATATTCGGTAAGAAAAGGTCTCGTTATACTGTTATTATCGGTTCCTCTGTTATTGAGGGGTAAAATCGCCCATTAATCTTCTGATCTTATTAAAGATTAGGGAACGTTTGCATATTTACCAGCAGTAGGGCTCAGTACAGGCACGTGTTACACTACAGTCTGTGTGGCTGTACCGCCCACTCATTTTTTTAGATATAAAATAGGTAGGTGGTCGGGCAAATGCCTGATGACCACCTTCTTATGGTGAAGGTACGATGGTAAATGGTCACCATCGTTAATATATATTGGAACTGTAAAATATTACGTTAACGATTCTTTACATCGTCAAAGAGCCACCAACCTTGGGAACTAAGATGTAGTGTCTTTTGTGCCTGTAGTTCACTGAATCACTCAGCCTTCAAACAAGAACACAGCAATGATATGTATTGCTGTTTGGCGGTAGAAGCCTTACTACTGTATAAATTCGATCACAAAAAAAAACATTACGAGGAAACCTGCATGTATCGAATGAAAATCTACCACACGAGTATTCCAAATACTAATCTCCATTGAAGCAACGTGATTATATAACCTAAATAAAAACAAAGAGTATTACTCACCAGTGTGACATTTATGAGCTATCACTTACTATATTACAGTAAAAAAAAATTAACAATTGTCATTGATATATCATATCCGTTCAAAGCTTGAAATGCTGAGAGTTAATTCTCCACATTTTTGTCCATTTTTCCCAAATTTAAACAATCTTTAACGCTATTTAACCAATCCTTTGGCATTGTTGCAATGGGTCAAACCTCAAATAATTACGAACAATGGACTGAACGTTTGAAATTAATTCATTTACTATTAACGCTATTATACGCGGTTGAATTAATCTTGTTCTAGTTCATTTATACGAAGTTCTCATTACTAGTAACGGACACATGGAAATATATAATTTACAGTTTTTTAGAATCAAAAATTTGTTACTTATTTTAACTATTGTCTGTCAACTTGTGAATTTTCGCTATAAACCACAGATAGAATAAAATTTTATAAAAACCTTTGACGGATATTTATAATTTTACAGCATGACTAACATTTGTAGTTGATTAATCAATACGATAGTACAAGACTGTCGGACATATTCAGGCTATGCACAGCGTAACACCATAATGCTAGAGGTTTTACAAGCGGTGCTCACTGAGCAGACTAGCTTCTAAGCGTACATACGACTAGAATATGGGAATCTTAAACGAATATTGCAGTTTCAAGGTCAGGTAATCACTATTAAATTTGTATTTAAGTATAATTTAAGAAATCTATATTTTATGCCGCGTGAAATTTTCACGTGCTTATAAACCAATTATTATTACACTCTGAAGTAACGTGGTTAAATTAACTCGAAACCGTCTCCTCAAGAGATAAAGCAACCTTTGTGTAGGAATAAGACATTCATTGGCGGTTCCGACTTAATTATACTGAGAAACTAACCGTAAATTAATTTCAATATTCATGTAGTAGAAACCGAAAATTATTATAGATATTCCTTAAATGTATTCCAAAAGAATTCAGATTGTTTTTCAAACAAGTCCGGGGCAATAACTTCTGTAAACAACATAGAGCCTGAATAATATTTTATAATGTTTAATTAAAGTTCAAGTGAAGTCGTGAGCAACCTTTGATAAGCGAAGTGGAAAATTAATAGTAAGTTTTTTTGGAATCAAAATATTCGTTAAGTAATTTGATACTGATTAAATTTACTCGGCTTCTTAAAAAAACAATGTTTTAATTATAACGATTGTGTTGAAAAAATACAGTGGCTGCATGCACTGTGACTTCTAAATAAAATGACCTCAAGGGCGCAATTAAGATAATTAATTGCAAAGGAGTCACAGAAGACAAAGTTTACTTGTTTTCATAAAAATCGCAGACTTTGTGAGTAATTTCAAAAGTACTTACATTTTATTACGGTAAAACTAAATTATAATATTTTCATTTTATACATTGACCGCCTCGTTGGTCTAGTTGTTAGATGTAAGGCCGCAGACCCGGAGGTCCTGGGCTCAAATACCTGGTCGGGACAATAAAAAGTTAATGGGTTTTTGTCGAAAATTCTCAATAGCAGCCCGGAGTCTGGAAGTTGAAAGTGTGTGTGCCTTAACTCTTTCCAGTCATCTCGGATTGCCGTCCCATCAGAATATGAGTATATACTATAAAATGTCCTGCGCAGTTATTCTATTGTTTTATAATTATTTTTTTCAATCATTTATATATATTTTGTAAAAAAGGTTTATTTCAAATCGATTTTTGATTAATTCAGTTACAACATATATTAATATATTTTAATTGTTTATAAAGATATTCATAAAATAGTAAATTAAAGAATTACATAAATATAAATTTCTGTTTATACAGCCAAGCTAAAAAAAAATTACTGTATGTATTTTACTTAATATTACGGTGACAACGAACTTTCAAATCCTACATTAATTCTATGTATTTATATATTGATGGCATTCAACTCTTTTTTTTAATAATCAATATTAAACTATACACGTTTTTCACTTTTTCAGTTCTTGTTTCAGCTTTTAGTGGTGGTTTATCACTCATCAGATATTCTACCGCAAAACAGCAATACTTGATATTGTTGTGTTCCGGTTTGAAGGGTGAGTGAGCCAGTGTAATTACAGGCACAAGGGACATAAAATCTTAGTTCCCAAGGTTGGTGGCGCATTGGATATGTAAGCGATGGTTGACATTTCTTACAATGCTAATGTCTAAGAGCGTTGGTGACCACTTACCATCAGGTGGCCCATATGCTCGTCCGCCTTCCTATTCTATATAAAAAAAAAAAAAAAGTATATGAAAATGCTGGTAGCGATCGTTTTATTACCAAGTTGTTCTTTTATAATAGGAAGGTATTCACATGCGGGCCACCTGTTGTAAGTAATTACCTTCATCCTAGATATTGGTATTTTGTTACAGCTTACGCTTTTAAAAAAACCAAAAGCGAAAAACTTTTGTGTGTTTATTTTATATATTTTGTCATGCACTAACTAATTTAAGTTAAGTAGTATTCAGGCTCATTAAGCGAGCATTTATTGGACAAATATATATATCATTACTATCTTACGTATTTGAAAGATTGATTACATAAAATGCCTTCTAAAAAAAGTCGAATACATCAAAGTATGAGACTAAGTAGGTCTCGAGAAACTAAAGAAGATCAAGAGGCAAGATTGCAGTTAGAGAAATACAAAACAGATCTTGAGCAACAGAAATTTGTATTCAGCGCGTCTTTTATCTCTTGCCAGCGTATCTTGTGTCTCTTGGCAAAGAATACGACGTGCTTGCATCGTAACCTCTTTCTCGTACGAGAGTAATCAAGAACGCAATTAGCGTATGTCCGCAGAACGTGTACGTAGTAGAGAAGAAACACACACCCAAAATACGACGTCATGTTGTCATTTATTATGATGCATGACGTAGATTTTAATGACACGATATTGATTGCGAGACGACCTCGCAACGCGCCACGATACGATTTCGTGTCGTGTGTGTGTTTTTTGGTACATCTGTTGGTCATGCACATCGGTAACTTTAACAAACAGGACGCATGACCCCCGTAGGGCTCGAATTTTTCACAAGGCCTACGTGGTTTTTTTCCTAATAGCTCAAACTATAATTACATATATAATTCATATAACAATTATAATTCAAATTATTCATGGGTTACATTGCTGTAATTCGGTTTCTAATATAGTTTACAACGAAGCCCTATTGTAGTTTATTCATGACCCCTGGTTTTAGTTTTACTTGCATTCGTCAGTATCTAATCAAATCTATAACCTGCGCAATTAACTAACACCAAAATAATAATTGTTTAATAATACTAACGAACAAATAGCTAGAGTAACGATACGTTTTATAATATAAATAGATAGCCAAGATGGCCCAGTGGTAAGAACGACTCAATCTTAACCGATGATCGTGGGTTCAAACCCGGGCAAGCACCACAGAATTTTCATGTGCTTAATTTGTGATTATAATTCATCTCGTGCTCGACGGTAAAGGAAAACATTGTGAGGAAACCTGCATGTGTCTAATTTCACTGAAATTCTGCCACATGTGGTGAAATAAGCTTCATACCTTCTCCTCAAAAAGGGAGATAAGGCCTTAGCCCAGCAGTGGGACATTTACAGGCTGTTACTGTAGATATAAGTACACGCAATTAACTCAAAATAATAAGTAAAATAAAGAAAACTTAAACCTAACATACATATTTTGTTACAATACTTTATCGAGAACTATAAAATGATTGATTCTATGCTACGTCGTAGCCACGATGCTACGATAATCCCTAGAGAGCTACGTATATGTACAACGCAGTATGGGCTACAATGAAATAACATTTGCGGAGTTCCACGAAATCTAGTTCGTGTTCTGCAATTGAAATTTTTACTACGCGATGTGGTGTCAAAAGATCTCAATATGGTAAAATCGAATGTACGATGTAACCTTTGTCGAAGCAATAATACATACTGTAAAAATATAAATCCTACATCTATCAACAAAATATCATGTTCCTTATTTCAAGAGTAACACCAACATCTTGGAAACTTAATTACTTTACTTACCGTATTTAATTTACAATCGATAAAATCATTCTCTCCCTTTGTAAATCAATATGTGTTTTAATAACCTCTGTATAGATTAAATATTAATTTATTTAAAAAAAAAACAACAATATCGTATTATGTACACAGTAGGTCTCTTTCAAGGGCTTGGGATAACAGACACCTTACGGTAAAAACGAAAATGCTTGTTTACCAATCATGTGTCCTAAGCACACTCTTGTATGGAGCAGAAACGTGGACAACGTACGCAAAACAAGAACGCCGACTAAACACATTTCACTTGCGCTGTCTTCGGAACATTCTGGGTATCACATGGCAGGATCGCGTGATAAACGAGTCTGTTCTAGGCGAGGCACAGCTGCCTAGCATCATGGCCATTCTAAAAAAAAAACGGTTACGGTGGCTGAGACACGTGCATCGAATGGAGCAGACCCGTCTTCCAAGGCAAATACTACTGAGAGAGGTTGTGGATGCAAAGAGGTCTGTTGGGCGGCCTATGCTCCGTTACAAAGATTGCGCTAAGCGTGATATGGTTGCGTTTAACATCCCTAGCAATCGATGGGAGGAACTGGCAGAGGACCGTGCCAAGTGGCGACGCCTTATTCACGAAGGTCAATCAAAGCATAACAATGACTGGTTTAAACTACTAAAAGAAAAACGCACTAGGCGTCATGAGCGGGCTTCAAACCCCCGCCCATCTGGGGGCGCATACACTTGTCGGAAGTGCGGCCGGAGGATCCTCCCTCGCATTGGTCTTTTCAGTCATCTGTCAAAGATGCAGAGGCCTATATATAGGTCTCTTAGTATTTGTTATTAGGAGTTGTACTACAAAATATTTAAATTTCGATTCTAATATTGCTATATTTCTCATAATATTAGGCTTGTAGAATGATAAATACATTATCAAGGCAAGAAAATAACCCCAATGGAAATTATTAACGAAATTACCAACAAAAATATTATCATATATTTTACTTTCCTTTAAAATAGAAATTATTGGAGATAATATTCAAAAATATCTTATCGTCACACGTAATAAGGACGGTACACTCGGTGACAGAAGCTTAGTCAACATGACGACTAATTGACATATTTTCAAATGAATGGAAATAGCAAAGCAATAGTTATATGATTTATTGAATAATTTTGTGACACACTGCTTGAATATGATACTTGATCTAAAGTCCGAGCGCATATTGCCACTATAACGAGAATACGCATAACGTTTGGTGAAATTATACGAAATAAATTATAAATTAAATAATAACTAAAATGAACACGACATTTATATTTTTATTATTAATATATTTTCACAATAAACTATATTTCAAACAAATTTCGTTGCTATCCTATATACTTCGTTGCTACATATTTTTGTAATTATAAGAAAGATATATTTAATTCACTACCGAAACTGTGTTTCTATTTATTTTACTCTTTATTTATCTATTGGTTTTCTTTTATAACTATATTTATAAATTCTTGCCTTCAATTTCTATGTTCACATCTGCCGGAGGTCTCGTGCCGACCATTTTTTTTAAAACTATCATCTGGTAGCCATTTTGTATAAAATATAATATTTTTTAATAAAAATAATTATATAATTTACAAAATTTCAACTTAATCACTTGGGTGAAACAGATTTAAGAAAATATAATTAAAATATTTTTTCTTTTCATCCGGCTAATTAAAGGGTTAAATCGTATGATAGCTTTAAAATATAAATCAAAAGTTAATAGAAAAGGCTCAATATGTGGAGATATGATATTATGTAAAAGCTCTATACCGTACGCGGGATCATAAAATATGATATACCAATATGCCGGGTTAATATCCGGAGTACCGAAGGCGATAGGACGATAGAAGATTTGATTCATTCTGAGGCACACTTTATAAGCTCCAAATATAATACGCGGATCACAAATTGATTGAAGTATTATATTTTTATAACGACTGTTTTTTTAATATAAAATAATAACTTAAGTTAATATTTGAAACTTCGGGAAATGCTATTTTTGGTTCGATCCTAATTATACTTTCGATTTGTTCCCGATGACGTGCTACGGCTGCCCAACCAATTAGGATAGTATCTTATGTATAATAACTTTGTGTGTTGATAATTATATTAACAACAAGGTTGATGAATTAAGAAATAAGTGTTCTCTAAAGTTTTCAAGTTGCCTCTAATCTACTTGCGCTTACAAAAGACGTCTTTAAGCACTAAATGCACTGTGAATTTGGGGATAAATGCTGATAAACTTTCTTTTAACTTTAAATAAGTAGGATTACTATTTCTGCTTATATTTTCCTCAAAAAAGGAGAGAAGGCCTGTAAATGTTGAACATTCACAGGCTGTTACTACGATCAATCATACGTAGAATTCTGTGCAAGCCCATCTTAGTAGCTCACTCACCAATTTTTCTACCACAAAATGTATAGGCAGTAGTTATCACTTACCATCAGGTGGTTCATTTGCCACATCCCCATTATCAAAAAAGATATAATTTAATGAAGTAGGATATTTACAAAAACCTTTGATAAAGAAGTCAAATTTGATTTTTTTGTATGTTTGTTTGGAACGGGTAAGCTCTAAAACCACTAAACCGATTTAATTTTTTTTTTCAACGCATTAATAAATACGCAGATCGTGTGCTGCTATATATATATATATATATATATATATATATATATATATTATATATCCTCACTTACGTAGCGTAGGACGCCCTCCAGCTAGGTGGAGTGACGATATACGCAAGGTGGCTGGCAGCGGTTGGAGATTAAGAGCTGAAAATCGAGCTCAGTGGCGTGCCATTGAAGAGACCTATGTCCAGCAGTGGACGCGAAAAGGGTGATGATGATGATGATGATGATGATCCTCACTTATTGATTTAAAAGTGCACGAGATAAAATCCTTATTTTACCCGTACGAAGTCGGGGAGGCTAGCCACCACCACGGTTCTAAAAGTAGATTGTACCTGAAGAAAACGAAAAACAGTTAAACTATTTTAAATGTTTTTTTGTATCATCTCCATAATAGGCCCTTGCATATGAAATTGGCGTTTTGAATGGGAAGAATGTAATGAATTTTTTTTAAAATTTATTTAATTAATTAATGTATGCACCGTTGTTATGTATGCACTTTTGTCATCTCATATGTAGATCATTGATCCCTTTACTAAAAAAACCATGGGGGCGAGAATCAATAAACTCTTTGAAGGCGGTTTGGACTACCGCATCAGAAGTTGTCCAAATTGCGGAAAAAATGGTAATCTGTTGGAACAAGGTCCGGGGAGTGCGGTGGATGTTGCAGACATTCCAATTGTAGCTCATCTAACTTAGTGGTTGTTTGTTGTGCAGTGTGTGGTCTTGCGTTGTCGTGAAGCAGCAGTGGACTAGAGCGATTGACCAATCTCGGTTGTTTAGCAGCTAGTTCTTCCTTCATGGTTTGCAGTTGCTGACAATAGCTATCTGCCGTAATCGTTTGGCCAGATTTTAGAAAGCTGTAGTGAACACTCACAAGTAACTTTTTCTGAGTCAATTTTGGTTTAGGGCAAGATTTGGCTTTGTCTCCAGGGTTCAGCCGTTGCGACGAGCGCTTCCGATTATCGTACAGTATCCACTTTTCATCACAAGTAATGATTCGACTTAAAATCCCTTCATAATTGTGTCGGTTGAGCAAAGTAACACAGCAGTCGACACGTGTTTGTAAGTTCGATTTACTCAATTCATGAGGTACCCATCGTCAAGTTTTTTACTTTCCCGATTTGCTTCAAGTTGACTGACACAGTTTTATTACTTACCCCTAAGCCTGCAGCTATCTCTGAAGTGCTTCGTGATGGAGCCGCTTCCACAATAGCCTTTAATTCTTCATTTTCTATTTTGGTCACCGGCCGTCCACGGGGTTGGTTCTGAAGGTCGAAATTTCCAGAATGAAAACGCTGAAACCAAAAACGTACCATGCTTTTTTTTGTAACACCAGCGCTGTACACATCATTAATCCTTCGAGCTGTTCCTGCAGCACTGGTGCCACGGTAGAACTCGTACTCGTAAATATACCGACATTTTATGTTTTCTATTGTGCGGTAATAAGTGACGCCAAAGAAAAAATAATGAGGAAAAAACAAATGAATGACTGTTTTCAAAACTCAAATGTACCAGCTAAATTAATTTATAAATTTGAATTTTGAATTCTTAACCAAAGAGGAGACATTTCAGATCACACTTTGATCACTCAGTACGACAAAACGTTAATTTAATATGTAAGGACCTAATATTATATTGACTAATATTACTCGTATTGCTTTATTTATGAGCAGTAACGAACATTTGACCTTCAAAAGTATTTTCTTTCGTTCCGAAATTTTATAAATTGGTGCGAATAGATTTTTTTAACTTTAACAGGTGAAACGACTACAAGAACTATATATATTTAATAATAATAAAAAACTTAAAACAAGTAAAAGCAAGCAAGCAAACCAAACGATATTACTGTTGCTGACATTGGAGTCCTGTCAAGTTGAAACCAAGTCGTCGACCTCAGCCTTTCATAGAATCCCGCAGAGAGTCTTCGCTTAGGTCTTGCCAACTTCGTCTTTTAATACTGCATTACCGCCGTTCTGATGACGTCGGCTTTCTGTTGTAAAACTATTCGTATTGTCTGGCTTCTTCAGCGTGTAAAAATTATGTTGATTAATTTTACTATTAAAAATATCAAAAGTATATTAAAGGTTTTTATGTATTTTATTATTATATAATGTATTGTAATTTTATATATGTGAATCATAAGCAATTTGATTCACTTGTAAATAACATATTTATAATTAAAAATTCACTACACAAATTCTCGGTTCAAACGACGTATATACCAAGCAGTATAAGTTTAATTAAATAGCAGAAAAAAATATCTCAAAAGTAACATATGACACATCAAATAAAGTATTACTAATTGAAACTTACTTATACATATACTGAAGTAACTTTTATAATGTTATGTGATAGCTTAAATCTCCTGGTTAGCAATGCTTCACATCATTTTATTTCTTAAAAGCCTTCATCTGGTGTTGCAGATATCAATTATGTAGATATAACTCTTATAGACGGGGGTAAATACTTAAGCGGTGGGCCTACTACTAGTTTGTCCTCTCTATTATAAAATAATATGTCGTGATTATGGGCAAAGGGTGATGATGATGATATTCCTCTGACCGATTTCAGTGGTGCTTAAGTGATTACTTTTCAGTCACACCTAAGCACTCTCTATTGCCTCACTCGGATAATCCGATTTCAATTCGACACAACAAGAGAGACTTCAGGTGCAGATTACTAATGATTTTACCTGATATAAGAAGTATTGGACAGTAAATATCGCCACCTTCCAAATTTCGGGGTGCTACTGTAGCTATTGTCATATTCTCATCATGAGAATTTCATGTCATGAAAATTCAGTCGTGAGCCAGGAAGACAGGAGTTAGTCCACTGCTCTAGTACCGAGTTTTCTTACAAGGTAGACACTATATATAGTTAACTACGTAATTCATTTAAATATATAATAAAAGAGTAGCTTTTTGTCTAGACTACATTTCAGACCAGTGATATCTTTATATTAGACTTATATTGCAATATATTTAGTAGAGCATTTTTGAATAGAGAAGTATTTGGTTCTATAATACACAAATATTAATATTATTATTTTTAATATTAAGAGATCTGCCTAGTAGACACTAGAATACTCCTGTTTACAACAAAGCTCGCTTTGAAATAAAAAGTTTTAAATAACACTCGGGTCTAAGTTTAAAGATGCCTTCGTTCCTTCTCTCTGAAACGGTGAAACTTCAGCTGAAAAGTTTGTTGCCGCCTTACAAAAAAAAAATTGTCACATCGCGTAACGTGAAATTTTCCTTACTTTGGAAACTATGAATTTTTTTACAAGAGCAACGTTTTAATAAAATAACATGAAGAAGCTGTTCTAATTTTACATTCTCTGCATAATTATTCTAAATTAAAACTTTCATTTTATGAAATATATGTAATATGTTGAAAAATTGACTATTTTCGACGAAATTCGACATTTGATCATACTAACATACGTACGTATTTCACCATATCCTTATGAGATAAGCATCTTGATAATTCACTTGAAACAGGTAGAATTCTACCTGTTTCAAGTACATGTATACGTGACAGATTTTTGGCAGGTTCGTAGGACTAGATACTCGTAGCATCGTGAAATAAGCTCCAAATATTTATAACGAGATATTAACGACGAACCAATTTGGTGAAAATCGTGGATCTAGAATCAGATCATGCTTCCCACAAAGATCCCTCGAAAAACCAACACCTATAATACAAATTACATGGGATAACATTAAGTGGTTCAGCTTGCAAGAATTGACCGAAACAAACATTGCAAATTAAATAAAAGCTTGAAAAAATAAGACTGTTTATTTAGTATATTTCAGTTTCTTTAAGAATATAATTGTACATCATTATATTATGCTTTGTAATAACGAAGTCACTATTACATACATTCGCACAATCTGTGATTAAGAAACTAAAGAGTAATTAAGGAAAAAAATGAAAGAAATAATTGTGCTGTTGCTCAAGTTATAATATATGTTCGGAAAAGCTAACTTGTGAGAAATTACGACACCATTGGTACACGGGGCAATCATAAACTTATTACTCATGTTACTCGACTGGTTGGAGTCAGTAACTCAGTCAGTTACTCAGTACTATATGATCCAGATAAGCGTCCAAATAAGACGGATGGTAAAGAAAAAAATGTAAAGGAACATTTACGTGGAAAAGATTATTTTACAATTCGTGAGTTCCTAGATGATACACACGAACACACCTTGGCAATGAAATTAAGAAAGTAGAAATATTTACATACTTAAAATGAAGAAGCATGAATGAATGAAGCGAGGCATTCTTATAATTTTACCATAATAATATAATATATTAAGGCTTTCGAAAATGCCATTTTCCTATCAATCATCAAGCTTAACGCAACATCATCGCTGTATGTTTCTTATGTTGTGTGCAATAAGAATCAAAATTTAAATAATGAAACTTAGTTCTTTTCCTACTCTATGTTAAGCTCCTGTCATATGTATTAAGACTCTTATGATATACATGATAAGGTTCATTTTGGTACGTTTGGATTGCATTGGAGCGAATATGCAATAGACAAGGATTTATCGTATACGATTTCATTCTATTGTTATGCTTATTATTGCGATATTTATAAACAATGAAAGCCAACTTTTTGTGGAGGAATTGCTTTGATACGATGAGAATAAAATTTCAAGGTTATTATGAATGTATCTTTTCTATACCTACCTCTACTGCGTATGGTAACTAATAAGGCTGCAAATACCTAAGTCCTGGTTAGCGATTCCGCATCGGGCCCAAATTTTAAATTATATAATTATATCTTCGACCAAAACTTCAAAAAACATATAATTTTTATTTTTATAGCTACCAGGTAGCTACCATGCACTCATCAGATATTCTACCGCAAAACAGCAATACTTAGCATTGTTGTGTTCCGATTTTAAGGGTGAGTGATTCAATGTAACTAAAGACACATATCATCTCTGTTTCCAAGGTTGGCGGTGCGTTTTGACGTGAAGAATGGTTAATGTTTCGTACAACACCAATGTCTATGCGGGGTAGTGACCACTTACCATCAGATGGCCTATTAGCCCGTCCGCCCTAACTAACATTTTGTAAATATTATAGTATCAGTATTTTTAACAACAAAACGATGAGTGCAATTCAGTACAGTAACAGCCTGTGAATGTCCCACTGCTGGGCTAAGGTCTCCTCACCTTTTTGAGGATAAGGTTTGAAGCTTATTCCACCACGCTGCTCCCATGCGGATTGGTGAAATACACATGTAGCAGAATTTCAGTGAAATTAGGCACATGGAGGTTTTCTCACGACGTTTTTTTCACTGTCAAACGCGAAATGAATAATTATATAAAAACAAATTAATCAAATGAAAATCAGTCATGCTTGCCCGGGTTTGAACCAACGATCATCGATTAAGATTCCCGCGTTCTAACCTCTGGGCCACCTCGGCTTATGAGTACAATGTAGTCGGGAAATTGATACCGTCCCGTCAACCTATTCTAAAAAAATCAATCTTAAATCGTCACTTTAAAATGTTATCCGCATTGATATGAACTAGTTACAAAATCGACAATGCAAATGCAATGCAAATTGTCACCTCGGTCGCCTTAAGTCATAATAGTCTGCTTAATAGAACTTTATTTATTAGATTACTAAATTTTAACCGTGATATACTTGCTTAAGAATATATGTGTAAGAATCCATTGAGGAAAAAATCAAATTAAGTATCTTTCAATTTACTTAAAGTAGGTTGGTTCAGGTTTAAATCGGGGCAAGCAACACTTACTTGTCAATTGTTTAATTTGTAATTATATTTCATCTCACGCTTAATAAAGAGAAACGCTGCATGTGTTCGGTGAAATTATATAGAACGCTTATTATAAAATTTAATTTAAAAAATATGCCTGTCTCGGGATTTTGGTAATTGTGACACATCGAAATTGATAGTTATTGAAAGAATTTATAATTAAACATGTCTTTTTGTTAAGATATGCAGGATATAATTATAACCTGACTACGTGCTTTCTGAGGCATGGGGGGAGTGTAAGCACTATCAACTACCAACGTTCAGAAGCTAATGATTTGTTGACAGAAAAATCTAACAATTCTTTAATCACGAGTAGCTTAACTTATAATTTGAATTCAGGACCGCAGAATTGCCAGCTTTATCAAACAGCCACTAAACCACAAAGTTGTTTAACAATACTTTTTATCATATTGTTTATTTATTAATGATGAAATTTTACATTATTTGTTTGTTTTTGAATTAGCTGATTTTTAATACGTTTTTCTTTAATTTTAGAGAATAAAACTCACCAACATTTTGTACATATTATCATCAGTATTTTTTTAAAACAAAGCGATCAGCCAATTGATAACAAGATTAATTTAAATTAATTAATTAACCTTTTCATTACCAACGTAGGACTTAATATTATAAAGGTTTACAGTAAAAACTTATTTATATCATTTGTCACTAGTTCGTTTAATTAAATTTTTTGAAAGTTATTGGGTTAGTATAATTTCGTTTTACAATTTTATTTAAATTTAGTGCGAACACAAGCGAGTTACTAATGAGGGTTGAAAAGGCTTCTTCACCCGTAACATAATCAAAGTGTAGTATTATTACAGCAATTTAAGATAGTTTGTTTTTTTTCTTCTTTAGGCGCATCTCAAGCGAAGGTTAGTAGTCAATTTCGTATAAGACTCCCTATTCCTTTCGAGCTGAAATGGAACACGCGAGTCCCATCCAATCCCGAATGTTGGTTTGCCAAGATTTTCTTTTACAACCTACGCCCATTTTCCCCAAAACTTTACGATCATGATGTATTGCAGGAATTCTTATGTCTTGTGCCTGCGCATGTGTCTAAGATATGAAGATTTCTCATCTTGACGGTATGCAAAATTTTCCGTTCCCGATTGACGTATTGCGATATTATATACATATAAAATAAGATAGCTTATTCAATAAGTTTAGTTTCAAGTTAAGTGTATTAGTACTCTTAACAATTATGGTTAATTAGCCAGAGCGAGCTTCTAAATTTAGAAGCAAGTAAATTACTCAGCAGAAATATTTTAATGAAGGCTCTTGTTTTCGTCGTTAGTCTTTATTACATTATAGGTATGTAGCGTCTCTAATAGTGAGCAATATATATCGAGGTAGGCTATGTCCATTAGACTGACATCAAAGTATACTTAACACGGTTTTCTCAATAACATGTCAACCGACTTTAATGATTTAAAATATGTTATGTTTATAGTTATTTGGGTCGCGTGTTTGTTTTTAATAACACTGGCTCACATTTTAAGCCAGAACACAGCAATGATGTCATATGATTATTACATACATACAATGATTTCATATTACTATTACACAGTATAATAATTACTATTATTATTAAAACTCAACTATTAATTAATGTGATACCTAACACAACAGGAAGACAAATAATCAATATGCTAAATTTATTGCGATACATTTATTGCGATAACCTCTTTTTTTCGGCATTCTATAAATGACCTTAATAACATATTTATTATGCATATATAATGTAAATTTGCAACTCAATCTTTATTAAACGGAAATTTCGCGAGTTTAATTACAAATTGGATGAAATTATTCATGTACATAATTTATTATAAGCTCTTTAACGTCGGTGATGTAGCCTGTTTACAATCATGAACAGATTCATTACGTATACGATCAATTTTATATAATATTAATAATAATAATATCCTGGGACATTTTTCACACACGGCCATCTGATCTCAAAATAAGCAGAGCTTGTACTATGGAAACCAGCCAACTGATATACTACAGTAACAGTAACAGCCTGTTAATGTCCTGTAAATAACACTGTTGGGCTAAGGCCTCTTCTCCCTTTTGAGGAGAAGGTTTGGAGCTTATTCCACCACGCTGCCCCAATGCGGGTTGGTATAATACACATGTGACAGAATTTTAAATTTTAATTTCAGAAATTAGACACATGCAGGTTTCATCGTCAAGCACGAGATGAATTATAAACACAAATTAAGCACAAGAAAATTCAGTGGTGCTTCCCCGGGTTTGAACCCACGATGATCAGTTAAAATTCACGCGTTCTAACTACTAGGACGTCTCGACTCTCGATATACTACATATTATATGCTATTTTTTTTTTTATAAATACATACTTATATAGATAATTACACCCAGACTCAGGACAAACAGACATGTACACAAATATCTGTCCTGGGTGGGAATCGAACCCACAACCTTCGGCCTGAAAGGCAATCATGCACCAACCGGCTTGTCTTATATCACCCGATCGTCTTTATAAAATAATATAAAAATGAATGTTAATGATTTCACTAGGTAACTTTATTTAGACACTCGTAGTTACGTATTTTACTACTAAACCCTACTAATACGTATAATTGTTGTGTTATGGTTTGATAGGTGATTGCTCCAGTGTAACTACAGGCACTAGCGACACTTATTTGCCAAGGTTGGTGGCCCATTTGCGTTATAAGGAATTATTAATATTTCTTACTGTGCCAATGTTTTTGAGTGGCGGTGGCCAGTAATATAAGAAAATGTCTTACAGTAACAGCATGTTAAAGTTCCATTACTGGGCTAATTCTTTCTCCCCCTTTTGAGGAGAAGGTTTGGAGCTTATCCCACCACGCTGCTCCAATGCGGGTTGGTAGAATACACATGTGGCATAATTTCAATGAAATAAACATATGCAGGTTTCCTCACGATGTTTTCCTTCACTTCAACACGAGATGAATTATAATCACAAATTAAGCACATGAAAATTCAGTGGTGCTTGCCTGGGTTTAAACCCACGATCATCGGTTAAGATTCACGCGTTCAAACCACTAGGCCATCTCGGCTTACTAAATAAGTAATATTAAGTAAATATCTTACTGTGTTTAAATTTTACGAGTGAATGAAAATGTTACATTTAGTATCGGCGATACAATTTCATCGCAACACGATGACTATTTTCCGGTAAATAATTTATAAGACTAACATAAATAAATACTTACCACACACCCTTATCAACAGCTTATGTATATATGTACAACATGTGTGACGTTTAAGTTACTTCAAGCGTTTTTTAAAGTTATTTTTAAGTATTTATTTTAAATATTTAAATTATAAAAAATCCTAATTATCAGTACTGAATAAGTGCACAAAATTAAATATTATTGCATCCAATTGCATTCTTACATATAAATACCTAAATGATGCACTCTAGTTTGTTATATGGAAAGGCGAATTAATTAAGCTTCCTCGAATGATTAAATCCAAGACCCAGCTTTGTGTTCCTTGCCTTTAGACTAACCAACTCAGCTGTTTCAATCTTGGGCACACGTCTCGCATCGCTGAACATATCCGATTAGATTCCAAGCATTGAAAGTGATTGCTCCTTGAGAACCCGTTTAATATTAACGCATACCTTTAAAATATTAAAACGGCAACCGGTAAGTTTTGTATAACTGAATGACGAGGCTTTTACTGATATATAGTTTATGGGAAAATGTAAATGAAAATAGCTAGCTTATATATTCCTAATTACTCTGGTAAAAGCGTTGTCGCTTCGCTGGATATTAACATAATGTATCTTATATATAACAAAGTAATTTATTATTTAAGATTTATTTCAGTTTAATCTATTGCCTGCCATCGAAATATTAACTGACGCACTGTTATTAAGAATTAGTTAATTTTTTATGAAATAGGTAGGTAGACGGCCAAATTTCACCTAAATGTAAGTAGTCAGCACCACCCATAAACATTGGCACTGTAATATTAACCATTCCTTACATCGTTAATGTGCCACCAACCTTGGGGACTAAGATGTTATGTTCCTTGTGCCTGTAATAACACTGACTCACTCTTCAAACCAGAATCCAACAATTCTAAGGATTACTTACTGTTTGTTTGCGCTTGACGGTGAAGGAAAACATCGTGAGGAAAACTGCATGTGTCTAATTTCATTGAAATTCTGCCACATGTGTATTCTACTAACCCGCATTGGAGCAGCGTGGTGGAATACCAAAACCTTCTCCTCAAAAGGAAGAGAAGGCCTTAGCCCAGCAATGGGACATTAAGAGGCTGTTACTACTGTTACTTACTGTTTGACGTTATAATATCTGATGACGGTAGTATCTACTCAGTTGAAGTTGCACAAAGCATTATCGCAAATTGAACTCGAATGCTAATCTAATACTATAAATAAATACCATGGCTGACTATGAACGAGATATATGAAAGATCATTGGCTCCGATACAAGTTGAAGTTACAATTGCTAGTACATATGTTTTACCACACCGACCACCATATCATTGTTTTATCTGGTAATTATGGCCTTTGAACTCGTTAACAACTGGTTGAGCTAGTTTTACTTGTAGTTGGAGTCCCGCCAGCTCGATGAGTCGACAAATAACTGAACTGTGGAATTAAAAGCTTTATTTACTATACAGAGTTGAGCCAGAGGCACAAGTTGGGTATGAAGATTTGTTTTCCTTAAATTACTTTATTACATTACTAAGACCGATTTATGTTAAGTTAACAGCCTGTGAATGTCCCACTGCTGGGCTGAGGCCTCCTCTCCCTTTTTGAGGAGAAGGTTTGGAGCTTATTCCACCACGCTGCTCCAATGCGGGTTGGTGGAATTCACATGTGGCAGAATTTCAGTGAAATTAAACACATGCAGGTTTCCTCACGATGTTTACCTTCACCGTCAAGCTTTTACTGCCTTGCTCGGAATCTGAACTTAGAACCTCGGGATCTACAAGCCTACAAGCTATCTACTTGACCAGCAGGTAGTTATGCAAATATAATGAGTTACATCAATACGAATTATATAAAGAGATAATAAATAGTCGAATCTCAAGTGTCTCAATAATTTCTGACTTCACAAATCATTATGAAAACTTCATGAGGTGTAGTCGGCTTAATATAATTGTTAGAAAAAAAAATGAAAAAAAAATCGTCGCAGAAATTTGCGAGTAAATTCTTAGCGAATTAATTCGTAGGTGATGTATATATGTTTTTACCAGAACTACGGCAGTGAGACGCCTTGCCGCACGAAGTCGCGTCGCAGCTATCTGTGTTGTGATTTCGCATCGTGCCGATTCGCAGTTTTGTCTGTACCTATAGACAACATTTATGTGGATGTATTAAAATAACAATTTTGTTAAGTTGAATTCATCATAATACCATCATCATCATATTCAGCCCACATTAATCCACTGCTGTACATAGGGTTCCTCACAGGCACGCCGATTCTCCCGATCCTGTGCTAATCGCACCCATCGAGCACCCGCCATTTTTCTAAAATCGTCTGACCACAAGACCACCCAGGTCTGCCCACTGAACTTTTCGCTTCTCTAGGCCACCACTCCGTAACGACTTTATTCAAGTTGAATTATGATATTTAAATATTGTGTGAGTTCTCTTACACTTTGTTTTTGTCACTCAAGGAGACGTTGCGAAACTGTCCCCCTGCTCCTTTTCGGCTCCTCGTACGATATCTACACACAATGACTTGATGTGATTTGTGATTATTCGTGACTTTTTTGACTATTTAAAACAGCGATTTTGTAATCACGCGATCTCATTTTGCACGGTTTCCACGTAGTCGCAAAGAATGTCGTCCAAAAACGTAAGCTTCAACCTTGACCGATCTGACTTATCGTACAAAAAGTATATATATATATATATAATACTATAAAGCATTCACATACAAACGATCTTAGGAATTGTTTGTATACAAATATTCATACCTACATGTCTAAATATACATTATGTAATATAACTAAAACGTTGTGATATATGATATCGATAGCAACTATCCTTAGTGTCAGTTAGATTGGAATTATTAATAGACAAATATTAAAATTTGCCATTTACAGATACCCGTTCTCTTTATACAAAATTTAAGCTTCTTAGACATAGTGGCTACGTAACTCAAAATAATAATTTATTATTATTAATAATCGAAAGTATATATAATATATATTCAAGAAGGCAAGCAAACAACGAGCACTTTTGAATCATTATTGTATAAGATTAAATTTTAATTCAATCGACGTTGGATAGATGAGAATTTGATCGTAATTAAAAATATATATAATTAAAGAAAACCAATAAATTAATATGAAGTAAAATCAAAAAACGTAGTTTCGTAAATAATATAGTTACGCGCCACGAACACACTACTAGGGAGGAGAGGGGAATCTTACGGTGTAAGAGAGCGTCTTTCCGTTTGCCGTCACGGCTTACGAGTCGGTCTGACCACCAAGTCATCCAATGGATATTTAATGTTTAAAAAAAATACTAATTTGCGTATAAATCTTAAGTTTCAACAACAAGTTACAAATCGTTTATATAAAACAGCAACAGCAAACAGTATGTTACACTTCTCCGTGCAATGACCCGGCGCTCCCGATCTACGGAAAGCATAAATTTACGATACGAATCGGAAACTACTCCGAATACCGATACTTGGAAACATTTGTTAGATACCTTCAATATTTTATTGTTACGTTAAGAGAATTTATTTGTTTCTGTAATTCCTTGTGGTAAATACAATACTACAATTTCATCTGTCTTAAATAATATTATTCTATGGTTTGTTTATTTGCACTTGCTTATTTCAAGATCTCAAGGGCCATATTGAAAAAATATTTTCTGCGTTAGTACGCTTATTAAAAATGTTAGACTATATTATTATATCAATCCTGAGATTATCTGTTATTATAGGTATTTTTTTACTCAAGAGGATTAAGCCGAGTCGATAATATTTAACCAACGTTCACGAACTCGACGGGCTAAAATATACTTAAGAAAAATTATTGTTTTAGATATTATAAAAATATATTTATATATTACCCATGCAATATTGCACGCTGAGAATATTAGTGATCCAAATCAAAATTTTGACAAATTGGAGAAGAGAGAAGCGCAGCGTAGGGCGCCCTCCAGCCAGGTGGACCGACGACCTTAAGAAGGTGGCGGGCACCAACTGGATGCGGAAGGCGGAGGACAGGGAGCTTTGGCGCACCTTGGGAGAGGCCTATTTTTTTTTTTTTTTTATAGAATAGGAAGGTGGACGAGCATATGGGCCACCTGATGGTAAGTGGTCACCAAACGCCCTTAGACATTGGCATTGTAAGAAATGTCAACCATCGCTTATAGCCAATGCGCCACCAACCTTGGGAACTAAGATTTTATGTCCCTTGTGCCTGTAATTACACTGGCTCACTCACCCTTCAAACCGGAACACAACAATATCAAGTATTGCTGTTTTGCGGTAGAATATCTGATGAGTGGGTGGTACCTACCCAGACGGGCTTGCACAAAGCCCTACCACCAGTGCACAAAGCCCTACCACCAGTATGTTCAGCAGTGGACAACGATTGGCTGTTGATTGATTTTTGATTGGAGAAGAGAAGCATCTTTGATCGTATAGTCCATCAAAAAATGTCTGGAAGAGGGCAAGGTTTATGCTTCTTTCATTTTTGCGTGTTCCGAAGCTGTCGTAATTCAAAAAATATGTGTTCAGTAAAATTTTGGGAGTGCTTGAAGCGAGACTATGGATGGCTTTTATGAGTGAAACTTTTTTTATCAATGTGATATATCCTGATGAAAAAAAAAGCCGAGATGGCCCAGTGGTAAGAACGCGTGAATTTTAACCGATGATAGTGGGTTCAAACCCGGGCAAGCACCACTGAATTTTCATGTGCTTAATTTGTGATTATAATTCATCTCGTGCTTTTCGGTGAAGGAAAACATCGTGAGGAAACCTGCATGTGTCTAATTTCACTGAAATCTGCCACATGTGTATTCTACCAACCCGCATTGGAGCAGCGTGGTGGAATAAGCTCCAATACCTTCTCCTCAAAAAGAGGAGAGGAGGCCTTTAGCCCAGCAGTGGGACATTCACAGGCTGTTACGGTTACGGATATATCCTGATTGTATTCTTTCAATGAATACAATTCGGAATCGTTATACTCGATGTTTAATCTAATGAATTATACAAATTTGAAACAACTTTCAATAAAAAATTAAGTTCTAAAAGTATTTTATAGTTTGGACAAACATCAATTTAAATGAATACATAAACAAAAGAGTGGGGTGTGTTGTAAAATGGCTATGCACCGGGTGGCGTTGTGAATGGCGAGAATGGTGGATACGATAGAAATAGTATTATCTCAATATTATTATCGATTTTTATGCCCAAGTTCCCACGTTTTCGAAAATCAAGATTTGAAAGTATGTCTGATTAAACTTATATGCATATATTTTATTTTAGTTTATTACGTTTATGTATTTGTAAAGATTCTGTCTCATATCATATACAAATATTGTTATTGAATTTCACCCAATTTCGCATTTAATGGTTATTATATTTCCGTCATTTTAAACTAAGAAAGTCTATTAAGCAGCTGAAAATTAAAAAAAATAAGAGTTTATTATCTGTGGTTACGTTCTAATCAAATAAAAAAACAATATTTTTTATGTACATTACATGCAAATATATATCTAAAATGTAAATGTTGACATATAAAGTGCTTGAAATACGAGTAGTTCGAACATTGTTATATAGTTTGCAATTAGGCACATAAATAAAAGTTTAATATTCATTTATAAAAAAAGGAATATATTATTCATTTGGAAAGCCCACAAAAAAAAATGTGAGTGTCAGAGTACTCACGGGAATTTATGTGTACAATCACAAATCTTACGCTTTCATCATCTGACACTCGAAATTTTATGCTGACATCATCTGACGCTCGAACTCGCAGCAACTACTGTGTACCGAGCACTAAGATGTTTATACGTCAATATTTAAATCTAACTAGAAAAGCGGGATATATAATTATATTGATGAAAAGTTTAACATTCAAATAATGCTCAGTGTGCACTATCTTTCAGGAAGCCTTAAGGAATAGCCTCGAGCACACGAAGTACGGAAAGTGTAAATCTAAGATCCATCGGAAACGTTCGAAGTGCCGATACAGAAACTAATTTGTAACATTCCTTTAATTCTTAACTAGTTTTAGTTAACGGACTTACTTCTATTTAAGATTTTATTGTAAATGCTTCGTTTAAAAAAATTCTACAATGTAACGTTCGATAAAAACACTTCTGATGCAAGAAAGTTTTAGTCATGTCGTGTTTATCAAATCAAAATATCCCTTATTCAAGTTCATATCATAATAACTATACTCTTGCTCGAGTTCATACAGTAACAGCCTGTAAATGTCCCACTGCTGGCCTCCTCTCCCTTTTTGAGGAGAAGGTTTGGAGCTTATTCCACCACGCTGCTCCAATGCTGGTTGTTAGAATGCAAATTAGACACATTTAGGTTTCCTCACGATGTTTTCCTTCACCGTCAAGCACGAGATGAATTATAATCACAAATTAAGCACATGAAAATTCAGTGGTGCTTGCCCGGTTTGAACCCACGATCACGCGTTCTAACCACTGGGCCATCTCGGATTTTTTACAATACATAACTATGTGTTATGTAATTGTAAATGTAAAATGTATTTCTATGCGATTACAATTGTAATCACAAATTAAGCACATGAAAATTCAGTGGTGCTTGCCGCCGAGCAAACCCATAATCATCGGTTAAAATTCACGCGTTCTTGCCACTGGGCCATCTCGGTATTAAGTTCATACATATGAGTATATTTTTTAAAACTTATATAGATTTAATATACTGGCAAATTATCCACCTGGTGGTAAGTGGTCATCACCTGTCGTAGACATTAGTACTATAAATTAATAAACATCACTCATGCCACCAATACGCCACTAACCGTGGGAATAATTATGTTATGTCCCTTGTGCGTTTACTCACTCATCCTTTAAATCTATATATATATATATAGATTTAAAGAATATATATATATGAATATAGATGAGTGACTGCTTCTTACTTACATCCTTGCACAAAGCTTTTCTACCAATAAGAAGCGAAGTGAAGTACATATACTAACTATATAATATACTAACGCCAATATCATATCTACATACTTATAAGCACGCGAAGAAAAAAATATCAAAAATAAATTCGCAGTTTTTGTTTTGTAATCAATCTCATATATATAATTATACCCCACTATTCACGAAATGCTGTAATTATATCCTCAGTAAAGAGCGTATACGTATACAAACTAGATTATATTGCGATTGCGATTTAGATACGTAAGCTCGTAGTTTCTTTTTTAAATAAAAAAAATAATTGTGATGTTTATGGAATATTTACTCATGAGGTAAACATAATATATATATTTATATTATAAGCAGATGTAGCATAAATACATTAATATAATGAAACAAAAACATATCCCTAATTAATAGAAATTATATACATGCAAAGATAACACCAGTAATAATAATTACCGTAAAACCCTCCAGTTAAGAAAAGTTACCGTAATTAGGCAGTTATCCTGCCCGCCGCGAAGTCTTCAAAGAATTAATGGGAAAAGATTTTTTCGTCGGGTTTTTAGAATTTTTAAACGCTACACTTATTTTAACAATTTAAGAGGATTTATTTCTTTCATTTTTATCTTGTAATGTTGTTAAAGAAATTGTTTATCCTGATCAGATGATGTATAATATATTCTACCCAAGATTGGCCAGTGGCTAGAACAGATGATTCATAACAAACCGGTTACCGGTAAGCTTTTAAAAATGTTTCTTTTAAATTTATTTAAATGCACTAAAAAGAATAAAAGAAGAAAGAAAATTAAAATCAATCAGATCAAGTCATTTTATTTCTCGAGTCGAGTCTCGCACTCCTCCGCGCGCGCAATATTATTAGTACGTAAAGCTTAATAACTTTGTACTTTTTAAAAAACAATCTTTTTCCAAGTAGTTGTAGTTGTAAATAAATATTAGGTCCTTAGATATGAAATTGGCGTTTTGTACAAGTAGCTTTTTCTGAATCAATTTTCGTTTAGGGCAGGATTTGGCTGGGTCTCCAGGGTTCAGCCATTGCGACGAGCGCTTCCGATTATTTTACAGTATCTACTTTTCATCACAACTAATGATTCTATTTAAAATCCCTTCATTATTGTGTCGGTTGAGCAAAGTAACACAGCAGTCGACGCGTGTTTGCAAGTTCACTCAATTCATGAGGTCATTTTTTTTTACTTTCCCAATTTGCTTCAAGTGGATTAATACAGTTTTATCACTTACTCCAAAGCCTGCAGCTATCTCTGAAGTGCTTTGTGATGGATCCGCTTCCACAATAGTCTTTAATTCTTCATTTTGCACTTTGGTCTCCGGCCATCCACGGGGTTGGTTTTGGAGGTCGAAATTTCCAGAACGAAAACGTTGAAACCAAAAACGTACCGTGCTTTCTTTTGCGACACCAGTGCCGTACACATCATTAATCCTTCGAGCTGTTTCTGCAGCACTGGTGCAACGGTAGAACTCGTAATCGTAAATAAACCGAAATTTCATGTTTTCCATTGTGCGGTAATAAGCGACTCCAAAGAAAAAAATAATGAGGAAAAAACAAATGCAAAACAAATTAGTCAAAATTATAAAATCATCGTTATTGAAAATTGACACTTTAACCATTAATTAATTAAAATAATATCCCAATCAATCCACTATTAATACTATTTCTAATCTTGCACTAACTATAACCAATATGGACACATCTAACCAACACAACTGTTTAACTAATAAGAAGATAGACACTTATTACAAATAACGAAACTAATATAATTAATGATAAAATAAAAAGGAGCATGGATATTGCAAAATCAACTATCTAACGACCGCCGCTCGCAACCGCCCCCACAAAAGTGTCTCGGAGGATGTCGTGATCACTCTAACGTAGCTTCTATCTTCTACCGACACTTGTCAAGCTTTGACAAATAATTGGAGGGTAGGATGTTGGATATGTCTCATTTCCTTGCAAATTCTCTACGAATATATATTTTCATACTAAGGAAACTTTCGTGTCTGAGTGTCGTAACTGGTTGTGGTTTGGCGCTCCAGTTGTATTATTGTCCTTTATTCTTTACAAAGCAGAAGTATCCTCATTTCATGATGTAACGACTCTCGACTATTCGTGGACTTGTATTCTAAGGACTGAACAAGATAATATTATTTCTTTTATTATTCAATTATTTCACAATTCTCAGATAGATTATTATTATGAGATAAGTTTAAAGATTTTTTGCAAACAAATAACTCCGTGTTCCTGTTTTATTGTAGTACAAATAATTTAAATTTTAAGAACAAGATATATTTAGGTACACAGAATATCGAAGCGTACAAGTGTGTGATAAAGACAGGTGATATCCTTTTCTCAACTTACATAGAGCGATGAGATGCAGTGAAATGATAGAGTTTCGACCAAAGATTGAAATTGCACGGCGTTCTGTTGTTTAAATAATACGACAACGCTAAGTGTTTAACTCTGGGCTGCTATTGTCTCGATCGGTGATTCGACTCGCAGCCGTTCAAAATAATATTTAAAATAAATGAAGTTTGTTTTTTTTAAATTGCATCGAATAACTGGTATTTATTTATTTATTTATATTATTTTGCGCTAAATGCGCTACTAACCTTGGGAACTTAGATGTTATGTCCCTTGTGCCTGTAATTACACTGGATTACTCACCCTTCAAGAGTGGAGACCGCGAATCGGCAAGCACAGCGTAGGGCGCCCTCCAGCCAGGTGGAACGACGACCTTAAGAAGTTGGCGGGCACCAACTGGACGCGGAAGGCGGAGGACAGGGAGCTTTGGCGCACCTTGGGAGAGGCCTATGTTCAGCAGTGGACAACGATTGGCTGTTGATTTGATTTTGACTCACCCTTCAAACCGGAATACAATAATACCAAGTACTGCTGTTTTGCAGTATAATATCTGATGAGTGTATAGTACCTACCCAGAAGAGCTTGTACAAAGCCCTACCATAAGTAAAAAACTGTACAACTATATGAATATAAAACACAGACTTTCCTTCCATGTCTTTTCTTTTTCTTCTTTATAATATGTCCTGCATGAATCACAATCTGCAATATAATAATAATTTATAAATATAATCAAATGCACTCGTAAGAGTCCACTTGAATAAATTATATTTTGATTTTGTTTGTTAATATTTCTCCTGAAAATAAAATTATATGTAATATTGTTATTAATGTACTATTGTGGTATATATGCCAACTTTGATAAAAACAACCCTTACTTTCGAGAGGAGGATAGGAGTCTCAAGCTATGATTGCAAATAGCCCAAACCAATATTTATTTAATCAATTTCATATTGACCTACTTCCTATATTTTATTAACAAACTGTTACTCTTATACAAATGTGTATAACGTCACTACAAACTAAATTTAGCTATTATGAATATAAATATTAGGTTTAACATATTTTCTGACGTAGGTCAGTTTACTAATCCGCGTCTGTCTGTATTA
Source organism: Nymphalis io (assembly GCF_905147045.1). Lineage (NCBI taxonomy): Eukaryota > Metazoa > Arthropoda > Insecta > Lepidoptera > Nymphalidae > Nymphalis > Nymphalis io. Next base: position 363,408 of record NC_065905.1, read on the forward strand.
GCTCTGCCCTCGTTAGCGTCAACATTGGACTAATCTGCATCTATGTATGTTTGGTTGAATCAATTAAGAGCCATGTGACTTATTTTACACGACACATAAAGTATTTTCTCTTGGATAACAGCCTCTGTAATCATCCTTTGAATTAATGCCCATTTTTTAATCGAAAAATATAACTATATATATAAATATATATATACATATATAGGATTCATGTTTGATTAAATAAAATGACTTACAATGTTATTTACTTGTAGATTCTGAGATTAGCGTGACAAACCAACAAATAGGTTTGTAATGTTAGTATAGATCTGTTATTTATAAATAAATAACTTCAAAAAAAGAAATATTATTTTACAATAACTCAACTGTCTCCATAATTTATTCGATTTTGATAAAATCAAATGAAAGCGTCAATTCCATTTTTACATTTATTTCGTTTTCATTGTATTCGAAAAACGAAAGTGAACGTAACGCAAATATTTTATTCAACCTTACTGGCCGATAACGCGTAATAAATTTTCTTATCAAGTGCCCCATAAATATTTCATACATAAAGATCGCGGCCTGTTTAGTGTAACACTACAAACGTTGTTCAGCGTATATCATATGGGATTATCCTGGAAACGAGCGATGAAACGTGCTTGGAATATACCGAATATCAATAGATATCTATTAACTCTCTCGGCGAACACGTGAATCTTAATGCTTTTAAGTACTTGATTTGTTTCAATGAGAATACTAAATGTTGATCGCGGATCTAATCAGGTCTCCAGTGAGTTGCATGTGCATAATTTATGTATATACTGTATATGTTGAAAGCGAACATCGGAAGACAACCTACATTTTGTCGAGTTAACCACCTCGTTGGTCACTAGACCAACGAGGTGGTTATTCTAGCCATTAGGCTAGAATTAAGGTTTGCAGATCTCGAGGCCTTGGATTCAAACCCAAGGTCGGACTCATTAAAAGTAATTAAAATTTTCTGTCGAATAATGCTCATTAGTAGCCCGGTGTTTGAAATTTGGAAGTGTGCGCACTTAACAATTTGTTATTTCATTACTTATAATTTATTCTGAGTCATTCTTTATTATATTATATATTTAGTATATATTATGATCATGTTGGACTGAAAAACAAAAGATTTTGCAACTTTTAATTTTGATTTATAAAATGTTAACAAGCTTAAAAGAAGAGTTTGACGACACAATATAATATTTCATTAAAAATCTTCAACAACTTTGACCATCGTGGACGGAAATTAATTTCTAGGATACTTTGTTACAAAGTTTGTTTTTAATTAGCCACTCATCGCTTCAGAACAAAAGATTTAATTGCAACCTTGGAATGTTCAAGAAGTATTTGTTATGCTCTCATTTTTTATTTAAAATATATATTGGCGCACATAAAATCAGTATATACTCATCACATTATAATCTTCCACGAAACAGCAATAACTAGTATTGTAAGGTTCCAGTTTGAAGGGAGAATGAGCCAGTGTAATTACAGGCGATGTAATTAATGTTTATTAATATTTTTTACGATACAAAGATCGATATATATACTATATATATATATATATATATATATATATATATATATATATATATATATAAATTGGCGTATCTGTAGAGACATAAGGTAAATCCATCTTATATTATAATTCAAACATAATTAAAATTAACGGTGATCCGTCGATGACGTCCAACCACGATTATGGCTGACCGTTTGACGTTCTTTCAGTCGCCAGTTCAACAGTCTAAATGAATGACAGTGCCACAATCTCACCGAGATGTTCGGGGTAAGACCGTAACAGACACACACACACAAACACTCGCTCTCGTATGCTGTCATGCTCCCCCCACAACCGCCCTATAATATTTTATGTGTGCGTAGATCGTATACTTAGACTTCGTTGCTACATAATAATATATATATTTTTTTACTAACGGACGTTTATCAAATCAATAAATATATACGTAGATAAAAATAAATAAATATATACGTAGATAAATAAATAATAACTTATTAAATATATATAATACTTATTGAATATAAAAAAATATTTATTGAATTTATTTTATTATAAATTCTTACAATAAACACCAATTGTTAGAATCAAAAAGATCGTGTATACTACACGACGACGAACGAGCACACGGGAGTCACATCACAGGACCAACATTGTTAGATGTCGATTAGTGAACTGAACACAAAATAGAATAGCCAGTTGGCTCAGAAGATAAAATATAATATGGATTCATTCAAGGTCGCAAGTTCCAATCAGAGTCAGCTCACTACACTTTTCTTAATCTAAATTTTTGTTTGTATTCGTTTTGTACTCGGTGATGAAGAAAAAGACAATACTTATATTCCTCAAATGAATTTTGCCACATGTGTATGTACTTACTCGCATTAAAGTAGCATGGCGAAATAAGCTCCAAGCCTCCTCAAGAGGAGAGAACGATTTTACCCAGCGGTGAGACATTTTTCAACTGTAATTTTTTTTTTAAATTAAGCTCAAGCCAGTAAGTTGGAAACTTTCATTAGTATATTATAATTATAATTTAAAAACCACTTCACTTAGTAATATATTTAGAAGGCAATAAACTAGTCTGGGGAATGACATCGGGGGCTAATTACTCGACCTCGTGCATAATTGCGGAGTCTTTCTCGTGATTTTGATTTTAAACGACTAAGAAATAAGTTTAATATTCAAGGTAGCTTTAGACGTAAGTTAAAAATATCCCTTGAGATATTTGCGCAGATGTTTTATTGTAAAACTAGCAAAACTCGCGGCTTCGCCAGCGAAAGTTTAATTTGTGAAGAAAATCCTTCAAATTTTGCCATCTTAATTTATATAATGCTTATTTGAGTTATAGAAGTAAAATATTTAAATTATAAAGTAGCAGCGGCAGTATAAAACCAAAAAAAAAATGGTTGTTTTGGTAACTCGCGAATATCCATATTAACTTATAAAGAGGTAGTTATATCGAAATCATAGAAAGACACTTTAATTTTATTATTTTTACAGATTTACAGATAAGCCTCAAATAATAGGCATCAAAAATATGTCCGTTTGAGTTTTTATAACTTTTGATACACATAACCAATAATCACGAAATAACAATTTAGACTTATAATAATTTAGTTAGTTGAATTTGTATTGAATTTCTTGCCGGTTCTTCTCCGTAGATTCTACATTATAAACTGATAGTTACATTAGAACTATTTGAATAAAGTACATTTTCATTTGATTAATTGTTGATTAGAAGTACAAGTTAATATATTACAAAATAACAATATAATCCATTAGGTTACTTATTGTATGTATATCTACCTGATTTGCATTTCCGAGGACGTAAGCAAAAATTGAACAAATAATATTCAAACTTTCATATTCATACAATAAACGCTTACTCGAGCAAGTACGAGTCACGCAAACGCAACGTTTGCACAAACATTGGAACGTGGATAATAAAAACGCAAATAAAATACTCGCACGATTCCTGAAAGCACTTTTGGTGTCCACGTAAACATCATCCGAATCGCTTTTTATAACTTTACGATGTTTGTTACACTCGTCGTAATTTCGTCTCGATTTAATGTTTTATTTTATGTAACAAAAAATAAAGTATATTCGGATAAAAAAGATAAATTAATGTTTTCGTGTAAGTAAACGTTACAGCCAGTATATATCCCATTTTACGTGTTTTTTAAGGCTCAGAGTTGTATGTTCCAACCTCTAAGCACTGGACCGCACCTGATAAATTGACAATTTGTAGATAAAATGGCCGAATAACTTTTCGATGTTTCGACCCGGGGTTTGAACCCAAAAAGAGGTACTTACCATATTATTATATTATATGTTGGTATTATAACAGATAGATAAACTTTGCTTTCTTGTCTATAATTATGTAACTTAATACTATACTTAAAGTTGCTCACAACAATACTCCTTACAATAATACTCTTTGACCATTAGTTCGTTTAAACTATCAAAACAAGAGCAGCTTTGAGAAGCTACACCTCGTCTTGAGAAATTACAACACAACCTTATAGCACCCATTATACACACAAAAAGTAACTTTATTTCAATACTATTAGAGTCTATGTTAACAGAACCCATGCTGGTTAAATCTTATCCTCAATTGCATACGATAGTCGTAATTAGTGTGAGAATCACGATAGTTCTAGAGTCTAGACTATCCGTTTTCCAACTGAGACACGAGTCGATGTCTCACGAAGGGGTTTCTAAAGTTTGTTAGTAATTGTTTGACACGGTGCAACTTGCTCATGCACTCGGTGTTGTGTTTGACCGTAACAAGTTTGCGCATTCATTAGGTTGTGTAAGACGATACAATCCGTGTATCATTTACAGAATAAAATAAAACTTTAATACGTAACATGTGATCATTCTTCAACGTTTGAATTTCTTGTTTTTAACCCCTAACGTAAAAAGATGGGGTGTTATGAGTTTAACATCATTATCTGACGGTCTGTGGTATCACAGCTCCCAAAAGCACCAATTTTGATGCGGTTTTTTCTCTTTAAAACCTCACGTAGTCGATAGTTCTTAGCTATAAATTATAAAGATATGTTCAGACGTTTTAAGATCATAAGTGGATATAGAGGTAAAATAACTATTAAATAATATATGTATACAAATAAATGTTGGTGGAAAACTCTTATAATTATTATTCTTCTGAGTCTTTACTTCTGTTTTGGTTATTCGTTTTTTATTTCGTTATTTTTTTTTAAACTTAGATAAGGTTTATTATTTGCATTGTAATTTAAAAAAAAAGCAATGCATTATAAAAAAAATCAACTGCTTTTATTATTACTTCCAATCGTATATTGTGTTATAATAACTTTATTCGCAAAGACAGTTTCAGTTGATTTATGTATATAATATTTTCATAAATATTTATTAGTTTTCTAAACGTCGCTTGCTACTAAGGTATGTAATATTAAGAGAACTTCAGAAAGGTACGTGGCTCCCTTAAAACCCAGATTCGGGGTGGGAATCGAATTCGCAACCCTGAAACTGAGGGCAGCGTCACTGCCAACGACCCAAACGACGCCAACGGAGCAGTCAAAATAAAAACAATATTGTAATATGTTATTGTATATGATATATGTATATTTTATTTATTTATTTAATAGGAACACTATACATATACATAATAAATAATGTCGTACATAACATCCAAAGAAAAAAAAATCTACTTCTGATATGTATATCGATTACAAGTGTACACAACACTCAAAAAGTAACACGTCAACATAAAATAAAATAACAAATAAAAATTATTGACCTATGCTTTCTCCATTAACACAATGAAAAAAAAACATATAAAAGAAACAAACAACAGAATCTCAACGAACTGTTTTGATGATGGACTCGCTGACAAAAAGTGATCCATGAGCTTTTTTTTTAAAGGAATTAAGCTGTCATGAAAGATGTCAACGCCATGTATAATTAAATGTATTAATATATAAATTTTGATTTATATTTCTGAAAAATACATGTAGTGTAAAACAAAACTCCAATAATACGTTTATTCAAAGAAGTCCACTCGCTTATAGTTAAAGTGAAAAACTACCTGTTTGGAAAAGAAAAAACCCTGAGAAGAACCGGCGAAAGAAACTTAGGGGTTTTTTTTTATTTTCTCTGTCTTTTATAATTATACAGTTTCCAATAAAACAAAGAAATAGCCTTATTTCATTTCCAAGGTATGCTATCATAACGTACTCACTAATTATATAAAAACTTTTTCCACACAAGTGTTTCTTTACATTTTTTTAATATTATAAAAAGAAAATATGCAGTATATATGATAGCACCACGAAAGAGATACTGACTATATATATATATATATATATATATATATATATCTAATATGTAACGTAAATGAGTTTCAGGCCAATCGAGGTCAATATAGGAGTTGGTATGGAATGAATATCTAATTTTACTAATTAAAGGACAACAAATCATAGTGACAGTAATGCAGGTCGGACGTCAAGCCTCAGGCAGTGCAACGAACTGACGTCAGAGCGATATATCACGGCGGTAATGCAATAGCGGCTGCAATCAATCATCGGCGACGCTAGTACGACATTGTGCTATGAAATATCATTTAATTAGTGATTTTGAAATAATGAATACAATTATATAAACATTATGAGGCAGCCCGGACACAGTGGAAATAGATTGGTCCGATATCAGAACTACGTATATCAGACAATTACTAGGCACTACTAATAACTAGGCCGTTTATAATTTTCCGAACCGATAATAATAATAATACCCTGGGACATTATTCACACACGGCCATCTGATCCCAAACTAAGCAGAGCTTGTACTGTGGAAACCAGAGAACTGATATACTACATATACTACTTTACTTTTGTGAATAGATACTTATATAGATAATTACATTGAGACTCAGGAAAAACATGTTCATGCATACAAATGTCTGTCCTGGGTGGGAATCGAACCCACAACCTTCGGCGTGAAAGAAAAACCAACCACGCCAACCGACCCGTCCATACACATAGAATCACATAGAAACCTGCAAGAAAAAAGCGTACTAATTCTTTAAAGGCTGGCAAGGCACCTGCAAGTCCTCCAGTATTGCAAATGTCCATGGGTGGTGGTAGTCACTTTCCATCAGGTGAGCCTCCAGCTCGTTTGTCCGCTCTTAAATAAAAAAAAAAAAACAATCTGCTTCATCGATAATCGACAAACATTAATGCTTCATAGTGTCGTATTTGATTGTGCTTAATTTATCGTCAACCAATTCACATTGGAATTGTGGTGGATGACTCCTGAACGAGAGAAGATGAAGATAAAAAGAATAAATGAATTAGACTTTAATAGGAGTCTAAGCCTTTTCTCGGCATCGAGCCTCGTAACTTACTTTTCCTGCAAAAGTACATTAAAAAATCCATCAAACGTCAAAGACTTTTCCGCTCCCGTAATTGTGACATTACGTTTTATTCGACGGCAACGGTTCCGCGGATGTCACTGACATTAAAATGATTGAAACGACCCGTAGAGTACCGGAGCGTTGCTATTTGCTCAATGTATTGAGGTTATTTGTTCCAGGTTTCAATTATTTTTACACAATTGGTTGGACATTTTTTAAATAAGATTTATCGGAATTGAATCGAAAGAAATGAACAATTATAATAACTGCAGTACTCAAATCGTTTTTTTATAGATTAACATTATATATATATATATATATATATAAATTACTTTATATATCTCGTTTATATCGTAAATAAAATATACCACTAATGATTATGCGTAGTAGAGTTGGAAGGTTACTAAATATGAAGCGACTTTACCCTTGGAAATTAAAAAAATGATATTTGTGTTTATTTTGTCTAATATTAAAATTAAAAAAAAATAGACAAATATTTTAATAAAAGTTTCATGAAACAGTCTATGTATTGTTGCAAAAGGAATGAAAAACCTATCAGTTTTGAGATTAGCTCGAACGAACACCAAATTGCATAAATATTGTCGCATTATATTACATAAATATAGTGGTGACGTTTAACTTATAATATGGATGAAATATGCAGATTAAATTATGTTTTCATTCTCCCAATACAATATTAGACTAAAGTGTAAAAATTATTATAATGATGATTTCCTGTGCAGAGTCACAGTCTACTATATCTTCACTCTCATAATCAAATGGAAAAGTAAATCCGATACAACCTCAAAGTGCTTAGACGTACGCCCAAATGCTTTATGTGCTTCCGTAACACGTGACAACGTGAGACGTGTTAACAATAAACTAACTACTAAGTCATTCATGACAGAAAAACCAATTAAATATATCGAAGTGACCTGATTGAGCTCAGGACCTTGGGATCTGCATGTCTGAATCTGAATGATGCCTTATAAACAAGCCACTAGACTAGCGACACATAAAAATAATATTAAAACCTCTTAATGTAACTTTATTATGTCAAATATAAAATATAATATCTTTCCTACCAAATAGGTCATCATTTCTGAAGCCGTATGAAGAAACGGTAATAATTTTCTTCGTTTCACTGCTTCATACTTTTTATTTTGGAATATCAAACTTCACAAACAATAATATAAAACCTAAAAGCAATAAAAAATCCTTATGACCGAGGGGAGTTTTTAAAGCGACGTGACTTCGCTTCTCAAGCGTTTCTCAATAGATTCGTTTATACACAAATTATAATAAGACGGCAATGTTCACCCAAGCAATATTTATAGTGGGATGCCACGCTAATAAATAATAACAAAAGTAATAATTATATTTCAGAAAGGTAGGTTTCAAAATGATAAGATGCGTTTCTCACCTTCTTAAACCGTCGATATCACCGTCCTTGAGCCTGAAATTAAACTGGCTCACCAATGCTTTCAAACGGAACACAATAATTCGATGTATCACTATTTAGCCGTTGAATAACCGAATCTATGAAGGCTGGTTAACATGAATAAAACTTTTAAAACTATTTTAATTGCCTATTTATACCAATGTTCCAATTTTTTAATGTTCCAATTTTTAATCCACTTATAAATATATATAGCATATATTGCATTTAAATCCATAGACGGAAAGGCACTCTAGATAAACTTTCGTGGTTTTCGTAGTGCCATCATTTAATTGTTATTTGGTTGTTTATATTATTAAATACATAAATTAAGAAAATAAACAATAAAATATATAGCTGAGATGGCCCTGGAGTAAGAACGCGTGAACAGCCCCGATGCCCGGGGCTTAAAAGATAGGGTGTAACCCTGGAGCCTGGGGTGGATGCGTGAGGTGGGAGCCTCGCGTGTCTTTTTTCAGACGGCCCTGTGGAGGACGTCAGCCGGGATGGCCTTGCGCTGCCGTACACACTAGCGAGGAGTGTGGGGGGGAGGCGTATTACCTTTGCCCCCTGAGGAGAGCTCCGTCGAGCCACGAGCGGAGAAAAGCACGGGAGAGGGCGCGAATGCGTTATATCAACACGATCCCGCAGACTCTCCGATCCGTGCTGAGGACGGCCATCGCAGTAGTTTTTGTGGGTAGGAATCCCACATAACCCAGTTCCCCCTCCTATGGGAGCTGGGTACCTTTCTGAAGGTTTCCACTGCGTTAAAAAAGGAGTAGGAGTAGGAGTGCGTGAATATTAACTGATCATCGTGGGTTCAAACCCGGGCAAGCCTCACTGAATTTTCATGTGCTTAATTTGTGGTTATAATTCATTTCGTGCTTGACGGCGAAGCAAAATATCGTGAGGAAACCTGCATGTGTCTATTTTCCCTAAAAAATCTGCCACATCTGAATTCCACCAACCCGCATTGGAGCAGAATGATGGAATAAGCTCCAAGCTTTCTCAAAAAGGGAGAAGAAGCCTTAGCCCAGCAGTGGATCATTCGCAGGTTATTACTGTACATATATTTACTCACCTGGTGAGTGACTACCACCATCATTGGATATCTGCAACACAGAAGGGCTTGTGATTGTGTTGCCAGCCTTCACGGAATAAGCGTAACGATAACATCGAGAGGAGATCTGCATATGTCAGATAAAAAAAATTCACATGTCTAACCACCCAGCGTTGTAGAATAAGCTCTTAGCCTTCTCTTTAAAAGGAGAAGGCACTTACCGATCAGTGTGGAACAGTCACCGGCTATAATTTTTTTGCTGTATAATAAATATAATTTATGAAAAATGATAAGTAGCAAAATGAATTAAGTATATTGTTTATATTTCCGGAACCATAAGCCCAACAATACGGAACGCTAAAAAGAAAACGGAAATAAGAAATATGAGTCGTTACGTTTATGGCAACATCTGTAAGAAAATGACTCGAAATAAGGAAAGAACTTAAATATAATTTTCATGACACTTATTAACCAAACACATTTGTCTTAAATAAGCAATATTTAAAATTACACTGCAAAAAAATATTATTATTTATTTCATAGTAAAAGCTTCCAATTATTTTGTTTACCTTTATGTTCGTTTGAATTTTAACGGAGGATTGCGGATTTAAGTCTAAACTAGAAACTCTGTGCTTAAGTCTGCATGTTTCGGTTGAAAATCTAGCACATGTTTATCCACTAACCCGCATTCGAGCAGCGTGGTGTAATAATCTATAAACCATTTCCTCAAAATTAGAAGGAAGACATTAACCCAGCATTGGGACATTTGCAGGCTATTCCTGTACTTTAATTTTATAGATACAACGAATATAATAGACAATTACGTAGGTAAATAATGTGTAAAACACTCGCTACTTTTAATAAGCTGTGAAGTCAAAACACAACTATAGTCCGACCAAAATGAAACGGAGAGAAAAAAGAGTACCGCAAAAGTGGAAGTTGGCGAACCGGACTAAGACCCCTGAGAGAACTTTAAAAGACCGCAAATGCAACTTGAACCAAACATTTAACTTACCATTTAAGACATAAATTAAACATAAAAAGTATTTTTAAACGACACCGAGCACAAATAACTCATTTTTTTACATATTGCAATTAATAAGGTAAGAATAATAAAAGTATAGTATAAGCAAAACCAACTATTGAAGAAAAGAGTTCTTAGCCCAGAAGTGAATTATTTATAAACTCACTTTGGTTTTACAGATCTAGTCCCAGAAAAGAAACGGAAGATGCATCATTGGAAGGACATGACGGCTTGACCGGCCATCGTGGAAATCTCTGGGGGAGGTCTTTATTCAGCAATGGACGTTTCCGGCAGACATGATGATGATAGCTTTGATTTTTTTTTTAAGTTAATTCTAGTATAATGATGTTTGTATTTAGTATTTTATATATATTTGTCATGTCAACTCCTATTGGTTTTTTTCGATAATTTAAGTTTGTCTGCAAGTGATGTCCAGTTTCTTACGCGGTGGTTTAAGTTCAATTAATTTAGCTTAAATGTGAAGTTAATTGAAACCTATTACGCTATAAGCTGCAACTAACTAATGACCTTTCAGATTAAGGCCAAACCCCTTAATCTGACTACGCTCTGCGTTTCGAAAATTGGAGATCAGTATAGGTAATATATAGTTTATCTGTCTATTTATTGTTTTCTAGTATAGGTCTTGTTATAGTTTTAATTATTACCTGACTACAGTGAAACTGACGATAAACGACGATGATGATTTAAACTATCTCTGTCATGGGTTATGTTTATTATAGCACTTATATTACTTATTATTATAAGCTCTAATAAATACTAAAGATTCCTCTTAAAACACTAAGACAAACTGAACGCATAGCATTAAAAATTGAACTACGCTGAATCTTTTTGACAAGACTTTTCAAGCTTACCTTAAACGTGCTTTGTGAGTAATTTCCTTTGTTCGGAAAAGAGGTCTCTAGACACAACGTGGATTTAAAGCAAAGATCGCGGCTTCAATCTGGAAAACATAACTGACTGTTCATGTGATTAACTTTATTTATAATTCATATCGTGCTCAGCGGTAAAAGAAAATATTGCGAGGAAAAGAAAATATGATTGTGGAAAAAAACGGAAACCCTTGATACGACGTCTACCACTAAAAAAGGGAATTTATTTAATACAATCTCTACAAACTATAATAATAATAATAATAATTTATTTATTTACCAATATGCGTTTTAACTATTGTATCTCCTTATCATTAAAATTTTCTTATAATTACAACAATAGGTAGCTACTTAACTTTAAATAGCACCGTAAAATTTTGTGGTCATAAACACGTATATATCTTTAAAATTTATTAGAGATCTTAAGCCCTTGTTCTATATATAATGTTATAACTGTATTTAATATTTACCTGACATTTAAATTTTATAATTAAAGTCAAACAATCGTTTCTCCATAAATTTTAATCTGAAATATATAAAGTTATTCTATTTTATTCTACAATAGATCGAGTGTTTATTGTCGCACTCACTGAAATACACGTTAAATACATTACCTTAATTTATATTGCAGTCGGTTTCAAGCACGGAGCGGTCGACCGGAGATTACAAACTCCACTCAACCTCTCAGGCCCTTTGTCAACTTAAACAGATTATAAGAAAGGTATAACTCTTCCCTCGTTTATATTAGCAGACAGCTTTGTTTGACTTTTTATGCTAAAATATCATACCTAAATTAGCTGTACCTAATTATATTTATGAATTAGTTATTATAATAATCAATATCAATGATATTGACATTGACTATTACTTTGAGTGCTTGCGGTAATTCTATATTAAACCTCCGAAAATATTATGAACTTCATTTAAATTTCCTGTTAAAAAAGATAATAAATAAGGCATGTTAATCGATATAAGACTAAATAGATAATAAAAAGCGTGACGTTCATAAACGATCTTCGCGCAGAGTTAATAATAATGAAATTTTACTTAATTAACATAATACTAATACTAACAACTTATATCTATGTATGTATTTTTAATAATATATACGTAGTAATTGAAACTATAGAAAATACAAATCAAAATGAACCTTTTATACTTTAACCTAAGGCTTAATTTTGTATAGTTGTTTAGATAAATCAGACTAAAGCTGACCAGCTTACCCGTTGACAGACTGATATTGGACAGAATGGACAATACGGCCTATTTCAATTATTTTGTATCGACGTATTTATTGACTTTCTGTGACATAATATAAGAAAATATTTTAAATATTCCTATATTTTCAACGTGAATTGAGTAATAAGGGTCACTTATTCACTGAAATGCACAAATAACGGTAGAAACGGAAGATTATATTTTTATGATATGTATGATATTATATGTGTATGATATTAAAAAAGGAATGAGCTCATCTTTTAGCTTCTTATGAAGGAGCAGCATAGTTTAGTTAGTTATGTTGGTAGTATTTAGGATAAATACTGAATCTTTAGTACAAATACTATCGAAATGTTAGATAAACTATTAATATGTACTTGGAATTCCCTTCGTGATATATTTTTAAAATTAATGCACAGCACACTTATGTTACTTTAATTTTATGACATTCATTCGAATAGCAAAATGATTACATTAAAAATAATACTACTGGGCACATAATGTTGGAAGTCCAGCGACGGCGACTAGTACAGCAAATGGGGCGCGAGTGCGTGCGCTCGCTGCTTATAAGGGTTGCATATAACAATATTGGTTGGGGCACATCCTGTACTTATCCCTACTCTTCTTATTTTGACTGGGAGCTTTACTGGCGTGCGCCACGTAATCCAATAGAGTTATATGTATTACAGTATAAGTTTCATGTAGACCCTTTTTCTGCCAGTGTGACGCCTGAAAGGATAGCTAGTACGTAATAAACATTCTTTTTATTAAATAAAATGAATTAATAAAATTAAAAATCCATTATGAAGGTTGAGTTCTTAGTCTGTTAACTTGAACAGTCATTAAAAAACAAAACCCGTTACTTTACGTTTTTTACTTTTGTTTTTATATTTCCTGCGATAACGTTACCCTCTCGTTTACATTATTAATAAGGAAAAGTACAAAAAACGAATTTTCATTTACATTTCTTACATAATTTATATTTATTTTCTCTTTGTGTTCAGTAAGATAACACTAAGAAAACGAGCTTACTTGTTAAATTTATTTAACATTGATTTCAATTGATTTTATTATTAAAAAAATCATACCATTTATGTAGTATCGGGTTTCAAACACAACTGGGAAGAGAAGTTCCACTCACCCTCTTTTCGAACAGATTTTCTTGCAAATGCGCAGAAAATAGAACCTCGGGACTGTTATCCAAAATAAGTTTATTTTTTTAAAGTGACAGTAAAAGTGATATGAAGTGGAATAAAATCCTAATCTTCTTTTTAAGAGGAGTTTCCCCAGCCCAGTGAAACAGGTCATGTCCTATTTTCTATGTTGAATAGTAACAGCCTGCGATTGTCCCACGATGTGCTGGACTAAGGCCTCCTCTCCCTTTTTAAGTAGAATGTTTTGGACCTTATTCCACCACGCTGCTCCAATGCGGGTTGGTGGAATACACATGTGGCAGAATTTCAATGAAATTTGACACATGCAGGTTTCCTCACGATGTTTTGCTTCACCGTCAAGCACGAGATGAATTATAATCACAAATTTAGCACATGAAAATTCAGAGGTGCTTGCCCGGGTTTGAACCCACGATCATAGGTTAAGATTCACGCGCTCTTACCACTAGGCCATCTCGGCTTGTTATTATCATTATTTTATATATTGAATATATGTGGTGTATACATATATCTACGTAGAATGTTTATTCCGAAACAGTCATAGCTTTACATTAAGTGTAAAATGTAATTCAAAAGTGTTTTTTTTTTAGGTTATAGGTAGGCGAACAGGCAGACAGTTCATGGTTACCACTACCAAAGACATTGGCGATATAAGAAATATTATCAATTCCTCACATCTCCAAAGCGTCGATAGCGCATTGTCAATAGTGATAGAATATTTGAAGAGTGAATGTTACCTCGCTAGACGGGCTTGCACAAAGCCGTACCAAGTAAAAGATTATAAGACCCTACTTGAATAAAGTATATTTTGAATTTGTGACATTAATTACATAAGCACTACAGAGTCTAATATACAGCGATTTAGTTATATAACAAAACATGTATTAATCCAAACAAACAGAAGCGGTATCATCGACGATGAAGCGTGACAAGCGCGGATACGCAAGAACGACTCTATAGACTCGAGCGACATCGAAACATTTGCGGCTAGCGGGACTATTACAATCGCGATTAGATTATTTGACCACTACAGCGTAGTGCTATGTGAGATAAATAGTATTTGTGTTAATGCAATTATATTGTGGCCACATTAGTTTAATGGCCAATTTTGTATTTGAGGTCCTGGATTTGAGCCCGGAACGCTCTACGCAAATCAACTAAAAAACTGAAACGAAACTATGAACTAGACAGGATATCGAAAAGCAAAGGGATCTAAGTACTACAATGATAACAAATAAGTTTTATAAAAAAATAGTATTTCAATGTTTAGCAATAATAAAGGCAATCTCGACACTATACTCAAAAGATTTAATTAAATCTATGACAGTGGTACGATTCGTTATAAGCTCATTCAATGTGCACTTCAGTATACTAGCTGGTTGTGAATGACGTATTAACGGCGTGTTACACACAATCCGTAAATTCGAAGCTGAATTTTGTTACGCTCTAATAACAATGATCGCGTATAAATGTGAAATAAATATCCATCTATTCACGTCTATAGTATCATGTCAATGTCAAAAATAGCAAGCAATGTCAAAATGTGTACTACCCTAAAGGTGTTCTGCTATTTAAGGTACAGTGTTTTTTTAAAATATTTAATTTAAATCTATTTGATCGATAAAATGACAAACAAAATAATTAATCTTTTTTCAAATAAACTTATAAAAGCATTTTTGAATCATCATATTACAGTATTGAGAATAACCGGCAAGAATCTCTGAAGTTACTCTTTTCTAACATTTCAAACACTATAAATAATAGATTGGATTTTTTTTAATTTTAACTTTTAATCCAATACATTAATGACAATTTTTATATATAAGATTGATAATTTTATGTACTCTCATTAAATAACTAAATAATCTATTCTTCATTATATTTTCCATTAATTAAGATTCACTAGAATTTTATTAAGGTAATTAACTGTCTTATACATTTATCTGATACTGAAAGTAAAAAAAAACATGAAACATTTTAAACGTTTATCATCAGCGAATTATATTTATTCAATTAAAAATTAGTTTTTTAAAATTACTTATTTCAAATTTACTACACAATCGTCTCTGTATAATGACGACGTCAGGTTTACAGAGACCTATTAATTGTATATATTCAGCCAAATAAAACATATCAGAATTACCTCTTAAAAGCTTCGCTAAATGTTAGTTAATATATATATAGTCCTCCTCATCGATTTCGATGATGGCGACCCTAGAAATTAATTATTACTAGCATGAGCCCTAATTTGGCTCGCTAGACCAAATTTGGTTTTAAAAACCCTACGACACGTGTTACAATACAATTGGCCCACAGAGTTGTATGTGTATGTGTAGGATGGCTTAGGTCTCTCTTTTCTTAACTGGCGCTTTTCGTCTAGTGCGTGAAGGCGGTTTTCCTAAAACGTTTTGATCTTTTTGTAGATGGTAGAGCGCCAAGATGCCCTTTGAGAAGCGAGCTCCTCCCAACACTCTATGCCAATGTCACAAGCTTTTAGATGTCTTTTAAACACGTCCTTGTATCGCAAATACTGACCACCATGCTTCCGTTTGGCTTTAGCTAACTCCGAATAAAATACAGCTTTAGGCAAACGACGATCGTCCATGCGTAGGACATGCCCACACCATCTGAGTTGACGTTGCATCAGAAGAGCTTCCATGCCGTAAATTCCAGAGCGACGCAGGACCTCTGGGACGTGATCCTGCCATTTGATACGTAAAATTGAACGTAGACACCTTAGGTGATATGTGTCAAGTTTTTTGATGTCTGATTTGTAGATACACCATGTCTCTGAGCCATATAATAGAACAGGGATAATTAGTGCCTTATAGACACTAATCTTTGTCTCTATTTGAGGTCATGGGATTTCCACACACGATCAGTAAGTCTTCCGAAATTGGCGGCAGCGTAGGCAATGCGTGACGGGATTTCCGAAGCCAATGTGTTGTCAGATCGAATGTTGCTCCCAAGATATTTAAAGAGTGACTTCCTCTAGTGGTTTCCCATCCAGATTTAGTGCCGTTGGATCCGTATCCGTATTCCGTAACAGCCTGTGAATGTCCCACTGCTGGGCTAAAGGCCTCCTCTCCTCTTTTTGAGGAGAAGGTTTGGAGCTTATTCCACCACGCTGCTCCAATGCGGGTTGGTAGAATTCACATGTGGCAGAATTTCAGTGAAATTAGACACATGCAGGTTTCCTCACGATGTTTTCCTTCACCGTAAAGCACGAGATGAATTATAAACACAAATTAAGCACATGAAAATTCAGTGGTGCTTGCCCGGGTTTGAACTCACGATCATCGGTTAAGATTCACGCGTTCTTACCACAGGGCCATCTCGGCTTCTTGGATCGATTGGCGGGCCGTTGGATCCGCTTGGAAATATCTTGGTGGTTGTTTGATGATTTGTGTCTTAGTAGTACTTATAACCAGGCCAAACCGTTGACAAGATTGGTGGAGTACGTCAACATAGTTTTGGAGATGTTCCATGCTGTCGGACATGAGACATACGTCATCAGCGTAAAGTATCTCCAATATGGAGATCTTTTGGATCTTAGTCTTCGCCCGAAATCTTGAAATATCAAACACGCTCTTTTCTGTCCTGACATTAAGTTGAATTTGATTTCTGCACCTCTTCAGCGCGTCTCTCATTACCACAGCAAAGTATATGGCGAAAAGTGTGGGTGCCATGACACATCCTTGCTTTACTCCGCTAGTTATTACAATATCCTCAGACAATTCGTTTTCGTGCTGAACTGGGCTTTCATGCCAACATGAAGTTGGCGAACCAAATTCACGAATTTCTTCGGATACCCCAATTTTTGCAGAACAAGCCAAAGAGCCTCGCGTGGTATCCTATCAAATGCCTTCTCTAAATCAACAAAGCACATGAATAGAGGCTGTTGGTGTTCGAGACTTTTCTCCTGAAGTTGCCTTACAATTGAGATGGTGTCAACAGTTCCTCTACTGGGACGAAAGCCACATTGGCTTTCGAGAAGATGCTGTTCAGCCAACTCACTGAGACGGGAGTTTATGATGTGAGCAAGGATTTTGCCGGCACTGGAGAGGAGCGATATACCTCGGTAAGAGCTACAGTCGGAAACATCTCCCTTCCCTTTATATAGCTTACAAATTTTCGCATCCTTCCATTCTTGTGGAACCTCTTCAGTTTCCAACACGTTAAGGATAAGATGGTAAAGCCTGCTAACAATGTGTTTACCACTATACTTATAGA
The DNA here is from genome assembly GCF_905147045.1 of Nymphalis io. Lineage (NCBI taxonomy): Eukaryota > Metazoa > Arthropoda > Insecta > Lepidoptera > Nymphalidae > Nymphalis > Nymphalis io. Next base: position 381,372 of record NC_065905.1, read on the forward strand.
CCTCAGCTGGTAGTTGGTCCATTCCTGGGCTTTTTGAATTTTTAAGACGCTTACTGCTTTTACTGCTTTCACAAATTCTTCAAATGTCGGTGGATTGTCTAGGTATTCACTGACTGGAAAATCCTCAAGTGAGTTTACATAGGACAGGTTAGCACTGAGTGTGGTAGGATTCAGAACATCATTAAAATGTTCGGCCCAACGTTTCAAGACAGAATTTTTATCCGTAACTCGATGCTGCCTATCCTTTGAATATATCGGAGCCGTTTTTCTGAGTCGCGGACCGTAAATCGCGTGTATGGCTTCGAAAAACTTTCAGGTGAGGTTCATATCGGCGTAGTGCTGAAGTTCAGCAGCTTTTTCCTTCCACCATTTGTCCTTAGGTTCGCGAACTCTCAATCTTAGTTTGTGTTGTGATTCCTTTTTGTTATGTACATTCGCCAATTTTGAGTTCAGTATATGTCTGTGCTCTTCTATGAGTAGTTTGATGTCATCATCAAATGCGTCGAACCAGTCCTGGTTTCTCTTTACTGGTTTACCGATTGTGTTTAGGATACAGCCATGAAGGTTTCTTGCAAAATATCTCCACTCATCCTCTATTGAGCAAAACTCAGTTTGAGGAGCACATGCAGCAAATTCTGAATCCACCTTATTACCTAAGTCTGTTGAGTTTATGAGTTTCGAGAAGGCTAATTTTGATGGTACTTTGTGGGGTGTCCGTCGTGGAGCTTTAAGCACTAAGTGGATTTTCGATCTAATAAGTCTATGGTCAGTTCAGTCCAGCGCCCCACGTATTGCTCTCGTTATGAGAACATCCCGTAGATTTTTACGGCGGACAATGACATAGTCCAGAAGATGCCAGTGTGTGGATCTAGGGTGCATCCACGAGGTTTTAAATTTATCAGAAAGGCGAAAAAATGTGTTTGTGATACTAAGATCAAGTTCGGCACACAGCGACAATAAACGTGTGGCGAGTGCACAATGCGTCTAAACGCAGCACAAACATCACCTGATCAACTACGTCATTGATCAGGTGATGTTGCAGTGGTCTGATGTATGTCGTCACACGTATGGATACGCCCCTTCGGCAATATGGTCGCATGCGCATCTATTGTCCTCGCAGCGACGTCACACGCTTGACCACACCCCCAGCAAGATGGCCGCATGCATCGCTTTTGTTTTCGCCTAGGAGGAGGTCCCAAAAGTGGCAAGCACGCGTGGTGGTCATTGTGAGAGGGGAATGCCTATATAAGCGCTGTTGTTGTTGTTTATTTTTAATAAATTAATTATTTCAACTATTTTTACTATACGCTCTAATGTAAACATTGTTGACTTGTCACAATAAATAACTCTTAAAGTCTGCCGGAGTTTGTAATTGGTGGTTAAGCTGCGATCCTCTTCACTGGTGACCCCGACGTTTGAAGCACGAAGAAGAAGAAGACCTTTCAAGATGTCAATGCCGGACGCTCCATTATCACGTGACGCCACAGCTGTTACCGCCCTTCCGGCCACTGGAGAAACGATGCGAATTGGAGTGAGAATACCTGTATTCAACCCAGATGATCCAGAATTATGGTTCGCACAGCTCGAAGGCCAATTCACCCTGTCCGGCATCCGAGAAGACTCCACGAAGTTCTATTACGTACTAGCGCAACTGGAACCACAGCACACGGCGGAAATAAGGGACCTGGTCGTAGCTCCACCTTCCACCGGCAGGTACGACAAATTAAAAGCCGAATTAATACGGAGGCTGTCAGCTTCACAAGAGCGTAAAATAAAACAACTGCTAATGCACGAGGAACTCGGTGATAGAAAGCCCACACAATTTTTACGGCATCTACAACACCTAGCTGGGCCAACTGTTCCAACCGATTTTATCCGTACCATCTGGTCAAGTCGACTCCCAACGCATTTGCAGACGTGTATAGCAGCGCAGCATACGAAGATGAGCCTTGAAGACATGGCAGAGCTTGCCGACCGTATCAACGAAATCGTTCCAGCAACATTGCAAGTGTCCGAGCAAGTAGCCGTGCCAGTAGCCGGTCGAGTAGCCGGGCAAGTAGCCAGTGCATCTAGTTCCACTCTAGGAGTACCAAGTACTAGTTTCGAAAGCCTGAATCAGACCGTAGCTGAGCTGAGCAAGCAGATGGAGATACTTAGCATGCAACTTAACCGAAGACAGCCACGATCCCGCTCACGATTCGCCATAGACAGATCGCGACGACATTCCCGCGCACGTTCCCGCTCACAAACAAATACTACCCGTACTGTTGGTACCATCATAGATTCGGCGAGCGCGCACGCAAATGTATTCAACCGTGTAGCTACAAGAAGATGGGAAACTCTCAAGGCAGCCAGTAGTGGCGGTAGACGACTGCCTTACAATTTCGAGCCGCCTGTTCATCACGGATCGCAAGACCAAAGTGCAATATTTAGTTGACACCGGTTCAGACCTCTGTGTCTTTCCAAGATCCGCTGTTCGGGAACCTAGAAACAAAATGGGATACGAATTGTTCGCTGCAAATGGGACTATCATTTACACATATGGCTTCCTCCCCTTAACGCTGGATCTAGGACTTAGGCGCGCTTTCACGTGGCGTTTCGTCGTAGCAGACGTCTCAAAGCCCATCATCGGCGTCGACTTTTTAAGTTACTACAACCTGCTAGTCGACTGTCGCAACCAGCGCCTCGTTGACGGTGTTACCACACTTGCTGTTGCACTCCCGAAACAACGTTCTACGGAAACAATTTCCTCAGTCCGTACGACTTTAGAGGATACATCTTATCATCGCCTGCTTAGAGAATTCCCAGAAATCACTCGTCCTGCTGGAAAGCCGCACATCACCAAACACTCTACGGTGCACCATATCCGTACCACCGATGGACCACCGGTATCTAGCCGCCCGCGACGGTTAGACCCGGAAAGACTAAAAATTGCTAAGCAAGAGTTCGATGAGATGTTACAGAGTTTTTTTTTTTTTTTATAGAATAGGAAGGTGGACGAGCATGTGGGCCACCTGATGGTAAGTGGTCACCAAACGCCCTTAGACATTGGCATTGTAAGAAATGTCAACCATCGCTTATAGCCAATGCGCCACCAACCTTGGGAACTAAGATTTTATGTCCCTTGTGCCTGTAATTACACTGGCTCACTCACCCTTCAAACCGGAACACAACAATGTCAAGTATTGCTGTTTTGCGGTAGAATATCTGATGAGTGGGTGGTACCTACCCAGACGAGCTTGCACAAAGCCCTACCACCAGTGCAGTGAGTGGCTCAGGAAGAAGATCTGACAGCCCATGGTCATCACCGTTACATTTAACTAAGAAGAAAAACGACGGGTGGCGACCGTGCGGCGATTACAGAGCCCTAAACGCCCGTACAATTCCCGATAAGTACCCTATCAGGCACTTGCATGATTTTACGTGCCAGTTGACAGGCAGTACGGTCTCTTCAACCATAGACCTGGTTAAAGCTTATCATCAGATACCAGTATACGAAGACGACATTCCGAAAACCGCTATCGCCACTCCTTTCGGGCTTTACGAATTCCCGTTCATGACGTTCGGTCTTCGTAACGCCGCACAGACCTTTCAAAGATTCATGGACGAGGTACTGCGGGGCTTAGACTTTTGTTATGGGTACCTGGATGACATTCTAGTCTTCAGCAGCAGCAGTACCCTTCATCAAGAGCATCTCAAGTTGTTGTTCCAAAGACTAGCAGAATATGGAGTTCTAATAAATACCAACAAATGTACTTTCGGCAAAACGCAAGTCCAGTTCCTGGGCCACAACGTGTCAGCAGCAGGAATACAGCCGTTAGAATCGAAGGTTGAAGCCATTCAGAACTTCCCGGTACCCAAGACGCTAAAAGAATTACGAAGATTTTTAGGTATGATCAATTTTTATCGCCGTTTTATACCTAATGCTGCAAAAGTTCAGGCACCGCTCAACCAACTCCTCGTTGGGCCTAAAACGAAGGGATCGCAGCCTATTAACATGACGCCTGCCCTATTAGAGTCTTTCGAACTGTCTAAAAAGCAAATTTCAGAAGCTACGCTTTTGGTCCACCCAGATCCTCAAGCAGAACTGTCCATACAGACGGACGCTTCAGATACAGCAATAGGTGCTGTGCTGCAACAGTTCAAGAACAATGAATGGCAACCCTTAGCATTCTTTTCGAGGAAGCTAAGTCCATCACAGAAAAAGTACAGCCCATATGACCGAGAGTTATTGGCAGTGTATGACGCAATTAGACATTTCAGATTTATGGTGGAAGCTCGGACATTTTGTATCATCACGGACCATAAACCACTTACGTTTGTCTTTGCTAATCACCGAGAGAACAGTTCGCCACGCCAGTTTCGCTACTTGGACTTTCACCACAGACTTCAGATATGTAGCTGGTAAAGAAAATATTGTTGCAGATGCCCTTTCGCGTATCGAGGCAGTTTCTATACCCTTAGATTACCACTCCCTGGTCAAAGCACAAGAGGCGGACAGCGAGCTACAGGACCTGCTGAAAAATGGGTCTGCGCTTAGGTTGAAGAAAATACGATTAGAGTCAGAGCCAGCTCTTCTGGTATACTGCGATGTCTCTCAAAGTAATCCTCGACCATTCATCACACCTTCATATCGCAAGCAGGTATTCGATTCGCTCCACAATTTAAGCCATCCAGGAGCCAAGCCTACGGTCAAGTTAGTTACAGAGCGCTACATTTGGCCTGGTATCCGCAAAGACTGTCGACAATGGGTAAAGGAGTGTCAACAATGTCAGCAAAGCAAAGTGACCAGACACACTCAAGCTCCGCTACAAGCCTTCGAAAGCCCTTCCGCACGTTTTCGACACATCCACTTGGATGATAGGTCCTTTACCGTTATGTTTAGGTTACAGGTACTGCCTAACCATCGTGGACCGCTACACAAGGTGGCCAGAAGTCTACCCACTACAGGACATCACCGCCGAAAGCTGCATTGCTGCCCTTTCCAGTGGTTGGATATCACGGTTCGGGTGCCCCGAACACATCACCACTGACCGTGGCCGGTTTGAGTCGGGCGCTTTCAAAGAACTGGTCAAGCTCATCGGTGCCAACCATCATACCACAACGGCATATCATCCGGCAGCTAATGGTATGGTAGAAAGACTACACCGTCAATTAAAAGCCGCAATTGCCTGTCATTCTACTCCGAACTGGGTAGAAGTGTTACCTTGGGTATTACTAGGTATACGCAGCGCATACAAGGATGACATTAAAGCTTCAACTGCCGAACTTGTCTACGGGGAACCACTGCGGTTACCTGGACAGTTCTTCTCATCAGCACCCCCAACCATCGAGGACATCACCGAATTCATTGGTAGAATCCGAACACATGTCAATAAATTAAGGCCACAACCATCATCTTGGCACACAAGTTCTAATCAAACTTTTTACATACCAAAAGACCTTATGCTTACCTCGCACGTATTTATCCGGCGGGGTCCCCATCGGAAACCCCTTCAAGCACCTTATTCAGGTCCATACAGGGTGCTGCGACGCGAGGAGAAAACCTTTGACATCGACGTACAAGGCAAAACGCAGCGAATCAGCATAGACAGACTGAAACCAGCTTACATACTCGCTGAGGACCAGACAGACCAGAATATCAAAGTTCAGGAGAAGTCTGATGTCACCCCTGCCAGTAAAACCAGGAGTGGTAGAGTGGTCAGATTCCCAAACTACTTTCGCCCGTAGTCACGGTCTCGGCGGGGGAGTAGTGTGGCGAGTGCACAATGCGTCTAAACGCAGCACAAACATCACCTGATCAACTACGTCATTGATCAGGTGATGTTGCAGTGGTCTGATGTATGTTGTCACACGTATGGATACGCCCCTTCGGCAATATGGTCGCATGCGCATCTATTGTCCTCGCAGCGACGTCACACGCTTGACCACACCCCCAGCAAGATGGCCGCATGCATCGCTTTTGTTTTCGCCTAGGAGGAGGTCCCAAAAGTGGCATGCACGCGTGGTGGTCATTGTGAGAGGGGAATGCCTATATAAGCGCTGTCGTTGTTGTTTATTTTTAATAAATTAATTATTTCAACTATTTTTACTGTACGCTCTAATGTAAACATTGTTGACTTGTCACAATAAATAACTCTTAAAGTCTGCCGGAGTTTGTAATTGGTGGTTAAGCTGCGATCCTCTTCAAACGTGTACCGTTATCATTACAGCTCCCAATACCATGTTTGCCCAGGACACCAACCCAGAGATCGTGACCCATCCCTACTCGGGCATTGAAGTCCCCGAGCAAAATGATCTTATCATGTCTTGGTACAGCATCAAGAGCCAGACGAAGTTGTTGAAACGCCTCTTTATCTTCATTCGGTGATGGCAAGGTGGGTGCATAGGCACTAAATAGATGGACATATTTGTTGCGTGTGATTGGTATACGTAGAGTCATGAGACGATCATTGACAGCCTCTGGTAAGTCACTCAGATCTCTTGCCAATTTATTGCGTATAGCAAAACCTACACCATTAACCGCTCTCTCACCGTCAGGACGTCCGCTCCAGTAGTAAGTGTAGCCGCCGAGTGGTTCACATAGCTCACCGCTCCCACACAGATGGGTTTCACTAATTGCAGCTATATCGATTTTGTAGTGAGCTAGTTCTCGCGCTATAAGAGCAGTTTTTCGCTCCGGGCATAAGTTATGGTCGTTAATCACTAAAGTTCTTACATTCCAGGTGGCAATGGAAAGTTGTTGAGTAATAAATGTAAAATGTTTGTTTCGCTTATTATTTCTACCGCATTTATCGATGTCCAAGCGCCCACGGCTTAGCATCTAGATGATGGATGAGACGGACTATGTTTGGGCCACCTTTTCTAGACCCCTCCTCTATGCAGAGGAAAGCAGAGCGATCCTAAATAGGGCTGCTTTGTCACCAGCCGTGCTGCCGAACCCAGAACCCCACCTCTGTCGGTTCCGGGAGCGACCACTCTCGCCTGGCCGCCTACGTGCAGTGTGTCAACTAAACCCTCGGTACATCGATACCTCGACCCCACTGCCTTCACCCCATCGCCGCAGGACTTTTTTAAATCAGATCCGGGAAGAATAATTAGGGTCATCTGCGCGTGAACTTTTTTATAGTGGATAAGCGGTTGCGCGGGTGCAGATCCCCTACACCTGTGCTCCAATGGTCCGGTAAACCGGAACGATCAGCAGTAGTCGGAATGCACTGGAAAGGCCATATGTCACTATATGGACTCTGACAAATGCCCTTCAGGTTTTCCACGTTACCTTTTTATTTTTTGGGAGCCACCGATAACTAACTCACAGATTTTCGTGAATTAGTCCCCTTCTTTAGGTTTAGCCCACTAACGTGGTTGCCCGGGAAGTGGCCGCTGTGACTACAGCTTCTTGGAGCCACTAAAGAAGAGATCGTGGAGGTTAATAATAATTGCGAATACTCCACTTAAAATATAAGCAATATTTAAAAAAAAAAACATTTATTTCATCAAATCCTTACTAAAATCATAAATGCGAGAGCTTGTTTATTTGTTACGCTTTCACATCTTAACTACCCAATCCATTATCATGAAATGCATACGTGTTGTTAGAAGCACAAAAAAGGACTTTTATAAGAAAATAGTAAATAATAAAAAAATACAATTTTAGTCAAGATGTTCGAACATATTAAAGGACCAACATATTTTTTTCATGATTAGTAAGATAAATTATTTCTTTTATATAATATTCATTTAAAAGTCTTTATATTCCATTATACAGTCTTTATATTATAATAAATCTGTTCTGTATACGTCGCTTTGTGTCAAAGTTTTGCAACACCGTAGCCTCTTCGTAGCTGCATTGCTACGTGGCCGCTACAACATTCCCAGCAGACCGCCGTGCCGATTGCAATCTATGTACTGCGAACAAATAACATTTCAACTGTTTTGAAAATTGTGTCCGTATTCTGAAAGATGAAACAATTTTATCCTTTAGAGAGCACCTTTGTGAGTGTGAAAATATTTCAAGAGGCCAGGATTCTAATTTTCACAGTTGCTTTATTTATTTAAATTAATCTTTATAACTTCCAATAGTTAAAATAATATTTAAATGTTATCAGTAAATATAGTATTTACAGCTTGACTTGAATTATTTGATTCGAACTCAACGTTTCTTGTCCACAATATTCAAACAAGCAATTATTCTCTCTAAAATATAAACGACATATCTAATATTTCGTTGTTTACTCTAAGATAAATATGAAAATCTTTCACATAAATCTTTAAATATTTTGTGTGTATATTTTTTATATGCAAAATTATTTATTCTGACCAGGTGCATTGGTATGTTAATGTTAACTGTATTTTGATATATTTAACTAATTATTATTATTATTCTTTTAGACGGCGTGTTTTTCTATAAATTTGCAATGCGTATTTTGTGTTTTTTTATATATCATAAAAATGACTGTACATAGCTTAAAAATAAATGAATAAACTAATATACTTGTTAAGTTATTACAGTATTAGTTACATTAAAATCTTAAGTATATACAAAAAAAAAAGCTACTGTACATATTAGAAACGCGTGGAACGGTGGCAAGAATGTTAGCAGCATTTTCCCTTTGAATCGCAACTCTGAACCTCTCGGCAAAAATGAACCAGCCCTCCTGTTCAATAAAAAATACTTGAAAACTGTATTAGTTAGTTGAATACTACACATGATCGGGCTACCTTGGTAATCTCGTTTAATTACACTTCGCATTCTAATGCAAGTAGCGATTCATATTTTTTAATTTTCATAAGTCTAATACATACATATATGAATGTTTGCATGCGAGAGAAGTCGCATGCAAACAATGCAACGGTATGCTTCTTATTGATTTCGGGCACGGCGGTTAATCTCAAGCGAGATTAGCTTACTGCGCAGGACATATTATAGTGCACAAGTGAATGTGCAGATGCAATTTATATTCCCTTAGTTTTATAATCCAATGGGACGTCAATCTGACTCGACTGGAAAGTTCAAGTGGGAAGACCAACGGCTTTACGTACGTTTCGAGGCCCTGGAGTATACTCACTTAAAATTGGTAGACTCCAGGCTGCTACTGAGAATTTTTCCTCAGACAAATCCAATAACTTTGTCCGCCGACCTGGGACTGGAATCCGGGACGTTAAGATCTGCGGCCTTATATCTAGCCACTAGACCAATGAGGCAATTCACTAAATAAACCAAAATTACAATAGACACTGCAAACATTAAAATATTTACTAAAATAATCGTAGTGTAAAATAAAATATAAATAATTATTTCAAAACAACTTTAATTGAGCTCTTCATTTCTATAAAGGATGATCATTGACCGGATCTCAACCTCTATTCATCTCAGTGTAATCAACTATTATGCTAATCAAGTGCTTACTTGAGGATCACTTCAAGTTATCGTTGAGGTGAGATCGCTTTGAAGAGCTTCTATTTAACTGTAGTATAATTATTTGAGTTATAATTTATATTCTAGTATTATTAATTAACAACGTCAATCAAGAAACAGTTTACTTAGTAATTTTGTTTGAATACAATTTAGATTTTGTAGTATAAGCAGTACGACACGACCTCGTAAGGTAAAATTCATACTAAGTTACAACTTCTATTTTCCCCCTTAAAATGGGAATTTCCAAAAATCCTTTCGTAACTTACGTTTATTTTTGCTTTCTAGACTCAGTAGTTTGTGTAGGATAGTGAATATTATCAGCCTATTTAATTTAAATATTTGATTATACTTCAAAGTAAAATATATTTGATAGTCACGAGTAATCTTTCCGTAGAGCAACACTTGGAGACAATTGTTACCGGAGCGCACGTGACAGTGATAACGTATTATTGTCACGCTGCTATTCTATCAGCACGTCGCACAAATCTGTCGTGACATCGCACCCATAAACATTGGAATTATTAAGCGTCATTTTTTAATTGACAAAATGTATTGGAATGTTTTTTTTTATATTACCAATTTATGATATTAATAGGCCAAAAATTTGTTTAATAACATTTTTAAAAAGTAAGTTTTGTTTATTTTTTTTTAATTATATTATGAGTATGTTAATTTTTTTAGATAATGCTTAGTCCGATATATTCAGAAAAAAATTTTTGGTCTAGGCACTTTCAAAGGGAACGCCTCCCAAGCTGATAGACAAAATCTTTTTATGGGCGATGGCCTGTATCGGTTACAAATAAGTGTCAGTAAATATTCAAAAAAAAATATTGGATCTGTCATATTAAATTAAACAATTATTATAAAGTCTTAAGTTTTTATCAAAATTAACAATATATCAATATAAATCGTTTTATGTATACATAATGGCATTTTAAACCTTGCAATATAAACTAGAAGTTTGAGAGTGCTTACGAGACATTTAAAGAAACGTTTGAAAACATACGCGAAATGTTTTGTAAAATAAATTAAATCGATGGCGACTGTTTACAGCTTATTGTATAAAAATACTATATATTAAAATACTTATTTCACCCTTGTAAAGTCGGAGTAGCTCGTATTATATACTTTTACTGTACGTAGTAAGCTTTAAAAATCATTTATAGTAATTCAATATAAAAAATTCTGAAATACAAACAATTTTATGTGCGAGAAGTGAAAGTAATAAATTATAATAATTGACATGACTCCGCCATTAAAACTTTGCGAAGTATTAAAGTGATAAAGTATGCTTGTGATTTTTATCAAATACTGTCAACCGTTTTCCTCAACTTTCCCATAATACTTTTCCCATAATGGCTAAGATAGACTTGTAGGTGTGTATACATTATGATTATCGATAGCATTAGAAGCTACATACAAGATATTTATTTATTTAAATATTTTTATTGCATATTACGGCATATGTATATATAATATATATAAGTTACATATAAATATATATGCACCTATACGACGTAAACATACACAAACATAATAAAATAAGCAAGTGTAACGGAAAATAAAATACCTAGCGATTTAGCGACCCGGCCTTTTTTCAACGCTGGAAAAACGCGTTACGCGTTTCCCCCACGGGAACAGTGGTGCTCGCCGGTGTCCGGGGCGCCGAGTGCGCCCTGAACGTCGGAATACCCACTAAAAAACCAGCGGTACCCTTTCCGTTTTAACGAGGAGTGCCACGGGATTGCCTTCGCATGCTACCGTGACGCTCTGACGACTGTCACCCGGCCTGTTGACAGAGAACCCAGGTCCTTCTCTCATCTGCGAATTCGTGAACCGTGGACGGTGGCTATGACTTAACCTATACTTAACATATATTTACAAAGAAAAAATATATAAATAATATAAAAACAGCAAAGAAAATTATTTAACACGATTACACTAGTAGCAGTGTATTTAAATAAATATACTTCTAAGCTAAATGTTAGCTTATGAATTTTGTCACAACAATTGCATTATGAGGAAAAGCTTTATCATTTTCCACATAAAATGTACAGATAAACAAATACAAAAAACTTCTACATATATATCTTTCACGGCTGCCTAATTAAAGCTAGTTCTCGCTATTTTCTAATTTTGAGTCAAACGTTATTAGGTTACTCAGGACGTCGACAGTTTTATACTCCCATGCCTAATAAAGCACGTGAAACATACCTGAGTACTCTCCGATTATCTCGAATGTTCGTCCTATTTTTCTCTCTTTCTTTCCCTCGTCATCTTTTATGAGAGTAAGGGAGTAGAAATAGTTTTTCTGTTTGTGCACCATAACAAACACCATTTTTTTTACGCTGGAAAAACGCTTTACGCGTTTTCCCCACGGGAACAGTGGGGGGGGGGGGTATGTGGGGCTCGCCGGTTTCCATGGCACCAAGCAGCCCCGAACATCGGAAAACCTACTAAAACCCCTTTCCGTCTTAACGAGAAGCGCCACGGGATTGCTTTCGCATGCTACCGTGAAACCATAACAAACACCATAATATAATCTGTGTAGTTGGCTATATGATTAGGAAGATATCACATACCAAAAAAAGATTCCAAAAAATACAAAACACACACACTGACAAAATGTAACCTTCGCTTCGATACATCGTCACGCGAAGCAGATGTGTGTCACGTATTACGTTGATAGAATTGGCAGCGCGCGTGACCGCATTGCATAATTACTATCACGATCCCGTCCCGTAACAATATCCTCGTTTACGTTACGTTCGATTATGTTCCAAGAATGTTGCTTATCTTAAATAATGATCTTATACAGCTTTTACATTGTCAATTTTCCTTATTGGAAATACTAAATTGGTACATTTATTTAAACATTATATTACTAAAAGGTTCTATGGACTATAGGAATTCTTACCCTTATTTAGTTAGAATTATAAAGAAAGAAATAAAAGTTTATATAGAATAGCGCATATCATTAAATAATTTACTTAACCTTTTACAATTTATTTCTATACAATCATTTATTTACATTAAAGCCTTAAATAAATAATACCTCTACATAACTTTACTTAAATGTTACATTTCTTTCTACATACACACGCTGCGTCGTGGAAAGTAAAGCTTAATTTTACGAATCGGAATTATGATTCAACCGGGAAATACTGACAGTATTCTTGCCAATATACCACGTGACCATTATTTGTACAGCATCTATTTTTATTTGATTTATATCTTCATTAAATTCTCAATGTAAGATTCTTATGTATAGTAAAATATTTTATACGCTATACATGTGCGCGTCACCTATGAGTATATAGAACGCTCGGACGTGGGGACCGCTTTAGCAGTAGTGTATTCGCTTGTTCACATACAGCCATAAGCGTAAAACTGCTAAGATCGCAGAGGGTTATATATCCGACGCTAACGTTAACGAGTGGATTTTTCAAGTAGTTTTTTTATATTGTTCATTGCCAACCGTTTAGCTTTAATTATGGCGTATATGTGAAAGAGTTAGTACGTTACGACTCAGTGCTGTTTAAGCGGTAAACGGTAACGTTTGATAAGGTATTCACGCTTCGTTACGAAACATATACAAACACGTTATTTGTTTTTAAAATTAGAATTTTTTTTTTTTTTTAAAGAATAGGAAGGTGGACAAGCATATGGGCCACCTGATGGTAAGTGGTCACCAAACGCCCTTAGACATTGGCATTCTAAGAAATGTCAACCATCGCTTATAGCCAATGCGCCACCAACCTTGGGAACTAAGATTTTATGTCCCTTGTGCCTGTAATTACACTGGCTCACTCACCCTTCAAACCGGAACAGAACAATATCAAGTATTACTGTTTTGCGGTAGAATATCTGATGAGTGGGTGGTACCTACCCAGACGAGCTTGCACAAAGCCCTACCACCAGTAAAAATGATTGCTAGAACCACAGATTAAGTTATTGATTGAATTGTATTAAATAGTCTTGGGGATAGTCAAGTGTATATGACGTGTGTATAGTGAATTAAAAATCATTTGTTACAAGTTGGCAAATCCGTTCAGGGGTCGAATTTCATAATTAATGAAATAAAAATAACGGTCATCGTGCTAATCTTCAAGCACAATTGTCGGACAATAAATTGAACGTCTCGGATAAATTACGGGCTCCTAGCAATTTGTTACATAAAGATTCTTTTATTTTCTAGTATTCGATAAAAATAAGATCGAGGCTAGCGAAACGGCGCACTTATCTGGCGGCGAAGATACCTTACCGTAACTATAAAAGAATTATTTTGTTTAGTTTTACCGTGTGATTAATTATTAAATAATTATGCTTATTTTCACCAATATGGTTGCTTTTTAAGACTCTCAAGGATAAATTGAAGAAGTTACAGAAACTTAGTAACACGTAAAAATTCCAAAAATACCCACATTTTGTTTTCTTACGGCTATTTCTGTCTTACTTTTTTAAGATTTCATATTATTTTTTAACACACTTCCATTTAAAAAACAACTAAGTATTCATAAAAAACGCACATACGCGTCATAACCTCATCAATAAATTTAATTCTTCTTCAACTTCGTTACGTACATATTTGTTATGTAAATTGTTTTTTAATTAATTTATCTTTAAAAATCTGCATGAATTTTGTATTTTCAATATCATAATAATAATTTCCTAGAAACAAAACATTATATTAAGCTTTTAATCTGTTTCTATCAAGACGATTAAAACTGTTATTTTCATCAAATTGAAAATGTATAAGCGAGCTATTGATTAAGTATTTTATCGCTGCCTTTGTACAGCTTGAATTTGAATAATTGAAAATAATTACTTCACAAATTGTACATTTTGACTTTCACTTCATAATAAATTAAAAAGTAAAGGCATAATATTCACAGGCGTTACTTTTTCCCACTGCTTGGCCAAGACCTCTCTTCAATTTTATGGAGGTTTTCGAGCGTACTCCACCACGCTGTTCCATGGGTCGATGGATGTATAATAAGCGTGTATTTAATGACATTGATAATGTACATAAATTAATTGAATCACAGTTCATCTTTCTCGTAATACGATATAAGGCTTATTGCTTAAATTTTCATTAAGCGTTGATAAAATGTAATTACGAACGCTGAGCGACAGCGCTGGCTTCGCGCCAGTTACAGCGACCCATTCATATTTGATATTTAATAATATAATTTTCATTGTTTGCATAATAGATAAATTAGAATGTTAATTTTAGCCTACTAGTGCATGCAGTGGTACTTCAATTTTATACTTTAGCTTGGAAGTAAAATAAATTAGCTCCATAAATAAAATATTTCGCCAAGGTTGTTTTAAATTTTTCTTCCATTTTGTTTTTAAGCGTACTAATATTTATTATTATTATATATTTTGAACCTTAGTAATACATTTTGAACATTTCATATCGATAATAGCTACATTACTTTTACATTGTGTTGCAAACTATCAAACTAAACTTATATATATATTGTTAGGAATGTCTTCCGACGGGGCGTGGCCTAGCGGTGCGACTTGATCACGTGATGATCATCATAGTGGGGACTGACCCTACCGAGCTCATCGGCCGGCCAGGCTGGCTTTAGACACTTCTGGTTGTGGCGGATATCTCATAAATAATATTTCAGTTGCTCAGTTTTGATTCCTTTGTTCTATTTGTGTGTGTAAATTGTACGTGTACGTAGATCGCTACGTTTGCTTTATTGTTGTATAGTTGTATTGATTCATCTCATTTTAAAAACCTATTTCTATCTTGTTCTTATTCTTCTTCTTGTTTATAATAGTAAAAAATATAATATATTATTCTTGTTTATAATAGTATTAATACTAAAAACTACTGTATTATTGTTTGTTGTTGTTGTTTGTGTGTGCTTGCGCTTGTATGTGCATGTATGTGATTGTATAAAATATGTCACGTCTGTAATTATTTATTTATTTAATAAGAATTTCAGTCCTATCATAAGGAATATTAACAAACTTATTGGTAAGTTTAATTTTGTTTACATTGCAAGCAATGTCAATAGTCCGAGGATAAATGTTTTTTTTTTATTATAAAGCATAGGAGTAATGTAATATGCTTGACGAATATGTTATTTGTTGTAAAAATATTGGAACTGAGGCAGTTCTGGTTTGTTAATGCTCCAACTGTCTCTCGATAATTGGTTTACAATTTGAGGGATTAGCGTAAAATATGCGTTATTGGTTTCTGCTGGTGACCGTCATCGCGATATTTTAGGGAACACACGTTTTTTATATTTTTGACATAATTAGTATTACATACAGAGTTTTTTTTTAAATTGTGTAGATTTTAATAATATAACCGAATAGTTAATATAAATATCATCCTTCTCTCAAATTAAATTTAGTGCAATTTCATTGAATAAAATATAAGTACAACTACACTTTTTTTGTCATCTATATATATTCTAAATATATATTTTTTACTGTTTTCGCTAATTATTAAATAAAAATAATAAATAATAAAAATAGTGTACAATTATTATTACAAAAGATAATTACACAATTATTATTATTACAAAAGATAGCTATGTAAATTTGATTAATGCCCTTTTTTTTAAAAATCAAATTTAAAATAGTCCCTCCCGATTCCCACCCGACGCAAAGCTGTCAATAATGCAGGCTGTATTTCCACGCTGCACGGCAACGGACAACCTCTGTGCCAAGTAGGACGCGGAATTACTGGTTTTGAGGTGACTTTACTGGTGGTAGGGCTTTGTGCAAGCTCGTCTGGGTAGGTACCACCCACTCATCAGATATTCTACCGCAAAACAGCAGTACTTGGTATTGTTGTGTTCCGGTTTGAAGGGTGAGTGAGCGAGTGTAATTACAGGCACAAGGGACATAAAATCTTAGTTCCCAAGGTTGGTGGCGCATTGGATATGTAAGCGATGGTTGACATTTCTTACAATGCTAATGTCTAAGAGCGTTGGTGACCACTTACCATCAGGTGGCCCATATGCTCGTCCGCCTTCCTATTCTATAAAAAAAAAAAAAATTTTAGGTAATTATTTATTTTATGTTGATATGTCTTTAGTGGATTTGTTGCTTTTTTTTTATTTCTAGGCAGCATTACAATCAAAATTATTAGTATGCATTGTTTTATTTTAAAAAACAAAAACAAAGAGCGAGTTAAAAGTTGGTTAACTACTTATATTTTATAATTTTTGGAAGTTATGGAAGTTTATTTGTTGTGTATTATCATAAATATTTTTCAAGTTATACTAAGCCTAATTAAAATTAAATACTATTACGCAAATAAACCTATTAAGTCGAATTAAAACTTAATTTAGTAAAATAATTACTAAGTTGACACTTTAATAGGATATTTAACTTGATCCAGATCGTCAAAGACGATGAAGTTAAGTTAAAATTTATTAACCGGATTAAAATAAACGCGAACATTTCACCTTGCCAGAGGATTTCCCTAAAGAAACATTTATTCTTGCTTAATATATATTTTGCGACGAAATTTAATATATACTAATAAATCAGGAGTTTTTGTAACGCCTAACTGAATAAACAACTAAACACTTATTTTTCATCTTAGTCGATAAGCTCTTGGATCGTAGTACTGGTCGTCATGAAACAGTGACTGATGTTATTCTCTTCAGGATGTTACGCCATCTCTCCCTGTCAGCGGTCATACTAATACACCTATGTTATGGTCCGCCCACCCAGATCTGATTTGGTCATTCCATCGCATTGGCGTCCGACCTCGAGATCTGATGTCTTCAACTCTGCCTTGAACGACAAGATTTGACAAGGGCACCGTTTCGTAGAAGTGGCCGAAGAATTTTAAAATATGCGTACGGACTGCTTCATATCGAGTATCATTCGCTCCTATATATTACACCTATATATAATATAAATCTTATATAAGAAGAAGCAGAACGTTTCGGAGAAGTTTTAGGCATATAATATTATTATATAAGTAGGTGCGTTTTACAGTTGCACTCGCTTTAACTTTAGACTGTGGACGTAACAAGCGTGACAACGTATAAACGAATTGATGAAGATGCATAAACGACCTTATCTTCTAGATTTGCACGTGATATGGATTATTATTATACAAGCCCGTCTCGTTAGATACCATCCGCTCATTGTACCACATATCAATTCGTATTCTGCCACTAAAGAGAACAACTTGTATTGTTACGTTCCGGTTAGAAGGGCGAGTGAGCCAGTGTAATTACAGGCAAAAAGGACATGGTTTCTTAGTTCCCAAGGTTGGTTGCGCGTTGGCGATGTAAGGAATGGTTAGTATTTTTTATAGCGCTATTGTCTATGAATATTTAACATTAAATGGCCCATTTCCAAATCCGCCTACGTATAAATAGAAAAAAAACTTTGAGACCATTACTATAGTCGATGGACCGGGAAGCTGACAATGCAAACATTTTGTCTTTTTCGTTAAATATTATTCAATGGGTGTCAGTCTGGTCGCTGAAGATCTTTTAAGGAAAGTATTGTTTAAAAAATTAGTTCACAAACATTGGCGAACGTGATTTGAAATATTTTTTTGTGTATCTCAGTATTTAAGTTCTGAGAAACAATATTTAATTTAAACAAATCATTTGTTAGTTCTTAAATAGAGACCGAGAAAAATCGTCAAAAGCAGGAGTTAAAATTTTCCTTACATAACTTATATGCATTAATTATTAACATACCTATTTAATTTAATTGCTGAAAGTGTAACTACTAAGTTTCTCGTTAGTTTTTCACGGTAGAATCTACATTTTTTTTTTTTTATAGAATAGGAAGGCGGACGAGCATATGGGCCACCTGATGGTAAGTGGTCACCAACGCTCTTAGACATTGGCATTGTAAGAAATGTCAACCATCGCTTACATATCCAATGCGCCACCAACCTTGGGAACTAAGATTTTATGTCCCTTGTGCCTGTAATTACTTGTTATTAATTACATCTGAGCCGGTAGCTACTTTAAATTTATTTTATCTTACAAAATAGGTGCTCGTAAGACTATTTGAAAAACTATATTTTAATTTATAAAATTTTATATCCGCGGTTAGCTAAATTACTTATTTACTTATCTGATTAGTTATAGGTATGGGTGATACTAGATATCTATATATTTACGCCGCAAAAACGACCACTAATATAATCGATATTTATTTAAGCATATAAGCACATACATTTATACAATTGTACAATACGTGTATATTATTTTACTTAAAATTATTATAACCTAGAATAATTCATATAAAGTTTAGTTGTAGTTAAAGGCTATTGTTATTTACTTTTTATTTAAAAAATCTTCGAACATATTATGATATCGATGAGCATAACGATCAAACAGAAAGTATTGATTTTAGTATGATGTATGGTATAATGGATGTGAAGGACGAAAGTTCGACAACTATCTCAAAATATGCACTGATATGACTAGGAAATATAAATTTAGTTTCGGAAATCCAACTGGAAGTTTTGCAATGGAACTATCGCTATAACATTGAACGTAAAATAATAAAAGTTAGTGTAGAGCAGTCAGTTTATGACGTTCTCGTCGAAATATTCCGAAACGATTTCAAAAATCATCTAACTTTTAAATTTGCAAACAAAATGTGAACGAACAATTAATTACCGAGTCTGTCGGTTTAGATTTTTGCAGTTTCTTGTGTTTATGAAAAGTCAATGCTGAAGTGAATCTTGATGGTGGCGGAAATAAAGTAGATTGCATGTATCAATCGCGTGGTTTTATTTCCTGATATATAATGGAAACGTTGCGTGAGCACGATGCGGTGACCCGAAGCGTAGTGGTTCCGGGTCTCGTCTTGCGTTGGCGATCCCCCGCTCGTCTTGCGATAGCCTCCCGCACCTAGTCTTAGCGGCAGCCGGCTGGAGAGCGCGTTGCATGTGATGTCAACAATGCCAATATTCTAAGAATATATTTATTAATTTCTCTTAAATAATATTTCAAAACAATTAAACGTTAGAATTATTAAATGTAATAAACGTGAAAAACAAAAAGTCGAGATGGCCCAGTGGTAAGAACGCATGAATCTTAACCGATGATCGTGGGTTCAAACCCGGGCAAGCACCACTAAATTTTCATGTGCTTAATTTGTGATTATAATTCATCTCGCGCTTGACGGTGAAGGAAAACATCGTGAGGAAACCTGCATGTGTCTATATTCACTGAAATTCCACCAACCCACATTGGAGCAGCGTGGTGGAATAAGGTCCAAAACCTTCTACTTAAAAAGGGAGAGGAGGCTATAAGCGATGGTTGACATTTCTTACAATGCCAATGTCTAAGGGCGTTTGGTGACCACTTACCATCAGGTGGCCCATATGCTCGTCCACCTTTCTATTCTATAAAAAAAAAAAAAACTAGCCACTAATAATCAACAGGTGAACGATGATTGAAAATACAATTTTAGGACGCGTCATTACATGAGAGATAAGAAAGATATGAAGTAGAAAGAAAGAGATGGAAACTACAATTAATCGGTATAAATAAACAATATTCAAAATTAATTTGGAACAAATTGTCCGCTATAAGGGCGTTTCATCCTTAGATCGTAGTGAATTTTTTTTTGCTATAGGTAGACGGATGAACCAATGGGCCACCTGATGTTATGTGGTCACCACCATTCATAGACAATGGCGATGTAAAAAATATTAACCATTACTTACATCGCCAATGCGATACCAACCTTGGAACAAAGATGTTATGTCCCTTGTGCCTGTAGTTACACTGCCTCGCTCACCCTTTGAACCAGAACACAACAATATTAAGTATTGCTGTTTAGCAGAATATCTGATGAGTGGGTGGTTCCTACCCAGATGGATTTGCACAAAGTCCTACCAAGTATAAAAAGTCCAATAATTAGGCTATTTCCCAGGCTGTTGACAACGATTTCAAATAAAAATCGTTTTAAAAGTTTAAAGGAACGAATAACCCGATGATAACAAAGCGCCAACCCTCTGACGAAGTATTTATTGAAAAAGTTCGCGAATGTAACTCATATATAACTTCCAGTGTGAAGTTCGTTCCATGTGTTCGCATTACTATCTTCTATTTCGCAACGGGTTCCGAAGATAAAATTTAGATTGAATATCATCCTGTTCCTCTTCCAAGTATTTTCTAGAATTTCAATATCACTCTAAGCCAGTTTTGGTTGATTATTACTTTGTATAATGTCTCGTTCATTCAGTGGTTTTATAACTATAGACCTCAAGGTCATTGGTTCAAATCCTGAGTCCAATAATTTGAAGTGTCTACACTTCTGCCTTCGATAGCATCTAAAGATATTTGTAATGGGCATAAAATATCTTCAATGATATCGGAGAATTGTGATTGCGCGCAAGCTTGTACACTTTAATATTTACTACGCGGCTGAACAGTTACCATTGAGAAAGGCCACTGTAACCAAAATCTGTTGGGAATATTATCAGCTTAAATAATAATACAACACAAATTGGAAGATATCATGGGAAAAAAGAAGACAAATAATACTAAATAGTGCGGTCAGTAACTCGGTTATATGGATATCGATATGGTAGAGTCGGTCGAGATTCAATTCCGCTACGCCGCTACAATAACGGTTTGAAATTGCCTATGCTAATATTAAATGGAGTTATCTCTGTTATTTTTCTGTAACCGCTTTTTGTATTTTGTTATTTCGAAATAGTTTGCTAGCTGTAACTGTATACCAGTAAGGATGTTTTTTACTTGGTGATCAATAATTATGACGATTGTGTCATCCTTTTAAGCTTTGGCGCACCTTGGGAGAAGCCTATGTTCAGCAGTGGACAACGATTGGCTGTTGATTGATTGATTGATTGAGTGTCTTCCTAATTGATGACGGTATTCTCAATAAAAACTACACACGTGACATGTATAATAGTATAATGCAAGTACAAGTCTATGGGCGGTGGTGACCATTAAACATCAAGTGACCCATTTGCCCGCCTACATATAACATAAAAACTTACACTATTTTGTTTCCGTAACAGCCTGTGAATGTCCCACTGCTGGGCTAAAGGCTTCCTCTCCTCTTTTTGAGGAGAAGGTTTGGAGCTTATTCCACCACGCTGCTCCAATGCGGGTTGTTTTGTTTAATCGTACTGTATCGGAATTCAAGAATTCATATGGATAGATAGAGGTGGTAGGGCTGTGTAATGATCTTCTATGTAATTAATTCAATTATTCGCGTTGCGGTGCTTAAGTTTGAAGTGACTGTTATCTCAATTACAGGCAAACAATTGATATAAGGAGTTATTTATCCTTCTCAAATACTGTCATCGTGTTGAGGTACGAAATGGTCTCTTTGTTAGTCTCTTCCTGCTATGTATAAAAAAGTTACGCATTATTTCGTTCTATTTGTAAGCGTATCAACACAGTAGCTTGTTGCATGGTTTTTGATGAAACTTTTTATGCAATACTCTGTTCCCTTTTTTTTTTGTTATACCGCTGTAAAGCTCGTCAACAAGGTGAGCTTTTTCAAATAAACTAAACATCTCTTTTTTATTTACTCTTCCGCTAAATAACAATACAGTTGATATAATCAACTTTTTATATTCATTATAAATATTTTATATAGCTAAACATAATATTAAGCTGAAATATAATATATAACAAGTGTTTAGTGATAAGTCAATGGTAAGTCTTACTAAAAAAGCAGAGATGGCCTAATGGTTAAAACGCGTGAATCTTAACCGATGACCGTGGGTTCAAACCCGGGCAAGCACCACTAAATTTTCATATGGTTAATATGTGTTTATAATTGATTAATTAATGATTTTCTAGGAAGTATAAAAATATTGAATATAACTATAATATTGATAACAAGCCGATACAGGAAGTTAAATCAGTGTGTGACCTTGGAATTCAATTAGACTCTAAATTATTGATGGCAGAGCATATAGAACTCATTACTGATAAGGCATATAAGCAATTAGGCTATATTAAACGTATATGTCAATCTTTTAATAATATTGAATGCATAAAAATTTTATATTTTACTTATGTACGTTGTATTCTAGAATACGGTTGTAGTATATGGTCTCCGAATTATATAACTTACAAAGAAAAACTGGAGAGAATACAAAAAAAGTTCATAAAATTTCTTTGCTTCAAGGACTTTAAAGAATTTAACGATTATGTTGATATATGTAAACAATATAATATTGAAACATTAGAAACGAGACGACGACATTACGATATGTATATGCTACATGCAATAATAACCGGAGATATAGATTGCAACGATTTATTGAGCGTTTTGTATATATGAGTTCCTAATCGCCGCACACGTCACACAGCACTATTCCACACGCCTGAGCTAAACACTAATTATGCACACAACTCTGTCCTTAATCGCATGGTCCACACATATAATTCAAAATACTCAGAAATAGATCTGTTCAGCATGTCAAAACTAGCTTTTAAAAAAGCTATAATTAAAAAAGATAAAAATTCATTATAACACACACACACACACACACTCACACTCACACACATACACGCACATATTGGATTCCCACCCGTAAACAGTTTTACTTTTACTACCGTCTTCTAGTTATTAATATGTTTAAGTTACCTGTGTAATCCTATTTTGGTTTTAATTATATGTTATATAATAGTCAATATATCAACTTATGTATAAAAACTGTTGGATTACCAAATAAATAAATAAATAAATAAATAAATAAATAAATAAATAATTTATCTCGTGCTTGACGGTAAAGGAAAACATCGTGCGGAAACCTGCATGTGTCTAATTTCACTGAAGTTCTGCCACATGTGTATTCCACCAATCCGCATTGAAGCAGTGTGGTGAAATAAGATCCAAACATTCTCTTCAAAAAAGGAGAGAACGCCTTAGCCCAGTAGTGGGACATTCACAAGTTGCTGCTATACTATACTTTGTTTTCCTTGAAATTAAATTAAAATAAATACTTATTTTGCTATTTTCTGGTTTGAGCTTGAGCCAGTGTGATAGCTAGTACTAGCAAATTAACATCATAGTTACCATGGTAGTAAATTGTTAATGTCTATGTGATGTGCAGTTATAGATATATATTTCACTTATCGTTGAAAGTTGAGTAGGTTCGTATGCAGGAGTAATTTCGAAATGCCGTGTTAGAATTCAATTTCAAATAATTTTATTTCCTAAACTTACGACAAGTAATGATATTTCGTCACGATATTCAACAATATTTCTTTCAGATCTGATACAAAGTGCTTGCGCCAGATTTAGATTTCATTCATAAGCCGATTTACTTAGCTTGTGTATTTCAATACAAATGATAGCATTGTAGCCTCTTTTAAATGCTTAAAATGATGTAACATTAGAAAATAAATACATTTTTACTTAAGGCGAACGAGCAAATAGACCACTTGGTGGTAAATGTTAATGGTACGCAATACTTACTGTCCCTTACATTGCCAATGCACCGACCTTGGGAACTGTGATGTTATGTCCGTTGTGCCTGTAGCTCACTCACCCTTCAAATTAGGACTGAACAATACTACGTATTGCGATTTAGAGAGAAAATATATGAATAGTGGGTACCACTGGTGGTAGGGCTTTGTGCAAGCTCGTCTGGGTAGGTACCACCCAATCATCAGATATTCTACCGCAAAACAGCGTACTTGGTATTGTTGTGTTCCGGTTTGAAGGGTGATTGAGCCAGTGTAATTACAGGCACAAGAGACATAAAATCTTAGTTCCCAAGGTTTGGTGGCGCATTGGATATGTAAGCGATGGTTGATATTTCTTACAATGCCAATGTCTAATGGCGTTGGTGACCACTTACCATCAGGTGGTCCATATGCTCGTCCGCCTTCCTATTCTATAAAAAAAAACCCAGACGGGCTTGCACAACATAACTCCAAGTAATTGACCCTTTTTTATTTGAATATCAGTACAAATATTGATAATTGAATATTATTTTTGTTCGTTTTATTACTCACATTCAAAAGTCATTGTATTTTTTAAAAAGTAAATAAAGTTTTTAAAGTTTAATCGCGATAATAGTCCAGCGAAGTTTAAAATTCGACGACCGATGCCTCGCCACAGATACCAGCAGCATTTCAATAAAAACATTCTTTGAATAATGTTACAAATTTAGCTATAAATGTTTTACAGTTTTCGCATCGTTTGTTTCTTTAAAAAATACTGATGTAGAATTAAATTATTTATTGATATAAAAGCAACTTAGATCGAACATACTTAGATCTTTAACAACAGGAATTGTTGTAACTGTCTATTAGTCTAGTAAAGGGCTGTCGAGTTTTATCTGTAGAATCTTCATTGGCAGCGTAGACAGTAATAGACGCAATGACGATTTCCTTCTCACTTACTAAGAAGAAGAAAAAGAACGAAAATTACATTAAAAATGGCTTAGACAGAGATAGAATTATCAAATCTTTAGTTTTTGTTTCGCTACTTAAGTAGTTTCTCTAAGATTGGCAGCGAGTGATTAGTTAAACAATACTGTGTCTTCTTCTTTCAATTGGCAACTCAGTAATGACAGAAAGGAATCACTGTTTAACCATACATTCGCGAAGCAACGTTTTTAAAAAGGCCATTTTTTTATATAGTCTTATATATACTTTAATGATGATTCAAAAGTGGTTTTTAAATGCTTCCTTGAAAACAATATGTTTAGACTTCGTATAATGCTTTCTCGTGAAATTTTTATCCAAAATAATAAACACAAGAATTTATTATGACTTTATGAAATCTGAATCTTGACCGATGATTGTGGGTTCAAACCCGGGCAAGCACCACTGAATTTTTATGTGCTTAATTTGTTATTATAATTCATTTCGTGCTTGACGGCGAAGAAAAACATCGTGAGGAAACCTGCATGTATCGAATTTCACTGAAATTTTGCCACATGTGTATTCCACCAACCCGCATTGGAGCAGCGCGGTGGAATAAGCTCCAAGCCTTCTCCTCAAGAAGGGAGAGGAGGCCTTAGCCCAGCAGTGGGCCATTCTCAGGCTGTTACTGTACTGTTACTGTATGAAAATAATTATGTTTCTTTTTACAAATAACTGATTAATAAATAAATTAATTATTTCCATATTTTTAAATCCGTCAGCGATGTTATTTATTAAAACAACGATATATTTTTCTTAATATTTTCATTCAATTTTGGTCCGAGCGTCTCAATTAAGTAATTGTGTTTGTTATTTTATAGACAATTTTCATCGATATTTTCATTTATCCTAAAATAATTTTTAAATGGATTGGAAGCCCCAAAATAAATACCTAAGTAAACCAAATATACGCTCACCTTTATAAAATAACATGAACCTAATTGGTATATTTTGTTTTGATAAAAAGATTAAAAAGGAAAAATTGGAAGGTAATACGTTTACGTTTCCTGTATAATGCTTATGGGACAAATATATTAAATTTTTACATCTCTAAGTTTCAAGTCTTCAAAAGATAGCGTTGTTTTGTCGAGATAAGTATGTAATTAATCTTTTCCTACGTACATGGCCTAAGTCTTATTGCATAGGTATTCTTTAAAAAAAAATAACATAAGGGAATGGTAAGTGGTCACCATCACCATATACAAGTTATGTTCCTTGTGCCTTTAGTTAGACTGACTCACTCAACCTTTGCAATACAACAATACTGCATCGCTGTTTGGCGGTAGAATATGTGGTGAGTGCGAGGCACTCACACACTTGCCTTACCACCAAGTAACGATTAAAATCTTGATAACATTCATTCATTTCATTTCTTCACATTATTATTACTTTGGCTAAAATTTCTTACTATTGTATATGAAAATAAAAATAAAGATTGTTGTTTTTTAATGTTAAAAGCTTTGGGTAAACCTTATGGAGAAAATAAAAGGAAAAGACAAAAAGTTAATAAAACTTAGCTTAAAATTGTAACGAAGTTTTTAAAAGCACTTCTGTTATATATTAACGAGTGCTAATATTTAATTAACAAAAAGTATAATTCAAAGTTGTTTTTATTATATGTATTTGTATTAGTTTAATTTTGCCGCATGTGTATTCTACCAACTCGCATTGGAGCAGCGTGGAAATGCGAGTGTAGAAGTAGAATAATCTCCAAGCCTTCTCCTCAAAAAGGACAGCCCAGCTTACTTACTTTTATTTTATTATTACATAATATCCCTACGAGCCGAGAGGGACTAGTGGGTATAATACGAGAATCCTTACCAATTATCGAGGGCTCAAAGGTTTTTTTTTTTTTTATAGAAAAGGAAGGCGGACGAGCATATGGGCCACCTGATGGTAAGTGGTCACCAACGCTCTTAGACATTGGCATTGTAAGAAATGTCAACCATCGCTTACATATCCAATGCGCCACCAACCTTGGGAACTAAGATTTTATGTCCCTTGTGCCTGTAATTACACTGGCTCACTCACCCTTCAAACCGGAACACAACAATATCAAGTATTGCTGTTTTGCGGTAGAATATCTGATGAGTGGGTGGTACCTACCCAGACGAGCTTGCACAAAGCCCTACCACCAGTGAAAAAAAGTGGTTATCATCACTAAACCTCTTTCATTTCATGTCGGCGGAGTATGAACATCATGAGAAAACTTGCATGTGTCTTATACAGATGCTAAACTGTTACAGATGTATTCACCACCAGTAAGCTCAATCATCTTCTCAAAAGAAGAGGAGGCCTTACCCCAAGGGTAGGCCATTTACAGGTTGCTACTTTCCTGTTTTGAATATATTTTTATCTCAGCTCAAAAATACACATTTATAATATTCCACCGTTAGTTTTCCGGTTAAGTTAATATTGTATAACTAAACAAAACGAGAGACCTATGTCCAGCAGTGGACGCGAAAAGAGTGATGATGACGAAGATGAAACAAAATGAATAACGCAATTATGATTACGTAAAAAGGTAGTTTAATTAACACAGTTACGAGTATGAGGGCCGAAGTTTGCCAATTAGCCTTTATTAATCATGTATCCTTCGTTGGTGAGCGGCTCTGGTTACATATAATAAAGATTTGAAATGGTTTGTATAGAAATATACGTGACTTCAGACCTATTATCGAAAATAACAAAATAATACACTTCAAGGTTACTCTTATAAACCCTTGAATCGTAATTTTTTAGACAATTTTGGTAACAGAATATATGTACGTGCCGTACGTACGTACGATATTGTAACATGACAATTCAAAAAAGGCTTAGTATTTTGATTTTCGTGTATCGATAATCCTTAATTATAAATATTATAATATCATCAAAATCCTAAATGAAATTGTAATCTAAAATGTAAAAGGATGAACTCACTGCAAAATGTTATCACAATTACATTATTACACTTACATTATCTATCCGAAGAAAATTTTTGACCGAAAGCCTTCGAGATTTAAAACAAAATGTATCCAGCGTTCAACCCTTTGAAGATTTATGTTTTCCGCGCTTTGAGAGCTCAAGGTTAAAGTATAACAAAGTAAAAAACTGAGTATTTATTTAATAAGTACACAAACGATATACATATT
This sequence comes from Nymphalis io, assembly GCF_905147045.1. Lineage (NCBI taxonomy): Eukaryota > Metazoa > Arthropoda > Insecta > Lepidoptera > Nymphalidae > Nymphalis > Nymphalis io. Next base: position 409,316 of record NC_065905.1, read on the forward strand.
AAAGAAACACGTTCTTATATTGTATTAAGGGTAACACACTCACTGATACAAATGTACAGTCAGTCAGTGTCTACACTTTTGTATGGTGGTTTTGCGTTTGTAGTAGTGCACTGTCAGCAGATAAATAAATAAATTCATTTATTTAATATGTACTTAATATTATACTTGTAATTTTTAATCACATATTTCTTTAACTCCAGAGATTTCGAATCATCCTTATCCTTGCCCCGTCTCTACCCTGAAATTATTTTTCCACTACAATAGAATAAATATACAAACAAACATTTCTTCATTTCAATACAGTTATGGCGATAGTTTTTTCCTCAGCAATTGTCAGTATAAAACATATTCAATGTGATATTTTTTTACAACGTTTTCAGTTCCCCACGTATATTTTCATATAAACTAAATAGTAAAAAAATAATAAACGGCAAAACGACACTTGTAACGCTACTTATGCCAGAACTTAAGGCTCGTGGAAGTTAGAGTAATTTGGTTTATTTCGGTGTTAATCACAATAAATTACACTATTACAAACGCAAAAACATCTCCAAGGTGATTTCTCTGTAGATCAATTACAAACATTTATTCATTAATGAAAATACATGTAAAATATATCTTACTAACAAATCCACTTATTTTTCATCATCAAGCTAATTTATTTTTCCACGCACACATTTTGTCTCATGTCCGAAATGTAAGCGGTATTTTTAGCTGCGAAAGCGTTTGAAATAATATATCATTATTATTCACTGGTGGTAGATCTTTGTGCAAGCTCGTATGGGTTAGATAACACCCACACATTAGATATTCTACCGCAAAACAGCAGTACTTGGTATTGTGTTCCGGTTTGGAGGGTGAGTGAACCAGTGTAATTACAGGCACAAGAGACATAACATCTTAGTTCCCAAGGTTGGTGGCGCATTGGTGTTGTAAGCGATGGTTAACATTTCTTACAATGCCAATGTCTGTGGGCGTTGGTGACCACTTACCATCAGGTGGCCCATATGCTCGTCCGCCTTCCTATTATATAAAAAAAAATATCCTTGACTAATCGAAGAGTGAGCGAACATTCACTAACTGTGCGTCATGTAAGCTGCGTTATTATGTAACTATGAAATTACATAATATATTTCTCTTAAAATGAAATCTATACATACATAACGTTGCTTAAATTATTGAAATTTGAAAATTTTACACAAAAACTACTAAATCATGGTTATTCCGAACTTTCTGAAGAATTGTATGTCATCGCATAGAAAGAGACATATTATATATATGAGATCGGAGTTGTTACATTTAAACTTATTATGTTCTGCTAGAAAGAAAACTTGATTTTTGATATTTATAAATACAGACGGTCGAAATACATTAACCGAGATCACTATCAAATATATCAGTGTGCAAATGCATGAGCTGGTCAGCACACATCGTACTGTTTTTGCTGTGAAACATGTATCGACCTTGTGAGTAAAACTGCCACGTATGCCGTGACGGCAAACAGTACGTTGCTCACTTGCACCATCATCTTAACGCCGTGTATAAAATATTCTTGATTGCTATTTGTTATTAATATACAATATTAATTTATTTTATTTTATTGAAAACTATTTTAATAACCAATTAAAAAATAAAAAGACACTATACGTACCAAACAAGGACATTGTTTATTTCTCAAGTCGGAAAAATATCAGAAAATTTCCAAATACGAATTTAGTAAATAAAAATACGAATTTATCATCATAATTTAATATTTTCGATATTCTATCAGATAATTATTATATTGCTTGTAAACAAACTGTTTTCCTATGTTTGGAGTTTCGCCAAACTGATGAAGCCGCGGATAACGGAATTTCATTTCCGTATAAAACTATAAGCGATATTTCCCTTGATATTCTCTCCGCGAGTTACGATATGAAAGTTCAGAAAAGCGTTCCGAAATTGGGTTAAGGCGACTGTTGTGGTTTTATTTTAAAGAATTCTCTAATAACATAGATAAATATGTCCGCGATGGTTGGTACGCGGGAAGCGAATATAAAAATATAGCACCCATTTTGTTAGAAAAAGCATTTTTATTTTATTTTGTAAGAGTAACAAACAATAAATATAATTTTCTTTAAAATATTTATTGATTATTGTTGTAAATGGTGAACTAGTCTAATACCGTATTTTTTTGTTGGTAATTTTGTGAATATGCCGCTGTTGTTCTTATCTGATTCTATATCAATAAAAATAATTTATTAATTAATTTGTATATACAATAAAACCAACAGAAATCGAGTATCTGCTGGACTTAGAAGATTTGGATCTTGTTCCACCACGCCGCTCTAATACGGGTTGATGGATACACATGTAGTGTATGTAGGTTTCCATATATATCGATATAAATATTTTATTGTAATCATTTTATTAATAACATTGTTTGTAAATGTTTAATTAAATTTAAATAATTATATTAAATCTTTTAGGCATCTCTGTGGCACATTAGAGCTACAAAAAATTATATAATACCTTATTTACACTATGATTGCAAAAAAATGATTTTGATTTGATTATATTTTCCTTCACCGCCGAGCAAAGATAAATTCCAAACACAAATTATTTAAGGGCTTCTATTCTATTTTATAAAAGATTAACTGTGTTCTTACCGTGTGATGTTATTAAATAATAATAATATCGTATCAAATATCATATCGTAGTCGTGTAGTCATAAAGTCATCAATCAAGGTATAGCAATTTGACCAATGCGGTCAGAAACACGATTGTTGTACGGTCGGATAAGTTATGCGTCACGGCAGAATTAACCACAGTTATCTGTATGTAGATATTATTGTTACATCGAAGATCTTAAGCTAAGCCATTAATTATACATATGCTTAATACTATTGAGCAAGTAATTGATTACTGGAAACGTTTAAGGGGTATAATTAATGGTTGTATTTATGCTATTAACTAGCTTTTCGTACCGTGTTCGTTCGGGTAAAATGAGTTTTTTATCCCGTGCTATTTTATTTTGAAAAATATATACATTGCAATGTGCCAACCGATCTATTTGCTCGTACAATGCTAATGCATCGTACCGCGCACTATGCGAATATTTTACAATTTTGTTTCCAGTAGGAAACAAAATAACGTAGTAACGCCGGCTGGAACATATCAACATACTATAAGCCCTTTGTCACTCGTGCCTTTATAATGTTATATTTCGCGTATATTACGATTAAAGAAAAACGAAAAAACGAATTAAATTGAATTATCTGTTCTTAAACTATAAACTCAAATAATATAAAAGATTCATTTTGAATTTTTCATGAAACGATAAAAAATAAATACAACAACAAATATTGCACATATATAACGACGAAAAAAATATCGAAAATCGTAAAATAATAAAAATTGCGTCAAACATGCAAATTACTCCATATTTATAAATTAAAATCACAATTGAATATTAAATAATGAGTAAAGAGAGCAATTAAGTGAATTTGTGCAAGAATTATAAATTATAGTATATGATTTGTGTGCTAACGCGAGGTGCATTTTAATTCCTACTTTCATAATCCCATGGGACAGTAACCCGACACGACCGGAAAGAAATCAAACGGGGAACCAAGCAACTGAGTGTTGGCAATGTCTCAATATTTATTTTTCTTAACAATATACCAATACGATTGAATCTGCTACTTTATTAGATTATACAGACGCATGCAACGATGTGACTGCTCTCTGAACCCGGAAGGTCGAGAGAAGGCTGGAAAAGCGGGTCGAGTTATTTGATTCAATGGTACTTCGAGGTGCAGGATCCACGGCTGTCAATACAGAGACACAATATAATTATATTATAAAAATTGTATAATAGTAAAGAGTAAGGATAATATTTAATGGAGTTATATTTGTATATGTTGATGATCATTAATTATACAACATATTAAACAGAAACTTGGCAATAATGGAGCAACTAAAAACTTGAATTAATAACAAGCAAAAAAAACCCACAGCCTTGTAAGCTAGCTACTAAACCAAACACAAAGTTAAATAAAATAAAGAGTTGCGGCCGCACGCACTAAGTATCTTTCACAAGGCGTTATAGAGAAACACATAATAATTGCACCTAAAATTTGGAGAAACAAAGTAAGTAGCCCTGATATAGCAAATTCATTTTTGTAATAAGATCGACTTGATATCGTAAAAAGTATTATATCAAGTCCAAAGAACATATCTTGCACACAAAGCGTTACTATATCCCTATTTGGAGTCCAACGATCGTCTAAAGCGTTTCTAGGACACAACTCAATTGAGAACAACGTATTTGCTACCCACAAACAGAACTGCTGCATCAAATTTGAATATCCTTTGTAGCACAGACTGCTCTTATATAGAGCCAACAACAAAAGATATATTAAAAGACTATAGTGTTTTGACCTGATAAATTAAAAAATAATAATTACATTTACATGTATATATAATTAATGTAAATAAAATTTAAGTGTAAATTTGTGATTTCAAAATAACTGCCTCCTTTTAAATTAATGTTGTTGTTTGCGAGTTAATATGCCTTTTTACTTACAATACTTATAAAGATAATTACACCCAGACTCAGAACAAACAAGACATGTTCATGCACACAAATGTCTGTCCTGGGAGTGAATCGTACCCACAACCTTCCGCGTGGAAGGCAAGTATCTAACAACCACGCCAACCGGCCTGTCAATTATAAAATCCTAATTAACCTTGATAAATAATAATTGTATATTTAACTCAAGACACAATGTTAGTATCAATATTCCTTAATTGAAATGTTTATCAGCTTAATTAGTAGTAGAAATAAATAAAGGCAGATACTTTTACTTGGTGGGCATCTTACAAGCCCATCTGGGTACCATCCATTCCTATTATTTATTATGATATTATGAAGATGAATGAGCCACTGCAATACCAGGCACAGGCGACATAACATCGCATTTGCGATTGGTGACGCATTGGCGATGTAAGAGATACCAAGACAGTGCCAATGTAGTAAGTCAATATGAGAAGAATTATAAAAAGAAATTTTTGGCTTGGAAAAGTGATTCTATCACGAGATGCTTCATTAATAGTTATCAAATATGTGATCATATCATCATACACATTTACTATATCATAGTAACGTATACAATATTTTTATGTCGTGTAAGGAAATCAATGAATACAAAGTCCATGCTTTTGTATCATCTACATTTACTTCTTCTATCGCGTAATGACTCTTGACTGGTTTATCGTTCTAATGGCTATATTATAAGGCCGTAGATCTATGATCGTAGGTCTACTGTGTCAAGTCCCGTGTCAGGCCAATAATTGGACACTTAAACAGTTTTGATTTTATAATCCAAATTAGCAATAAATGGAATAAGTATCAACACACAATACACAGTTAACATACTTTACAAGATTAAAACTAAATACAAAATAAAACTTTAAAAGCAATATATCTTCGAGACGCGTTGCTATTTCCAGAACAATCTCCGAGATACTAACGAAGACTCCAGAGAAAACTTTAAAATGAAGAAAAAAAAACATTAACCGTATCGCGAGTTGTTAAGAGTTCGTGAAACGTGCGTCGCGTCGTCTAGTTCTCTTTGTTTTATCTCACTATACGACAACTCATCTCTTTCTTTTTATGTGTCCCTGGTACTTGTATACTCTTGTCGCTTCGAGCAAACGGAATGCATTCAGAGTTTTATGATAAGTTTTTAAATTAAACTGAAATATGGTAGATGTTCTCGTTTTAAAAGACACGAGACGAACTTAATCTACCATTAGAAAACATTGTCAAAAAAGAGGACCTTTTTTGAGAAGGCTTAGAAGTCTACGTCTATTAGTATTATTAGTCTATAACTGTGAAAAATGTCCTATCCTTAAAAGCTGGCCAATAAGCTGTATAAAATATTACACAAATTATAAATAGGACAGACAGAGATAGCAAAATAAACTAAAGTAATTGCGATAAATAATATAATCCGCATCAGCCGCGTCCTGCGCAAATAGCAAGTTCATGAGATCGAAGCTCGGTAGCTAAACCCGATAACAATACGAAGGCTTAAACTGAAAAGATTGATAGCCCTCTCAGCTCCGCGTGCCTACGTTTATTACTTGAGGTCAATGACCAAGAACAAAGAAGAAAATTAAACAATAAATATATTATTATGTATTGTAATGAGTTTGTTTAAGATAATCATACTAATTATTACTCGGTGGTAGGACTTTGTGCAAGCCCAACTGGTTAGGCATTACCCACTTATTAGATATTCTACCGCAAAATAGTAATATTAAGTATTTTTGAGGGTGATTGAGCTAATGTAACTAAAGACAAAAGTAACAAAACATCTTAGTTCCCAAGATTGGTGGTCCATTGGTAATGTATGGTTAATATTTCTTACAGTGCAGATATCTATGGGCGGTGTTGACCATTAAACATCATCAGGTCTATCTATTTTATAAATATATAAGAAAAACAAAAATGCAAGTAATTATATCAACAAAACCCTAATATCAGGATAGATCCTGCAGATGGCAAGGTTGGTATCAGTCATCCGTCAGTTGGAGATTGCAGAGGACATCGATCAGTGTCGAGATGGCGGTGACATACTTGTACGACCCATTAAAAGATAGAGGAGTTACTTTCAAGTTTGTATTTTCAGAAACAAAGATTAAATAATTACATTCTTTGAAAACGTGGATATTTTAGAATGTATTTTATCAAAAACGGAACAATAATAAAGGTGAATTTTTACCTTATATATGATGTAAAAAATTAAAAAAAGTTAAGACCTAGATTCAAATACTCGCAGTTTATTTACTTTTCATATTTTATAAATGTTTTTTTTTTTTTGTTATTATACCTTTCGGTATTTTATTTGCAATAATTTAATTATTAAGTAGAAAGCTTTACTTTTAGTATGAAATATATATTTGAATGCTTAACATATTAATTCACTGACTGCCTTTTTAAATGATAATATTACGTCAAAACTTCAAATTTAGAATTTCAAGAAATGAGAATGATAAAGTAATATTATAATTAAGTCATAGTTTTACCTATCAATAATATTAATTTTCACGTTAAAGAACTGTGATGAGGCGTGAGTGCGAGGCATAATAAACCATAAAGCATTATTTAGATGATAAATAAAGTGTGGAGGTAGGACAAATAATTACCCGTGTAATTTGACAGTCGGGAGAGAGTCACTCCTGAGTTTGAGTATAATCGTACTGTCTTCATTTACTGACTTGTTGGTGGATTTTTTAATAGATAAGGCTTCCATATTTAACTCTCTTGTGACAAATCTATTTCATGTTAAATAGTTATTATTCATATTATTTCAAGTGTGTATTTTCTTTTTATCGATCATTGTCCTAAATTTTAATAAATGTTTACCAGTTTTATTACAGTATAGCTGGTTAGCTTTCCCTGACTAAGTACACATCTCTTAGGCGCTTATGAGCACTTTTGAAATATAATTTTCAAGGCTATATTTTATGTAAGTTTACAGGTTCGGAATGATGAGTATACTGGGAAGAACTGGCAAGAAACTCAGAAGTTACTCTTTTCCATCAATCAAAAAATATAAAACGTAAATATTAAAATTAATTATTCAGTGTGGCAAGTCGAAATCAAAATTCAAACTTTTTTATTCAGGTACTAGTAGCCATTTGTAAATCTCCAATTTTTACATTACATTTTTTTTACATTTACATTACATTAAATAAAAACTATTAATACTACTTAGGTACCGTTTCTTAAATCGATTTCCACCAATAAGGACCGTCAATAAACGGTAGTTACTTTTTTCTACTGTATCGGCATTGCTTATAAATATTACTTAGCGACTGTTTAGTTAAACAATTATTTTGCTCTTTCTATCACTACTGATTTCACATACGAAAGAAAACGACGCAGTATTGTTTAACAACTAATAAATGAATTGTCTGACTAATAAACAACGCTTGTAAATAAAGCCGTTATACAATTTATACAGCATGATAATAAAGAAAATTAAATCATGTTGATGAAAATATCTGCTGGACTAGCCTTCTAAAGGAAAGTCTTATACATTTTAAAATCTTTATACATTTTAAAAGATAAATTTAATCCTCGGCGTGCATCGTTTAGCAGTTATTAATAAAAATTAAAAGAAATCCGGATAATTTTCATTTCAATTCATACTTCATTTTAAATGCTAACGAAGTGATTAAATGTTTCCACCTTTCTGAGAATTAATTATCCCCTTTCACTTATATTACTAGACTAATAAGTGAAATATTTTATCCGTTTTAACGAGGTTAGAACGCGTGATTCTAAACCGAGACTCGCGGGTTTAAATCCGGGTAAGCACCACTGAATTTTCATATGGTTAATTTGTTTTTTGTGCTAGACGGCGAAGTAAAAAATCGTGTGGAAACCTGGATGTGTCTAATTTCATTGAAATTCTACCACACGTGTATACCAACCCGCATTGGAACAGCTTGGTGGAAAAAGCTCCTACCCTTGTCCTTAAAAAAAGAGGAGCCCAGCTGTGGGATATTCAGAGACTGTTACTTTACACTACTTTACTTTTATTATTATGTTTATTTTAATTATACTAATAGATAATTGAATCTATTTTTGTACATGATGAGCAATCATAGGAATGGAACGATCGCTCCGAGGCGATATCAATTATCTCTTATATTTGTTCGAGATACATCAATCTTGATTAAAACAATATACTAACTTTACTATACAAATAAATAAAGTTGAAGTGTCGGTCGGTGTTTTTAAAATAACTGCCTGTTTTTAAGTCAATATGGCTATTTGCGAATTACTAAAACCAAAATAACCATGTTTATTTTAGACTATACCGTTGCTATATAAGAAATTAAATATTTTTATTTTATATTTTTCTTTCATATGTTTTATTAAAATAGGCCTTATGTACGCTAAAATGGAATTTTTTTAAGGATTTTCGTCACACATTAAATTCCACGCTGGCGTGCGTGCCGTGGGTTTTGCTAGTTATAAAATTATACATAATTTTACAAGTATATCTTTTAACGCGATAAGAGACAATCATCATTGTATAATTTTGGGGCTACTTTTATATATTAGGTGAACCGTTTGTTCTTGTAAAATGACGATACAATAGTGCTGAAATAAAATATATAATTATATAGTCTACATATTGTATATCTACATAAAGGGAGCCATAAATTGTGCCTAAGCAACTACTGTTATCGCTGTACTGTACTGTACTACACCAACTCAATGGATGACAGCACTGTGCAACGTGAAGTTCATAATAGTCAACTTCAGTGATACACTGGTTGAATCTGATTCATTCGGAAAAGTGTTATGAAACAATGAACACCTAATTGTATTATCATAACTTGCTGTAATAATAAATTATTATAAGTGCAACTTGGTTTATATTCTGTAAAATCTAATACTACGTTCAACAGCACCAACTAGTCTACGTAGGCTGGACCCAGTACGTGTCGTCGTTCCTCCTATTTATAAGTCTTCCATAGGTTACCAGTTGCTGAAGGAACCAGGGAGTGTCATCCACACTTTTATATGTATATGATGATAGTTCTCACAGAGAACATAGATTACTGTTTTTTATGAGAGCGCGTAAAGTATTGTCTGGTCAGTTCGGATATCGATGAGAAAAGAATAGTTCAACGCATATGGCGCTGTAGTCGCGCGTATAAGCAATAGGAACGTTTCTATTCGCTCTCTCTATTATGAATGAAGAAAGTACTCAAGCTCATTCCCAAAAAAAAAGTTTCTAAATATGTGTCTATCTTATAAATTGAAACGAAAAATAATTATTAAATTTGTTGTATAAATTCGGATAAGATATTAATAAGAAGCTTATTCCGGCTTGGAACAATAATGAATTTTATTGTTTTTTTTTTTATAAAATGACCATGAATGAATTTTTGAATAAAGCGACATTCGATCGATTTTCTTTGATAGCAATACCAATAGTTTATCAAACCGAATAGTTTATTAAAAAAAGATTCTAAATGAGTATTAAATGTAGACTTATATCGTACAAAACTGTATTTTTTACATCTAATTGAAGTCCTATTATTATTGATCTTTTTTTTTCAGCCTTTTGCCGTCCACTGCTGGACGAAAGCCTCCCCCATAGAACGCCAACCATCCCGATCTTGGGCAGTCCGCATCCATCCCGAACCTGCCACCTTTTTAAATCATCGGCCCATCTTGTCACAGGGCGTCCTACACTACGTTTGCCTAAGCGTGGTCTCCACTCTTGTTTTTTTATATTCGCCGGGATTCTTCTTTTAGCCTCAATAATATTTAAATTTTACAAAATATATTCACATAATTTGTAACTCGGCGGTAAAGAATAATATAATCTTTTCGCTTTATTTAAATTTCTTGTAAACTCCATAATCATAATTATCCATCAAAAGTTTGAGCTGGATTTTTTTTTTTGAAATATGATATTCCATTTTCAAAATCCACGTAAACAAAATATCGAGTACAAACTCCCATCATTTAAAACTATGAACATTTAACATGATGAATGCAAAATTTTCATTTTGCTGTAGAATGAATTTATACCAGCGATATAAATAATACAGCTACTGTTATTCAGAATATTTTATTATTATACTTTACATAAAATAGAATTGGAATTTATATATGAATTTAAATAAATTTTCTTCAATAAAATTTATAATTTCAACAACATGTAAATTATTATGTAAGCTTTTAACAAAGAATGTTTAAATATCACATGACAATATATTATTTTTTTGTTACTACTATAATTTACAAACAAGAAATTCATTAAAAATAAGAAAGTCAGTTCTAAATAAGTATAAACCTAATATAAGTCACGAGCAGGGACTGAATCCGCGTTCGTGTACTGATTTGAGAAATACTTAATTATTTTTAAAGTACCACAATTAGATTTTACAATACATCAATTATTTATTAGTTAAGTTTCGAAACCTATTTGGGTATTTTTTTTAATATTATAATATGTAGACAGACTGGCAAATACCTGATTGTAAGTGGTCACCATCATAATGGTAAATGCGCCAACCTTGAGAACTATGCTAAGTCTCTTGTGCCTGTAGTTACACTGGCTGGATTCTACAAACTGGAACACAACAATACTAGTATTGCTGTTTGACGGTACAATATATGATGAGAAGGTGGTACCTACCCAACATATGCACAAAGCCCTACCACCACTACCAACGAGTACTAATACTATTTGGTTGCAGTTTAGTTTAATTATAATTTTCGTATCAGCATAAAGTTATGTGCAATAAATTATTTCTACACTATGTATAATAAAATCCAATGTCATGACTGACTCACTATCAATGCACAGCCTTTTTTAAGTTATATAGTTTGTTAAGCGGACACTTTTGTCTTATTGTAGGCACGCGCTAAGCTTAACTTAATCCAATTTGACCCTTTTAAAGTGCCATCTTATTTAGCACACTTAAACAAATGTCTGTTTAATCTAACCTCAACATACATGTCCTTGTTGTCTTTAAATATATTTTTTTAAATGAAACAGATAATCAAAACGAAACAATTTCATTAAAGATTATTTTCTTTTTTCATTCACCTTTGTCAATTCAATGGTTCCTTGACAACGGTCTCGCATAACCTTTTTCAATGTAACTAAATCTTGTTATACCTCCGTCAGCTGCAATGTCAGATATAAACGGGCTTTTTAAATTTTATTTAAGTAAGAAAGACGAACAAGTGGATCTTTTGACGGCAAGTGATAAATCGGCCATAGATACCAGCAATAATTCATCACAAATCACGGGATATATGATCCCTTGTGCCTGAAGTTACAGTGCACACTCAACCTTAAAACCGAACCACACCAATACTAAATATTACTGTTTGGCGGTTGCATATGTGATCAATGGATGGTACCTACCCGAAAGGGCTTAGATAATGCCCTACAACCAAGTTAACATATATCACAATATAACCATCATCGCCTATATGAAGAATATTTAAAAGATAAATCTAAGCGCCGAATTTATATCCTCTGATTTGTTTTAAATTTGGTACTCAGTGTAATCCCATTTCCAAGTTTTGTTGACGCTGTTGTCGTAGATGGGAGATATTGGAGGCTTCAAGGGCTCGTGTATCTGCGAAACAAATTAATTTATTGTTTTTTTTTTTCAATTGCATAATTTTTTGTGTGATTATTAGTTTTATAAAATAAAAATTAAAAACATCAACATCTTATTTTTTATTCAATAAACTGAGAAGTATTTAGCGATTGCAAGAAAGTCCATATTTACTTTCCAAAATTAAATTATATAGGAATATTTGTATGTATCAAATATAATTAAATTATTATCTATGAGTATCCTATCAAAAGTGCCCTATCAAGTAACTAACTTCTAAATATAATAATTATACCGACCCAGGTTTGAACCCAGGACATGGAACCTTATAACTAGACAGTTTATGTATACGTTAATGACATTCATATTAGTTGTGTCGGTAATTTTACCTGAAGACTCTGTCTCGGCTCGTCTATCCCCCGAGGCTGCGGTACAAGGTTCAACGGCTCGTAGGCGTCAGACACCCCACTGTCAGGGGAATCCGGGGAGTCCATGGAATTGACGTAACCCTTAGGCCCCCTACTTTTGTGCACGCAATAATCGCCCGTGAATGGGTTTTGATAGGCAACTACAGTTCTGTAAGAAATCAATAATATAAATAATTATTTCGGTTACCAAATATTTGATAAGAAACGTAACATTTGACATTGAAATTGAAACGATCGTGCCAGACTCAGATTTAGATGATAATATCTAATTCTGCAAACGTTTTATGAAAGATCATTTGACGGACACACAATTAACAAATTTTTCACTTTGAAAATGTTCTGAATATTAAATCTCATGAATTGTTTTTTCATGTTCTAAACGAACCTTATTGTTTGTCGAAATATATTTAATGAAACAAAAATTAGTCTAGTAATTAGTCAAATAAATTATTAAGATAAAATATAATTCATAATTTTGCCAAAAGCGGTTTGGAAAATGATAATTTGTTTATTATTATATGCTAGGACACCATTAATTTCCATTCCAAACAGCCGAGATGGCCCAGTGGTAAGAACGCGTGAATCTTAACCGATGATCGTGGGTTCAAACCCGGGCAAGCACCACTGAATTTTCATGTGCTTAATTCGTGATTATAATTCATCTTGTGCTTTAAGGTGAAATAAAACATCGCGAGGAAACCTGCATGTGTCTAATTTCACTGAAATTCTGCCACATGTGTATTCCACCGAAAAGAATTGCCGCATTGGAGCAATCATCTCCTCCAAAACAGAGAGGATGCCTAAGCCCAGCAGTGGAACATTCACAGGCTGTTACTCCATTCATTTACTTATCAATGATAGCCCTTTTATTTTGTAAAAAAACTGGTCTGTAAAATAAAACAACTTATTTATCTTTATATTAATTTTAAAACAAGGAATATACCGTCTTTGGGTTTCCAATTTCTATAAGGAAATAACTTGTCTTTAGTAGTTCATTTACTCGTCTAGTTATTTTCTAAATATCATTGCTTTTGTAGGAAACGAGATAGACCAGAGTTTAGAACACGGAAACCTTAACTGAAAATTGCGGCCAAACGGGGCAAGCACGATTGAGTCTTCATGCTTAGTTTGTGCTTATAATTAAACTCGTACTCGGCGGTGAAGAGAAACAGCTTGCAACACATACGTGTATATTTGCTATACACAAAACCACTTTAAAGCAGAATTACTTTTCTCTGCTTTTATAGAAAGATAGCATTATCTTTTCCAACAAAATATATTATGGTCCTATCGAAAATTCTAATTTTACATCATACTGTCACACTATAAGAAATAAAAGTCAACATTAATGCGCCGAAAAAAACTAGAGCAATTAGACGACGCATCCTTATGTATTGTTTGACTTGCTTTTCCGCCGGATTGATGATGACGTCATTCAAATCACTTTATATGACAATAAAATAAACAAACAATCGAATCTTTTAATTGATAATAATTTATTCAATAAACATTTAAACTATAACACAATTAATTTATGTAATTGATATTTGATTTTAAATAAAATATAATAAAAAGCAATATTTTCAGTAATATTATTTTTATTATCTATTGTTTCAGTTAAATTATTAAATATCTAACCTTAGCTGTTCATTGACCTCTCCCTCCTTTTTGTGTGAGAAAAGGACTTTGGTTGGTCGCAACAATATAGCAACCTGAAAACATTTATTTAATTTAATATATGTAATATGTTCTGACTTCATAGAACATACATATGTACCTACGCAAAAAATTTGCAAAACAAAATTACGTATCAATATGATACGTGAGCAATTCAGTTAAACACTGAAAGTGGCAGTTTAAAAATTGTGTTATGATCAGGCGGCGCTTTAATTATTTAAGAACCTCCTCTCCTCTTTTTGAGGAGAAGGTTTGGAGCTTATTCCACCACGCTGCTCCAATGCGGGTTGGTGGAATACACATGTGGCAGAATTTCAGTGAAATTAGACACATGCAGGTTTCCTCACGATGTTTTCCTTCACCGTAAAGCACGAGATGAATTATAATCACAAATTAAGCACATGAAAATTCAGTGGTGCTTGCCCGGGTTTGAACCCACGATCATCGGTTAAGATTCACGCGTTCTTACCACTGGGCCATCTCGGCTACTAGGGATGGGTGGATTCATATATTTCGACTTGTTTTTGTGAAAGTGTAATGTAAAAAAAAAACAAATGACATCGCCGTCAATATTCTACGTAACGGTTTATAAGCAATGGGCTTGTCCAATGTATTTCATTTATGTTTAGAATTCATTTCGTGTTCACAGTTAAAGGATGACATTGTAAGAAATTGCATGTATCGTTGAAAACGTTAAAGAAGCAAAGAGAGATGACACAGTTTGTACGAAAATTTGTTAGTAAAGTATTTTATGTGAAGTTTTATTAAACATTTTAAATATATTTTAAATACGTTACGTGCCTTATTTCTCACAAGAGTTTAAAGAATAGCATATTTGCAGATAATTTATATATGTGTTTATATGTATAATTTGTGATTTAATAAAATACAATTTACTGGTGGTAGAGCTTTGTGCAAGCTCGTCTGGGTAGGTACCACCCACTTATCAGATATTCTACCGCAAAATGGAATTACTTGGTATTGTTATGTTCCGGTTTTACGGGTGAGTGAACCAGTGTAATTACAGGCACAAGGGACATAAGATCTTAGTTCCCAAGGTTGTAGCGCATTGGTGATGTAAGCGATGGTTAAAATTTCATACAATGCCAATGTCTATGTGCGTTGGTGACCACTTACCATCAGGTGGCCCATATGCTCGTACGCCTTCTTATTCTATATAAAAAATAATAAT
The DNA here is from genome assembly GCF_905147045.1 of Nymphalis io. Taxonomy (NCBI): domain Eukaryota; kingdom Metazoa; phylum Arthropoda; class Insecta; order Lepidoptera; family Nymphalidae; genus Nymphalis; species Nymphalis io. Next base: position 424,769 of record NC_065905.1, read on the forward strand.
ATCGAAGTCCCAGTTACATTGCCATGCTTTCGAAAGTTTTGTTTATATTAAAATCGATATTTTTTATAAGAATCTAATGAAAATAACTAACTATTAAGGATGAAAGAGAGAAAAAAATAGTTTACCTGTCCACTGCGTTGAAGGCTATGCACGCGATACCAGCAGTAACCACACGTGAATAAAAGTAGCAGTAACTGAAATTTACATTAATTAATCTCATTTAGAATAGTAAATATTTCATTTGTAACCGACTGCAGCATGACCGCTACCCGTAACTGTCTATGATATTTAACACAAAATGGAACACATAATAACACGAACTAATTATATTAGTTTTATTACATTTATTTAGTATACAATTGACTATATAGTATTACATACATTTATGGAGAAATAGTAGTAACTGAATTTATTTTCCGGTACTTCTCGGTAGAATCTACATTACGAAACGGTAGTATGTTTACTTTATATATACATATAGAGCAAAGACAAACCTCTTTATGGTTTAAGCACTTTATTTAAATTATATTTTTATATTAGTGTAATGAAGATGAATAAATAAATGAAATTAGTTGAAGTTAAATCTAATCGTTACATGAGGTTTTAAAAGTACTTATAAGAGCTTATTAGAATAACGTATATTTTGATTATAACGACATCCAATATAATTATTATGAACGTAAATAAATGCTAAATAAAATGAATCGATTTTTATAATATATCAAATCTGTTTATATTAAAATGAAATCATTTTTATGGCCTTTGTTTTGTCGTATGCATTTGACAGCTTCAATATCAATCACTTAGATACCCTACCGTTTCTCCTACAAGATCGAATCTCCATTGAGTGCGACACCAAAAAGACGATCAATAAAACAAGTATTTCAATTCATCACTACGTAAAATTTTGAAATATTGCCAACTGTAACTGACGCCATCTAGTTTGCATTGAAAAAAACAGCTCATAAAACTATCACAAAACGAACAATATTAAATTTTAACAGGAAAAATTAAAAAATAACCTAATAAATCAGCAAACGCCTTTAGAATAACAATAATTTGATTCAAAATAAGTGAAAATTCGTAATATCTTATGTTGTGCTGTACTCTAAGAACTTACTTCGTATCTCTCTAATGTTATGTTGAAAACCGATTTGATACGCTATTATAATGCTTGTATTTTTTAATCTATATTATCATAACCAATGTTAAAAGTAAAACTTAAAAGTACGTACAGTAAGTACCTTAAGCTACGTAAACATATTGTTTTGTATATACGATTATTATGATCATCAAACTCCTTAGTTTGATATATATGATGTAAATCGCTTACCAGAATAGCCAATAAAATTATATCAATGTAAATTATTATCATATTGTCACAACACTTCACGATAAACTCGTCATTATACACAAAACAACAAAAGAAACACAATTTTCAAAAAACTGTATGTTGTTCTCTTCCACGGAGACGATAGACTGAAAATTAACGAAAAAGAATACAGTAACCCTATTGGCTATAGATTTTTCAGCCGCTCTATTATTGGTCAATATAACGATGTTACATTTGAAGGACCAATCACAGTTTATTTCAGAATGCTACAGTTGAGATGTCGAAGCATCCACGTTATGGCAAAGAACATAAAATATATGTAAAACTGTAATACCTATGTACATTACTTCTCATAGTAAGTTACTTATAATCAATTAAACATATACATTCTTATATAAAAAAAATGTTTATCGAAAATCAAATTGCTTATGAGAGTTTGCTTGAGTCAGCTAATTAGATTATCGTTCATTCGTTTGAGCAATTGTAAAAGATAGCTAAGCAATATCTTGCCCGGAAATTGTCTCATTGATCACTTGAACTAGAACTACTGGCTTTGTGCAAGCTCGCCTGGGTAGGGTACCACCCACTCATCAGATATTCTACCGCAAAACAGCAATACTTGATATTGTTGTGTTCCGGTTTGAAGGGTGAGTGAGCCAGTGTAATTACAGGCACAAGGGACATAAAATCTGTTCCCAAGGTTGGTGGCGCATTGCCTATTTAAGCGCTGGTTGACATTTCTTACAATGCCCATATCTAAGGGCGTTTGGTGACCACTTACCACCAGGTGGCCCATATGCTCGTCCGCCTTCCTATTCTATATAAAAAAATTGGGTATATCAATACTAATTTAATTATAGTTGCTATTTCACTGATTTATTTTTAAATTTGGCGCATCGGTTGATAATATACTCTTTGTTTCTCAGCGAGGCTTGGCGCCAGAACTGTCGCGACGTCTGCCGGCGGACCCGACCTACCGATCCATATTCGTATGCTTATTCTGACAATTTAATCAACTATCTCACAATGAAGTGGTCCTCTCTTTTTAAAATAAACTTATAATTGAATAAATCAAACCGTTGATATCATTGGTCACATCAGACTTGCCACTTTAAAAGCGTTTGACATCTTCCATTTTTACTAGCAAGGGTTTTAAGGTGTGATGTCCCATGTGCCCCAGGCACATGAACGAACAAGTGTATGGCACGACAAATCAACGGGAATAAAGTAACTAAGGCCTAGTATGCTTCCACGAGAGGAACATTCTAAATCTAGAAGAAGACAATGGAACCGGGATTGATAACCCTGTTTCCTCTCAGGGAGTAGGTATCTTTACAAGATTTCCTGCGCAGGAAAACATTGAATATCAATCGTAATAAATTTACATCATTGTATGAAACGAAGATCTTGTATGAAAATCATAACATGAACGTCAACAGTAACAACAACTTTTTTTTTAAATTATATCGTTGCCAGCAAGGATAAAATTTCAAAAAAAGCTACATAGCTTGTAAAATACTGCGCTATGAGATTTCAAGCCGCAAGTAAGGATTTAATCTGCATGGTATTTAATGGATATGTAGAACTTAACGGTGCTTACATTGATTTAATTTACAATAATAGTCTCTGAATATCCGTCTGCTGGGTAAGTCCTCTCTTCTTCAAGAGAGAGTTTTGCGCTTATTCCACATATACTGGATACGCATGTTCAAGACTCATGTCGGTTTTCTCACTATGTTTACAATTGAGCACGAAATTAATTAGACCACAAATCAAGTATGAAAACAGTGACATTTGCCCGAGTTTGAAGCAACCTTTGATTAAAGTTCACGTGCTCGAACTAATTGGCCACCTCAGTTCAAATTACTAAACTAAAATAATGAAATATAAACAGACAGTTTACCTTTTAATAACATCCATTATCGGAAAGTTCCCAGAAACTTGACCCGAGTAAACGGAACCGGAAATCTAAACTTCGTTGTTCCGAATGAAGTTTTAATTAATTTAAATATCTTTTATATTACTTCGGTTATCTTGCTTGTTTCGAAAGGATTTTGACGACCCGTTCTAATTAACTATTAGAATTAAGATTGTTCAATTGAGTTGTTTCGATAGCAGGTCAGTTCAGAAATCTAAAAAGGGAATATCAGTGAAATTGATACACAAATTGGAAGGAACACACATGGAAACACACAAACACACATGGAAGGGAAGTATTTTCTCAGATAGTATTAATTTTGTTTGTGATTTATTTGAAATTAGAAAGCAAGCGGACAAATGACCACACGTCATTCACCATCGCTATTCCTTATTCCAGAATATTCTGTAGCCTATATGTAGTAGTGTAGGTTAGTGTAGTGTTTCAATTGTTTATTTTTTACAATAAGCGAGAAGAGTGTGATCATTTATTCAGATTAAAGCCAATCACATCACATTGTCAGCTTTATTATAATCATAGTAGTGTGAGTGCCAAGATGCTCACGAAAATTGATTTGTAAATAAATCTTACGCTGACGTCATCTGGCGCTCGAAATCCTACGCTTACTTGTCTGACGCTTATTTTTATTATTATTTATTATTATTATTATTATATATTATTACTGAGCGTGATATTAACACGTCAAAAAATTAAGCAAACATTTTTTATAGATATTATATCTTTTGGACCTGCGCCTGAACTCTTTTCGGTCGTGTCGGATTGCCGTCCCATCGGATTATGAGAGTGACAGAATAGAGAGTGCACCTGTGTTTGCGCACATACTTCTCTTATTATCATATTATTATATATTTTATCTCTCGTGAGATTGGCCGCCGTGGCCGAAATCGCTCTGGAGGACATTATTATTATTATTATTATATTTTTAATTTTAATATGAATAATTTGGAATTCTTGATATAAAAAGTAACCATTTACAGTGTTGTAACTTTTATACACCTCTACTTAACCATCACCTATTAAATAGTCTTTATTATAATAACATGAATATATAACTAATCCCTTAAATATTATAAAGGCGAAAGCGAGTTTGTTTGTTTTTTTTATTAAATTTGTATGCGTACAAGCATAATTATGGACCACCTGATGGTAAGTGGTCACCAACGCCCATAGACATTTGCATTGTAAGTAATGTTAAACGTCGCTGACATCGCCAATGCACCACCAACCTTGGGAACTAAGATATTATATCCCTTGAGCCTGTAATTTCACTGGTTCACACACCCTTCACACTGGAACACAACAATACCAAGTACAGCTGTTGTGCGGTAGAATATCTGATGAGGCTGGTACCTAGCCAGACGAGCTTGCACAAAGCCCTACCACCAGTAAAATTTGTTTGTTTGTTACGTTTTAACTTCTCAACCGATATAATCATTTGCATACATCTTGTCAGGTGTACAAAAAAGGACATAGCATAAATAGGGTAATAGGGTAACTCCAGCCCAATCCTAATACGCGGCTGAAAACACGGCCAACAACTAGTATTACATAAATTTAATAAATCGTTCCACGAATTGAATTTCGAAAATATTAACAGCAATGTAGCTTTTTATATTCTCTTGTATCTCACTTAAAGCCAGTGGCGTCGACCGGTCACATTGACCGTTAAGAAAATAAAATAACTGCAATAACTTTATAAAGGACTGCTTCTAACCGTCATGGCTTTACATTTTCGCACTTTATTTACCATATTTATGTCTGAGTGTGCTAATATATGAGACGGAATGGTCCCATGGGAATAAAACGTGAATTTTAGCCGAAAAATGTATATCATTTTTATATGCTTAATTTGTGTTTATATTAGCTCTCGTGGTTGATGGTGAAGGAAAATATCATAAAAAAACCGGCGTGTTTCCGAATATCCGGTTTGTAAACTATTACAGTTATTTTTGGGTTAAAAATATTTATAATTTGACAAGATCGATGTGAATAAGCTCCAAACCTTCTCCTCAAAAGGGAGAGGAGGTCTTAGCCCAGCAGTGGGACATTGTTACTGTACTGTTTACTGTAAGATCAATTTCTTAAAAATAAACAATGGGAGAAATAAATTGATATATCTCAAAATCAATTGCTTGCGCACTTCTCTACGACAAAATAAGAAACGCTTTACGTTTCAATTATTAAGGTCGATAGTTAGACCATTAGGACATTGACTTTTATATAATAATACATTTTTATATTACAATATATTTGATTTTCTTTGTAATCAAGATAATACTCGCTATATTAAAGCTGCTATTAAAATAATTTATTTATTAAATGAAGCCATTGAAGATAGAAACAGTACAAAGGATAAATATTATATTTTATCTTTCATTTTCATAAGATTTTATATTGTACGCGTATTTCTATACGAATTTATTTTATGCAACTAACTTATATACTAAACTAAATATTTATTCGACTTTTCGTCTATAATTAATGTTATACACAAAGGTATTAGAAAAATAAAAAATATATAATTTATTAGATGATCTCGCTTTTGTACAGGTAAAATAAAAATTTTAACATATTTTAGACAAATAATCCTGGTACCTGACCGCAGCGCCACCTACCGGGTCCAATATAAACCATCCAAGGACGCAGTCAAACATACAAAAGACAACAAAATCGGTCCAGCGGCTTAGGAGTTCAGTGACCTTGGTTCTTGGTCCTGGAGTTCACCAAGACCATGTATGTATTACGTCATCTCTTTTTAATCGACTTCAAAATATAATGATATCCTTCTTTATTAACGCATCGAAAGAATGCTTTTTTTTATAGAATAGGACGGCGGACGAGCATGGGCCACCTGATGTTACGTGGTCACCAAACGCCCTTAGACATTGGCATTGTAAGAAATGTCAACCATCGCTTACATAGCCAAAGCGCCACCAACCTTGGGAACTAAGATTTTATGTCCTTTGTGCCTGTAATTATATTTGCGTTGCAATCGGTGTAGCGCCACGGCGCTCCCGTCTCAATGTCACTGATACTGGAAATCATTAAGGTTTTATTTAAAACGTACATACAGACAATAGGACAAAATGGCTTTAAAATAGTTATGAATCGGTCTCATCTTTTATCGTCTATAGATTGTTTTTATATTGTCTGTAATCCGCAAGTTATCTTGAAACTTACGATTGAAAAATGTGGAATATTTTCTATGTCACTGAAAATCTTGTCAGCTAACAAGGACTTTGGACTTCTTTGTATTGATACCTCATATGTAACAATACGAAGTATTTTTTTATTTGTTTTACTTTTAAGCGTGTGTTTTGAAGCCGGAGTAAATCGGTTCACCCGCTACATTATTGACTTTGACAAATACCGATTCGATAACGGTAATACTAAAGTTATATTTTATAAAAAATATATACAATACTGATTTGAATATTATTCCGATTTCATGGTGGTAATTTAAGAGAGAGTAGCCAACTGCGACGGATATTATAGTGCATAAGTGTGTGCAAGCATATGTGCATTCTCAATTCTTTCACTCTCGTAATCTTTTTTTTTTATATATTCGCCGGGAGGGAAAATGACTCTACTCCACCTGATGGTAAGTGGTAGTAGAGTCCAAACGCGACGACGGCCAGTACAGACGGGAAAAACGTTCTGCACTAGACACCTTCGCCTTGCCGGCCCGCAAGATGCCTCTTCACGCCTCGTTTGAAGGAACCCGGGTTGTAAGAGGAGGGGAACACGTGAGCTGGTAAGGAATTCCATCTTATAGCAAATCTGACTCTGGAAAGATTTCAGGCGCAACACCAATGGCTTTATGGACTTTTCGAGGTATGGAAGAGAAAACACTGCTAATTTCCAGTCTCTGGGCTGCTATTGAGATTTTATCTTTTAAAGATATAAAACATTGTGGGTGTATGATATTTTGTATTTTCACTCATAATTTGAATTAGGACTTAAGACCTGCCATATAATCTAATCACAAATATATAAGTACTTTTATAAAATCTACGCCAACATATATTTGATAACAGCCAATATATATTTCATATGATATGCTAGGCAAGCTTAAAATACTAAACATTTTTAACAAAGAATATTTGTAAATAACAAAGCGGGTGACAAAATAACTTGAGCGTTATGCGAACGAAAAACCTGTCTTATATATCAACTCGGTTCTCTTTACACAGAAGTTATAACTTCTAATATCATCTTTGGTTCTCTACATATATTACGTACGACGTGTTGTACAAGTATTTTTTTTTATATAGAACAGGAAGGCGGACGAGCATATGGGCCACCTGATGGTAAGTTGTCACCAAACGCCCTTAGACATTGGCATTGTAAGAAATGTCAACCATCGCTTACATAGCCAATGCACCATCAACCTTGGGAACTAAGATTTTATGTCTCTTATGCCTGTAATTACACTGGCTCACTCACCCTCCAAACTGGAACACAACAATAACAAGTACTGCTGTTTTGCGGTAGAATATGTGATGAGTGTGTGGTACCTACCCAGACGAGCTTGCACAAAGCCCTACCACCAGTAAAGTTAGCAGAGTATCTAGTTAGCGGGTAAAAATAATATATTTTTATATATAATATTTGAAGAATTTATTTCATGTTTTTAAATCATCCGCGAGAAAACATCTGCAAAATGATACAACAACCAACTAAGGACTATAAGATATTTTCATATTTACCATATACATATATACGTATATCTACATATTATGTTATAGATATTTTATAAATTAGTGGACTGCTAAATGGGTCACCTGATAGTAAGTGGTCACCGCTGCACATTGATAGCAATGTATTGTATATGTATATGTATTTACATTGCTAAGAAATATTAACCATTCCTTATATAACCAATGCACCACCGACTTTGGGAGTGAAGACGTCATATAACCTTCAAACCAGAACAAAACTGTACTAAGTATTGCTGTTTTCTTAAATTATTATATACTATCTATATTAAATCAATTTTCCAACGCTAAGGTCTCGGATCACCGCACGTTGGTTTGTCGACATCTGCCTCGCGTTCCGAAACGACCGCACTAACCCCGGCCGGAATATTTGGTGCAATTTACATTTATTTGCTTTAATGCTCGAAGGATTTGCCAATTCCTGCCTCGTTTGATCATTCGACTGCTGTTCTACATTTTAATATTAAAAAATGGTATTTGCCACGATAATGAAATAAAATTTCAGCAATGATTTGTATATTTTTTTATTGTACACTGTTAAAATATTACTATTTTTCCACATAACAAAATTTGTCTTGTATTCGAGCTACTTCACATTAGTCTAGAATATAGAATAAAATTTTTTATTATTATTATTACATTATTACAATAACTCATATTATATCAACAGTTATAAAAATTAGTTTGTTTTTTTTTTAAATGTTGTTTTCGTATTTATTTATTTATTTATTTTTATAGAATAGGGAGGTGGACGAGCATACGGGCCACCTGATGGTAAGTGGTCACCAAACGCCCTTAGACATTGGCATTGTAAGAAATGTCAACCATCGCTTATAGCCAACGCGCCACCAACCTTGAAATTAACCTTTAAATTTTATTTAGTCTGAAAACTTAAAATCCCCGGCTAGAATAGATTAGTACCTACCTATAGTAGTAAATCGGAATATCTGCAGATAATGCTTGAAAAAATTGATCTGAAACAAATTCCCTCACAAAATGACACGGCATAGTTGTCACGCTCACGTCCCACAATGAACACTGATTCAAGAACATTACCGCACGCCCGACACGTCCCGTCACGTCTTGCTAATCTCAGGCAAAAAATATTATCGAAAATATTTTTTATAAGCTTTAAACGAGATAAATCTTTTTGTGTTTCTGTGTGCTGTACAGATACAAATAAACGCAGAGATATATGTGTTTCGTCTCGTACGTGCCTGAAATGTATAAATAAATTGGAATCAAAGGTTTTTCACTTGTTTGTCAAAAATATTCTATCTCTATAAAAATAAATCTTGCGAATAAAATTGTGGATTGGTAGGTAAACAGACTGGCAAAATAGCCACCTAATGGTAAATGGTTACCACCGCCCGTACACATTGACATTGTAAGAATTATAAACGTTGTAAGAATTAAACAATCGCCAATGCTCCACCAACCTTGGAAACTAAGGTGTTAAAATTTTAATGTGTTCATTATGTTATGTTATTAAAAAGCATTTTTTTTTTACTTTTACGGCTGCACAACGTCAACATTTCTTTGGAATACTTTTGTTGGTGCGTTGGTTTCTGTTTTTGTATTGAATTACAAGATCAATATATAAACTTCTCTTTGTCATTTCTTGCAGGTAACGTAGCCCAGTGACAAGAACACTAAATAGAGAAAAATACAAAAAAAATAATGCGTTTTTCAGTCTTCCTTATTCACCTTTTGTTTTCCAAACTCATAAAACAAAATTATGTAAGTTACCGAAATTGTTTTCAAAACGATCTTGTCTCGATTTAATTCATAAATAACAATTATTATTAATAACAAAGTTTCTTCTGTTCCATTAATTATAACAGCCGTCGCTAAATCATTCAAAGGATAAGTTTATGACATTTATTGAAGAAGTGATGGACCAAACCCGACACAATGTCAACTTTCTGAATTTGTCAAAAGACTTGATACCTGTCATTTTGAATTAACGATAATGTTTTATAAATAGTAATTTAACAAATTGTATTACATATTTATAAGGTAATTATTCGTTAAATTTTTGCGTCTCTGTCAAATTATTATTAATAATAATAAAGTACTCCAGACCGAGGGACCGTAAAGTTCTGCCACAGTGGCCAATCACAAGAGAGATTAGCTAACTGCGAATGACATATTATAGTACACAAGTGTGTGCGCAAACACAGGTGCACTCTCTATTCCCTAGCTCTCATAATCCAATGAGATGGCAATTCGATATAAACAGAAAAATTTCAGGCGCAGGACCAACCTCTTTACGTGCTTTCCGAGGCACGGGAATGTACACACTTCCAACTTTCAGACTCCAGGCTGTTATTGAGAATTTTCTGACAGAAAAATCTAATAACTTGTTATTGGCCTGACCTGGAAAATAAGCCCAGGACCTGCGACAGGTCTGCGGCATTATATCTAGCCATTTTTTTTTCTCGCAATGGAAACCTTCAGAAAATACCCGGGTCCCATGGGGGTGGAACCGGGTTATGTGGGATTCTTACCCATTAAAACCACTGCAATGGCCGTCCTCAGCACGGATCGGAGAGGCTGTGGGATCGTATTGATATAACGCATTCTGTGCTCCACTAGTGGCACGGTGGAGCTCTCCTCAGGGGGCGAAAGTAATCTCGCCCCCCCCCCCCCCACATTCCTCGCTAGTGCGTACGGTAGCGCGAGGCCATCCCGGCTGCCGTCCTCCTCAGAGCCGTCTAAAATAGGACACGCGAGGCCCCTATATTACGCATCCACTGCCCCAGTCTCACAGAAGGAGGCTACGGCCCTCCACCCCGATTCACTGCGACGCATTGCCGACACGATTGCTCGCAGCGACAGGTCTTGTCCGAATTCACAGACCTGGATCTCCCTCTCTGCATTCCACGCTGGGCACGCCTCCAAAGCATCTAGCCACTAGATCAACGAGGCAGTCAGTCAAATTTTACATGGATTAAAATATGTAATTTTACACCATCTCATTTGTAAAAATCCGAATAGACCGCATGGAACTTAAGAAGCAACTGAATATTATACGACACTGCAGATTCACATACATACATACGCAGAGAGGAAAACTCGCGCGCATACTCACGTACATACAAGAACGCATACATACATACATTAATAATGTTTTTACTTATTTTTATATCCAAATATATATTTATATCGTGTCACTTTTTCCCTTTATCGCTAACGGTTTTTTATATAACCAAGCTATATAGGCAATAGCATATGGGCAACTAATGGTAAGTGGTCACCAACGCCTATAGACATGGGCATTGTAAGAAATGTTAACCATCGCTTACATCGCCAATGTGCCACCAACCTTGGGAACTAAGATGTTATGTCCTTTGTACCTGTAATTACACCGGCTCACTCATCCTTCAAATCGGTACACAACAATATCAAGTACAGCTGTTTTGCGTTATAATATCTGATGAGTGGGTGGTACCTACCCAGACGAGCTTGTACAAAGCCCACCACCACCACCAGTAAACGCATTTTTATGCTTTCTTTATTTATTTTTTCATATTACACATATTAATTTTACAAATATATATAATAGAATGTTACCATAGTAGTTCTTTTAACTAAAATATATTTATTAATACAAATCGGTGTCAATTTTTAAATATGTGTGATTTGCTACAGGTGTTATTAGATGGGAAAATAAAATAAAATAAAAGAAAGTGTGAAAAGCTTTTTTATTGTTATAAAAATAAAACGAAAGGGTTTTAGAAAAGAAATCCAGAGAGGCAACTTTCAATTATTCATAAATATAATTCGTTGTCCAGTTTTTTCTCAAAAACTTACGAGTATAAATCAAAGAAATTTAAATTTTATAGTACATTTCTTTATTTTCTTATATTTAATTTTATCCATTAGTGTTTCTGATTTGACTCAACCCTTGTAAATATAATGGATAAAATATTTTATATTTAACTTTGAACTAGAATTACCAATGCAAAAGCAAATAAAAGATTAGCAATTTTGCTTTATAATCCTCATATGACTCGCTCTAAACACTGGGCTATTTAAACTTTAATTAAGTTATGTTTATAATATTTCCAAAGCAAAGCACACATGCTTACCAAACATACTAATTACATATATTAACATCGAAACATTTTTATTACAAAACATTCGGTACACCGCACATATTTAAAATTTCCATTAACTATCAGTCCATCGAAGTGCAAAACACTATTACATTGAGTTACCAACACGAACGTTGGTGTGTACTTAGAACAATTACGCTATTGGAAATGTTATAAGGTATAAGGGACCTTTTCTTTAACTACCTTTTAGCGATAGATGGCGCTCATTCAATATGTCATATTTTTGAATCACGCTGACTAGATGTTCATTACTGGGTATATATAGTTTGGAACAACAATTCAATTTGATTGATTTAATATAGTATGGTGCTTCTTGCAGAAGCGCTTCCAATCCCACCGACTACGTTCTGAGCCGAGGTGCGATCTCATAGAAGACACCCTCAGGATGCCACGTCACGCAGAGCCCGATACGGCTCAAATCTCAAGTCAGATTCTAGTACTCGCCACAACGCCCGGTGACGCTGTAAAGTCCAATAGGGCCAAAAACATATACTCATTCAGAAAAAAAAAACAATTTGATTAAATAAATCGGTAAAGTAAGCCGTGGATTGTACTTTCTTAGTATAATTTACCTATTGAATTAAATGCGTACCCACTCTGTTCGAAATTCGAATAATTAAATAACCTTCGTGTTGTGCCTTTACATGCACATGGCATATGTTTAAATTGAAAAATATTTGTTTATTAATTATTGTTTCCGTTAATGTGATATAACTGCTTGCAATGGCTTGCTATTTGTTCAATTATTTACTGACATGCTAAAGACGCTGACAGCACGTAATGACCTTCAAAGTTCCAATATTTTATACACAAAAAAACAATTAATTTTATGTATGTTATCAATATTATTATTATTATTTGTTTCTTGCCCACTTTCATAAACTTTATATAAATTTACACAGCAATGTGACACACGTCAACTTAGCAACGGATCTCTGCGATCACTGGCCAGACTGCATAGGATTGAAGAAAAGCGAGTTGACCCGACATTTCGCTACCCTCCACTGATTTTATCCAAAAACTAACTAATATTATTATACTTGACTTCTAAATTCTATAGTGAATTTCGACACAAATCATCTTTTATTATTTTTAATAATTGTAATAGTATTTGCCTTGAAATTTTTATTTAATTTAACCCTGTAAATAAAGTACACCTTGATATTTATGTATAATAATATCATTTTTGATTTGTTCGCTTAATAGATATATTATTACTGCTCACAGCGATATATTAAATTAAGGCACTTTATAGGAACCGATATTTAGAATCATACAGTTGCCACTTCTTCCCTCGTCGATCTGAGTACTCGACGCTACCCTGCAATTAAACGGTCGATTCACTATGCGACGCTCAATAAATTTTAATCTTGTTCGCATCCAGTAACAATTTACCTGTGGCAGACTACAGGCCAGTCTGATGACCACCGCTTATTATGGGTCTTCGCAATTCGCGGGTTCAAATGATTCCAGTTGACAGAAGTTATTATTAGCAGAAGATTTTAGTATTCATACAAAACCAAAAGGCTTCAATAGGTTGTCATTCAGAAATGACATCAAACATTGTATTTAAATTATAATAATACTAGTTTCTGCCTGCGGTTCGGTTCTCTAGCTTGTAAGAGGGGGAGGGGGTGGAGGGGGTGACTTTAAGGAGTTTGGTATTTTATTTACGAAAATCGTGAGGTATTTTATTCGCAGTACCAAATAGGCATCATTTCGTTATGCAATCTTCATAATACAATAAAAGTTACGTTTGTGCTTAAAGACTTACTTGGCAGGGAAAATTAATGATATAATTATTTATACAAGTATTTATAGAAAGAAAAGGAAAACTCGAAACGAATTATAACTTTTGTAAGTATTAATCATATTTATGTAATACTATAGTTTATTTTAGTAGCGAGTTAATGAGTGTGTTTATAATCGAATAAAACTACGAAGCATGATTAAAAACGCAATAATTTTCGATAACGCATAAGTTAACGCAACTCAAAAACCATATAATTCACCACGGCATTGCGTTCATCCTTTTCTAGCTAGTGAATCAAAACAGGGGAGAAAGAGATAGATGCATACAAAGTTTCGTTTTATAGGATAATGGGTAGGCCTCGACCTGCAATTATTCGCTCGATTCACTTTGCGTCGCCCAATAAATTTTAATTGCGTTCGCCTCCACAAATATTTACAATCCTCTGCTTCCGTTATCTGGATTCCTATTTCTACCTGTTGATTACTTTGAATGTTTATTTGTATTCAATTATTGGACGTAACTTATGTTCCTCGTTTATTCAATTATATTGATTCAGTAAACTTCATAGAGAAATACAATGTGTTACTGTTTATTGGAAGAATAAGTAGTGAAAAATTTTACATACTGTTATTAAGGTGTCGAAAAAATTGTGGACATCAATTAAATGAACACTTTAACGCATATGATAGTATACAATATTTTGGGTTAGGTTTCGTTTTGGAGATTTTTCCATGATGCTCATTCAATGCTTGGTGGATACACATGTAGCAAATTTTCGTCCGATACATGCAGATACCATCACACCGTTTTCGGTGACCACCAAGCACGAAATGAATTATAAACTTAAATTAAGCTCATGAAAATTCAGAGATTTATTTAAATAGGAAATATTGAACTATACAATAGAAACTATTTATAAAGAGAATACTAAATTAATTGAAACATCAAAGAAATTCGTTACAAACGCTTTACGCTGATCCTGTAGGTTGTGATCAAACCCCGGAAATAGAGACTTTATCAGACAGAATATTTTAATTAACGATTCATATTATGGACGAAAATTATTAACGTCCTTGAAAGGCTAATTATTTTGAAACTATGATTAAAGATAAAAGGATTTGCAGATTAATTAGGAAAACATGTATTTAAGCAAAATGTTACTTACTTTGAAATCAGACGAAACCTAGAACCGAAATATTTTAAACAATAATTTTAATATTCTCTTTAGAGATATCTTGTGATTATCGATTAGTGGCTAGCTTATTAAGGCCTTAGATTCCAATTTCCTTGGTTCAAATCTCGGGACGCTCTTATCAAAACTCATTATGTGTTCTGTCAATAAATACCAGCAGCGACCTGGAAGTTATTAGTATTTACACTCCTTGGAAGGCACGTAAAGCCGTTGGTCCTGATACTTGCAAATTTTTTTGGTAGTGTCCAATTTGCCGTCTCATCGAATTAATAAGAGAAAGAATTGAGAGTGTATTTGTGTTAACCCGCAAACTTGTGACACTATATTTAATACGTCAGGGCTACCTCCCTTTAAAATAGTTGTCGTGATTGAAAACATTCAGGTAAATATTTCTAGTTATAGTTTTGTCACACACTTCTCTTTGATAACAAATACATTTCAAAAAATAAACGAATTATTCAAATACTATTTAGATTCAATTCATCCTGAAACTATGTGATAACAATATTTTATTTCAATCAATCAGATAAGCACAGTTATAAATTGAATCGGAAAGACCAAGCCAAAATATTTTCATTTATATTATTCATGTACAAATTAATTTCTGCTATATAATCATACTGTAAAAGCAAATATTTTCTCTTCGTATAAATAACAGTTAAATTTAATCGCTCTGGCAATGCTTCAGATCGGAAGAACATAATTCTAGTGAAAGATCTTAATGGCTGGCAAATTCTGCGGTTTGAGGCTCTCCCAGCGAGTAGCTGGCACGGCGCTGGCTTGACGTAGGATGATTTATTCATCGAACCAGTTGGCTTGAAGAGCACAGATAAAATAAGCCAATGCCAACTTTACAAATAAAAATCCTTATCAAAAATATAGTTTGTTTTTGTGCTTTGTAGAACCTTTGCATTTAATAAATAACAAACCTTTATTTCATAATAAATATCTATCTGTCACGTGTTTGTAGGTGAATATAATTTTGATATTTATAATTCAACGCATATATAAATTGTATATATGCTTTAAAATTCACATTTAATAAAATATTCCAGGAAGGGATGGTCCCGGCGCTTTGGTCGATATTGGAAGAGGCCTATGTCCAGCAGTAAATAGCGAGTGACTGATATTGAAGCTCCAAATTTCATGTTTATATGCATTTTGTTTGCAGTTGCGCTGTACGTTGATAACGTTATCAAAGTATATATATATATATATGTGTTTATATTTGTTTATATATATATATATATATATATATATATATATATATATATACTCAAATCATTTTTATGCATAAGCTTAGAGCTCGTAAGTCTTTCATCAGACACTACTTACTACAGAACTCCAGCAAATTACATATCATTAAGAATATTACAAAACGTTAATATGAAAAGGTCATCTTCATGCCATTTCAAAAAATATATATTAACATTTTACTTGGTGGAATGACTGTACAAACCAATCTGGTAGGTACAACTCACTGTTTTGTTGTGTTTCGGTTCAAAAGGTGTGTAACTACAAGCACAAGGGATAACTTAGTTCCCAATGTTGGTGTTGCATTGGCGTTGTAAGAAATACTTAATATTTCTTACAGCTCCAATTTCTATGGGCGGTGATGACCACTTATCATCAGGTGGCATTGTCCGTCCGCCTATCAATTTATATAAAAAAAAAATATGTTCCCCCAAACGTTGAGAAAATTATTATCTTTGAAAAAAAATATCATTGAGTTTCTTTAGATCTTTGTGGCTCTTCCGAATAAGTTCCATAGTAAGTTTTTGAAAAGGAATAGTGTCTTAAGTGTGATTTTCTAAAGATTTTGATTGTGATAAAATTAATCAGCCAGGTCATTGCCTTATATACGATTTTAGAGGTATCTCTAAAATCAGACTTACAGTATTGTAATACTGTATTGTAAGACTTACAGTATTGTAAGTCTGATAATAAAGAAAATTTTAAATAAAATATTCTTCAACTCATCCTCTACTTTGTAACACATTACACAATTTGTGAATCAGATTTACCTGTAGATATATCGTCACAGCATTTTGATTCCTACGCCATTCGAGATAGGGCTTAGATAAGGTTGATTTAACCTATCATATGAGCGCCATGTCACATTATGCTATATGTAAATGGACGTTGTAAGGCAATTGACTTTCTAGTAGACATGAGCTGAAAAGCGATAACGAGTAAGTAGATTTTATGTTCACAGGGTGATAGAATACATATATTTTTAACCAGCGAAAGGTTCAGGACGAGATTTTGTATCTATTTACATATAATAAAATTATAATGTCAGTGATTTCATAATATCTGCTCAACACAAGTATGGGTAGAAATTTGTAAGTTACCAAAATCAAATCAAACTCATCCATCGGTGTGCTTCAGAGGAAAGACCGACTCGTAAGCCGTGATGGCGTTTTAGTAAAATAAAAATATAATTAATCTATTAACGAAAGATAAAAACATATTTTATTTATTCTAGTTAGTTTACATATTGATTTAGTTTTATTTAATTACAATGTCTTTCAATAACCATTAATTCGATGTTTTATATTTACCAGGTATCGCGTGATGGTCCCGCTTTTATCATTTGTTTATCTTCGAAGCAAATCACAAAATAATTAGTTAAATTGAAACGAATTGAATTACAAATTATAAAGACAAATTACGTACCTGCAAATTCATTGACCTTGTCTGAACCCACAATGTGTCATTAAGACTCACTCAGCTATTTTTAATCATATTATTGAATATACTCCTAATATTTTAACAATAGCGCATATTTTATTGTATAAAGTTGGTAGCTTACTATAATTTGTGGTTAAAGAAATAATGTCAATAATAACATCAACAAATGCAATAAAAAAAAAAACAAAATACACAAATTTATAGCAAAAACACGCCGTCTAAAAAAATGTCCTGTGGCACTGTACCCAAGACACTGGCACCATTGAGTATCTGCACCAAATAAATTCTATTAATTAAGTCTACAATTCCATTATAACATTAAAAATTCTCTTTAAAGTTTATAAAGTAACTTGTTGGTATGAAAACTAACTCTAATTTAGTTAGTAAATTAAGGGTCGGTAGCTGAAACAATAGTGTTTGTATCGTGCCGGATTGAGCCCATAAAACAAAATGACCATGTGACCGTTACTTGCACTGGAATAAATGGAGAGATTCCATTTATTTCCTCACAGCTTCCCGGCGTTATGAAGTGTCGAAACAATCGGATTTGGCCTGTTCGGCTTAATTCAATCGAGCACTCGAGTAGCCACAGGCATTAATGGCGATATCCAGAGGAACGATATATCGAGATTGCTTGTGAAATTGAAGAAAAAAATACGAGTAAGTGTGAGATGGGATGAGATATTAATCGGTAATTTTAGTTATTTTCTTATCTGTAGTGATTTTATATACTGCCTACGCCCATTATACAAGTTATCCTGGACAAGTATCATAGACAACTTCCTAAATCAACAATATCCTAGCACTTACGTCAAATCGAACTCTAGATACAACGTAAGAAATTAATCATATATATACCCAAGACGAAGCGTAAAATTGAACCTTTAAGGAAAAAAACGAGCGAGCCAACACAGACGTGGCATCGCATCATAGTCAGCGAAGCGAAAAACATTAGAATGACCTGAAATGAAGTCAAGTATGCGGTCAACGACTGAACGATATGAAAAACTATTGTGTCAGCTCTTGCCCTGACATGCGATGCGGTGACATTGAGAACATTAGTGAAATACTAAACTATAAAGTTTCATTTAGTAGTATAACAATCGTTTTTAATTCACCACTATCTCAGAATTAAAACCTTTAAGCCGTGTAAGCAATAGAAAAAGAAACTTCATTTAACGCTTGTAAGAACCGATATAGCCTTGTCGTTAATAAACTAGGCATAACCCGCTATTAACTAACATTGCCTAACCCAGACACCAGTTCTTCACATTTTAGACTATGAATGTATATCATTAGATATAAATACCACCTTTTAATTACTTAAGGTCTGTTTTGCGAAAAGAAATAAACATTATTATTATATTGCACATTTCTTACCGCATCGACTGGAAAAAAGCGTCATCGTGGATTAAGCTATCTGTTGTGGGTTTAGACCCAGGCACCATTAAGTTTCATCCATTTTGTGCTTGTTGGCGAAGGTGAAACTTGCATGTTGTGGCTTAAATTCCGCCGCATGTGTATCGACCAACCCGCATGGAGCAGCATGGCCCAAACCTGCTTGCCCATATTGAACCTTCGTGTTAAAATTTTTTTTTTTTTTTTTTATATCGCCGGGAGGGCAAATGACTCTACTCCACCTGATGGTAAGTGGTAGTAGAGTCCAAACGCGACGACGGCCAGTACAGACGGGAAAAACGTTCTGCACTAGCCGCCTTCGCCTTGCCGGCCCGCAAGATGCCTCTTCACGCCTCGTTTGAAGGAACCCGGGTTGTAAGAGGAGGGGAATACGTGAGCTGGTAAGGAATTCCATTTTTTGGAAGTGCGACAAAGAAAGGAGTTGCCAAATTTCTTTGTTCGCGATGGAATTGATGTCACAGTTAGGCGGTGACATCGAGAACCAGCTCGCGTGGACTTAAGAAGGAAGGGGGAAGCAGGAATTAGAGAGAATAATTCCTCAGAGCACTCGCCGTGATACAGTCGATAGAAAGCGCTCAGTGCTGCTATCTCACGACGCAATTGTAAAGGTTCAAGGGTGTTTGTGACCTTTACGTCGCCAATAATGCGTACGGCACGTCGCTGCAACCGGTCCAAGGCCTCAAGTAGGTACTTAGCGGAGCCATCCCAAAGGTGCGAGCAATATTCCACGCAAGACCGTACCTGTGTTTTGTACAGCAGGCACAGTTGTTGTGGCGTGAAAAAGCGCCGCACCTTGTTCAGAACTCCGAGTTTCCGTGAAGCTGTTTTTATAACAGCCTCGATGTAATCCCTTGGACTAAGGTCGCAGCGAACGTCAATCCCCAGCATGGCGATTTTGCTTTGCATCACCAGCGGAGTACCACAGAGGGAGGGAAGAGGGGAAAATGTTGACTTTTTCGCCGTGAGAGCGCATACCTGTGTTTTCTTGGCATTAAACTCAACAAGATTATCAGAGCCCCATTTGGCGATGAGATCTAACGTCCTATCGAGTTCAATGACAAGATTCTCCCGCCTCTCCTCAGTTTCCGCCCGCCCAGCCACTGCGCGTCCGTGGTATCCACCATGCACTGTACTATCATCTGCATAGCAATGTATGTTCCCAAGGGAGAGCATATCATTGATATGCAAAAGAAAGAGTGTGGGAGATAGCACAGATCCCTGGGGGACCCCAGCATTCACTACATAGAATTTTGAAGCGCAACCATCTACTAAAACACGCAGGCTACGCTTGTGTAGGAAGCTGGCAATCCAGGTGCATAGCTGAGCAGGCAGACCATATGCCGGTAGCTTGGAGAGAAGACTTCTGTGCCAGACCCTGTCGAAAGCCTTGGAGATATCGAGGCTGACAGCCAACGATTCTCCATGCTTGTCGATAGCTTCACCCCAGAGGTGTGTTACGTACGCTAGAAGATCACCTGTGGACCGTTTTGGTCGAAACCCGTACTGACGATCATTAATTAGACAGTGATCTTCTAGGTAATGGATCAGTTGGTTGTTTAAAATCCGTTCCATCACCTTACAAAGTACTGAGGTGATAGCTATTGGCCGATAATTTGCCGGGTCAGACCGATCCCCTTTTTTGGGAACCGCTTGCACATTAGCTCTTCTCCAAGCCTCCGGCACACTTCCCGAAGAGAGAGAAAGTTGGAACAGGCGCGTTAACACAGGAGACAGCTCCGCTGCGCACTTCTTCAGCACTATGGCTGGTATTCCATCGGGACCGCTAGCTTTCCGTACATCAAGTGATTGCAGCTCCCCACGCACATCACGTTGCCTGATTTTAATGTCAGGCATCGTATGGCCACATGCAGGTATTGTAGGTGGCAGTGCACTACAATCATCGATGACGGAATTGTCGGCAAAGAGTTTAGCCAGGAGATCAGCTTGCTCTTGCGGACTGTGAGCTAGCGATCCGTCCGGATTTCTGAGCGGTGGCAGCGAAGGTTGGCAGAAATTGTTTTGCACAGACTTGGTCAGACGCCAGAAGCTACGGGAGCCCCTAGGATGCGAAACAAGGTCATGACCAATCTGTACAATGCGCTTCGCGTGACTTAACAACTGGGACATTAGGTTTTTAACCCTTGACTGAGATAAATAAAATAATTGTGTGAGTGCCAATGTACTTTCAAGAATTGATTGGGACATTCACAGGCTGTTACTTATACATAATGTTACACGTATCGTTTTATTATCGTACCCTATATCGACCCTCGATAAGTTATTTCTTATGAGTAACGACCTCAGTAAGGTCAACACTTAAGGACTCTCCGTGTCAGCTTTGTTCAAGGATCTTTCTTAATATTGCAGATCGATGACTTCTGCCCTTTAGACGCTAGTAGCACCTACCCCCATTTCGGCCAAGTCAAATTTTTATCGCTTTATTTATGGTAAGGGGATTAATAAATGGGTTACCTGGTGGTTAATGGTTACCACAGCCAAAGGACACTGGCGCTGAAAGAAACACTAATCATTTCTTATATCGCTAATGCACCATAATATTTTTTTTTATTATTTATTAGTTTTTTTTTCAGCTTTTTGCCGTCCACTGCTGGACGAAAGCCTCCCCCATAGAACGCCAACCATCCTGATCTTGGGCAGTCCGCTTATTAGTACTATAATAAAATATTATATGTATGAGTATTTCGTTAATCTAAATTCTAAATAAAGAAAATATTTTATTGTCTTTTATAATTACATTAAAAATAAGATTATATTATTAACAAATATGCTTACAAACTAAAAATGTTTCTTTATAAATATATATAAAATATATAATATCGTTCAAAATTATTTACACTTGGTTGAGATAAGTAACGGTCTTTTTATAATGCTACCTTGAATGTACTTTTTTTTAAATTAAGATCCTTGATATCCTTCAAAGGTCGTAAGCCCAGGCTAATAGAATAAAAATGGCCGCCAGCATCAAGTCGACGTTTCGAGAGTAAAGTGACTTAGAAAAGTGTAATAAAATCAATCGGAACGGAAAACGATCGGGAATCGAATTCTGAACCGCTTTGAAGGAAATTACGAGACGTCAAATGGAGAGTTGCGGGTACGTAATGGTAATAGATTGATTCCTAAATGCATCAATACCCGAGCAGTCGGTCTGTTTCGAGAAAGATTTACCGCCTTCAGATAAGCTGTGTTGACGTTTTATCTCTCTCGTTATACAACGTCCTTTTTATTTACTTTGAATACTTACTGTTGTACATAGAAATATTATACGAGACTATTCAGTTTTTTTTTTAGGTAAAAATACACTCACACACCCAAGTGCACAGATGACTTCACTTAGATGTGTGAGTGTATTATTTTTGTTTGAATGTGTGCAACATATGTGTTAACAGTACGTTAAATTATTATAAGTTTAGTGTCTTTCATAGATTTCGTTTTATTTCTCACTTTTTTTCGCTCGTGACGAAATTAAGGATTAATGTGACAATTGATATTTATGATTAAAGCTTCGTTATATTTAAAGAGTTAAATCAAAACTACTTCTTCTCTTCTATCGATATCGATTCATTGGTTTCATAATTATAACAATGCACATAGATTAGTTTACTACTATTTTTCATTCCTTAAAGGCGGGCAACGCAACTGCAAGCCCTCCGGTATTGCAGGTGTTCATGGGTAGTGGTTTTTAATCACTTTCCATCCAAAAAACCCAAATGAGTTATTAACTTTTAATAAATGCATGAATTTAAATCTTTATTTTACATTTGCCTTTAAACATAATATGTTTTACAGCTTTAAAATTAAAATATCATACTATAGAATAATATTTATTTCAGCAACGATATCATTTACCAAATCGCCAGTAACTCTATCCCAATTGAATATAAACAAAAATGCTATATAGATTAACGATGTTTCATTCGGTACTTGTTTACATTACTGCTGATTGTGGTGCGCTTAATTAAATTATATAATCACAAAGGATTAATACTCTCATTATGGAATACAATATATTTACATGATTAACAGCAAACGTAACGTTACGCGTTGTCGTTCTAACGAGGATTTAAAAAACGTTGTTTTATTTCAGTATCTCAGCTTTATCGGGTCAATAAAAAGTAATTGGGTTTTTCTGTCAGAAAATTATCAGTAGCAGCCCGGAGCCTGGAAGTTGGTATGTACTCTACCGAGTGTGTACACTCCCGTGCCTCGGAAAGCACGTAAAGCCTGTTGGTCCTGCGCCTGAACTCTTTCCGGTCGTGTCGGATTGCCGTCCCATCAGATTATGATAGGGTACAGCTGTGTTTGCACTCACACTTGTGCACAATAATATCTCCTGCGTAGTTGGCTAATCTCTCTTAAGATTGAGCGCCGTGGCCGAAATTGGTGTGGAGCACATTATTATTATTATTCTAATCTTTATTTGAGTGCTTTTACGTGTAACGTTTTAGATGCAAATATTTTCACGACTCAAAGAGTCATGTTATTAAGACTAACGGTTTTACTTACAAACGTTGCTTAGAGGCTGATGAGATAAATAATACTGTCTTTTTCTTTCGAATGTCAAATCAATTATGTTAGAAAGAGAAAAATCAGTGCTTATAAGTAAGGTAGTAATATTCTAACTCGAATGTTGACAAAGATTACTTTTCTTCACTCGATCGCATTCGGGAAATGAAATGCTTAATAACTAACAGTGTACCTAGTGCGAGTATTTTGTACTTATTCAATAGTGTAACTGTTAACTGCGATTAGTATAGAATTCCGATTGTTTCAATTAGACGACATTGTTTTCATTCCATGTGAATATCATCCATATGTAGAAAAAACTCGCACTAAACCAATACTACTACTACTACTATACTAATCCCGTGTGGATTTGATTCAGTCGTTGCAAAGGACAGAGAATATTTTTTCTTGCTTATATATATTACTTGCCTTTACATATATTTTTTTGTAGAATAGGAAGGTGGACGAGCATATGGGCCACCTGATGGTAAGTGATCACCAAACGCCCTTAGACATTGGCATTGTAAGAAATGTCAACCATCGCTTATAGCCAATGCGCCACCAACCTTGGGGACTAAGATTTTATGTCCCTTGTGCCTGTAATTACACTGGCTCACTCACCCTTCAAACCGGAACACAACAATATCAAGTATTGCTGTTTTGCGGTGGAATTTCTGATGACTGGGTGGTACCTAACCAGACGAGCTTGCACAAAGCCCTACCACCAGTTCTATGTCTATATACACAAAAACACAGCTATGAACTAACTAAAAATCAAACCAGTGTCAATTTGTAAATTCAACTTTATTGTAACATCGTTTTGTGCATAGTGACTTTTATTTAATAAATGACGTTTCGATTTCCCGTAGGTGGCGTTAAAGCTGGAGTTTTAGGTATATCTATCGTATAAAATAGTACCTGGTACCTGCGTACGTATGTATAAATGGATCTCTTTGTTTGACCTGCATACGTTTCTATACAATTCATTCAATTCAGTTGATATTTTTAACAAACTTCAAAAAGGTAGGAGGTTCTCAATTCGGTTTTTTTTTTTAATGTTTGCCACCTTAGAAATCCGTCCATTATGAACGAATTTGGATTTTTTTTCGAACCCTCCCGAATATTTTACTTCATGTTTGGTCTCATTTAAATTTCAAGAAAAAATATCACCACTAAAGGTAAAGAAATAGGGATACGATTTTATGCGCTCGAATTTTATTTTTTTAAGCAGATACTTATGTAAACTTATTAATACTTGCTTGCTGGTTTAAGGCACTATACCATTAACGTAATATTGTTGTTACAAGCATCGCATTGAATATTATTTTCCAACAAAATTTTAACATATTAAATCGCATGCTTGAGGCAAGATAGTAATTTCATAAATGCAACAAATTAAAGTTAACGCGTTTCAAAATCACCACGAACATTCCGGACAACCCGGAATTTTTTATTTAGTTTCTGATAAATATTTATCTTAATTTATAATAATAAGCCATTTTATGGAGTTATATAATAATAATATAATTATTTAAATACACTCTTGTACCTTTGTTTCTTTAATAACTCTGACTCATTCACTATTTGTTCACAAAAAGATAAAATATCAAAAGTCCAATCCAATAGCAGAATAAGTAAAGATAAGAAATCTTTTATTTACAATACAACACTATTCTAGTGAACAATTTAGCTGCTTCAATTATACTTCAAAAATTGTGTAAAAAAGCCAATTTTTTCACGAATCCATAATGAACAGTACAAATTACTTCAATCACCTACAATGGTTTCAAAGTCAAACTTGTTAATTATTTTAACTTGTCCTATCATTGGAATCGAACCTGTTATATTTCTACAATATTCCTCTAATGATAACTACAGATGCCATTGTAAATGGCACAAACTGTTTATATATTTCATTAGTGTATTTAATTAATACACTTTTAAGTAATTTGTCATTTATCACGACTATCCTATTACAAGCTTGTTTTTTTTTAAGATTTGTTTCACTATTTATGAAGACTCGGCTAGTGGAGTTAGTTCAGGCGCAGAGGGCACGATCTTCTCCTTGAGAGGAGAAACCAGCGGTTCAGTGCTAGTTGGCATTCGTAACAGTCCCCGCTTCGATGCCACAGTTAGGAGTAATGTAACTGACACGAAGAATGACACCAACTGAAAATTATTATTTATTAATTAAGCATCTATTTAAATGATAGTTATTATACAATCTAATAAAGAATATTTAAAATAGCCTATTAACGTTCCACTGCCGGGTAAAGGACCCATCGCCTTTTAAAGATAGTGTTTGGAACTTATTCCACTGCTACTCCTGCGCAAATTTACGGACACAAATGGTGAAATTTCATCCGACAAGAGCAGGTTTGCTCAAGATTTCCTTCACCGTCGAGCAAGAGATGAATTATAGACACAAATGAAGCACGAAATCAGTGGTGTTAGCCCGGAATTGAACCCACAATCTTAGATTTTGATCGACGTGCCTATACTCTGTGTCATTCCGTCTCTGATCTTATATAACATCTAATAATATTTCTATATCTTATACAAATTCTTAATGCTTTAAATATGAATAGACTTGTTGACTTAAATATGTTTAACGATATTAACCTTTAATTAGCAGAAACAGGTTTCGCCTTACGCTCACCACATCAAAACATATCCATTAATAAATTAATCAAGAAATATTAACAAAAACTTGTATCAAATAATCCGATCATTATTTAAACGTTTATTATTAAATAGTCTCATATTTCTTTTATAAACATACGAATAGCATAAAATCATATAAAATATTATACTATATTTATTTCATATATTTCTCGTTTGTCTTTTATTTTTATATACACGTGATAAAAACGCATAATATGCTAGTTATCTATTAAGTAATACACTGTAAAATGCATTAAATACAGTTCAATTGTTCTTAAACTTATTAAAAAGCATCGATTAACATTTCAAATTTCGCTTAAAATAACATACATACATCGTATATACTATTCCTTTTTACTGTTACCTTGTGACCTACTAAGTGTAATATTATTTTAGTTGTATCAAATAAAACACAACTCACCGCTGATACACCGAATGTAGCAATAACATCATAAGATAGAAACATTATTATATTATTTAACAAAAAACATAAACATTGAACACGCACGTCTATTCAAAACTCACTTTATGTCGAGAAAAGGAAGGAAGAAATGTCAACAGTGATCGAGATTCTATTGATTAACACATTAAATACTGTGTTAAAAAATTCAACGAAATGAACCGTAACGTTAAGTGTCCATCGTCACAGTGTAGATACACAGACGCAGCTGGAAAACTGGTTTGACATTATCTAAGAACACGGAGCGGCAACGTGTGACACTGTGTCGATCCACTCGTATTAATGCAACGCAGTCATCGCAGGTTTATTGCATTAACACACCTGTTGGAAAACTTAAATGTGTGAGCACGAAGCGGCAACGTCGCAAATATTCGTCATTTAGTTCAGATTGACTCACGAGTTTGTTTTGGACGAGTTTAATTGAAGATTAAAATATTACTAAATTTAATTTAACTTGCTAAAAATTTAAGTTATAAAAAAATATATACGTGAACGTACGTAGCTAACGTATTGGTATTTCAAACTCTAAAATATAATAAAGAATGAAAATATTTCGTTACTATTAAAATGATCATGATATTATTGTTTTAAAATAGAATTAAGGTATATTATAATTACTTATACTAAATTGCTTTTATGGTTAAAAGCTGGCTTGGATATGACAGACCAGATATAAACCATATCTTCAAAATATCAGTAAAAGAGTCAAAATTCCACAAATCACGCCGCCGTTTACACAATGCATTCGACTTACGTTGATACGCCATTTTGAAAAGTATATCATTTAATTGTTATGACTGATTGAAGATATAAGTGGATGAAGGTGTTATGTCGCTTTTTAAACTTTTTGTATTTGGTACATTTATGAATATTTTCAGTCACCATACAGATAGTGGAGGCACTATGTGTATGGATAGAGATTTGAAATCTCAATGTTTTAAAACTGTAACAATAATAAACGTAATGCATGAATAAGTAATCGACTTGATTATATGTAAATAATATCCTGGGACATTACTCACACACGGCCATCTGATCCCAATCTAAGCAAAGCTTGTACTATGGAAACTGATATACTACATATACTACTTTTATTTTGTAAATACATACTTATATAGACAATTACACCCAAACTCAGGACAAACAGATGTGTTCATGCACACCAATGTCTGTCCTGGGTGGGAATCGAACCCACAACCTTCGGCGTGAAAGGGAAAGGTGTCTACCAACCACGCCAACTATGTATATGTAATTACTGTATGTGATGGCACTGGCCCCTAAGTTACAGGTCTTCCTATTTAAGGGTGTCAGGTATTTTTGAATTTATGTACAAAAATTATTTCGATAAAAAATATATTATTATTAATAATTTTATATTTTATATAAAAGTACCAATACTTAAAATCATCTTTTTATTTCATGACACATGACACACGTGTTAGATGGGAATCTTCTTTGAAACACGATTTAAGCGTTGCATATAGAAACGTCGTAACTTAAATGACAATGATTTTTCTGCTAGTGCAAATAAATTTACAGCAAATGTGTTTATAAATGAAATAAAATCATAAAAAATCTTCTTATAAGCCTTTTTTGTTTTGTAAAAATTTTGTTTATCCACCAACCCGAACTTGAGCAGAGCGATGAAATAAGCTAATTTTCTTCTCGAGAATAGAGAATTTAATTCTCAGGACACTGCTGGATAATTTTCACTTTAATACTTTCAAATAAGTTATTAAACAATTTATGTCTCTCTCCTTGTTCCATTTCCTGCTCATTAGAAAGCTTAGAATATGCATTACATTGTAAGTACACAATCTGATTAAAAAGAGTTTTTTTTTATTATAATATATTAACACAGATTTCTATTTAAAGATTTAATTGCGAAACAAAAATCATTGTATTTAAAACTAATGAATTTCATGTAAATAATTATGATTAATATTTTATAGTCTTTCACCAAATCGTTCTTTCTCATTTTGCCGTTAGTTGTAACGAAACGTAATTGACCGTTATGTATTTGCAATTAAACTCTTATTTTCTTTATCTTATTATTATGATAATCTTAACGTAATGACGATATTTTTTTACTAGATACTCCGTCTTACATAAGCGGAAGATTGGACTCGGATTTTGATATTTTATTGCAATTTGCTAAATGATTTTGCGGTACAGAAATTGTAACCAGTACTGCAAAAGGATGCGAAGACACGTGCCACGTTTGAGACGTCTTCATCTGCGATGCAAAATCCTTCTATCATCATGGAAATCATTGCAACATGTACGTACGAATTAATTCATTTAAATACTATTATTTAAATTACAAAATTTTAAGGTTATGCCTTAATACATAAGCTTAACTGCTTGTAATCCTACGGCAACTTATGTTTAATGTTTGTGTGTGTTTAAATAAATTATTATTATTATTTGTTATGGGCGTTTAAACGGTAAACTTAATAAAATTAATAATAATCTGTCTTTAGTAAATTTAAATTTGTTTCGTAAAAGTATATTTATTTTTGCCATATTCTTAAAAAAAAAAATACACAAATCTAACGGATGCTTCATGGAATTTCCGTAATTGTTTAATTTTGATACCCTTATAAATTCTTTAATAACAGCTTCCAAGTATTTAGAATATTTAAGATATTCAATGAATTATTTGTGAAAGTTTATCTTTCTTTGCTTCCTTAAATTCATTTTAATATAATTTTATGCTTTTTTAAAAGAAATAAAAAATATCACTATTTTTTTTAGTGCTCAGATTTAGAAGGTAGACGAGCTAATGCCAACTGATGGTAAGTAATCACATTTTCCCACAGATTCTGGCAAGACAGGAAGCATAAATCTCTTCTCATGGTCTTCAATATACCGTTGTCACACTAAATTCACATTTACATTATATGAATGTAAATAATTACTCGATTAGAATTAAAAACAAAATGAAAAACTTTATTTAATAAACTAACGGAACATCAATATTTGTTCCTATTCTTGTATTCCACACCATCATATTTCAAGTACGTCTCGCTCTGTAATACAAGTTCGCAAGGCGAGCTGACACAGCGATGCCTTCCCAGGTTTCTGTGTTTATTTGTTCAATATATTGAGGCGGAACGGTGAAACTGTACCCATAACCAGGCAACTCTAAGGTATAGGAAAAAGGTACGCCCACTTCCTGAAAAAAGATACACAATATATTTGTAACCTCGTATTATCACTACGCTTTTCTGAAAAATTTATGAATATGTACGTATGTATGTGTATGTATGTATATAAAATTTTCACTATTTAAACCACAGAACTCGAGGGTACTTTGATGTAAAACGTGCATAGACAATAGCTTAATTTTTATTCGAGGAATTACAAAATCAATATCCATATTGATTTAGCCAAATGTACAAATCAAATGTAGAAATTACTTCCTATAAAACAAATGAACATTATTCAATTTCATACAGAACAGTAACAGCTTGTGAATGTCCCACTGCTGGGATAAGGCCCCCTCTGCTTTTTTGAGGAGAAGGTTTTGAGCTTATTCCACCGTGGTGCTCCAATGGGGGTTGGTGGAATACACTTGTGGCAGAATTTCAGTGAAATTCGACACATGCAGGTTTCCTCACGATGTTTTCCTTCACCGACAAGCACGAGATGAATTAAAGTAACAAAAATAAGCACATGAAAATTCAGTAGTACTTGCCCGGTTTGAGCCCACGATCATCCGTTAAGACTCTCGCGTTCTTACCGCTGGGCCATCTCGGCTTTTATTTTTAATATAATGTTATTTCTGTCAACTTTATAAGGAAACGTAAATGAAGAGCCTGTAAATGGCCTGCTGGGCTTGATCTAAGCATAGGGTGGTAGCGCATAGACTACCTCGGCTCTAACAGAAATAAATAAATAATAATTTCTTACCTGTCCGTAATCCTGCGCACTTCCAGAGCTCCCATACAGAACTAAATTACTGTTTCCAATCAAATAATATGGAGCTCTAGACAGTTTCTTTGCATCTATGGCTGCTCCCATCGCAGCTGCAACATGATGTAACCGAGCGACATTAGGAGGCAGGGTTGTGTTACCGAATCCGAAAAGGAGGTAGTTTCCATGGCTATGGATATTCAGGTACAATTGCAAACGGTCTATATTTTCCAGAAGAATATCCCTGACGTATCGCGTCTCTGGCTCAGAGAATGCTACGTGGCCCGGATACACGTTGGAGCAAGGGTCAGATGAAACTCCAATGGTATTGAAGTTAACATCGAAGTTTCTGTTCCCGTCAACGCCCCAACATTCCGTGCTGACTTCTGCGTTGAACGAACGAGTACGGCGCCAAAGACGGTCCTATTGTAAAATATTTATATTAACATATATGTTACTTAATAAAAATATTATACATCTCGTCGCCTACATTGATATGATGTGCCTGAATGTTTGTTACGTTTTTTATACTGTTGAATATTAATAAGATTAGTATTGAGCTTGAAGACTATACGCTTTAGTACAACAGCCTACCAAAGGAAGTATTGAATGAAAAATCTTAATTTAAATAATATAATATCGTCTTACATAAGTTGTTAAGCAATTAGTATGTAAATTAAGATTCCGATATAAATAAACTATTATTTTTTTTTAAATATATTAAACCTTCATCTGGTACTTACATCAGTGTGGCTGTATTCATAGCCATCAGGATTGGCGATGGGCAATACAATCCAGTCGATATTTTCCAGGAGGTCTCTATCCTGATCTCTCAGATTCTCTACTAATCGGTGAATAGAATATAACGCGACAGGAACAGTCACCCACTCACGAGCGTGCAGCGTTGCGTCTAGGAAGTATATGGGTTTGCTAGCGTTGGCAAAGTTTGTGGTTGATATCTAAAAGATTATTTATGTTTTGCATGTTATTTATTTTACGTTATCTTGTAAACAATTAAAATTGTAATGTAAAAAATTATTCTAGTTAATTGGAATGAAAAATTACTAAATTCCAATCATAATTGCAATGAGAATATTCCTAAGAAGTTATATTTACCTTCAAATATTTGATAGCGCGACCTTCGAAGCTTTGTCCAGCATTCACCAACGTCACTAAGCTTGGATATTCTTTAGCCAATCTTTCCATGTACGCGTCAACCTATAATTAGTTAATATAAATTACGATTTAGTTAAGATTTATTATATATGTAACAACAATTATGTTTATGTACATATTATATTACTGGTAAAAAATATAATTTTGGTCTTCTATATAATTTTCCACATATTGCGTGTAAGATGTGAAGAGAATGAATTACAGGACGGCAATGTTTTAACATTAATATAACAAGCCAGAATAAATACAATAATATATTTTTATCATAAAAGTCAAACCGGTTTGATACGTTCGGTTTACCTTACCTCAGCATACCTCGGATAATCTTCAAACGGCATCCTATTAGTCCTACTCTGTTTCCAGTAAGATATTTGTGCGTCGTATTGCTTGAGGAATCTAAAAAATAACGTCGCTATTTTTATTAAATTAATTTATAGCAATTTACAGGTAGATTGTTTCACTAAATAAAAACCAAAAAAAGATTCAGTTATAGGGAAAGAATGTTTTTTGAGAAATTTACTACTTTAGTATAATGTTTTATACACAAATTTTATTCTTTTCGATTCAATTAAATTTTTCAATTCAATTTATTTGATTAAAACATAATATACATGTTTAGTCACTATATTTCAATCAATCAATCAATCAATCAACAGCCAATCGTTGTCCACTGCTGAACATAGGCCTCTCCCAAGGTGCGCCAAAGCTCCCTGTCCTCCGCCTTCCGCATCCAGTTGGTGCCCGCCACCTTCTTAAGGTCGTCGGTCCACCTGGCTGGAGGGCGCCCTACGCTGCGCTTGCCGATTCGCGGTCTCCACTCTAGGACTCGTCTGCTCCAACGGCTATATTTATGACATGCTAATATTTTAACTTTTTTTACTGGTGGTAGGGCTTTGTGCAAGCTCGTCTGGGTAGGTACCACCCACACATCAGATATTCTACCGCAAAACAGCAATACTTGATATTGTTGTGTTCCGGTTTGAAGGGTGAGTGAGCCAGTGTAATTACAGGCACAAGGGACATAAAATCTTAGTTCCCAAGGTTGGTGGCGCATTGGCTATAAGCGATGGTTGACATTTCTTACAATGCCAATGTCTAAGGGCGTTTGGTGACCACTTACCATCAGGTGGCCCATATGCTCGTCCACCTTCCTATTCTATATAAAAATAACTTAAGTTATAAATTAAATTTATTTTAATTTAATTAAAACAAGGCTTTTCATTACATTATATTTCATTTCATTTGATTTCATTATAAGGGTACAAGTCACAATATACATTTTGCCATTCAATTATAAGCCTTTTTAAGTCTTGGGCGTCATTTAAATCCATTGTATGTAAGAGGTATTTCGTATATTAAGATTTTGTTTACTCACACAGCCACATCAGCATGACGGAGTTGGTGATTTATACCATTTTGATCTAATGTGTTCAAGAATTTAACTCTATCTTCAGGTGATACCATGACCAATGCATCTCGGAGTTCCGGTGCGCCATGGTCCCATAAATCAACGTTTAATTCTACTTGCAGATTCAAGAGAACCAGCTGGTCTGATCGATCACGAAGATTTACGGCATAGACTGAATATCTGGAAAATTGAATGGAAATCATAGAAAGAACATTAGAGCAGTCAGGGGTGAGGGTGGAAAATGAAAGAATTCTCAATTACTGAACTGACTGATATTATATTGTATCTTATGACCACGTGTCACACTCCGTATAGCGGGTATCTCCATCTTAAATATAGTTAAAGATTTTCTATTTATAAAGAAACCAGTGAAAATGTTAACATGTTACTTATTCTTCTCATATTCAATATCTCATCACACACCACCGTGATAATTCAGTTAGAAAAAGTGAATCTCTATTGAAAATGGCGAATTCAAATCCAGTCAGTCAGGACATGGATATTTCGTGAGCGTGATTTGTGTCTGTTTACTTCGTTCTCGAGTCAATTGAAATTCTGTGATGTGTCCACCAACCCGCGTTGGATCAGCTCGGTGGTATTAGCTCCGAAACTTCTTCTAATTTACAACTTGTTACTTACATTAATTATACAACTATTTGATATTTGAGAATACATACCCTGAATAAGCCTCATTACTTCCCGCTGGAATCGCATTCGCAAAAGCGAAAGCACACATCAGTACCATTAAGGTATTCATTTTCACTAATACTGCGCCCAAATACCCAGACAGGTTATCTTTGAACGTGTAAAAAATGTATTGTTATGATTATTATAATCTAATCGGATTTATAATTTTATAACGCCATGTAGATATATCTATTCTTACTTAGATAAAACTAAACGAGACATTAAAATATCAAATATCATCGATTACTCTATTCGAATAATCCCCGTAAATGTCACTGTTGTTTCCGATAGGATATTAGCCAATATTATGAAAGACACATGGGACGTAACATTTTAGGTCGGATAAACCGTATTGGCTGTGTAACATGTTTAATCACAGGCTAGTTGCTCGAGGTACGCTAGGGATTGTATTGGATTCAACTCGTGACAAATTTTCCTCACAAAACACTTTCTTACTTACTTACTAACTAAAAATTGTTTGAGAAATATAATTCGCGTGTGACAGAATAAATTAAACTTAATGAAATATAAAAGTACCCTCACATTATACGTTTGTATAGGTTCTCATTTCAAATATTTATAACCCTTTATTTAGGGGTGAGGAGTTCAGATAAAGAAATCATAGATTTAAATATTCCATGTGGTTTACTAAAAGCTTACTAAAAGCTCTATATATTACGCATCACAAATAGTTCTTGATTAATTTATCACATCATATCATGGCAGTTGCTCCGGGTCCTGCTTGGCACAGAGGTTGTCCATTGTGGTACAGCGTGAAAACGCGGCATGCATTATGGACAGTTTTGCGTCGGGTGGGAATCGGAAGGTACTATTTTAAATTTGATTAAAAAAAAATTACCGTAGTTAAAAAAAAAATATCATTATCTGTAATACAATACTATTATACTAAACTAATTATAACTTTAATTTAATTCCATAAACTAGCCATTAGACCAATGAGACAATCATGAATATCAATATTAGGAATATCAATCATCATATCTAATCATTAAAAGTAGTAAATTGTCTATGGTTTCATCTTAGTATCTTTGATTAAATTTGTATTGGCAGAACACCACAAGATTATCTCTGTCATAATTAACACGTAATTTTTTTTTTTTTATATAAACAAGACAAAAGAATTATAGTTGTAATAATGCACAATAAAATAAACACATATTTATTACAATACAAACACAAACGGTTTCAAATAACTTTTCACTGTTTCGTAAAAAACTTTACGTTATTGAAGCAGAGTAAAATATTAGCATTGGCTAGCTCTTTTTTAAATGTTTAGTACTCTCCATTATGAATAATACGTAAAAATTGTACAAAGGGTAATTTGATTTTCGTCTCGAAATTCATTTTTTATTCTTTTAAAATACAGTGTATCAGCTTTTGCTGTCTTTTTGAAATATTTAGCTTTTAATTACACGTTCGGACTGTTTTTTTATAAAATAGGAAGGTGGATGAGCAGATGACTAGATGGTAACACTCTGATGGTAAATATTTAATATATATAAGAAATCCTACTGGTGGTAGGGCTTTGTGCAAGCTCGTCTGGGTAGGTACCACCCACTCATCAGATATTCTACCGCAAAACAGCAATACTTGGTATTGTTGTGTTCCGGTTTGAAGGGTGAGTGAGCCAGTGTAATTACAGGCACAAGGGACATAAAATCTTAGTTCCCAAGGTTGGTGGCGCATTGGATATGTAAGCGATGGTTGACATTTCTTACAATGCTAATGTCTAAGAGCGTTGGTGACCACTTACCATCAGGTGGCCCATATGCTCGTCCGCCTTCCTATACTATAAAAAAAAAAAAAAATATTAATAATTCCTTACATCGTCTATGCGCCACCTTGGGAACTATGTATTTACACTGACTCACTCACCCTTTAAACTGGAACACAATAACATTAAGAATAGCTGTTTGGCGGTTGAATCTATAACGAACCTACTCAGCAGGCTTGCACGAAGGCCTACCACCAAAGTACCTAACTCTAGGTAAGTGACGTATATAAATTGAGAAAATATCCATGAATGTGTGAGTGAATTCATTTCAATTCAAGCAAATACAAAATAATTTGAATCTTATGTATATAGTTATTATCATTTTACGACAATAATGATCTTTCATTTGCGTGAAGTGTGGTTTTCACAATAATAGCGTAAATCATAATATATTTACAATAACAGATTAATTCACTAAAACCACATTTAAAATTAAGTCTTACTCACAGTCATTAAATTGTTTTGCGATAGAGTATTAGCAGTTAAACATTTAATTCGGCACCAATTTAAAAAAACTAAAATTAAAAGCACAAGTTATTTATGTAATTTCTGTACATTTTGTAAAATGTTCTTTATGTGAAACATATAAATAGATCAGCTTACTGTCCATTTTAATATAAATGCTAACTTTATAGTGAGCAATACGTTTTCACTAATGATTGCTTTACGAGTGACACAGGAATAGCGCTATTTGCTATGAATATTATTGATGTAATTTCTGTGATTTATCTGTAGCATTTATGATGCTTGAAATGCTTTTGTATTTGTATTGCCTTACGTATTTTCGTATAGGTTGAACAAATACTTAAATGAAATTAATTAACAAAAATTACAAATGAAATATACTCCATTCCTAACATTACCTATCCGCCACCGACCTTGAAGGAATCGAAGAAGTCTACCGCATTGTTAAGAAATCGAAATCGCACACCAAGGCACGCGTGAACAAAACTACACTCTTTACTTTAATTACTTTTAAGGCATTTTCAACTGCAAACTTTCTGGCTTGTCTCTTCTCGTCTTGCGTAAAAAGCTTAGGGCCTATTTCATTACACTGTTTCCGTGGGGGTTCGTGGATAAACAAGTGGCATAATATTAATCGACACAAGCTGGTTTAATCACAATTTTTCCTTCATCACTAAGTAAAGTGAAACTAACGTGTTATAAGCTAATGGTCAGCTCGCTCAACAGGATGATAAATAATTTTGCAGGATTTACCCCGCTTGATGCAAGGAAAAAGCTTTTGCTGTTGATTGCCCGCATTGTGGGTTCCCCGATACCATATATATGTTTGATACGCTAAATAAGATGGACGAGCTTAACAAACACGTTACGTGCTCAGTCAGCTCTTATCTCATCTACGGATTTCAACGTGGTGGACCAACTTTCCTCCGTCAGGACCACTCAGAAGTCTTTCTTTTTTAAATTCCAAAAATTATCTCACAACGCAACCAGATAAAAGTAAGAAACTTAAAATTATGTCATTCATTAAAAAAGGTCAGTGGTAAGGGCTTTAAGTCTTCAAGAAATTTTAAGTTCATTTCCGGAATTACTCAAAGGCGAGAGACATTGCCTCCGGACAGAACTTGAATTTCTACTAAAAGTTTTACTTTGACTGACAAAAGTAAATGAAATTTAAAATATGTTTTAATTTACTTTCCTGCTCACCTCTTTTGAATGCGCCATTCCGAATGCTATGATTATTTATAATTAATAATAAGGTCTGCCACATGAACGAATCGTTATCCTTGCTCTCCATAACTCACGCATATTTAAGGTAAAATCTTTTTTCGAAAGTGGGACACAAACAGGTAGGAGGCTCTACTAATAAAAATGGACATCTGCAACACCGGGTGGCTTGCAGCTATGTTGCAAGCTTTTAAAGAATGAGTAATTCTCTTTTCTTTGAATTTATATATATATATATAGCGCAATATAATATAATATATATATATATATATATATATATATATATATTATATTGCGCTTCTTGATGAAAATAAATAAATACACAACAATTTGTTTTAAGATTTAAGATAAATGTTAAAATCATTATTTATTGGGCAAGACATATTTGAAACTAGAAAATGTGTGATAAAACTTTATTTCAAATAAATATAAGGAAACACTGTAGTTTTCTTATTAACCTGTTGTATTCCTCAAACTTTTTTCAGCTACGACTTCTCGCTCTATAATACAAGTTTGCGAGGCGAGCTGATGCGACGATGCCTTCCCAGGTTTCTGTATTTATCTGATTGATGTATTGGGGAGGTACCCGGAAATCATACTCATACCCAGCCATCTCCAGAGTATAAGAGAAAGGTACGCCTACAGCCTAGAAACAAAATATGTTCAGTTGAGTATTTCTGAAACTATTGTAATCTGAAATGATTACTGAATGCGTAATCATACATTATGTTGCAAACATAAATTTAATGCTCACCTTATTTTACTACAAATTCGTGGATTTTTAAACGTGTCGGTTTTTTCAAGATTTCAATCAATTGAATTTGAACGCAACTAAACAATGTTAAGAAAACTTAGAATGCCCGTAGATAATACATACCTGTGCATAATCCTGTGAACTACCAGAGCATTCGTACATCAGTAAATTGCTGTTTCCAATTAAATAAAAAGGGGCTTTATCGAGTTTCTTTGCATCGATAGCTGCTCCCATCGCTGCGCCGACTTGGTGTAACTGAACTACATTTTGCGGCAAGGATGTATTACCGTATCCGAAGACAACGTAGTTTCCAAAACTATGAACGTTGAGATACAATTGCATACGGTCTATGTTTTCTAGGATAACATCTCTGATGTATCGCGCCTCTAGTTCAGAAAATGCTTCATGGCCTGGATAGATGTCAGAGCAAGGATTTGATGAGACGCCAAGAGTATTGAAGTTGATGTCGAAATTTCTGTTGGCATCAACACCCCAACACTCCGTGCTGATAGTTGCGTTGAACGATCGAGTACGGCGCCACAGACGTGCCTACATTTCAAATATATATATGTTATTTTTATTTATACTTTTATTGTACACCACAACGATAAAAAATCACACAAAACAACCTAATTATGAGTAGCATATAACTGTGGTGACCTTATCGCTTCATATCACTTCCAGGCAACCAACGGTAATGGATTACTCATTGAATATGAGGTAAGTAGATGGTGCTTATTATCATAATAATAAATAAAATAAAATAAATCAATAACAATAACAAACTAATAAATAAATGCCAATAAAATATAAAAAAAAAACTTAAACATGTTTCGCCCCCATAAACTGATTCAAAAGATAATATAATATAATTAGCCGTTGACATTTTAAGCAAAGAATCGTGTGGACCAGTTGCTCCCTCCTGTTTTGCGTGATGAAAGGACAAACCAAAGATACTTTCACGTTTATATTATTACCGGACATTTTACCAAGAACTTTAAGCAATACTCACATCAGTATGGCTGTATTCATAGCCATCAGGGTTGACCATGGGCATTATAATCCAATCGATGTTCTCTAGGAGGTCTCTATCCTGATCCCTCAGGTTCTCTACTAGCCGGTGTATAGTATACAAAGCGAAG
The DNA here is from genome assembly GCF_905147045.1 of Nymphalis io. Taxonomy (NCBI): domain Eukaryota; kingdom Metazoa; phylum Arthropoda; class Insecta; order Lepidoptera; family Nymphalidae; genus Nymphalis; species Nymphalis io. The sequence continues at coordinate 464,155 of NC_065905.1, forward strand.
GGAACAATCACCCATTCTCTTGCATGCATTGTAGAATCTATGAAATATACCGGTTTGCTTGGGTCGGCGAAATTTGTGGTTGATATCTTAAAAAGAATGAAAAATCGCAGTTTTATTTAAATAAAATTAGAACTTCGTCTAAAAATCATTAACTAATACAAAAACATTACATACGAATGCATTAGTTTAAGTCGAACTTTCTAAGAACAGCCAAAATTATATCAAAATTCTTATTCAATATAGAAGAATTACAGGTTCTTATCGATGGTCAAGAATCTCGGAAAGTTATAGTATAAGTAAGCGGACTGACAAATAAGCCACCTTATAGTAATTAATAGTCACCATCGTAGACATTGAAAATGTAAGAAATATTAACCATATCTTAGATCGCCAATGCGCCACCAACCTTGGGAACTAAGATGTAATGCCCATTGTGCCTGTAGTTACACTGTCTCAAGTCAAGGTAGAATGTCTGATAAGTGTAGTACCTAGCCAGGCGGGCTCGCACAAAGCCCTACCATGTAGTTCAATCACTCAATACTATTTACCTTCAAGTACTTGACGGCTCGACCTTCGAAGCTGGGTCCAGCGTTCACCAGAGTCACTAAATTTGGATATTCTCTAGCTATTTTTTCCATATATGCATCAACCTATATAACAATAGACCAACCTATATAAATATGCATCAATATATATAATCAATAAAACACAATTTAATATTAAATAAGACTTATTTAATGATAAGATGATAACGTTTATTACAAATGAATAGCTTTTAAAATTGCCCGCTCCGCTGCTACTGCAATAATAAAATACGTGAGCGAAGAAATGTGAAACAATTTTTTGCCAATAATTACATTGTTGAATTTATTTGAAGTACTGATAAAAAACATTACGATATTAACAAGTCTTAATAAGTACATTATTAATTTTTTAATAATAATATATATATTATATTTAGTTTTAATAATATTTTTATACAAATATATTCGTATAATAAGATTTTAAGATCTGAAAAAAGACCAATACCTTTTTCTATGAGAGCTTTTAATTTTCCAATACATACATTATATTTAAAAAAAGAACACATTACCTCAGCATATCTCGGGTAGTCTTCAAACGGCATCCTATTAGTCCTACTCTGTTTCCAACTAGATACTTGTGTGTCGTATTCTTTGAGAGATCTAGAAAACAATGTATTACTTTAAGCTTTGCCCGCTCTAATCCTCTTAGAGCTGTATGACTGTTATCAAAATTATTAATAAGACTTTATTTGACACAAATATAAGAGGATAAGTAAAGATTACAGAATTTAAGATCTCTCGAGACTGAGTCTTGTTGGAAATATATTACTACATCGTCTTCTTAAAATACGTAATATCAAATTCGACTTTCGCTTGGGACAAACTCAAATCTCTCTGGTTATATAAATTGATAAGGTGATATTTGTTTATTTATAGTGTTTTTATTAGGAATATATTCTAAATAATATTCTAAATAATAATTTGAACACATGAATCGGCGAGCACTACTAAATTTTCATATGCTTAATTTGTGCTTATAATGCATTATTCGTTCTGCTTTAAACATTGCAAAGGAACCTGTACGCCACAAAGGTTTTTTTTTGTAACCTGTGTAATTTATTCAATAATTGTTATTTTTTACATGCTATGGATAGCTTGTTTATAATATACTTAAAAAACAATATGCCTCTTTAACATTTCTATGTTTTTTTTGTAATAATGGCAAGGTTTTGTCCAGCTAAGCATCATTTTTGTTAATGTTCCTATTTTCAAATAACTCAAAATTTTTTGCTCAGGAAATAATTAAAAAGTCCCATAGGTATCGCAACAGATAATCTTCTAAGCTGATGTTGAATTTTCCTTAACAAAAATGAAATGTAGTCTATTGAGTTTTGGAATAGTCGTTTTTATTAACAATGAATTACGGTCGAATTTTGACCACAGTCTCATAATCAAACATAGTATATTTTTGCCAGCATTTCAAATATAAATCAGACATTCTAAATTCTTATAAGACTAAATGAGTCATATAGTCTGCTATGAAATGGATATAAAATGTCGGTCCGCCGGTCCTATATGAGGTGTGAATGAAGAGCCAGCTATAAAGCTCCCAAGGCTACACTCGTTTATGGCGGAGCAGACGCTGAAGATAACATAAACGGTAGGGCTTAGTTGCGATAAACGGAAATCTCTTGAAAAATGTTGACTGATACAAAGTGGTCACTCTGCCAAAAGGTTTTGTATAAAACAATATTTATAACATATTTATTTATATTACAAATACAAAATTCTGTACTCAAAATATTCTTAACTAACTACCCTTCCCCGGCTTCGCACAAGTAAAATAAGGGTAAATAAAACGTTCCCACCGTAATACATATAACTGTATTGGTTTAAGCAGCACACGCCAGTAATACTCCCGGTTGATATTTTTTCTTCTACTATCTTTGTCATATTCCAACCAATGTACACAAAACTTGACTGCCTCGTTGTTCTAGTGGCAAGATATAAGGCCGATGACCCTGAGGTCCTGGGTTCAATTCTCAGGTCGAGTCAATAAAAAGTTTTTGGGTTTTTCTGTCAGAAATTTCTCAGCGGCAGCCCGGGGTCTGGGCGTTGGAAGTCTGTCCACTCCCGTGCCTCGGAAAGCACGTAAAACCGCATGAAAATCCATTTGGTACCTAGTTTTTGAGTTTATCGCTGTCCGACAGACAAACAGAGGCGCGGCTGGGTGATTTTATTTTATTATTTATAGTCAATTAAAACTTACAACAATTTAAAGTTACGTAACCCAACGCAACGTACATATTTGGTTACCTTTATTTAAGGCACATAATTAATTAGGTAATTATGATTATGTCTAATACAAATTTAACGCGAGTAATATTGCTAGGCTTAATACGTCATTATATATAAATGGAGTGCTATTTATTAACACTAACCTAAGCTACTCGATCGATACCAAAATGGATGATTGATTTGGTTTTATCGTGGACAAATTTTTGATTGTATTTTGATAATTTTTAATTATATTTATGATATTATTATTTAACAATTCATTTTTTATGAATATCTAGAGTTATACAATTGATATATAATATAGACATCGAGAGAGTTTTATTGAAAGCAATTCATTATCAGCGATATCATATTATACTATAAGTAATAACTATTTTGAGAATGTTTTGGAATTCTCTCTCTACGGATAATATGAGTTGTTTTATTTCCGTTAATATTGTTGGATTATTTCATGTTTAATAAAAAACATGTGATTAAAACTACAAAGCAAAGCTTGTTTAATATAATAATAAAATAACTAAGTATGATACATCACTTACGATGCCACGTCAGCTAGGTGGAGGTAGTGATTCATGCCATTTTTGTCCAACGTGGCCAAAAATTCACGCTTATTTTCTTGTGAGACCATGACCAGTGCGTCTCGAAGTTCTGGTGCTCCATGGTTCCATACATCTATATTTAAGTCTTCTTCGAGTTTGTGAAGAACTATCTGGTCTGCTTGATCACGAAGACGAACGCCGTGTACTGAATACCTATTGGACAATAAAAAAACATGTAGGTCATTACCGGTACTTATCATTCTTTTGGAACTACCTTATAAAATTTATGTAATATGATATATATAATAATGATACAGACTGTACAAGGTTAAGTATTTATTACGTTTCAACACTCTTTTGTTTACTACGTTGTAAAGTTTCAAAATAACATCGAGCCCCCACTTTCTTGCAAGTACGCGTCATTATTAATGTATCCATATTTTATTTACATTGTTTTAATAAGCAAAACTATAATTAAATTTGCCAAGAAGACAGAAACGAAATGAGCAACTTTAAGGAAAATTTCTTTTACACACAGCCCCGGACTTAGGATTTATGTAACAGCTTTTAGAAATGAGCCTTTAAAATGTTAGCAGCATTTTTGAAGGAGAGAAAGGTAAATTGGGCACAAAAGTACTGTTCCTTACACCATCAATGTCCCATATACCATGGTCTAAGGTGCTAGGTCCCTTGTGCCTGTAAGAATACAATTAAAATCGGAACCTACAATTTAAATCGGAACAGCGCCAATCAAATCAATATATGCTTTATTAATGTAGACTTTTACCAGCAGTTTTAACCGTCAAATCAGAGTACAGATTAAATTCAAAGATACCACTAGTTAGAAATGTATATTCTATAGAGAAGAAGCTGCAAGAAACTCAGTAGTTACTTCTTTTTCACCTGACTTGCACAGAAGCCCTAACATCCTATTCAAAAAATCGTTTACAAAAACCAATAATAACGAAGGCACACATACCCATGATATATGTCATGATTTCCTGCTGTCACTGTATACACAAACACCAAAACAAACGACAGTACTATTTGGCTGGTCATTCTGATTAAAACTGCGTCCAAATATCATAGTTTGGACATTTTATCATCACAAATATCATTATATCATTAATTTTTAAAATCTTTATCTGATATTTATTATCATTATGTGTTTATCAATACATTTACATTTTATTACTATTCAAGATATGAAATTACTGTCAATAATGACGATAAGTCTTTCCGATTTTTCATTTTGCGTTAACATCGCTCACTTAGGTCTCGTAAATACAAAACTAATTTATGGTAGGGCTCCGTGCTAGCACGTCTTGTTGGATACCACCCATTTATCATATATTCTACCGCCAAGCAGCAATGATTAGTAAATTGGTATATCCTGGTTGCAAGGGTGAGTAAGCCAGTGTAAATGTAGGCGGAAAGGATATATAACATTTTAGTTTCCAACGTTGTTCTCGCATTGGTGATGGTTTATAGTTCTTACACTACAAATGTCTATGGACGGTAGTAACCACTGACCATCTATCATATTTATCAGTTCGCCTACCTATTTCAAATAATTAAAAAAACCTACTAACACCAAATCACTACCAAATAGTGAATGAAATTTTGTACCAAACTCATTATCTTGTTATCATATTTTATTAAAATAATAACAATATTTGAATTGGGACTTCCTTGTGCTAGATAAAGCATTCATGGAATTAAATCATGAGAACGCAACGTTTTTATATATAAATTTTGATTGAAACGAGTCTTTTTATAGTAAATATTGTTCTTGGTATCAGTTGTATGTACAAATAATGGTGATTACTTCACATTAGTTTATCCAATTGTACGTTTGCTTTTTTGCTATAATTTTATTTTTCTTTTATCTTATTAAATTGTACTTTATTGCTTTCGGAAGTTCAATTCCGGCCAGCAGGAATAGTGATTTGACGACTTAAGCCTCTGAATCTGTCTAAATTTAGTTCTTTATTATTTAAATTTAAGTACAAGTATGTTATTTTATAAGATATATTTTATATGGGACTTTGTTGTCTGAATTCAATAAAACACGCAGCCGTGACGAGAGAATCGTAAGAAAACCAAAAACCAAATATGGAGTAAAATAAATAAAAACACGGTATCGTAAATAAGGTTTCGATTTAACAAAAAAATTTGATCTTTGATAAATATAGTAATATATTACATTATATACGTAGAAATTTAAATATAAATTGCTCAAACAACTTCTATTGAATAAAAGAGTGTTTTGGCGAGGAATTTTCAAAATAGAACGAAGAATTTTCAATCAATCTATCTTCAAATATTTTCTTCTTATTATTATTATATACGAAACAGTGGTATAGAATAGTAGTATAGTAGTATACGCACCACGCATACACAAGAGAGAGTGGCGGCGGAGAGAGAACGTGAAGGAATATGCGAGCGTCATGCCGTTTGCCGCCACGGCGTACGAAACGTGCCAGTTGATGTTTCACACAAAAAATACAATTATACACGAATTACAGCTTTATTGTATGCATTTTTCTAATTAGGTAAACACAGAGTATATTGGTAAACTTACAGTAACGTCCCATTCCGGTTCAGACGTATATTACACTTGGCGCCTATCCTAAGTAATACTCTGTAATACCGTAACACTATTACGAGTATTTATTCTTTACAGAATTAAGCCAAGTGCTTACACTATTTAAAAAAAAAAAGAAAAATATATATCGACTTAATTTTATTTCTATCTATCTATCTTAATTTTACCTAGAACTTATCTTTATATTACATGTATAGAAATCTTATAAATACCTTTTGGCCCAGAAGCCCTGGTCAGTAGTCACATCTGCGTGGAAAATCACAACACTGAAAATATGTTTTTAATTATTATATGGACAATAAGTAGCAAAGTATGTTTACTGGTGGTAGGGTTTGTGCAAGCTTGTCTGGGTACTTATCATATATTCTACCGCAAGCAGCAGTACTTGGTATTGTTGTGTTCCGGTTTGAAGGGCGAGTGAGCCAGTGTTATTACAGGCACAAGGGACATAAAATCTTAGTTCCCAATGTTGGTAGCGCATTGGCGATGTAAGCGACGGTTACCATATCTTACAATGCCAATGTATATGGGCGTTAGTGACCACTTACCATCAAGTGGCCCATATGCTCGTCCGCCTACCTATACTATTTAAAAAAATGTAGTGTATAATAATGCAGCTTAGTTAATATAACATAGTAGAACAAATATTTACCAGAATACCAAAAAATTCTAGTGAATTCCAACTTTGGTATAGCTTTACCGTGACTGATTAAAGTAACTTAGTAAAATATTAAAAATGTAAAAAAAAACGTATTAATGTAAAAACGTAGTAATGTTTCAGTTTCACAAAAACACTGTGTAGAGAAATCATAAATATAACCTTGAAATCATGTATGACATCATAGCCAGGGAAAATTATTAAAAAAGAAACGATGTTACTGTGCATTTCTAATTTATAAGAACATGAGTGCCAAATATCACGTGTGTCTCCAGTCTTATCAGACTAATTTGTCGTGAGCCCACACTCTGAGTTATGGCAGCGTTACACCCGACACTATTAGCTCCACGTCGTTTCAGGAACCCTTTATCAATATTAGGTTTTATAAGAACTATATTTCGTACACACTCTAGTTAATTAGGCATCGTTTATGTGTTGAAATGGCCCGGTGTTTATAACACGTAACTTAATCAAAGATTGAGGGTCCAAATCTTGGCAATTATTACTGATTTTTCTTGTTTTAATTCATCTCGCGCCCCTGAGGAAACTCAAAGTTTCCATTAAAATTATCCATAAATCCACATTGCATAGCATTGTGTATTAAGCGTCAATCTTTCTTTCCTCAAGAGAAGAACAAGCTGTTGAACTTGGAACAAATTAAAATGGACAGGACATATTAAAATTATAGCAAGACTGCCTCGTTGGTCTAGTGGCTACATATAAGGCCGCAGACCCGCAGGCCGCAGGTCCTTGGTTCAAATCCTTAGGCCAATAAAAAGTTATTGAATTTTATGTCAAAAATTTACAGTAGCAGCCCGGAGTCTGGAAATTGGCCTCGGAAAGCACGTAAAGCCGTTGGTCCTGCGCCTGAACTCTTTCCGGTCGTATCGAATTACCGTCCCATCGGATTATGAGTTTAAGAATAGAGAGTGCACCTGTGTTTGCGCACACACTTGTGCACTAGAATATCTCCTGCGCAGTTGGCTAATCTCTCTTGAGATGTGTGAAATAAACTTTTTTTTCTACATTAATATTGTCACGTAGTTGCCTCTATTTATTTTTCATTTTCTATTTTGTTTTTCTAATATAAATAAGTAATATATTAATATTCTATACGTAGGAATTTAAAATTTAAATTTCTCAAGCAGCTTCTATGGAATACAAAGAGTGTTTTGGCGAGGAATTTTCAAAATAGAATGAAGAATTTTCTATCAATCTATCTTCAATAGATTTCCCGACTTCAACCATTTTTCACGTCACGCAGACCGGATTCAAATAAATTACTTTAAAAATATTTTTCTAAGATATAAATTCGACTAAAACTGCTTAATAATGATGATATTAGTCAATATTAATTGAACGTTTTTTGATTTAAAATAATGTACAATTGAGCGTATTTTCTTTTATTTCACTAGAAAAACGTATTTACGTGTTTCCCTCACTAAAAACCAGCGATTTCCACACAGTCTCTTGGGAGGGCGTCACGGTATAGCTTGCGTGCCTAACACTTTTTTTTTAACGTTGGAAAAACGCATTATGCGTTTCCCCCTCGGGAAAAGGGGTATGTGGGGCTCAACGGTGTCCAAAGCGTTGAGTGTGCCCCGAATATCAGAATACCCACTAAAAAACCAGCGGTACTCTTTCCATCTTAACGAGGTGCGCCACGGGATCGCTTGCGCATGCTACCGTGACGCTCGTGCCTAACACCTGACCCAAACCCCCTTACACGCGGACGATCACTAGTATCATACAATATTAAAATAGTATGTGTATCACTTTGTGCAAGTCTGCCTGGATTAAAACACCACTCAATAGTTATCCACCTCCGTTCACAAAGGCGAAGCCGCAGATGAAAACTAATTTATAAACAAACTTAACTTCCAATTATCAAATAACAGATCCAAATAAAATAACCAAACAAAAACATCCGTGTTTTTCAGAAAGGAGTCAACAAACTGCCTTAAAATCATAACCTTTTCGTTCATTCAAAACCGCATTTATCAACATGTTTACATAAAAGTTTACAATTCAAATATTTGTCACAATAAACAGAGCTGATTCAACTTCCACGAACTTATGTCGTGAAAGTTAAATACATTCTGATGGAACTTTTCACGTTCGACAGAAATATCGGAGTCCTATAAATATCGGAGTTGGTAGCGAAGTTGGGAGTGATAAGAATACATTAGTTCGTTTCGCGACAGATAATAATGTATTTTTCAATTTTACGTTCGAAAAGTTGAACAACAAAGTTTTGTTTTTGTTCAGCTTATTGAAATATCTCGTGACTTTTAACTGTGTAATGAGCAGCGTACCCTACGATACCTGATTATAACTATTATTGTTTTAATCGCTTCTGTACTTGTTCTTATATTAAAGCTATATTTTTCTATATGATGATGATGTTGTCCTTTTGAGCGATTTCAGCCACGGCGGCAAGTCTCAAGGGAAATTAGTCAAATGCGTAGGACATAATTATTACAGTGCACAAGTGTGTGCGCAAACACAGGTACACTCTCTATTCCCTAATTCTCATAATCCGATGGAACGACAACCCGACATGACCGGAAAGAGTTCAGGTGCGAGATCAGGTTTTACGTGCTTTCCGAAGCTCGGGAATGTAAACACTTCCAGCTTCCAGACTCCGGGCTGTTACTGAGAATGTTCGGCAGAAAGCCTCAATTTTTTTTTTTTTGGCCTATGTCTTATATTTAGCCACGAAAGTAACGAGGCAGTCATCGATACGAAGGATGAATTAGTCAGTGTAATAAAAACCACAAAATATATAACATAGAGACACCAAAGTCAGTGCGTCGCATCTTCTCAATGGACATTGGAACTATAAAAAATACCGAACACTTCATAGGACGTTGATAGACCGAACTATAGGTCTTCGATGTTAATTATCTTTAATTACACTGTCATACCGACCATATATGTAGATCGAAACGAAGCAGTACAAAATATTGCTGTTAACGGTAGATAAACTGCTACAATTTTAAACCCAACGTATTAACGTTAAAAGAAGTTTACACATACAATATGTATGTAATGGCAGGCGCTTTAAGAACTATTATTTAACTTGAAATATTTGTTTGTTTAAAAAATAAAGGTAATTAATTATCTTAGAATTATACCAAAACAATTTAATTAGTTTTAATATCAATTACCGAAAAAAGATCAGCTAGACCCGACTCAATGTCCACTGAGCCTCACGATCACTAAACATGGGTCATGTTAATGAAAGAAGCGGAAACAATATATATTTCTTTCTTTAGCTTTGTTTTTGTAGAACTGAAGGCCTTATTTATAAACATTGTTTAGCGAGTGATGTTAGTAGTTAATAGTAGTAGTTAACAATGTTGTGTCTTCTTTCGCATGTCAAATCAATAATGCCAGAAAAAATAGATCAATATTTAACAGTTTGTGCCACTGGGCTGCTTGTTTTCTGTTATTTTTTTTATTGTATTAGGTAGACGGACAGAAAATGGAACACATGTGGGGATGTTGACACCAAAGCCCTTATACATGGGCGATTTAGGAAATATCAACCATTTTGTACATCATCAACGATCCACCTTCGGAAGTAATATATTGTGTCTCTTGTGCCTGTAGTTACACTGGCTCACTCACTCTTCAAACTATAACATAACAATACTAAATATTGCTTTGTTTATTCAATACTTTTTTATTTTTATTTTGTTTTTATACTTACAATATGATTCTATTTGGAAACTTAATAATACAGAGCAATTGAAAATAGGAGGTTCGTCTACTACCTTTGTCGTTTCCCGCCCTCACTTACAAATGCGAGCACTTCTCAACGTGATCCGTAGCGTTCAAATAAATTGTCACAATAATCTCGCTATACGATACGATCGAGATCTTACAGCGAGATGTTCAAGGATTGACAATTATTAAACTTTTAGATGAGTACATGTTTTTTTGTGACACCGTTTAATATAAAAGGCATCAAAGTCCGCTTTATTAAAAATAGATATGCAAATATGCAATGTATATAATTATGAATATATATAATATTTGCCAAATGCTTGAATTGACTTAAATAAAATATGTGTAATTTTAGCTTTATAGGTTGAATTTCTAAAAATCCTTTCTTATCGGTTGTCTAAGTCAATAAACATCGTATCCTCTAGATAAAAACTAAATATATATAATATTATATCTAACCTGAAGCCGAGATGGCCCAGTGGTAAGAACGCGTGAATCTTAACCGATGATCGTGGGTTCAAACCCGGGCAAGCACTACTGAATTTTCATGTGCTTAATTTGTGATTATAATTCATCTCGTGCTTTACGGTGAAGGTAAACATCGTGAGGAAACCTGCATGTGTCTAATTTCACTGAAGTTCTGCCACATGTGAATTCTACCAACCCGCATTGGAGCAGCGTGGTGGAATAAGCTCCAAACCTTCTCCTCAAAAAGAGGAGAGGAGGCCTTTAGCCCAGCAGTGGGACATTCACAGGCTGTTACGGATACGGATATCTAACCTGTTGACCGTTGAGGAGTTCTTTCGTCTTTAGCTTTTTTTAATTTTGATAGAAGAATCAGCTTAAGCTTATCATAAATATGCATTGTCATCGGAACTCGACCAACAGAATATAAATTGGTTCTAAATCAGCTTGCAAGATATGACTCAACATAATAACAAACATTACAAATTAAATAAAAACTAGTAGAAATAATGCATTAAAGTCATCATTCATAGAAATTCCATCTAAATACAAAATCTATTGGAAATAAATTTACTTCGCATTAATCAATTTTAGTGAAAGCAATCTATATGTTAATGTTTAAATCTCAGAAAAAGTAGGAATTAATCTGGACTTTCTGCGACGCTTTTAATTCAATTGCATGCGTCACTTGAACTGTTTGTGTTTTAATTAACTAAAGGGTGGTGGGCTTTTGTCACCCGTCTGAGTAAAAACCACCCACTCGCCACAAGTTCTACCTCATATAGCAATAGTATTGTTGTGTTCTGATTTGAATGAGCCAGTATAATAACAGGGACATAACATTTTAGTTCCCAATTTTTGTGGCGCATTGGCTGTGTAAAGGATGGTTAATATTTCTTACAGTGCCATTCTTATAAACAGTGAACCTTACAAGCAATAAATTTTTAATTCTACGTCCACCTTACCTTACCTTTGTTAAACGAATGCATAAGTTTTTTTTTCTCTGTATTTTTAACTTTTGACCTATTTGGTTAAGATGCTTACTCGTCCAAAAAGAATGACCAGGTGGCAGTGCACTCAAGGTCACTCAATAAAATTTTTTTTTGCACTACGTACACGTTATTACTTTCTTTTATTAGTTTAATATGAGAGTAATATATCAATCATATCATGTTAGTAGTTTTTGCATAAAACTGGCAACAAAACAAACTAAAAAAGTTACGTCCTTTTAATATTAGTATGGTATATAGGTATAATTGGACAAGTATATAACGTGATTACCGCCGTGGAGTACCGGCTTAGAATAGTACTCCCCCAATCTCATCCCGTGGGTGTCGTAAGAGGCGACTGAGGGACGGGGAAAAGGGGGGATGGGCAGCAGCGTCCCCCCTCCCATAAACATCTTACCCCCTACTGCGCTCGCCAACACGCCTGCCCAGCGCGGCGAGTATGGGCAAACCACCTCCCTAAATGGCAGATGCGCCCAAAAAAAGGCCCCCAGTTACCGGCAAGCCCGCTAGGCCCGACCAAGGTAGCGGTCGCGGTATCGGCAGGGCAGGGGGTGCTAAGAATCACCGGTTCACGGCAGGCTACCGTATAAAACGACTGAAAATGGCAACGTATAATGGACGCTCGATGAGGCTGGACCATCACCTCGCCGAATTAGAAGTAGAGTTAAGTCATATAAACTGGCATATACTGGGGTTATCTGAAGTCCGAAGACAGGGGGAGGACACGATAACTCTAGAGTCCGGTAACTTACTCTACTTCCGCGAAGGTGATAACCTCTCCCAGGGTGGTGTCGGTTTTCTAGTCAAAAAGGATCTCATTAGCAGCATTGTGGAAATCAGTAGTGTGTCGAACCGGGTAGCGTACCTTGTCCTAAAACTTTCCGACAGGTACTCCCTGAAGGTTGTACAGGTATATGCGCCAACTTCGACATACTCTGATGATGTGGTCGAAGCGATGTACGAGGACATCGCAAAGGCCCTCAACGACACCTCGAGGGCCCACTACAATGTTGTTATGGGAGACTTTAATGCTAAAGTGGGAGTACAAGATAGCGGTGAATCGAAAGTCGGACCTTACGGCTTGGGCTGCAGAAATCACAGGGGGCAAATGCTGGTAAACTTTCTCGAAGCGCAGGGGCTTTTTTTGATGAATTCTTTCTTTCAAAAGAAGCCTCAGAGGAGGTGGACCTGGCGAAGCCCCGATAACGTGACAAGGAACAAGATAGACTTTATCATCTCGAATAAAAGGCACATATTTAGAGATGTTTCAGTGATCAACAGGTTTAATACCGGAAGTGATCACCGCTTGGTTCGAGGCACTCTAAATATCAACTTAAAAGCCGAAAGATCGAGAATGATGAGGTCTACTCTCCGACCTACCATGCTCCAAGCTGCTCAAGGCTCCGAAAAGTTCCAAATGGAACTTCAAAATCAATTCACCGCGTTGGAAACCATAAGCAGCATTGATGAGAGAACCGACACGCTGGTCAAAATACTGCAAAACACATCCCGCAAGTGTTTTCCGCCACAGAGAAGAGACAACGCACCAAAACTCTCTGCTGAGACACTCGAGCTCATGAGAAAACGACGAGAACTACCATCGTTTTTGTCAGATAAGGCCTTAAACCGAACAATAAAAACGCTGACGCGACGCGATCTCCGACGCTCCAATACCCGTGCCATCAAGGCTGCGATTGAGCAAAATCGGGGATCGAAAGTGTTCGCTCGCAAGTTTGGGAGGCCGCGTCTGACAAAACTTAAAACTGAAAATGGTGGGTTCGTTACCTCTAGGCCTGAGATTATCGGAGAAGTAGAGAGGTTTTATGGGCAGTTGTTCTCTTCAAGATCGGATAAACCCATGGGAATCAGTATTGATGACCAGCGCGCCCCTCTTATGCGCCATTACTCCGAGGAGCTCCCGGTCGTTGACCAAGGAGAGATTAGGGCGGCTCTAGAACAGCTTAAAAACAACAAATCTCCGGGAGATGACGGAATCACAACAGAGTTGCTTAAGGCAGGCGGGACTCCGGTCCTGAAAGAGCTAGCAAGCCTCTTTAATTCCGTCATCCAACATGGCAAGACCCCGGAAACGTGGAGCGGGAGTGAGGTGGTACTGTTTTTCAAGAAAGGTGATAAAACCCTCTTGAAAAACTACAGACCAATCTCCCTCCTGAGTCACGTGTATAAGCTGTTCTCAAGAGTCGTCACGAACCGTCTCGCCAGACGACTTGACGAGTTCCAGCCCCCAGAGCAAGCCGGCTTTCGATCAGGCTACAGCACCGTGGACCACATCCATACTGTTCGGCAGATTGTGCAGAAGACCGAAGAGTACAATCAGCCGCTGTGTATGGCATTTGTGGACTACGAGAAAGCCTTCGACTCCATCGAAACCTGGGCAGTGCTCGACTCATTGCAGAGATGTCATATCGATTGGAGATATATCGAGGTACTGAGATGTCTGTACAGCGCCGCTACAATGACTGTCCACATCCAGGACTGTAAGACGAAGGCGATCCAATTGCGCAGAGGGGTGAGACAGGGGGATGTAATATCCCCGAAACTGTTCACCAACGCGTTGGAAGACGTTTTCAAAACGCTGGATTGGACTAGGTATGGAGTCAATGTAAACGGCGAGTACATCTCACACCTTCGATTTGCCGACGATATCGTCATCATAGCAGAGTCGCTGGAACAACTCACCGAAATGCTGCGTAGCCTAGGCGAGTCTTCCCGGTGTGTCGGTCTCGGCATGAACTTGGACAAGACCAAGGTCATGTTCAATAGGCATGTCGTGCCGGGACCGATATACGTCGAGGGGAAACCTCTCGAAGTTGTTAGTGAATATACCTACCTAGGACAGATTATACAAATCGGTAGGAACAACTTCGAGAAGGAAGCCGATCGAAGAATTCGCTTGGGATGGGCAGCATTTGGCAACCTTCGTCAAGTCCTCAAGTCGTCTATACCGCAATGTTTGAAGACGAAAGTCTTCAACCAATGCGTCTTACCTGCCATGACATACGGTGCCGAAACGTGGACACTAACTGCGGGACTAGTCCACAAATTCAAAGTCGCTCAGCGTGCTATGGAGCGAGCTATGCTTGGAGTATCTTTGAAGGATAAGATCAGAAATGAGATTATCCGGAAAAGAACCGGAGTCACCGACATAGCTTGCAAAATTAGCAGGCTGAAGTGGCAGTGGGCTGGTCACGTATGTCGTAGGACCGATGGCCGTTGGAGCCGACGAGTCCTAGAGTGGAGACCGCGAATCGGCAAGCGCAGCGTAGGGCGCCCTCCAGCCGGGTGGACCGACGACCTTAAGAAGGTGGCGGGCACCAACTGGATGCGGAAGGCGGAGGACAGGGAGCTTTGGCGCACCTTGGGAGAGGCCTATGTTCAGCAGTGGACAACGATTGGCTGTTGATTGATTGATTGATAACGTGATTAATCCACTACAAGTATATTACTGCTTCGCTTAACATACACGCTATGATTTAATATATCCAGAATTAACAATTAAGAAGCGTTAATTTCTTTATAGCATCCTGGTTCTGCAGGATTATTCTTTTTAAAAAGAAAATTTAAATAGACAAAAAATTAAAGGAACTTTTAATGGCACATAAAGAGTAGCTTTATGGTCTTCTGAAATATCCAGTTAACTTTAACTTTAAGCTTCATATTGAACATCGGAATTGAAGCTTTGGGATAAAGCGGCAGGCGTTATAAGCTAACCACTAAATTAACGTTATATATAAATTCATGATGTATTCTCATGTATATCATTAGGCCTATTGTTTGCTATATTGTGTTGTTATTCTTACAAAATTAAACCTTACTGCCATTTACATAAGAGCTTGATTGGAGGCATAGTTTATACTGCTTTTCAAATTATATAATATGCTTAGAGAATGACGTCTGCATGTTTCAAAACGTCCCAAAAGACAATGATAAATGATGTAATTGGTTGTGTAGTTTTATATTTGAGCCTCTTTATCCGAGTGATGATGATGAGGATGACCTCTGATGATGTAGCCAATCTTAAGAAAGATTAGTCAACTGCCCATGACATATTTTAGTGCACTAACGTGTGTACAAACACAGATGCACTCTCTCTTCCCTCACTCTCATAAAACGACGTGACGGCTCCGCTACGACCTTAAAGAATTCAGGCGCACCACCAACGGCTTTAATAATATCACTCTCAAAAAAAAAGACAAGTTGGCAAAAGATTTACAAAAATCTTTATAATATTAGTATCAAAGTATATATAACGAAGAACAAATACGATTACGATACGATTAATTTGAAGTGTAATATATTTAAAATATATTTCAAAAGCTGAGTATTCATGTTTCTCAAGTAATGTCGAGTTAGTCGACTCCTTCAACAACAGATGTGATTACGGTGATTAATGGTTATATATTTAGCTGCAACTTAAGTCGAACATACGGAGACCGGCTTAGCCTTGTATCTGGATATGTGATAATATTTATATATTATTGTTTGATGTGAAATCTCTATTGATGTGCCTTAATTTCATGAGGGGGCTATTCACCGCCACTCCTTACTCTTATGTGGGTGGCGGATATACCATAAAATCCGACTCAAACAAAAACTTTATTGTTGTATATGAATATTATAGTTACCCAGCGGGCTTGCACGAAGACCTAACACAAGTGAACACCACGAAATGAATGGTAAACTCAAATAAAGCTCATGAAAATCCAGTGTCTTTATTTGAACCCGCGTCGATTAAAACTCATGTGTTAATCTATTAGGCCATCTCGAAACATAAAACATTTACTTTTTAAAATATCAAGCTGCTTTTTTAAATTTCACTTCACACAATTAATTAGTTTCAACTTAAACTAACTAACCAGTAAATAAGTAGCGAAAATAAAGTATTTTCTTTGGACACAAATTAAGGTCCTTAGCAGGAAATTGCAGAACGCGAGCAGTCTTCTTCAGTCACGTGTTAATTGGCGCAGGACGGAGGTGCACTTCTCTAATTGGACCGAATCGTACCAATTTGTGGTTCTCAAGGAATTGGAACGTATATTGGATTTTAAATTCTATCTTTATTTAAAAAATTTGGATTAAACGAATTTCTATTTTTATTTAAAAACAGAATGTTGAAATTATTTTTAATTTGTCGTAATAATTTTGATTGAAATTAATAATTGATTAATTTCGATTACAGTTTGGTCACTATGTCTGGTTTCAGTAGTGGCGACCATTCTTAGAAGAAATCAGCTTCGCAAGAAATATTATAGAGCATTTATATATATGTACGCAAGCACAGGTACATGTCTATTCAATCACTCTCATAATTAGATGCAATTGCAGAGAACACTTCAAAACAACTAGTAAGAATTGATAGACATATAAATTCAATAACTATTTATTAGTCCGATCCAGGGTTCGAACGTAGCCTCAGTCTCTGAAACGCTTTTTTGACACGGATTAATTTAACTATTGATAAATATTATTTAATTTAATCTCCGCAACGATAGTCACGTGCAAGGCGGCTGCTTCTATACGAAAGCTTTAACAGAATTTCGGAAACGTACTGATGATTAATACCCTTTCCCACAACGGCACGGGAGTTACGATATGTATGCGAATAGGAACGACGCTAACTTATCGCGTTCAACTAAACCGCAGTTTATGTCAAGTTGGTGGAAATCTTGCTGTTCATGGAACGATTTATATCTAAATGAAATAAATTAAATATTATTGTTATACTTATATTTATGTGTGTGTATATGTATATTGTAATGTATAAAAATGTACATATGTATCTGTGCATATATAATAAACACATACCCGACGTGTCGTGTAAGCATCTTAATGTAGGTTTGTCTGGAAGTGATCATTACTTCCATGATAATACCGCCCTTTGCATGCTTTTATTTTATTTTCATAGTCTTAAGCTTTTTTGTCTTTTATATATTTAACTTTGTTTGAGTGTGCAATAAATAAATTTATTATTATTATTAAAAAACTAATATTATAAATCTGAAAGAAGTCTGTCTGTTCCGTTACGCTTGCACGGATAAATCAATGTACCGATTCCGTTTTTTTTAAGTTACTCATCGAGCTGGTTAGGTGGGTATGAAGGTTAGTGTGCAAGTTCTACAAATTTGAAGGCAAAAGTGCAAATTAGTAATTTAAATATAATATGTCGTTGTTCTTAACATTTACACAGGATCCGCTCGGTTTTTTGTATGATTTCTTCAACAATCATAGTCATATTTCAGGCAATTAAACTAATTAAAACTAAACAAAATCACACCGCCAATTACAGACATACTTTATTGTATAATATGTATTGATTTGACTGACACATATTTAAAGTAAGGTCAACGCAATACACATAACGGTAATAAAACGTTTATGCATCAGAATCGTTTCAATTCAATTTCAACATTTAAATGTTACATTTACGTTGCGCCAAAATTTGAATTTGAAATTTCAAGAAATTAAATTCACTTCAACAAAAATAATTTACAGTAAGCCAGTGTATGTCAAGCATGGTCCCACATAAGCCGTGTAAGTAATTGTCGCGAGTTTCCCGGCGGCTTACGAACAACTTATTCAATTAGCATTCGGATAAACATTGTGTTTATATATTATTATCAAAATCAAAATGTTCTTCATTCAAGTAGATTCTTATTACTTACGAATCTTAATATTACAGGATTCAAATTAAAATTAAATCTTCCACCTTTCCAAATATTTTATTACATTTTTTCATTAGTCTACTTTTTTTTTAAATAAACCGGGGAACAAATGCCTCCACTCCACCTGATGGTAATTGGTAGTGGAGTCCCAACGCGATGACGGCCGGTACAGTCGGGAAGAATATTCTGCACCAGTCGCCCCCGCCTTGCCAGCCCGCAAGATGCCTCTTCACTCCTCGTTGAATTACTCGATAATGAAAATTAATATTTTTTTATTGGCCTGAACCAGGAATTGACCAACAAATCGTTACATACAACTGCATATATAATAACTTCATATTCTAAATTTAAATATGCACTACTTATACTTCGTATCAGGCCAACGACTCTCGTATAAAAAAGTGACCGTCACGGGACGTCAATTGTGAATTAGATAACCAGCCGTTTGTTTCTATTATATATTACAAGAACATGAAATTCACGCTTGTCACCTTAATATAATAAAACATAAAACGGGTGAAACTGCAAAACGGATATTAGATAAACAGCCGTTTGTTTCTATTATATATTACAAGAACATGAAATTCACGCTTGTCACCTTAATATAATAAAACATAAAACGGGTGAAACTGCAAAACGTAGCTTCTTACGTGATAGTATTAAATACTAAAACCTCCTTAGAAACACGCTGATAATCCTGCTATATGTTTTTTGTACATATATTCGTTATTACTTTTTTCAAATAGTTATTGTTGTTGAAATTGCTTTACGCTGCTCAAATACTTTTCAAATGTAGACTGAACCGCTAAGAAATAAAACCCCGTAAATAATAATATAAACTGAGCCAAATTTTTTATCAGAAAAATACCGTCAACTTGGCATCAACGTTCTTAATTAACCTAATTAAATCACACAATGACAGATATTCTGCAGTCGCTTCATTTGCATTACAACTAATTCCGCAAATGGCTGCGACACACTTACACGGAGGGTAGAATTTATTATGTATTTCAATCTCCCTGAGCAGGGGTTCTCAAATCAATTTACGGGTCGCTAGTATTGTCTAATAGAACTTACATATTAATAAATGTTTTTATTCAGAAGTTAAGTGCCTGGCGCATTATGTAGTAGTAATAGTAGCCCATGAATGTCCCACTGCTGGGCTAAGGCATCCTCTCCTTTTTTGAGGAGAAGGTTTGGAGCTTATTCCACCACGCTGCTCCAATGCGCCAGAATTCAGTGAAATTAGACATATGCAGGTTTCCTCGCGATGTTTCCCTTCATCGTTAAGCACGAGATGAATTATAAACACAAATTAAGCACATGAAAATTCAGTGATGCTTGCCCGGTGAACCCACGATCATCGGTTAAGATTCACCGTTCTAACCACTAGGCCATCTCGGCTCATCTTATATATAGATAGATATCTTATATACACCATATTATTATTATATACAAACACTAAAGATTATATTCAATAAAAAGTGTAACTAACTTTTGACTTATTTAAAATATATCTAATTAAAATCGATCAATTAAAAATCCAAATTCACGGATTAAATTAATATAATTTGCAGCCCTTAGCCAATCTATCTTTAGACATCACTTGTAAGATATGTTATAAGGGTTGCTCAGAATAATTTTAGAGGGAACGTCTTAATTTAAGATTGATTAGTTTTATTAAATACAAGCTACCCGCCCAGACTTCGCACGGAGACTGTTCGCATAGGTTTAAGTTAAAAAAAAAAAAAAACAAATATCACTTATACGAACCAATAAATTGAAATTGTTAATAAAATCATAATTTGTGTGACGACCAGCAGTTTTAGAAATTATACAAGACGTTTATATAAACGCGGGGAAAATAAGCGGCGCGCATGTAACAACGCATTGCCGCAGTGCGAGCTAATATATAGATCGATTGGTCATTGTTTGTATCTTATTGGATAAAAAATATCAAGGGATATAATCCTTATTTTACTTGTACATAGTCGGTTCGGAACACTAGGCAGTTTTAGTTTATAGACATATTATCAAAAAAGACAATACAGTCACTTACATGAGAAATGTTTACAATTTAAAGAAAATATTATGTAGGTAGTTCGTCGTTCTTGTAATATCAATAATTTTCTGAGAGTAATACAATATTATTTATGTTATATAATATTAATCAAATTATAAAAACTAAATAAGTAGTATCCATTACGAGTATAAATAAGAGAAAATAGTAATTAAAGTGGTAAACAATAAGTTGGTAGTAGGTGTTTACACAATTAAAAATTAAAAATAGGTCTTATTAAAAAAAAAATATTATATTAATTTTTTTTATGTTTTTAAAAATTAAAAAAAAACTTCATAACATGTTGTGCAAATTTAAATTTAAACATTTGCATTGAGTTACAATTTTTAATTACAGTTTTAGGATTAAAATAACATTAAAATATTCTAATTCCCAGCGATACACGTATAATCTTAACAAGATAATTCCAACATTAGGACCAAGTTTCCAAATAATTTATCCCATGGTAAAGTTATTGCAGAACCTAACCTGGATTGGAGGTTAAAGTGGAGATAACGTGGATTAAAGAGAAATCACCCGTTGGTTCATTCAACCCTCATTACGGGCTGATCAAGTTGGTAAGCAAATAGTTGGGAACTCATTTTGGAAGATTAGTTTCAGATGAGAAGGAAAATTAGCCGGTATGTTGGCTAGTTGGATTAGTTTGAGCCATGTTTGAACTATTTCATTTGGCAGCTTGAAATGAGCATTGTATAATCTTGTTGCACATTGAACACAAAAACATATACAAATATTGATTGACATGTCAATCTGTTATTTTAGTTTTTTTTATAGACGACCATATGGGCCACCTGATGGTAAGTGGTCACCAACGCTCATAGACATTGGCATTGTAAGAAATGTTAACCACCGCTTACATCGCCAATGCGCCATCAACCTTGGGAACTAAGATGTTATGTCCATTGTGCCTGTAATTATACTGGCTCCCTCACCCTTCAAACCGGAACACAACAACACCAAGCACTACTGTTTTGCGGTAGAATATCTGATGAGTGGGTGGTACCTACCCAGACGAGCTTGCACAAAGCCTTATTATTGCTATTTGCGAATTATCAAAATTATAATGACTAGTTTTTTAATTTCACTATCGCTCCTACCACGATATACCTTATCATTTAATAGTTTATAATCTATTGGTCACAAAGAGAATACAATGTTGATGAAGACACGAGTTTTGCTAGTATATAATAAATCCACTCAACTCTTCTTGATATTACACGTAAATTGATTTAAGTTTAAATTAAAAGTCAATCGTTAACAATTATATTATTATATCGATATATGAATATCTAAAACATCTGAATATAAAAAAAGGTTTTTTTTTAATTTTTAGCTTTATTATTAATTTAAATCAACTTCTTAATTTTAAATATGATGCTTAAGAATTGCATATTCGTAGTAGTCAGTGGTAAGAACGCGTGGGTTCAAACCCGGGCAAGCACCACTGAATTTTCATGTGCTTAATTTCTGTTATAATTGATCTCGTACTTAACGGTGAAAGAAAACATCGTGAGGAAACCTGAATGTGTCTAATTTCATCGAAATTCTGCCACATGTGTATTCCACCAACCCGCATTGGAGCAGCGTGGTGGAATAAGCTCCAAGCCTTCTCCTCAAGAAGGGAGAGGAGGCCTTAGCCCAGCAGTGGGACATTCTCAGGCTGTTACTGTATGAAAAAATTATGTTTCTTTTTACAAATAACTGATTAATAAATAAATTAATTATTTCCATATTTTTAAATCCGTCAGCGATGTTATTTATTAAAACAACGATATATTTTTCTTAATATTTTCATTCAATTTTGGTCCGAGCGTCTCAATTAAGTAATTGTGTTTGTTATTTTATAGACAACTTGCATCGATATTTTCATTTATCCTAAAATAATTTTTAAATGGATTGGAAGCCCCAAAATAATTACTTAAGGAAACAAATTTACGCTCACCTTTATAAAATTACATGAACCTAATTGGTATATTTTGTTTTGATAAAAAGATTTAAAAGGAAAAATTGAAACGTAATACGTATACGTTTCCTATATAATGTTTATGGGACAGAGAGATTAAATTTTTAAATCTCTAAGTTTCAAGTTTTCAAAAGATAGCGTTGTTTTGTCGAGTTAAGTATGTAATAAATCTTTTCCTATGTGCTTGGCCTAAGTCTTATTGCATAAGTATTCTTTAAAAAAAATTAACATAAGGGAATTGTAAATAGGCCACACTGCATTGCTGTTTGGCGATAGAATATGTGGTGAGTGCGAGGCACGCACACACCTGCCTTACCACCAAGTAACGATTACAATCTTGATAACATTCATTCATTTCATTTCTTCACATTACTATTACTTTGGCCCGTGTAATTACAGGCACAAGGGACATAAAATCTTAGTTCCCAAAGTTGGTGGCGCATTGGCTATAAACGATGGTTGACATTTCTTACAATGCCAATGTCTAAGGGCGTTTGGTGACCACTTACCATCAGGTGGCCCATATGCTCGTCCACCTTCCTATTCTATAAAAAAAAAAAAATTAAAGTAATACAAAGTTACTCCCAAGTCTATGCACTTCGAAGACTGTCACGTAGTTTAGAGGTCGTTATGTCGAGAGTGCACTAAGCCGACACTCTACGGACAAGTAAATCTGTGAGTGAACAAACGTTCGTGCGGAACCCCAAAAATGGAAATAAACGAGCTCCATTAATGGAGACGTTATAGCGCTTCAATGACACCATCTAGTAATTCAAAGTTTAAAATATATTATTTAGTCGACGCTATAAGAAAGAATATTAATTACAATAAAACATAGCCTGAATGAACACGGCGCCCTCACCAAAAAGTCGCGATTTGAAATCTGAAAACACCATATAATACTTGGCGTTGAAGGAAAACTTCGTAAGGAAACCTGCACGAAACCTAAATTCTAACACACTAATCAGTGGCCCGAGGAATATGCTTTGTTCTTAACAATTATATATACAAGGGTATATTTCGAAACTGATATTCGTGTATTTTAGGGTACACACACATTAATTAGATGGCCCTACACACATATAATTATATATATATATATATATATATATAACGCTACTATTATATATAAAAATAAATTCACCTTTAACCATACAATTAAAAGTACAAGACGCAAATAACGTTCGTTACAAAACTCTTTCTACAAATTTCAATCATCATAAAAGTAAATAGTACGATAATACAATCCGTAATTGTAAAACACAATTAAAGAAAAGGGACAAAAGATAGAAAAAACAACGTAAATGAAAGAGTAAAAGCTAACGTGACGGTGTAAGAGGCAGTATCCTTAATTACATTCGAGTTTCGACGTACACGCCGCAATAAACGAGGCCGCCATAAATCCGGGCCTGTGTCGCGATGTTGTACAAATTGCCGAATCTTTTTATCGTCGGTTTCTCGTCACGATGTTAATATTCATATCAATTTTTTGTCAAATAATTAAAAAAATATAAATATTTTGTTTCTTTTTTTTATTTTATATATTATAAAAATTAATGTACACACTTTCCTCAATAAATTATAAATAGTGTAATACATTTAATTCTTGTAAAAGTTAACACAAAAGAGAAAACTAAAATAATACTTTGAACTCTAAACAATGATCTCCTTCAAATTGAAACCTAAAAGCACATTAATTAAACTTGCTCTGGTTTTTCTTCACAATATCCTTTTCGAAGTTGGTTTACTTCAAACAAATTAATTAAGCGAGACTGTTTTAAAAACAAGTTTTCATTTAAAAGATCTAATAGGATAACTAAAATTAAATTAAAAATTTAAATTAAAAAAAAACCTGTAAAAAGTAAAAAAACAAATGTGTTCGTTGGCTCTTTAGCCTTATAATATGTACTTATTTTAATGCAAGGCGTCGTCGCATCGGGGGAATCTGAAATTAATCGGACTTATTGAATCTGAAAGTTGATAAGACCCTTTTTTCAAGTAGGGAATGAGCTGATAACCTTCAAATGCCTGAATAGATATTTATAATTTATAGCTAAGAACCGAGCCTTTACAATTGCGTCGAGAGATAGCAGCGCTGAGCGCTTTGTATCGACTGTATCACGGCGAGTGCTCTGAGGAATTATTCTCTCTAATTTCCCCTTTCTTCATAAGCCTACGCGTGCTGGCTCTCGATTTCACCGCCTAACTGTGACATCAATTCCATCGCGCACAAAGAAATTTGGCAACTCCTTTCTTTGTTGAACTTCCACTACCATTTACCATCAGGTGGAGTAGAGTCATTTGCCATCCCGGCGCATATAAAAAAAACCATCTCTATCACATCAGATTTCAAGCTAAAATAAAAACCATGAAAAGCGGCCCATTCGTCTGGGAGCTACAATGATACAGATGTACACACGTGAACATTATAACACCCCCCCCTTTTTACTTCTTTAGCTTAAAAATAAACATTGACGTAAATCAAACTTATCATTTTATACGATATGAAAGCTTGTCGCGATATTTTCCCTTCTTAATTTATTTTATAAAAAATATACGAATTTTTATATCTTCATATTGAATTACATAATGCTATAATAATTTAATAAAAACACATTCACGCGAAGTTAAACAGAAGCTTCTCAAAAGATATTTTCAATTCATGTATAGTATAGATATATATTTTACCTAAATATAAATTCAGTATTCAGTAAATTATAAATCACTGTAGCCGTGAATAGCCATCCTACTATGATTACTGAATTTTCATGTGCTTAATTTGTGATTATAATTCATCTCGTGCTTGATGGTGAAGGAAAACATCGTGAGGAAACCTGCATGTGTCTAATTTCATTGAAATTCTGCCACATGTGTATTCTACCAGCCGCATTGGAGTAGCGTGGTAGAATAAGCTCTAAACCTTCTCCTTAAAAAGGGAGAGGAGGCCTTAGCCCAGCAGTGCGACATTAACAGGCTGTTGCTGTTACTGTTGTATATTTAATAATTAAGTGAAAATGACATTTCGACAAAATTGCGTAATGCCAACATTGTTAAACATTCAATGAACACGCTTATCAAATTGTTAAAATATAAAACAAATAAAATCTAAAAATTGAACAAACCTAAAGCCAGGAGTTTGGTATTTAGAGATCATATCAAAATTATAATATTTTTTATTTGAATAGACTTTTACAAGTATTTTTAAACCATCAAGCGTTACCGTTCGGAATATGGTATTCATGAAAATAACGCCAATATAAAGTGGCAATATAAATAAAAAAATCTATTGAAAATTTGAACTTTTGATAAAAAAATACATGCTTCGTCGTTTTAAAAATATCATCCCCTCAAAGGATAAAATTCGGGCTAAAGTTTTCTTGATAATATTTTTGGTAGAATTGTAAACACAATATTTTGTACAGATAAAATCATTGGCTAAAATCTAATATTTTATTAAGTCATTGGAATGTACATCCGAATACAGAATAAAAAATGAAATCAATGAAAAATAGTTCCAAATAAATACACGAATGATATGTTAAAAGGACATAAGAACACGCTTTATTATCATTTCATTGAATATGACTTATAGAAAACAATGTAGACAAGAATTTGAATAATCGATCTCGGAAACCTTAAGGCATATTCATGAATTATTTATATCCCCTAAGATTTAGGGCCTTAAAAGTCCGAATGTCGGCCGGCAGACTTATTTACATTGGAAATGTACTGTGAGGCAAATTTCTTATTTATTTATAGTTACATTATCTATGGCGCTTCTGGCTGAATCATTTTCTGAGAAACGAGGGATTGCTGATTATTATGAGATTCGAAAGGTTCTTCCCCATTCCTTCCATATTATGGACTTAATAAAGTATATTTAGGTATCTATTTATTTGATTCAGATTTTTTTATAACAATTATTATCATAAGCAGCTTTAAAAAATACATTATTATATTTTTGTTAAATTAGTATATTTTTTTATGCTTACATTAATCAAATGATAAGTAATTGTATTGTCGAATTGGAGGGCGTTAGTAACTACGGCACAGCTTAATACTATTGTAGTTTTTCGTATATATTGATTGCGATAAGTATTAATTGTTCGAAATAAATAAATAAAATATCTGTAATATTTTTCGTATGTAAATTAAACATTATTTTTAATAATCTCTTAGTCTTTGTCTTTTTCAAAGTTAAGTTGATTAGAAAGCCTTTTCAATAACAATATTCAATATGCTGGTAGGAGTAAGTGCACATTAAGCGACAGCGCGCGCTCTGGCACGGCCTCCCTTTGGCGAACGTTATTATATTTCTCGTAAAGAAGGAATAGAATTTGTCTAGAATTTATCTGATTCAACACAATAAGTAAAATCATCTACAATATTATTAAAAATCTTCGGTAGAATTAAGAAATATCATAAAAATGTCGCTTTCTCTCACCAAAGTCTTAATCTTCTACAATGCAATGTTTAAAGTAAGAGAAAAAACTTAGTCAGAGCTAAAGCATTTTAAGACGAATCAGAGATAAAAGCTATTAAGGCAAATCCACAGTAACTAAGTAGAACTCATTATATTTGTAAAATAAGGAAATAAATACAATATTTGTGATAAAACTGGCGTATTGTAGTTGAATAATAAGTTTTGCTTAAATTATTATTTTCTATTTGCAAAGGTTTTTTTTTATATAGAATAGGAAGGCGGACGAGCATATGGGTCACCTGATGGTAAGTGGTCACCAACGCCCGTAGACATTGGCATTGTAAGAAATGTTAACCATCGCTTACATCACCAATGCGCCACCAGCCTTGGGAACTAAGATGTTATGTACCTTGTGCCTGATATCTGATAAGAGGGTGGTACCTACCCAGACGAGCTTGCACAAAGCTCTACCACCAGTCTCAGATTTGTTACAGTCGGCTATGAAAATATCATCAAGTATGATTAAAGGAATATATCATGTATTAGTAATATTTGTTTCTGACTTCAGACGGTATGTAGTTAAAACAGTCGTGTTAACGTAAATAAATATTTTTACACTTTTTAGTGTATTTAAAATCGGTTCATTTTGTTTTGATCCATTTCAATTTGCACTCGAGTGTACTACAAAAAATCTATTTCAACACTTTTTGTCCTGAAAAGGGTTTAACGGAGGTTAAAGAGCATTTATCGTTTAAATACAGCACAATGGGAGAAGGGTAGCACGTACTACTTACAAGATACAAAATCGTAAACATTGGTGCGAAAGAATACAACTCTTATTCTTAACTAAATAAGGTTGTTTATGAAACGGCAGTGTAGTTTATATTTTAGTCAGTGAACAATGTGAATTGTATCCTGATACTTAGATTATAAGATTTATATATATAACTGTTTCATGTTGCAGGTTTTAAGTCAAGTATACTATTTGCGTTGTCGAACTATAACTGCGTTAAATAATATTACGCTAAAGTAAGCTCTGAGATGTACATTTAAAGATAAATATTGTATAGAGCAAATAATGCTTTTAATTATTTAACTAGACAATGTATCAATATCCTGAGATGTTTGGAAGATTCTCTCTGCAAAAGATTTACTTTTGGCCGGTAGTAACAAAACTACAAAGTACACACAGATCGTTATTGACATTCACATATTATACACAGTTACATGCTCCGATTTCAGCATAAGCTTTATTCAGCAAGCTAAATAAGGGCTTTTCTACAGATTGACCTGCTGAGAGTTTGTTGAATATAGGATTTGGATTTCATTTGATAAGTCTTACTTTCCTAACACCTTGAACCCCTTAAGAGCAAATAAAATAGAATTTCACTTGGTAGCAAGGTTTTATGCAAGCCAGTAATAGGTACCATCCATTTAAAAGATATTTCATCGACAAAACGCACTATTTAGTGTTTTTGTGTTCCGGTTTGAGTGAGCCAGTGTAACCACAGGCACAACGGACATTACATCTTAACTCCATTTGAAAATGCAGACCAATTTTTTTTAAGTTTTTATAATTTCATTTTATTTTTTATAACTTCTTAAAGTAGACATTATTTTTAATTAACTACTACGGTATCATGTTTTTTGGCATAATAAAATAATGAAAAATATTACGTTGGACAGATTAAATGTTAAGAAACTCTCGAATCAATAAGCTTCAGGCTGTACAGTATTATGTTAATTTTATATGAAATTCGTATTCATATTATTGTAAGAACAGAAATAATGATATTGCGAACGTTGTTATTTATTCGAAATCAAAGATTCGGCTACAATTGTAACAACGAATACGAATGGTAATGCACAGAGTTTTCTTTAGGTAGCTATTTATGCACCGCCGTCGTCCAGCTATGCATCACACTCAAAGTTCTTCAAATGGATGGACCGTCGGTCTTGAGATTCGAAGAAATTTTGTAATTTGAAAATGAAAATTCAAATAATTAGTTTTATATGTTCGTCTGTGTTTATACGGACGTCATCGGACAGCAGCGAACGAGCTCGCACCGCGCTTTTGAAGTTACGGACTCGACCTTCCCGATCCGACACGCCGCTACGTGTACTAATATTATCTATCTAGTCTAAGCCTATATAGGTAAATAATGATTATAATAATTGATAATGATATTGGATCAAAAGATTAAGATTACAAAATAGTCGAACAGTTATTTGACGAGCCGGTTGGCGTGGTCGGTAGATACTTGCATTTTCACGCCGAAGGTTGTGGGTTCGATTCCCACCCAGGACAGACATTTGTGTGCATGAACATGTCTGTTTGTCCTGAGTCTGGGTGTTATTATCTATATATATATATATATATATATATATATATATATATATATATGTATTTACAAAAGAAAAGTAGTATATGTAGTACATCAGTTGTCTAGTTTCCATAGCACAAGCTTTGTATAAGCTTAATTTGGGATCAGATGGCCGTGTGTGAAAAATGTCCCAGGATATATATTATATAGTTATTTTATTCGAAGATAAATGATATCCGCTGTAATAGCTATCGCTTCAAACAATAAATTTACTCATTATTTTTTGTTACTTCTAATTTATTTGCATTTGGAATTGCTATGTACACTTGTAATTGACATGCATATTATTTATATTATTATTGTTTTATAAGTTCATTTGTAAATGATTTGTATTTATGTTGTATAATAATAAAACAATATAAATTTCCGCAAATTAAAATGTAACAATATAATATTTGCCACAAAACACACTTTTGAAAATCAATGGACGTATTACCTAAAACTGTCTAGCTCAACGCGGTCTAGGATACATCTGACAAGGGTCTAAGCTTTAATTAGATGGCGGTAATCATTTCTCCCCCGTCACTCCAAATGAGCGTTTATTGCTTCGGTTATAAATTATTAACATGCTAATTACTTTATTTGACGTTTTCAGAACTTTAGAAATAACGCTGTTCGCCTTCGAGGGCTTCTATTTCCCGTGAGGGAAGGCCTCTAGCCGCTTAGTGGTGAAAAGTGGGCATAGCGCCGACGCCTCCTTCCCCGATCTTCTTCGCCGAAGCGGGTCCATGGAGGCACTCATCACGCTGCTGCTCCGTGGTCTCCTTCTGCCACATGACTCTCTTGCAGAAAGAGACCATTTCCATCCAACACCTCCCACTGTCGAGCATGGCGTTAAGCAGCCATGTCCGGTACGCACCTGCGTTAGCTTGTACGGGAGTGTGTCACCTCTTCTTGCTACCCAGCGAATCAAGTGGGGGTGGATGCCCTTTACTGTCGCTAGGTCAGCTGATGAGAATTCCAGGCCCTATTCATATTTGCGATTCAGGGCTCGTAAGTGAATAGAGAAAGCACCTGTGTCAATTAGAAGTCGTCTTGTTCTTCAATATCACAACTCCCGAAACTAGAAACTTATCGACTTATAAAATTGTGACAAATAATCGAATACCGTTAGTGAACACCAATTATCCATCACTCAATAAATTCCACTTCCTATAATATTCCCATCGCGTAAGATAAATATTAGGAGTCTAACACGATGTTTGAGTTCTATATTTTATCTTGATCCCTAAGGGTCACCTTATTTGAGTTGCGAATAGTAATTCTTATTACTATTCTTATTATTTTAAACCTTACTATTCAGATAATAAATTCGAATATGCTTTGAATATTAACTAATTTTTCCTATTATATTCGAATGGCTCGTAACTATTTGAACATCCAAAAGGGCATTTTAAAACATACTTAAATGTCCTAATTACAATTTATATTAAGGCTTTTTTACCATTTATAGTAACCAAACTTTCCATTCATGCCCCATTGCTGATGGAAAGTGTCCTGACATGATGCTTCCGCTAGATGCATTTTAAAGTTATGAAGCATGAAATAAGTGGTGCTCTTGACTAAGAATCCACTACTTTCGGCTGAGATCCAGTTGTTTTATTAATAACATCTCTTTTCTTACCGTAATAAAGTTTTTTTTTTTAAATATCAACATTTATAAAAAAGTATTCAATGAGTAAGAAATAAATTTGAAATAATAACTATGTACATTTCATCTGAAAGCACAAAAATATCGTCTTTATAATGTTGAAGACGTGTTTGTAAAGTTGGAGTGTAAGTATTTGAATAACATACCAAATCAAATTATTTTTATTCAATTAAGCTCTTGTAAGTACTTTTGAATCGTCAAGCTTTACAACCGAATGTGGATTTCTATCCATGGATCCTATGGATCCAACAAGAAACTATCTAAAAAAAAAATATTAACACAAAAGATTAACATACCGGTTACAATTTCGCACCCTTAAACAATAGCTCGGACGGTATACAATCCCATCAAGAATTAAATAATAATATTTATTTATACAAAATATATGAAAAAAAATATATATGATACCTAACGAACAAAAAATAAATAAATAAAATACAGTGAGTCTAGTTGACAAGAGATGTTTATGTAAAATAAGTATGTGCTGATTTGGTAAAAGTGGAGCTTGAATTTTAGGGTAGAAGTTAGGTCAATCAAAGTAGTTACTCATTTTTTTTAAATAGAAAATTAAATAAATTACATATAAATATTTTTCTTATGTGATACATAAATTACTTATTCGTAGCTTTGATTTAATTAATATCATAAAAATATAATTTATGAACTCGTAAAAATCATACCGCAATCCCTTTTACACCTGGTGTAAAATAGGTTATGCCCGGAACGAAATAAATGTACCAAATGGCTGACCCTTATCCAAGTGACACATTTGTTAACACCTAAAGATTGCCGCCATATCTCTCATGGGAATGGCTTGGTTCACACACTGCCTATGGATATTATTTTAAAACTTAATTGACTTAATTCTGTAGCCAATGAAACAGATGCCAAGTTTCATTTATGACTTGGCAACCACTTCAATTCTTACTTGGCAAATATTTCATATTTCGAATTATAATTCGAATGCGAAAAATAATATTAATAGTGTTAAATATCGATTCGATTTGCAGATATAAAAAATATAATTGTAAAAAATAAAAATGTAAATTTTAAAATTGGAATTCTGGCTCAAAGTTTTCCAAAAGCCGTTCCGAATTAAACGACTCACAGATACAAAACTTTTTTCAGTCAGTAACGTAGTAAAATTAGTTTAGTTTCTTTTTTAACATTTTTCAATTCTTTTGTACATACTCGGTCGTAAAACCAAGTTATTAAGCTCGCTATCCGTACGTAATAAATTTCTCTGGGCAATACTATGAAGGCTATCCGGACCGCAATTCAGAATGGATATCTGCGATCTTCGAAGATAAATTGCTTATTTGATATGTTGCTTTAATATTAGAAGGAAAGCTTATTATTCTAACTAATGGACTCGAACATTTTATTATGTTATATATCGTTTAATCGAT
The DNA here is from genome assembly GCF_905147045.1 of Nymphalis io. Lineage (NCBI taxonomy): Eukaryota > Metazoa > Arthropoda > Insecta > Lepidoptera > Nymphalidae > Nymphalis > Nymphalis io. The sequence goes on from NC_065905.1 coordinate 496,582, forward strand.
TTTAGATAAAGTTTATTTCAGATAATATTGGTATATCATGTCATAATTTAGTAATACTGAGCTTATATAATATTACTTGGATTCTAAGACTAAGGATTCTTGACGAGCTGGTTGGCGTAGTTGGTAGATACTTGCCTTTCACGCCGAAGGTTGTGGGTTCGATTCCCACCCAGGACAGACATTTGTGTGCATGAACATGTCTGTTTGTCCTGAGTCTGGGTGTAATTATCTATATAAGTATGTATTTACAAAAGAAAACTAGTATATGTAGTATATCAGTTGTCTGGTTTCCATAGCACAAGCTTTGTATAAGCTTAATTTGGGATCAGATGGCCGTGTGTGAAAAATGTCCCAGGATATAATAGATGAATTTTAATTCAATTAATATAGCTTAAAAGCTCTAAGAAAACGGTCGTGAAATATCAAAAAGTGATTTACGAAATTGATCATAATAATTATCATATTTCAAGAACATCAACTATTAAATCAACTATCAACTAATAAATAAATAATTTATGAATATGAAAATTTTACTTGCGTAAATGTAATATGAAAGCGGTGCAGTCGCCTTCTCTTAAAACATTATTATAGTTGGTAAGCACGTGTAGTCTCGTACAGATAATCTGAGTTGCATTTCAACGATAATAATCACAAGCACCATTTCTCGCAACCAAAATGTAATTCGGGGTAGCGGTTTCGTAAATGTCGTTAATGAATTTTAATTTAAAATGTACATATTTAATTAATTGTATGTATAGTAATGTATACTGTATTATGCACAATACATGATGATATCTTTCCGACCAGACGATTCTAAGTGGAGAATAGCCAACTGTGTACAATTGTGCGTGCGCAGTGTGTAATGCATCATTGGCAATTAGAGAAAAAAGTTACTGGCTTTTATATAATATTAAGCTTCTCCAGACTGATTTCGGCCACGGCCGCCTATCTCAAAAGAGATTAGCCAACTACGCAGGAGATATTATAGTGCACAAGTGTGCGCGCAAACACAGGTGCACTATCTATTCCCTAACTCTCATAATCTGATGGGACAGCAATCTGACACGACCGGAAAGAGTTCAGACGCAGGATAGGCAGCTTTACGTGCTTTCCGAGGCACGGAAGTTGGAAGTGTATACAAACACTTCCAACTTCCAGACCCTTTTTTTAAAGAATAGGAAGGCGGACGAGCATATGGGCCACCTGATGGTAAGAGGTCACCAACGCCCATAGACATTGGCATTATAAGAAATGTTAACCATCGCTTACATAGCCAATGCGCCACCAACCTTGGGAACTAAGATGTTATGTCCCTTGTGCCTGTAATTACACTGACTCACTCACCCATCAAACCGAAACACATCAATACCAAGTACTGCTGTTTTTGTACCCTGGGCTGCTACTGAGAATTTTCTAACAGAAAAACCCAATAACATTTTACTGGCCTGACCTGGGAATTGAACCCAGGACCTCCGGGTCAGCGGCTTTATATCTAGCCACTAGACCGACGAGGCAGTCAACTGGCTGTTAAGAAGAAATAAGAAAAAGCTATCAAATAGATAACATAATAAGCACTTAAGAAAATTAAAGCTTTTCGCGGTAAATATAATAAAAATGTATGTTTGATAAGAATTATTATAATTAATTAAAATGAATATTATTTGTTTTGTATCATAATCCCTGAATCCATCTTGAGTCAAGAACCGGTCTTCCTGTCCTTAATCAGCGATTCCTGTTTCCTCTTCGTCAGTAAATATTATAATTAATAAAAATATATATTACAAATAATTAAAAATCGATATTTTTTTCTTATATATATTTCTTATTTATCTTACTTATTATCATTAACATCTCTATTTGTTTATCGATATTTTGTCATTTTATACAGAATTTAAACAACTTTGCATTGAGACCAACCGTTGATTGAACCAAAAGAGATAAAAAACAAACAGGTTTGATTAAAATATATGTACTAACTTAAAGTGATAATAATAAAGAACGAAGCAATTGTTTCCTCGCAACACACCTAATTTTAACTATCGACAAATAGCTAGCAGTTAAGCGCTTTCCGACACTCGACTGCTAACACATTTTAATATAAAAGAAAGTGCCGAATTATTTTTAATGAAAGTCGCAATCGCATAATCAAACAAAAAAACAAGGCATCCAAAAATCAAAGAATCACAATATTTGTGACATTTGTTAGTATCCAGAAATAAAATAAAATTTTAATATAAAGTAAAAATAACAGCATGTAAATGTCCCACTGAGCTTAGTCCTGTTCTCCTTTTTGAGAAGGCTTGGACCTTAATCCATCATACTGCTCACCACGTTTTCCTTCACTGCCGTACGCGAGATGAATTATAAAAACAAATTAGCACTTGAAAACTCAGTGCTACTTGTCTGGGCTTGAACCCGGAATCAACGGTTAAGTTTCTCGTCTTCTAACCACTGGGCCATCATGGCTCTTAATATATAACTTTTAATATAATATATTTTTTCAAAATACATCTCCTAACGAGTTTAAATGGAGGATGAAAGTTTGTATGAATATTCGTAAATTTTCATGTTACAAATATGGAAATTAGTATTTAGGCTTGTGGGAATGATTTAAAGACGGTTAAAGCTTTTATGAAAATTCATTAACTAAGAGGATGAAACTTAACATAAGTTTGTAAGGAAGTTAAGTATTTTTGAAAGTTAGAAATACGATAATCAATGCTTAGGATTCTGTTTATAATTAAAAGAAATTACGCGCGTTATGTTATTTTATGAGTTTTCGAAAATTCGTCAAAGTGGGTAAAATTGGGGATGGCAGTTTGTATAGAAGATCACCTTTTTTCAATGTTTGAAATTCGTTGGGCGTCTAAATTATATTTCCGATAGGACATTCCATCCAATACTCAGCTAGTTATTTTAATAAAATACCGTATAATTCTTACAAAAGTGAAATGTACCTTAATATAAATGACGCTATAAAAGCAACTGAAAGACTCAACTTGGTTGGTTTTTAATGAACTGTTATAAGTAACATAACATTTTAACTGTGAATCACATGAATCTCCCGCCGTCGAGAGCAAATATAACTTGGACGTTGTTATGGCTCATTCAATTTCACGCTCGTTAATACTACGTCGCCAAGTCGCCGGAGACTCATTTATATTTTCTCACATGTTGAATAAGAGAAAAAGAATATGAAGATTATTATTATTAAATAAATTAATACAACGAGAAATAATAAATGAACAATTCATAAAGGTTGTTTGAAATCGTTCTCTTAGCGATAAGAATTAGTACATACCATTATTTTTTTCTTTAATTTAATTTTTAATTCGGATCGGCAAGCGCAGCGTAGGGCGCCCTCCAGCCATGTGGACCGATGACCTTAAGAAGGTGGTGGGCACCAACTGGATGTGGATGGCGGAGGACAAGCAGCTTTGGCGCACCTTGGGAGAGGCCTATGTTCAGCAGTGGACAATGATTGGCTATTGATTGATTGATTTGATTGATTAATTTTTTTTTAATGTTTTGTCGCATAATAAAGCATATTCTATTCTATCAATGGTCGAGATGACGGGTTCGTATAAAAGTCGCGTTTTGAATGTCTTTCATGTTGTTATCGGAACTTTGGAAATAAAATTAAAGTGGATATAAGTTACTAAGTGAAATAGCTTTATTACAAATAACGATATATTCAGATTTCATATACTCAAATCATTTAAATTGACGTAAATGATTAATTTGAGGTTATAATTTATCTCGTGCTTTACGGTGAAGGAAAACATCTAGAGAAAAACCTTCACGTGTCTAATTTCACTGAAATTCTACCACATGTGTATTCCACCAATCCAAACTGGAGCAACGTGGTAGAATAAGCTCCAAACCTTACCCTCAAAAAGGGAGAGGAGGCCTTTCGCACAGCAGTGGGACATTCACAGGCTGTTACGAAATGACTCGCTCAATTACTCTTCAAGTCGCGCCAATAATTAATTAATTGCTTTACCTTTTACTATTATTTACCATTTGTAGTGCATAATAGAGTAGCGCGTTTAGCAAATCATAATTATGGAATATCTAAACATTTAAATCTGTGTTTTGTTTATCCTTAATCCTTCGGCCATTGAAGTATCGTTAAGTTATTGATTCTATGCCGATATGGAAATGTAAAATATTTAAATATTAAACATACTAGTTTGTAAATATTGCCTTAGGTAATTGGCTTCACGTTCATTGGTTGCCTATAGGGTCATCACATACAATGAATATTCTCTTATAACCATGTTTATTTATTTATTTTTTATTTATGTACCAACAGAGTATACAGAAAATTATATAAATGAAAAATGTGTACAAAGGGATAACTTATCTCTAACAAGAGATCTCTTCCAGAAACCCTGAATCTAGTGTAGTACTGAATCATGTTATTTTATTTTAAATTAATCAGGGTTTTAGTTAATAGAAATGATAAAGAAAGAGGTTTTTATCAATTCAGTCTATTTTTTTGTATATTATTGTTTAATCTGTACCGTTTCTGTTACCGTTAGTAAACTGATTTTAAAAATGGAACATTCCTTATACTGGAATAAGGAAAAGAATTATATTACTCGAAATCTTTGCCGATTGCAAATTGATTTTAATTAAATTATTATATTTTTAAACAACTTGCTTAGCGGCTGTTATTTAAACAGGGATTTTACTCTTTCTGTCATTGTTGATTTGACATTCGAAATAAAAAGACGCAGCAAAGTTAAAGTTTATTAGCAAGACCGTGTAACACTTATTTACCATTGCCAGACAGAGGCAAAGAATGTATTGTAAGTTCATATAATATTATGTATATTTAAATACAATTCTTAGGTCTTTACTTAAGTTTTCTTTTTACTAAAATAGCAATATATTTTAATTTTAACACATTAAATGCATAACAATGCATTTGGATTTTTTGTAAGCAATTACCCGGTACGACTCGCACACCACATATTGTTCGTTAATGGCACCACGCCAGCAGCCTTCGTGCAAGTGGCAACAATAACTGTATAAAGTTTCAAACTCCATCTTTATAAAGTTTAAAAATGTGGCCGTCGCGGGTCGCCCGGCATATGTCAAACATCGATATTGGTGGCTGTTGAAAGAATTTATAATTAAACAAAACAAATAAATATATATTGTGTGAAATTATTAAAAACATTTTACAAAGTTTTCTTAAAAAACATTTTTGTTCTTATTATTATTATAGTAATCACGACACACGGCACACGAGTCCATCTTACGCCCAAAAGCGCGCCAAAATATATCACATAACAAAAATCAGAATTATTTGTATTTTTCAAGAATGAGTTAATCTGCAGTAGGAAACGTATAATGGATCTTTTAATTATATATATAATATGACACTACATGCCGCACACCCAGAATAATAAAGGAGTAAGTACTTATATGTCAATAGCTTTTTCGTAGTTTTGAATAAAGGAGCTTAAGTAGCATATTGCTTGCTCATCATATTACTTAACTTACTGGTATGAAAAATTATATGAAGTCATAATATCATAATATAAAAACACGTATTTTTTTATGTGTATGTTCACATATTACGCGAAAACGGTTACACTGATTTATATTACTTAAATTTGGATAAAGATTTTTCAGAAAATCGATACTTAGTTCGTTTTATTTTTCAATAATAATGTTGCACTAAACATAAATTAAATTGTTGAAATCGTCCAATATAGAAACGTAGTTATGCCTTCAGTTTCAATAGAGTGTGTTGAACATTTAACAACAACTCAACTGCAGGGTGTTTCATAAATCTCGCAGCGTCCAGTGCATTTATATTACCAACATCGTTACAGCTCATTCAATTTCACGCTGATTAAAACCATCGCCAAATAGCGGATACATTATTTCAACTTTATTTATATGTATTAATTTTTGAAGCTATCGAAACATATATGAGACCTATATGATCTGTTTCTTCGATGATCTTCCCTGCAGATCCTGAGATTCTGCCTTCAAATTCTGGATAGTGCCAGTATATTTTTTTGAGTTTTTCTATAAAAAAAAATATTAACCAGTAGTTTTGAGGCAGTGGTTACATTATTTTGCCTCGGAAAGGAAAAATGCGTAATATTACAAAGCTAGCGAAAATTAAGGCAAATTTTCGATCATCGATCGTGTGTGATTTTGTCACAGTTCGTTTACAATATTAATTGACTGTAATAAGTTTTGATTCCTGCTATAGGATCCTTTTGGGGGATAATATTTGGGTCTTTTTCCACAACGGTGCTGTAGTACGGGGTTGATGAATGCCATAATTGTGCCTGAATTCAAAGAATAAACCGGCCCATGAAGGTTTCCTCACTTTGTTTTCCTTTACCGTAAATTATGTCTCAATAAAAATGAAATCTATGACAAATAAAAATAATAATAAAAATATTAAAAGAGAATCTTAACATCTAAATATTATTGTGACATGATTTATGAGCTCGAAAAAGAACTTCTCTGATTTGATTTGTTTATTTGTGGACCCGTTCATGATGATCATTCGTATGCCAAGCATAAATAAATAGAAATTCGTCTTATATGACAAAGTCCTTATTTTTATATCTTACTGATGGCAGAGCTTTGTGCAAGCTCGTCTGGGTAGGTCCCACCACTCATCAGATATTCTACCGCGAAACAGCAGTACTTGGTATTGTTGTGTTCCAGTTTGAAGGGTGAGTGAGCTAGTGTAATTACAGGTAGAAGGGACATTACATCTTAGTTCCCAAGGTTGGTAGCGCATTGGTAATGTAAGCGATGGTTAACATTTCTTATAATGCCAATGTCTATGGGCGTTGGTGACCACTTACCATCAGGTGGCCCATATGCTCGTCCGCCTTCCTATTCTATAAAAAAAATCGTGTGTTTATTCCAATGTATTTATGTAGCAAACACTTTTATTTATTATAAAATAATAGGTAATAACTGTCACTGTCCGTTACTCTTCAAATAAGAATCATGATTGAACCCGAAACTACTACACTACAAGACCCTTACGCCGTTGATCAACTGAAGCAGAACATTCATAGAATAACCCATTAAATTGAATTCATTTATTTTAAAATTGGAACGTTATATCATTCTTATAAGCGTAAAACAATAATAATAATACGAAATGAATGAAAGAGTTATATTCAACTGAAACGTGAGCCCGAACTATTCTGATTGTCCAAGTTCGTGTATAAATGGTCGACATTAAAGTTTTCTAACTCGCTTCCATAATAAATGCGCGTAATTCTTTCTTGCTCCTTTAACTCGCTCTGCCACTAATGCTCTCTAGTGCACCTTGAATGAAAAAATCAAGAACGAACAATAAGTTTACAGCGAAGTGGTTCTGTAATAAGTCTTATTACTTATTCAGTATGACATTTTAAATTTTTGTATAAAGAATATTATAATACGAAACTAGTTTTTAATTTGAAAATATTATAACAAAATCCTCGTACATTCACGACCCAACGAACATTTTAATTGGCCTTGATTTCTACGAAGTGCTAAAAGAATTATAAAAAAAGCGTTCCACAATTTCCATTCTATATTTGAAATGTCGAGACTATATGTCATGCGCAGAACCAAACGATAGCGTGTCAGAATTTTTTTTCCTCATATACACATTACAAATAATGTAATAATTTTACTGTCTATCAGTACTTGGGAACAAATTTAGTATATCGTGACCAGACGTAATTGCTAGGAATTGACAAATGTGTATTTTAATGATGATTCGGACTTTAAGTTTGGGAAACATTGAACTATAAAACAATTAGAAATAATAAAAAATATTTATTCAATAGATTTCTATATTTCTTAAAAGGCAATTTTTTTTAATTTTCATATCGTAGATCATGTAATTGGTGCATTCAAATAAACTTTCCAGCTTTATGTATTAATATAGATAATTTGTTTAAGACAATGGTTTTTCTCGAACTATTGTTGATTTCTAAATCGAGTTCCGCAGTAAGGCACTCTCCGCATTCTTAAGCACCTAATGTAGGTAAGTGGCGAACTGCAAAACCTCGGATTTTTTCCCGCCATACTTTATCCTCTTCATAGGATTAGCTCTCGAGGCACGAACACGTGTATTATCTAGACTAAATAAATGCGGCCTCATCTTTAACATTTTTAAAGAAAAAATATTTAAGTTTTGTTAGAAAAATTTATGGGATTGTAAATAATCCCACCGCTGGGCTAACGACTACTTTCCTTTTGAGAAAGCTTGGAAAGAATTCCACCCCGCTGTTCCGAATGGTATGGTAGGTTGTTCAAATTATACATGTTTTCTCAGGATGGTTTCCTTCAAGGACCTACCACGAGAAATCTCAGAGGTTATCCGGTTTTTTACTCGCGATCTTCGTTTAAGATCGTATTTTAAGCACATGCCCATCCTTAAATAGCGTGATGAGCATTTTAAATATCCATGCTATACTTTATGAGTTGCTATCCAGCTTAAATAAAAAAAGAGAATCATTGAAGCCTCTTGCCATATTTATTTAAATTTTCATACTTAATGAACATTTGTATAAAATATTAAAATACATAGGTAACTTTTAAACTAATCATATTTCCTTAATAATAGTTATATTTTATTTTAATATATTGTTTAATGTTTTAACTATTTAAATGAAGATGTGACGTCATCTCTTGCATCTGCAGATTCGTTTAAGAGCTCTCTTTAGACCAGCATAGTAGTGAATTACTTGCTCCTGAAAATAGACACGATAATATTTACTTATATAATATATATTACTTATATAATATTTACACTGAAAGAATCAAAGTGACTGAAGTAAAAAATATTTAGAAAACAATGGACGAATATTTACTTAATTAATTGTATGCAAAGTTTAAAAATTGAAATAATTATAAGACAATTTCAGTAAAAATAATTTCGGAACATGAAGTTAAAAAAACATATTTATTATATATAGAAAACTATGAAATCTAAACAAGAAACATTTGCCTAGCGTAAGGTAACTTACAGCTTAGTAATTTTTATATATTATATAAATTACCTGCATGAGATTAAAACACATGGCGACCAACGCCATACCCAGCATGAGGTACAGGGAGCACACGATGAACGAGGTCTCTATACGAGGTGTGTACACTCGTTCTCCTGGCACGAAATCGCCGAAACCGATACTGGAATAAAAAATACTTTATCTATTGAAATTTTGACGAAATACCAATAAAACTAATTGGTCGCCTGTAAGTGGTTTGGTAGTGATGGATATTATTATAAATTTATTTGAAACACAAACATTCCACCGAAATAATAATAATAATATCCTGGGACATTATTCACACACGGCCATCTGATCCCAAATTAAGCAGAGCTTGTGCTCTGGAAACCTGACAACTGATAACTACATACTATTTTTCTTTTGTAAATACCTACTTATATAGATCATTACACCCAGACTCAGGACCGAATCCACAACCTTCAGTGTGAAAGGCTAGTATCTACCAACCACGCCAACCAGCTCGTCAATATTTCAAGTTAACCCATTAATATCATATTTAGTGTACGTAAAGTAAGCCGATTTGTAAGCCGATTATCAGGAAAATCTACCTGCTGAGAGATATGAAGCAGAAGTAAGCGCCATCTAATTTGTCCCACTTCTCCCATAGACCGAATATCATAGATCCGAACATTAAATACCTGAAAATATATTGATTTTAAAAATATTCCATCGCTTTTATTTATTATTACTGAAAGAAAAATAAATTTTAACGTCGATCATCAATACGCAGCTTAAAATAAAAAAGCTATGTCATTTGTGCTTGACATTACAATGTCTCACTAAACCTACTGGAACACATAAATACAAAGTATTGATGTTTGTTTAATAAGCCGAGATGGCCCAGTGGTAAGAGCGCGTGAATCTTAACCGATGATCGTAGGTTCAAACCCGGGTAAGTACCACTGAATTTACATGTGCTTAATTTGTGATAATAATTTATCTCGTGCTTTTCGGTGAAGAAAAACATCGTGAGGAAACCTGCATGTGTCTAATTTCACTTAAATTCTGCCACATGTGTATTCCACCAACTCGCATTGGAGCAGCGTGGTGGAATAAGCTCCAAAACCTTCTCCTCAAAAAGGGCGAGAAGGCCTCAGCCCAGCAGCGGGACATTCATAGGCTGTTACTGAGACTGATGTTTGGCGGTAGAATACTACAATGGCTTGGGTGAACCCATCCAGAGGAGCTTACATAGCGTTCTACCACCTGGATTAAATTTAAAAAAAGAATATATTATGACATTTTAAATCTGTCTTCTATGAATAATTACATTTATGTAAACTTCCATTCAAAGACCTGGATTAGTTTAACCAGAACTATAATATAAGAAAGTAAAAAGTTTTTTATATGCTCTTAACCAAAAATCACACAGATACAAAAATATCTATAGCTAGTGTCTATTCAAAGTCAATATACTTTATTCAACATAGAAGCATTATGCTTACTTATTGATTGTTAAAGAAAGAAACTACCGGTTTGGAAAAGAGATACCCTGACCTGAGAAGAACTGGCGAAAGAAACTTAGCGGTTTTTTTTTTCTTATCATGTCTGTTATACTAATATTCAGTGTAAAAGATCACCAGAAGGTTATCATTTCATTCCCAAGGTGTGCTATCATTCAAAAATGTCCTTATTTTTCCGTTCGTAATTATTGTCCATAAATAACCAAATAATATAATTGTAGCAAGATCAGTGCTGTATGTATAGGGTTAGGCATTTTAGGTCTTAAACATATAACTCACCCCACCATAATAGCCACACACACACTGATAGGAACGGTGATGGTTTGAGCATCGAAAGTGACGTAACTGAAGTCACTCGTGTCCGAACTGTCCCGGTAGACCGGCTCCGACCAGCCGCGGACATCAGGACGAGGACGTGGCAAGTATGGTTGCGGCATCGAAACACTCCTCAAGTAAGCTCGTCTGCAAATTTAATTAAACTAAAAACTCTAGAACCATATTCAGAAAATAGTCAAAGTAAAATATAGAGAAATAGTAGAAAGCTCTGACATTTTTGAACCGTCGTTTTGCAATTTTAATTTTAATATAAAGCTTCTACCGGTACGGAATGTATATATTTCCAGCAATACACTCAGTAGTCACTTATAGGTGTCTAATTCTATTTCTGGTGACGTTACACTACCAGCACAAAATTAACTTAAATAATTTTCCGAATCTGATACAATATCAATAATATATCAATTTAAGAGCGTTTACTGGTGATAGGGCTTTGTGCAAGCTCGTCTGGGTAGGTACCACCCACTCATCAGATATTCTACCGCAAACTAGCAGTACTTAGTATTGTTGTGATCCAGTTTGAAGGATGAGTGAGCCGAGCCAGTGTAATTACAGGCACAAGGGCTATGTAAGCGATTGTTGTCATTTCTTACAATGCCAATGACTAAGGGCGTTGGTGACCATTTACCATCAGGTGGCCCATATGCTCGTCTGCCTTCCTATTCTATAAAAAAATTTAGTAAATCATAGCAGGTAATATTTTTCATTCAGGACCATGTTGTAATGATATCCAGTCCATGTTATTATACTATATGAACTGACTTTCTATCCCCTTAGTGAAATATTGAAAACGAAATGACGTTAATGAGTGTAGACTTTTAAATGCTATAATTATTATATTGAATATCGCATATTGCTTTCTGACATTTCAGATAATCTGTTCCGAATAAAAAATACATGGCGTTGTATGTAGTAAGTTATAGCGAACTGTGTTGTTTGTAGAAAGTTGAAATAATGCGAAAACGCCGAACAATTGATTATTTTTTACCATTTAGTCAATGTTTACTAAGTAAATCATAAAAACCTTTGGAAATAATCCGGAGGTCGCGATGGTATCCTGTACTCCGGCGTGACATCAGAATCAGAGTTACCAGATCTCCAGCCTGGTGGTCTTTCTATACTCTCCGCATCACTTATTTCTAACTAGAACAAAAAAATAAACCAAATATTTACATTCAAATCATTATGCAGAGATTTTCAGTTAAGATTTTTATCATCGCCGACCACCGTTAAAATTCACGTCTTCTAACCGCTAAGCCATCACGGTTTTTCAAATTATAACTTAATAAACACTAATCTCAAGGAAATTGAGATGGAATGATAGAGGTTTTGGAGTTATGCTGGATCCAACGCAAAAATAATTACCAAAATCGGTTAATAAAAAAAATACTTGAACCTGGAAAATAAATAGATACAATTATATTGAGAAAATATTATTAACTCATTTTAATTTTGAATTCCCATCATAGCCCATTGCTGATGGTTATGTTTTTACATTGCCAATGTTATTTGGTGATAACTGCCTCGTTGATCTAGTAGTAGCTACATATAAGGCCCTGGAGGTCCCGGGTTCAAATCTCAGGTTGGGCCAATAAAAAGTTATTGAGTTTTTCTGTCGAAAATTCTCAGAAGAAGCCCAGAGCCCAGCCCAGCCCAGAGGAAATTGGAAGTATGTACACACCTGTGCCTCGAAAAGCACGTAAAAAATACATGAAAATGTCCTATGCCTATTATGTATATAATTAGGCAAATTGCGTATTACTTGTCCAAATAGTAATTAAAACTAAACCAAACACGCGTCTTTGGTTTAGTTTGTTATGTTTTCAAACGCGCAAACAACACCCATTGTTTGCCCGTTACATCGCCCACGTAGATATTACTTTATTACGAAGCCTTTTTTTTTTTTTTTATATTCTCCAGGAGGGCAAATGACTCTACTCCACCTGTTGGTAAGTGGTAGTAGAGTCCAAACGCGACGACGGCCAGTACAGACGGGAAAAACGTTCTGCACTAGCCGCCTTCGCCTTGCCGGCCCGCAAGATGCCTCTTCACGCCTCGTTTGAAGGAACCTGGGTTGTAAGAGGAGGGGAACACGTGAGCTGGTAAGGAATTCCATTTTTTGGAAGTGCGACAAAGAAAGGAGTTGCCAAATTTCTTTGTTCGCGATGGAATTGATGTCACAGTTAGGCGGTGACATCGAGAACCAGCTCGCGTGGACTTAAGAAGGAAGGGGGAAGCAGGAATTAGAGAGAATAATTCCTCAGAGCACTCGCCGTGATACAGTCGATAGAAAGCGCTCAGTGCTGCTATCTCACGACGCAATTGTAAAGGTTCAAGGGTGTTTGTGACCTTTACGTCGCCAATAATGCGTACGGCACGTCGCTGCAACCGGTCCAAGGCCTCAAGTAGGTACTTAGCGGAGCCATCCCAAAGGTGCGAGCAATATTCCACGCAAGACCGTACCTGTGTTTTGTACAGCAGGCACAGTTGTGGTGGCGTGAAAAAGCGCCGCACCTTGTTCAGAACTCCGAGTTTCCGTGAAGCTGTTTTTATAACAGCCTCGATGTAATCCCTTGGACTAAGGTCGCAGCGAACGTCAATCCCCAGCATGGCGATTTTGCTTTGCATCACCAGCGGAGTACCACAGAGGGAGGGAAGAGGGGAAAATGTTGACTTTTTCGCCGTGAGAGCGCATACCTGTGTTTTCTTGGCATTAAACTCAACAAGATTATCAGAGCCCCATTTGGCGATGAGCTCTAACGTCCTATCGAGTTCAATGACAAGATTCTTCCACCTCTCCTTAATTTCCGCTCGCCCAGCCACTGCGCGTCCGTGGTATCCACCATGCACATCGTCTGCATAGCAATGTATGTTCCCAAGAGAGAGCATATCATTGATATGCAAAAGAAAGAGTGTGGGAGATAGCATAGATCCCTGGGGGACCCCAGCATTCACTACATAGAATTGTGAAGCGCAACCATCAACTAAAACACGGAGCCTACGCTTGTGTAGGAAGCTGGCAATCCAGGTGCATAGCTGAGCAGGCAGACCATATGCCGGCAGCTTGGAGAGAAGACTTCTGTGCCAGACCCTGTCGAAAGCCTTGGAGATATCGAGGCTGACAACCAACGATTCTCCATGCTTGTCGACAGCTTCACCCCAGAGGTGCGTTACGTACGCTAGAAAATCACCTGTGGACCGTTTTGGTCGAAACCCGTATTGACGATCATTAATTAAAGAGTGATCTTCTAGGTAATGGATCAGTTGGTTGTTTAAAATCCGTTCCATCACCTTACAAAGTACTGAGGTGATAGCTATTGGCCAATAATTTGCCGGGTCAGACCGATCCCCTTTTTTGGGAACCGCTTGCACATTAGCTCTTCTCCAAGCCTCCGGCACACTTCCCGAAGAGAGAGAAAGTTGGAACAGGCGCGTTAACACAGGAGACAGCTCCGCTGCGCACTTCTTCAGCACTATGGCTGGTATTCCATCGGGACCGCTAGCTTTCCGTACATCAAGTGATTGCAGCTCCGCACGCACATCACGTTGCCTAATTTTAATGTCAGGCATCGTATGGCCACATGCAGGTATTGTAGGTGGCAGTGCACTACAATCATCGATGACGGAATTGTCGGCAAAGAGTTTAGCCAGGAGATCAGCTTGCTCTTGCGGACTGTGAGCTAGCGATCCGTCCGGATTTCTGAGCGGTGGCAGCGAAGGTTGGCAGAAATTGTTTTGCACAGACTTGGTCAGACGCCAGAAGCTACGGGAGCCCCTAGAATGCGAAACAAGGTCATGACCAATCTGTACAATGCGCTGTGCATCCGCTCTCGTGTATGCCTTTCTACAGGACTTGGAATTTAAAAGCCTTAATTTCGTCGGGTTTTATAAGTTTTTTTTTAATATTGTTAAACCTCCTGCTCCTGCCATCGCAACGAGATAAAACATTTACCAGTTTGGAAGTCTAAGCATAATATTTTTAATCTTCATTAAAGGGGTTTATTTAAAATGTCAATGACGGTCTATACAGCTGCGTTTAAGGAGCTATGTGACTTGAAAATGACAGAAAATTTTTATATGCATTCAACACCTAAAAGTAAACAGTACAGAATAAATAATAAAACCAAAAGTGTTTGATATATCACTTGCTCAAAGATTGACGAAAAATATTATATATATAAATAGCTAGTTTTATAATATAATTAGATATAAATAGCTTCGACTAGAATCGAATGCATTTCTTTTACGCCGGTAGATAAATAAAAAACACAACTAATTGATTCAAGTAACCTTTACAATAGTGTTTCTTTAATCGAAATGGTGAATTTTAACTCCGTTTTTACCACCGTTGCGTAAAAGCAGACTCTAGAGAGAAGAAACGATAAGAAAATCACGTAGTTGCTCTAATGAGCAACCTAATGAACGTACCAAGCATAATAAAAGAGTAACATAACAGATTCAAAACACGAACAATAATGAAAGACGTACTCAGAAACACGTCACCGAATAATATTACTCTCATCACAAATATCACTCTTGACGTGAATGTAATTGAAAATAATACGAAAACATCAATAAAATTGAAAATTTATTTTTTTTACAAAATCTTAACACATTGAGAACATATAAAAACAACACAAAGTGTGTGTTGGTATCCAGAGTGGCTGCCACTCGTAGTTCTACGGCCAAGTTTGCTATGCTCTCAGATTAAATAAAAATATCATTAAAGTACCTGCGGTCGCAGATGAACCACTCGTCTCCTCGAGAATCCTGGACAGCCTCTGCAGAGACACACTAACGCGTATATACACTTGAACCAACTAGCTAACAACTCTCCTGTAAATAAAACAAAATTAAACAGTTCAATATATTAAGAAAGATCAATTGAATAAAAATAGTTATCTCGACAAATTAAAAAGTAATGCTCGCCTTTAATACATATATAAACACCATCGGATTAAAATGTATTCATATATACCCTAAAGAAAACCATTACAAAAAGCAGGTCAACGCTATCGATGTATAAATCTGTTTAGGGCGCATACACTCGATCGGTCCAATCGAGTATCGTTAAAATTACACGCGCAATCGTGATGATGCAAACAAGCTATGATATTCTCCAAAGATAATACAGGATTTATGTACACAAGCAATATTCTCTAATACTAATATGTTGATTGAATTTAAGACGTTACAAGTCGATGAATTTAATCAACTGTTCCGCTCTGGAATAAAATTAAAATGTATATTATTGTAAATAAAATTACTATATAAATGTTTTATGTACAAAACAAAACCTCCAAAAATGCGTCACTTTGACTATATGGTATTTTTTTATAAGGCGGACGTGCATATGGGCCACTTCGTCACCAACCTTGGGAACTAAGATGTTATGTCCCTGGTGCCTGTTATTACACTGGCTCACTCACCTTTCAAACCGCAACACAACAATACCAAGTACTGCTGTTTTGGTATATATATATATATATATATATATATGTCTATTGGCTATAAAATATAATAATTGTTATGATACACGCACTTTGAAATATCTGTGTGGGTAAAGTAAAACGATATTACCCCCAGGCAGATAGGCCTGAAAGATTGTTAGGCCGTAGGGCATGATTTTCTATATATTCTTTTTTATTTTTGCACCATAATAGTAGCTACATCATTGCCTATTTAAAATACATTCACTATACCATTTTGGCTAAATATAATAAAAAAAAATTAATAAAAACGGGAAAACTTTATATTAATATCTAGGGCTCGACTGCGCAAGATATATTATAGTGCACAAATATATGAGCAAAAACTAGTACACACTTTTATATCTGATAATTTGAAACGGTTATTTTACATTATTAAAGGACCAACAGTACAATTCTGTAAGAACTCACTGCATTACTCACCCGTGAAATGTGATCAACCAAGTTATGGGTATATACTATTTTGATGTATGTATTTGATGATGAAATTTGATGATGAAAAAAAAAGCCGAGATGGCCCAGTGGTAAGAACATGTGAATCTTAACCGATGATCGTGGGTTCTTTTTTTTTTTTTTTTTTATATCGCCGGGAGGGCAAATGACTCTACTCCACCTGATGGTAAGTGGTAGTAGAGTCCAAACGCGACGACGGCCAGTACAGACGGGAAAAACGTTCTGCACTAGCCGCCTTCGCCTTGCCGGCCCGCAAGATGCCTCTTGACGCCTCGTTTGGAGGAACCCGGGTTGTAAGAGGAAGGGAATACTTGAGCTGGTAAGGAATTCCATTTTTTGGAAGTGCGACAAAGAAAGGAGTTGCCAAATTTCTTTGTTCGCGATGGAATTGATGTCACAGTTAGGCGGTGACATCGAGAACCAGCTCGCGTGGACTTAAGAAGGAAGGGGGAAGCAGGAATTAGAGAGAATAATTCCTCAGAGCACTCGCCGTGATACAGTCGATAGAAAGCGCTCAGTGCTGCTATCTCACGACGCAATTGTAAAGGTTCAAGGGTGTTTGTGACCTTTACGTCGCCAATAATGCGTACGGCACGTCGCTGCAACCGGTCCAAGGCCTCAAGTAGGTACTTAGCGGAGCCATTCCAAAGGTGCGAGCAATATTCCACGCAAGACCGTACCTGTGTTTTGTACAGCAGGCACAGTTGTGGTGGCGTGAAAAAGCGCCGCACCTTGTTCAGAACTCCGAGTTTCCGTGAAGCTGTTTTTATAACAGCCTCGATGTAATCCCTTGGACTAAGGTCGCAGCGAACGTCAATCCCCAGCATGGCGATTTTGCTTTGCATCACCAGCGGAGTACCACAGAGGGAGGGAAGAGGGGAAAATGTTGACTTTTTCGCCGTGAGAGCGCATACCTGTGTTTTCTTGGCATTAAACTCAACAAGATTATCAGAGCCCCATTTGGCGATGAGCTCTAACGTCCTATCGAGTTCAATGACAAGATTCTTCCACCTCTCCTTAATTTCCGCTCGCCCAGCCACTGCGCGTCCGTGGTATCCACCATGCACTGTACTATCGTCTGCATAGCAATGTATGTTCCCAAGAGAGAGCATATCATTGATATGCAAAAGAAAGAGTGTGGGAGATAGCACAGATCCCTGGGGGACCCCAGCATTCACTACATAGAATTGTGAAGCGCAACCATCTACTAAAACACGAAGGCTACGCTTGTGTAGGAAGCTGGCAATCCAGGTGCATAGCTGAGCAGGCAGACCATATGCCGGTAGCTTGGAGAGAAGACTTCTGTGCCAGACCCTGATTGACTAATTTTAATGTCAGGCATCGTATGGCCACATGCAGGTATTGTAGGTGGCAGTGCACTACAATCATCGATGACGGAATTGTCGGCAAAGAGTTTTAGCCAGGAGATCAGCTTGCTCTTGCGGACTGTGAGCTAGCGATCCGTCCGGATTTCTGAGCGGTGGCAGCGAAGGTTGGCAGAAATTGTTTTGCACAGACTTGGTCAGACGCCAGAAGCTACGGGAGCCCCTAGGATGCGAAACAAGGTCATGACCAATCTGTACAATGCGCTGGGCATCCGCTCTCGTGTATGCCTTTCTACAGGACTTGGAATTTTTATTATAGTTTGCTTTCAGTGAGTCAATGTTAGATGCCCCGCTAACGCAGCCGTTGATCCACTTGCGATATGCCGCCTGCTTAGATGATTCACGAGTGAACCAACGGTTACGCGTACTCCTACTGATGAGATCTGAGCTAGGAATGTAGTATTCCATTCCCAGCATGATCTCGCCAGCAACAGCAGCGGCACTAGCTGTCGGGTCATTCCCACTGAAGCAACGTTCCTTCCAAGGGACCGACGCATAGTAATCGCGCATACCGTCCCAATCCGCCGACTTATAGTGCCAAACGCGATGTTTGCATACCGCTAGTGGCGGCAGCTTGGCCTGTGGCACTCTGGTAGAAATAAGGCTGTGATCCGAAGAGCCAAGAGGAGCCTGAACCACAACCTGATATTCCACCGGGTGAGAAGTCAGCAGAAGGTCCAGTAGAGAAGGTGCTTGCCCATCAATGTCTGGGATCCTGGTGGGCTGATCAACCAGTTGGGTCAAGTCATGTGTGAGAGCAAAAGCATGAGCAGTCCTTCCAGCATGGTCAGTTTTGAGGGATTTCAACCAGGATTCGTGGTGAGCATTAAAGTCCCCCAAAAACACCAATTCCGCGTTAGGAAATTGCTCTTGCGCAGCATCTGCCACCCGACTAAGATGGTCAAATAATCGGCTTGTCTCCAAGTCACCATTGTGGGATCTGTAGAGGCACACGTAGACTCGGCTCTGACGAACCAGGTCCACACGTACCACCAACATGGAGAAGGAGGGGTCCTCCAAGCAGCGCAGTCGGTGACAGCAAACATCCGTCCTGACGAACAAGCATACTCCGGCTTTCGCTTTGAAGGATTCTTCAAGCGTGTAGCCGGGATAATTAACGTAGCTGGTATCGGCAGGACGGAGTATTTGTGTCTCCGTGAGAAACAACATTGCTGGCCGTGCTGTCTCGAGATGGTGGTGGACAGCGTTGAGGTTAGTGTGGAGTCCTCGGATGTTAGAGAACTCGACCTCAAACAGCGAGGGTATGGTGGGGGTGAGCACCGCTGTACGACCGTTATTTCTTTTTTATTGCGCCATTTGGGAGAAATTAAATGGAAAAGAGACGTGAAGCGAGCGATGTATTGCCACGATAGGGATGGGCAAAGTGTGGAGGCGTGTTTCCCCAAGTGGTTGCCAAAAGGAAAAATACACTGACCCGCCGGACGGAAGGGCCCCCGAACCCCCCCGGAAGTGGCCGCCGGGACCCCACCTACCGGTCACCAACCGGCACGACGGTCCACCCCGAGATTATGCGTAGCCTGGTGGGGCAGCCTCACGAGCTGGTTAGGCACGCTCGGGCCCCTGTACTATGCCACGGGCGGCCAGTGGAACAGCCGTTTCTTCGGGTCTCCCTGACCGGCAGGTCAATACAGTTTCCCCCGGCATTGGTTCAACAGCCGTCTCCAACTGGACCAACACCCATCGCGGCAATACTCGCTCGGGCTCTGGCTGTACGCTGGCTGACCTCGAAACGCGGCTGCAAGCCACTTCACGAGTTTTTCACCATGCGTACGGTGGTAACAAGCCAGGCGGATGTTAGCATCCTACCACCAGATGAGCAGATGGTCGCTCAGATATCCCTTAGTCGCCTCTTACGACACCCATGGGAAAGAGAGGGGCAGTGAAATGTATTCTTTCTCCGTCACTGCACGGTTCAAACCCGAGCAAGCACCACTGAATTTTCATGTGCTTAATTTGTGATTATAATTCATCTCGTGCTTTACGGTGAAGGAAAACATCGTGAGGAAACCTGCATGTGTCTAATTTCACTGAAATTCTGCCACATGTGTATTCCACCAACCCGCATTGGAGCAGCGTGGTGGAATAAGCTCCAAACCTTCTCCTCAAAAAGAGGAGAAGAGGCCTTTAGCCCAGCAGTGGGACATTCACAGGCTGTTACGGTACGGTTTGATGATGAATACACACTATTCATGAAATGTTATACTAATTATTATTGTTATCTTTCTGATATTCCACGACCGTTTTCTGTGGTGGGTTTTGAGTCTGTTCTTACAGAATAGATTTACTTTTGGAGGTACGAAAATGTAATAGTGGAAATATCTAGACAGAAAAACTCAAAAAAACTTTTAAGAGCACAATTTGATGCAAGGTCCTCGGAAGTTTAAAAGACCACATAATATATCGTTAGCAGGCCAAGTAAATCAATATATGTATTCTTACCAACATTACTGAGGTACAGCAGGAACAAAGGCATCCCCAGGAGAGCATAGAATATCGTCATTATCTTACCCCAGCTCGTACGAGGACTGAGATGCCCATAGCCTTAAATAAAAAGCCTTATTTACTGGTACATTTCATACACATAAATACAATTTCTATGCAATAGCCTTCGGATTTGGGAGATGTCGGCCATTGTGAAGGGAGACAAACTGTGCAGGATATACTATTGTGCGTAAATGTGTGTGCAAATACAAGTGCACTTTTTCCCTTACTTTTATTATCCGATATAACGTTCAGCACAACCGAAAATAGTTCACGAGAGCGTTCCGGGCTGCTATTAACCATTTCTTGACTGATAAACCCAATAACTTTTACTAATCTGACCTGGGTTTGGGAACTTGGGTTCAATGGCTTTTGCCATTGACTCCAACAATACAATTTGTACCTTGTAATTTGTAAAACGTAATCACAATACAGCTTATCAAATAGCTTAATGACATTTGCGAATGTATCTGTTTCCTCTTGGTCCACCTATCTTATCAAATAATTGAATTCAATTGAAATGTTTGAAATTATTCCAACACATGTGACACAGGCAGTTATATTTATCCCTTTGTGTAATTTCTAACTCATTGAGATATTGTACAATGTTGTCTTTGTATTTAACTATTATAATAATATAGTCCTCCCGACCGATTTCGACCACGGCGGCCAATATCAAAAGAAATTAGCCAACTGCGCAGGAGATATTATAGTGCACAAGTGTGTGCGCAAACACAGGTGCACTCTCTAACTCTTATAATCCGATAGGACGGCATTCTGAGACGATCGGAAAGATTTCAGGCGCAGGACCAGCGGCTTTACGTGCTTCCCGAAGCACGGGAGTGTACACACTTCCAATTTCCAGACTCCGCACTGCTACTCTGAATTTTATGACAGAAAAACCAAGTAACTTTTTATTGACCCGACCTGGGAATTGAACCCAAGACCTCGCAGTCTGCGACCACTAGACTAACGAGGCAGTCAAAATATTATAATTGTGTATTAGTGATATTGCTTGGACACTATAAGCTTGGCTGCTGTTTTAAATATTTCTAATTTATGAATATTTTAACACCATTTAAATCAAATCAATACAAATTAGATATCCTATGTTATTTTCTGCACCCCTGACAACGGGTATTCAAAACATCATGATGATTGATTGAATTGTTAAGATGTGAAAGCATAACAAACTCATTATAACATTTATAATATTAGTTAGGGTTGTATACTTGTATGTACATATATCCATATTTATATTATTTTATAACCTTTATTTATTTGACATACGTTAATGCAAATAAGACAACAAGCTAAAGAACAGACAGCATTACGTCCAAGAAATCCTTTAAACAAAGAGTAAGAAATTAAAGAATTAAATATACTGATATATACGAATAACTCTTGGGTATAATTAATAATGGTAGGCCTTTATGCACAATGGTTAACGATTGGCAATGGTTAATAACCGTGTATAACATTGTGTTCCGGCTTAAATGTCTAGTGAGTGTAACAGTCACAAATAACTGAACCACTTAGACTGTTAAAGTAAATTTGAAATCTCGTTTAAATTTTTACACTCAAACGTTTTGATTGAAGCTGACCACTTATCATCGGCTCATTTTCTCGTTTACCTTGCTTAATACATTTAAATAATCACACCGTATCAGAAGATCAGACTGGCTTTATCACGCATCTGGTTCCAACAGCTGCTCCAAAACGCTCTTTTAATCTGTATCCATTCATCACACTAATTACTTAAACTTTCAATAGCGCAATCACTATTCCTACACATTACTGAAATGAATACTCGCGAAGATAAGGGTTTATGAGCATTTTATGGTTAGGACCTTTACTGGACCATAAAATATAACACATCATTGTGATTGCCATAATATGTTCACCCTCTTACAACACGATTTTATGGTTTCGGGTATATTCATAATGGTTGACCGAGATTTATGTGAATATTTTGTCTTAAACAAATTCCGTAATAACATAATTCAATAAACCAACAAAAGACTGTTAAAATACCCGCGATATATAATTTTAGTGTGTACGATCATCTTATAATATTAATTGACCAATTATTGTATATACATATGTAAATTTATTTCGTGTATCTTAGAAACGGCTGTAATTAGTATTGCTGTTTGGCGATGGAATACTAATTTTATCGGCCTTACATAGCATATACAGTGAAATATAATTACCTATCGTGGTTATAACGGTAAGAGAATATAAGAAAGCCGAAGAAAAACTCCATTGCCTCGATGAGCGCCCGCCGTCCCAACCACGACGTACTGCTACCACAATCTTCCGTTGATAATGCTGGAGCTCCTTGCTTATGCTGTAACAGGAGCATAGTTGACTTTGGAAACTTGGCTTGCAAAACATTAATACTTAAAACTAATATATCTGACTTAAAGTCGCATGTTACAATAAAGTTCTAAATTATTATTGTAAAATAGGGTCTTTGTATTTATGCTTTAATTCATTTATTTGTTGCTTAAAATATACCATAAGTTACCGTGATCGTGCAAAACACGAAAGTAATCAGTTTACATTGATAAAAAAATTATATACTTCTGCAGTAAAAAAATCATGGGAATTGAATTGAAGTTTAAAAAGCGAAATAACAGTTTCTAAATGTTGCAATGGTGGGAATCCGCTGCAAAAGTGAAACTGCAGATTATTCCACCACGCTGCTTCCAGAAAGAAATCTAAAAGTCGCCTAAGCTCAACTGATTAACACTTTCAGTTTTATGCGACAATTTACACTTATATCCAAATTATAAGCAGAAATTCAAGCAGAATTCATCCAAAGACCCCTTCATCATGGTCGATATGTTTCTGTTTAAAGCTGAACGATAAATAATATGCATCTAAAGTTCTCTTTGAAATTATACACAAGGTTTTCAGCCGAGAATTTCAATTGGTACTTTAATTCGCGTTGCTTTGTATGTATATTCACTATATCGTATGCCTTCTCATGTTTTGCACTACCTAAGGCTGTTGACAAACTTGACGGTTATTTTAAAAACGTCAACAAATAAATGTTACATGAAGAAACGTCTTTGGTTCTTATTATTATTAACTACACGTTATTCTGTAAGAAAAAACCTCGACACTCACCGTAGCAAATGATCATGCATGTCAGAAGGTAGTCGCATATCAATGCGACATTGACTATAATAATTATAACATTTCGATAATACACGCCATCAAAATAGTATAACTGTTAAGTGAGTTCTTACAGAATCGTACTGCAGTACAACTCTATAAGCTCACTTCATATGTCGCTCGTGAAATGTTAAAAACTGATTTACGGTGTTACACTGTTTTGATACGTCATTGTCACATATAATCTGACATTTCACGATCAAATTTTCTCAGTAAGCTTCAATTTTATTCTACTTATGTACTGAATCTGTTCCAATGAGTTATTTGCGGGCTTAATATAATTTATTAAATTTAAATAAAACTGGAATAATTAATAATAGTAATATATACTAATATAATAAATATTAAAATAATTCTGTATCTCTGTTACTCTTTCACAGCTAAGCCACTGAAGCGATTTTAATGAAATTTGGTGTAAAGCATGCTTGAACCCCAAGAAAGGATATAGGTTCTTTTATACCTAATATTTGCCCCCTCCGAAACAAATGGTCGAAGCGGCGGGCAACAACTAGTTATAATATAAAGACGTTAAATTCAGTCACCATAAAAAATGACAAAGTCAATAATTTACGCAAATTGGCCTCCCGAATATATTAAGCATACTATCTATTTTCTCTCTCATGATTTGATGGGATCAAATCTGACACGACCGGATAGAGTACAGGCCCAGGATCAAAGGTCTTACATCCTTTATGAAGCAAAATTTCAGACTCCGATACTGACATTTTCTCGACGGAAAAATCCAATAAACTCATTAAAAATATGCCTTAGCCCTGTAATATAAATAAATAATTTCAGTATGTACACACGCAGTGAGAAAATCAGTAAAGTCCGTAGGGAGCCTAACTGTTCATATTCGGCAAATTCACTAATGAGCTAAAAAATTCAACGCTCTTTAGCCAAAGGTAAAGAATTCAAATAACTGCTATATTTTAAGGCAAGTTGTGCTAAAGGCTGCAAGCGCACAACTACCTGAGCTTTGAATTATTGTATTTTAAGATGTTGAAAACTTTAATTCATTAAATCTATAATTCGATATACAAAGCCTACTGAGATCGGTTAAGAAGACTGTAAGAAAAAAATCATGAATAAATTTTGATACATTTTAAAAAAGCTTTTAAGCAATCTTGCTCTTAATAAATATAATATAAGAGGTCGAGTTTAGAGTCCAAGTTATTGTATTTTTCTGTCAAAAATTCTCAGTAGAAGCCCGGAGTCCGAAAGTTGGTAGTGTGTATACTTTCAAGTGCCTTTCAAGTATTCATTATCTTAAGCTCGATTGAGATGGAAAATATCGTTGGATGAAAGTCTGCTCTACACGTGTATCCTTTAACCCAAATTGGAGCAGCGAGAATCAAACTCCAACAAACTTCTAGAACACAAAGTCTTAGTTCAGCAGTGGGAAGGTATTTAGAATATAGCTATATTATAATCCATAACAGCCTGTGAATGTCCCACTGCTGGGCTAAGGCCTCCTCTCCTTTTTTATTTTTGAAAGAACGCGTGAATCTTAACCAATGATCGTGAGTTCAAAGCCGAGCAAGCACCACTGAATTTTCATGTGCTTAATTTGTGATTATAATTCATCTCGTGCTTGACGATGAAGGAAAACATCGTGAGGAAACCTGCATGTGTCTAATTTCACTGAAATTCTGCCACATGTGTATTCCACCAAACCCCATTGGAGCAGCGTGGTGAAATAAGCTCCAAACATTCTCCTCATATTATAATCGTCTACAAGAAAATAGTGTACTTTTGAGGTAACGTGCAAAAAAACAGTAGTAAGGCTCACTCATCACCACTCATATGATATCTTACCAGCAAATAGAAATACCTTGTAAGTGAGTAATAAATACGTCTGTTTGTACGTCATAGAAAGTTCATGCCACGTGACTTTAGGTTAACGATTTTAAATATATAATAAAATAAATAGTTTCTTTCTTTAACAATCAATAAGTAAGTGTAATGCTTCTATGTTGAATAAAGTATATTGACTTCGAATAGACACTAGCTATAGATATTTTTGTATTTGTGTGATTTTTGGTTAAGAGCATATAAAAAACTTTGTACTAGCTTATACTATAGTGCTGGTTAAACTAATACAGGACTTTGATTGCACGTTTACTTAAATATATTTATTGATAGAAGACAGATTTAAAATGTCATAATATATTCTTTTTTTAAATTTAATCCAGGTGGTAGAGCGCTATGCAAGCTCCTCTGGATGGGTCCACCCAAGACATCGTTTTATGTTAGCGCCAAACATCAATACTTTGTATTTATGTATTCCTGTAGGACTAGTGAGACACTGTAATATCAGGCACAAGTGACATAGCATTTTATTGTAGGCTGCGTATTGATGATCTATGTTAGAATTAATTTTTCTTTCAGTAATACTAAATAAAAGCGATGGAGTATTTTTTAAATCATTATATTTTCAGGTATTTAATGTTCCGTACCGTACCGTAACCGTAACAGCCTGTGAATGTCCCACTGCTGGGCTAAAGGCATCCTCTCCTCTTTTTGAGGAGAAGGTTTTGGAGCTCCACCACGCTGCTCCAATGCGGGTTGGTGGAATACACATGTGGCAGATTTCAGTGAAATTAGACACATGCGGGTTTCCTCACGATGTTTTCCTTCACCGTAAAGCACGAGATGAATTATAATCATAAATTAAGCACATGAAAATTCAGTGGTGCTTGCCCGGGTTTGAACCCACGATCATCGGTTAAGATTCACGCGTTCTTACCACTGGGCCATCTCGGCTCAGCTCGGCTCATTTAATGTTCGGATCTATGATATTCGGTCTATGGGAGAAGTGGGACAAATTAGATGGCGCTTACTTCTGCTTCATATCTCTCAGCAGGTAGATTTTCCTGATAATCGGCTTACAAAATTTACGTACACTAAATATGATATTAATGGGTGAACTTGAAATATTGGCGAGCCGGTTGGCGTGGTTGGTAGATACTTGCCTTTCACGCCGAAGATTGTGGGTTCGTTTCCCACTCAGAACAGACATTTGTGTGCATTTTTTTTTTTTTATATATCGCCGGGAGGGCAAATGACTCTACTCCACCTGATGGTAAGTGGTAGTAGAGTCCAAACGCGACGACGGCCAGTACAGACGGGAAAAACGTTCTGCACTAGCCGCCTTCGCCTTGCCGGCCCGCAAGATGCCTCTTCACGCCTCGTTTGAAGGAACCCGGGTTGTAAGAGGAGGGGAATACGTGAGCTGGTAAGGAATTCCATTTTTTGGAAGTGCGACAAAGAAAGGAGTTGCCAAATTTCTTTGTTCGCGATGGAATTGATGTCACAGTTAGGCGGTGACATCGAGAACCAGCTCGCGTGGACTTAAGAAGGAAGGGGGAAGCAGGAATTAGAGAGAATAATTCCTCAGAGCACTCGCCGTGATACAGTCGATAGAAAGCGCTCAGTGCTGCTATCTCACGACGCAATTGTAAAGGTTCAAGGGTGTTTGTGACCTTTACGTCGCCAATAATGCGTACGGCACGTCGCTGCAACCGGTCCAAGGCCTCAAGTATGTACTTAGCGGAGCCATCCCAAAGGTGCGAGCAATATTCCACGCAAGACCGTACCTGTGTTTTGTACAGCAGGCACAGTTGTTGTGGCGTGAAAAAGCGCCGCACCTTGTTCAGAACTCC
This sequence comes from Nymphalis io, assembly GCF_905147045.1. NCBI lineage: Eukaryota > Metazoa > Arthropoda > Insecta > Lepidoptera > Nymphalidae > Nymphalis > Nymphalis io. The sequence goes on from NC_065905.1 coordinate 524,120, forward strand.
GAGTTTCCGTGAAGCTGTTTTTATAACAGCCTCGATGTAATCCCTTGGAATAAGGTCGCAGCGAACGTCAATCCCCAGCATGGCGATTTTGCTTTGCATCACCAGCGGAGTACCACAGAGGGAGGGAAGAGGGGAAAATGTTGACTTTTTCGCCGTGAGAGCGCATACCTGTGTTTTCTTGGCATTAAATTCAACAAGATTATCAGAGCCCCATTTGGCGATGAGATCTAATGTCCTATCGAGTTCAATGACAAGATTCTCCCGCCTCTCCTCAGTTTCCGCCCGCCCAGCCACTGCGCGTCCGTGGTATCCACCATGCACTGTACTATCATCTGCATAGCAATGTATGTTCCCAAGGGAGAGCATATCATTGATATGCAAAAGAAAGAGTGTGGGAGATAGCACAGATCCCTGGGGGACCCCAGCATTCACTACATAGAATTGTGAAGCGCAACCATCTACTAAAACACGAAGGCTACGCTTGTGTAGGAAGCTGGCAATCCAGGTGCATAGCTGAGCAGGCAGACCATATGCCGGTAGCTTGGAGAGAAGACTTCTGTGCCAGACCTTGTCGAAAGCCTTGGAGATATCGAGGCTGACAGCCAACGATTCTCCATGCTTGTCGATAGCTTCACCCCAGAGGTGCGTTACGTACGCTAGAAGATCACCTGTGGACCGTTTTGGTCGAAACCCGTACTGACGATCATTAATTAGACAGTGATCTTCTAGGTAATGGATCAGTTGGTTGTTTAAAATCCGTTCCATCACCTTACAAAGTACTGAGGTGATAGCTATTGGCCGATAATTTGCCGGGTTAGACCGATCCCCTTTTTTGGGAACCGCTTGCACATTAGCTCTTCTCCAAGCCTCCGGCACACTTCCCGAAGAGAGAGAAAGTTGGAACAGGCGCGTTAACACAGGAGACAGCTCCGCTGCGCACTTCTTCAGCACTATGGCTGGTATTCAATATCATTACATCAAGTGATTGCAGCTCCGCACGCACATCACGTTGCCTGATTTTAATGTCAGGCATCGTATGGCCACATGCAGGTATTGTAGGTGGCAGTGCACTACAATCATCGATGACGGAATTGTCGGCAAAGAGTTTAGCCAGGAGATCAGCTTGCTCTTGCGGACTGTGAGCTAACGATCCGTCCGGATTTCTGAGCGGTGGCAGCGAAGGTTGGCAGAAATTGTTTTGCACAGACTTGGTCAGACGCCAGAAGCTACGGGAGCCCCTAGGATGCGAAACAAGGTCATGACCAATCTGTACAATGCGCTGTGCATCCGCTGTCGTGTATGCCTTTCTACAGGACTTGGAATTTTTATTATAGTTTGCTTTCAGTGAGTCAATGTTAGATGCCCCGCTAATGCGGCCGTTGATCCACTTGCGATATGCCGCCTGCTTAGCTGATACAGCATCGGCACATTCACGAGTGAACCAACGGTTACGCGTACTCCTACTGACGAGATCTGAGCTAGGAATGTAGTATTCCATTCCCAGCATGATCTCGCCAGCAACAGCAGCGGCACTAGCTGTCGGGTCATTCCCACTGAAGCAACGTTCCTTCCAAGGGACCGACGCATAGTAATCGCGCATACCGTCCCAATCCGCCGACTTATAGTGCCAAACGCGACGTTTGCATACCGCTAGTGGCGGCAGCTTGGCCTGTGGCACTCTGGTAGAAATAAGGCTGTGATCCGAAGAGCCAAGAGGAGCCTGAACCACAACCTGATATTCCACCGGGTGAGAAGTCAGCAGAAGGTCCAGTAGAGAAGGTGCTTGCCCATCAATGTCTAGGATCCTGGTGGGCTGATCAACCAGTTGGGTCAAGTCATGTGTGAGAGCAAAAGCATGAGCAGTCCTTCCAGCATGGTCAGTTTTGAGGGATTTCAACCAGGATTCGTGGTGAGCATTAAAGTCCCCCAAAAACACCAATTCCGCGTTAGGAAATTGCTCTTGCGCAGCATCTGCCACCCGACTAAGATGGTCAAATAGTCGGCTTGTCTCCAAGTCACCATTGTGGGATCTGTAGAGGCACACGTAGACTCGGCTCTGACGAACCAGGTCCACACGTACCACCAACATGGAGAAGAAGGGGTCCTCCAAGCAGCGCAGTCGGTGACAGCAAACATCCGTCCTGACGAACAAGCATACTCCGGCTTTCGCTTTGAAGGATTCTTCAAGCGTGTAGCATGAACATGTATGTTTATCCTGAGTCTGGGTTTAATTATCTATATAAGTATATATTTACAAAAGAAAAGTAGTATATGTAGTATATCAGTTGTCTGGTTTTCATAGTACAAGCTCTGCTTAGCTTAAGATCAGATGGCCGTGTGTGAATCATGTCAAAAAATATATATATATACTTTACCTTTCCTTAAGAGCAGTCTCGTTAAACAAATTAAGTGTCAACGTCACATTTTGCCACAGATACTGGGCAGTGTTGTCCCTCTCCCTCGACATATTGTTGACTCTTTCCATCTCGCTCGCACCTTCTATCGCTTGAAACATGAACGCACCTGTTAAAAAATATAAGTTTATTAATAAGTGTAAATTAAAAGGTAATTGATGTTTAACGAGCTTTGATTAAGGTTTTTACTGTTTTTTGTTACAGGAAACCCCAACGCTCTTCTTTCATATTACTTTATGGAAGCCTTATTTCCTTTGATCCGTATTATATATATATTGTTTTTAACTGCCTCGTTGGTATGGTTGGCCGCCGTAAACGAAATCGGTCTCGAGGACATTATATTGTTTTAAATAATAGATTACAATTGCTAGACGGGTATTGGAATTAATTTACCGTATTAATTGCTTTTAATCCTGTTAAGGACTATCACTAAACTAGAGTCTGTAAATGTCATTGTAAAACAATATTGTTTTAGCTTTGGCAATTAATAAATTTTATTCTTATATTAAAGATATTTGGCCTTCACGGGACCTTGAAGGGATCATTTTAAGGAGTCAGTTATTCTACTCCAATGTAATTCATAACAGATCTAGGTTACCACCTAACAGGGGTTAGACACTTGAAATTTCAACAGTTGATGTTACTGGTGGTAGGGCTTTGTGCAAGCTCGTCTGGGTAGGTACCACCCACTCATCAGATATTCTACCGCAAAACAGCAATACTTGATATTGTTGTGTTCCGGTTTGAAGGGTGAGTGAGCCAGTGTAATTACAGGCACAAGGGACATAAAATCTTAGTTCCCAAGGTTGGTGGCGCACTGGCTATAAGCGATGGTTGACATTTCTTACAATGCCAATGTCTAAGGGCGTTTGGTGACCACTTACCATCAGGTGGCCCATATGCTCGTCCACCTTCATATTCTATATAAAAAAAAAAAAATTATGATGTTAACCGTATTCTATCGTGATTAAAAAAAATGTATGTATATAGCACCCACATTATATTGTATTTATATACACATAAATTTAATATTATTGACATTTTATATTGTTTTTAACATTCCTTATATGTTTTTTTTTATTTATTATTATTATTCTTACATAGGCTACTTAAATTTATATATTTTTTTATTTCTATAAAGTTTACAAAAATGTTTCAAGAATACGCTATTAATCGTATCTGGAACGCTGTCTATAAATCGTAGCAAGGTATCTACGACACCTTGCTTACTTAGTGTGGATGCCACCGGAAATACAATTATGATATCGTTTTAGCAAACAACCAAGCTATCAATTGTAAATATATTTTTGCTGTAAAATAAACTATTTTGATTTTTTTTTATTTAAAACCTACTAATTTTCACCCTTAAAGGTTTAAAATAAGGGATGGTTATATGGTTGTATGGGAATCTGTCCTTTTTAAAGTTGGAGACATGAAATTTCATATTCAAAATTACAAGCTTCTGGTTAGAAATAAATAAATATATTAGCAGCGTTTTTAAAAATCTATTCCCTCAGAGGGTAAAATAGGGGCTTAAAAGTTTGTATGTGGACTATATTTTTTCATATAAGAAGAATGATATTTAATATTTCTTCTTCTGAGAAACATAAATGCATTCGTACATATTTCGTCTTTTTTAGAAAGTTAACACCTTTGGTATAAAAATGAAAAAAAATAGACTGATCTGCTTGAATTTTTTGTGTTTCATGAATTAATAAAATAATATTTCAAAGTTTTTTTTTGTGGACTTAAATCGTTTGTATAAACATATTCGCTAAAGAAACTTTCATATACATACTCCTTGGGAGATGCAAGTAATAAAACTAATTACTGACATTGTGGATTTTAATGATTGTCCTTATCGATTTGACATTCGAAAGAAGACACATGATTCTTTAGCTAATCACTGTCATTATTGACAGGTGTACCACTTAAATAGTACTCTCGAAGCTTTACCTCAACATGAGCCTGAATTCCTACAGATTTACTTTAGGGTGTGAACTACTTTAGGTAGTTTTCATTCCAAGAATACCATCAATGAGAATATATCATTCGAACTTCCGATATATAGTTCCCTTTTAAGGTGTGTAATTTTAGTGAGTGACTTTTATTACGTGGACAATTCTTATGTTGTATGTTCAAGAGTGAGGTCTGCGAGTAACTTAGTAAATTTAGCCACAAAAAGAAACACTGCAGAAGTCGTTTTCTAATCTTGTAGGTAGACGAACGGTCAAATGGGCCACTTGATATTAAGTGATCTCCAACGCCCATAGACATTGGCGATGTAAGAATATTAACCATTCCTCACATCGCCAATGCGCCACCAACCTTGGGAACGAAGATGTCATGTACCTTGTGCTAGTAATTAATATTGTCATATTCCGATGTTACTAAAAGCACAAGGGACATAACGTTCCATTGTTATGGCGCATTGGCGATGTACCACTCAGGTGGCCTTTTTCTATCAAATAATACCAATCGTGAAGACAAAAGATAAAATACTCATTAGACCAATCCCTAAACGACTTCCGAGTCTAATTTCAGTCTTTAAACGACGCTCTTTTAATATTTCAGTAGCAATAATTAAACGTTCGAACAATAGATTTTGGGGACAAAACTCGATTTCCGAAGGTCTTTGTTGATGAAACAGCATTTATAATTCACGGCTCATTGAATTTTAAATTACAAAGGAATAATTTATATATTGGTCTTATATTTTATTCTCTCGTATAATTAATAGTGCATTGAAAAACTGGATTGAACTTAACCGATAAATGTTGTTTAAAAAGTTATATTTAGGACGGGTTATTTAAACTGATTTTCAAATTCGTATTTATTTATCCATACTAGTGTTCGCTTTTATTTTGGGAGGTCTATTACGTATAAAAAGTAGGCTGTCGTTTTTTTGGGTTTAAGTTTATTTCCAAACTTAGGACCATGTTTTATCAAAATCGATCCAGTAATGTATTTATAATATTAGTACAGTATGAATTGATAAACTTAATCAAAAATTGAGAACTTATGTGTCAAATTTCATGTTAATCGATTGAGTAATTAAGTGAAAGCGTAACAATCGAACAAATATTTTTATATATTTATTTTGTTTTTATTAACGAAGCTACTAATCAAAAAAAAACAGTTCTTACCAGCTATCGTATAAGCCACGACCAACACAACGACGCCAACATTGGAGAAGAGGAAGGCCAACAAACCCCTGACGTAGTTTCGTACGCGCGAGCCGAGCCTGCGCCTGCGCCGTGGCATAGCTACATCATCCCGGCCACGCCTCCATACGGCCTAGCTGATAGACCAGGGAATCTGAAAATAAAAAAAAAACCCTGCACTTATGTTTTATAAAATAAAATTGTGTATCGAATCTGTTATGCCTTTAAGCCTTGCTATTTAAATGGACGCCATTTTCGTCCAACACGCTGCTGTCGTGAAAGCAAGATACCAAGAGATCAAGGGGGTCGCTCGATAAACGATCACACGCGCTACTGACAGATACACCATTATATTTTATATTTCCATCAGTCGGCTGTACAATAAAATAGGCACAGGTCTTATATTTTCACAACTTGACGTCTGACGACCGACCAGTACCAATCACCTTGTGTGGTGTTGCAATTCTAATAAAATAAGTGACGTCGTATATCCGCTCAAATTTATTATCTCTGACATTTATGTATTTTAATTTCATATATATTTATACTGTCTATTTATATAAGTGGAGTATACATATATATCTGCAAAGTTTAATCATTATATTCTTTTTAATAAGGACGTGTGTTTTAACAGAGGTATTTTATTACGAAAAATTTAAAACGATAACTTTTTTAAAAGATTTAAGAATACCACGTTAAAGCAAAATTAATTGTCAAATGGTTTAGACAAAGGTTAGCTACATTCTTTCATTAAGGTCAGTGAGTGAGCCAATGTAATTAAAGGCACAAAGCACATAACGTCTTGGTTCCCAAGGCTGATGGCGCATTGGCTTTGAAAGTGATGGTTAACATTTCTTACAATGCCAATGTTTATAGGTGTTGGTGACCACTTTAAATCAAGTAGGCCATATGCTAGTCCACCAACCTATACTATAAAAAATCTAGTGTGCTGACTGCGTGTCTGAAATAAAAATAAGGATATGGACGAAACATGTAACCCAAAAAACTCTAACAGTACATAAACTGTCCCTCCCGCTTGGCTAAGGTATCCTCTCCTTTTTTTTTGAGGAGAAAGTTTGGAGCTTACTCCACCACGTTGGTCCAATTCGGGGTGGAAAACTCAAATATTTAAATAAAATTGGTGGATTTCTAAATAATGCTCATATTGGAAAATTCACCGGGTAAATGGCTAGTTAATAAATAAGTAGTTATAAACGATCCGCGTCTGAGTGATGTCGTAAATTATGAGAAATTTTATTTCACAAAATATAATTTGTTTGCTTTTTATTTTCATCATCCGACCGTTATGTGGACAAGAAACATACGATTCGGAAGTTTAAATTTATCGCGCACTATCGTAAATTATAATAAATTATAAAAATATAAAGCTCACAGTTTTTATATTTATATCCGGTTTTATATAAACATTTATTTGTATTAAATACGTCTGATGTATATAAATATATATAATATTCTTAAAGGATTTGCCAGGCGAAAGGGCGTCGACAACGCAGTGACGTAGCTGGTGGATGAATGACGTCTGTTGATGGATCGGACACATTGTCTTGACACTTTTCGCTCGGCTCTCTTAGCTGTCAAAAGTTGTTGAGAGAGCGTCAGTCTGCTATTGTTTGTTATTTTGAAATGTGAAATTAATTTAGTTTATTTTTCTAACAAATTATTATTGAAATCTCTAACAATATTTTATCGCTTTAGTAAACTGTCCTCTCACTAAAAGCAAGATTTATTGTATCCTTTTCATGGTATATCTATTGACCGACTGCCGGAACAGCGAACGGCATAACACTCTCATGCTCTTATTTGATATAAAATTTGGTATTAAATAACTGTTACGTGAAGACCTAGCTAGTGTTATCAACTAAATTTTACTTTTCCAAGAAACTAGACCTCTTGAATCTGTCGGGTTACTAGCAAGTTACATTACTTCATAAATACTTGAAAAGTTAACACAAAAACTCGCAGAAAATCGGTGACAGCCTGTGTAATTAATGCGAAAAAATTCAGCGTTCTTTCTGTCCTCTTTTAAAATTTACCCTTGAAATATACGAAAAATATTCAGAGTAATTAACGCACATGATATTTTATGCGTCGTATTTTAACTTTTCGCTCAACGGACATTCGACGTCAAGCTTAACAACACAATTTTCAATACTCTTTCAATACTCTTTTTAATCAATTAAGAAGTGTACATGTGATGATTATTATATGATTATATACAATTATATTTGTTATCCTGTAGCAACATCAACTAATATACAATCAGGTGAATTTTGTTTTGCGCAGTGATACATACAGTGGCAAAAAATTGTAACGTGATATATAAAGCTCCGGACTTTCTGTTTAATAAGGAGGCCTCCATATGCCGTTTAAAAAAACTACAACACTACATTTACGAGCTCAGAATTGATAGTTGTTTATCTATGAGCAGTAGTGTAATTATCCGCGGTAAAAACATAAGAATGAAACGACTTCATTGCGATTGGACGGCTGTCAGGAATAAAAAATAAAAACAGTAACAAATGTTAGACGAAGGCTTGTCGATCAATTCACTGTGACCAAACGATCAGTCATATCTGGACTGTTCCAGAAAAACGGGACAATTTCATTCAATAATGCATTTTGTTTGATTTATTGACAGCAGGTCAACAAGCCAGCTCTTGGTTAGATACACTGATATAACTGATGTCCTGATGTTTCTGTCCATTATATTTATTATAATTCATAGATAAAATCAGTTAAAATTAACTATAAGTCAAGACTTGGACGTCCGAAGGCAATTTATTGGACTAGTGTCCAACAACAAAAAAAGAAGTCACGTCTCTTGCATTTGTTTTGCATTAGCATTGAATTGGTCACTCTTAAAAGTTTTTATTTATTTTGTAAGTGGGCGGCAAGCTGGCAGGAGGACCATCTGGTGGAAAGCGACTACCACCGCCAGTGGACACATGTTGTCGGCCTTTAAGGCCTCTACGAAGGTTTCTATGTCGATGTGTTATATTAGTTTGAAAAATCGCAGAACTAATAGATAATTTATATATATATAAACGAGTGCACTGGATATATACGTAGATATTTTTATTTTAATTATTGAGAAAGGTTTTATAATATTTATCTTACGAGTAACTTATATTTCTGAGGCCTTTCTCATAGAAATAAATATACTTTATTCATATACAATTACTCTTAAACCCGTATATATGTATACATATATATGTATATTTTTGGAGTAATTTATATGTTATTTTAAATGTAGTTATCGCCTACAGTTAAAGCACTTAGTATGTATGTAATAACGGTTTTTATTTTCATACTTGTGATTTATTGTTTACTTTGTTAATGTTAATGAATAATAAACGAATAAATAACGGATAACTTCCAAAATAATGTATGTGTTTAGCGCCAGAATAAATTATGCCCTATCCAGACAGGCCCATACAAAGTCTTTCACCGATTTTTTTTTTAATTTTAACCTCAACTACGCCAGCTGTCTTCGGTAAGATATAAATAAGTCAGGAGATTAAATCGTTAATTACTTAATAAGACCATAATCTTCTTAAAAAAACGTTATTAATGCTATACTCAAATAATTACGTGGTTGTGTTAGCCCCGCTCAGGCATATTTATGTTACGCTATTGAGAATTTATCTGGCAATTGTCTGTAGCCAGGATTTCCTAGAATTTGATTTCCTATTTTAAGACATGATCGGTTAATGACCGTTTAATAACTAATTTCGTGCAATTCACCAATAACTGTAGAGTTTGCATATTTTTAATTTGTTTGTCATGGTGGTAAGTACATACGTTATATATCAGCTTGGAATGCCTTTTCGCTTTCTCTTTTCTCATACGTCATCTTTATGAATACATATGTTGTTCATCAATCTTCCGACATATTATCCTTTACCTCCAAGCACGAAATTTATTATAAACATTTTTTTATATAATAAAGGCAGCGGGCGGGCAGATGGACCTATTCCATGGTAAGTGGTCATAACCGCCCATAGACATTGACGCCGTAAGAAATATTAACCATTACTTACATCACCAATGCCCCACCAACCTTGGGAACTAATATGTTATGTCCCTTGTGCTTGTAGTTCACGATTGTACACGATGCTAGGAACTGCTATTTTGCAGTAAAATATGTGATGAGTGGGTAGTACCAACTCAGACGTCCTAGCACAAAGCCCTACCACCAAGTGTATGAAAACTGTGATATTTTAGACTACGGCATTAATCCGCAGTCATACTTTATTAAGTCCCTTACGAAAACAATTCTCATATAAATAAAATATATCAAGATTTCATTAAAGAAAAAACAGTTTCGACTTCTTGTATTAAAACATCAAAGTATTTAAGACAAGTGGTAGCTAACGTGGTTTAAAAATACATTAATCTGAATCCAACGGAAGCGAATGCCAATAACAATAACAGTTACATACGTATCGGCCATTTGATTAATTTAATATCATCGTTTCATTTAGATCTGACGTAATTAATGCATTGGCATTAATATTGAATTATAATTAGCTTTTCTAATTCCATTTGTTAAGGTAATTTTTAAATTGTAGTATATACGGATAAGGCGCCTTTTGGAAGTTTATCTTGGTATGGCGTTGTCTACCTCGGGAACTCAAATGTTAGGTCATTATTGCCTGTAACTAGAACATTTCAAGAAGTGGGTTCATGGATGTAATAGAAAGTGTATCTGTATTTGTTTTTGCACACATTCGTGCAATTTATATAAATGGCAAATGGTTCAAGTAATGAAAGTGATCACCGTAAACACTGTAAGAAATATTAACTAACATCGTCTCCAACTTGGGAGCTGAGGTGTAATATCTCTTGTGCCTGTAGTTACACTGGCTCAGTTACCCAACAAACCGGAACACAACAATACTAAGTATTGCTGTTTGGTGGTAATATGTGTTGAGTCGGTGTTATCTAACCAGACGGGCCTGCACACCAAGTAATATTACTTGCAGAGAATGATAAATTTTAAGATTTTTACTAATTAAAATATATATATCATTAAAAAATGATTCATAAAAGTGGTCTTTATATTCATAATTACAGTTCAATTATTAAAAAATACATTCGAAGCTCATATTATAATAAGATTCATAATTAAATTAGAAGTATATTGATGACTAGAGCATCGCCCGCGGCTTCGCACGCGTCTCTCTTGAAAATCTAGTATATATGTCATATTTTAGCTGTGGTAAAGCGTGAACAAGAAACAAATATTCATAACACTCATATCCTTTTGTATTTATGATATTATTGCGATTATTATTATTCTTGTAATTAATGAAAAATGTGTACACAGAATTATTGTAATGCTTCCTTATATACTATATTAGGTTAAGTATTTATTTTATATTATATTATATTTCAATTCGCTAGGGCTTCCAATAACTTTGGCATGACTTACAAGTGAACATGCCAAAGGAGCTGTTTCAAAGATTAGCACAAATAAAAAGACAAACATATAGACAAAAATAAATTATTGTTTTGGTTTTATGCGTGAATATGCTACATATTGCCTATGGGTAACGGAGCAGTAGTAATAGGATAAATTATAACCCTTCTAATCTAATTAAACTATAAATAAGGTTAAAACAAAGCAATTTAATCCAAGATTTAATAAGCGCTACAACTAAGGAATAGGTAACATTAAAAGTAAAAATTATTAGTCTATAAACTAAAATTTAAAAAGAGGACAAAATTACAACCAAATTAATAATTGCAAATATGGAAGAACTCGCTCTACTATGTAAATCTAGACACTGCGATTCAGAAATTGACGTCTCTAGCATACCGCCATCTATGGGATAATGGCCGCGACATATATTATAACAACAAAAATATATACATTGTTATAACTTTTGATAGAATCAACCGATTTCTATGAAATAAAGACTAAACGTACTCTTGAAATACATCTTATAATAATTCAATTATTTCAATTTGTAAATTTTAGCGGTTTCAAACAGACAGACAGACAAAAATTTACTGATGGTAGAGCTTTGTGCAAGCTCGTCTGGGTAGGTACCACCCACTCATCAGGTGTTCTACCGCAAAGCAGCAGTACTTGGTATTGTTGTGTTCCGGTTTGAAGGGTGAGTGAGCCAGTTTAATTAAAGGCACAAGAGACATAACATCTTAGTTTCTAAGGTTGGTGGCGTATTGGTGATGTAAGCAATGGTTAACACTTCTTACAATGCCATTGTCTATGGGCGTTGGTGACTATTTACCATCAAATGGCCCATATGCTAGTCCGCCTTCCTAAACTATAAAAAAAATATTAAATAAATGGTTTTGGTAACTCGCAAATAGCCATATTAACATTAAAAGAGGGAATTGTTTTGAAATCACAGACAGACACTTCAATTTTATTTATATGTGTAGATGTATAGATAAAATAAATGTTCGTTAATTTTCATAAAGGAAAATAATACTTATATATGCGTAATACAAGTTACGCATTTATGATTATTTGTATAAACGTAACACGTATATACATGACTGATGAAAAAGAATAGGTTAATACTACATTGTAAGTTGTTAAATTTAATCTTGTAAAATACGGGTTTAAGAGTAATTGTATATGAATAAAGTATATTTATTTCTATGAGAAAGGCCTCAGAAATATAAGTTACTCGTAAGATAAATATTATAAAACCTTTCTCAATAATTAAAATAAAAATATCTACGTATATATCCAGTGCACTCGTTTTTAGTTTTATTATATGTAAACATAAATATCGACTACAAGCAGAACGAACTGTGAACGAAATGTTCTTACAAAAACAATAGTTTCATCACGACGGCTGTAACTGTCATTGCAACACGCGCTGACAAATTCACTAACGTCGCTGGAGCTACGTCATCTTGCGCCCACGCATGATATTTGCTATAGCGTTAGGCCATTGATTAAACTTCAAACAAACTATTTATTGAAGAAACCTGATTTCAAGCACTTGCCATTATAATTAATTACAGACTAAAGAGAATGAAAAAAAAATGGGTCAATTGATAAAATATCAAACATAAATTAATTCCGTCCGCTTACCTATTTTATTTATTAAAAAAAAATTAATGTATTACATATACTGTATTATATATTTTCAATTAGTCACTAGTGTAAAGCTGGATGCGGATCGGGTTTAATCGGTTGGAACCGAATTAAAATCCAGTTGGTTATAATAATTAATCAAAATTGCTTAATTGCAAAACTAAAACGGTATAAATTTTCTCCGGTATTTCATAGATTAATTTGTTTTAATAAAAAGTACTCATCGCACAAATCATTTGAATTATTTATCAGCATTTGTCTACAAACTCGGACATATAATTTGAGTTTACATTAAGTATAACATTCTATGTCTATTTTTACTACAAATATTTACCGTTTCCGGCGAGGATTTACAGATTTTTTTTCTTCTTTCTATCTCCGCAGACGTGTAGTGCCTTTAGTATCTCATCTTTAATTTATAATAATGTTATTTTAATGTGCCTGATTGATATTAAATTTATAACACACAACAGAATCAGAATTAAAAACTTTTGTTTTTAATCCTGTCCAGATGATTTCTTTGTCTCGGAGTGTGTGCCAGTTAACTTCCTTGAAGAGGAGTACCTAGTTGTCTTCGTGGGATTCTGGATTCCTCTGGTCTGGATGGTGTTCGGCTTATCTCTATTATGAATCGCCTATTTTAGGTTGTAATCCAGAATCTCCTTAGTGCTCCCCGTTTGTACCCTCTTCCTCAGTGTTCTTAACGTGGCTTCGCTATCGTCGGTATAGAAAAACGTCACAACTTAAAGACGCGGGATTTAAAGCTTTAGAATTTTCCCCGCAATATTTCTTCAAACGATATTTATTTATTTATTTAAAAATTTTAAGAGCAATAGTTTCAGATAAAACGGGGAATAAAATAATAATTGAATTTAACGTTTAATTTAAAATTCCACATCACACTTGAATATTTTTCTTTATAATATTTGCATTTTAATTCAAAATTTAAGGCGATGTTCAATCAGAACAATTTTACTTACCTTACAACAATAACTACCACAAAACAACCAACCATAAAACCATACAACCGTAACTAGGTCACCGACCTCTACATGAGTACTAATTATAAACTGTTTTCGCCAAGTATATTCGGAGAAATTAGACTATGACAGATGGACAGATTGACACAAGTGTGTACCGTTTAGAGTTTAATTATTTCATCGAACTTAAGAAAACATTAAAACAGCAACCTTATAACCTTCTTCATTTAAAGTCACGCAATAACGACATTATATTGTTACTACTGAATCGTTGGTCTAGTGGCTTGATATAAGGCCGCAGAACCAGAGGTCCTGGGTTCAATTCCCAGGTCGGGCCAGTAAAAAGTTAGTGGGTTTTTCTATCAGAAAATTTTCAGTAGCAGCCCGGAGTCTGGAAGTTGGAAGTGTGTATACTCCCGTGCCTCGGAAATCAAGCAAAGCCTGCGCCTGAACCCTTTCCGGTCGTGTCAGATTGCTGTTCCATCAGATTATGAGAGTTAGGGAATAGATAGTGCACCTGTGTTTGCGCACACACTTGTGCACTATAATATCTCTTGCGTAGTTGGCTAATCTCTCTTGAGATTGTCCGCCGTGGCCGAAATCGGTCTAGAGGACGTTATTATTATATCTCCAATCCGAACCGACTAATTTAACATTAGCAAGTTATATTTACATCCTTTCTGATATAAATTCAAGTCTTAACTTCTGAACCGATCGTCCTGAAACTGCATGCGCGTTGTCAGGGGTACGGAAAAGGACAGTATACCTAAAACCTTTCTCCCTCATACGCGGTTGAAACCGCGTGCGAAAACTAATTTAATATAAAATATATACTCTTTATATATAAGGATGTTTTGATTGGATTTGATACAACAAAACAAAAGAATATGTTTCTCGCTGCCTTCGATTATTTCAAGTAATATATTCGTTGTAGCAACGTGACGAAACTTACACTAATTGGCTTTATATGATTGCACTGAGGCTTGGCTTCCAGTTTAATGCTTCCATTTAACATCTTAAAATCGAATTATATTAGCTTGTTGGCCTTGGTTTAACTACAAGTAATTTTCAATCGTATTTAACGTTACATTTGTGAAATATGAATTTATAGCTTAAGAAATTATCGAGGATCAGTAATCGAGTTGAGTTTTGTGATATATTTATTACTAGTGTTCGCCCGCCTCTTCGCTCGTGTTAGGTAAGGGTGGGTACCCTTGATATTCGTTGCCTATATCCTACATCGGGATTGAAGCTTGCTTCGTACCAAATTTCATCAAAATCGGTTCAGTGTTCTAGCAGTGAAAGCGTGACGAACAGACTGGCTTACATTTGCATTTATAAAATTATTATTGTCATAAAAGATATGAAGTATACAATGAGAAAAAGAAGGTAATTATTATACCACATAAATAACATAATATAAACATAATAATAGAATACAATTAAATTTATAATATATACTGGCTGATAATAAACGAAAAATACTAACTCCTTTATAATATATATAATCTTATATTGGGTAATTATCTGTCTCACTCACCCTTTAAATTACGATCGGACGGATCTAGTTGGTGAGTGGGTGGTAACCATCAAGACGGGCCTCCACAAATCCACCGTTGAGTAGCATGTATTTATATATATCTTTTTTTATACAATCGATAAAATCTAACAGAGTCGATAATCAAACACTACGAAACCTTGATATCAAAACTGGGACGAATTTTCATCGATTACCTACATCCACTCCCGAATACAGGGAATATAAAGATCTTAACCCAAGCAATTTTTTAACAAATAACAGTTTAATAAAAAAAATATTGAGAGGTGTTTGCTGCGAGGCTAAAAATTAATGATCTTTTTAAGAAATTTAAAATAAATATTTAGTCAGACAACAAAAAAAAATTCTAATTGCTGGAATTAGCTCAACCTGCCAACTATAGCTAAGCACTAACCAGGTGAATCCACTACATTTCGTCAAAATCTTTCAAGCTGTTCTGGTGTAGAAGAATTGCGCACACAAACACCGGAATTTTGTATATAAATATAAACCACTACATAAATGAATTTATGACTTTATTAAACCGACGTCAGAAAAGCTATTTATTAATTTACCAGATTAAACATGTTAATATAGTCTGTTCAATATCTAGCCGAGTTTGTTTAAAATTCTCTGATTTAGGACCATTGACCGCTCGTGTACTTTGCAAAATAATTGAATCTACATCATACCCAAATTATGCAAAATAATTAAAATACGCAAATACATTTTTTGTCCTAATACGAAGTTATTAAAAATAGTTATTTATTGACAAATGTTTTTAACACATAAGTAGACGATTTAAGCCAAATTTCGTGGTTGTTAATCTGGTCCAGCGTCCATGACGGACTAAGCAAGTTCTGTCACAAGTTTTAAGTAACCATTAGTTCAAAATACTGATTCTACCAAGAAGAACTGACTAAAAATATAGTAGTTATTCTTTTATAATGATAAAATTACACAGATATTATGATATATTTATATATTTGATATATACAAATAAAAGAGGGTATTATTGTGTTGCATCGTCACATGTATGTACAAAAGGCAATGCATCATTGTTTGCGATCATTATAATAATAATATCCTGGTACATTATTCACACACGGCCATCTGATTCCAAACTAAGCAGAGCATGTACTATGGAAACCAGACAACTGATATACTACATATACTAATTTTATTTTGTAAATTCATACTTATATACATAATTACACCCAGACTCAGGACAAGCAGACATGTTCATGGACACAAATGTCTATCCTGGGTGGGAATCGAACACACAACCTTCGGAGTGAAAGGCAAGTCATCTACGAACCACACCAACCGGCCCGCCATATAACGACGAATAAAGCATTTCGAGCAACTAGACTCAGAACAGGAATATAATTACGTGACTACACTGGACAAAACCATCAGTCTAAGCGCTTATCAGCCCAACAGCTCAAAACTATACCACTATTATATTTAAGAACCGAATGCACCGAATAGATATAAATCTTTATAGCCCATATATATGGGCTGAACGGAGATGAAATGGTCCAGTTACTTGAACACGTAGACCTTAACCGAAGATTGAGAGCTTGAAACCTAAATGTTCATGTGCTTATTATATATCTAGTGAAATTCTGCTACATGTGTATCCATAAATCCGCATTCGAGTAACGTGGTGAAATAAGCTCCAAAACGTTTTCTTCAAAGGGATAGGAAGCCATAGCCATATCAATATTAGGATAAAGCTCTTAATCCAGTGTATTTTCTATTTTATTTAAAATTCTGCTTCATCAAAATCAGACTTGAAGATCAGGCAATGATCAACTTCTATTCTTGCTCATTAGTATTAACACAGAGTCTTATTGTTGTAAAAAATACTAAATTAATAAGATAAGCGGTAGCACTTGACCATTTATAAATACTTGTAAAAGTCTAAGTCTTAATAAGATTATTTTAATTGTAAAAATAATATCAAAATAAGATTGACTAAAAGAAAAGTCTAAAATGTTTCTAGAATATATTTGTCACGTTCATAGAAACTGAGACCACCTAATTATAAAGTAGGTCACGTTCAAAATATAACTACAAAAATAAAATACCCACAACTTACCATATTTTTTTGAAAAAATTACTGAAACCACTTTTCGTACAAGATTAATAATAAACAATGATAACAATTACATCACTAAATTTAAAAAAGAAAAAAACAATGTTCTTAACGATTCTAATTATAAGTATGATATCGATATAATCGATAATGTCAAAATTAAGGCACTGCACTTATTTAAGAGATGTGAAATGAATGTTAACTAAAACAAGTACGCGGTGTTCAATTGAACTGCGCCTGCGCCGACTAACTCGATATAACAGCATTGGTTCTTGTGATAGCATAGATTAAATAAATAGAAGTGCTAAGAAGTGGCTTATACATCAAGGTGCCAGTGACTATAAGCATAGGTGACCACTGATTGATATCAAACCATTTACTCGTTTGCCTTCTCAAATAGAATTTAAAAATAAAACTTACTTGTTGGTAGGGCTTTGTGCAAACTCGTTTGGTTCAGTATCTCCCACACATCAGATAATCTACCAGCAAACTGCAATACTTGTAACATGTAACAGCCTATGAATAAAAAAGGTAAAGGTCCAATGCGGGTTGATGGAATACACAAGTGGCAGAAATTCAGTGAAATTCAACACATGTAGGTTTCCTCAAGATGTTTTTTTCACCGACAAGCATGAGATGAATATAATAACAAATTAAGCGGGTTGGTGGAATTCAGATGTGGCAGATTTTATAGGGAAATTGGACACATGCAGGTTTCCTCACGATATTTTGCTTCGCCGTCAAGCACGAGATGAATTATAACCACAAATTAAGCACATGAAAATTCAGTGGTGGTTGCCCGGGTTTGAACCAACGATCATCGGTTAAGATCCACGCGTTCTTAACACTGGGCCATCTCGGCCTGCAATACTTAGTGTTGTTGCATTCCGGTTTAAAGTGTGAGTGAGCCAGTGTAATTACACGCACCAGATGTTATATCTTTGTTCCCAAGATTGGTGGCGCATTAGTGATATATCATTAGCGCATGATAGATGGTTAATATTTCTTACAATGCCAATGTCTATGGGCGATGATGGTAACCAATTACCATCAGGTGGCGCAATTAAGAGTCTCCCTACCTATTAAAATAAAAAAAAAGATTGCGATTATTATGTATATTTATATGTATTTGCTTAATTAATAAGGTACTCCATATATATTTTTTTAATCATTTATGTCTTTCTGGGAAAAGAGACGTTTGCGTCCATGCCTTTTTGATTGTCCCGTATCTAAAGCTAAAATTTTTACGGTACATTACGGTCGTTTAAAATGAAAGAAATGCATCGCATTAAGAATTTTACCATTCCATTTTTATTATTTAAAAAAATATAATTTAATTATTTTATTTTAGCATTTTTTTAATCATTTATAGGCCAGCGTTTGACCATTGTCTTACACGGTCATAGATATAGCACGTTTGCGTACAAGTAACCTGTTTACTCTGGATTTGAAGACACCAACGTTGTACTTATCAGGAAATACCGACTCAGTCAAAGTATTCCACAGTTTCGCAGTACGAATGACAAAGGTGGGTTGGAAGCGCTTCGTACGTAGGCGGGGAATTTCCACTGTGTACTATGGCGATTTGGTCGCGTTTGCTTGACCTTTCGATAGCATTTCATTTTTTCACTATATATGTTCATTCTATATAACATGAACGCTATATCTGTATTTAATGCGATTCTATGTCCGTCTCCGCTAATAATAGTGCGCGTGCGACGGTGGTCGTATCAGTTTGGTTTTTATTGTAGACCGCGCAGTCCTGAGTATTTCGGGCGTTCGGTAACTCCCGCAGTAACCGCTTGCAGCGATGTAGGGGGTATTATGCCGTAATTGTTAATTGCAGCCATATTGTAATTTATCCAACAAGAATTGAACGATGCTCTTTATTTAAATATCGACATTGCGTCAATGTAATGTAATAATATACTTTTATCGCATGCTATATATATATATATTTATATTATGGAAAAGCTTAATGTAAATAAGTCCAGTTGCAGTCTTATTACTAGGTCGTAGGACAACGCCCCAATCTAATTGAGCCCCAACCAAATTCAGCACGCTAAAGTCTTTGTTCAAAGACCAGTCTAGGTGAATTAATTTCTAAACTAACAATAATGTCCTATATTATCGTTATGGGTGTGCTTGAAAGTGTGTATGAATACGTGTCTTTAGAATGTGTGTACTTGCCCACGAAGATTTTTCTCTAAAAATTGGTAATATTATAACAGTTGATCTGTTACAGCTGTTTACAGTTACTCTTCTGCAGAGTTTTTCTATAAGAACTCACTTCATTACTCATCCGTGAAATGTTGATAACCGACTTAAGACAATATACTATTGTGGTACGTGTATTTTTGAAATGATATGATTATTATGGTCAGTCGCATACCACTTTCTGACAATTCACGACCGATTTATGCACCATCAGCAAAATATATGTATAAAAAACATGTAAACTTGTAAAAAATTATAAATTTGGTTCATTGTAGAACCTTCCGCATCGTCGTAGTATAGCGTGACAAGTTGGTCTTGAGATGCGATCGATCTCTTTGTTTGTATACTCGGGAAATGGAATTCCCGTATCAACATACAAATGCAATCGTGTCGCTGTATTTTCGAGAAAAATCACTAGTACCTCTTTTGTTTTCAGAGCTCCTTATGTAAAACAAAACTACAAAAATACTATGTATTGCTGTTTGGAGGTAGAATATCAGTGGGTGTTCCCTACCCAGACAGGCTTGCACTGAGCCCTACCACCAAGTAAATCTGGTAGTACCTGTTAGATATCATATGTCCTTTTATTCTTTACAGACTAAATCATCGTATCCTTGTTTTGTAATTGCTCATACTCTACAGTTATGATCAACTCCTTAACCCTCTACACACCAAAGCCGACCTGGGCTGTTTTGTGATAATTGTAATTGCCATCTATGCCCCCGGCTTTGGTGTGTAGACGGCTTTAACGTCAAAAGTAAGTAAGCGTAAGATTTCGAGCGTCATGTGCGTTAATGTGTGCGTAACATCTGTACATGAGCTCACTTGTTTACCCATCAATTGTCATGAGTACCTTGGCACGAACACCATTTCTTTATATAAAATATACTCGTACTAAACTAAGATCGATGACAAAATAGATCTACAATAGAAAAATAAATTCATCAAGTGTAAGTTACGATTCAGAACCGCATAGATATTTGCGGGAATAGCCAATTCGATTTTATTACGTCTTCAGAAACTTTTACGTCGCACTCGACGTCCCAATGAAACCCTCATTCCGCTTTTTGATTGGCACAGTATGTTCACTACTACTACTTCCGAGGGAAATATGAATTTTTACGTCTTTTATTGTTCTAGAAAGATGGCCACTTAAAAGGTTCCTAGTTGAAATATGTAATGAACTAAATGTTGCAAAAGAAATGCTCGTTACAACAAATCAATGGTTAAAAGGGATATTGTATTACAATCATAAAGTTATCTATATATATAAAAGAATAATTGACCGACTGACATATAAACGCACATGAAAATAAAATTAAACGCTATGAAAATTTGCATAAATTTATATAAACTGGTTTTACACGTTAGCGCTGGTGAAGGATTTTTAAAATTTAACACCTAAGGTAAATAAAGGGGACGAAAATTTGGATGGAATGCTTTATTTTTGAAGAAAGAGTTATAGAAATTGGTATTGGCATTAGCAGAAATTGGCAAAGCGGGTAAAGCGCAATATCATTTATGTGTTATTTGTCGTCCGTTTGTTGTTATTAGTAGTATTTGGTTTTAGTTAACTTCAATCACCAAATCATAAACGATCTCTATTAAAAACATATTAATTCGTTATTACGTTCATGTTAAATTACATTCTCAAATGGACAGTGAAAACCAGCTACCGGTTAGTCAATTATAATGTGAGAGAATTCTTTGTAAATAAAATTATTATTTATTACAGCGAGAGTTAAATTATATGACGCACTTCATGCACGTGAAACATTATTGTATAATACATGTACAGTATCATCATCATATGTATATATCATCGGTTGAGATTCACGCGTTCTTACCACTGGGCCATCACGGCTTACTTAAAACAACACAAAGTTATATATCAATTGTACATATAGGTGGAGTATGTGTGTGAGTGTGTACACACACATAATAATAATAATAATAATAATAATGTCCTCCAGACCGATTTCGGCCACGGCGGCCAATCTCAAGAGAGATTAGCCAACTACGCAGGAGATATTATAGTGCACAAGTGTGTGCGCAAACACAGGTGCACTCTCTATTCCTTACCTCTCATAATCCGATGGGACGGCAATTCGACACGACCGGAAAGAGTTCAGGCGCAGGACCAACGGCTTTACGTGCTTTCCGAGGCACGGGAGTGTTCACACTTCCAACTTCCAGACTCCGGGCTGCTACTGAGAATTTTTCTGACAGAAAAACCCAATAACTTTTTAATGGCCCGACCTGGGAATTGTACCCAGGACTTCCGAGTCTGCGGACTTATATCAAGCCACTAGACCAACGAGGCAGTCACTCACTCATACATTTCACTCATACATACTCTATGTATGTATAGGTAGAATAGTAAATAAGATTTAGGTTGTAGGTGTTTGCGTGTGCCTTTAACTGGTATTGTATAGGGTTTCTTTTTTTATATTAGTCTTTGTTCTCGGCAGAATCTGTAGGGCTATTCTATAAGAACAAACTCGAAACTCAACGCAGAAACTTTCGTGAAATATAAGAAATTGATATTAATTATACATTGACTATAATAATTATAACATTTCAATAATACACGAATCAAAATAGTACTTTTTTTTATAGAATAGGGAGGTGGACGAGCATATGAGCCACCTGATGGCAAGTGGCCACCAAACGCCCTTAGACATTGTTATTGTAAGAAATGTCAACCATCGCTTATAGCCAATGCGCCACCAACCTTGGGAACTAAGATTTTATGTCCCTTGTGCCTGTAATTTCACTGGCTCACTCACCCTTCAAACCGGAACACAACAATATCAAGTATTGCTGTTTTGCGGTAGAATATCTGATGAGTGGGTGGTACCTACCCAGACGAGCTTGCACAAAGCCCTACCACCAGTAGTAGTATATCACCATAAGTCGATTCTGCCACATGTATATCTACCAATATTGAGGCAGCGTTGTTGAATTAGTTCCTTCCATCTCCTCAAACGAAGACGAGCTTAACCCAGCAGTGGGACATATACAGATGTTACTTTACATTACATTAACAATGTAAAAAATTGTAAACGACGCACTGCTTCCTCATTAACGATTACCTGTATCTCCAAACAGTAATAATTTGTATTATGTTTAAAGCTCATTAAATCAATGTTATTAGGGATTATCATCTTTGTGGCCACGGTTGGAGGTGCATTTTCAGTCCCATCTCTATTTTACGTGACCACTTATGATCAGGTGCCGTTTTGCTCGTTTGTGGTCCTACTTCCTATTACTAATAAATGCAAGTACAATTCAGGAGTAAGGGTTCTTAAATCAATCTTAAAAGGTTACTTTTATTACTAAAAATATATACAAATATAATAGGTTATAAAAATACATATATTTAAAAACTAAAACCCGGCTATGAAAAAAAGCCTAATAGAACGAAATAAAAAATGGCAAATAGACCACCTGGTGGTCAGTGGTCACCATCACTCATAGACTTTGACACTGTAAGAAATATTTACTCCAAACCGTATAACAATACAAAGTATTGCTGTTTGATGGTAGAATATAATTATGATAGAATTCAATGATGTTTCGTTTATTCGGGAGAAATAGAAACCGTTCGACATTTTCCATCCAATTATTAAAAGTATAAAAAAAATTGGCAACCCTGTTAAAGCATCTGAATTTTCGAAACACGATGTTGCTAATCGCCATTATTTATATAGGATATTGCAAATACATTTCAAATCTTCCCAGCTAATTTATTCTGCAATAAATAAATTTGACACTCAGGCTCGACCAGACTTGAATTATCGTTGTCGATTTTTTATAATATAAGTAAGTTATAACCACCGCCCACATTGTCAGAATCATTGATGATCTGACCGATGTCAGAAATTTTAACCACTTCTAACATCGCCAATGCGCCACCAAATTTGGAAACTAAAATTTTATGTCTCTTGTACCAATAATTACACTAGCTCATTTATCCTTCAAACCGGAACACAACAATACTTGCTCTTTGGCGATAGAATATCTGATGAGTGGATGGCACACAGACGGATTTGCACAAGGCCCTTGCCACCGATTTTTAGCACGATAATACACCACCTATTTGATTATAGTTTGCTTTATTGGTACATATCTAACAAATAACGCTAAAATGCCATATTTACAAAAGCGTTATCACTACGTTAAATAATAAGCCGTTAAATAACTGATATTTTAAAAATTAAATCATATTTAAATCAATCTGCTATACTTGACCGCTAAACTGTATATGATATGTACTGTGTAATTATTACAAAGGAAAAAATATTTAACAAATCAATTCCTATGATTGGCGGCGCATTGATGATATATTAAATTTACCTATAAAACAAGATAAGAAATATTACTGGCTAAGTATGTGCATAAAATAATGAATGCAATTTTAATGAAAATATTAATATATTTTTATTTAGCGCCATCTGTACAGTTGACGATAATCCATAATATATTAACGCAAAAGCATAGATGCACGACAAGTTTTTCATTGTGACAAGAGATGGCGTTGTACGATGACATAATATAGTACAAGTTCAATAAATATGTTGACTAATCATGTAAATATATAAATAATATAATATGGCATAAATATGTAATGTATTAAGTAACAAGAATATTTTCATTTTATGGTTTATCTATCATTTAAAAAACATTTTTTAATTAAATAAATATTATATTATTTAGTATATAACATTTTCTAAAATTATTCTGAATAATATGTTGTCCTTTCGTTACATATTGATTATTTTTTTCATTGATTTTAACATAAATATTTTAAAATAAAATATAATACTAATATTTTCAAATGTAAGCAAAATTTAATTTTGTAGTAGTATTATTTGTAATTTTATTGTTATATTATATAAAAAACATTTTCTTATTAAAAAAATTGCTTATTGGGCATCAAGAGTAAAGAAGAGCTAACATATGTATTAAAAATAAGGAACTAGCAACACCACAACTATCTTTCAAAAAATAATTGCCAAACCTTCTCTTTTGCTTTGACAGTTCGTTCAAGCAAACGTCTGTTTACGGCAAAACACGTTTCGTGTCTAAGCGACTTAAAAGTAAGTGTTTTTAATACAAATAATAGTTGAATATTGTATTTAAACATTTATTTTATATAAATAATCCTTAATATTACAAATATGTCTACAATCCAACAAGATTAACTTGGCTGAAAAATTGAGTGCGCGATAACTATTAAATGCAATTGGTTATTTAAAACAATTGTAATATTTAGAGCGGTTAACTAATGTGTTTGGTAAATTATTAATACGTTCGTAATTTACCATTTATTTTGTGTTATTTACCTTTCAAAATCTACGTCTATTTATCGCCATGCGAGTGCCGGCTATGTGCTGGATAAACAGACCATGTGTAATAAAAATGTGATATTGCAGAATGCGTTACGTGGCCGCGTATTTGTTAGCTGTGCTGGGAGGCAAGGCGGCACCCGCCGCTGCTGACTTGGAGAAAATCCTCAGTTCCGTTGGTATTGAGGCTGACTCTGATAAGCTGAAGAAGGTTATCGATGAACTCAATGGCAAGACTGTTGAGGACTTAATCGCGCAAGGTGAGCTATATTCAACTATTAAAGTTATGTAGAGGTTATGTTTCTGTGATCTTGAAACAAATCTTAATAAACATGCTATCTGCATATATGCAGATATTTGACGATATATTATAAATATCAAATTTAAATGAAAAAATTGGCATATAAGCATAACTTAGAGGTATTTTATTATTTCTTTATTGTATACATATTTTGTATACTTTTATTCGTCACAAATAATTTTTTTTATTATAAGTACTAAATGATGATATTACAAACATACCATCTTTCGTCTGAAAAACATTGCTGTGAACATTAAACCTGATGCCCGTACACAAGTTGAGCGACACATGTGCGCGTACACGATATGGTAACGTGGTGTGGTCCGTCAGGTCGCGAGAAGCTGTCGTCGATGCCGGCGGGAGGCGCGGCGCCGGCCGCAGCCGCCGCGGCGCCCGCTGCCGCCGCTGCCGAGGAGAAGAAAGGTTGGCTTAACTATACTTTCAACAATTTAGCGAATGACTGAGGAATATATTTATAAAGAACCGATTTAGTCTCAATCTTGCAATAATATTTTGTATAATTTTGTTCTGTTACAATATAAATGTAGATAAGAAATGATAAATACTCCAAATTTATAATTTTATTAAACTTGCAACATATGTAGTATTTAAAAGTAATTAATCACACTCGCTAGTCCTAAAATTTATTGAAATCATAAGTTTTTATCGGCTGTCTTATTTATAATTTTATGTACATGATGATTTGTAAAATCACCATCTTTCGACTGAGAAACAGTGCTGTTAAATTTTACTATCCTGATTGTTCAAATGTATATTAGTATTTATAATCAAATGATCCATTTTGCTGATATTTTAATTTAACTTTTACAGAAGAGAAGGTGGCCAAGAAAGAGGAGTCTGAGTCTGAAGATGAGGACATGGGCTTCGGTCTCTTTGACTAAACTTTTAAAGGTAAGTTTTACTTTTAAGGTTTTTTTTATGTATAATTTTAATAATCATATTAAAAAATATATATTATTCTGGATACATTGTAAAATTCTATACAACACTAATTGATATGAATGTTAGTTTTGAATAAAAATATTTTTTTTTATCTATTTTAAAACAAAATTAGAATCAAGCTAAGGAATTCTGAAAAGTTAAATTTTTATTTACTAATTATAATAAATTTCTACCAACGCATATCAAACTTTTGGTAGGTTTTTGAAATAACTAAGTATGACAGTTACAATCGCAGTTGCTTTTGAAATTGTGTTGTAACAGTTGCACCATAATATAAAAGTCATTGATAAAGTAAAAAAAAAAAAAAAAATTATTCAATTATACATTAAAATCCCATAGATATACATCAATTTATTATTAAATTTAATGTTTATGCTGTATAAAGTTTATATTGGTAGTAAAAACTTAAGTATTTAATATAAGTATGTATTTACAAAAGAAAAGTACATATAGTACAAGCTTTTATTTTGGGATCAGATGGCCTAGTGAACAATGTCCCTGGATTATTATTATTATTTAATGTATTTATTGATTTTCATTACAAATACATGCCATGATACCAGTACCTACTAAATATGATTGTTTTCTATATATACAATTTAAGTAGTTAGGCAGTCCGGCAAATGGGCCACCTGATGTAAAGTGGTTACCACGGTCCATAAACATTGGCGATGTACGAAATATTAATCATTGAGAGAATGAATTTAGTTTAAATAATTTTGTATATAAATATGAAATAAATAATGTTCACATAGTATTTATATTTTTCCCTTGTCCACAGATAGTGCAGTGCACGCGGTTTTTATTCCATTTATTGGTGTAAGCGTAAATTGACGGCAAGTATGTTTCTGTGAAATATATCTTGCAAGAAAAGTTTTTGTTTTATTTTCCACAAACAATATAGTCTGTATCACTATTAACTTAAAACCTTTTTAATTGAATGTTTAATATACAATTCCATAGATATATTTTTTAATTTTAGTTCATGAACTTTTATTTTATATTATTTAACTGCGACTCAGTAAAATAAATCCATAATGAATATCGTAGTTCAGTATCAAGTTGTTTTTTACCTTTACTATTGTTGGAATATACTATTAAGTATATAATTAGTGGGTATAACAAAAGCGAAGTGAAGAAACACGGGTAGTATATTTCTTCAAATTAAAAGGACGATTTTCATTATACAGCCGATCATAATAAGCGAAACTATTAAGCATCACAAATAAAATTGATACATTTGAATTCTAAAATGGAGTCTGCTATGAAGTAACATATTAATTATTTGTTGCAAATACATTTTATTTATTTGTGATTATTTGTCTTTTGGGGCAATTTCTTCTCTGAGTTTTATTTAGTATGTAAATGCTCATTTATTCGAAATACGTAATGTGACTACACAAGATCTTTCAATGTCATAAGGATAACAATGAAAACAACAAAAAAATTGTATACTTAATTAAAATTGACAAGATTATGCTTAGCTATGTGTTGCACTCGTATTGCTATAAATTCATGTAGGCGCTCGTCGCGATTACTTCCTCCTTTTTTTAACGCTAGAAAAACGCATTACTCGTTACCCCTACGGGAACAGTGGGGGGGTATGTGGGGCTCGCCGGTGTCCAAGGCGCCGAGTGCGCCCCGAACATCTGAATACCCACTAAAACCAGCGGTTCCACTAAAACCAACCCTTTCCGTCTTAACGAGGAGCGCCACGGGATCGCTTTCACGTGCTACCGTGGCGACGATTACTCCCTCCTGGATAAGTTATTAATTCAACTAGGGTTCACATTCGGGACTAAGAAGATTGCACAAACATTCGATTGCTCGTCGAAGGCAACCTGCTAAGAGTTGTCCGCTTTTTGGACGTGACGTGCAATATTTATGTATACGAAACCACCCTTAGACGCGCCCGACAGAAAGAGCATTTAAATAAGTACTCATCGTGCATGCAAGGAAGATTTAACGATAATGTATGGACCAGTAAAGTTACGAGTATAAGCATTTTCATGTATTGCAATAATTATGAATTAAAGTTTTTTTTTTAAATATGAATGAAAAAGAGAAATTAATGATCCATTTAAAGGTCAGTTAATGATTTGTCGAACTGATGCTAACAAAATGAGTGTGTGTCTAACAAATGTGTTCTAAGGCACGGGAGTGAACAGACTCCGGGCTGCTACTGAGTATTTTCTGACAGAAAAACCCAATAACTTTTTATTGAACACAGGAACTCCGGGTCTGCGGCCTTACATCAAGCCATTAGACCAACGAGGCAGTCGTCTATAATGTATAGGCTGAACTCAAAAAGTAAATGAAAACAAAGGGTGAGATGAACCCAATAAGTATTTGATATTTCTCATAAAGAAAAATAGCGGCATGAATTCTGCCACCAGTTCCAAACCAAAGATGGTACCAACCAAACCAAGGAAGTAAAGTTTTCTCTATAAAATAGGGAGATGGATGTGCAAATCAACAACATATTGGCATTCGCGTCGTCAGAAATTTTAACCATTCCGTTTATCGCCACTGATGCTTTGTGGCGTAACCTTGAGAGCCAAAATGTTATGTTTCTTAAGCCTGCAAATAAACTCGCTCACTCACCTTTCAAGATAGAATATAACAATATGAAGAAGTTTAATTAACACAATAAATAATGTACTTCAAATTTATCAACACGTAAAATTATATAATTCAATTATTTCCTATTATTAATAACGTTTTCAAGATCGATCCTTATCTAAGCGATGACAGTCATAATTGTCAAAATGTGCACAGTCACGATTATCTTACAAAGATAATATTAATCCATATGAAGGCCCCTATACCTTTTGACGAATTTTCAACCAATGCGTGTCTGGCAGTACATACCGTGCCGAAATATGGACTAATAAGACAAGTGAAATATTCATAAGATCGAAATTCCAAAACCCACACATCAAATATCATGAAAAATTCTCTTATCTCGTATTGTATTTAGAAGTTTGGAGGTTAATATTAAATATAATCTTGAAAAATAGTTCAGTATCAAATACGAGCTCACACCGGTGAAATGAGTTTTAAGGATAAAGTAGTAATAGTGACGGGCGCTAGTTCCGGTATAGGGGCAGCGGCTGCGGTCGCGTTCAGTGCTGCTGGTGCGCGTGTCGTCATGGTTGGCCGTGACAATACGAGGCTCAATGCTGTGGCCGCGAAGTGCACCAACCCTCTGGTAATCATCGCTGATGTTTCCAAAGATAACGACGTTAAACGTATAGTATATGAAACAATAAAGAAGTTCGGCCAAATAGACGTCCTTGTTAACAACGCCGGCTTTACGAACCAAGCTGGCTCTCTTCTACAAGGAGATATGATGAAGTCTTACGACCCAATTATGAGCGTAAACATTCGTGCTGCCGTTTACTTGACTAACTTGGCTGCGCCGCATCTGGTGAAGACTAAGGGAAACGTTGTTAATATTTCCAGTATCGCTGGTAATATGCCCTCAATGTCGCCGTTGGCCATAAGCTACTGCGTTTCCAAAGCCGCGTTGAACCACTTCACTATTTGTGCTGCTACAGAATTGGGGCCCCACGGTGTGAGAGTGAACGGGATCTGTCCGGGACCGGTCAGAACCGACTTTTTAGCGAACGCTAAATTCCCTACCACATGGGATAATATGTCGAAGATGACGCTACTCGATAGAGTCAGTGAAGCGAATGAAGTAGCAGATCTGATTATGTACCTGGCAAGTGATAAAGCCAAGTCGATCACAGGATCCAACCACGTCTTAGACTGCGGCACAATGCTTAAACGTGTTTAAATAAAAATATATTACCTAAAATTAAAACTGATACTTTTATACAACTTTACTGTTATTTTATTTATGGAACTCGTATATGGAATGGAGAAGAATAATATGTTTATTTATAATATAATAATAATATTTTTTTTTAATTCGTGTTTATCGTATTTATGTAAAAAGTTTATCATTTAAACGAAAAACTTATATTTATGGTTGTATTTTTTCAAGAAAATAGTTTATAATTTCTGCCTCAATATTCGTGTACATATGTATAGATATGTACAAGAATATTGAGTCCATATTCCAATTAATCAAAATCTGTACTTTCGCGGAAATTAAATTTACTGTTCAGTTAGATAAGCTATCTTATGGTTTGTGGTTTCCTGGTAGTCTTATTATATCAATTTGTTTATTTAGGTCTACGCCCTACTGTGGGTCAGCTCATAAACAGTGCTGATATATTAAATATTATCAAAGAGCCATATGTTGCTGAAATTGTTGCAAAAACTATGAACAATTATTTAATGGGAAAAAGATTATTAAAAGCTGTAGATATTTAAATATTGATGTCATCGGGTCATTGAACTCAAGTACTTATGACAGTTCTAATTTTGTATTCAACAATGAAGGAAGACTCATTCTAACTGCATTTCAATTAGATTAGTTGTCTACTTTCTCTTTAACACAACTATGAAATTGCGAGGTACAAGCAGGTAAACAGGCGTTATTAATATCTCATCAGTGTTGATATTTTTATTAAATAAAAGTTTATTACATTTCCTTTTCAATAGATTGACAGTTCACTTGTCAAAAGTGTGTCATTCTATGGATGTCTAGATTTTAATTTTTTAAAATGTTTATGCTCGATCAGGATTCTATAGAATCATATTACATTAGATTATAACCCTACCTATTTACTAGTTTATGTTAATGTCAAAATTCAGTTATATATTTTGTTATTTAACAATATTTATTTATTGAAAATTTCATAAGTAAACATCATTGAACTAATTTGTAAACTTTACGTACCTATTTTTTGCTTAATTTGTTTCTTCAAAATAAATCAGGATGAATAAAATTTCATATACACGTATATAATTATATAAATATGTTAATGTATATCAATTTAAGACAACACAATTAACCTTGTTCCGGTATGAATTATTCTTATAAATACTTATCTCTTAACCGTTACACTTCACTTATAACTACAGTGTATTTATGTGTGTGTGTGTGTGTGTGTGTGTGTGTGTATGTATTTATTCGAATGTTCAACATACTAGTAGTGCAAAATTGTCGTGACGAATAGCTCAGTATCAAACAAAACTTCACACCAGAAACATGAGTTTCAAGAATAAAGTAGTTATAGTGACGGGCGCTAGTTCCGGTATAGGGGCAGCGGCTGCGGTCGCGTTCAGCGCTGCTGGAGCGCGTGTTGTCATGGTTGGCCGTGACAACACCAAGCTTAAAGCGGTGGCGGCGAAATGCACCAACCCTCTCGTGATCATCGCCGACGTTTCCGAAGATGACGACGCTAGACGTATCGTAGATGAAACAATAAAGAAATTCGGCCAGTTGGACGTCCTTGTCAACAACGCTGGCTTGTCAGTTATGGCCAGTCTTCTTGAAGGTGACATGATGAAGTCTTACGATACAGTTATGAGCGTAAACCTTCGTGCCGCCGTTTACTTGACTAACTTGGCTGCGCCGCATCTGGTGAAGACTAAGGGGAACGTTGTCAATATTTCCAGTGTCGCTGGTTATTTGCCACCATTTACACCACCTTCGATAAATTATTGTGTTTCCAAAGCCGCCTTGAACCACTTTACTGTATGTGCTGCTACAGAATTGGGACCGCACGGTGTAAGAGTAAACGGGATCTGCCCGGGACCGGTCAAAACCGACTTTTTTGCGAACGCTAAATACCCTGACACATGGGATGATTTATCGAAGATAACAAAGCTTGGTAAAGTTTGTGAAGCGAACGAAGTAGCAGATTTGATTATGTACCTGGCCAGTGATAAAGCCAAGTCGATTACAGGATCCAATCACGTCATAGACTGCGGCACAATGCTTAAACGCGCTTAATTAAAAATGTGTACTCAAATTAAATAACTAAAGCTAATTTTTTTTTATAAAACATACTATGTATTCAAATGTATGTAATTTGTTATTAGGTTATTTTTATTATTATCATAATTTGTATATTAAAACTTTTAATTACGAAAGACTTTTATTAAAACCGTTATGCATAGTAACTTTCATTCAAATTTTTACTCCCAATTGAAAATTAGGTAATGGTTGTAATAATTAAAGTGATTACTAATTAATTAATATTACAAAAGTACTCTTGATCATATTTGCGTTCATTTATTATTTTCAATTTGATTTTAATATATCTGACATTGTTTTTGAACAATGGAGTGGTTTAATTTCAGCTTTTAGACATATTATAGTATATAATACATATAATGTTAGAATATATAATGTTAGAAATAATAGAATACATATAATGTTAGAAAGTTTGTTCTATGAAAATAAATAAGACCCAGCGTCGTTTTCTATTAGTAGTTTTCCTATATTGTTCAATGTTGAGTTAAATATTTCGCCTAAACTACAATGAGCTAGGGTCACTACTATGTCCAAAAAAACGTAATAAGAAACTTATTGTGTCTATCAACGTCCACAAAAAAATAAAGATTTTATGAAATTAGAACTGTCACCTGAAAACAAACTATAAAAAATAAAATAGCTATTATATTTCATAATATTACGATATCTTCAAA
Source organism: Nymphalis io (assembly GCF_905147045.1). Classification (NCBI taxonomy): domain Eukaryota; kingdom Metazoa; phylum Arthropoda; class Insecta; order Lepidoptera; family Nymphalidae; genus Nymphalis; species Nymphalis io. The sequence goes on from NC_065905.1 coordinate 556,817, forward strand.
TACTAGCTACTGTTCGATGTTGAATATGTCTTCTTCAGCCAATTACTATCCACTGCAGCTGGATACAGGCCACTTTCAAGAGCCGCCGCGTCCTAACAACTTCTTTCACGCTATTGATCCACTTGGCTGGAGGATGAACTATGCTGCGAACTAGGACTCATCTTCTCAAAGGGCCATTGGTCCTTGGCCATATGTTACCAGTCAACTGTCACATAAGAATGCTAATTTTGCAAGCTATGTCAGCAAGTCCAGTTCTTCTCCGGATTTACAGGCATTTGGGTAAAAACACATTTGTTACGTAAAAGAGTAACAAAGATCCATCCTCAGAAACTTTTACGTTTATAATATTAGGACTACTCATACCTACTTCGAACAGATTACATTTAATGACATTTTAATACATGATATTGTTAAGAGCCGAGATGGCCTAGTGGTTAGAACGTGTAATTCTTAACCGATGATCGTGGGTTCAAGCTCGGGCAAGCACTATTAAAATTTAATGTGCTTAATTTGTGTTTATAATTCATCTCGTGCTTGACGGCAAAAGAAAACTTCATGAGGAAACCTGCATGTTCTAATTTCACTGAAATTCTGCCACATGTGTATTTCACCAACTCGCATTGGAGCAGCTTGGTAAAATAAGTTCCAAGCCTTCTCCTCAAAAAAGGAGAAGAGGCCTTAGCCCAGCAGTGGGATATTCACAGGCTGTTACTTCTACCATTGTTAAATATATATAGGTATGTACACTCGCACGCATACAAACATGCATATGTAAGCTATCTATATAAGTACGTATTTACAAAAGAAAAGTAGTATATGTAGTATATCAGTTGTCTGGTTTCCATAGCATAAGCTTTGTACAAGCTTAATTTGGGATCCGATGGCCGTGTGTGAAAAATGTCGCAGAAATAAATAACAAATAAATAAAATAAAAATACTCTGTTAATATATATTTTTTTTATTTGGGTAATTATAAGAACATCGTTCTTATTGTTTATAGTATGTATTTATGTCGTATACTTGTAATTTTATATGTATTGATAATATAATTTATTTATTGATATTCATTATGTATTTTATATTTGCATTTATTTATTAGTTTGTTTAATCATAAATTAATATTATCTTATTTATTATTAGAGCACCACCTACCTCATATCCTATAAGTTATCACTTACTCCGTTGGTTGCCTGGAAGAGATCGAGATAAGGTAAGAAGAGGTGAAGATATGTAGCGATAAGGTCGCTAAAATTGTATGCTACTTTTATTTAGGCTGTATCCATGTTTTGTATTTTTTTCTCTTTGTGGTGTACAATAAAGTATAAATTAACATTTTTTTACATATTTGCCGGGAAGGCAAATGACTACTCCACCTGATGGTAAGTGGTAGTAGAGTCTAAACGCGACGACGGCCAGTACAGTCGGGAAGAATGTTCTGCACTAGCCGCCCCCGCCTTACCGGCCTGCAAGATGCATCTTCACGCCTCGTTTGAAGGAACCCGGGTTGTAAGAGAAGGGGAAAGAATTCCATTTTTTGGAAGTGCAACAAAGAAAGGAGTTGCCTAATTTCTTTGTGCGCGATGGAACTGACGTCACAGTTAGGTGGTGACATTGGCAGCTAGCACGCGTAGACTTATGAAGGAAGGGGAAAGTAGGAATTAGAGAGAATAATTCCTCAGAGCACTCGCCGTGATACAGTCGATAGAAAGCGCTCAGCTGGGTGTTTGTGAGGGTGGTGTGTGTACATTCAGTATTTTTATATATATTTATTTATTTGTGTTGTATATTCAATTGTATATAATAATGCATAATTATAAAACTTATCTATAAACAATAAAACAATACAAATGTCATTGCACAGCTATTAAGATAAACACAGGTCCCTTATTGTTTAACCTAGACTAAAAATGTATAAATGTAAGGATTTAAAAAAAAATAACAGGTTTTTAAAACAAAAAAACAATAAAAATCTTTTTTTATAATAAAACAGTTCAAAAACTCTTTTTCTTCTGTCCTATCTAAAAAATATTTTGCAAACCTTCTCCTCAAAAGGGGAGAGGAAGCCTTAGCCCACCAGTGGAACATTCACAGGCTGTTACTGTAGTGCAAAAACGACTCGATCAGTTCACAATGATAAATAAATGTATTTGTATACGTATGATGTAATTATTATTATATCCAACAATATATATTAGGGATGAATATATTTATAAAAAGGGAGAAGAGATGCAAGCACTCTAATACCGCGTAACGCTCTCCATAGAACTTTTAACTCGCGGTGTTATTCAAATACCACTTAATACCTACCTACATTTATTGTAATATTTTCTATTTGAGAAAATTCCTTGGATGAAGGTCCGTATAATAAGCCGCTTAATTTCTCTCTATTTATAATAAATTAAAAAAAAAGACAATAAGCTTTTGATTTCACATATTAATATATATTATTGCAGTTTATATCAGTAAGCAACCATTACAGGCATCAGACTTCGTCGATAGGTCTATTTTAGGTAACACTTGTTTATTAGATATAATATATGTACTATTTATCTAGTGCCACTTAGGAATTGTTTATATAAACGCTTATCACGATAGTTACACTACACTGGTTCATAACTAACGTAAAGTAATTAACATTTATTCTGTTCTACAGACGTTTTAATAGCAGTGCAAATTTATCCTGACAAATAACGCAGTATCAGATAAAACTTCACACCATAAACATGGGTTTCAAGAATAAAGTAGTAATAGTGACGGGCGCTAGTTCTGGTATAGGGGCAGCGGCTGCAATTGCGTTCAGCGCTGCTGGAGCGCGTGTTGTCATGGTTGGCCGTGACAATACGAAGCTTAAAGCGGTGGCCGCGAAATGCAACTACCCCCTGGTAATCCTCGCTGATATTTCCAAAGATGACGACGTCAAGCGTATCGTCGACGAAACAATAAAAACATTTGGTCAATTGGACATCCTTGTCAACAATGCCGGTTTTTCGAACGTGACTGGATCGCTTCTAGAAGGGGACATGATGAATTCTTACGACCCAATTATGAGCGTAAACGTTCGTGCCGTCGTTTACTTAACTAACTTGGCTGCGCCGCATCTGGTGAAGACTAAGGGGAACGTTGTCAATATTTCCAGTGTCGCTGGTTATTTGTCGCCATTTGCACCAACTTCGATAAGCTACTGTGTATCTAAAGCCGCGTTGAACCACTTCACTATTTGTGCTGCTACAGAATTGGGGCCCCACGGTGTGAGAGTGAACGGGATCTGTCCGGGACCGGTGAGAACCGATTTTTTAGCGAACGCTAAATACCCTAATACATGGGATGATGTATCGAAGATTACACTACTCGATAGGGTCAGTGAAGCGAACGAAGTAGCAGATTTGATTATGTACCTGGCAAGTGATAAAGCTAAGTCGATTACAGGATCCAACCACGTCATAGACTGCGGCACAATGCTTAAACGCGCGTAATTAAGTGTCTAGTAAAATAACAACGTGTATTATAATTTCATAATTTTATTAATTTTTAAACCGATGTTTGAATACACAAACTAATATACTGGCTATTCATTATTGTAATATTTTATATATTAATACCATTAAAACTTTGAATTTTGACTTTTATTGAAGTTTCCTTAAAATTTCTGATACAAATAGAATCCAAAAACGAATAAATGTCTAAAATACAAATCCAAAAAGTCCAAAAATGAATTAATATTTATATTAGTTGTGTAATATTAATATTGAATTAATATTTTTGATATTTTTTAAAGTTATGTACTCATATTATTGGTTATTATATACGATATGAAGAATTAGTTTGTCATTATTTGACGGATGTCCGCAGGAGCCAGTCGAAGCCAACGTTCCACAGAATTGGGCCGAGAACTGACCCCTGTGGAACGCCACAGCCTACCCGACGCCGGACAAGACGCCCATCGCCCCCCTCTCAGAGGATTACCCGGTCCTGGAGGTATGCCCCCAATAGCCTCCTGAGATAGGAAGGCACCCCGTGGTATCGGAGTGCCTCCCCAATAGTCTCGAAAGGAAGACTATTGAAGGCGTTCGCAACATCTATCGATACTGCCAGAACTACGTCCCCTCGGGCCACCGCATCCGTGGTCCGGGTTTTCAGGGCGTCCAGGGCGTCGATAGTTGATCGACCCGCCCTGAACCCGTACTGAGCCTCTGACAGACCCGGCCTCGTCGAGGTGCTGAATAAGACGGGCAGCGAGAATTTTTTCGAAGAATTTGCCCGTCTCATTTAGCAGCACAATCGGCCTATATGCTGAGGAAGAATCTGGCGGTCGACCTTGCTTTGGCAACAAGACCAACTTTCCCTCTTTCCAAGGCTTCGGAAACTGCCCGCTGCACAGACATTGGTCGAACAGCTCCCGAAGCCTTACGCCTAGGTATTCCAGAGCGTCACATAGAACACGCCCTGGAATCCCGTCTGGGCCCGGCGCAGTGTTTTTGGCCCTCAAGCGGTCGAAGGCCACCTCCTTCTCCCGCTCCGTGATCAGTAGTGGAGCCACTGTGTCGTCAATCATGGAGCGAGGGACCATCTGTGGAGGGACTTGCTCACCTGGATGGGGAAAGAGTTCCCCGACCAGGCGCTCCGATCCGAATCCGATGACATTGTCTCTGTCACGGGGGCACCCTGTGGGCACACCGCGGATCGGACGCCCCCAGGGGTCCCGGTTCAGGCCCGCCAGTAGTTCTTCCCTAGCTTTCTCCTTGGCCTGACTTATCGCCAGCTGTAGGTCTTTTTTCAGCTGACGATAAGCGGCCAATAGCTGTCCCTCCAAGTCCGCATCAAAACCGTTGCGCCTCCTACAACGGACGTAAGCCCTTCGCGCCCGGCTGCACGTCTCCCGAAGCTCTGCTATTTCGGGCGACTACCAATACACCTGCCGGCGTGGAGCTCTATGCCGGAACCTAGGCATGGCAGCATCGCAGACCTCTTTGAGGGCACTGCGCATGTGGCCCGCTAGCTCTTCTGCACTGGCGCCCTTCCATCTTCCTGTGGAACCCCACCGCTGTACGATGGCAGCCTCCCTGGCCAGCTCACGATCTAGCTGGTTAAGAGACCACCTCGGAAGCGTGGTTGGCACCCTAGAGGGTTCACCCTAGAGGACACAGTTAGGTAGGGGAGGGACATAATATGGCTCGCAGGCCACAGCCAGGTCGATCTGCCACTCCGCCATGGACTGCAGCAGCAGGTCCTGTGCCGCGGCGCAGTGGTTGACGTTCGTCTGGAGGAACTTTATGTTTGTGCTCATGTTGACATTGAAGCTTCCTCCTAGGCCTGGCGCCGTCCGACATTGGTGGTAGTCTGGGTGCCTAAGACCACCGTACCCTTTGTGATGGGGGGGTTGCACTCCCCTGATCCCATCACGTGCCCAGAGGGCTTGCCAGCGTCTGCGCACACAGCACAGCGCAGTTTCTCGGTACAGCCCGCCGACTTGTGGCCATCTACGCCACACCGGAAGCATAGACCCCCCCGTTCCGCTTTGGATGGGCAAAGCACCTTTGTGTGGCCAAGGCCCATACACTTGAAGCAGCGCAAAGGGCGCTGCTCCAATACGCATACCTTGGCCGAGCTCCACCCTACGAGGAGGCGACCGGCATCTGATATCTTCTTCGCTGCTGTGAGAGGACAGGTGACGCGGACCATTCCCATATATCCGGGACCACGCTGCAACACTCCGCATCTGACTGAGTCAGGGGAGCAGTTCCCTGCACGAGCAACTGCAGCGACCAATTTATCTTTGGTGACGGAATCATCCAATCCCGTCACCTTAAGGTCAACTCGCTTTACAGGTCGAACGACGCTTGCGACTCCATCCAGCACAGTGCGGAGCTTCTCAGCAAGCTTATCCGCCTACTCCGCCTGTGCTTTCGGCAGCTCGAGGAGTCTGGCTCCCGTCGCCGATCGTCGGACCCTAAGGCCGCCACAGATTCCAATATCCTGATGCTTAACGCCCTACTCCGCGCGCTCCAGGATGTGAGCGTATGTAACGCCCTTCTCCTGCGCATCCGGCTGCAGAGTGACCATTACTGCAGCCCTGCGAGGAGCAACCAGCCTCGGTTTGGCCACCGGCGGAGCCTTCGCCACTGTTGATGGTACTGTGGCGGACGCTGCGGCCGAGGGGGAAGCCTTTTTCTTCTTTCTCCCCTTTTTAACCACGGTGGACCATGATGTCTCCTGGGCCTCCCGTGGTTGGGACTCCGACGTGGTCGGGGTGGCTGATGGGCACGTAGTCGGTGCCAGCAGGACTGATTCGACTGCAGGCACCCGTTTCGGCGCCTGTGCGGGTTTCGGTAGTGGGGTCGGATGGACCACTTGAGCGTATGTAGGAGCAGTTTTCTGCACTACAGCCTGTTTCTTGTCCGCGGCCAGAGGGGGACGGAGCACTTTCGCTGGAAGGAGACGGTCCTGAATTCCTTCCATTTGAGATTTAATCATAAAGCCCACCGACGACATTATAGAGGCCTTAAATTCCTCCAAAGCCTGTGTGTCCCGCATAGTGCTGGTGGACGCCTCATTTGCCACTGCCACCGTGGTCCGCATTTCCGCAAACTCACAGCGGTGGGCTTTTAACTCAGCCTTGAGGCTGTCCACCAGTCCTTGCGCAGGCGGCCATTATCAGCGCGAAGCCTGCGCGTCTCTTCCGCCTCGGTCCTTGATGCCAGAGCATCTACGATGGACTGGAGCGAAGATGCAGATTCTTTGAGCTTCTTGATGAAGCCACCCTTCCGGTTGCTGGATTTCTGGGCAATCTCCAGAATAAGTGCTGCATTGCGACCAGCCTCCGCACGCAGCTCCTCTGCACCCAATTTTATGGGATCCTCCCTACGGACCTCCGAGGAAGAGGATTCCTCAGAGTCAAGCGCGATCACAGCCGTCTCCTTACGGAAAGCCCGACTTCTCAAGGAGCGCTCAAACGCCTCCTCCCTAGCCTCGGCGGCCTTTGCCTTAAGCTCGGCTTTGGCGCGAGCGAGACCATTTCCGCGTCCCTTGGAAGTGAGCTTCCCCCGGCTAGCACTATTACGTTTCGCCGCCGATCTGATTTCGGTCTCCGTATCCGAACCGGAATCAAAGAGCGCGACGCCCACAAGTGGGCGTTTACGCCCAGCATTTGCGTCGGACGACGACAACTCCGTGTCGACGTCCATCAGAACAAAAAAAAAACCAACGAACAATCAAACGAAACAAAAGAAAAAAAAATACCCTATATAAATTTAAAAAATGAAAATAATTGAACAACAAAAACAAATCAACAAACAACAGTGAAAACCAACATAACCAATCTCAAGACGAAACAACAATCCATTTGCACAGCCGAGTTCAGAATATGTCACAACAGAAACAACAAAAACCCTTAAAGAAAGCCAAAGTCAAAGCCACGATGTTTCGCTTCAGTTATTATTCGTAACTTGCTTAGCAACATTCGCTCGAGATAACGAACACGTCCGCACGCTACGACGGTCAACGACCTACATAGTTTACTTAAAATAACATACAGATTTTGTGATAAGATACATTAATCATTTTTGCCTTTGGAAACTCGGATGGGATTGATTATATAATTTGAAGAGAATCTTAATGATTATCGTTCCATAATAGACTTAATATTTTAATTTGTTTATTTTTATGGAATAATTCAAGAAATTAATATTTTGCAATGAATCTTACCAATAAAAACACGAATACAACTTTATCTATATTAATACTAAAGAAAATAATCAAGACAATTCGTCTTGATTATTTTCTATATTTGTCTTTTCCAAGCGATTTTGAGTCGTCAAATTACAGCATAAAATTATAAGTAAAGCTATCGCCTATCATTGTTTCGGGATGGAGATTCTACCGAGAAAAACTGGTAAGAAATTCAGTAGTTATCCATTTCTGGTAGTTGAATTTATTCCGCTTGCTTTTCAAAATCATCAAATACTCACTCAATTTTATTAGCTGTAGATCTGTAGGTCTGTAGGATCTGTCTCTCCGCGTGGGACACGTGCCTAACAATATAATAATATTTTTAAACTTATTATGTACATATAGTATGAGGTTTCCTAATAGTTTCCATGCTAAGTTCAATAGTAATGGGCTTATTCAAAATAAGTGTTAAACTGAACGCTACGACCAACGCGTATATAATTTAGAATAACCTAATATTTATTGAAGTTAATTTGATTATAAATTTTGTTTTAATGTTATTCAACTTCGTGATATGATTTTTACAACTACCGACATTATAATGATTTAACTTTTGTATAAAAAGCGATGTATTTACAATGAACGATCATAATTATTGTTGAACTTGAACAGGGTGGTTACTCTGCCTCTTTAATGAATATTGTTTATAACAACACAACACTTCTTTCGCTATCCTGGCTCACCTTCTGTTTCATAAGAGAAGTATTTTATGCCAACTCATTGTATAGTTTTGTTATGTGAACAATCACTTCGGACTTGGTATTTCGATAGCTTTGTTAACATTTGATATTCAGATAAGATATGTAGGTGTAACATGTCCCTGATGACAGTTATCGCTTAGATAAACGTTTCTCTTGATACTTGTAGTTACACTGTACTAGGTTATAGCGAAACTGAAGTGATTTGTTCTCAGATTTAGACGTTTTAAAAATAGTAAAAAATTGACGCGACAAATAGAGCAAAATCAAATAATAGTTCACAATAGCATCATGAATTTCAAGGATAAGGTGGTAATAGTGACAGGCGCTAGTTCCGGTATAGGGGCAGCGGCTGCGATTGCCTTTAGCGCTGCTGGTGCGCTTGTTGTCATGGTTGGCCGTAACAGTACCAAGCTCAATGCTGTGGCCGCGCAGTGCACCAACCCTCTGGTAATCCTCGCCGATGTTGCTAACGATGATGACGTTAAACGTATCGTAGATGAAACAATAAAGAAGTTCGGCCAATTGGACGTCCTTGTCAACAATGCCGGTTTGTCAGTTTTGGGCAGTCTTCTAGAAGGAGACATGATGAAGTCTTACGACGCAGTTATGAGCGTAAACGTTCGTGCCATCGTTTACTTGACTAACTTGGCTGCGCCGCATCTGGTGAAGACTAAGGGAAACGTTGTTAATATTTCCAGTATGGCTGGTTATTTGTCACCAGTCATACCAGGTTCGGTAAACTACGGTGTTTCCAAGGCCGCTTTGAACCACTTTTCTATTTGTGCTGCTACAGAATTGGGACCGCACGGTGTGAGAGTAAACGGGATCTGTCCGGGACCGGTCAGAACCGACTTTTTAGTGAACGCTAAATACCCTGTCACATGGGATGACTATACAAAGAAAGTAATTCTTGGAAGAGTATGTGAAGCGAATGAGGTAGCAGATTTGATTATGTACCTCGCGAGTGATAAAGCTAAGTCTATAACGGGATCCAACTACGTGATAGACAGTGGTATTATGGTCAAACGAAGTTAATTGAATGAAAATAAATCTTAATTTTTTGGTGTTTATACTTTTTTAATTATGTTCCATTTTTTGATTATATATATGATGATAGCCCAAAATCCTCAATAACATAACGAAAACGGGTGTCATACGATATAATAGTCGCAGGCTCGATCCTGAACGCTTGGGCTGTTTTCATCTCTTCTAAAATAAAATTGACCTCGAAAATAGATTTTATTACAGGAACATAACATATTAGATGTAATAACGAGTTTAATAAAAAACAGAAGTCCGTGTCTGGTGTGTATAATAATAATAATAGCAATGTTTTATGTAATATTATTTTGCAAGCCATATTTCATCTTATATAATAATCTCTACAAGTCGTTTTAATTGATAAATGTGACATGTTCTTTTAGTAGATAACAATAGACAATACGAATACAAACAGTTGTTACGTATACAACTACAGACTTGATAACATTTATATACATGTAATCACGGTGGAAGCTATTTATTCCTAAGTAATTTATAATAAGTCACTTCTATAATAATAATGTAAGATCATAAAAAATTACATATAGACAGTTTGTCGGTCAATACAAAATGCAGATGCCCTTCTAACTAACTGACCTTCAATAAATGTCTTGTATATTAATGTTATTAATTAATATTTGAATATTCAATGTTTTATGGTAAAACCCTCCGGCGTTGCAGGTGTCTATGAGCGATGATAGTCAGTCTCCATCAGATGAGCCTCCTGACCGTTTGACCTCTAACATAAAATAATACAAAAAAAAAAAAAATCTCCTCCATTTTCAGGCAATTCTCTCAGGCGCTGGAAAAAGTTTTTCCATAAAACCAAACACGCCTTAGCCAACTCTTTGCTATTACCCCTATTGGACTATGCCGACTCGGTCTATTTAGATATTTCTGAGGAACTGCTAAATAAACAAGAGCGCTTACAGAACATGTGTATTCGCTTCATATTTGGTTTACGTAAATATGATCATATTACCCAGCATCGTAAAAAACTAAAGTGAATGCCAATACGGTTGCGTCGAAATATGCATGTCCTTTCTTTGCTTTATACCATACGCTACCATTCTCAAACTCCAAGCTACCCAAAAGAGCGGTTTACCTTCCTTGGCTCTCATAAACCAATCAATTTACGCTCTGAGCAAGACAATAATTTGCTAATCCCTCTGAGTTGCACTAAAATATACAACAATTCCTTTACGGTTAAAGCAGTCAAACTATGGAATTCCCTGCCTCGAGAAATTCGTCAAGCTGAATCCGTGCATATTTTTAAGAGTCGTTTGCATAATTATTATCTATCAATATAACTAGAGCATGTTGTATTATTATATGTATATGGTTATTTATTTCTTATATAAGTTTGTTTGTATGTATATATGCATAAGTGTATATGTATATATATGTATGTAGGTTGGTATATTACATATTTGTATTAAGCTCTTTAAATTTTAAGTATAAGTTCTTCGCACACTATGCCCGATTAGTGATCCTGGCTAAAAAACTCATAAACATTTCTCTTTACAGAGGTTGCCTGGAAGAGATCTCTATAAGTGATGAGGCCGCCTTTGCATAATATATGTTCTACTGCTATTATATGTTACGAAATTTTTGTAAAGTGTGTGCAATAAAGGATAAATAAATAAATAAAGAATACTTATAAATTTTGTTATACAGCATTGAATTTAGCAATAAATTTTATAGGAACTTTTGTAGACAAAATTGCAATGAATATATAAAGTAATATATTATCATAAATACATCATTTTGCTTTAGATACATACTCTATGGTTATAATTAACAGATAATAGGGTTATTTAATTAATGTCATCACACTTGCGTGTTTTAAAAGATAAAATTTATATTATTCGTTTGTGAAATTACAATAGCAATGGTACATTGCACAATATTAGTTGACATGTTGACATAATTACGTAAATGATTATTCGATAAGATTATTCTATAAGAACCCACTTCATATCTCACTTTTGAAATCTTGAAAATTGACTGCAGTGATATTTTATTTTGATTTTTTTTTACAATTAATAGGCCAGCGTTTGACCGTTGAATTGCCTGATGTTAAGCATCGACACGGTCTAAGATGTAGCACGCTTGCCTATAAAAAACCTGTTTACTCTGGATTTGAAGACACATATACATATACATATTTGATATCTATATACTTTAAATTTCATAGTAATTATTGTATAAATTATAGTTAAATAAATGAAAGAAATGTTAGAAAGTCATATGACTTTCTAACATTAAACTATCGTTATTGATCAATTTTTATTTCGCCATTCTTGTTTGGAGAGTAATGTGTCCAATATTTTGAGTTTTCGTACTGTATTCGTCAAATAAGAGTATTTTGAGAAAAGTTATTTATATATGTAAATAAGTCGGAGAATTGTTTCGCATTATAATTATTTTGATTATTGCTAGGATATACAGATAAGATTTGATTTTTAGGATATTATTAGTAAATCATTAGTAAAAAACCTTAACGAGATAGCCCAGTTAGAACACGTGTATCTTAACCGATAATTAATAATAATAATAATACTGTATTGTTATCCAATACATACATATTATAAAAAGTAGCCCTGACTCCTGAACTGGTGTTACCCGTGCGTCAGAAGTCAGTTCCTTCCCATTCAATTATTAAAAAGTATTACAAAGGGTCTTATTACCAATTATTGTAAGTTAATCCATACCGTGTGTGCGTGAGTGTGTAAATGTGTATATGTGTGTGTGCTATAATTGAGCGTGTGATGTGGATGTTCATTTATGAGGTAGTTAATAGTTTCTCAACGTCTTCATAGTTATGTTGTTTTAGCCATGTTTTAGTTTTGACTTTTAATTGATAGTTATTAATATCTTTTATTCTTTAAATTATAATTGCGAGTACAAACCAAGATTTAACACACTGAATTTAAAGGTTCATAATTTGTGTTAATATTTCATCTCGTGCTCGTGTGAAATATCGTGAGGAAACTTGCATGGGTCTCAATTTTACTGAAATTTTGTCACATGTGTATCCACTAATTCGCATTCATTGGAGTAGCATGGTGGAATGAGCAGCAAATCTTCTCATTAAAAGGGATATAAGGTCTTAACTTCATAACTTAACAGCTAATAAGACCTTATATGCTTACAAAATTTCGTGTTTACGCTGATGTAATTACAGGCACAAGGGACATAACATCTTAGTTCCCAAGGCAAGGCGCATCGGCGATGTAAGTGATGGTTAACATTTCTTACAATGCCAATGTCTATGGGTGCCGATGACCACTATAGACAAGTGGCCCATATACTCGACCGCTTACCTTATTCTATAAAAAAAAAAGACGACCGTTGAAGAGTTCCTTTTTTTGGAGCCAATCCGAGGTGTAGAATCAGGTCATTCTTACCATAAAAAATATAATTATACAAATATAAACTAACATGTAAAAATTCAACTTGGTCCTTTATTATTCAGCTTGCAAAGACCAAATAAATTAACAAACAATCATTGCGAGTTAAGCTCGTAAAAAATACTTCATTGCCATATTAAGCTGTATATCAAAAACTATGCAACATACAAAATAGCGTCGACCCTCATACTAAAATATGATATTATGATAGTTCCATATCATTTGGTTGAGTAGTAATTGTGCAAGTCCAAAAAATACATTACAATTTGGAACACCTTTTTTACAAAATATTATATATTATTATATACTAAAACACATGAGGTGTACCAAATTGTATTGTCTTCTTTTGAATAAAATTATTATAGATATTGAAAAAGGCTTAATTTGTTACTGTATACATTAAACTACTTAAAGGAAAATATAAGTTAAGTAGCCTAATCGCGTGACGCTAAACTCATTTTGTAAGTGGACATTAATACAGTAACAGCTAGACATACATAGACATAGACACGAAACTGTTCACCAACGCGTTGGAAGACGTTTTCAAAACGCTGGATTGGACTAGGTATGGAGTCAATGTAAACGGCGAGTACATCTCACACCTTCGATTTGCCGACGATATCGTCATCATAGCAGAGTCGCTGGAACAACTCACCGAAATGCTGCGTAGCCTAGGCGAGTCTTCCCGGTGTGTCGGTCTCGGCATGAACTTGGACAAGACCAAGGTCATGTTCAATAGGCATGTCGTGCCGGGACCGATATACGTCGAGGGGAAACCTCTCGAAGTTGTTAGTGAATATACCTACCTAGGACAGATTATACAAATCGGTAGGAACAACTTCGAGAAGGAAGCCGATCGAAGAATTCGCTTGGGATGGGCAGCATTTGGCAACCTTCGTCAAGTCCTCAAGTCGTCTATACCGCAATGTTTGAAGACGAAAGTCTTCAACCAATGCGTCTTACCTGCCATGACATACGGTGCCGAAACGTGGACACTAACTGCGGGACTAGTCCACAAATTCAAAGTCGCTCAGCGTGCTATGGAGCGAGCTATGCTCGGAGTATCTTTGAAGGATAAGATCAGAAATGAGATTATCCGGAAAAGAACCGGAGTCACCGACATAGCTTGCAAAATTAGCAGACTGAAGTGGCAGTGGGCTGGTCACGTATGTCGTAGGACCGATGGCCGTTGGAGCAGACGAGTCCTAGAGTGGAGACCGCGAATCGGCAAGCGCAGCGTAGGGCGCCCTCCAGCCAGGTGGACCGACGACCTTAAGAAGGTGGCGGGCACCAACTGGATGCGGAAGGCGGAGGACAGGGAGCTTTGGCGCACCTTGGGAGAGGCCTATGTTCAGCAGTGGACAACGATTGGCTGTTGATTGATTGATTGATAGACATACATTTGGTTTGAGAAAATTTAGATGTGTCTGAGATATAAGTATATATGTAGACAATGACTTTCAGCACCTTTTTCTCATTTAATTTGAATCTGATTTGTTTCATTTGTGAAATATTTGTTGTTTGTAATTTTTTGAAATTAGAAATATGAAGTTTGATTAACATTTTTTTTAATATCCTGGTACATTATTCACACACGGCTATTTGATCCTAAACTAAGCAGTTCTATGGAAAGCAGACAACTGATATACTACGTATACTACTTTTCTTTTGTAAATACATATATAGATAATTACACCCAGACTCAGGACAAAAAGACATGTTCATGCATACAAATGTCTGTCCTGGGTTGGAATCGAACCCATAACCTTCGGAGTGAAAGGCAAGTATCTACCAACCACGCCAACCCGTCGAAACATTTTACATAGTAGTTAAATGTTTTAGCGTGACACATGTTACCGTGGTCGGCAAAAGGCTTTTTAAACAATAATATTAGTTTAAATTTACAAGTAACAAGACTCATATACAAATATAAAAAAAAATAAAATAAACACTACTATCTACTACGTATATAATTTACTGGTCCAGCTGAAACTTTATAACAGCGGTTTATAAATATACAGTCTAGTCTGTTAGCAATCATGTTAATTTTGATGTAGCTGGCCCGCGCCCTGTGAACCAAGGACACCTTTTTCGCATTAATGCTTAAAACAGTCTATATTCGCTTCAGCAAACATCCCTGAAGTACTACAGAAGCGAGGCAACCCCATCACCAATCTAAAGTCGTAACTGTACTGGACACGAAGAGCATTGTATGATTTTATTATAATTCGTGTTTATAAAAAAACAAGAAAGGATAAAAGTTCGTAATTTATGAAATTAGAAATAAATAAATTTGTTTTTAAGACACATGCGCTTAAGTGCTCAACGTTGAAGCCGCACGGTAGTAGTATACTACATGTATACTATATGTATGTAAAAAATACTCGCTTTTTCATTTTAATCATAACCGTCGGAATTATAAGCTGATTGACTAACTTTTTCGCTCACCATCCTTTTATCGTCCTCTGGAAGATACAAACTAAATATTTGAATTTAGGGAGGCATGATATTACGCTCCTTGAGCTGCGAAAAAAAAAATGATTAAGCACTCGGCTTGGATCAAATAAAACATTATATTTATTTAAATACAATCATACCAATTCGAATAAGCAGAGAGACCTAGAAGAATTGAATCCTAACCGAAGATTGCTGATTCAAACTTAGTCAAAATTTTCATGTGTTTTGTTTATAGCTCGCGAGAAATCCTTGTGTCTAGTGACATTCTGCTACAAGTCCATTGTATCCAGTATCCACCAACCTGCATTGGAGCAGTAGCGTCGCTAGTTGTTGGGTTTCCAGTGGATGAAGGTCTTGTGAGATTAAGATTACCGAAATTTATAAAGATAATGGGTGCCTACTATATCCATGGAATAAAATCCGTCGCGATAACCGTGCGGCGCCGCAGCTGCTCATATGCGGTTTTTTATATTAAATTGCGGTCCGGTTCCGGTGCAGTTCCGGTTCCGGTGCAGCCCCGGTTCTTGTACAGCCTTACTTTTTTGTTTTTATATCATGATAACTTTATAAATTTCAATCAATAACTTTTTAATGACTTGTAGGTGGATGGTGTAAATATGAAAGTTTTTATGTTGACGTTATTGACGTTAGTTTACCAATTCGGGGTGGAAGACGAAGTTTATGTACAAGGTGCCTCTAATTTTGCATATTTCACGCGCTATTGGCTCAGGGCCGATTCATTTTACGAGATTTCAAAATGGTTACAAAATTTCTCTATCACGTGTTTGCGTGCACCTACTTAATAGGATCAACATTCAGTAAAATTTTGTTACATACAAAATTCTATATTTTTTAATCTTTATCTTTTTAAATATAAACTATTTATTAGCCTTCACTTTATTTGATTTCTGCCTAAAGTTTTGGTTTCGATTCGCCTTTATTTTTAGCATTTCCTTGCACATGTAATTAAAAACATCTGTATTAAAGTTGATAGTAAAGTTTGTGCAAGCCTAGGTAGGTACCACTCTCTCATCATTTATTCTACCGCTAAACAGTGACACTTAGTATTGTCATGTCCGGAACACGGGTAAGTGAGTCAGTGTCTAGGTACAAGCTACTATTAAGAATTTATCGATAGAAAAATACAAAAAAAATATTATTTTCTCGACCCGGGGTTTGTGATTTTACATCTACAATTTTTTCTAATTAATTAATAAAATAATCCATATTATTTCCGCGTGTTGGCCACTTGAAACTATGGGGTACTGATAATGGTACTTGTTAAATCACCTTTTAAACCGAAATATTATATTATCGACATCTCATTTTTATATATAAAAAATCTCTAGCTAGAGTTAACAACTCCGAGCGTTCTAAAAGGATTATTGCAAATATTAGTAAATAGATATTTACCAACATTAACGCTAATAATAAATCTATATTTCATTGAGCTGTTTCAACAAACTATTCAAGATGTTTACTGCAAAAATAACGAATAGATCTTCGATTCAAACTTTAGTAAGCTTTCCGTTCGACACAGATCTCCACGCATTTTCTGTTACCCTGGTACCTTTTCACACGCGAAGTATAGTGGTCACATTAATTAATAAAAAAATATATTTAAAAACACTAATGTGATAAAAAATGTATATATATCAAGTTTTAAAATCATATTAAAAAATTTGAAATAAATTAAGGTAACGTTGAAAGATTTTCTTGTTATTGAAATTGGGCTGATTTAATGGGTAAGTATTAAAATATCACTATCGACAATTCTGTTCTATAACAATCATTAGGAAATATATAAATAAATCTTATATTTAAAATTTGTAAAATGTTCTTGAATGGACAAATGATTTGACTCTTGTTAAGCCGGATACGAATCTCATTTTACCTCGTTACTCAACGATTAGAAATATATAGCAGACTGCCGAGGATTAAATATATAAGCATTGTTTCCGAGATGCCTTATTGTATTAAATAATAATCTTTGCTATAAAGTTGGAATGATTAAGACCGTTATCCCAATAGGCATCATTGGCTACTAAGCTATTTTATTTTGCTTCGTATCTGAAGTATTAACTAAGTATTAGTATAAATTAATGAGCCAGACTTAATTATCCCTGTAGGCAAGAGCCTCTTTAGCTTTCTTTCTTGGAGAGAATGTTTTGAAGCTACATATTTCAAGCTGCTTTTTTGCGACTTGATACATACAAAGAGTAAATATTGTTTTCTTCTACCGGTCCTTCTCTGTATAATCAATATTTCAAACCGGTCGTAACTTAATATTTAATATATTTAATCCTGTAAAATGATAAAACTAAACAGTCATCGCTTAAAAGTTGCCGATGTTCTTAGTCAAAAATGAAGCCCATAAATGAACATGAATGTTTGTCCTGAGTCTGGGTGTAATTATCTATATAAGTATGTATTTACAAAAAAAAAGTAGTATATGTAGTATATCAGTTGTCTGGTTTCCATAGCACAAGCTTTGTACAAGCTTAATTTGGGATCAGATGGCCGTGTGTGAAAAATGTCTCATAATATTATTATATTATTATTATTATAAAAACTTCCATTATGTGTGGAGGCCTCTAAGTACTGTTTTTTCCTAATCGTATTGTTATGTGAGGGACCAAAAAGTATTAAGTATCTATGGTACTCATGTTAATTTCTTGTAGCTATATTTATTTTATAGTAATAAATATAGTAGTACGATGTAAGTATATAAATATTTTGGGAAGCTTTTTATGATACGACTTAATTTTGATTTCATCAACTATGAATAATTTTGGGTAAAATCACAATGCTAGAAAAAAATTTAAGGTGATTTGAGATTAATATTTTATAATAAATATGTCATTTACCATAATTTGTAACATAATGGATTCTTTTAAAAGATCTAAATTTCAAATTTAATACTGTTGATGGAAATATGAATGAAATAATACATAATATATAAACGATATATATAATTTATATTGAGTTTTTGTTCATTGCGTGGAATACATAAGACTTCGTATACATGCTAATAAATATTTATCTAAGACATTTATTGATACGTCTATTTCAAAACTATTCGATGAAATACGTCAAACGCGTATTTATGTTTCAGCTGTAGATGCGAATTATGTATATAAGTAGGGATAGATTCATTCATGAAGCATATCTATAAATATGCTGATGATATGTGGTCACCACCGCCCATAGACATTGTCGCTACAAATATTAACTATTCCTTACATCGCCACCTACCAATCAAAGATATAGTACTTTCTAGAGGTAGAATGAATGATAAGTGTTTGGAACTTACCCAAAGACTTGCACAAAGCCCTACCACCAATATAGTGACATAGGGATAGGTTATTTAAAGTATTGAAACCTAATAAAAAAACATATTTGAGAGCGAAATAAATATTTACTTTCTTACTTTTAATATTATCAAGTCTTTATTAATGAAACCCCAAAATCGTTATTTCTTTTATTTTGTTTATCATTAATAATCAGTTTCAAATGCATAATATGTTTACTGGCAGAATAACGTGACTTTAACACGTTTAAATATACTTTACCATCACGCTTACCTTAGATAAAGGCCTCGTTAAATATAACATAAAAAAACTCTGTCATTTTTTCTAATAAATAATTTAATAATATTAGTCTTAATATTAAAAAAAATGCTCCCGAAATGGTTCTTTTGAGTCTGTAAATGTACTTTAAATTAAGTAAATTATCCATCCCATTGCTGGGCTAAGACCTCCACAACGCTGCTTTAATGCGGGCTAGTGGAACATTTGCGTACAACTTCTATGGAATTTTTTTCGTCTATGACATTAAAACACTTTACAGAACTATCGATTGAGCGACTATTGACTAATAAAATTTATAATTGTATTCGCACGTAAATGAAATTGCCCAAACGTAAAATGTTATAACGTACATTTATTTATTTTAATGTTATAGAATCAAATAGTATATTCAATAATAATATCCAATTATAATTCAAATAATACGATCCCCAAAAATAATAAAAACAATACCTAGTTAAATTGTTTAATAGTTTTAAACATTGAGCACATAGTTCGTCTTCTGGTAAGTTGTTTCCTTTCTGTGATTAGTCTTGCAATTTGAAATGAATTTGAAACCCAAAAATAATTTTTACTGGATAACTTAATTGAAACCCTGGTTACGTATCATCCTCTCATGAATTATTCTACCATCAAAAATAAGAACTTTTTGTATTATGTTTTGTTAAATCGGTGAGTGAACCAGCGTAATAACAGCCAACATCTTCGTTCTCCTGCCTGATACAGGATTTACGATATGGAGAACGGGTAATATTTCTTACTTAGCTAATATTTATGTAAATATATTTTAATAGTTTTGTATCAACAGCACAAAATCATAGATTTGCAATTTTGATTTTTTATTGTTTGACATTTATCTAGTTAAATTGTTATTCATCAGCATTGCCCTCTCTCCAACTATTATACATTTGAGGTCAGCGCATATAACTGTATGAGAAAAGAGAAAAGATAGAAAGAGAAAAAAAGAGAGCAATAAAATTGGCCGGCTTTTACGACCTGCATTAATGAAACTTGGGAATATTTTTTGTGTTGGTTTATCCCCATTAAGGTGGGGGTGGTTA
Source organism: Nymphalis io (assembly GCF_905147045.1). Lineage (NCBI taxonomy): Eukaryota > Metazoa > Arthropoda > Insecta > Lepidoptera > Nymphalidae > Nymphalis > Nymphalis io. The sequence continues at coordinate 576,802 of NC_065905.1, forward strand.
AGATGCTAGGTCAACCTCCAGGATGCATCCATAGGATTCTCTAAGCAAAAAGGTCTGCTTTTAAGACACCAACGACAGTTGGATCGATTTTGCTCTACTATGCTGGACGAGAGACGCGGATACATGCTTAAAAAACAGTATGCGATTTAGTTCCTTCTTCTTACTGAGAATAGAATAAGCTGGACATTAAGTATTTTTAATTGACTCTAAACGTACCTTCATTTAATAATCATCCATTCAATCTATTTGTATTCAATTTTGGTCCAAAAGGATATGCTAAGAACGGGTTAGTACCCGTTTGAAAACTTTATCTTATATTTTAATGTTATATTGTAGCCAATATAACATTATAATATCAGATAATAATAAGATATTATATTTTATATTTTATTATAAGAATCTTCATTAATCCACATAATATTTTGTTCATTAACGATATGTAAGTGCCACGAAAACAACAAAATATAGTTACCAACAGTAATGTTTTACTAACTTGGTTGTTACTCTAATGGCAATATAATTCAGTAATAATAATCTTCTATATATAAAAAATGGACTGACTAGCAGACATTCAACGTACAGCTCGAACTACTGGGCATAGCATATACATATATCATGAAAATTTGCATACGAGTTCCATTTACACAGTACTTGTTGGCACTAGTGATTACTAATATGAAAGTTTGAATGAAATTTTTTGACGTAGGACCTGTGGAAATTGGTGTGTACCAATCTAAATTTTGAGACAAGCGAAGTCGCGGGTAAAACGCTAGTTAGCGCTATTATTATATTTCTTTATAAATTGAATGAAACTCGAAAAGAAACCGTAGACCATAAACCTCGCACTACGGAACTAATACGTGTCATTTCGACTATTATTAATTTATGCCAATACAAATTCTTAATCATTTGAATAGTTTGGGAAACGTCATTGACTACCAGCCATAATATAATGTATTACTATGGACCAATTACGCCTAAATTTCTAAATTTTCGAAGAAAAATATGTTCAGGTGAGTTTAGCAATAATCTCTTGCACTAGCCTATCGATTCGAACCGATGATAAAAACCATTTACTTATTTACTTATGAATAATAGTAATATACTTGGATTTGTGCGAGCCCGTGTGGGCTCGTACCTGGGTGGTATTCATCAGATATACTACCACCAAACAGCAATATTTTGTACTGTTATGTGAGTGAGCGAGCCAGTAACTACGTCACAAGGGCCATAACATCTTAGTTCCCAAGGTTGGTGGTACGTTGACGACTTACGGAATGATTAATATTTCGTTCGTCCCCAATGTCTATGAGCGGTGGTTACCACTTTTCAGCAGGTGGTCCATTTGCACGTCCGTCTAGAGGTAGTCTTATGGAATGAGTAGTAACCATTGAAATAGAGAAGACTTAGAATAGCCCTGTGATAAGAATTTGTGGATCCTTACCAATCTCTTCAGTATCATCAATCGATCGTGTAACAATAAAATAATATGTAATATTATGTATAATTACGTGCAGATTTAAAAAAAAAACTTTCCTTTCGTTTTATAAATGTAATGTTCCAACCTTATTTTTACTTCTACATTAACTGCTTTAACTTCGAAATAATAACATCAAATCGAGACTTCATTTTTAAATAAAAAGTACGGTAGCGTTTTGTTTTAATAATTATGTTATTAGGGCAATTTATGGTAAGTGCACCACGATGATATAAAAATAAGGCGTGGCTGCCATCAAAAATGACTTAAGTATTTTTTTCGGGCTAACATCCATTAATAATGTGCTTCATAATAAACAAACGTCTTACTTGAAGCCATAAAAACAAGAGAGATTATTTAATGATTAACTTTGTAGTTAATTATTCTATAAACCGAGACTGCTTAGTGGCTAGAAGGTAGGAATTTTCACTTTAAATTGCGGATTGAAAACCGACCAAGCACTGTCTAGTTTTTACGTGCTGAATTTATGTTTATCTTGTGCTCGGCAATCGACGTCGTAAGGAAACCAGCAACTGTCGAAAAAAATGTAAAATAGAAAAAGAATGAATGAGAAATGAATGTTAATCTAAAAATTAAATTAAATTAATGAAATCTTCTTAGAAGAAGAAGACACTTTTGCCCTACAGTAGAACATTTAATACAACCTTATATAATATATTAATAAATCGATACAAGGAAGTGAATATTATGTACATTCTGTTTATATTCTATTATTTCATATTCTATTCAAATCATTTAATTTAACACTTAATTTGAAATTTATAATCAATAAAAGTTAACATTTAACCATTTTTTCGAGATTTAAATATTAATCCACCTAAGGAAACCCTCACCATTTGTAACTGCTTAACAATTCTCATAGCTATTAAAATGTATTTTATAAAATAGATAAAATTATAATCTTGTTTACGATAGAATCAATATTTGTACGAACACAGATGGTTCACAAGGATGCAATTAAAAAGTTTCAATTAGTTGTAAAACTGACAGATAACACCCTAATGAGTTTTTACTATACGATACTTTTATTGGAACTTCATAAGCTTCAATAATATACCTATGATTATTAAGCGGGAAAAACCTTTAAAGCTTCAACAAATGTGTGGATTAAGAAAAACGGCCACTATTGGTTTTGTTGTTCCGGCTATGATCGAAAGACCAAGCGAGTAGAATAAAACAAATATTCTGCATAAGAATTAGAGCTTTGTGCGCGTCTGTCGTTTCGCCAACACGAGATGAATTACCAACACAAATTAAGCACATGAAAAACCAGAGATGTATAATTTTATCGTTTAAAATCTATGTGTAGAGAATAGATTCTTTTCTAATGGAAGTTGATGCTTTCAAAATTGATACCAGCTTTAACCATAAGTTAAATCAAAAGTTTATTAATTAAACATAATTATGTTAAATAGTGATTTATTCGTTTGCTAAGACAACATACACTTTTTTGTTTGTTAAATATTTATAACAATAACTATAAATATATTAAAGCGAGGTATATTAAAATTTCTACGTGGTACTTTCAAATGTGTATTTTCATATATTCTGATAATGAATTCTTCAGGTGCAGAATCTGATAAAGGTGATGGCGATGCGGCTGCAGTTCAAACTGATTCGGACTCGGGAATAGAAGGAAGAGTTATGCAATGCGTGGTGGGAGGAGCACATGCTTTTATATTAAGGGTAATTTGTTAATTCAATTGTCGATATTTATTTATTTTTAATTTTATATATTATATTTACATAAAATTATTTTTTAAGTACATATCATTCATGGCTTTTAATAGACTTATTACTTTCCTAACGTTCCAACGTTTGGCGTTGGAAAGTGAAAGTCACGGAAGGTATTACTTTATGTTCAACTTTAAAGGGTGACTATTGTAACTACTCTTATGTAACATGATACGATTTAATATTTTTGTCATTATAATAATATAAGTATACCACAATTATCAGTGCTTTGGCTTCCTTAAATATGAAATCGGGCTACTAAAAATATTGAGCATTATTTATGACGACTATGAGAAAGGAAATTAGGATCAAAAATTAGAATCTTAAATAAGTTCTTACTTAATAAGCTTTAAGAATTTTATTAAGTAAGAATATATCATTAATATCTTTGTGATAATTTAAGCAAGAGGTACATAAAGTGTAGGCCGTTGCACGTTTTATACGTTATATAATCAATAATACATAGACGTCTAACAAAAACAAGTCGTAGTTCGCGCGCAAATGATAATATTTTTAAAGCTTCAATAAATATTGAGCTAGACCTAAAATAGCACTCTACACTTATATTTTTAATGATGATATACGTCGATTACTGTTAATATATAATATACTTTAAATAAATATGTATAATTCTCTTTACAAGTAGGTAATTATATACGCATTGAAATCATTTAATAATATTCAATCTATGCTAATATTATGAAAGCGAAAGTAACTCTGGCTGACTGTTACGCTTTCACGGCTAAATCACTGAACCGAATTTGATGAAATTTAGTATGAGCTTGAACTCCTTGAAAAAGAGAAAGAGGACATTGGTTACTTTTTAATTTTAAACATCTACATCTGCAAAACTAGATAAATATCTATCGCAATATAATTAAGATTATCAATAAATTGGAAGGTAAATAGAAAAAAAAAAACAGTTTTATAAATAAGTCACCTGTTTATTGTATTTACGCAAACCTTTGTGCATTATATGTTGAGATGTAGTGAATAGATTATATTAACTAAACATACTTATTAATCATTATATACTACGTAACCTAATTTTGTACCTATTTAATGTACGACCTATTGGAAATAAAGGCAGTATCTATTCAGCAGTCTCGGCTTTCATTCCTCTCTCAGGGCACCACATTACAATGTCCTACATTGTCTAGTCTCACTTGAGCCTAGCCGTCCTGACCAAAATATGTATAAAATTTTGTTTAATGACTATTATTTTTAAATTCTAGATATCAAGTTTCTTCGGCCTCGCACCGCTACGGTTCGAGTCTAGAAGTAATGGATTTTCTGTTGGGTTGTCGAACGCTATGTGCATTTACAGCTACATCTTAGTTACAATACTGGGTAAGCTTGAGAATATGATAAAATCATACTATATATTACGTTATTGTAACACACATCATTACTATGTACGCCTATTTTTCTATTAATTGTTTTGAATTTTTCTCTGTAAGTGATTTAAATGTAAATCTTTTGAGATAATAAATGTATCTGTAATGTATATATGTAATCTTTTGAGAAAATAAATGTCTCTAACCGTATGTATACCAAAGCATTTTCATAATATTCAAAATATGCAAATGGTAATTTGAAAGCGTACGTATATTAGAAGAATTTTGAAACAACGCCGAAGGAATAAGATCAATAAAGCTATTCTGAAAGACCAAACTCAAAAACACATACGCAATTTCAATTATTATACCCCAATATCGTATGTACTGGTGTCTGTATTTGCGACATTACCATATCTTTATAACATTTCAAGGAACATAAATAGCGTAACTTAATGTTCATATAATGTTGAATGTTTTATGGTATATTATAAAAATAAGACTATTAAATTTTACATAATTTAATTTTCAAAAAAAAAAAAACATTTTACTGACTCTCTATAATTTTCTTTTAAAGTTGCATCTAATATCTATTTCTGAAATGTATATAACACCTTTAATTAAGACAACACTTATATATCAAGACTTTTATAAATTATTCCTAATTTTTTATATTGTTTGTCTTGTTGGCGTTGATAAAATAGATAAATAAATAACCATTTCAGGGTGTGAAAATAAATTTATTAACATTTTGTTATTTGTATTGTATTTTATTTAACATGGGACTAAGCCACTTTGTATTCCTGACCTAAGATCGTAGTTTTAAGCTTTAATAATTCGAATACTATTTCTTCTAGTAATATGTACAGTATTTGGACTGGTTGCCGAGATAAATGTAGGCGTGGAGCTCTCTGTGCGGATGTCATCAAGAATGTCACAATTTGTCTCCACTTGTGACGTACTTGTGGTGGTCATAACAGCAGGTGCAGGAGTGTACGGAGCGCCCAAGAGAATGAGAAATATGCTTAAATTTATGGAAAGCGTCGCTTCAGTAAGTTTATGATTTTTAAATAATAATAGTATCAGTATCGCCAAAATTTGAAAGGACCCTCGACTAAGATTTGTACCGCCTGATCAGATGTTCAATCAAATTAAAGTAACAAAAATTTAACAAAAAAGTTCGCCTGTTTTATCTAAACTTTGCTCATATTTTTAATCAAAAAATGATTCCATAAAAACTTACCACGCTTCTGGTCTTTTTACATGTTCGAAACTGTAATAAAAGTTATATTTATTTCTGTAGAAGTAGAGAATAATATCAAACTTGCCAATCTTTTGAGAAAATAAATGTCTCTAACCGTATGTATACCAAAGCATTTTCATATCTTCAAAATATACAAATGGTAATTTGAAAGCGTACTTATATTAGAAGAATTTTGAAACAACGCCGAAGTAATAAGATCAATAAAGCTATTCTGAAAGAATAACTCAAAAACACATACGCAATTATTATACTTGAATTGATTTGAATGGAAGCCATTTTAGAAAAACATAAATAACATTTAAAATTTAACTAATAATTATTATTATGTTGTATATTCTTAGCTCAAGTACCAGGAGATCAAAATTAAATATGAGTCCTACCTTATAGGTTGACAACAGCATCGGTGCCCACTACTCGCTCGTAACGGAGCGAAAACTGTGCGCTATACTACTAGCCATTCTCATCTTCTTCTCTGTGCTGATTGCGGATGACTTCTGCTTTTACGCATTGCAAGCCAAGAGAGTTGATAGACAGTGTAAGTTACGGATTTATTCGTTTTTTTAATGACCCATTTCCCCTTGGCGTTGCAAAAAGTCAAATTAGTATACTTTTTTTATTATAAATATTAACGTTAAAAAAAATATGCTTGTTTCTAAATTACTATACATGAATTTTGACATTGCACGAATTCATGAAATTTGGAACAAAACCCAACAATATTATGATGAAACAATGATGCGCTCTCTTTTATCTCTTATAATCCGATGGTAAAGTGTCATCGTCGGAGTACTCCCTTTCCGACGCACAACTGTATAACTACCACCTAGCTGACTCTAAACTTCTACTAGGAACTGATTGGCCAGTTTGGGATACTTCAGGTTTTGAGATCTGCAGTATAGTAAGCAAGTTACTAGAGCAAAACGCAGGTTAAATGTATACACTTGTAAAATAATTCTTATATTCCAGGGGACGTGGTTACAAACTACATTGGTTTTTACCTCCTGTGGTACGTCGTGATGATACTGGAGTTACAGTTCGCTTTCACCGCCCTCTCCGTACGTGCACGTTTTCAAGCCGTTAATGATGCCCTGTCATTAACTGCAAGACATATCTCAGTGCCAGGTAAAAGTACCAGCATTTATATTCTACTTCTAGGCAAAGGCTTGGTGAATATGATATAGCAAAACAAAAAGATCAACATCGGTCCAGTCGCTTAGGAGTCCAGTGACATACACACGTTCAGATGAACTATAATATAAAGAGATAAAATGATTTTAAAAAATCTTTTTAATATTCCAGTTGAAAAGACAAAAGATCCAGCGCCGCTGAACATCTTCGCTATACGAGTAGCAGCTGAGACGCGTCGGTGCGCCAACAATGTCAGTCTGCTAGTGGACACGATGCCTGGGAAGGAGAATGCTGTTATTATTCGAAATGCTGGTCAGTTATACATTAACCTTACTTTGTCTTCTTTCGTATATCACATTACTGACAGTATTTTTCACCGTTGTTAAGGCATATATATATAGTGTATTTTGTGTTCTGGTTTGAATAGTTGAATATAAAATAAGAATATGTCAGAAGTGGCAATTATACTGGAAAGAGTTAGATAGATATGAAAAATATTTATATATACATTCCTTTGTATATGTATTTAATCACAAATTTAATGTGTTTATTGTTGCTAGATAAATGTAAATAAACATTTCTATTTAAAATATTTTGTTATAAATATTTTTAAATACTTAATTTTATTTCTAGTAAGCAAGGAACCAAAGCTTGTGGTACCACCGTGTGAGGCGATCAGGCGTCTAGCCTGCCTCCACGGCGCTCTTTGCAACGTCGTGCACCGTATCGACAACAGCTACGGCTTACCGCTCATAGTTATCCTCATATCAACACTTTTGCACTTAATTGTAACGCCGTACTTTCTTATCATGGAAATTAGTAAGTCATTTTTTTAATTCTTTATTAGAAGCGGTTAAATTACGTTAGCCTTAACCGTAGACTTAGAGCCTTTACCCAGCAGTGTGTATACAAGAAGTTACTTTTACTTTTTTTTTTTGTTATATTTTTTTTATTATATATTTATACTATAAATTTTTTCAAGCCGCGAATAAAGTATCCGTAGGTAAAATCCTGTCATTGCCTGACATTCATTCTGACTGTCAGAGTTACTTCCGCTTTTATAATATTATTCTGATATCCGAGTTTTAGCCACGATCGTATTTTGTTTTATTTAACGCGAAATTTCGAAATAATTGTACTCATTGGTAGTGGTTGTCTTTGGGCAGAATCATCTCGGTGGGTACTGCTTATCAATTTTTCTATCACCAAACAACTGATACTCCATATTTATGGTTCGTTTAAAGTATGAAAGAAGACATTCGATGTAAAATAAAAAAAATCAAGCCTGATTACTCCATCTACATCTTAACAAAGGTTTTAAATGGCTTCTAAAGCGTCCTTTAACAGTCTGATTCCTCAAGAATTGACGTTGTGAAAGTTGATAAAATCACCGCTAGGTGTCGTTATTAGTACTTATGGTTTACACATATACTTTGATACGAGTTTATACCTCAATTGTATTTCGCAAATGCTAACTAAATTATTATTCTAAAAATATATTAACTAAATTATTATTCTTGTAGGTCTTATAATGATATTATTCAATATATCTTCATCTTTAATTATTTTACTTATAAAAGCTTTTTATAAGTTTTGAAAATATAAAAATAAACATTTAAATTTATCAAATATTTCTCTTGTAGTTAGTTAAACATAATTGTGCCATTAATTTAAAATAAATGTTAAAAATCAGGAGATTTCATTTGTGAAGTACAAAGTTTAGGTTAAGCTTATGTTTAATTAACTTTATTGTTTTTTTTTCCTTGAATAATAAAAAAATACATTATTTCTTTCACATAAAATATAATAAAACTGTATCACAACAACTTGCATAATTATTATTACTTAACTACAGTTGTATCGACCCATCGAATACATTTCTTGGTGCTGCAGTTCTTGTGGTGCGCAACGCATATAATCCGAATGTTCGTGGTGGTGGAGCCTTGTCATTACACAATCACTGAGGTAAGTACTTCATAGCAGCTCAGCGGCATTGAATATTCTGCAGTAATAATATTCAATATGAATATTGATAGATGGTTTAACGGAAGACAAACGAATTGATATAAAGAGAGATTGTGTGAAAGATGACATGCATAACAGTGAGTGTGGAGATTACGGCTGACCGAAACGAATAGGGGACGAGAACTAAAGAAAGGGGGGAGGCAGGAATAAGAAAGAGTAGAATCAAATATAATAAAATGTCGTTATTTATCACAAGACATTCTTATGGACAGTTTTTCTTGGCAACCTAAAAGCCATATTATACATAAATTGGGCTTCGAATTATGGAACCGATAAAGCTGCTCGGGGCTGAATTGAAGATTCATTGTTTTCCACGTGAATTAAAAAAAATGTTTATATTTTAATTGATAATTAACAATTAATTAACAAAAACCTCATGACATAAACCATATAGCCAAATACAATTACCAGGGTAAGAGAACTGAGGAGTTGGTTTGCCGCCTCATGACATCTACGCCATCCACCGGCATGCTGCCCTCACGATTAGAACTTTTCTCACGTCAACTGATGCTGCAGTCAGTAAGCTACAGTCCTATGGGAATGTGCACGTTGGATAGACCCCTCGTGGCATCCGTGAGTTGTCTTTTGAGTATACTTATGTATAAGGATACAACTGGATGACTCCGAATTCAAAGGCAGGCAAGCACCTCTAAATTTTTATTTGCTTAATTTGTGTTTATAATTCATCTCGTGCTCGGCTGTTGGGGAAAACATAGTGAAGAGACGTTTGGGTGGATGAAAATCTGCCACGAGTACTAACCCGCATTGGAGTAGCGTCGTGGAGTAAGCTTAAAATCTTCTCCTCCAAAAGGCAAGGAGAAGGTAGTCCAGCAATGGGACATTTATAAGCTGTTACTTTATTATTAATTTATATATACTTATTGTTTTTCGAATGTAATTGAATATTTATTTTCTATTTGACAATAATTAATTTTTTTTGCTTTTTCAGGTACTAGGAGCAGTCACTACGTATCTAGTAATATTAATCCAATTCCAAAGATATGATGCCTAATTATTTTTTTATTACTATATGTATCACTGGTGGTAGAGCTTTGTGCAAGCTCGTCTGGGTAGGTACCACCCACTCATCAGATATTCTACCGCAAAACAGCAATACTTGGTATTGTTGTATTCCGGTTTGAAGGGTGAGTGAGCCAGTGTAATTACAGGCACAAGGGACATAACATCTTAGTTCCCAAGGTTGGTGGCGCATTGGTGATGTAAGCGATGGTTAACATTTCTTACAATGCCAATGTCTAAGGGCGTTTGGTGACCACGTAGCATCAGGTGGCCCATATGCTCGTCCGCCTTCCTATTCTATAAAAAAAAAAAAAAATCTCTTGTGTTAGATAAGTTTATGCTTGTGTTTTATATAATTCAATAGATGTTGATGAACGATTTGAAGTGTTAGTAAAACGCCGACTTAATATCTTACCTTTAATTAAACAGTATTGTAATTCATTAAGCTTATCATCAAATATCAAATGTCACGTGTCCTTAAAACTTGTTTCAATTTATAATAATAAAAAAATTAAATTGAAATATATTATTTGAAGTATTCAAACGGTTCAGAATGTAAAATTTCTTTTTACCTACATATTAACAATAACAGCACTAGTAGGCTACTTAATACACACACACATACTGCCCAGTGGGTATATTATCACACAGGTACTTTTGACACTAATAATTAATATAAACCATTACTTACATCATTAATGCGCCACCCACACGAGAACTAAAATATCATGACTCACAATTTTCAAACCGGATCACAGTAATATAAAGTAATATTAATAATAAACAGAATTACATCGACATTGGAACTGTAAGAAGTATCAACCAATCCTTACATCGCCAATGCGCGTCCAACCTTGGTAACTAAGATGTTATGTACCTTGTGCCTGAAGTTACACTGGCACCCACGTACTTCAAACTGGAGCACAACTGTCAACTGCACAACAATCAAATATAATAAAATGTCGTTATTTATCACAAGTCATTCTTATGGACAGTTTTTCTTGGCAACCTAAAAGCCATATTATACACAAATTGGGATTCGAATTATGGAACCGATAAAGCTGCTCTGGGCACCCACGTACTTCAAACTGGAGCACAACAATACTAATACTAAGTATTGCTATTTGGCGGTGGTATATATGATGAGTAGGTTGTACCCATCTAGACTTCCACAAAGCTTTACCACTAAATGACTTTTCATAAAATCTAGATTGCAAAAAATATATATATCTCGGCCGTAACGACGATATTTACTATATAAACTTAGTCGTACCTATGTAAAACCGGGACGAGTCGCCAGTTTTACATAAAGGCAATGATTCCTTTTGTCTCTCGTCCGACAAACTTTTCAACATTACCGGAATCCGGAACTTTATTAGGCGACTATTTGGACAAAATGTAAATGCCTTAGAACTATCACGATGAAGTGCCGTATAAATTAAGAGAACGGTTACTACCGGTCTTCGTAACTTGAACAGTTCGACTCGATGTTAGTTTAATTTGCAGCACATACGGCCGAAGAAAATAATATTATGTAAATATACAATAGTAGTTCGTGTATTCATTTTGTATATTAGTCGCAATGAAGTTGCTTTCATTTGAAAGACGCTAACTTCAGTATATAATCGGTGCTTTTGCCAGTTTTTTTTTATTACTTCTATTACTATAATAACAATAACAATAATTTTGATGTCTGTATAGTATTTTTCTTATTTTAGTTGTATATATTTAAGGATTTCATTACATATTTTTTAAATAAAGTCTTTATAAATAAGAACATAATATGTAATATGCTTGTTAATATACAGATTCAACTAATAAAATGTAAATTATTAATCAAAAGGAGGCTTCGACTGCAACGTTTTCTTTGAGAGACTTATAGGGCAACACTGCTTTTTAACTGCGACTTAATGACGAGTACATTCCACTAGCATGACCTTCGAGGACATTCTGTGGCCTTATGATCTGCTACCATGTAAGAAAACCACAAACTGACAGCAGTAGATACTTAACAAATAACTTTTTCTCAAGATTGAAAAGAGTCTTTGATGCGAAACCTATTTTTATTTTAAAACTAATCACAGTTGAAATTCAGATGCTTGTAATCCATTCTCAAGGTCAAGTTGAACTTTTTTTTGTTAATTCATAATAACGAATGAATGTTTTTTCTAACTATTGCACTTTCAATTCTACATAAAAAAATATATGAAATATGACTATTGTCACCCAAACATCCATTTTTGTAAATGCCTATGCACCTGTAACATCGATCAATTCGAGCTGGCTGAAGGTAAAGCCAAAAAAACTGCGTCACTGCTGACAAAGGTCTATGGTACTAGCAACAATGTCCAGTGCGCGATAGCAGGAAATCTGGATTGTCTTCTGTATTCTATTTATTAAACACATTGATAGTTATTATTTCTTACGAATACACAATTTGTTCAAAAATAAAACCGGTTTTTGATTTTTAAAATTAAAAAAAACCTAAAGCGTATATATATTTATATATATTTCTATAACCTATTCATAGAGACCAATGACCTAAAACATGATACATCAACTGTTAGTTGGTGAGGTGTTGGGTATCCATTTGAATCTAAATTCTCCAGATCAGGGGTACCCTGTTATTGTAATATCATTTATTTCACAGGATGATGAATTATCTTTTGATACTAATTCTACATTTTGCATCAGGGGTAAATATAAACTATGTTTTCTAACTATAATATTTTACTTACAAAGAGATATTTCATAGATTTCTTATAGGTTATTAGTAGAAATTAAATTTTCCCCTCCGTCCATTTTCTTTTTAGTGGATAAAGGGCTTTAGTCGATTGTGTTATATTCGAGCGTGAGGGCGCAACAAACGCTTGAATACAACCAGCCTTCCATGTGTCCTCGTGAGTTTCAAAATAAAACCTGTCACGATGGAAGCGAACAAGAATAGTACTACTAAACATGCTCACGAATATTTTCGTCAAACGATATACAAGATAATTATTCGATTATCATATGTACCTAAAAAAATATAAACTTATACGAGATTAGTGAATTTTTTTATTATGGTTTCAATGATTTTTTTTATTATGGTATTACTTATATAATATCAATGACATTGTTTATATTTATGTTCATTAATATTATTGTAATTTAACTTCTTGATTTTTTTTTTTTTAACTTTGTAATTAGTCGATTTGATTGTACTCGTAGATTGCATTGTATTTTTGTCTCTTTCTGTTGTCTTTTTTACACGCATACTCTAACATTTGTACTATTTTTAAGTGGAAACTTTATTGGTTTATGATTTAGTAATAATTCCTTAATTCTATGTAATAACACGCTGTATGTTTCCCAAATATAAATAAAATAAAATAAAATAAAATAAAATCAAGTTAACCGCAACATTTCCCTGCCAGTCATTATTAGCACTTGCTTACAAAGAGCAATTCCATGTGGTAGGTACCACCCACTCATCACATGTTTTACCAAACAGCAATGCTTAGTATTGTTGGATGGAAGGGTGAGTGGTGAGTGTACTACAGGCACGAGGCACATAACATCTTAGTTCCCAAGGTTGTTGGCGCATTAGCAATATGAAGAATGTTTAATATTTCTTACGGCGTCAACCTAGTCTACCTATACTAATAAAAATTAAAATCTTTACATTTAGCTTCAGCGCTGAGTCTGTTATCTATCGGCATATATGGCATTTAATAGTTCTCTCATCTAAGTAATAACATAGGTAGGTACATTAAATTTGCTAGAGGCCATTGACCGTAAATTATGGTTATTGGTTATTATGTCATTACGCTCCGAATGAAATGGTTTAAATTTAATATTCGCTTTCAAAATTTTCTAAGTTAAAGAAACATATACGAACACGTTATGTAACATCTTGTTATTATAAATATTATGCATATGGTATATTACTTTCTTTTCTTTTTTCATACTTTGAACTGGGCCTGTCGTTCGTAGGTGTCAGTTTTTAAATAACTTAAGCCGTACCTCACGTATTTTATTCTATTCCATTCTTGTCTGCACTGCTCTATCCTATTTTGCAAATAAACACAAATACACAAATATATGTATATATATTAACTTATACATAATTTCTGACTTCATAAGATGGAAAACTTAATTTCTATTTCAAATAAAATTTAATGTTTATAGGAAAATATAAACCGTCAAAGCAAAGAAAAGTTATTTTAATCATAAATAATATTTTTAAGAAAACCCAGATGAGCTTGCACAAAGCCGACTCCGGGAAAAAAAACAATGTAGAATACCTTTAGAATGTTAGAATAACTTTATCTCCAATATTATGTACTCTGAGCTATTCCTTACATCGTTATCCTATGAGTTGTTCCTTACAGCGCCGGTTGCCTGGAAGAGATCGCTACATAGCGATAATGGACTTATCGCTTGTATGCTACTTATATTTATGTTTTATCCATGTTTTTTTTTTCTTTGTGGTGTCCAATAAAATATAAAGCAAGGTACTCAGTGTACTCATGAAAAAGTTCTTACAGGCAGTGTGTATTCTAAAACACTGCACCCATTTACGGTAATATTTCAAGATGCAACTAAGGTAGAACGCCGATTTCCCGCAGTTTCCAAAATGTCTTTAGATAACTCGGATTATGGTTTTAACCGCGGATAATTCGTATTTCATGTTTTGTCTAGAAACTTCATTGAAACAACTGTATTGTTTAGAATTTGTACTTTAATAGTAATTGAAGACGACGTGGTACGATTTTCCAAACTTTTGGACAATTTCATGACGAAGATGAGGTTATTATCTAATGTTTCTAATAATAATATTTATGTCCTTCAGACCGATTTCGGCCACGGCGGCCAATCTCAAGGGAGATTAGCCAACTACGCAGGAGATATTATAGTGCACAAGTGTGCGCGTAAACACAGGTGCACTCTCTATTCCCTAACTCTCATAATCCGATGGGACGGCAATCCGACACAACCGGAAAGAGTTCAGGCGCAGGACCAACGGCTTTACGTGCTTTCCGAGGCACGGGAGTGTACACACTTCCAACTTCCACACTCCGGGCTGATACTGTTTCTAATACAGTCAATGTCTATTAACTGTTATTAATAATGGTGCGAAGACAATGATGGACTTCTCACCGAACTCTTTTATTATTGTTAACGTATGTTCACTGTTATCATAACCGGTTCACAGACATTTATTTGACTATCACCGACATTATTTATGACATTCATAAATAATGTCCCCCGGACCGATATCGGCCACGATTGCCAATCTCAAGTGAGAGAACCATCCAATAACTTTTTATTAGCCTGACCTGGCATTTGTACCCAAGAACTCGGCGTCTCTTACATCTAGCCACTAGGCCAACGAGGAAGTCCACCGAACATTCACTATAAAAGCAATCATATGACTAATTGGTTTATTTCACAATCACAGCCAACCCGCTCGTTATTTTTTTTTATATTTCACAACATACGTCTGGAAAAACGAACAGATATATTGTTTTGACGTTGACAATAATAACTTCAAACTAAAATTACTAACTGCATACAAATTAATTATAAGAAGTGTGCCGGAGGCTTGGAGAAGAGCTAATGTGCAAGCGGTTCCCAAAAATGGGGATCGGTCTGACCCGGCAAATTATCGGCCAATAGCTATCACCTCAGTACTTTGTAAGGTGATGGAACGGATTTTAAACAACCAACTGATCCATTACCTATAAGATCACTCTTTAATTAATGATCGTCAATACGGGTTTCGACCAAAACGGTCCACAGGTGATCTTCTAGCGTACGTAACGCACCTCTGGGGTGAAGCTATCGACAAGCATGGAGAATCGTTGGTTGTCAGCCTCGATATCTCCAAGGCTTTCGACAGGGTCTGGCACAGAAGTCTTCTCTCCAAGCTGCCGGCATATGGTCTGCCTGCTCAGCTATGCACCTGGATTGCCAGCTTCCTACACAAGCGTAGCCTACGTGTTTTAGTTGATGGTTGCGCTTCACAATTCTATGTAGTGAATGCTGGGGTCCCCCAGGGATCTGTGCTATCTCCCACACCCTTTCTTTTGCATATCAATGATAGGCTCTCTCTTGGGAACATACATTGCTATGCAGACGATAGTACAGTGCATGGTGGATACCACGGACGCGCAGTGGCTGGGCGAGCGGAAATTGAGGAGAGGCGGAAGAATCTTGTCATTGAACTCGATAGGACGTTAGAGCTCATCGCCAAATGGGGCTCTGATAATCTTGTTGAGTTTAATGCCAAGAAAACACAGGTATGCGCTCTCACGGCGAAAAAGTCAACATTTTCCCCTCTTCCCTCCCTCTGTGGTACTCCGCTGGTGATGCAAAGCAAAATCGCCATGCTGGGGATTGACGTTCGCTGCGACCTGCGAAGGGATTACATCGAGGCTGTTATAAAAACAGCTTCACGGAAACTGGGAGTTCTGAACAAGGTGCGGCGCTTTTTCACGCCACAACAACTGTGCCTGCTGTACAAAACACAGGTACGGTCTTGCGTGGAATATTGCTCGCACCTTTGGGATGGCTCCGCTAAGTACCTACTTGAGGCCTTGGACCGGTTGCAGCGACGTGCCGTACGCATTATTGGCGACGTAAAGGTCACAAACACCCTTGAACCTTTACAATTGCGTCGTGAGATAGCAGCACTGAGCGCTTTCTATCGACTGTATCACGGCGAGTGCTCTGAGGAATTATTCTCTCTAATTCCTGCTTCCCCCTTCCTTCTTAAGTCCACGCGAGCTGGTTCTCGATGTCACCGCCTAACTGTGACAGCAATTCCATCGCGAACAAAGAAATTTGGCAACTCCTTTCTTTGTCGCACTTCCAAAAAATGGAATTCCTTACCAGCTCACGTATTCCCCTCCTCTTACAACCCGGGTTCCTTCAAACGAGGCGTGAAGAGGCATCTTGCGGGCCGGCAAGGCGAAGGCGGCTAGTGCAGAACGTTTTTCCCGTCTGTACTGGCCGTCGTCGAGTTTGGACTCTACTACCACTTACCATCAGGTGGAGTAGAGTCATTTGCCCTCCCGGCGAATATAAAAAAAAATGTTCACTGTTATCATAACCGGTTCACAGACATTTATTTGACTATCACCGACATTATTTATGACATTCATAAATAATGTCCTCCGGACCGATATCGGCCACGACGGCCAATCTCAAGTGAGAGAACCCTCCAATAACTTTTTATTAGCCTGACCTGGCATTTTTACCCAAGAACTCGGCGTCTCTTACATCTAGCCACTAGACCAACGAGGAAGTCCACCGAACATTCACTATAAAAGCAATCATATGACTAATTGGTTTATTTCACAATCACAGCCAATCCGGTCGTTATTTTTTTTAATATTTCACAACAGACGTCTGGAAAAACGAACAGATATATTGTTTTGACGTTGACAATAATAACTTCAAACTAAAATTACTAACTGCATACAAATTAATTATAAGGTTAGGTAAAGCTTTTTGGGGGAAAAACCTAAATAAACGGAACCGCCACCATTAGAAACTAAGATTTTACCTTAAGTTTACCCTTCAGACCGGAACAAAACGAAAATAAGTATTGTTGGCTGGCGGTAGAATATACGATGAGTGTAAAGTACCTTTCCGGATGGGCTCGCTTGAAGATTACCACCAAGTAAGTTAGGATTTAATTATGGCTGACAGATATATATTTTTTTATTTATCTCTAACGGTACAAGCTTTGTAATCTTATACACGAACACATTTTTAATAATAATATCTATACGTCCTTATAACCGACCTACCAAGCAGAAGTCAAAAATAATAATATCATAATAGCATCTTAACTATATTGTTTAAAAAGACTCACTTATTGAAAAAAAAAATTATTTACAATCACAACAACAACAAGAATTAAAGATAATTATTATACAAATTAAAAGAACAGAAATATAACAAAAGTAAGTGTTTTATATGGAGAATATGACATACATATCTTAATTGCTTGATTCCAATTGATTCGATTATATATTCAAATTATATACTAATCAGGTCGCAATTTTAATTATATATAATTCAGTTAATAATAGGACATCTTGCTTAACAGTTTTACTTAGTGCATTAAATATTTATAATATTATAGATACTATAAAAGAAATTAATGTTATTACTATTTTTGTCCTGTTCAGACGTGAAGCTAATCACTGAGACAAACTGTATGTTTTGAGACCAGCGTAAAAGTTTTAATTGGTAAGAATCACACATGACACGCCCCTCCCGAGTTTGAACATCATTAGAAGATTTCGTCTGCGAAAAAAAAAACACGTTTGGATTCTTATATCGAGTCGATCATATACAAATTAATGGATATTTTTAAGAACGTTTGTCATTAAAATATAATACACATCTCAAGCGTAAATGGCTAACCTTTTAGATCGTGGCTGAAATCAATCACGAATATATCATATAGTTACTGTATATTGCATATTTTATTATTTCTTTTGTCAACAAGGGAGGGAGGGAATTTATATTTAGCTACGTAGACAAAACGGTCGAGCGCTCTTGTGGCGACTGCTGGCCGAACAACAACATGTATCAGAACTTTGTGTTGGGAACTTGTATATTTTAAACATGTCTACGGTCAAGTCTATTACGATATATTTTTTTTAAATAACCAACTTTTAAGCAACTCAATTTATATATATACTATCTAACGTCCTTACTTATATGTATATAATTAGTGGCTATTCAGTTAAACACTGATTTCGCTCTTTCTGTCATTATTGATTTGACATTTGACATTTTGACAAACTTCAAGATCGAAATACATTATGCCAAATGTTATTTTAATTTATCTTTTCGTCAATAGATGGCGTTGGATGTATTTTACGTCGCGCTATAACAATGTTTTTTTGAAAGTACTAAATAAGTTTTTGTAAATTTATAATGAGAGTGACCAATTACACTATCTGACCAGCAGTGCATACTCGGTGGTTTTATTTTGAAGTCTCACAGTACCAATACTACCGGGTAACCCCAAACACAGTTAATACATAAGATGACTGTATGTGTGCCATATATACGGCGTATTGGTTTTGATCTTATCGTATATTGGGTTGTGATTGGTTAATTTGAGTTTACAATACATCTCATCATCATCATCAATCATCAATCAGGATTGGAACAGCGCGGTGAAAAAAAATACCCAAGGCCTTAGCCCATCATTCGGATATTTACAGACTATAACTAACTAACTAATAAAATAAACCATTTAAACATTTTAATTCAAACCAGTTGCTTAAAAAATATTTGAAGATGTTTGCACGTATAAGAAACGAGAAAGTATGGCTTATGGTGCCCTACATTTTTCACAGGTACGTGATGGTAATCGATGTAACAATTAAATTAGCTGCTCAACTTTAATAAGCAACTTCATCCATAAATATAAGCAACTTAATATTAAACATTCAATGCACCCCCAAACATGGAGACTCCACTAGGGGAACTAAGATGTTATGCTCCTTGTACCATATACTCACTCATTCACCCCTCAAACTAAAACACTGTAATACAAAATTGTATTTGGTGGTAAAGTAATCGATGAGGGGGTGGTACCCACCTCGACCTATACAAAGTTCTATCGCGGATAACATACCCTAATACAATTTCAAGGTATTTTTATAATATTAATCTATCCACTAATATTATAAATGCAAAAGTAACTCTTAAGTTTTATTTATTTTATAGAATAGGTAGGCGAGGCCACCTGATGGTAAGTGGTCACCAGCACCCATAGACATTGGCATTGTAAGAAATGTTAACCATCGCTTACATCGCCAATGCACCACCAACCTTCGAAACTAAAATGTGATTTCCCTTGTGCCTGTAATTACGCTGACTCACTCAGCCTTCAAACCGGAACACAACAATACCAAGTACTGCTGTTTTGCGGTAGAATATCTGATGAGTGGGTGGTACCTACCCTTGGAGCTTGCACAAAGCCCTACCACCAGTAAAAAAGGACCTACCAGAAGGTAGGTAGGAGATTACAAAAAAATACACAAACATAGACTCCATTCGTACTTTATAAATATTTGTCATGATCGAGATAGAATCCGAGATCCGCACGGCAGCAAATTCCAGTAAGCAGTCATGCATTAATACAGAGTGACATGTTGACGAGAAAACAGGTACACGTCAATCGAAACAAACAAACGGTATGAAAAATTCAAAATGCATTCAGTATGTTTCAACTTTTACGCCTACAAAGCTAAAGGCTGGACGATCCATTTGACACTTCTAAATGAACGATATTCGTAAAACACGCAAAAATGTGCTTTAATGCTTAATTTTTTAAGTTCAAATTGAACTGCGTTGAAGTTAATTGATGGAACGATCTAAAACGAAGCATAGAAGGTCAAAACTGCTTAGGAAATTAGAGGAATTTGTATGAATAATAGATAGATGCAGTCGCCGGCTGAATTGCAGCAGGGGTAGTGACATCCCCCTGAATTTTCACATTCGCTTCAGTCTCCGCTTCGTCGTGGACCCGGGCGGACGTCCCGTTCGTTTCGATCAAAATCATTTTATAATAAACCGTGTTTTGTGAATAAATACAACATTGGTAAGTTTAAAAATTGAAATTGTTTCCTTCAATACTATAAATTGTAATTTATATACCGTTTGTAAGGACATTACATACGAACATTTTACGGTATAATTGTGATTTTATTCACAGCTCTGTCTCCCCCATTTTAAACGCTTTGATAAGTTAACGTAAGGGAATTGACCGGTACATATATTATAATTGAACCTAATCCTATGTTATTAAATATTTTCACCATTCTTATTATTCTTATTACATAAATACATACTAAAAAATTTTCAAATGACATAAATTACATTAACTTAAGAACTATTTGTTAAATATATTATATCATTTTTTTTATAAAATATCACGTTTAAAAAATCAATAATATATTAATTTGTACATGAAAGTATTTGTAATATTAATGAGGTCGTTATTAATTCAAATGATATCCAGGCTTTCTTTGTTTTACGAGCAAAGTTAGCCATTTAATCTGCAGTCGGCGAGGACGCCATATTAAAAAAGTTTATATACCTTGGGACATTTAAAATGCGACAGACCTTTGTAAATGTTAAAATGTATTACGTTGCTCGTTCGCCTGTTATATTATTCAAAGATTTTTAATTATTTTCTGAATTATAACGAGCGTTGCAATTTTGTTTTTGTTTTTAAACCATTTTTTTTTTATAATTTTTGCTGGACTGGCTTTATTCAAATAAACTTTTCATTTTTTCTTTGTTAAGTAAACGGTTTGTAGAAATATATACAAGAATATCGTTTATCCTTAAAATATATATTTTTAAGCATTTGTAGGTATTTTCTCCACACTTTCATACATTTTAGAATTTAAAAGATTTTGAGAAGAGAAAACTTACATTATTAGCTTTATGTGCTTTTAAGAGGCCACTTTAACCATATTTAAAAAATACTTCCACGGTCGTAAAACGTATTTGATTTTTTTATATAACAACTAGAGCTCTCATTTGTTTTATTAAAAATTTTAATGTAATAATTTTTTACTAAAAAAATAAAAAATAAACGTTCTTAAAAATAATAACCAAATATATATTTTTCCTACAACACACACAGCTTTAATCGGGTTTAATTCTTTTTTTTATTTATATTTGTCCGGATATTATCTTGCAATTTTATGAACTCTCTTAAGTCTCTTGTGCGTGAAGTTACACTGGCTCACTCACTCTTCAAACTGAAGCACAACAATACTTATGATAAGTAATGCTATTTTGCGGCAAAGTAAGTGATGAGTGGGTGGTACCTACCCAGAAGAGTTTGCACAGAATCCTACCACCATTATGATATATAACATAATTAAAGTCTAACTTTAGAACATAATAAATAAGTAGCAACTTGCGAGGAAATAAATCTACAAAACAGGTAGTCGCAAGTTTAACGAACTTCTACAGGAACAAATAACGAAATAACAAACAAGGCGCAAGTTGTATTTGAATAAAATAAAACTTGTAGCTTGAGCTTTGTTCTATTGTCACCAGAGGTAATGCTGCGGTCACACTGTCTTAATAAGCCGAAATTTTGCGTTGTTAGGACACGTCTGGAAACCCAATTTATCATATCGCGATACGTTCACGCGAACCCGAATGCCCTTCGCGCTGTCGGTGAATTAATTCACATGAAACGGTTTCATCGCGGTACGGTTGACCACACTTCGTGCGCATATTTGTTAGTTGCATTATTCTGATTGTGCGCATAGACAATATCTATTTATTGTATTCAAATAATAAAGATGTTTTACTTCCTGCGGCATTTTCGTTCATTTCAATTAAATTATCGCTCCTAAGAAAAATTGCAATTTTAACAATGTAAATGTATTAGACTACGTCATAGATCGAACAAGAAGTTAGTTTGCCCGAAGGTGTGACCGTAGCACAGTAAAAAAATCTATGTAATCGTTTGGGTAAAATTGATTTATAATACTGTTACGAGACTTACATTAGGTTAAGTTAAATAAACGCTAATATTATTGAACACTATATTGCAAAAATAATTGCTTTCCTTAATCCACTAATCGCTTAAAGCAACGGAATACGTTTTAAGTTATGTAGCAGCACTAAGTTAAGTAAATATGTTGACATACTCTTGTACGGCTCTTATACGTTGCTTTGATCGCGATATTTCAATTATTTTTAACTCCGTATTGAAACAAGAATCCATTCGATTACTCGAAGTGCTCTAAGTTCAAACGCTTTTGATTTGTCGACAGCTTAGAATCGTTTCAAGCTATTAAAGTACAGTCGAATCAGTTTGGAGAAGTTTTTGCATTAGTAGTAGTGCACCGTCAGCATATAAATTAATAAACACATATTTTTTTATTATTATAAGTAATATATATTTTACATACTACACATAATATATAAAAAACATAATGATTTTCTTTCAATTTCGTAGTCATTCTCATCCTCGCTTCCGAGAAATAATTTATGTTTATGAAATTCAAATGAAAAAAAAAATTTAAATTCATTTACGAATTAAATAATAATCAGGAGAAAAAAGTATTTCTAACGCATTTTTGGTAACGTACGTTTGTTTTATTTATTTAATTAAGATTACCAACATGACAAACAGTGATGATTAAAAATTATAACTATATAAATTAGATCTACGCCTAAAAGTTGGCATATAAAAAAAAAAAACAATTTCAAAGTATTAAGGTATAGCCATATAAATAACGCATAACCATATAAATGGTTCACAATAAATTAATAAAATATATTAAATAACTGCTATTCGTCCTATAACAGTAACAACCTGTCAATGTCCCACTGCTGGGATATGGCCTCCTCTCTCTTTTTGAGGAGAGGGTATGGAGCTTATTCCACCACGCTGCTCCAATGCGGATTGGTGGAATACACATGTTGAAAAATTTCAGTGAAATTAGACACTTGCAGGTTTCCTCACGATGTTTTCCTTTATAGCACGAGATGAATTATAATCACAAATTAAACTCATGAAAATTCACTAGTGCTTACCCGGGTTTGAACTCACGATCATCGGTTAACATTCACGCCTATAGCACTACCAATATACCAATTTTACAACGAACCATCATATTTTCTAATTCTCATAAGGAGTTATACTTATAAAATAAAATATATGTATGTTGATTCGTAACGATAACGCACCGACAATTCTCGGTTGCGTGTGACGTCATAATGTTAAAATACCTTGTCATATTGTTTATAATTTACTTCTTTCGTACTTCTAACACGCATACTATGAGATCTCAGCAATTATGAAACGATTTTTAGTCACGTGATATCATGTGTATTTTAATGGCTATAATATAATAAAAAACACATCCTTTTTCATTATTTTATAATAAATATTGATTAAATATGTTAATTTTAACATATTTATAGTTATTTTAATATTTATTCATATAATCGGATTATTATTTTTTAGGAATGACTTATGTTTCTTACAGTGTAAATGTCTATCTGTACCATTGAACATCAACTGGCTCGTTTGCACGTCCACCTACTTTATAATAATAAAAAAATGAGTACAAAGATAGTGTACCGTGTAATCTGAAATTACATAGTACATAGGTTCTGCTAAGCATTTTCGTTACAGTACAGTACAGTAATAGCCTGTTAATGTCCCACAGCTGGGTTAAGGCCTCCTCTCCCTTCTGGGGAGAAGGTTTGGAGCTTATTAATTATATATTATATTTTTTTATTAATTCGTTACTCCCGTCGAAAACATTTTATATTTAATCGCACATATCTCCTCTGTCTGGTGTGTTTCCGGAAGAATAGAATAAAACCACCTTATAAGGGTGATGGAAAATCCAGCATTCGTAACGGAGGAAGTGGATCAACATCAGGCAGGCGACATGTCGCTAAATATTTAATAAAATACTACGTTGACTTTAAATATATTTAAAGATGAATATTTTCAATACTCAATTAATTCAGAAATTACTCTTTAACAAAAATGTTCAAGTTCTATCTTAAATATAAAGGTTTTTCTTATAATGCTTTCGGTTGATAACTAAAATATTATTTGAATTTTTCATTCAAAGTTATTTTTGTATGAGATGTAATGTGTTTGGGATAAATAATGTTAATGTTACAGTACAAAATGAAAAAGGCTCTGACGTTCCATGTTTTCATTTTTATGTTGTGGCATTCTTAAATAATGTGGCTAATAAATTCGAGACACGATACAAAATACAGAACACACTGGAGTGTAAATTATGGTAGACAATTCAACGCATCCTTTCAACGTGTCATTATCTCATTGTTGTACCAATTTGTGAGAACTGTTCCCGCTTATTTCATGTGTATTTATGTATATATACTTGTATAACTATCATATATTCATTCTGTTATGTTTTTTAAATAATTTCGAAATCAGTTTATGAGAATGTGTGTGTACATTTGATGTGATTGTAATAGATATGTAAGGTACAATTTTTAATTAATTTATTTAGGATCTCCAACAAAGGACTCACTTCGAATACATTAAATCGTGGAATAATGTTTTCAAATATGACTGTCCTTTAATTATAGGAGACCACATCAAGCACATTAAATAATAACCAACTGAATTAAAAAAAAAAAAACAAAGAAATGTTACATAGTGGTACTCAATAAATTAACATAGGATGAAAAAAGTTCGTTTTATGGTGTCACGTGTTTGATTGTGTTTTTTAGAATTATGTATTATGTATTATTACGCGTGTAAAACAGAGATACGTTCAAAGCCGTCTTTTTGGTGATATCAAGAACATTAAAACACGTTCCATTTGGTATGGCTGTGAACAACCACGTCTGGGTTATATAACAGCTTTAAATATTAAAAAAATATATATAAATCGTGTGCTGTCGAGTACCTCGTTGGTTTAGTGGCGTCTTAACTCTTACCGGTCATGTGGGATTGCCGTCCCATCGGATTTTGTGAGTGAGGGAATAACCAGTGTACCTCTGATTGCACACATACTTGTGCACTATATTTCATCCACAGTTGGTTGATCTCCCTTGAGATAGGCAGTCGGTCAAAATCTGTCAGAAGGACATTATTAATCTAATGTTCAATTAAATGAAACGTAAATGTTATATAATCTGTGGTAATGTCAAAGAGGCGATAGTGCTTTATGGTCTGTTCTCCATCACTTGGCACTCATCTATAAAACTGTGTCCAATGAACTTATTAAATCTAGAAATAGTGTTATTATAGTTTATTCATTGACAATTATACAAAAAAAAAACCAATTAAATAGGTCTGTATTAATTACCATTCCACTGGCAGAATGGGTTAATTATGCCATGTATGTGAAGGAGTAAGTTATCATTATATACGAAGCAATTATTGTGTCACAGTATATAAGGAATGACGGTGTAATTACAGAAGAGACCTAGAGAAGAGACCCTTGATGGAAAGCGTGCTATTAGCAGTATTTCTATTTATAAAAACGGGTCATTACTACGAGAGAAGTGAGACGGCCCAGTGGTTAAGACGCGTGAATTCAAATCGCAGGTCGGAGGTTCACCACTAAGTTTATATTTGTGTTTAGAATTAATCTCGTGTTCTGAACAGGACGTGTTCGTGACGAAAATATACATGTATCGAATGAATGCCACTTGTATGTTCACTCGTAGTCTTCTTCTCGGTACTTTACTTTATTGCAGAAGGTCGTGTCCACTCTGATCTAGGTTCTGGGGCACGATCTCTGTGAACTTTCTCCAGTCCTTCCTGTCCTCAGCTTTCCTCAGGGCTGTGGTCACTTGGAGACCAGTGAGGTTGGTAACTTGGTCCGACCATCGTGTGGGGCAGCGGACACTTGGTCGTTTCCCCTCTACTTTGCCAAGCACCATCAGCTTGTCGAGGCTGTCAGGCTGCCTTCGCGCTATATGACCAAAATAATGAAAGACACGCTGGTAGCAAATACTTGACAATCTAGTTTTTATGTGCAGTTGTTGCAGGATCGAGACATCGGTTCTCTTGTCCGTCCACGGTATGCGAAGTATTCTTCGCCAGCACCACATCTCGAACGCGTCGATCTTCTTTCTCTCCAGTGAGCGAATTGTTCACTCGTAGTAAAGCGGTGTAATGGAACAAGCTCCAAGCTCTTTAAAAATGTAGCCTTTTTCCCAGTGGTACATGGAAATAGTTTTATAAATCTTTAATTTTTTAGTGCGCACGCAGCTCTTTCTGTTAATAAGAAAGAATCAATGCTTTTTCAACAACACTCATTGCAAATTTAAAACACAATTCAAGCGCTTCTAACTTATAGGTGCTTAGATTGAGCTACGGTTCTGATTAAAGTCGACGTCATCGAACCATGATACATTCTCGATGGTAGACTTGATGTTAATAGTATGTTCATGAAGCATAAACAAAATATATGTTAATATATAAGATCTTGAATGAAGCGAGGCCAATGCATTGTAGGTAAATAAAATTGAATTTATCGAAGTGATAAACGGTATTAGAGTCAAGATGGCCTCGCGGTTAGCAAGCACCACTGTTTTATCATGTATTTATAATTCATACGGCGACAAAGCTTACACAAAGCCCTACCACCAAAACAAAAATGTATTCTAACTATCGTTTAATAAATCTTGCAAAATGAAGATAATAATAATAGGACGAGCAGATTGGCGTGGTTGGTAGATACTTGCCTTTCACGCCGAAGGTTGTGGGTTCGATTCCCACCCAGGACAGACATTTGTGTGCATGAACATGTCTGTTTTTATATAGATAATTTACTCCCAGACTCAGGACAAACTACTCAGGTTTCTATAGCACAAGCTTTGTACAAGCTTAATTTGGAATCAGAATGCCGTGTGTGAAAAATGTCACAGGATATTATTATTAATATAATATTACGTTTTATTTGTAACCTAACTAGCTCTCCTCCCGCGTCTTAATCGAAAATCCAGTTAAACAGGATGGAAAGGTCAAACTATGTCAATTGTATTTCAGCTGTGATAAAGCGTGAAACGTAGTTAGTTAGTTGTTCATGGCTAAAACAGCAGCAAGTAACAGAAAAAAATTACAACTCATTTAATTTAACTATAAATAAGGATAAAACAATTGAATGCAAACTTAATTAAACCCCGCAACTAAGGAATAGGTAACCTTAAAAGTAAAAATAAAAAATTATAAAATTCATAACAAGAATACTACCTAAGACTAGAACAAAATTACAACAGACTTAATAATAGCAACCTAAAGCCAAAAAGTATTTAATATCATCAATGTCATAATGAAATACTCAAACAAATAGATATAAAAAAATATATTTTGATTTTGCTAATTCGCAAATATAAACCTTAAAAAAGGCAGTTATTTTGAAGTCACAAACAGACATTTAAATTTTATTTATTTGTACAGATAAAACTTAAATTTTTATTTTACATAACAACCCAAGCTTAGAATTTCTCTTTTTATATGTAAACACAAAAATATAATAAGCCGAAATGGTTCAGTGGTAAGAACACGTGAATCTTAACCGATACTCGTGGGTTCAAACCCGGGCAAGCACCACCAAATTTTCATGTGCTTAATTTGTGATTATAATTCATCTCGTGCTTGACGGTGAAGGAAAACATCGTGAGAAAACCTGCATGTGTCTAATTTCACTGAAATTCTGCCACATGTGTATTCCCCCAACCCGCATTGGAGCAGCGTGGTGCAATAAGCTCCAAACCTACTCCTCAAAAAGTGATAGGAGGCCTTAGCCCAGCAGTGGGACATTCACGGCCTGTTACTGTATGAAAACATAATATATATGTAAAAAACATAATAATAATAATTACAATAATAATTAGGTTAGAAAGCTCTAAGTTTCCAGTCTACGTCATCTCGCAGCACCAGGGGAATATAATCTAAGAGAAATTCGATATTATTGTCTACCTCCTATTATCTTCCGAGTCTCTTGTGGGTCATAAGACCAGTGTTCTCTGTATAATATTATTAAACTAATACTTAAAAAGCAGCAACTTTTTTTAATCCTAAAGAAAAAATAAATTTAATTAAAAAAGTTAATACCTGTTAATATCTCACTGCTGGATTAAGAACATCTCTCGCTTTGAAGAGAAGGTTGGAAGCTTATTTCAATACGCTTCTCCAATGCGAAGACACATGTAGGAATTATAAACGCAAATTAAATACATGAAAATTCAGTGGTGCGTGCCTGGGTTTCAATCTACGATCGTTAGATTCGTGCACTCTTACCGCTAGGACATTTCGGCTCACCATTCAATTAGTTGGCTTAAAAAAAGTTCCTTCTTATTATAACTATTAAATAACACACAAACCATTTACAAATATCATAAAGTTGAATGAGTTGGTATCATCTACGTATATAATTAATGTATAATTGTTGTTTTCTATTAATTTTATTAAAACTTAATGTACGTTACTTAACAAATTCTAAGTTTTAAAAGTTTGCTGTAGTAGAGTGGCTACGATTGCGTAGCAACGTCTACATGCCGAGATTGCTGATTCATTTATTATTTAAATTCTATTGCATTTTTTGCCTTCCGCAGAATTTTCATCTACAATGTAATTTTAATTTAATGTTTCATCATTCATTCATTTCATTAACTAATTCCATTAATAAATTTAAAATATTTGCTGTTAATATTCATAATGAAAAATATAAAAATAGCAATTTCATTCATTTTCTGTTATATCTGATTTACTCTGAACAAATTTTATTTCAAATATTCAATTATAAAGAATAAGATAAGAAAAAACTTTCTGAAATATTTCATGATATAAATAAAGATGGACGGCTATTTTTTACGTTCAAGGCGCGGCCCATTGTTATCTTATTTCGCTGCCGTCATTTCACGCGGATATACCAGGCTATCATAAATGTTACCGAGTTCGTTTTTATCTCAACGAGGGTAGAGAAAAGGTATACATTTTAACGAGAGAATATTTTTTCCAGTCCGATCAAAAGACGAGTTACCAACCAGGGCCGAAGTGTCCATTAGGCGTTGTAGGGAACCACCTAGGGGGCATTAGCTTGGGGCCCACAGGCATAAAGTTTTAAACATTGTTGAAGCTAAATATTTCTCCTATTCGAAAAGGGCTGATGGCGTATCTTTGTAACACTTTAATTATTAAAAAAAATGCTTGAGGAATAAAAAAAAAATTTGAGGACTTAGGAAAAGGGTAAAGAGGCCCGAGAAGTGTATTGCCTAGGGGCCCCAACATTGTTTAACTGGCACTGTTACCAGTTGGTATTCCTAATACTTAACGCGGTAAGTTATATATAATTATATATGAATCTTCATACGTAATGTATTGACTATGCATTCTGTGTTAGGATAAAATAAATGTCTTGCATAATACGTTTAATATAATAATAATAATATTTATTGAGTATTTGTGTGTATTGTAAGTACGTACACTCATACGTTTTGTTAATTGAGAGCTCGACTGTGTATTACTTTTTTTTAATAAATGTGTTTTATGTGTACATATGTTTAGGTAGCACCCAAAAAAAGCTGCCAAGGCTTATAGGTGCCTAGAATAAAAAAAATATATTAATTGATAATTAAACATTATTAATAAAATAATTAATTAATCCCTCGTTGCCATCAATATTAATGATGTATTCGATGATATTAATTAAGCATTTGATTATAAAAAACACGAAACGCTTTTTAAATAAACTTTTACTACTATTAAAATAACCAATACAAAATTACCTTACAATAAATATTTTAACTAGCAATAATCGCACCTCGGTTTAACCTCATTGGTTACCTCTATATTGCCTCTGCGCAAAGTTGAAATGTCCCAGTGGTAAGAACGCGTGATTCTTAACCGATGATCGTGGGTTCAAGCCCGGGCATGCACCCATGAATTTTCATGAGTTTAATTTGTGCTTATAATTCATCTCGTGCTTGAAGGTGAAGGAAAACATCATGAGGAAACCTGCATGTGTCGAATCACTGAAATTCTGCAACGTGTATTTCACCGACCCGCATTGGAGTGCGTGGTGGATTAAGCTCCAAACCTTCTCCTCAAAAAGGGAGAGGAGGCCTTAGCCCAGCAGTGGGACATTCACAGGCTGTTACTGACCTACTGAAATATTTTAATTTTAAATGTGGAATAAAAAATGTGTAATTTTTACCTTATTATTAAATATATTTCTGTATAAAACAGAGAGTATCTTAATGTAACCGATGCTACAGTGTTAGTAGGAATCACTTTCGAAACGGTGGAGTCCTCATCTGTCGTCCTTAATAGTAAAACTCCGCTCCGGAGCCAACGCTATTAGAAAAGTTAGACAACGAAATGATATTGATACTTCTCGATTAGTATAATTAGTTTAGTTTCATAGATTATGACTTACAGTATGTCACAATAAAAGACTGTCCGTTCTATTTACAATTTTAGATATCGAGGTTCCCTTCGGAATGTTTTAACAAAATATCAAAATAAAAGCGATGTTTCAATGTTTGATCAACATAATGTTTTGTTTTTTTTTTTTTAAGTTTTTTTTTTTTAGGTTTTATTATGATTCGTTGTTTTAATTTTAATTTTTATAACTATTTTTATATCATACTTAACTCATATTTGCATTTATTGAGTACCACTATGTAACATTTATTTTTTATATATTTATTTCTGTTTAGTCATTATATAATAATGTTTTAAAATACATAAATGTGTTTTAGAACATTATTTCCACGATGTAATGAACTCGTAAGTGTGTATCTTTTGTTGGAGATCCTTAAAAAATAAATAATTATATTGCGTCTGCGCAACTGTTATTGCATACAATATGTTATAAATTATGTATATTCATATGAATGTTTTTTATTCTGATACATTTAGTAAAAAAATATATTAAAAACGCAAGAAGCAAAAATAAACATAGCTAACTTAGTTTTCCGCTCCACAAATTCAATACATACTTCATAGGGTATTTGCTTTCATAATAAAATTCCGTTGATATTTTAACTCTGTCTATGCATTTATATATACAGCCTTATAAACTTTTATAGAATAGGAAGGTGGACGAGCATATGGGCCACCTGATGGTAAGTGGTCACCAAACGCCCTTAGACATTGGCATTGTAAGAAATGTCAACCATCGCTTATAGCCAATGCGCCACCAACCTTGGGAACTAAGATTTTATGTACCTTGTGCCTGTAATACACTGGCTCACTCACCCTTCAAATCGGAACACAACAATATCAAGTACTGCAGTTTTGCTGTAGAATATCTGATGAGTGGGTGGTACCCACCCAGACGAGCTTGCACGAAGCCCATTACTAGTACCATTACCATTAGTAAACTATATAAATTTAGTTAAATATATTTTATAAACTTAGTTAAATATATTTTTTTTTTATCTTTATTTGTCATTCGAAGGAGGATTCCTTGGGCCTATTTCTTTGGATTGATTCCCCACCACCATACCGGGTTAGTAAAATCTCTTGGGTAGTTCATATAACACCCACGGGTTACGATGCCTTTATTATACATCGGAAACCACACAGGAAATTATTTAAATAATTATATGATATAAATATTTTTAATAAGCTTTTTATTTATAGTCTTATTGGGTTTGTACAAGACTTTTAATGATAAATGAATGAATAGAGTTAATGCTTATTACTTATTATTGCGCTAAACAGCATTACCTTGCATTGAATACTCCAGAATGCAATAATGTTCACCCAAATAAATTTATATAAAAAGATTATATAAAAAGCAAGATAAGTAAGATTGTATAAAAAGCATTCCCCGATGACTAACGTATATAAATCCTCATTACGTTAAAACACTGGCGTTTTTTTAGTGGCTGGATATATCAGCCACTAATTTCGAAGTCCCGCGTTCAGACCCCAGGTCCGCCCAATAGAATGTTATTGGGTTTTTTGCCAAAAAATTCTCAGTAGCAGCCTGGAGTCTGGAAGTCGGAAGTAAATGCATAGTGCACCTGTTTTTGCTTCTGTATTATTACTGTACTGTATTATATGTCCTGCGCAGTTGGCTAGTTTCCATAAGATAAGTCCGTGTTCGAAACCGTTAGGAGAACATCATCATCATCATATTATAATAATAACCAATGTAATGTAAACTAACAAAGCAGTCCCAACGCCTCTGTTCTTAATTTTTTTTTTATTTAAAATAGGTAGTTGAACTGTCAAATGCGCCTTTTGGTGGTAAATTGTCAACATTGCCCATAGACAGTAGCGCTATAAAAAACTTGTACCTACACTCGTGATAGAAAAGGTTCCCAGTTGCCCAGTAAATCGGAATTGCAATTTAACGGAGAAAATCTATGGGAATTAGCTTTTAATATTTAGTTTTATATACTTGAGTTCACAATATAATTAATCCTTAAGTCTAAAATGTTGTCTAAATTTAACATAATTATACAAAAGAAATCGAAAATTAATCATACATCCTCAGGTGTATTAATATTGTCTTAAAATTAATTTAAACAACCGGGAGAGATTGAATTTTCATATATTAAAATGCAATTAAGGAGTGGACGCTAACTACTTTTAGAGATATGGTAATACTTTGAATTACGTTGAACCTTGAATAGCAGACAAGAACCTCTTCAAATAAGAAAGTAGTATTATTTTATTTATTTCATTCCTTTTAACTGTCTAACATTTATTTTATTAATTTATTTAAATAATTATTTCACAAGTAAATTTAAATACATTTCGGATAGTGTCACGGGCCGATAAAGTATTATATATAGACAAAAAAACCTGCCGTCACGCGACGTCCAGCAGATAACGTGACACATCGAAGTTTATGGTTAATAAAATAATTTATAATTAAATGAAAATCAATTATTAAATATAGATCAAAATATATTTCGTTATTCAAATTATTGTATTTTTTATATTTTTGTAATAATACATAGCAACTAAGTAGTATAATACGCGTCACGTACAATTGGGAGCGTCATGCCGTTTGCCGTCACGGCATACCATTCGGTATACCCCCGAAGGCGCACCAATAGGTTTTTCACATCAATAGTATTAAATTATTTTTATTAAACTTTATAAAAAATGGACAGTATTATATTTAGAATACAACAATTACATTGCAAGATAAAAGGATCCCCGAGGAATTGAAAAATAATAAAAAAATCTGATTTTTTTACAATCCAGACTGAATTTTAATGGATTGGATTCGATAATATTATTACAAACTTTTATAGGTGAGAAAATAAGTATTTGAATGCCAATTTTAAATAGGAATATAATATAGACAGATGTCGATTTTAAATGATGGCACACATTGGGAATGGAACGATCGCTTTAAGATCCTTTTAAATTAAAAATATCATGCTATTCTTAATAACGTGAGTCGAGCCCAGTGGCTAGAATATGAGAATCTAAGCCTATGATTCCGAGTTCAGACCTTTCCCAGATTTGAACTGCTAGCTAGCACCACTGAATTTTCATATGTTTAATTTGTGTTTATAATTCATATTTTGCTTAGCGATGAAGATAAACATCGTGAGGAAACTTGTATCTGTCGAATGAACATCCAAATGTGTGTTCACCAACCCGAATAGCAGCAGCGCGGTGATGTTAACCGTGGGATCTTATCTTTGGACGTTTTATGTATTCCTGCTTCCCCCTTCCTTCTTAAGTCCACGCGAGCTGGTTCTCGATGTCACCGCCTAACTGTGACATCAATTCCAGCGCGCACAAAGAAATTTGGCAACTCCTTTCTTTGTCGCACTACCAAAAAATGGAATTCCTTACCAGCTCACGTGTTCCCCTCCTCTTACAACCCGGGTTCCTTCAAACGAGGCGTGAAGAGGCATCTTGCGGGCCGGCAAGGCGGTGACGGCTAATACAGAACATTCTTCCCGACTGTACTGGCCGTCGTCGCGTTTGGACTCTACTACCACTCACCATCAGGTGGAGTAGAGTCATTTGCCATCCCGGACATATAAAAAAAAAAAAAAGTATATATTTATTAATATATCCCTTTTCACGACAATAATGTTCAATACCGTATCATTGTCTTCATTTATAAAGTGCTGAGTAATTACTTGAGCTATATAAACGAATTGTATAAACTCCAATTAACTATACCGAACGCTATTGTTACCGTTCGTACCAAAGAAGGTATTAAGAGACAATGACGAAGTTATCTCCTCTATTTGATTTAATAATGTTTAATATTCGATATAAGACTATCAGCTCCTATTTATTAGTTAAGCTATCTATATATAATAAATGAGGACACTTTTATTTATAATGGCTAAGAAAGTTATAAACCTGGTGGTTATAAAGTTTACTGGTGGTAGGGCTTTGTGCAAGCTCGTCTGGGTAGGTACCACCCACTCATCAGATATTCTACCGCAAAACAGCAATACTTGATATTGTTGTGTTCCGGTTTGAAGGGTGAGTGAGCCAGTGTAATTACAGGCACAAGGGACATAAAATCTTAGTTCCCAAGGTTGGTGGCGCATTGGCTATGTAAGCGATGGTTGACATTTCTTACAATGCCAACTTCTAAGGGTGTTTGGTGACCACTTACCATCAGGTGGCCCATATGCTCGTCCGCCTTAATATTCTTTAAAAAAAAATGTACATAAAACTTATAACGGAAGATGCATCGGAGAATGTTTTAATATATAAAATCATTATATAAATAATGATAAAAAATACTTACAAGCTTAGGTCTTTGTTGCTGACACAGGCTAGACTCTTATTTATACTTAATCAGCAGCAAAAGCGCATGTCGTGTCAACAAGAGAACTGTAATCATTTGAATTTTTCGATTTTCATTTTGTTTTGTAGACCTATGAACATAAAATAAAATTTAAAAATAGCGCTTCGCAGCTTCACACGCTTTAAATTTACACTTTTAACGTGGCAATATATATTTCTTGATCTTGTATGTATAAAATTTTTAGTAGCAATGCACATTGTGGAAATAACTATTATTTTTGTTACCCCTCCAACTAAGCATAGAAGCTTATGTTAGGAGCCCAAGGTGAGGATCTAACCAGCGACTTTTTATTTAACTAAGCACCCGTAATGCGTTATTAACGTTTCAACTACATAAATGAATTATGAACTAACTACCCATTGAAGTAGTAAATAATATTAAAGGCATAAATATAAAAAAATATGGAACTTCTCGTGCGCATGTAGTAGACTAATACCCAGGCAAATAAAACCTACGTGGTTTGAGCCTGAGGGCCTGATATGATAAATTATTATCATATTTTTTTAAACAAAAAAAAACGTTTTATTTCTTATAATTACTATCCAACTCAACGCTAAATTTTCATGACGCTGAATGTATCTTTGTAAATAAATAGAAAAAAATACCGCTTAGGTAATGTCGAAGTCAGCACTTTTAATTGTGCTTTGAGTCAGTTTAATGTTAAAATTAAATAAAGGTTGAATCTTATATTGTCGGAGTTGAAGTTGTAGGTATATATCCATCCTTGAGGTTCAAGTTTCTTCAAAATCGGTTGAGTAGTTTAGACATGAAAGCATAACACCAATCAGGCAGACAGACGGATTACTACTTTCGCATTTAAAATAATAGTATGATGTACCTAAGTGCTCTGATATCGCGTATATTGAACAATATTGTTTTGATAACATGATAAGCAATACTTGAGTCCTCTATTAGTGTTATCACTAGCAATCGATAATAATACATTATATAAATTCGAGAGTAAATCTGTCTGTCTGTAAGTTAAACTTTCACATAAAACCGTATTTCCTGATAGGTACAACGTTGGTGTATTTAAATCCATGGTGAACAGGTTTCTTTTAGGCAAGCGCGCTACATCTTAGACAGTGTCGATGCTTAACATCAGTTAAGTTAACGGTCAAACAATTGCCTATTAAGTGTAAAAAAAGAAAAAAAAAACAATTGAACTGAATCTGATGATAAAATACAGTACAAACTTGAAGTGCAGACATGGAAATTTTAATATTTCATAGTTCGTCAATTTTTCAAGTCGGAAATGTATATAGGTAGACTATTAAAAAAAGTTACAAAAACAGGTCCGCAATAGGGAATGAAAAATAATAAGATTTTAGAGGTTTCCGCATTTTGTCAAGATAGAATGAGTAGATAGATATTAAGTTACACACCGCCTTCGTGTTACTGATTAGATTGAGGGTAGATAGTGCCTTCAGGCATTAAGTTCGTCTTTTGTACCAACTGCAATAACTTCGTCAATAAAGTTTTTGAATAAATAAAAATAAAATATAAACTATGAATATAGAGGTTTTTTGATACAAACAAACGGATAGTTGTTAAAAACTTTTAAATTATGTCTTCTTAATTTTTTGAAGGTATATGTATTTTCATTTATATACATAAGTATCTTAGAAGAAATAATACGACCGTATACCGTAATAGTAGCTATCAATTTTAACCATTATAAAAATGTACTTAAATTCCTTTAACAAATTATGCGCAATGAAAAAACATAACCGTAACGTTTGGTTTAACCGGGTTGATTAAGATTCTTACCACGGATCGGAGATGCTGCGGGATCGTGTCAATATAACGCATCGATGACCCTCGCTTGCTACGCTCGTAGCTCGGTGAAGCTCTCCTCAGGCGGCGAACGTGACCGTTTTTACACATTAGTATTCTCCCAAAATAACCTTGACAAGTCAATCCCCACGCAGGTCGGTTAGAGACCGACACGCCATGTCACTAGAGCCCTCCAATGTTCCCGCTACTTTGACACCGTTCTGACGGGGAACGCGGGTCTGCTGATAAACATATCCTCCAAAATTTCCAAAGGCAGAAGACGCGTAAGGAATGCTGCCGGCTCTTGAATATCTCGCTCACTGCTGCGAACTTTGGATCGTAGTCCTGCAATGGTGGACAACCATATGTGTGGCCAGACGAGCCTTTATGTGCTAACAACTAGACCAACGGAGCACTCAGAAAACTAGATATAAAATAATTATGCAAATATTGAAGCAAATGCTGGTGATATTTAAACAGAACCACATTACATATTCTCTCTGCATTCATTGTTTAAAAAAATACTTACAAGAGTAATTTCTTAAAACAATGAATCCAAAGAGAATATGTTCCTGCTTAGAGTAACTCGTGCTCATGAATAAAATAATTTATATCTGATCTAAATTTTAATAAGGTATTTTATCTCACCACTTTCCATCGACTTACATTCAATTACAAAAAAGTCAGATTTACCTCAAGTTTCTTAAACATTAGTCAAAGTCTCTAATCTGATTGTCCATTGAGACATCCGCCAACGATCAAAGGTCAATCAGATTTAATGAGAGTTAGTTTGATTTTAATCAACACAAGCAGGTTAGTATTTCAAAATATAATCGCTACAATGTAAACTAAGTAAAACATTGCTTAGCGGCTGTTTAAGCAAACACTGATTTCGCTCTTTCTTTCATTATTGATTTGACATTCAAAAGAAGAAGACAACGTTGTTCAACTAATCGTCCGCTAAACGAAGACTGTAAGTAGGTCCGTAAGGTGCTTACTATGCACTGAACTCAATAATAAGATGCAAATGCCGACTGGAAACACTCTCGATAAAAGCGTAAGTCCGTTAGCAACGCGCCATTCATTTAAATGTATAATTCACGTCTACATTTATTCAGTACATTTAAAGTCTACGTTTAAATTAAAAAAATGTGTTAGAATCTTTCTCGATATTTATATTTATTTATTTTTTTATATTTACCTAATGATGTATAAACATATTTCTTTATTTATAATAGATAAAAAATCATCATCGCCGATAGAGATTGGCGCTGTAATAAATATTAACCATTCCTTGCATTTATACAACGCTAATTCAACCAATCGCAAACGTGGACTTACCTTAGTCCAATGACTAACAAAAAACAAATACTGCACCACCACCACCTTTACTGATGGTAGGGCTGGGTAAGTACCACTCACTCAGATATTATACCGCAAAACAGCAGTACTTGTTGCGTTCCGGTTCGAAGGGTGAGTGAGCCAGTGTAATTACAGGCACAAGGGACATAACATCTTAATTCCCAAGGCGGGTAGTGCATTGGTGATGTAAGCGATGGTTAACATTTCTTACAATGCCAATGTCTATGGGCGTTGGTGACCACTTACCATCAGGTGGCCAATATGCTCGTCTGCCTACCTGTACTATAAAAAAAAAAAAAGAAAAAAAAACGACTTCGTTCAAACTGCTCTACCCGGTAGTGACTCAACCGTAT
This sequence comes from Nymphalis io, assembly GCF_905147045.1. Lineage (NCBI taxonomy): Eukaryota > Metazoa > Arthropoda > Insecta > Lepidoptera > Nymphalidae > Nymphalis > Nymphalis io. The sequence continues at coordinate 615,612 of NC_065905.1, forward strand.
TATTATTCTCGTAGTTATTAGCGAATTAAATCTAGTGGTATTTTGTGACATGATATTGTATATTGTTATATATCATATAACAATATACCATACTGATATTACATGATAAAAATGAAACGCCGAGTTTCTTTAGACGGTTCTTCTCAGGGTTGCGTATTTCTTTTCTGAACCGGTAGTTTCTTATTTGATATTCAATGAGTTAGTGTAATGCTTCTATATTGAATGAAGGATTTTGATTTCATTTGACATAAGAAAGTTCGACCGGCTATCACTGTACTGTTTTGCAAATAAATATATTTAAACATATTTATTTTATCACAAAGACTATACAACACAGTAGATTAACAATTCCCATCATTAATATTATGTAATGCGATATGTAGAATATAGTTAAAGCTACAGCGCATTTCTGTGTAGCGTAGAAGAGTGGCTACGGAAGTCCTACGTCTATATTGCTACAAGATCCCTTCAAAGTATGCAGAGATAGAATAAAGTTACGTTAATTACGGTGTTGTAGTTAGAAATTACAGAAATTTACAAATCCTTTTATAAAGTTTTGTTATTTATAGTATACATGGTAGTAGGGCTTCGTGTAAGCCCGTCTACTACCCCTCTACCACCCACTTATCACATATTGTATTATTAATAGCAATACTTAATATCGCTGTATTCCGGTTTAAAGTGAGTGAGCCAGTGTTACTACAGGCACAGGGGCATAACATCTTAATTCCCAAGGTTGGTGGCACGTTGACGATATAAGGAATGTTTAATATCGGGTGGCCTATTTGTCCGTCCGTCTACTTATTTAAAAAAAAAACTAACTTTCGCTTAAAGAGAGACTGGTCCACGATTTTCTGACTTAGTTGGTGACGTAACAATGTCATATATAAAACTCTAAATCGATTTTGTTATACATATATATCTCAATTGCATATCAGATAGAGTAGTAGTTTTTGCCTTAATCAAAAAAAAAACGCATACAATTCAACTTGTAACTTAACAAACATTTAAAAGTAAACAAATATTAAAATTGAATCAACTAATGTTGAAAGATGAAGAACAAACTTTTATTGAATCTATGTGTGTTTATTCAGTTTGATTAAAAGTCTGCCCAGACGTGACGAGTTGCTTTCGATTTACCATTTAATCGACCAAAGCGACCCGTAGTATACCACAACAATAAACTCCAATGAAAGAATAGCAAACAAACACATCACTTGATATAAATAACAAACAAAATAAATTAATGCAATATTGACGCTTATGCAGTTTTAGTAAGTTCCATAATCGTTTACACTTAGTTGAGCAATTTACACATTGTGTAGACAGAGGATTAATCGATTGTCGATGTTGCTTCACGAGGAAATTTTTATCCCATAGCATTAATATCTTTAAATCTTTGTGCTAAGGGCGACAATAGCGTACAATCTATATCGATTTAAATTGTATGCACCATAGATTGAGTGAGTTGCTTATGAACCTTATTTTTATGTATTTATGACTTATAATGGCTTGTTTTCTTAAACTATTGTATTTCCCGGTAGCTTATCTTTGGTGTCATATACCATCTATATGTAGGCTATAAATCTTAATAGAAATTTGCACCATAGAAGTTATAGTGTTGTTATTACCTATATATTTGTTAGGTATATGTACGTATTTACCGGTCGTTTACGAGTTGTTTGTAAACCGTTCCTGTTATTGAAAATGGATTGAATGAACTAGCAAGAATAAAACAAAGAGTATTTGGAAATCAAATTCATTCAACCAGCTGGCATTTGTCACGAAGTCGCTGTCAGCAGCGAGTTTATAACAAGAATGTAACCACAACATATCAAAATTGAACTTAAGAAGGCACAGACGCAAAATTGATACCAATACCTTAAAAAAACTGTTCTACGATCGGTCAAGTATGCTTTATATATGTAAGTTTTAATTACGAGTAAATATTTTACATAATTGTTTTTATTCATTAACAAAATTTTTTAAGTGGAAACTTTATTGGTTTATGATTTAGTAATAATTCCTTAATTCTATGTAATAACACACTGTATGTTTTCCAAATATAAATAAAATAAAAATAAAATAAAATAAAATAAATAATTCTGAAAAAAAGATCTATTCAGAACATTCATTACATATTTATTCAAATACAAATCTGAGAATTACTAAAACCTTCTAATTTTGAATATTTAAATTAATTAAATTGTGGGATTACGCAAAGGGCTCTCAGTTTTCAAGTATTACAATGTATTTATACCATACAATCAAGATCCGTTAGACATTGTTCTGTTTAGATTATATAAAGGACTATCTACATATCTATCTACATATTATAAAACAAAGAACCTGGCACGTCTGTCTGAATGAGATACAATTCCTACTTAACGGATTTTCATATTGTTTTCACCGATAAACGTAGTGAGGAAACGTCATGAGGAAGGTTTAGGTGTATAATTAATTAAGGTTTTGGGTAAATTGGCTGAAATATGACAGTGTTATATTGAGATGATTAGCGTACACCAAAAGATTTTTTTTAATCTTCTTAGAACATTATGCACACGACTATCTGATCCCAAACTAAGCAGAGCTTGTGCTGTGGAAACCAGACAACTGATATACTACATATACTACTTTTCTTTTGTAAATACATACTTATATAGATAATTACACTCAGGACATACAGACATGTTCAAGCACACAAATGTCTGTCCTGAGTGAGAATCGAACCCACAACTGGTGGTAGAGCTTAGTGGAAGCTCGTCTGGGTAGGTACCACCCACTCATCAGATATTCTACCGCAAAACAGCAATACTTGATATTGTTGTGTTCCGGTTTGAAGGGTGAGTGAGCCAGTGTAATTACAGGCACAAGGGACATAAAATCTCAGTTCCCAAGGTTGGTGGCGCATTGGCTATAAGCGATGGTTGACATTTCTTACAATGCCAGTGTCTAAGGGCGTTTGGTGACCACTTACCATCAGGTGGCCCATATGCTCGTCCACCTTCCTATTCTATAAAAAAAAAAACAATTTTCGGCGTGCAAGGCAATCTACCAACCACGCCAATCAGCCTATTTATATTATTTTGAATACATTATGTGTTTTATGATCACACTTATTCTACCCGTGTGTTTACGCCGAACTAAAATCGGGGGATCAAACGGTAAATGAAACCAAGGAAGAGCTTTCCACTGTTCACACTTTAATTTATTTTGTCTGATCATTTTAACAAAATCACTTTTACATTATATATATTCAGTAGCGAATCTAGACAGCGCGATTCAGGAAACTGACAGATTTTATTACCGCCATCTATCGCTATCGAGTAGTAACACATGCCATTGTACACCGTGTGAGACCGGTGCGGATAGCTAATATATAATGATTGGCATAATGCGCTCCAGTGCCATCTACATTTTCATAATTTTTAAAATATTTACTACTTTTATTTCACCTATGTAATTTAAGTTCTAAATAAATTTAAAGCTTCTAACTAAACGGCGATTGTGATAGGATTTTATAGAATAGGTAGGTGGACGGGCAAATGTCGGTCACGTGATTGTTAGTGGTCACCAACGCCCATAGACATTGGTACTGTAAGAAATATTAACCATCCCTTACGTTATCAATGCGCCACTAACCCACTAACTAGTGCCTGTATTTCACTGGCTCACTCAGATTTTAAACAGGCCTAACCACCAAGTTACAAAGCCCTACCGCTATCTAACAACAATACTATATAGAATACTAAACAACCTGTTCGTCTAGAGAAAAGGAAGCCTTAGCCCAGCAGCATTTACAGGCGATTACTTTATAAACATAATACCTATAAAAACTAAACTTTTAAAAGAATTTCAATAAACAAATGCCTGTCTGAAAACAATATTTACATATATTCGGAAATATTTTTCAACATCCTTTGTCTGAACGCACCAATGTATTTTAATAAAACGAACGGGTGAGCCATGCTAGTCGAGATGTCCCCGTGGAGAGATCAAGGCAATCTTAATAGAGTCACAGGTATATAAACGATGTTTTTGTAAATATACTAATTTACTTTTTATATGTAATATCGGACCTGTATAAAAATATTAAATACACTAATGATAATGCACCGTACTTCATGAAATAAGATGTTATGTCCCTTGTGTCTATACACACACACACTTACTATTCAAACCGGAAGCGTATATTAAGTTAAACGTCCTAGGATATTATCTAACTTGGTCTGCGAACTTGCAAAACGTATTCCATTGTAGCGTAACTTCTTAAGAGATATCTAACCGTGTACAAAGCGAGAGTAATTCCGTTTTGTTACATTACATTTACAGTTCGTATTGGCTCAACCGGACCAAACCCGAACCGTTCAGAGCAGCGTAGAATGTAGACTGTGTTAAAATAGAGCCGAGACGGCCCAGTGGAAGATTATATATTCCAACCTGGATGAGCAACACAAAATTTGTTGGTAATTAATCTTAATAGAGTCACAGGTATATAAACGATGTTTTTGTAAATATACTAATTTACTTTTTATATGTAATATCGGACCTGTATAAAAATATTAAACACACTAATGATAATGCACCGTACTTCATGAAATAAGATGTTATGTCCCTTGTGTGCATACACACACACACACTTACTATTCAAACCGGAACGCAATAATCCTAAGTAGTGCTGCTTGGCGTAAAATATATGAATAGTACCAAACCAGGCGGATCTTGCAAAAACCCATACCACTAACTTCGGCAAAAATTCACACGTGAAACATCATGGGGAATGAACTGTAAATGTATAGCTATATAAGCTCTATATATTCTCCTTAACGTGAAATAAGGAATTTTCCCCGTGGGGCATACACTGGATATATTTTTAAACAAATAAATATATACATATGTATTTCCCTATTTAAGGCGCTGTATGCAAAACTTGTTGATAAAATTTTCAATAACTATGAAACCAGTTTTAGTTCCTACTCAGACATTCCGTACGAACAATAAACAGGAAACGGCAGAGAACTACCTAACAGGAACTGATGTATACGTATGTACATTCCCATTTCCGGTAGTTAAGCTCAAGTTGTACGCGATAGCGTTTAATAAAATATTCATTAATATTTCTACATCCAGTTCTCGGTATATCACAACTCTCTTGACCTCGTTTCATTCCTCGTATTTGTGGTCGGTGCATTGTGGTTATCTCTTCCATGTTTTTTTTTTATATAGAGTAGGAAGAAGGACGAGCATATGGGCCACCTGATGGTGAGTGGTCACCAACGCCCTTAGACATTAGCATTGTAAGAAATTTCAACCATCGCTTACATAGCCAATGCGCCACCAACCTTGGAAACTAAGATTTTATGTCCCTTGTGCCTGTAATTACAATGGCTCACTTACCCTTCAAACCGGAACACAACAATATCAATGACTGCTTTTTTGCGGTAGAATATCTGATGAGTGGGTGGTACCTACCCAGACGAGCTTGCACAAAGCCCTACCACCGGTAAACTATAATGTAATGTATAACTATCTCTAGTCGTATGCTGTTACTGGCTTCTTCAACGTGTCAAATATTTGTTACACAGCTTGTGTATGTTATTCTGCTGGGTTAAGATATCCTTTTTTTGAGATGTCACAAACTTTTTCCTCCGCGATGCTTCGATTCTGGCTGGGGGACAATAGCAGACTTTCATTGATTTACACTTTCGTCTCGGCATCTCGATATTTCGAAATGTATTATAAGCATAAATTACAAATATGAGTTTTCATGTTTGCTTCGGTTTAACTTCACATGTTCATATGACGTGGCTATTCCGGCCCTTTTACCTTACAGTCATTTTGTTATAATGTTATCTCAATAAAATGACAGTGAATAGCTGAATAAGAGTACCTACTCAGTCGCGTAGGTTTTGGAGAGGAAGAGTTGGCTATAATGATAATTATCCAATTAAAAACGAAACGATACTTGTGTGTGTAAATGTGGAAGTTAATAAAATCGCTATCATCCCACGTCTTATGTTTCAAATGATATTTGAAAATGGAACTCAAATATAAAGTTCGAAACAAGATCCTAATGTATTCAATTTTACTGCCAAGAATAAATATAAAATAATATTTCAACGAAATAATCTTTTATACAAAGCTTTAGATACACTTAAAATATCAATTAATTATTTGTTCATTTTAAGTTGATGATAGCGTCGCCTATTCATGAGAAATATTAATATTTATATTTATAATAATTTCTGTAATATCCTAACTAGGTCTAGTGGGTAAAACTTGTCGATTTTATCTGAATATTTCGGAGTCCTTCATTATGTGCTTAATTTACTCTCGTAATTACCGATGAAATATAACGTTGTTAAAAGCCTGCACGTACTGGATTAAATTGGCAAGCTTCAGCCGGAATTAGTGGCTAGAAGTATAACCTAATATCGTTGAAGTGAGTTCAAGCCTGGGCACCGTGTGATTTCATGTGCGTAATTCATGTTTATTCGTTTCGTGCTTAGCAGTAAAAAGAAACATCTTGAGGAAACCTGCACATGTCGAAATTCTGCCACATATATATATATATATATCCACCAATCCGCATCGGGCGAATGGAGGATTACGCTTCGAACCTTTTGTCTATACATTGAACACTTATACTGTTGCTTTTAATACAACCCCAGTACCAGTTCCATTAACCCATAAATCCCTAGAGGCACCCCTAGAATATTTATAAATTTAATGTAATTAATTATGCATTTTTGCCGGAATAACTTCCAGCATTCCGAGTATGAATCAGAAAACTGTAAAAATTAGAGACCATTACGTGATTTAATACTATAAAAAAAAATACCTTAATGTTTTCAATAAGTTATAACACTTGAAAATATAATGTTATGTATAATTAGCGTTGTATGAAATAATAAACGTTCCTTAAATCGCCGCCAACCTCGGGAACTACATGAGTTACACTGGCTTACTCACCATTCAAATTGGATAACAGTACTAAATATTGCTCCGGTAGAATGTGTGATGTGTGGGTGCTACCTACCCAAACGAGCTTGCTCAAAGTTGCTATCAAGTATACTTTATATAAGTACATAAATACAGACGATAATTTATTAAGCGTATATTAAGTTAAACGTCCTAGGATATTATCTAACTTGGTCTGCGAACTTGCAAAACGTATTCCATTGTAGCGTAACTTCTTAAGAGATATCTAACCGTGTACAAAGCGAGAGTAATTCCGTTTAGTTACATTACATTTACAGTTCGTATTGGCTCAACCGGACCAAACCCGAACCGTTCAGAGCAGCGTAGAATGTAGACTGTGTTAAAATAGAGCCGAGACGGCCCAGTGGAAGATTATATATTCCAACCTGGATGAGCAACACAAAATTTGTTGGTAATTAATTTATGTTTAAAATTAATCTTGTAAGAAAACCTATTCGAAGATGTGTTGGATGAAAATCCATCTAATGTGTATCCAATCCACATTGGAATAACCTGGTGGAAACTCCATACCTTCACATTCAACTGTAACATATCTATATAAAATTAAGTATAAACGTATGTATGAAATCAAGTAAATTTAATGACATACGTAAAAGAATCACGTTTTGCGAAAAACAGAAATCGTGAAAACCGTTACTCGAAAACGCATTGAGCTATAAAAGTCATTGTGTCTTTCGTATTCAGGCGATTTTCAGGAAAATAAAACGAGGCATAACCGATAAAAAAGCCCCAGCATATTCGTTTACACATGAATGGGCACACAAGCGTAACGAGCACACACACAAAGACAAAGGGACTGAGCTGTTGCTATGCATCTGACAATGTGTTTAAAATGTATGTACAGATATATAACTACGTAAACCTGGACGATATTGTCCTGCTTGTATATAGCAAAAGTCATCGAGATCGATTGACGCCATCTTGCGACGAGCTACAATAAAGCTTTTAGTATAAAAACCTTGTATATGTACACGCACGCATGCATACACATTCACATAGACACTCACACATGCACTAAAACACACTTCTTATAGTGAGCAATATAAATATATCTTTATTTACTTTATAATATTTAATTAACTTACGTATGTCTAACCATACTTCTTGAAATATATATATTTAAGTAATATAAACTGTAAGCATTTTATGTTTGTCAAATAATGTTATATCAATTGAGGGTCGAGGGCCTCGTAATCTGAAGTATAGGATCTGTGTGTGCACCTTTTTTAGAACCACTTACCGCAGACATAATATAATAAACTGCATCCAGCTGATAAGACAAACTTCTATTATATGGAGAAATAATTTCATTAATTTATTAAAACCCTAAAACGTAATCTTAACCTATGATCGTGGTTTCAAATCCGAACAAGCCTTACTGAATTGTCAGCACAAGACATATACAATAAAGTGTTCATTCATCGCGATCGGCGGTGAAGGAAAACATGGCGAACCACGCTGCATTATTTTAAGCATATTCAGGTTTTTTTATGGAATAGGAAGGCGGACGAGCATACGGGCCACCTGATGGTAAGTGGTCACCAGCGCCCATAGACATTAGCTTTATAAGAAATGTTAACCATCGCTTACATCACCAATGCGCCACCAACCTTAGGAACTAAGATGCTATGTCCCTTGTGGATGTAATTACACTGGCTACTCACCCTTCAAACCGGAGCACAACAATACCAAGTACAAGTTGAAGTAAGTTTTACGGTAGAATATCTGATGAGTGGGTGGTACCTACCTAGATGAGCTTGCACAAAGAGTATCAAAGCTCTACCACCAGTATTAATTGCGATATGCTATATGGTTGCGGGCGATATGTTCCTATCTTATATCATGGCTCGTCACGTGTATGTATGTGCGTTTATAAATGCAAGCCACGTCGCTGTGATACATAACCTCACTTGTGTAATACGTGGTGAACGTTGTGTGGCCTGTGAATAGTACACACTGATTTATCTCTTTCAATCATCAGTAATTTAAAATTCGAAAGAAGAAGACAAAGCATTGTGAAAATGTTTATTAAGTTATCTAGTAAAATGATACATATGAGTTGTTTCGATTTTAGATGCAAATATTAAAACAAGAACATTAAATTCACACATATGACATTAATAATCTAAATTGAAAGCGATTGTAACTTCGAAGCTTATGTAATAATATTATATACTAAAATTATCTCAGAAACGCGCTTCATCTTTTATTTGTAATAATATGATTTGTATCGTAACAAAAATATAGTTTATTTATAAATGTTCATTAATAGTATAAGTTTAGCTTTCATTCAAAGCTTTCATTTAAATACATTTAAAATAAATATATATATATATATAACATAAGAATAAATGGTTGAACAAATACAATTAGCTTTAATATACAAATATTTTATTTATCTTTATATTTTATTATATATATGATCTTGTATAAGTTTTATGTAAGTATATTGGCTTATTAATTTTTTTCAGTTACGCATTGAAATAAAACGCATCCTCATTTATTAGCATAGATTAATATATGCTTTAAATCTAATACATAAATGAAGTTTTATTGTTTTAATAGAAATCACATGTAACGAGAAATGAGCATATTTTAAAATAAAATTTCACTGAATCGTTTCAGACTCTCCCCGTATTTCACTGCGGAGCGCAATTCGCCTATTGTTTAACCGCTTGAGACGCACACACATACAACACTGCAGTTCACGACAAGTGGAAAAGTAGCGTTAGCAAAACATAGCAAAATAATGTTAGTAACATTTTAAAAGAGTACTTTAATAAAGCTTAGGGCTTAATGTGGTTGGTAGTGTTTCTATACGCTATTTTTTAGAAAATTGCGTTGAGTAAATCAAACCTTCAATACTGATTCGTATACATATAATTTGATTTTATTCAATATATTTTACATATAAAAATTAAAATTAATTAATTAAAAATAGCTACTGTACAAATCATGATCGCTTGGTTAGGCTAAGGAGGGGCCCCCGTTCTCCAGGGAACCAGTTTCAGTCCATGAGGTCTCTTGCCATCATCGTGACTAATAACACGGTGCTTAATAATACTAGGAACGTCAAAAGAGGCAAGAGCTTTTTTATTATATAATTAGGAGAACAGGGTAGAAAAGCCTTTCTTGATCAAAATTAACTTGATACATTATGAAATGTCACAAAACTTAAACCACAAGTCGGAGATATGACAAGATAATTCGGTAAGCGAATTAAAATTTAATAAAGCGTTTTTTTTTCTGACGGTAGTTAGTCACCCCATGAATGCATGAGGCGCTGGCATTATGCCAACGGTACGTATCTCAGATTTGCTAATAGATAAATCGCAGTGCATTCAACCCGGTTAGTATGATATCTGCGCCTAGATTTATAGTCCACTGACCAAATCCTGACAGTACACTATGTAATTGAATTATTGTTAAATAGAAAAGATTAACTACTGAGATTGTTGCCTGTTCTTCTCGGTATAATCTCCATTACGAGCCGGTAGTAGTTTAACGTTAGATGTAATTCCACAAAGTCACGATTTGAAAGTGCTCGCAAAAACTAAGTTAAAGTATATATATTTTAAATATTAAAATTGACAGGATCATACTAAAAGCTAAAACCTTCTCCTCAAAAAGGAGAGGAGGCCTAAGCCCAGCAGTGGGACATTAACAGGTTAGTGTATACTAAAAGTTTACACGTGAAGTCAAAAGTGGTTGTATATCGACCAAAATAAATATATTATTTTTTTTTTAAATTGTCAGCAACAAATCAAAAACGCTTTTGTGCTTTAGGTTCAATATTGCTTCATACCAAAAGAGAATGGCCAAAATGTATGGACCTTGGTCCAAATTACCACCACTCACGAGAACTATGTCCTAAAATAGTCTACATACTGAGCCATTATAACCAGACCGTAACAAAAAATACGCACTCAGTTAAAAGTTATAACTAAATGAAAAGTCATGTTTTTGTACCTTTTTATGCGAAAAATATGGTTAATATATGCGCATGTATATATATACATATAAATGCATGACATGCCGCCCGCCCAATGACGCTGTCGAAGACAACTGGGCCAACAGCAACAAGCCAGTCGAAAAAAAGACAAAACAAGTCTCGTTTGTGATGAATATTTGGACCACTTTTGGTCATTGTCCTTTCATCACAATAGGTTCAGTGGTTTTGACGTGAAAGCGTAACAGACACACAGTTTACTTTCGCATTTATAATATTTACAGAGTTCTCTCTTTCTGAAAATATTGATTTGACATTCTAAAGAAGAAGACACAGTAACAGCCTGTTAATGTCCCACGGCTGGGCTAAGGCTTCCTCTCCCTTTTGAGGAGAAGGTTTGGAGCTTATTCCACCACGCTGCTCCAATGCGGATTGGTAGAATACACATGTGGCAGAATTTCAATAAAATTAGACGCATGCAGGTTTCCTCACGATGTTTTCCTTCACTGTCAAGCACGAAATGAATTATAAACACAAATTAAGCACACGAAAATTCAGTGGTGCTTGCCCGGGTTTGAACCCACGATCATCGGCTAAGATTCACGCGTTCTAACCACTAGGTCATCTCGGCTTTTAGAAGAAGACACAGCATTATTTAACTCAACAGACACAGTTGTTTAACTTAACAGACAGCTAAGCAACGTTTATAAAGTAAAGACAAGCCATAACGTAACAAGCGTAACTTATTTGAAAAAACAATAAAACAACAATATTTTCAATAAATTATCGGTTCATAGGTTCATATATACCAGGAGATTATAAAATCACAGGTGGTACCGGAACTACGTGGTCGGTTGCAAGTTTTTATCGTAAATTATAGCTTTTGTTGTCGGCGTTATCTGTAGGATTTTATAAAGTGGCTTCGTATAAACTTATCGTATTTATTTTTTGTATCGTATTTATTTATTTTTTGTGCAAATATTGTAAATTTATTGATATCGTCATTAAATACTGTCCCGTTAGTCTAGAGTTTAGCATATAATATACTAGGCTGCAATTCCTGAAATCCTGGTTTTTAATTCAGAGTCAGGCCAATAAAACGTTATTTGATTTTTCTGCCAAAAATTTCTCAGTAGTCGACTTTAGAAGTTGAATGTATGTTATAATTACAAATTAATCTTAGTAATAATAACCAAAAATGACCTAAAAATTCCCGAAATTTATATTCCAACTTAAAACCACCTTATCTTTAATGTAATCACAAAGTTATATCTATCTATATATTTTCAGGTCCAACGTCCAACGTTATTAAGCTGTCGGAGAAAAAAGCCGGTGAGTATCCCTTATCTTTTACTTAAAGCCCTTTTCAAACATTTGGACGTTATCTACGAAAATTTTCATACTTTTAAAAACTCTATTAAAAGGATCAAACTGAATGATACGTGGTTTTTTTTAAATATATATGATATTAAAATATAAATAGCACATTGTATTAATTTCTTTAGATAATATGAGGCTGTCTATGCGTACGAAACAATGAATTTAATTTAAAAAAAAAACGTATCATTTTAAGCCGTTGACGGATTACCTGGTGAATAAAACATAAAAAAAGTTAAATAAAAAATAAAGTTGCAATATTAATGTTTATTTGGATGGATTTTCTCGCGTTTTTACAGATGAATTAAACATAATGTTATATACTTTCACATTAAATGATAAATCTAAGGTCTATTACAGTACTTTAAGGTTTACTGAAGGACATCCCTTTTTGGGATAAAACTAGGCAGTTTTGCAAACGTGTTCAGAGGCCTGTATACGTTTCATTTCGCATAGTATTAACTTTCGTCTTGTTTTATGTGTATTTATAAAGATAATAAACAAACTGATTAAGAAGATAGATATATCTCGAGGTATTCAATTAATTTTAGTTTTGATATTACGGTATGTACTTAATTAATTGACTGCCTCGTTGGTCTAGTGGATTGATGTGAGGCCGCAGACCCGGAGGTCTTGGGTTCAATTCCTAGGTCGGGCCAATAAAATGTTATTGGGTTTTTTGTCAGAAAATTCTCAGTAGCAGCCCGGAGTCTGGAAGTTGGAAGTTTGTACAATCCCGTGCCTCGGAAAGCACGTAAAGCCGTGGTCCTGCGCCTGAACTCTTTTGGGTCGTGTCGGATTGCCGTCCCATCGGATTATGAGAGTAAGGGAATTGAGAGTGCACCTTGTGTTTGCGCACTCGGAATCGGTCTGGAGGACATTATTATTATTATATGGTAATATCGATATAGATGTCGCATAGTGAAAGTCAGATTGGAATTGAATCGGTATATCGTTGCCTTTATAAGCTAGTATAATTGACCCCCTGGTCGTCGAGTCGAGCCAATATGAACTGTAAATGTAATGAAGCCAAACGGAATAACTGTCACATGTACACGCTTCGATATCTCCTAAGAATAAGTTACGTCACAATAGAATAGGTTTTGTTAGTTCGCAGACCAAGTTAGCTAATATTCTTGGACGTTTAACCAAATATACGCTTATTGAATTTTCGTCTGTATTTATGTACTTACATAAAGTTACTTTATATAGATGGCAGGACTTTGGGCAAACCCGTCTGTGTAGGTACCAACTTGTCATATATACTACCGCAGCAATATTTAGTAATGTTGTGTTCGAATTTCATTTTTATTTTTTATTTTTAACCACATACTTATTTACGCCCTACATTTATACATTAAGTATATCTTTGTATTAAGCAGATCTAGGAAATGAACCTAGGAACTCGGGATATACAGCCTTATAAGTTAGCCACTAGATCAACAGCAGTTTAAGATAGTTTTAATCACTGTGTGTCGGGACCCTTATACCTTTATCCTCTTAACTGTTATCGCAAAATTCAAGCAACAAAGGGGAATAAAATACCTAAGTTATTAATTTTTAAGGCGTGGGGAATATATGGATGAAGTAGGGGATTTTATAAAACCCAGTGACGCAAGCAGCTACGCCGTAACCAATGCCAGCTGACACCAAAAATTCATTTAGAAATTTTTGGTAATCGTAAATTATAAAATTATATATTATTATCTATTGTAATAAGCATGTCTGAAATAAAAATCTGAATGATTTAAAAAATTTGAACTATAAATAAAAATTTGTTCTCAAAATATACTTATGCAGGAAACAATAACAATAGTACATATATAAGTATTAACAAACACACACATACATAAAACTTTCACTAAAACCCAGAATCAATCTCAAGAAACGTCCCAAATACTAAATGAAACCCGTCATCTCATTTTTGCTACTAGGGCTTTGTGTAAGATTTTCTGAGTATCATCAATCATTCTACCTTCTTATTTCTGCATATAAAAAGGCTACCTTCTCAACATATTGACAATATACCGAAAAACGAGTATAGAGCCTTTGTAATTAAACATTCTAGTTCTGATAATCTTTTTTTTCGAAAGCGTTGAATCTCAATGTCTTGGATTAAATAAGAACTCAATAGTACGTGAAGCAACACATATGTCTATCGCTCTCTTACTTCAGTAAAATGATAATTCGATTTTTGCAAGGATTATTTGCTTTCCAATGCGTAGTAACTAAGCAATATAATAGTAACTAAGCACCGTCAAATTATTTATACATTTTTTTTTGAAAATCTATCAAGTTTTCAGTTTCATTGGTCCGAAATCGCAGGCCCATCTGCAACGTTATCTGCTAGATAATGGACGAGACATTTAATGGTTAGTGCAACTTCTGAAATAGAAACTGCTAAGGAAATGCACTTTCGAGATGGCTTTATAATTTATATTCCATTCACGTTTCAACATCCAATTTTGGATTTACTAAGGCTTTTCATAAATTCCATTTTCTTGATGCAGTAACTTTTTATTAAATTCTACAATTTCAAATACATATAAAAATATATTTAATTTCTTTTTACATAATAGCCTTATGCCACCATCGGTATACTAATCTACTGTTCTGTTATACGAATACATGTGGCAGAATTCTTCAGTTAGAGATTTCACGATGTATTCCTGCACCGTCTAGTGAGTTATAAAAATAAATTAGGCATATGAAAACGCAATGCTACTTGCCCGTATTTTAACCGGTAAGATTCAATTACGATCCATGTCTTTTAACCACTGAACTGAAAGTGAGAGGAGTTAAGTTTGCATTTATATAAAACCTTTTTTCTACAAGAAAAAGTCTGCCTGCCTAGTTTCTCAGTACATTTTTAATCTGTTCTCTATAAATCTGAAAAAAAGAAGACCTTAAACGAAGAGGAAAGCATCTCGGAATCCATTTCTCGTTTTTGGCTGTTAAGGAAACCTAAAATAGATGAAAGGAAAAGAGTGAAAACAGCGCAACGTTTATTTTAAAATAGGGAAATTTTAAATACAAATTCAAAATTGGAATACAAGTAAAATATAAAAAACCCACAACAATATTAACTTAAAATCTCTCAGAACCGCCTTGAATCGGGTAATCGAGTATGGTTACTTGAAATAAATTGTACCAGGACAACATAAAGAGCAAGTACGTGCCTTTGCAATCTGCCTCCATTATACCGACTATGAAATTCATGACACGCTGCGAAATGGCGTCTCGTAAATAGTCCGGTTCTCTTTCACATCTCGTTGATCTCACGACTAAAGAAAGGGGTGATTAAGTGACTAACGACGTCTACTCGAAATGTTTTTATAAAAATTCTCTTTATACTTAGTTTAAAATTCGTCTTAAGTAGTAACAACCAAACTTAGTTTGAGGAGCTTTGTACAGTCCTTAGGTAGGTTTTTCGTACACGGCTCCGCCTGCGTATTAGAAGAGGTGTTAAGTGTTAGGTATAAAAAAGTACCCTATATCCTTCCGTGAACCTAATAACAGTAACTTATTTAGTTAATAACATAAAAAAAATGTTTTGTTTTTTTTTTATATTACCCCATTCTTTTTTTAATTATAAATTCTTTTACTTACCATTTGTAATTTTATTACCAGCTGCCGGGCATTTTTATATACTTTATGACGAAGTAACGATGCTACCAAAGCTGGCTTAATTATTATTTATTAAAATAACAGTAGTACCAAAAGTTCATTTTTGATATGATAAAAAAATACAACCAATTATGTCGTGCATTTTCTAAAATCGACTCACAATTTTATTCTGAAATGTTTTTATAAAACATGACGTCATACTAAATTAATTGGTTTTACTTTAGTCAATAGCCTGTTATGTATTAATCAATCATGTAAATTAATATAATATGAATAGCCTATTCCAAACAAGAGTAGTCAAGACAAATAACCAACGTTGACATTTAATTGTATGATATTATTGGTCAAATTATTGAACACTCTGTGATATTCATTATGGATACCCGAAAACTCAAGACCTCGGGATCTTCGATCTTATATCAATGAGGCAGTGTTTCTATATTTCTACTGGTGGTAGAGCTTTGTCCAAGCTCGTAGTAGGTACCACCCACTCATCAAATATTATACCGCAAAACAGCAGTACTTATTATTGTTGTGTTCCGGTTTGAAGGGTGAGTGAGCCAGTGTAATTACAGGCACAAGGGACATAAAATCTTAGTTCCCAAGGTTGGTGGCGCATTGGCTATGTAAGCGATGGTTGACATTTCTTACAATGCCAATGTCTAAGGGCGTTTGGTGACCACTTACCATCAGGTGGCCCATATGTTCGTCTGTCTTCCTATTTTATAAAAAAAAAAACAATTGTAAACAAACATATGCTCTAAAATATTTCATTCGCGAATGGCTACCCGGTAAGTTTGGCTGCTCTGGTCTAAATTCAATTAGTAGGACATTATTCATCCTTACATTTATTGCGATAATGTAAACAAGGAGCATATAAAAACAATTACAAAATAATAAATAATAAAAATAATATCCTGGGACATTATTCACACACGGCCATCTGATCCCAAGCTAAGCTGAGCTTGTACTATGGAAACCAGACAACTGATATACTACATATACTATTTTTCTTTTGTAAATACATACTTATATAGGTAATTACACCCAGACTCAGGACAAACAGACATGTTCATGCACACAAATATCTGTCCTGGGTGGGAATCGAGCCCACATCCTTCAGCGTGAAAGGCAAGTATCTACCAACCACGCCAACCGACCCGTCATATAACGTCATAATAACACAAAAATATGACCGACTATACTTCTGCTGATAATTGGATTACCCTAATAACGGATAATGACGATTACAAACATCGACAAACGTTCAAATATGTGCGTTATATTTTAATTCACCCCTCTATTTACAAACGCGTGTTTGCTTTCCAATAAGCCATTAGATTATTGAACACAGATGGTAAATATAGGTAGATTAATCTCACAGACTTCGAAAATTGGTGAACAAATTTGTACGTGTCTTTACGTGGTTATTCGTTGATTGGAATTACTAATAACATTCAGGCGAAAGTGAGTTTGGCTGTTTATATCATTGTTCGTTACGCTTTCACGTTTTAACTACTAAACTGATAGTCATGAAATTCTGCATTCACATTGTCTGTAGTATAGAATAGGACATAGGATACGTTACTTTTGAATCTCTGTTTGTTCACAAGCGGGAGAAGCCGCGGACTGTAACTAGTTTTATATAATTTAATTTTTGACTGACTTCAAAAGAGGATCTATGTTCGACCCTTATATCTTTCTTTATGTACATTTTACATGCACAAATTATCGATAATGGCTACATGATAGTATGAAATCTTTTATATAATAAAAATATATAATTATATATGAGCCGACATTCATGTGATCGTTCATTCTAATAATCTCAGACAGATAGAACAAATCAACAAAACAAATGTAAATCAACATGGATGGACTTAACCCAAACAAATTCAATTTGAATTATTACAAATTCAAGTTTCCTGATTCAATGAAGCATTACACTGACCAACTAACTAATAGTTGAATTAGAAACCGAATTACACCGTAAAAAACCAGACATGAGATTAGACGAAAAACTCATTGAGAATTTTCTCTATGATCGTTTACAAACTATAATATTATAAATGCGAAAGAAAATACGTCTATATGTTACACTTTCACGGCTAAACCACTGATCAATTTTGATGACATTCGATATGGAACAAAGTTTAACTTGCCATCATACACAAAGCAAAACTACGAGTGAAAACTAGTTTTGTATATGAATTACGAGATAGAATCTTCTGTTTTCGTATCTGAGGCTCTCATACGGAGGCCGTAGTGTTATGAAGAAACGGACGGCGTATATTACGTGACATCTGCTGTTGACGGCTTTCGACACTTGGAAAATAGCTGGGACTTTGAATGAACATTTCAAAATTTATTACAAATGATCTTAATAATATTTTAAATTGCATTATGATTGTGACGCTTGGAATCATACTTGCCTTTTTCTTCTTGATATCGAAGTAGAATCTTTTGTCTCTTTTTATCTATTGTTATGTTTATTTAATACTAGCTATTATATTGTATCTTATTATTTATGTACCAAATGTATTCGCACAATTAATTAACACATTACATAATATTAAGCTATAACGATAAAAAATTAGGAATAGAAAAAATCTATATATAATGCGTCTATCACATAAATATAATATGTAAAGATATTTAACTGTAAACAAACAAGTATATAAGTTTTTTTTTTCTAATAACTTGAATGTATGAACAGACTTACATTCTTAGCTAATGCGTCTTACAACACGCCCCGCGTATATTTAACACAAACGTGGAATAATTATATTATATCCGTATAAATCAGAGTTCTTGCGTGGAACTGGAAAAAAATATGGTGTGAGTGCCGAGGTACTCACGAGAATTTATGTGTAAATAACAAATCTTACGCTGACGTTATCTGACGCTCGAAATCTTACGCTAACTCGTTAGACGCTCGAAGTCTCAGTTAGCCCCTTCCTTCCGTGTACCGAGCGCTAAGATGTTTACACATCAATAACAGACAGCAAAACTTACATCTTTATACTATTAGTAAATATAATTATTATGTAACCAATAATAAATATTGCATTGCTAACTTTGCTTTTCAATCATCCGGCTTTGTCCGTCGTAATTAATGCATTTAATGTTCTTTACCCGCCATTTTAATTGTAAAATATTTATTTTGAACATAAAAAATAATAACTAACTAACGTGTAAATTGTTGATTATAGTTTATTTTGTAAATTAAATAAATGAACCTATAGATAAATAGATAAATCAAACCGACACTCTTGACCAAACGTTTCTTTAAAATTCATCTGAAAATTTGCAGACGCAGACTTCAAATAAACAAATACGGTTTATGTAACGTAACCGCTGGCTGCGACATCTTCAATTCGACGAAAATTGCTTGAAAAGATATTTGAAAAAGCTGAAATCCAATTGCTTTAGTTTTAAATAAGTATTCCAAAAAATAATTTAGTTTAGTGTAACTAATTATGTTTAGTATTTAAATAAACTTACACGAAGCAATAAGTAGAGCCGAGATGGCCCAGTGAGTAGAACGCGTGATTGCTTAATTTGTGTTTATAATTCATCTCGTGCTTGATGGAAAACCTGCATGTGTCTAATTTCACTGAAATTCTTCCACATGTGTATTCCACCAACTCGCATTGGAGCAGCGTGGTGAAATACGCCTAAACCTTCTCCTCAAAAAAGGAGAGGAGGCCTTAGCCCAGCAGTGGGACATTCACAGGCTGTTACTGTAACTGTAAATTAAATAATAAAATGAAAATATATAATAAGTTTTATAAAATATTTATTTCGTTTTATCGTTCGTTTCATAAAAATCGAAACAAACGTAATAATTTCATATAAATAGCTTAATTTATTTTATCCAAAACAAAGCTAAAATTAAAATTCGTAGGTTGTATTGAATTTTTTTTTCCTCGTCACCAATTAGTCGACAAACGTTAGACCCGAGAAAAACATACCGTCTGTTTTTCTGAACTCGACGAGCAATATTATTTATAGTATCGCCTGCAATGTCTGCAAACGATCTTTGCATTTCTAGTTTTGTAAACACTTTTTTCAATATTTTGTACAGAAACATATAGACAAGTTTTTTTTTAATTCTGTAGATAAGAGAGACATAGAAGAATTATCGAATCCGCGATACATACGTGTAATTGTAAGATTAGCTACTGAATTACTTGTCGGTTCTATTCGGTAAAATCTAAATTCTAAGACGATTGTTTACATTTGATACAAGCTGCTCGTCCTCGCTTCACGCGGGTATATAAGAAGGAAAATGTATTTCGTATAGGACTTGCGTAACATCCGTTCTAAGTGAACGTCTACGTCGGGGAAGGAGTAACTGTGTTTTAAAAACTGGAGTAACAAATTTCAAACCAATCGGGCGGATAGTTTAGATTTCGAGATGAGTGGCATTTTTCTTATATAGAATGTAAAATGATTGATATATAATAATGTAAATTGGTTCAAAAACATTCGCAAAATCTCATTGAATAATAATATTCGGAACAGAAAAAAACTTTATAAAAAAATTTACATTACAAACAAATACTGGACACTTGACTAGATCATTTAAATTAAAATATAAATAAATAAAGCTTTATACGCGGTTTCGCTCGCGTCATAACAGAATTGCTAAATACCAATTTCCATAGATAATTGCCCCCATCATTATTATCTTAGAAGTTCAATTTTCAAAAAAAATTAATAGTTCTAACCTACTGTTTAAAAAGAACCCGTATGTAAATTTTGATTACAAATATACAAAAAGAAACAAAATTACTCCACTTTAATAACAAAAAAACAGCAAAATATTCAAAGGATTATGTCGAGAGTTCAAGTGAGTCCGCGAAAGCCTTGAAGCTTCTATAAAAAAGTTACCCTTATATAATTAACGTACTTATTTTTAGCGTAGATCAATATCAAATTTAAAACATCATAAAAAGAAAATAATTATCCACAAGAAATCCTTTAACGTGTAGATAAACAATATGGAAATTTATAAAAATAAATAGTACATCAAAACCCGATGTCAGCTTGCTCGCGTGAGCACGTGCGCCTGGATGAATAAATATGTTTGATCAGCACCCATGTGTGCAAATCGTGATACCCTCGAGCTATTTTTATACCCATACGTCAGTGAGAACGGGCAAGGGGAAATGAAAAGCCTGACGGAATATTTATAATGATTTCCTTTTTTAAACGACTGCCCGAAAGAGGTGTGTATCGTTTTCATGGTTCATGTATGCATGTGAGTGTTTAATGCGCCATAACTATTAAATCCCTGAACAGATTTAGTTGTATAGGTTATTGTTATAATCCTGGCACCATCTCTAGTGTCTCTTTCTATAAATTCATTCATTCATTCAAGGCAGTCGTGTTTTTTAGTTTATAATTTATAAAATAAATTATATAACTTTATTGTTCTGTTTATAGCTAGTATATAAGCTATAATTAGATAACAATAAAGCTGTATCTTATATTCGTAGATTATTTTTATTTATTTATGGTTCACAAAATTAAGCCGAGATGGCCCTCTGGTAAGAACGCGTGAATCTTAACCAATGATCGTGGATTCAAATCCGTCAAGCACTAATGAATTTACATGTGCTTAATTAGTTGTGATAATACACCTCGTGATTTACGGTGAAGGAAAACATCGTGAGGAAATCTGCATGTGTCTAATTTCACTGAAATTCAGTCACATGTGTATTCCACCAACCTGCACTAGAGCAGCGTGGTGGAATAAGCTCCAAACCTTCTCCTCAAAAAAGGGAGAGGAGGCATTTAGCCCAGCAGTGGGACATTCACGGGCTGTTACGGTTACGATCACAAAATAGATAATAACTAAAACACAAATAACAAATAATTAAGTAAAACAAACATGTATGTATGTGAACACAAAATGCGAATTCATATTACAATAAATTTTATTTTAATTGATTGGTGATGTAAGAAATATTCCGTACATCGCCAATGCATAACCATTGGGAACTAAGATGTTATGTCCCTTGTGCCTGTAGTTACAGTGACTCACTCACCCTTCATACCGGATCATAACAATACTAAACATTGTTGTTTGGCGATACAATATTTGATGAGTGGGTGGTACGTACCCAGACGGGCTTGCACAAAGCCCTACCCACTTAGTAATATAATCAGCAGCTCAAACAGTTTGTGCGAAACTTCAGCTACGAGTAAATCGCTTGCGTGCAACTGCTTAAAAATTCAACCACACACATGCTAACAAGCAAAGTTATATAAAAACTTTTAAAAACGTTGTATTTTAAACCGGAACTGCTACACCCCGTTGTTTCAATACGTGCCAACCTTTCTCAATTAGAGGGGTCTAATGGTGGATTTAATTATTAATATTACATAACATTGAGATAAAATTTAAATACAAAAATGAATTCTTTGAGGTCAGTTAAAAATATGAAACAAAACGTCTTTCATTGTCGTCTTTTAATAAAAAACTGACCATGTAAAACAATGAATGTGTAAAAAAAAAACATTTTTAATTATTCATAAATCGGAATCCTAAAATTTAAAAGATTTTAAAATAAAGCGGGGAACAGAATACTTGTTATTTGATTAAGTTTTTTGAAGTTCCTAAAAGACAGCTCCACAGAAAGTTATTTAATAACTACATTTTTAGCTGAAAATGGTTACAAAGTAAAAATGTTCAAATAGAACTGGTTTGGGTTGATTAAAAAGTTTTTGCATAAGAATCTGTCTAATGATCCACTTATAAACTAAATGAAGTAAGTCTGTTGCTAATAAAATAATAATAATAAAGTATCAGCCTATAAGCGTCCCACTGCTGGGCCGCTTCATTTTTGAGGAGAACATTTAGAACTCATTCCACCACGCTGCTCAGACATGGTTTGGTGGGGGATTTCCATTTAACACAAACACCGCCGAACACGAGATGAATTATAAACACAAACTAAGCACATTAAATCGGCGGTACTTGTCTGAGTTTGAACCCGTAATCATCGGTTAAGATTCACGTGTTCTCACCACTTGGCTTATAATGCTCTTTTATAGTCATCTTTTAAGATGACCCAGTGGCTACAACTCGACAAGTAACACTTTTTTCTCATATGCTTAATTTGGTAATTCGTTTCCACCAATTCAATACTTCGTTTTGTGTTCTGGTTTGAAGGGTGAGTGTAGTAATTTGCACAAGGGACCACCATCTTAGCTCCCAAGGTCAGAGACGCATTGAAGATAAAAGGAAAAATATTTCTTACAGCGCCAATATCTATTAGCGGTCGTGACCACTCACCACCATGAGTGCCCATTTTTAACAGACTACGTATTTAAAATAAAAATAAATCCCATACGATAAAATTTGACATGATTGCAAAATTGTAATTTACATTGTAATAGGGCAGCAGTTATACCAGGGCTACATAACGAATGAGATAAACATTCATGAACGAATTACCAATTAGACCCTTCGTCGATTTAATGGTTAAGGCACGGAGCGACTAATCGAAAATGCCTCCGAAATTACAGCTATAAAATTTAATATCTATTGTTCTAAATAATATCATAAAATTGACCTTTTATAAAACGATATACTAGGAAAGCAGACGACACCTTACTTGGTGGTAAAGTTTGTGCAACTCCGTCTTACGTCCCCGCACATCATTAAAGATTGTTATCTTCAATAATAGTTATTGTTAAATTAATTTTAAGCAAATATTAAACCCTGCTATTTTTCTCCTGTAAATGTTAGATAAAATATGTTATGTACAACTGTGGAGACATAAATAAATAAATTATACCATACATACGTTAAAGTATTGGCGTACACAAATGTTTGCCCGTGGACATTGCTGAGCTGATAGCTGTATTCAATTGATAACGGCCACCGGCGGCGTACGTTGACATATTACTTTTATACGGAAATACAGCGCTATTATACGTTTTATTACTTCATGTAAACTTTTAATAAATCAGTTACGTATAATAATATGCTGTGAGGTATAGTATAATAAATCCATCCGTTTTGTCACAAGTAAAATCTTCGAAAGATAATCAGACATTGATTTGACTGGGTATGTTGGTAAAAGGCCTACCTGGGTACCATAAAATGTCCTTCATTGCTCCTCCACTCGTGGGTAGGTTAATCACGTTTCAGATTCCAAGCTGAGGAAGGAAAGAAACGATGCCTTCGACTCTACTCAGCGGAAACAAAGCATGGCTTATTTATATCTGTATACTTGATAAGTATTACGTGTAAAAAGTATTAGAAACTTTTCAAAACGTTTTTGAAGGTATCTCGACGATTTCTTCTAAAGCAAATCGCTTTGCAAAAATGTTTTTAATACTACCCGTATTAATAAGATATATTTTTTATAATAGATTAGAATGTAACTTAAAGGATTTACATAACGAATTTTTGTTAAACGTTTGTATAAATGTAATTAAGCATTTTAGCGCTTTAAGCCATGAAGTAAAGGAAAAGTATTGATACAACATGGAAACAAAGCGAATTCAAGCCGGATACTCATTTTATAACTGTCCTGGATTTTCACTATTAAATGCTAAGTTTTTTAACTGATTCATCTTAATACAATCTTTTAGAGCTATTGATCACTTTGTATTTAATTAATCTTATAAAGCGACAAAAACAAAACCGCTTGATGGTATTCTTATCTCAATCTGCATATCACAATGCGAATTTCCACAACGCATAAAACTCGGTTAGCACACGAATACACAAACAAAACATCTCGGTTCTTCTCAGGGCTTAGTGTTTATTTTCCAAATCGGTAGTAATTTCTAGTTTGACATACAATAAGTAAGTGTAATGCTTTCATGTCGAATAAAATATATTGATTTTGAAATCGATGTACAATTTCCACCCCAACATCATCTATACATAAAGCAACACAATCAAAAAATTGTTTCCGCAGTATGAAACAGTAAACGATAAAGCCAACATTAAATTTCAATTTTACATTTTTCATCCTGATTGCGAGTTCTATAACAATCAATAATGACATATGTTTCATTGACGGTCGGACGCGTTAACAATACGAGTACGTAAAATTAAACCGATGTACAGATTTCCGAGAGCAGATATTTAATTTAAAATGAATATACAAAAGAACAAATGGTATTTAATTGTACATGAACGTGTATTAAAAGAATTTCTGCAATAAATGTCAAACATATATACTTATCCATTTTAAAAGTGTAATTTAAACGAAGAATTATAATTATATCTTGCTCTGTAATTTAATGGTAAAATGTATATTGTGACTAGTAACTTTATAATTTAATGCTTTTTAATATTTAATTTAATGATTATTAAATTTTAATTAATTATTTAAGTTTAAATATTCGCATGTCATAAATATAGTGACTAAACATGTATGCAAACAAAATAATAATTGAATAATACGTTCACGTTGATTGTCGTACATATTTACAGCAGGGAAAGAATTGTAATGAATTAATATACACATTAAAATTATTATAAGAATTTAACCAATATACTTAAACCATTTCTTTGGTGAAAATTGATGAAATGGCCAAGTAGTTAGAACCGTGGGTTTAACCGATGATTTGGGTTCAAACCCAAACAAGTACCATTTATTTTCATGTGCTTAATCTGTGTTTATAATTTATCTCGTGTTTGGCGGTGAAGGAAAACATCATACAAGCAAGTATTTTCACTAACCCGCATTGGAATTACGTGATGGAGTAAGCTAAACTGAAGCCCAGCAGTGGAACGTTTACAGGCCATTTCTTTACTTTATTTTATGTTAAAAGATTGATTACAATTAAAATCTACCGCGGAATATAATTTTCACTGAAGAGAAAAGACACGAATAATGAAATTTAGTAGTCTTTAATTACTTAAATGACATAGTAAAAAAATAATATATATTATTATATTATGTAATAAGCTTTCTGTTAATGTGTTTTGAACATATTTTTCTCATTTATTAATAGACAAATTATAAATATTTATTATTATAAAATATAAAAATGTCACGCTAGATTTAATTTCTATTATTAAATAAAGCAAGCTCGTCTATGTAGGTACCACCCATTCATCAGATATTCTACAACTAAACAGCAGTATTGTCGTGTTCAGATTTGAAGGGTGAGTGAGGCAGTAACTACAGGCACGAGAGACATGATATCTTAGTTGCCGAGGTTGGTGGCGTGGTCTCATACATTATGGTTAATATTTCTTACAATATCAAAGTCTCTGAGCAGTGGTGACCACCATAAGCTGGCACATGGCACTGGTGGTAGGGCTTTGTGCAAGCTCGTCTGGGTAGGTACCACCCACTCATCAGATATTCTACCGCAAAACAGCAATACTTGATATTGTTGTGTTCCGGTTTGAAGGGTGAGTGAGCCAGTGTAATTACAGGCACAAGGGACATAAAATCTTAGTTCCCAAGGTTGGTGGCGCATTGGCTATAAGCGATGGTTGACATTTCTTACAATGCCAATGTCTAAGGGCGTTTGGTGACCACTTACCATCAGGTGGCCCATATGCTCGTCCTCCTTCCTAATCTATAAAAAAAAAAAAAAAAACATTTACGTAAAAAAAATCTTTGGTATAATATTTTAAAATACTCATGCATTTATAAATGTACGCAAAAGATAAATTATATGTCAGGTTACTTGAGAATTGATATCCTATAGGTTCTTGTCATCTCCGTAGGGTTGCATAATAAATTAAACGACATTCAAACTAATATTATAAACGCTAAAGTGATGTTTGTCACGCTTTCACGTCTCAACTACTTAATCACGAAGATTTGTATACACATTGTCAGAGGTAGTGAAAACGACAGAGTTTTTAGCACCTGGTACTCTCCACACACCTCGCAGCCGCGATCGAAAGTGTATAGTGCTATTATTATAATAAAATTATATATACAAGAAGGTAAGCTTTAAAAAGCACTTTTGTAAAGTAATGTAAAGTTACCACTTATTTTATTTTATTGTATTTGATTTGATATTATTTTATTAAATAGAAAGCCAACACTGTATACAATTTTGTTTCTTATTCTCAACTACAACCTTAAAAAACTTAAATATAAAAATTGCATACCTCACTTATAGGCTAACTAATTTAGAATGTAGATTCTATCGAGAACCGGCGAGAAACTAACTAGTTATTCTTTTTCATCTGATTACATTTCATGGATATGTTAATTGTATACACATTTTGTTATTATGAATTCTTAATTAACTATGTTATACGACCTTGTGTCGTTTACAAGCTCAGCTGCGATAAGAGCATTTAATTATTTTAATTAATTTAGTGAGGCAGTCGAGCGGGGTAGTACATAATATAGGTTTTTGTTCAACGTGATAAAGTATTTGTAAAGACAGCCTTAAACCGAAACAAATAGTATATTTACATTAAATAAAAATAAGAAATATTAATAAATTTTAACCAACGAAGCTTCCAATATAAAATTAAAATTTTTTTAGACATTATTTTAGAGATTTTATAAAAAATAAGACAAAGCACAAGAGAATAAAGAAAATTAAAACAAAATCACGAGTAAATATAATAACAAAATCAATCATAGCTACTTCTTCAAAACATTCCTAATAACTAATTTATTACGAGAGAAATAATAATAATATCCGGGGACATTTTTCACACACGGCCATCTGATCCCAAATTAAGCTTGTACAAAGCTTGTGCTATGGAAACCAGACAACTGATATACTACATATACTACTTTTCTTTTTGTAAATACATACTTATATAGATAATTACACCCAGACTCAGGACAAACAGACATGTTCATGCACACAAATGTCTGTCCTGGGTGGGAATCGAACCCACAACCTTCGGCGTGAAAGGCAAGTGTTCTACCAACCACGCCAACCGGCTCGTCAAGAAATGAAATATAACATTATTTATAAACAGCAACAGCAATTAAGTATCAATGTGAATATTCTAGGGCAGAAGATATGTATAAGAAAGACATAAAAAATATATAATTCGGTAATTTAGATATAAATATAACAATCTTACATAACGTAATTTAAAATTTTATTATATGTTATCATGATGATATGAATCTTTTTAAACCCGCAACCTTAAAACGTCATTTAACAAGATTCAAATAATATGTATATATAACGGAATACTAAGAACAGTTAGGAAATATATTTTATAAAGAAAACGGAGAATCAGCAAATCCCCAACTCGCTATTTGTTTTAACTAATTAAAGAGTTGATAATATGTCCCCCTTGCATTAAAAATTTTTATATATGTGAAAATAGTATGTGAAATTCTGTATAATCAATAATAGCTTAAAACTTCAACTCAAAGTCATGCCGGATGTTTTTCACAGCAAGATTAATACAAATATTAAACTTTTTTCCTAAGCAAAGCTTGTACTATGGAAACCAGACAACGGATATATATATTTTTATAGAATAGGAAGACGGACGAGCATATGGGCCACCTGATGGTAAGTGGTAACCAACGCCCATAGACATTGGCATTGTAAGAAATGTTAACCATCGCTTACATCACCAATGCGCCACCAACCTTGGGAACTAAGATGTTATGTCCCTTGTGTCTGAAATTACACTGGCTCACTCACCCTTCAAACCAGAACACAACAATACCAAGTAGTGCTGTTTTGCGATAGAATACCTGATGAGTGGGTGGTACCCTGACGAGCTTACACAAAGCTCTACCACCAGTAATCATCTTGGAACGAAAACTAAAACTCCTATTCATGTTTTGAACACAGCAGTACTGTTCGTAATTGTATCACAGTACATCAACAAGAATAAGTAAATATACAATAATATCAGGAAATGTGATATAACAAGGATAGACATATAACGAGAAGTTAAGAAAAACTTGAGACGCCAAGTTTCCGACTCCACAAATTCAAAATGGAACTACGAGGTTTTCGATTATATAATAAAAGCCACTGTAACTTACTTTGAATACTAAGTTAGCTTAAAGGTTGTATTGAAAAAAAAATCTTATAGACAAAATATCACTATAAGTTAAAACAATTTATCTATTCATGTACGATCCATTTAAAAAAGTAAATTACGCAAACATAATTTCTCTGTAATCCACATTTCCAACCAATGGATATAATAAAATCAAAGTTTTATTAGTGCTCGTTAGAGCCTACTTGAATATAGTTTTTATATGGTGGGGGTTTGTGCAAGTCTGGGTAGGTACCACTCACCACTTCCTTATTCTTATGACGAGCCGGTTGGCGTGGTTGGTAGATACTTGCCTTTTCACGCCGAAGGTTGTGGGTTCGAATCCCACCCAGGACAGACATTTGTGTGCATGAACAGGTCTGTTTGTCCTGAGTCTGGGTGTAATTTTCTATATAAGTATGTATTTACAAAAGAAAAGTAGTATATGTAGTATATCAGTTGTCTGGTTTCCATAGCACAAGCTTTGTACAAGCTTAATTTGGGATCAGATGGCCGTGTGTGAAAAATGTCCCAGGAAATT
Source organism: Nymphalis io (assembly GCF_905147045.1). Classification (NCBI taxonomy): domain Eukaryota; kingdom Metazoa; phylum Arthropoda; class Insecta; order Lepidoptera; family Nymphalidae; genus Nymphalis; species Nymphalis io. The sequence continues at coordinate 645,084 of NC_065905.1, forward strand.
ATTATTATTATTATTATTCTACCGTTAAACAGCACTACTTTGTGCTGTTGTGTTCCAGTATGAAGGGTGAATGACCCAGTGTAATTATAAGCACAAGTTAAAAAAAAATTATAGTGACATGTTCTTGAAGCATTGGCGATGAAAAAAGTGATCAATACGATATTCTTAATATCTGTTGGCGTTAATGACGACTTACCATCAAGTGGTCAATTTTGTCAGTCCATCTGTTAATTAAAAATTAAAACTATATTTAGATTTTAAAAATATACCTTAGTATGTATACGGAACCAGAAATATTTACACACTTCTAACATTCAAATAATGTCTGCATATGAAAATGGGTCAACCATGAGTCGTTATACCATTAATCAAGTTGAACGGTTGCACATACGAGAATAGGTACTCTCTAATCCGATCACATTTATCACTAGAAAATCACATATACATATGATAAAGCTGTAGCTGCGTCTGTACATAAGCTAATAATATAAAAAAGAAGGAAAAGTAAATGTCCCATTGCTGGGCTAAGGCCTCCTATCCTTTTAAAGCTAGGAGCTGAACGCTGCTTCAATGTGGGTTTGTGAAAGTGAAAGCACATGAAAATCCAGCACTCATTGCAGGTTTAAGCTGCAATCATCAAGTGTTATGATTCACGCTTTCTAACCACTGATCCATCTCGGCTCGATTAAATGATATAGTCATTATCAAAATAATCAACCACAGCGTATTCTTGTGTGTGCGCAAACACAGACACTCTCCGTTCACTCTCATAGGAGATGGGATGGCAATCCAACATTAAACACAGAACCAAATTATTTCCAAGCATTATATTTACTATTATGCATATTACTATTTATGCATAATATATATATATATATATATATATATAAATGAAAAAACCAAATATCTTAGAACGGACGCCAATGTCTCTGGAGAAATTGTAATTCAATAATTTAAAAATGTATGAGTATGAGTGCTAAGGTACTCACGAGAATTGATGCGAGCTGTCAGTCGCAATTAGCCTCTACCGTGTGTTTCACGCACGCATTAACGCACTTACAATAACAAACCTTACGCTGACGTCATCTGACGCTCGAAATCTTACACTTACTCGTCTGACGCTCGAAGCATCAATGAGCTCCTACCGTGTACCGAGCGCTAGATGTTTACACATCAAAATTTAAGAAGACACAAGTATTGTAAGGAAATATTAAATCTCCCGATTTTCATTTCCGGGATGCTACTGAGATGTTTCTCTAAAATGTCCGAAATATTCAAAAGGTTTTATACTTTACGGTTGGGATTCCTCTCGACATTTTGGCTGCACTGACAAGTAACAGTAGTAGTAAGAAACAGTAACAGCCTGTTAATGTCCCACTGCTGGGCTAAGGCCTCCTCTCCCTTTTTTTTGTGGAGAAGGTTTGGAGCTTATTCCACTATGCTGCTCCAATGCGGGTTGGTAGAATACACATGTGGCTGAATTTCAATGAAATTACACACATGCAGGTTTCGTCACGTCCTTCACCGTCAAGCACGAGATGAATTATAAACACAAATTAAGCACATAAAAATTGCTTGCCCGGGATTGAACCCACGATCATCGGTTAAGATTCACGCTTTCTAACCACTAGGCCATCTCGGCTCAAGTATGACATTCAAAATATATGAAAACTCAGTTAAACTTGCCCCTATTCGAACTCGCTATTATTGGTATCCGCTGAACAATCTTGGCCCATTTTGTAATGTATATGTTATTATTAAATATAAAGACTAATAAAAATACAAAGACTCAAAGTATATTATAAAACTTGCTCAAAGTTTAAACAAAATCACGGGCACAGAAGCTTTCGTTATATGTAAATTACTTCATAATTTCGCTCTCGGAATACCAAAACATCAGTTTTCAGCGTAGCACGCTGTGTATAATTTAGATTCATAGTCGGAAACTGCTACGGTATTATTATTTTATTATTATAAAGAAACCCATTTATATTTCATTATGCATAATTATGTGTTTTTCGTAATGAACATTCTGCACGTCACGTATGCTCTAATGTATTCTATTTAAAATTAATTTATTAGTTGATAGACAAAGAGAGAACTGGCACAAAATTATAAAGAAGCGGCGAACAAAAAAAAACAACAATATAAAATAAATGCTTGCACGCATATTAACACAAAAAAGGGTACACAAAAGTCAAGTTACCACATCTGTGGTATTGTTAGTTTAAATAAAACAAAAATTTAAAAACATAATAACCATAAGCTGTTATTACAATGCTTTTAGCTTTATTAATAAATAATGTGTAGTATATTCCAACTAAAAAAGGAGTGAAGTAAAAAATAAACAAACAATTTACATTGAATTTACGCGACATTATAAAATCTATAGTATTCATTACAGATTCATGAAATAATGGCGTTTTTTAATATCAGCGAAGTTGTTATTAGAACTTTGAAATTAAAATTAAAATGAATATATGTAGAATATTAATATTTAAATTAAATGTTATTTAAGATAATTATATTAACCATTAACTGTTTGTACATAATGCAGCAGAGCTATTAACAAATTGCAGGCAATGTATACATCTAAGGTTTAGTGATCTTTACAATTACTCCGATATAAAAAGGTTACAGGGCTATTATTTAAAATAGAAAATACAGTAATCTTATATTCCAAGTCGCTCTAACTTCAATGGACAGTATAGAGGTTCCGAGTGTTCGTTATAGTCGCAGTTTTCGTTCGGACCGTTGTCCAAAGACGTTCTCGTATTCACAATGGCTTTCGAATGTCTTTGCAGTCGACGCTTTCGTTTCCACTCTAATAGACGTGTGGAACATTCTCGAATTGGTTACGCAATACATGTAAATTTTAGATTTGTTGAAGAAATCGCGAAATATGTTATATATAATATTCTCGGATTTTAAAAGTGAACATACTTTCCGATGCATTATAAAATTATTTCAAAATAGATTATTAAGGTCTTCGTCGCTCATTGCAACGCACTTCAACTTGTCGAAAGACATAATAACTAGCGAAAGCCAAATGCATAAATTAATTAAAACTTGAGTTTAATTTTGACGTATATATTACAAAATATTAATCATTTATTTATTTATAGTTATGTACAGACATTTTTATGAAATACAAAATTAAAATAAAAAGCAGTGCAAAGCCGCTGAAGCTGTTCAAATACTCAAGCGCCGCAAATATTCACTTTTATCCAACGAATATGAATTTGCGGGGCTGGGTTTTGAAACATTGGGTTTATGGTCGTCCGATACAAAAAAAAACATAAAAGATATTTCTAAGCAACTGGTCCAAACGTCTGGTGACCCACGAGCTAGCGCTTATTTAGCCCAACGTCTGAGTCTAGTAGTGCGGAGAGGCAATAGTGCCAGCGTCTTGGGTACAATGCCACAGGACAATCTTTTAGACGGCGTATTTTTGCTTAAAATTTGTAATGTGTATTTTGTTCTTTTTATTACAAAATTACAATTTTCAACATAAAACAATTTGTAACGATTAAAAAATATTTTATCGTTTTGATTGCTTAATTATGTATTATTATTGTTGTTCTTGACAATTAGTCACTTAATATCATGATTAGCCAAGAAAGTGTAACTTAACAAATAAATTATGGGATAACAATCAAGTTCTGAGACGAAGCGAAGTTTCCAACAAAGTTTACATAATAATTAATATCGAAGTTTTTCATGGACCGACCTACATACACTTGGGAGTTGCTTGATTTTTATTTTCATTACTTTTGGAAGTATCTAAGAAATGTTGTTAAAACATTTATATACTTGTAAATACAATAAAATCAGACTAGGTGACGTAACTACCATGGACGCCTACTAAGCATAGCATGCACAAAATAAAAGTGGCACAAAGGGCGATGGAGCGTGCTATGCTAGGCATATCCCTCGTTGATCGTGTACCAAACGCGGAAATCCGACGAAAGACGAAAGTCGAAGATATTGGGAAGCGTATCACGAGGTTAAAGTGGAGATGGGCTGGACACTTGGCCAGACGAGAAGACGGAAGGTGGACTAAAGTCGTCACGGAGTGGTAGCGTAGAGAAGCAAAAAGGCCAGTGGGCAGACCACCCGCCCGATGGTCAGACGATTTTTAGGAAAATAGCGGGTGCTAAATGGATGCGACTAGCACAGGACCGGGAAAATTGGTGCACCTTTGAGGAGGCCTATGTCCAGCAGTGGATAAATGTGGGCTGAATATGATGATGATGACGTAACTACCAGACCGGGTAGCCATAAGCCATAGGCCTTTGTGCACCCTATTACAATAATATAGTCATTCTTGGAACCTACCATCCACCCATTGGTTATTCAACCACCAAAACGTAACACCATCCGGTGGACCATTGAGCTATCCGCCATCTTATATTAAACATATTTCAGTCCATAATTCTTCAAAAATTAAGGATTTTCATACAAATATCATCCCCAAAACCAGTAAAAGCTTCTCCGAAGCACGCTGCATCTTTTGGTAAAAGTTTTATGTGTATTAGTTTATTAGTTTTTCTTCTATTAGGCATTATGAAAAACGTCTCCGTATTCATTATTAAAGATATAAACATTAACTTTTTTATAATTCAAATAAAATGTTCATATCTTAAATTAGCGGTATTATATATTTTTTTTTTTTTATAGAATAGGAAGGTGGACGAGCATATGGGCAACCTGATGGTATGTGGTCACCAAACGCCCTTAGACATTGGCATTCTAAGAAATGTCAACCATCGCTTATAGCCAATGCGCCACCAACCTTGGGAACTAAGATTTTATGTCCCTTGTGCCTGTAATTACACTGGCTCACTCACCCTTCAAACCGGAACACAACAATATCAAGTATTGCTGTTTTGCGGTAGAATATGTGATGAGTGGGTGGTACCTACCCAGACGAGCTTGCACAAAGCTCTACCACCAGTATTCTCATCATCATTATCATTTCAGCCGAAAGACGTTCACTTTTGGACAAAGGCCTCCCCCTAGGATTTCTATGTTGGCCAGTCTTGGGTTGCCCGCATCCAATTATATTCTCAAGTTATTATTATTACATATCAACACAATGTGCTAGCGATATTGCTTGTGTCATCATAAACATTTGTTCGTAACACCTGCTCCAGGTAAACTAACTATACAACTTCGTTCATGTCAGCTAGAAATAAACATCAAGCCATTTTTCATCGTCAACAATTCTCTGTTCGTGATAAAACAAAACATTCGTTGCAAGGCTTAAGAGTTTTGGACGTTAGCTGGTTGTAAAGCGCAGCTTTAGTGCACAATCGCTTTCGAATGGAAACTGTCTTTGTAGGATTTTTCTACTCATGCTGTGTAACTTTCTCGAAATACCTTTTTTATTTTATCTTAAAGACAAAGGTCAAATATATCTAATAACTGGTGAAGCGTTCCTAATTATCGGATATATATTTTATGAAGATATTATATCCAGGGTATAATAATGTTGACTTAATGACCTCTCAAATGAAAACACACTGATGCAAGTATTACTATTTTGTAGATTATCTGATGATGATACACTGCCAACTCCCTAAACAATTGTCATAAAAAGCCATTAATTTACTGGTGGGACTTGAGATTCAAACTCCGGACTTCGAAACCTTAACTAACCACCAACCCAACCCAAGATAAATTTAACCCTAAATTTAAATTCAAATTATTTATTTGCAGTAAAGTTGTAGGTTCATTTTTGATGTTACAATGTTTAAAATCCCGCCACAACAACCATATGATGGTATGCAAATGTTATACATATTATCTTTAGTATAATAAATGACATACAATATCAGACTACCCTATTTTCATTTATAGAATAAATGTAATACTTTAAAATTCTTAAGGTAATGATTTTAAGTTAAAAAATAATAAAATTAAACCAATATCTATATGAGTAAATAAGTATATACGTATGTGTTGGCTTGAACGCGCTTTTCACAGGATCTTTAGTCAGTTTAAAAAAACCTTTCACTTTAGTAGAAGTATTTATTAAGGCTGGGGTTATATACTTTATAACATTACACGAGCGAGGTTAGCAGCAAGTACTTTTATAAATGGCGCCAACAATAGCTTCTACACAGTCATCTGATATTCCCCAAACAGAAATGGATTGTTGCTGCATTTTAAAGGTGAATCACCTTACATTTATATAATCTAGATGAAGATTTTTTTTTTGTTAAGTCAACTTTCGTAGACATTTCCACTCTATGTCGCACTAGTTTTCGCCCGCGGCTGCACTCGCGTTTGTAATGTTAGGTATTTTATGTCCTTTTCTGTACCACTGACAACGTGTATGCAAAATGTTATGATGAGTTTATGAGTTAAGACGTGAAAGCGTAATAAACAAACAAACTCACTTTCGCATTTATAATATTACTTATAATAAACTACGGGGTTGTAATATGTTATGTTATAAAATAGGTAGGCGGACGAACCATTTGTTCGTACCACATGATATTAAGCGGCCACCAACCATAAACGTTGGCGCTGTAAATATTAACCGTTCCTGACATCGCCAATGCGCCACCAATCTTGGGCACTAAAATGTTTTATGTACATGCATTTATACTTAGTCACTCACCCTTCAAACCGGGACACAAGAATACTTAGTATTGCTTTTCATCTGCAGAATATATGATGATTACTTATGCCTATGATTACAGAGGTTCACTCAATATTTAAAATGAATCACATCAATATTTTGCTATTGGGAGCAAGAATAAATAGAGAATGGATGGTATCTATTCAAACGGGCTGCATAAAGCCCGTCCATCAATAAGATTTGATCTCAAAACATAGCAACGTGCGAGGTATATGCAGCCAGTTCCCCTCTACGACTGTATCTTAACCTGTAGATTAATGTATGATTGAAATTCATTAGCAATTTGAGCATTATAAATTCAAATTGTTGACTGCAATAATCAAATTGTTAATCAATAAATAAAATCTTTGCTTCTTCGTTATTTTGAAGACAATTCCTGTCAGGAGTCGCCGACGATTGTGTTAATGATGACAAAGATGTTATTAAATTAAAATAGATAGAAGTATTTACATTCACGAGCCTCGGAAAGCACGTTAAGCCGCTGGTCCTGCGCCTGAACTCTTTTCGGTCATTTAATATATTAACGATTTCATAGATTTTCTAATTCCATTATAAACATATCAAAAATACAGGAGCATACTCAATAGTATAATGCAACATAGAAGTGTAATAAATTCAAAATTGACATATATCTGTACATTAATCGCGTATGTAAAACAGATATATATAGTCCTCCTCATCGATTTCGATGACGGCGACCCTAGAAATTAATTGTTATTTCTAGCATGAGCCCTAATGTGGCTCGCTAGACCAAATTTGGTTTTAAAAACCCTACGACACGTTTTACAATACAATTGGCCCACAGAGTTGTATGTGTATGTTTAGGATATTAAACAGACAGGGCTGGCAGAAACAACAACATATTCTTCCTTATAGATTAGGATAGGGGATTGAACACAATGCACCGCATATAATATACATATTATATATATATATATATATATATATATATATGTTTAAATTGTAAAAACTGTTTATGTTCGAAGTGATGAGGTTTCCAAGTGTTACTAGGTGGTAGGGCTTTGTGCAAGCTCGTCTGGTTAGGTACCACCCATTCATCAGATATTCTACCGCAAAACAGCAATACTTGATATAGTTGTGTTCCGGTTTGAAGGGTGAGTGAGCCAGTGTAATTACAGGCACAAGGGACATAAAATCTTAGTTCCCAAGGTTGGTGGCGCATTGGCTATGTAAGCGATGGTTGACATTTCTTACAATGCCAATGTCTAAGGGCGTTTGGTGACCACTTACCATCAGGAGGCCTATATGGTCGTCCGCCTTCATATTCTATAAAAAAAAAGTGATGAATGACATAAAAAAGTGCATTAATAAACTGTACTTGCGTAATTTTTTTTATTGAAATATTACAGCTGTTGACTCTACTTTTACTTAGCAGGATGGTAGTGAGCAAGTTCTTCTGGGTAGGTACCACCTACTCATCACATATTCCAGCCAGCAATAGTTAGTATAGTTGAGTTCCGGTTTGAATTGAGTGTGAGCCATTGTAACAAAAGGCACCAAAGGTTAGTGGTGCTTTGGCAATGTAGAACAATGTTTATGGGTGGTGACCACTTACCACCCTTGGCACATTTACTAGTTCAAAAAAATTCTTACCGCCTCACTGTTTGGGAATACGAACACTCAACTGTGAAAGTCAATTTTCTATATTGTGAATTGTCTGTTGACTTCATCTTACATGCCGAATCGTTGGTAGCTAAGATATAATAAAAACGATTAATCCAAAAACACTTGTAAAAGCAATTAATAAAATTAACACAATTCAATCTCTCAATAACTCCAATCATTATATATTTTCTCCGAAGCAGTTCTTTGCCATCATAACTCACGGTTTCAAGAGTATCTGACAGGTTATTAGTTTTAACACAGAGCGATTGTCGCTTCGAACGTACTTTATAAACTTTATGGACGAAAGTTAATAGGTATTATGCAAAATATCCTGAAGGTACCTTCATAAATCTGAATTCTTGTATAATCTTTAGTGGTTTGAACCACGATATCATACTTCATACAAATATAATGAGATTGACTGCCTTGTTGGTCTACTGGCTAGATATAAGGCAGATCCCGAGATTCTAGGTTAATACTCCAGGTCAGGCTGATAAAAAGTAATTGGGCTTTCTTTAAAAAATTCTCAGCAGCAGCCCGGAGTCTGGAAGTTGCAAGGGTGTACACTCAAATGCAAGTGTGTGTCCTGCGTCTGAACTATTTTCAGTCCTCGGTTGGGGACGGGGTTTGCAGGTTACATAGATATCTAAAATGTCTTCACAAAAATCAGCAACCGCATACACTCTCAGTCTGTCGAGTGTTAAACACAAAATATTTTTCAGTGTCATATTCAACCCTAGTAATCGAGGTACTAAAAATTCAGTACGCCATCCCAGACCGTGCTATAAATAGTCTCGGTGTTAACCATCAATGTGTAAATCAATAAGGATTGATCAGACAGACAGTTAATGTCTACACGTGTATTGTTCCACATTTCAATTCAGGACACACACTAACTTCCCGCGAAACATTCGAACTGCGGCATTACATCTATCCACTAGACCAATGAGGCAATACCAGCTCTATTACAATATTAGTATCCTAAGCAGTAGATTATGAAGAGCCTTTTAACATTAAAACTTATTCAGTTACGTGTAAACCGAGATGGCCCAGTGGTAAGAACGCGTGATTCTTAACCGATGATCGTGGGTCCAAACCCGGATGAGCACCACTGAATTTTGATGTGTTTAATTTGTGATTATAATTCATCTCGTGCTATACAGTTAAGGAAAACATCGTGAGGAAGCCCGCATTTGTCTAATTTCACTGAAATTCTGCCACATGTGTATTCCACCAAACCGCATTGGAGCAGCGTGGTGGAATAAGCTCCATACTATTATATTTTAATACTTTATTCATATATCTTAATAAATTGTTAAATAACTTGTTATCGTTAGGTTCACTCCATGTTTGTTTGTATAAGTGGAAACTTTGTTGGCTTAAGTGAAATTTATTTTGTTACTAAATTTTATGTATTATATTATGCTGTATGTTTCCCAAATAAATAAATAAAAAAAATAAATAAATACCCCCTTCTCAAAAAGGAAGAGGAGGCCTTAGCCCAGCAGTAGGACATTCACAGGCTGTTATTGTTACAGTTACGTGTGTTTACTTAGAAATATAAACCGAAAGTGTTACAAGTTCAGCAAGAACTAAATAAAGGTTATGGAAACAAACGCTGTTAAAATGCTATTTATTCAAGCTGTCTCCAGTAAAATAACACGAGTTTCGAATACACTGGCTTAAAATCATATACGTTTAACATAGGTAACGCAAGTATTATTAAGTAAATTCAGCCTTTTCAAATTTCAATTTTAAGAACAATAGTTATATGAATTTGTCGTATAATTTGACGGGCTGATTGGCGTGGTTGGTAGATACTTGCCTTTCACGCGGAAGGTTGTGGGTTCAATTCCCACCCAGGACAGACATTTGTATGCATGAACATGTCTGTTTGTCCTAAGTCTGGGTGCAATTATATATATATACGTATGTATTTCCAAAAGAAAAATAGTATATGTAGTATATCAGTTGTCTGGTTTCCCTATATAAGCTCTGCTTAGTTTGGGATTAGATGGCCGTGTGTGAATAATGTCCCAGGATATTATTATTATTTTATTATTATTATTATGTGATTAGTTGAGGATAAATATATACTAGAATATTAACATAATAAATGCGTAGGTATGTCTCTCTGTTATGCTTTTACAGCTACACCACTGAATCGATATTGATGGAATTTAAAAAGCAAGCTTGAAAGCCCCACACAAAGATAGGCTACTTTTTTATACATCACACCTGTCCCCACATTGTCCGCGGGCTAAAACTAGTAATTAATACATTTACTATAATCCTAGTTTTATAATTTTTATTTTATAATTTATTAAAGCAAAATATATTTTGCATCTACTGGTTCATATTTGCTATTAATATGTATTTATTATAATAGTTTATGATGTATATATATTAAGTATATATATTGTATGATTGATCAAACTTCCGAAAAATATTACAATTGAATGACGGTGTCTGGTCATTCTGTCTGCCTATATCAGTTAAATAAATTACAATTATAAGTTTGTTTCTTATTAATTATAAGCCGTTCGGCAGTGGCTGTTATCTGAATCTCAGACGAACACTGTTCCAAAGACGTCGCAAGGACAATAAAAAAATTCCGAAGTTTCTCAAGAAAATTTATCATAACAGACAGCCAAAGATAAAAAATATTTTGGTGTGGTAACTCGCTTATAGAAATATTAACTTAAAAAGAGATAATTTTTAAAATCACAAACATTTCAATTTTATTTATTTGTATAAATTATCAAAATATTTCTTTCTTATCAGATTTCGATGATTTGTTTATATCAAGGTCAAATTTATAAATCTGATTTATTCAAACATATCTATTATTTATATAAAAAAACTTTTTTTATTTCACATATGTTATCTTTTAAAAAATAATTACCTATTATTACGGTTCGATGTTTACCTCGTCGAGTTCGCTTAATGATTTACAATAGTATAGTGAAACCACATCTTTTGTATCTCATCGAAATATGGGGTGTGGCATCAAAAAGCAATATAGCCCAACTTCAAATTGCTCAAAATAAAATAATTAAATTACTTTTTCATTACCCTTATTTAACACCTTCAGATAAAGTCTATAAAGAAACCAAATTAATGAATATTAAGCAATTATACAACTACGCTACTTGTATTCTTATACGTAAAATCTTAGACAAAAAAATACACACAGAAATATCTTTCGAAAGCAAAGGTCAATTACACAAATATGCAACTAGACGTGCTAGCCATCTAATACTGCCTAAAACTAGAACTAAGAGTGGAAAAAAGATGATTATTTTTGAGGGAGCAAAACTTTATAACAATTTACCTAAACAAGTAAAAACTCTAACAAATTTTTCTATGTTTAAATCTCGACTTTATAACCATATTCTGTGTAACGATTCTCTGTTAAAATAATTAATTGAAACTGTTATCTCATCTGTTTTGCTGATCCGAACGAATTGTTATATTTATAAGTTAGATATAAGTTCTCATGTAAATGACGTTGTCGTAATGAGAATAAAGTTCTATGTAATTATACCGGCAATCGCTAATGATATTCTTATTTATAATCGTTGCTCAAAGGTTAAATTAAATATATATACCTACTTGCTTTTTATATAAGAAACTGAATACAGTAATACACCTTTTTAATTAAAGAAAAATATGGACTTATGTGTTTAAAAAACCATTCATTCGTTTAGACCGAAAGCAGAGATGCACTTAATGACCCAGTGGATAGTCACAGTGATTCTTAACCGAAGTCCGTGGGTTCAAAGTCGAAAAGCAACAATATCTTAATATGATTAATTTGTGTTTATAATTAATCTCGTGGCGAAATAAGCATCGTGAAAGAAGAACATGTTTCAGAAGAAACTCCGTCACATTTATCCAACAACCTTACCTTGGAACAGGTCTGTAAGGTTCCAGCCTTCGAAGCCTGGATGAGACGAAAGCGACGAGTCACCTTCTGACTTACGCAGGTAATGACCGGTTACGGTTGTTTCGGAGAATACTCGCGCTGCCGTACGCATTAGCGAGGAGTGCGGGTGAGCCACGAGTGGAACAAAGCACGAAAGAGGCCGCGGATGCGTTATATCAACACGATCCCGTAGCCTCTCCGATCCGTGCTGAGGACGGCAGGATCGCAGTGGTTTTAGTGGGTTAGAATCCCACATAACCCGGTTCCACCCCCATAGGACCCGGGTACCTTTCTGAAGGCTTCCACTGCGAGAAAAAAAAGGGTCTGTAAGATTAATTTCAAACGATGTCCAGTTCCATAAATAGCATATCGTTATCATTAGAAACAGATAGTGTTGAGTTACATATAATAAATCCTTTAAAATTAAATCCTATACACTTTAAGCCACCTACCACCTGCGACGAACTTCTATTTAATCAATAAATAGGTATTTCATTATTAAAAACAAAATTGTTTTTAATTAAAGTAAAAATGAATGCATCCTTATTTTGACAACCTTTACATAAGCATCTTAAAAAAATAAGCAAATTAGTAAGCAAAACAAATTGTATTTTAAATATTATTACAAGCTCCAATAAGTACCAGGATAGCATAATATAAAAAAGCTATAAATTAAACATATATACATTTATAGCGTTTGTTCTTAAGTGTTTTGCTTGTTTTTTCGACGCGTGCCGATTCCTAAACGATGCTTATTGACTTGGCGCTTTTTTTATGCTTACAAAAACGCAATATATGTTTTTTATACGTTCATATTGTGTACTTATTTCTAAAATTCTTAAAGCTTCGCTCTCTCTCATTCTCCGTCATAAAATGAAATAAAAAAATAAATATTATAATAATAATTTTTACAACCTGAAACATACGTACCCAATCTAAAGTGGCTTAACGTTTTAATCTCCAACTATCTACGTTCTACTAACTACTAACTTGTTTGCAAGATTATCCTCAACAAACTAAACCAATTAAATAAAAGTATAGGCATAATAGCTTTGTTTTTAATAGATAACAATTTTCATACATTTTACCTAACAGAAAGAAATTCTATATTCCACTTCGCCGATTATAAAACTTGAATACCATAAACACATCGGCGCCAAGTATCTGACGTTTCCGGCTGCAATCGATTCCAAATTATCGGGGATTCGTTACTCCCTCTTCGGTTTCTACTTTTTTCATCCATCTCGTTGATAAACCGTCAAGCGGAATTTTTTTTAATGGCATTACCTTTCTGTTGCTGACTTTTCAAAGGATGATAACACAATTTTTACATTTTTACACAATGCATCAAAGTAAAATGTATACAAGTAACGTCGTACTGTCTAGTTGTTAAATTAAAATGTTAATCCCGAAGTCTTGGGTTCAAGCCCCGGGTTAGTAAAATTAATAATATTGGATTGTATGTTGAAAAAATAATATCATAGAAGCTCAAAGTAAACGACACCAACGATTTTACATTATTTTATAATTTTATAATAATATAAAATGGTAAACAGATACACGAAAAGATCCATAGACTAGTCGGTTTAAAGGAAACACTGCCCTACATCACGCTAAAAATATACCACACCAAGCCACGTCAAGTCAAAGCCAAATGGCACCGATTTAAACTGGTTAATGACTTAATGACGGTTGAGAGACTCGGTTGGATGCTGAAGGTGAAGTACCAAAGTTTTAGCCGGACCGTCTGTGGCCAATACTAATGTGTCCAGCATATAAAGCATGTCGTACTAATAACAAAATATTTACTTTGTGGCAGGGCCTTGTGCAAGCCTGTCTGGGTAGGTACCACCCACTCATCAGATATTCTACCGCAAAACAGTAATACTTAGCATTGTTGTGTCCCGGTTTGAAGGGTGAGTTGAGCCAGTTTAACTAAAGGCACAAGAGATAAAACATCTTGGAGGTTGGTGGCACATTGGCAAGGTAGCGATGGTTAACATTTCTTACAATGCCAATGCCTATGGGGGTTGGTTTGGACATATTCTATAAAAAAAAGAACTCTGAATCTGCAATCGTCAGTTAAGATTCAAATCATCACGCCATGAAACAAATAGAATCCAACAAATACTATCACCTCATCCTGTCGCTCAGCTTCACCCATTTCCATCAGACACTTTGATTATAATTTTAATAATTAATTGGATTCCGCCCTTAATTCCAACACGTCGACTAAAGTAGGCTTATTATTAATTCCAACGTTCTTCTGTAATCTGGATGGAATATAGATAAACACATTTAACAATGTTTTACATTTCTAAGATATATATATAAGATGCTAGAGTGTGTTTTAAGATTAGCTTAAAACTTAATGAATTAAGACTTTATACTTTTGTGATCTAGTTATTAACTACATAATACTGTATATTTTTATGTCAATAAATAGTTATTATATATTATTTAGCACACCATAATGCACCAGGAATAAAAAAAGGTACAATGAGTATGTTAACAGAACTAAGTATAAAAGGCATGCTTATCCCTGGAAGAGATTTCTTCCAACAAACCCAAAAAAAGGACAAAAATGTTCTTTTTTTTAATGATAAAATCAAGTTATATAAATATTATTTGTTTTACTTAGTTACATTAAAATATTTTGAGAAACTACTATTTATTATAAAATAAAGTCACGTGTGTTTGTCTGTCTGTGTGAACGCGATAAACTCAAAAACTATCGAAAGGACTTTCATGTGGTTATCATCAATAGACGATGTGAGACGAAGGTTTAGGTGTATAATTGGCTGGCTGAAAATAAGACAAAAAATATTAAAGATGTCGGAAAAAAAACATGCCGACTTGGAGCTTTACTGACGTGTTCCGAGTTGTCCATTATAATTAAATGTTTAACAATATATATATAATAGAAATAATATATATAAGAAATAGAAATAAGTTTAAGTGAACAAAATTAAATTGAAAAAGCCGAGATGGCCTAGTGGTTAGAACGCGTGAATCTTAACTGACGATCGTGGGTTCAATCCCGGGCAAGCACCACTGAATTTTCATGTGCTTAATTTGTGATTATAATTCATCTCGTGCTTGACGGTGAAGGAAAACATCGTGAGGAAACCTGCATGTGTCTAATTTCATTGAAATTATGCCACATGTGTATTCTACCAACCCGCATTGGAGCAGCGTGGTGGAATAAGCTCCAAACCTTCTCCTCAAAAGGGAGAGGAGGCCTTAGCCCAGCAGTGGGACATTAACTGCACTGAACAAAATTATTGTTCTAACAGTTTTCGAATGTACAAAAGAAGTTTTCTCTTAATTTAAAGTATATAGAAGGAAACTATTTAATATATTTTAAAAAAAATACAACCTGAACACAGTCCGAAAATACATATATTTATTTGTAATAACACTTTTAGACAAAGCACAAATCAATCGCATGACTCCAAAGAATAAATTCATGATACATGAATAAGTGAACAAAGTTCTCAAAGCACGCCACAATACCATGTGCATAAGTGGATTGAAAATGACACTAATCTCGTGATAGCTATACGAAATATATTACATAATATATGAAGGCTGTATTGTTACGCGTTTTATTTTCCTCTATAGCATTATGTCCCTTAAGATCTTTTGTGATTGGAATATTGATGTGAAACAAACGCTTTCTACTCCCTTGTGTGTCCATTGCGTGTACTATATACTTCATTTCTTAAGGAAAAAATATTATAGTAACTCGTATGTGTATTTCTTTATCTATGGTAGTTTTTAATCTACCACATTAAGGTTTCCTTACAATAATTACCTTCACCGCCGAGGACGAGATAAATTATAAATACTAATTAAGCACATGAAAATTCATTGGTGCTTACCCAGGTTGACCCTGGAATCATCATTTAAGATTCACGTCTTCTAACCACCGGCACATCGCGGCTCCTTATTAGTGCTAATATATATTTAGAGATAGACTACCAAGAGACCTACCACCTATCCTTAGGGAAGAGAAACATCGAGACTAGCCTAAGGGCCTGTACGTGGCTTATTCCGGCCCAGACGCTGGTTCATTAACACCTCAAGCACTTTGCACATAAATATAAAGTATTTTTAATAAGATAGCGTAAACTATAAATTAAAGTAAATTTCTGCTTAGTTTTTCACAAATAAATCTACTAAAACCAGCAACCACAAAACCATTCTCTCTTTGACAATCGAACAAAAATAAATTTTAGTTTAGTACCTAATAAGTTCGACAGCAAAATTAAAAATACGAGTAGAAAATATTCGAAACTTGCAAATTCATGTTCTTTACAAATTTTTAATAATGATAATAGTCGAATTTCGATCACTGGGCGAAGACAACTTTACATAATTTAAGCAATTTCATAGTCAAAATAAATAAATAAAATAAAAAAACGAAAGAAATATAATCACAGATATATTGATACATATTATAGTTGTATTTATTTCGCGTTCCATATGAGTTGAGCCAGCGTTCCCGCTGAATCTGTGTCGAGTGGGCCGCTCTCCGGGTTACGTTCTCAACCCCCAACTATGCGAATGGGCAAAGAGCCGGCAGCTTTGTTCCAAGCTTTCGTGCCGCTTTATTATGTGAATCCGTTTCATAGAGCCTTTGTAACTCGGCATTTTTACGAACGCAAAAACCATAAAAAGATTATTTTTTTACGATATTCATGCAAAAAGTCCTTGCGGTATCACAGTTATACGCATCGTATTTTGTATCATATTTTCGTTATTATTTATATTATATATAAATAACTTATATATAAGTAAAATAACCCACTGCTATGGAAAGGTTTAGTAAAAATACTTGTAAATATTATTCCACCACACTGCTCCAACGCAGGTTAAATACATATGGTATAATATCGTCCGATGTAAGCAGGTTTCCTTACGATGTTTCTCTCCACCTTTCATGATTGAGCTTGAAATGAATTATAAACATCAATTAAACATATAAAAAATTAATGGTGCTTGCTCGAATTTGAACCTCTGTCAAAATTGACTTGCACTGAACATCGATAAAAAAAATTACAATATTTAAAGTACAGTACAGTAACAGCCTGTTAATGTCCTACTGCTGGGCTGAGGCTTCCTCTACCTTTTTAGGAGAAGGTTTGGAGCTTATTCCACCACGCTGCTCCAATGCGTGTTGGTAGAATACACATGGGGCAGAATTTCAATGAAATTAGACAGGGTTCCTCACGATGTTTTCCTTCACCGTCAAGCACGAGACGAATTATTAACACAAATTAAGCACATGAAAATTCAGTGGTGCTTGCCCGGGTTTGAACCCACGATCATCGGTTAAGATTCACGCGTCTTAACACTGGGCCATCACATTTAAGGTGTCTAATAAAAGTTTTAATTACATTTAAAACAATATAAAAAAACTATATAGTTTTCTCATTTTCTCATAAAAACCAGTCAACGATATTTCATTGTACCTGAATATAACGGCTTAAATTTTTACTCAACAAAATAACAAGTGCATCCTCGTGAGAACTACTTGTTCCAATTTCGCCATCACTAGTGTCCGTTTCAATGTGAAATACTGCAGTTGGTATCAACAGGAAATTGCACTTTTGCAATAAAACTAGAACTTCGAGCTTATATTTGAAATATTATTTATTAAGTTACTTCAACGGGAGTATTATTGAAATGTGTGAAATGAAAAAGTGAGCCTTGATAGCGCAGTGGACTTGTGAATCGAGAATCTTAACCGTTGATTCCGAGCACAACTCGGGCGCACTACTGAATTCTCATGTGCTTAACTACACGACACCGATATACAATACGATAATTTTTGGCCGATTTTGTTGCTTCAAAAACTTTTTCCGACTATTTTGACAATCCCAAATACAACACTACAGCTAAGAAAAAATGATACCACTAACCAAGATAGGGCACACTACAGAGTGAAACACTGTAAATATTAAAAATGAGTCTCCCAAAACAAAATCCTTCCACAAAAAACGCAAATCAAAAATTAGACAAACAAGGTCTCCGACCACCAAGTACGGAGGAGATAATAATTATAATAATAATAATATCCTGGGACATTATTGACACACGACCATCCGATCCCAAACTAAGCAGAGTTTGTACTATGGAAACTGATATACTACATATACTGCTTTTCTTTTGTAAATACATACTTATATAGATAATTACACCCAGACTCAGAACAAATAGACATTTTCATGCACACAAATGTCTATCCTGGGTGGGAATCGAACCCACAACCTTCGTCGTAAAAGGCAAGTATCTACCAACCTCGCCAACCGGCCCGTCAAATTATACGACAAATGCATATACATAGTTATTGTTCTTAAAATCTCTCTCTCTCTCTCTCTTGCAAAACGCAAGGAGTCAATTTAATTTAAAAAAAACCACCCGTCACCTCGCTCTAAAGCTGTGTCTGTATATATATGGTAGATGTTTATCTAGTTCCGTTAAAATATGCTGGTTTCCGCACCATGTTTTTTTCATGCTTAACTACCGAGCGCGAAATGAATTATAAAAATAAATAAAACATTATTTTTTCATTTGCGCTGTAAAATAAAAAATTCAAAAGAGCTAAACTAAATTAAATTTCAAGTCATAGTAACGTCATATATAAATAATATTAGTATTTGTCACCGCGTGTTGTAGGGGTGGGCGTAGAAGTATATAATAATAATAATATTCTGCGACATTTTTCACACACGGCAATCTGATCCCAGATTAAGCTCGTACAAAGCTTGTGCTATGGAAACCGGACAACTGATATACTATATATACTACTTTTTTCGTAAATACATACTTATATAGATAATTACACCCAGACTCAGGACAAACAGATATGTTCATGCACACAAATGTGTGTCCTGGGTGGGAATCGAACCCACAACCTTCGGCGTAAAAGACAAGTATCTACCAACTACGCCAACCAGCTCGTCGTATATCCTTTCTCGGGGTGCAAGCTTGCTTCATACCAAATTGTACCAAAATCGCTACCGTGGTTAAGACGTGATAGCGTAACAGTCGGACAGAATTACTTTCGCATATTAGTACAAATGGTATACCTATTCATATTCTTCCATTCCAGATAAATTACTAACTCGGCCTATGTATACGTTATGTTTATTACATAAGTAATTCCATTTCAGTATAACTACCACAAAAGAGCTAAAGAAAGCTAGATGTAATAACTAAGCCTCAAATATGTAAAATCTTTCTCAGAATTCAAAGCAACGTGTTGACCCCAGAATTTAATTAAAGCCTATTTAAGCCACATACTTGCGCAGCTGAGGGTTCAACCCTTTAATGAATATCGCATAACCGAGTAACCGCGAAATTCTCGTCCAAGATAACTGTTATAATTTGTTATTTGCTCGCGTTTATTATGTACCATTTCAGTTCGTCGAAACTTTTTTTGAAGTGTTGAAATATTTGAAACGGATTTATTGAATGCTAGGAGTTCGTAATGGCTCAGTGGTTAGTGGTTACTGTTTTTCGTAAAGCTCAATCATTATCTCTATTTATCTTCTTTAGCTGTCTTCTATTAATGTTGGGCATGTCTGGACTTTAAGTCGTAATACCTTAGTCTTATATACTCAGTTATAGCGAATTATTTTGCTTTCTTGAAACTGTCTAAAAGTAAGGAAACAAAGTAAGAAAGTATCTTCTATCTGTCCCACTGCTGGGCTTAGGCTTATCTTTTAAGAGTAAAAGCTCATTGCTGCTCACCGCTGCTCGAATGGGGCTTGGTGAAATACATATGGTGAAATTTCAGTGAAATTAAACATTTTTAGGTTTCCTCACGATGTTTTCTTTCAAACAAATTGAGAAAAATTAAGCACATGAAAATGAAATGGTTCTTGCCTGGGTTCGAATCCGAAATCATTCATTATGATTCACGCGTTCTAACAATTGGGCCATTAAAGCTCACAAACTGCCTAGTCTACATTAATCCGCTTTCTATTCGGTTACTATATTCAGCAGGTCATTGGAGCAGCGTGGTGGAATAAGCTCCAAACCAACTCCTCAAAAAAAAAAAAAAAGAGAAGAGGAGGCCTTTAGCCCAGCAGTGGGACATTCACAGGCTGTTACGGACTATATTCACGAAATACTATATAATAGAATTGTCTACGAGGCATAATTTAGTAGCTACAACTGGCTTGTTACTTACGGATCAAGAGGCTATGAATAATGGATTGAGAGAAAGATATATAGCTTTATTACAAACAACACACTACGTTACAAAGACACATATGATAACGGGGGAAGAAGATGACAGATTTATGATAAAGTTATTTAGATATTAAGAAACAGCGTGTGAATGTCCCACTGAGTTCATGCTCTCCTTTTTGAGTATTAGATTTTGGAGATTAAGCTCATTTATTTATTTATTACATATAAATTATAAATATGCAAATTTTAGGAACATGATTAAATGTAACTTTTCATACATTCCAGAATAATTATGACATCTAAAGAAAACATCTTAGTTATATCATAAAGGTATTTATCTCCAAACGAAGGGATTGCAAAACTTGCATGTTCCGGATGCAAATCATGCGTCATGTATATTCCACCAACCTACATTTGAGCATCGTGGTGGAATAAACTTCTCCTCAAAAAAGGAGAGGAATCCTTAGGCCAGCAGTGGGACATTCAAAGGCTTTTACTGTATAAAAATCTTAGACGTATATTGGGGCCTCTTTTTGAGCATATACCAATAGAGCTGAAATACTTCTTCATACAAAAAACACAATACACATACACACAGTCGACAAAAAGATTTTTTGCATTTTAATATTAAATAAACAAACAACAAATAAACATAAAAAACAATAGTAAGTAACGTTAGATAACTATGATTTAAATACATAAAAATACGCCAATATTCTTAAATATTTTGTAGACCAATTATTTCAGATGATATTTTTGTCTTATAAAAGAAGCAAAAAATATCGAGAAACAATATCAGAAAGAGGTTTTTTAAAAATGAAACGGTCCGTGACTTGTCAGATTACTCCTCACAGCGAGTTTCTCCTGACCAATAAAACCATGTCGATTGAATGGACGGCTCTTAATTGTTCACAATATAAGTATAAAAATAAAGTGCCTCGTTGGTCTAGTAGCTATATATAAGGCCACAGACTCGGAGGTCCTGGATTCAATTCCTAGGTCGGGCCAATAAAAAGTTATTGGGTTTTTCTGAGAGAAAATTCTCAGTAGCTGTCCGCAGTCAGGAAGATGGAAGTGTGTACACTACCGTACCTTCGAAAGCACGTAACGCCGTTGCTCCTGAACTCTTTCCGGTCGTGTCAGATTCCCGTCCCGTCAGAATATGAGAGTTAGGAAATAGAGATTGCACCTGTGTTTGCGCACACACTTGGGCACTATGATATCTCCTGTGCAGTTGGCTAATCTCTCCTTAGATTGGCCGTCGTGGCTGAAATTGGTCTGGAGGACATTATTATTATTATTATAAAAATAAAACATAAATTTTATAGATTAGAATTTATTTGAACCGCGAACCATTTCATTATATTTTTATATAAATACCACCCCGCACTGTGTTCTGGGTAAGTACCACTCACTCATCACAAACCTTCTAAATCCTACCGTCAAACAACAATACTGCATTGTTGTGTTCCGGCTTGAATAGTGAGTGAGCCAGTTTTACTGCAGATATAAGGGATATAACATTTTGGTTCCCAAGGTCTTGGCGTTGTTGATCACTTACCATCAGGTTTTTGTCAATCTGTTAACTTACTTAAAAAAAAAAACATCCAAACGCAAATATTTTTTTTATTTATAAAATATAATATTTAAGTACTCATATTTTACGTACGTAGTCTTGTTTTCTCAAATCCTTAAAGTGAATTGTAATCTTTTTTTGAGAAATAAATTCTCTAACCTTAAAATATATTTTATCTATAACAAACTTATATATTATATAAATAATTGTTAAATGTATCGTGTTGAATTTATAATAAAGAATAACAATTTATTTTATAATCAAATAACCAGAACAGAGCCAAGACCGCAAGAATTACTCTAACTTTCGAAAGTCATTTACAGCGTCAGCGAAAAGGCAAAGAAGCTGCGTTGAAATTGTCTGTTGGATCGGAACAGACAACCAAACAGGATACATAATGTATCTTATAAATTAAAAAAGATTGAAATATGAACCGATTACTATAATATTAAATGACAATTCAAAAGTATCTTTCAAAATAATTCTTGAATAAATAACATTAAGTTTTTTTTATTGTAGTATAAATCAATAAATCTTTTATTTTTTTTCGAAAACATTTGTCAACGAAATCCTACCGATATTATTTCTTTAGATGACCGATTACATCGAATCAATCAATGTCTCGAATAATAATAAAATGTTTCTATTGAATAACATTACAGTTATCAGAATTCGTGTAAGATTAAATTTTGCTTTAGTTAATGTCAATCGTTTCGTTCGTAATTTCTCCATCTATTTTACTAAGTTATTTTTATATTTGCGTATACTCAATACAAGATATAAGATAGACGGCATATACGACCGAGCTTTACGTGCATTCCGTGGAAGGGGAATGTAACCACTCCAAATGTCCAAACTCCAGGCTACTACTTACAATTCTGACAATTTAAAAAAAAACAATAACTTTTTATTAACGCTTTGAAATCATGACCTCAGGGTCTGCAGCCTTATTCGCTAACCATTAAAGCAAATAGGCTATCAAATTTAATACGGTAGAATAAGGAATTTAACTTTTTAAAACTATAAGATTAAGTATACTATGAAATATATAATAAATAAACTTCTAACGTGAATAATAAGAAGGTTGTGTCATAATTGTGAGTTTGCTTGTCGTTAGAAAACCGTAGTTAATGAACTAACGTTAAAACGTTTCGTAGTTTGTTAGTTTTTTATTATTAAATCTCACACACGCGTCTCCGCGTCCGTGTCTGTATAGTGTCCGTGTGTTTGCTTAGAATATCTAGTTCGTTTTGTTTATTTGCTCAACTGCAAATGTTATATAATAAAAAAGAATAATTTTCTTATGTGGTCACACTACTATTATAACCTCTGTGGTATACTTATTCTTTGCTTTTATAGGAGTATACTTAAAATACGTAAAATAGAATACACATTATTGTAAGCTACAGATTAAAAAAAATTACAAAACATATATATACAATCTAATTTCGAGTAGCATACAACTTTGGCGACCTTATGGCAATGTAGCGATTATTATCTCTTCTAGGCAACCAACGGCTTAAGGAATTACTCATAGGATATGAGGTAGGCGGTGCATGAAACAATAATAAATAAAATAACCTAAATCTATATCAAAAACAAATAAATAAATGTCAATATAAATATAAAATACACATATATCAATAAATAAATGATGTTAGGTACATACTAAAATTATTATTATAAATATATATATTTATTTTAACGAAAGTATGTTTTATATTCATATCGCTAAATATTTTTCTATCTATTTTTTTTTAAT
Organism: Nymphalis io; assembly: GCF_905147045.1. Lineage (NCBI taxonomy): Eukaryota > Metazoa > Arthropoda > Insecta > Lepidoptera > Nymphalidae > Nymphalis > Nymphalis io. Next base: position 668,830 of record NC_065905.1, read on the forward strand.
TATACATTATTAAAATAGATCTGCTTGGCGTCCATTTTGTTTACGTATAAAGTGCTAAATAAATAAATAAATATAAGTTTCAACACTTAACGGCCCTCAACAAGGGAAGAACAAAATGAGATTTTTTTATCTAAATATGAGTTTCCATTTTCCTTGAAGATAAGCATTCCTTCCATCCAGCTTTGTTTCGTCAAATAACAAAAAATCCAATCTTGGATAATGATATTGTAGTTTGTTTGTACGTGGATAAAATCTCGCTTCCTTCTCAGTAATATAATAACTTTATAAATATGGGAGATAACAGGGGTTCTGTCATTTAATAAAAACACACACATGAAGATTTTTTATTTAAAAAACAACTTTTGACAATATTAAAGTTGGTTCTAAAAATAAATCATTTGACTTTGAATCTTTGATCACAAGACCATAAAACAAAAAAAAACATTTCACATAGCACTTACCTAATGTACAATTACACATCTTACCTGTTAACCGTGCCAACCTGTTTTGTGTGTCATATTAAATATGTAAACAAACGATGAAATAACGAACGAATCTTACTTACCGCTTAACATACATATCTTTTATAATTCAGTTTATTTATATCATTTATAATTATATAAAGATTATGTAGCAAATCTGGAAACAAAAGTATATGAACGCGCACATAACGTTTTAAATTTTTAGAATAATCCTCGCCAAATCCGATTTCTAGATTGCCAAAGTGTTTGCCAAATGGCCTCTGTTATCGCGCTCGCTATTACCTTTCAAGCATTATCTGAGTGCACCCATACTAACATACCTGAAGGCCCACTATAATGGATAGCGTCGTAGAAAATAATAATGTTGACAGTTTATCAAAGAAAACATATTATAAGTGGCTGTATGGTTTAATACACAAGCCTCTTGAATCGAATTTAAACATCGGTGGCAGTTTACACTTACTATCTTTTTAAAAGAAGTAAACATTTTTTTAAAGTAAAATAAGCAAAATTATTTCATGTATTTCTTAATAAAATATTACGTAGAAAATAAAAAAAAATTGTATTAGATTCGAAAATTTTTCACGCAGGACATATAACAGTTTAATTACTGTATTTTATTTAATATAAATCAATTTAATTTGTAAAAACGATTAATTACTGATATCCTTGCCAGTTCTTCACGTAGTTTACATTCGAAACCGATTATAGAATTTTATTTAACTTTCTTAAAATTTATTAAGACGATTCAAAAGTGCCTAAAAGAGCATCCAGGATCAAAGCGAATTAGAAAAGCCAATTACACAACCCTTATATGAATTTAAAAAAAATACAGCATTGAACGAGTGAAATGACCTTTGACAATACATCGCCTCCTGTATTCACTAACAAAAACATAAATTGCATGTGGCTATGAAAAACCCAATAAAGTCACGTCGGCCGGTAACAGAAAATATGAAAACCTGTATCGAGGCTAGCACGAAAGAGGTCTGTAAAATGATTAAAAAAGCATCCGTGTATGTCTAACAGTTGACGTTCTTTGCTCTGTACGTACAGAACAAATGATATTCGATTCGGGAGATTGCTCATATAATATACAGTCTACTGATGCCATTCGTAATATCAGTCTAGTTGTATGCAAATGATACTCGAGTTAAAAGTTATATATACTTTTTCGATTTAATCATTTCAAACGAATACATTTGGTTCCATCACTAAGAGCTATCGAATCTAAACTATACTTTTCTTTATAGAATAAGTAAGCGGACGGGCAAATGGGCCACCTGATGTTAAGCGGTCATCACTGCCCAGAGACATTGGCATTGATAGAAATGTTAACCATCGCTTACATCGCCAATGCGCCACCAAACTTGCGTACTAAGATGTTATCCTTTTGCCTATAATTACAGTGGCTCACTCACCCTTCAAACTGGAACACAATAATACCATGTACTGCTGTTTTGCGGTAGAATATCTGATGAGTGGTGGCAAGCTCATGTAACTACGCAGATGAGCTTCCACATAGCATAGCCCTACCACTACGATTGTCTTTGTTTTTTTTTGTAATCACTGATAAATTTATATTAATATTTAAAAGCGTGTGTATTAACATATTTCTTTCATTACGGATTTTAAAGTGAATTATTACAAATTAACATAAATACAGCTTTAGTTGCGAAAGTCAATTAGCTTCGAAACAATTTTTTTGACGTCATTATCGTGCCACTGCAAAATTTTTCTCTCCAACTTCCTAATGGATTATTCATTAACATCGTCTCAATTCCAAGCAAAGTAAAAGCGAAAAAACATCCACCAATGTTTTAACGCTTTGATGAAAAAATATAGAATATTAGTAAATGAAAATATATAACGCCATAACTTCTAGTTTTCATTCAAAGCGTAACAAACAACCAACTCATTAGTTATGAGAATGGTCCTAGTTTACTCCTCGCTCAGCTATATTAACTAAATGAAATACTTTCGTTGCAGCATCGAATAATTATGCACTTAAAAGCTCATTCACTGTATGGCGCTGTTCACATTCCAGCTCTCAGTACACAATAGCTTTATATAAACGTGTTTTTACGTTCCTGCTATTCATCAGGTTCGCTTAGCTTTATTGAAAAACATTCCACGTGTTTTTTATAAAATAAAAATCTTTATAAAATCGTTAATAATAACTGAAGAAGGTAGATTAGTAAATAGGCCATCTGACGGTAAGTGGTCACCCTATAAACATTGGCATGGTAAGAAATATTAATCATCCCAAACCAACAAAATTAGGAATTAAGAAGTTATGTTCCTTGTGCCTATCGTTAAACAGGCTCAGAAGTCCTTTAAATCGGAACACAGCAATACTAAGTATTACTGTTTCGCTACCACCAACTAAACTGCAGTGCATTGATAACAGACCATTATTATTTTTATATGTATTTTCTAAATGTAAATATAAATCAAACATGCAATCAAATTGATTACAATCTATTGCCCGTGGATGCGAATGAAATCAAGTTCTTATCCGGCTCGAAGGAACATAAAGATCATTCGATGCGTCTATTATATAAACAATCCGGTCCAAAATAGCGATATAAACCAACTAATCTAGAACTGCACCAGCCATATACTATATTCTAAGACATTACTAAAAAGTAATTGGGATTTACATTTTCAAATATGGGGGTATATCAAAAAAAATTACCGTTTTATCATATTCAAGATTTAAAGGTCTGTAAATATTTTAATTCCATTTTATACTTACCAATACTTAAATATCCCTTTAGATCATTCTCTGAGCTTGTTCATTCCCATTCGAATTTTAAAAAAAAGCCGCGTTTAGTTATTTGTTTCAGAGAAGAAACATGAGAGTTTTCTACTAAATTCTCGTAATTTTAAGGCATTACTGGTAAAAAAAAAATTACAGTCGCTGAAGCAACTCGTGAAATTATTAAATATGAAGGGCAAAGTGTCCTTGACCAGCTTTTCAAACCAACTCCGCTCAGTGGGAGCGGAGTTAGTTTGAAAATATTAAGAATGGCTAGGTCGCGGTCAAACTGCTTTTCCGGTTGCTGCAAAGGGGCAATTTGATAAAAAAATCCATGCTTTGCGTTTTTTGGAATTGGAAGGGTTTTTCATCACGAATTTGTTCCTAATGGATGCTCTATGAACTCTGAACTCTACTGCGAACAACTAGATAAATTGTACGCCAAATTGTCAGAGCGTTATAGATTAGTACTTGTTTCGACCCATAGACCATTTTCTTCAAGGGATTTTTTTTTATAATTTTGCGTAAGTTAAAATTGCGGTCCAAGAGATCTTTGACAGCCATCCCAAAGAATGGTATCAGCGTGGCTTCGAGTAATTGGCTAGCAGATGGCTAATGACGGTTGATAATAATGGACTATACTTTGATTATTAATTGTATTTTATATCAAAGAAAGTATAATACAAATATTTGGTTAAAAAATGGCAATATTTTTTTTATACACCCTATTATTTAAAACAAACAAATGATAGCAAGATTTAATGTACATGTAGCGCCATCTAGCGACTAAAAGATTAAACACGCTCCGTTTGCTTTCCGTGAAATATTGTATTTCTCCACAATGCACTTTCATGTTCGTTCCTAATACCATTCCTTTTAATGGAAATCGTAAAGCTTGCTGTGTTGGATAGACTTTGCCTTTTAACGTTATATGTATAAATAGTTATATGTTTAAGAGGATATGCAGTCGACCTATTTTTTGTGTGTATGTTCCTTGAAATTCGCATCAATTGATCAGTATCTACATTTAATTTTTGTTTCTTAATTATAAGGCACACTGCAAGTATAATTTTTAATAATTAAAAAAGACGACCTAATATGAGATAAAAAATATATGAATATAACTATAGACATGCGACATAAAATGTTTGATTATAAATGCATGAAAATTAGCAAAATATTCATGTTATATATTTAATTAAATGATAAAAATATGACAAAGTTAGTAAATTATTCATTCATAAATTATAAAATTAACAATGATTTAACATTTTTAATATGATCTTCAAGCTGAACATTTCTTTAATCATAGCCAACACTCTCAATTAAAGCACTTATCAAACAAAAAACATAACCAAAATCGGTTCATCCATTTAGGAACTACAATGGACCAGACATATACACACGTTAAACGTGTAACAGCCCTCTTTTATTTGGTTAAAAAGCCTGGAATATAACTTAAAATTGTTCGCTCACTCCCTTTAACTCAGTCTAAATTGACATTACCTTTACGTACTTCAAACATCGAGAACAGAATTCTTAGTCGTAACTCAACTTACTTGGAACTTCCTTCAGAATATCTTCCTTCAAACTATGTACGTTAAAATATATCTGAAAAATGTCTTAACTACGTCATATATTCATAATTTGTCTTCTTATATCGCGTTCGTTATTTTGTATTCATTTTTTGAACATTTTTAGTTATACGCTGTTTTGACCGCGAAGTTTCTTTCGCCGGTTCTCTTCAGGTCAGGGTATTTCTTTTCCGAACAGGTGGTAGTTTTTAATTTGACGATCAATAAGTAAGTACAATGCTTCTATATTGAAAAAGTATTTTCATTTTGATTTTGAAGATCTTAAAACATTTGAAACCTTATCTGTGAAATGAGCGGCTAAGAAACCTTTTTATTAGCTTGAAATCTTAATCGAGAATATCCGATGGGTCGCAAATCCGAGACGACCGTAATAAATTCAGATGCTCGACCAACAGTTTTACGTGATTTCCGAAGTACGGGAGATAATTTCTTCAGAAGATGCCGACTATATTTTGGAACACCAATTTACTGTCACACAATTTATTTAAAATCACTTTACACAATCAAAATTTTAAATCACTTTATTAAAATACAATAATAACACGGTTTTCTTTTACAGTTATAACTTTCATCGCGATTGCACATGTCATTTGTCACAGCTAAGTTTACTTCGGCCAGCGTATCGACAAACTGAAGTCGAATTACGTTTTAGATCAAGAACATTTTTATAAACTTTACTTTAATGATAAAATGCAGGTACATCGTGTTTTCTTACTGTATACACTATCAAATTCCCAATAACCCAATAATATATCATTTTATAGACCTTAGCTGAAGTTAAATGGTTCTGAGGAGCCATTAGACCAACAGGTAATTAGTTAACTGTGCAAGATAACTGTACTACTGGCTATGTAGTTATGTTGAATTATAATTAACAAAATTATAATTAATAACAGTTAATGTAAATCCGTTAACCAATTTAGAATTTAATTATTTATGCACCAATAAACGCGTTAATCTTGTAATTAACCGCAATCGAGCAATAAAGCTGTCAAGAGGACGCTATAAAATATATTTGCATATAAAAATTAATTATAATACATATCCAAGGAAGTATTATAACGCAAAAGCTCTCGAATTTAATGTAAAGTGATATTCATACTTCCATAATTTTATAGACATTTGTCATTTTTATTTTATTTATTGATATGTAACTCTTAACACGGTAGAGGCCAACTGAGATTCGAGCGATAAATGACGTATTTATCGCTCGAATCTCAGTTGGCTTTAGTAATAGCTTACATTTTCGAGCGTCAGATGATGTCAGCGTAATATTTGTTATTATAACTGCGTTACGGTGTGCGTCTGATCGGTACATGAGTTTATATTTTTTTAGTAAATTTTACCCGTGCGATGGCGGGGCGGATCGCTAGTACAAAACAAAATAAATAAACATGATTTAATAACTTTTTTTTAAATCGGCTAACATAGATGTATTTTAAATTTTCTGTCGGCTTATTGTTTGTGTGTAACAAAATTGAAGGATAAACAAACTTGTGGATAGTCTGTGTTAATTATATATTAAATGGTGGTTAGCAATTCACCAACGTTAGTAACTATGTAAGGCTAGACACATGCAAAGTTAATCCACCTTAACTTCAATATCAAATATTTGAGAGTAACCGAAGAACGAACCGAGGGATTTGTTAGCAATAATCCGAGCAAATAAAAGTGTATCCGCCGATAACAAAATACTTATTGCATTGGATACCTTCCAGATCCGGTCAAGTTCATCTTCCACGTTTAATATAAAGGCTTTATTGGATAAGGCTTATATTTATTATTTACTTACGGTATATAGTGAGCCGAGATAGCGTTATTTACCGAAGATTGCGGGTTCAAAGCCGCGTGCGGATCACTATAATTCATGTCGTGCTTACTTAGTTTTATCACGATGTTTTCCTTCACCGCAAAGAAGGAAAACATCGTGAGAAAACTTCCTCAATAGAGAAGCGGCAATTTCCCAGAAATGTGACGTTTACTGGTTACTCCTTACTTTAGTTAATTATTATTTTCTAAATATATAATAAAAGATATTACACATACTCTGTATTCAAAATATCACTCCAAACTGATTATTTATTCACATTTAAATATCTGTACATAACTTTGTAAAAACTGCTAGAACGTTAAGGTATTCCAACATTCAACTCAGATAATCATCATAATAAAAAAGTTTTATAAATATATTTGTTTTCAGCAGCGATGTATACGTAAATTCTAAAATAAAACTGATGCTATTGCTGCTTTTAGAAAAGTAAATAAGACGGTAGCTGAAAGTTTCAATTTTGTTACTGAGAAATGTCCTTTCGCCGACGGAGTTATGCATTCAAAACATGCGAGTACGTGTAATAGCTAGAATCATAACGCCTTAAGCGACTTTTAAAAAATAAGGGTTATAAATGGTTCGCAGAACAGTTAAGAAAATTGCAACATTTCATAAAATATAATGTAAGTTGGCTGCTTGTTGAATATGTATTTCAGACGCTTAAAACCCGGTTATTATAATTAAATAACGATTCGTTTTGCTTACGGTTAATAGTCTAGTTTTATTTCCCACAGCTGAGCTAAGTCCTGCTCTCTTGTGGAAGTGGTGGAGCTTATTCCACCACCTTGCTCCCAAGTGGTAGTGAATACATACGTGGCTGATTGTCATGCGTGTAGGTTTCCTAACGATATTTTACGTCACGAACGAGATGAATCATAAACACAAACAAGTATATGAAAGTACCCGTTAGAACCAGTAATCCTCGATCAGGTTTCTTTTTAGCGTGTAATGTTTCACTTAATTGCAATTATATTTAAGAAAAAATGATGTCAAAGCCATTTGACATAGACTTATGACTATGATTTTTGACTTCTGTATAATCTGTGTTACAATCCGCAATTAAAATTGAAGCTTTGAAGTATGAAGGAGACCACGTCAGATAATCCTCAGGATACCCATCTCACGAGATTAATAGTTATATAGAAGCTTGTCAATATAATTAGTGTCCACCATAATAGCCAATTATAATCGTCGCTCACAAATTGTATTGGATAATAGGGTTGCTACACTAAGAGTAGAAAATTTTGGACCACCATTTTACGCAGAATAAAAAACGCGTGGATAACTCAACGGGAGTATAACGGTTTATTTTTAAATTTCATTCAAATCAGTTTACCTAGTTTAGCTTTTGCCCAAATTCCGTGCACTAACTATCGATACAAACTTAACTCAAGCAACCGCGGTGCCGCGAATTATTCCTGTTTTTTTGGAATGCAAACTATCCTCTTTCGACGCAAAAGTCTAACTGATATTCTTAAGCTGTGACCCTAGCGCTCGTGATAGTGATTGACACACCTCATCCAGGGAGCTCGTTTGGATAATGGCAATGCTTATGTTTAATAATATAGTCGAAAACAATGTCGTAACATAATGTATGTTTATGTACATAATTTACATCGTTAATATTTTTGACGGGGTCATTGACACCCGGCTGAGGCTACAGATGTTCCCTAACGACCCTCGGGGAAGGATCCTTATCAGTATTTCATTGGGCAAATTAATTTTTTTTGGGTGTTTTTCAATTTTCCTTTTTAGTTTTGTTAAGCGATTTTGTTTAGAGCTCACACGTGAGGTGTTCGGTCGGACGGAGTTTGAGATGGTTATTATTGATTACAACCACTACTATCTATAATTTTTTTTTATAGTATAGGAAGGTGGACGAACATATGGACCACCTGATGATAAGTGGTCACCAATGCCCATAGACATTGGTATTGTAAGAAATGTTAACCATCGCTTACATAACCAATGCGCCACCAACCTTGGGAACTAAGATTTTATGTCCCTTGTGCCTGTGTAATTACACTGGATCACTCACCCCTCAAACTGGGACACAACAATATCAAGTACTGCTGTTTTGCGGTAGAATATCCGATGAGTGGGTGGTGAAATTTCTTACAATGCCAAAGTCTAAGGGCGGTAGTGACCACTTACCATCAGGTGGCCCATATGCTCGTCCGCCTTCCTACTCTATAAAAAATATATATATATATATGCTGATAAAACACGCATCGAAATGAACACACACAATAAGAACTATACTTTTATATTATTTCAATGTAACACATAGATATAGTAAATACTATTTGTCTCCTAATAAGTACATTTATTATATATTTTAATTTAATACATAGCACTTTTTCGCCGCATACAATACACCGCTCTGATAAAGCCTAACGATTTATTTAAAATGGTTTTCGGTCGCTTTTGCATGCGTACAGCTCTCGATTTTAATTGATGAATTATTAAGTTAAGTAAGATATTGTTTGCACAAATCCCTATAACCAATTTTTTTCTTATATAAATTATTTTAGCGGACGAGCAAATAGGCCACCTGATCGCTTACCATCGTCTATGATAACACCTACATTGCCCATAAACATTAATGTAAGAAATAATAACCGTTTCTTCCAATGTGCCACCAACCTTGGGAACTAAGATGTTATGTCCCTTACGCCTGTAGTATCACTGGCTCGTTCACCCTTCAAACGGAAACACAAAAACACGAAGTATTGCTGTTTAACGGTAGAATTTCTAATAATTTGGTGGTACCTACCCAGAGGGCTTGCACAAAGCCCTACCACCAAGTAAACGATTACATATAATAAAATATGTCATGTAATTAAAGAAAACAAGAAAAATAAATCATCAATCAATCATCAATATATATATATACATATATATAAGTCGAAGAACCTATGCCCATATATATAATAATAGTAGCATTAACTGCCTTCTAATGTCCCACTACTGGGCTTAGGCCTCCTCTCCCTTTTTGAGGAGAAGGTTTGGAGTTTATTCCACCATGCTGCTCCTATGCGGGTTTGTAGAATAGACATGTGGCATAACTTCAATGAAATTAGACACATGCATTATTCCTCACGATGTTTTCCTTCACTGTCAAGCACGAGATGAATTATAAACACAAATTAAGCACGATGTGGCGTCCCGCCAATTATACATAAAAATTCAAATGAATTAATAATAAAATAAATAAGTAAAATAAACATATACTTCAAGAAACAAAGTACAATTATATTTGTAGTAAATAAATACGAAGCGATCATACGACCGCGCGCCTCGCTCATTCGCCACCGCTGTCCTACCCGGCAGCTAGCGATCGGCGGCACGAGGCGCTGGGGGGGGGGGGGAAATCAGTCAGATCTCGACATCGAAGCGCACTACTTTGATTTATTATTTTACGCTCTCACTCGCTTACGCCTCACTTACTCTCATTACTTGTTATCTGTTTATGTGGACTTTGATCGTGCTGTGCTGTACTGTGAGTGCGAACAATAAACTGTTGACTGTTCATTGTTTTTTTTTGTTGTTTACGTACCAAGTACTAACCACGCACCGACAACTACAACATGAATATTCAGTGGTGCTTGCCCGGGTTTGAACCCACGATCATCGTTTAAGATTCACCCGTTCGTCTAACCACTAGACCACCAACAACAACAACGAAAGAACAACGACAACGAAAGAACAAGTATATATATATATATATATATATATATATATATATATATATCTTTTTTTTTTAAATCAGGTAAAATATCTTCATGATGACTAAAATCACGAACAATCTTAATTATAACGAAGTGTTCTTCATAACTAATTACACAAGCTCTGTGATTAGGAAACTGTCAAATATGAAACTGTGCTCATGATTCAAAGCAAACTACACTCAAACTATCAAAGGCAGACTTCAGATTAAATTGGTGTAGTGTCTAACACGCGTCAATTATCTTTAGACGACGGTTAGGTGAAGTAGGTTTACCATAATGACGAATTTCTAGAGACCAGCTAATTCCCATTATTGCAACGTAATAAAAACTGATAAATTGGTCATTTGATGGTAAGTGGTCACCACCGCAGACAGAGGATAGACATTTGCAAATAATTTGGGAAATATGTATACATATATCTATATATATAAATATTATATTACAGATATAAATACATACTATTAATACTATGAATATCTCAAAATGGAGAGGAGGCCTTAGGCCACTGCTGGGAGTGGGACATTAACAGGCTGTTACTGAATACTGTACTGTATATGAATATACTGTGACAAAACCACATTTTATACACAAACAATCATGCGGCACGTGCATTGTGGAAATTGTGTGCTAGCCTGAAATATGACGGAAAGGTCATTAACCGCAAATAATATAATACTAAATTCCATAATCCAATTTCAAATTGACATTTTGTTTTTAATTAATCTGAGCTGAATTCTTAGCTTAATGGATTTTAGTTGTGCCAGAGAACAGATTATTGTATAGCCTATGCCAACCATAAGAGGAATAAACCCAAATGTTGATTTGGGTTACAGTTGTTGAACTGTGACATCGATATCATTGGTCACCGATATCAATTGACGCGATATCATTGGTCGACATCTTGAATAATCTATGATATTCACTATCGATTCGCGAAAAAATTGCGTTTTCAATGTCCGCGAAGTTGTAATCGGAACTTCGAAAGTTATATTAATGTGGTTATAACTAGTTAAGTGGAATAGTGTCGTGTTATAAATACAGGTAAATTAATCGAGAACTGTCTACAGTGCGTAATACAGCAGAACAATTAGAAAATCGCATGCAATTTGTAAATTTACGTTTTGTTTATCTTTATTTCTACTCCAATTGGAATAGAGTATACGCCACAATGACACTTATAGCCTATTCAAACTACGAGAGGATTATAGAAAAATAAACAACTTTTACATTGAATTGACTCGATACAATTTGTTGAGATCTTAATAATCTATGTTATTCATTATGGATTCGCACAAAATGACGTTGTAAATGCCGTCGAAGTTGTCAGAAATGTCATCAAGTAAAACAGGATATAAGTTATTAAGTGGAACGGTGTTTTATTATTAATAAAAATATATTAATCAAGAACTGTTTGTATTGTGATATCACATAGAATATGTAAATCTAATTGTTAATCTACTCCTTCGATTGGAATAGGCTAATGTGTTTGTATTATTCAAATAACATAACATATGACATTGACAGATGTTAGTTGGGAGTTAGTTGTTCAATTTCATGCGGAATATATAAATTTAATTATATCTTTTTAATTCAATCCTCGTCGTCGCTACTGTTGTATTTAGAAAAATAATACAAATTCGCTATTATATTTTTAGAATGTGTCAGTTTTTGGTATTTATTTAAAACTACATACATTCTAAACTTATGTCAATAAAACATAAACTTTCCAGTGGCGGCAATATTCACATACATTAAAATGGAAATGGGTCAATAATGAATGACTTGGTTCTAACGTGTAGGATCTTCATTTTAAACCAAAGCATCTTAAATGTATTTACGTCTTTATTTATCTATTTGAAATTGTTATGTGCTATTATATGCGCCGTGTGGGCTTAATCTAACAATAAAATTTTACGCCCGTTCCACAAAGACGATTGAATTAAAATTGTGCATACACTACTGAGGACAATATTTCACAATTAAAGTAAATATTTTTCATAAAATCTTATTAATAATTTTTTTTAACAACTTAGACTTATTTATATTTTAGTATTATACATCATTGTTATTTAATTTTTTTTCTATCCCAATATTCTTAAATGACGAGTACAATTTTCTATTCTTCTAGTACGAAAACTTTCAGGCGAATTCGATTTGTACTTGACTGGCTTTTATAGGCCAGGACACTCCATTAAAATGCCAGTAACACACCCAAATAAATGAAAGCTTTTTCGTATAGTATTTTTTCAGCCGGAGAAAAAAGTCAAAATTGTTCGTTTATTTTCCATATGAATTTTTATTAAATAAATGTCAGTTAACACTGCTAACATAGACATAGAAACTCGTACTGTCTCGTGTCCAATTGTCACAGATAAGGAATAAAATCTCTGACAGAAATATGGCCGCATTCCCGCGCTTATTACAATCAAAATTTAAAGTTTTGCAGATATATACTTTAGTGTAATTCTGTAATCATTATATTACACTAGTACTAATATGAGTTACAATGTAATGTAATTTATAATTAATTGTCACGTATGTTCTCATTGTAAGATATTAACCAAACCATTGAAGCTATTTATTTAAAATTTGAGATTATAATTTTAATTAATTTATTTATTTATTTATTGACACTTTATTGCACCCAAACTTAAAACTAAAAATTACAATTTTTAAACAAAAAAAAAAAAAAAGTTGTGGTGCAACAGGCGGCCTTATCGCTAAGCAGCGATCTCTTCCAGGCAACCTTTGGGCAGAGGATCATAATATTTATAAATGGGAAGGGCACAAGCCCGTTTACCTATATACTACATACACTACTACATACATACATATATATACTACACTACTATTATATATAATATAAATATACATATATATATATATATACTATAATAAATACATACATAAATAAATACATAATATATATATATAATAAAAATAATAGATATAACAAAACAAAAAATTAACAACGACAACGACTGCTTAGTATTAATAATGCGACAAGTAAAAGTCCTTTAATAATATATCTATATGTTTATTACGTCCAAAATATTTAAAAAGATAAATTATATTTTTATCGTACAAAAAACGTACCTATCTAAAATTAATTGATAATATTTGAATTCCATCCTTACACCGCACCGAGTCCAATCGAACGGGATAAAGGTAGAGGGAATGAATGATTATGAGCATGGAAACTAAATACATAAGTATAATATGTAATCAAGACAAAAGTATTGTGATTTTATATCAGATTTAGATCTACATTACTCAATTATATATTTTTATATAACCTTCTTACTCGGCAAATGCCTTTCTTCTTAAAGATAACGTTTGGAGTTTATTCTACCATGCTGCTCCAATGCAGGACAGGTGAGTTACACACATCATCATAGACATGAAGAAACCTGGATGTATCGAATGATTTCTATTACAACCCGACATATGCAAGTCACGATGTTTTCATTCACAACTCATTCGGAGTTAAACAAAAAATAAGCAAATGACAATGCAATGGTATTTACAATCTTCTGCGGTCTGCTCATTATTTTTTAATCGTTTTCGCCCGCGGCTTTGCCGTCGAGTGGGGAGTTTGTTAGGAATAAAAAATTGCCCATGCCCTCCATGGGATTTAAGCTTACATCAAACCAAATTCCATTATCAATTCCAAATTTAATTCAGTGGTTTAGCCGTGGAAGCGTAACAGATACATAGACAGAGAGATTTTCTTTCCCATATATGTATAATAAAAGTTCGTAAATTAATATAACATCGAAGCTTATACAAAATATATATATATAGATAATCTTTCTACTTTAACGTCAATAAGATGATACTCAAATATTACTGAAGCATTAAGCCTATAAATCGAATTCATATTGCCACAAATCAGATTACATAGACCCTAAACCACGAGATACGAAAAGATTCAAAACGTGCCTGAAAAACCAATATGGCCGCCAAATTGCGCGGAAAGGTCATTCGTCGCAGAGCGCCATATCCGCCGTATACATTTCCCTAGGGTAGAAGATACTCGTATATAATATCAAACCTGTCATCTTACTACTGGAAGCTCACGGGAAAGTCACTTTAAATATTTATGCCTCGTCAAGGAAATTCTCCAAGCGGCATTAATATATAAATATATTATAAAAGGAGGCTAATTCTATAAAAGTTATTTGCTAATTTTAATTTTGTTTTTTTTAGATTTCGATTTTTATTTTAAATTATGTATTGTAAAAAGTTTTGATTGCCTTAGTAGACGATTGGCTATTACAGTGCTGTAAATCCAGCGATTCTAATCACGAAACCTTAATCGCACCAATAAGAAAATACCTTCGGAAAATTATCAGTAGCTGCCCAAAGTTTAGAAGTTTGCAGTGTTAGTTCTTCCGCGCCTTCGAAAGCACGTAGAGCCGTTTATCCTACGCTTAAAATATCTTGACGAATTGTCGTCCTATCGGAATTTAAGAGTTTACATGCGTTTGCACACAGACTTGCGCCCGACTGACTTGAAGTTTAGTCAAAACGCTATCGCATTCATAAACGACTAATTATAAATAATGAATGCAATTTATCCAAGAAATATGAGATTATTATTATTATGGCGAGATGGCCCAGTGGTAATATTATTATATTAAATAATAAGCCGAGATGGCCCAGTGGTTCGAACCCGTGAATCTTAACCGATGATCGTGGGTTCAAACCCGGGCAAGCACCACTGAATTTTCATGTGCTTAAATTGTGAGTATAATTCATCTCGTGCTTAACGGTAAAGGAAAACATCGTGAGGAAACCTGCATGTGTCTAATTTCATTGAAATTCTGCCACATGTGTATTCTACCAACCCGCATTGGAGCAGCGTGGTGGAATAAGCTCCAAAACCTTCTCCTCAAAAGGGAGAAGAGGCCTTAGCCCAGCAGTGGGACATTAACAGGCTGTTACTGTATATTATATAATTAATAAATCCAAATTTTCATACACAATAAATAATTATTCACTATTATAATTTCTAACATTATCATAATCGGATCCCTTCCATTGAAAACAGCGAACAGGCAATGACTTCACGTAGTAAAAGAAATATGATAAAAATGTAAATTGTCCTTGCATTTCAAAGTCGAGTGGGAGATACCTTAATGCATATTTTACATAATGTAACACGTGTCGATAAACAAATTTGCATACGTTACGATATAAATGGGAATTGTTTAAGGTAACGAGAATTTGAATAAAATTGCTCACTACGTTCTGGAATGTTTTGTTGTGAAAACGTAAAACGTTTTACTTTCAAGTTAATATATATATAAATGACACGATAATTTTAAATGTTTTCTCTTAAATAGAATGGTTTAAACATTTTAATTTGAACCAGCAAAATAACAGTATGATATTTATACATAAATAGATAACGACAAAACAGTTAAATAACTTTTTCTTGTCTGTTTAAAAAGTCGCTAGAATCACTTGAAAGGACCTACATAAATATCGAATTATTATATATGATATATTAAAAGGTACGTTCCTAGCGCATTGTAATTATTTAATACATATACATAATTACAATTAAAGTCACCATAATTATCACCAAAGCAAATGGTGTTAAATCTTGATTTCATTGACGTAGTGTTTTCACAGTCGGTTACTTTTCAATTAGTTCACCAGACGGAAAATACCAGACCTGAAAGATAAATAGGGTTCCTTTAAGCGTTAATTTGAAAGAATGTTATATTATACCTAAGTTTATTTCTTGGTAACAAATGAGAAATGTTGTCTGACTGTTTTAATTCTACCCAACTACATATATTCAATTAACGGTACGCTTGCGACTTGATGTGAACTTTTGTTTCAACTATTTGTTTTTTTGTGCAAGTCCTTTTCTGAAATAAATATAACTTTTTTTTATCGCTGTAAAAGCCCGTTACGCGTTTCCCACACGGGAACAGTGGGGGGCAGGATGTGGAGCTCACCGGTGTCCAAGGCGCCGAGTGTGAGTTTTTTTATGATAAGTACTTTATTAAGTGACATCATGATCGTTTAATTGTTAAACCTACTAACTGACAAACTTAGATATAACTCTGTGGCCTAGTGTAACAATGTCTTATCTCAATAGCCCTTACTTTTGTAATCAAAATAGGAACAATGAATGATGAATGTTGATTGTTGTACAAATATATAATATATGCATTTCTTGCGTATTATTGTTGGTATTACTAATGTTAAGCTTATACCGTTTCAGCATAAATAAATTTATTATCTTTAAAATGACTTGGCAAATCGAAAAATATGGTTTACATCTTACTATTTAATATACTTTGGTCTATTTAGCACCAGGCCACAGATATGACAGTAATTTGATTACTAAACGAATAAATCTAGATCTATGACTTGTCTAACTAACACGAACGTGTTTTCCGCCAGTAATGGAGTCAGCCTTCCCACGCCTCGCTGGCGGGTCTTACCAATTAGCGCAGCAGACGGAAAATTACCCTTACCTGGGGGTAACCCAAATTGTCGCCTTTGATGTAAATTCATTAAACGTTAAATTTTCCAGATTTAAATCACTCAGAGGATAAATTTCATTTCTCGTTGGCAATTTATTCCATATTTCGATTAAAGTTTTCGCTCACCCATTAAGTAATAATAAAATATTCACATTCATTTTTCACATTGCAGCTACGACACGAGATCATGATTTGTACAGTAGCTATTTCTAATATCTATTTGTTTATATTTAAGGGTTTGTATAGAACTGGTAATGAATTTTATTTCTATATAACAAGAATATTTTATTTAAATTTTACTACAATTTGACTTAAAAAACTTAAAAATAATGGTAACTTTGATATCGCTGGAAAGACATTCTGAATTCTACTTTTAAAAATAGGACTCCGACCCAAAAATGCTGACCTTTACACCCTTTTGTCCCGTCACAATATTTTGAAGTGAATCTTTTTAGAGAGAAAATATGACGTAGAAAGAAGGAGAGCTATATTATTATGCCGTTTCAATTCTATCACACACAGCTACACAGCGCTGCAAGCATAATTTTTTTGTCAAGGAATAACGTTTTGTTTAGTCATATCTTTGCTATCTGCAAACAAAACGTTATAGCTAAGTATATAGTTAACTACTTCAGAAAGCTATTGGTGACATTTGGTCGGACATTAAACTCTTATAAATCCCGCTTCCTTCAAGCAGGGTCGTAGGGTGAAACAAGAATTAGATTTCTTTTAGATTTTTTATTAAGAAAACACATAAAAAATCATCAAATCCAGACGTTTAGGAGATGTACAGCGATATACACATAGAGAAGGCATAATGTGTCTTATATAGTAATGATGATAAAAGATTGGGTTTATTGTTATTGTATATTAGGTAAATTAAACTATTTTTAGATTTGTCATTAGTACGTAGCTCTTAAATAACGTATTTGCATCAAGCGCAAAATTATTATCAGTTGAACGCTAATTTTCATAGGGTTACCAATTAATAAATTTTACCATATAATGAAAAAAATAATAAATAATTCACTTAAAAACGATTAGTAAACAAGTAAATGGGCCACCTTATAAGTGGTCACCGTTACCGTATGGACAATAGATCGTAATTGTGGAACAAAACTTGGGAAAGATCAAAGTTTTGGAAAATAATATAGGTAGTTATAAAATTATTTATCAAATTTTTAAAATAAACATTTTATTACAAACTGCAAAAACTTATGACCAATCATTTTTTTTGTTTTATATAATTTTTATTATAACGGATAGCATGAGTTGCGTTTCACACCCTGAATACTAATTATCATCTCAAGACTAAAAATGTTTAAACTTTGATAAAAAAAATGTGATAATTGTTGAATATTGGTTAGCGCAAATGTTAAGAGATTTTGCGTTTAGTTCTATAGTATATTTCATCGTTACAAGTGCTTTTTCTTATTTTGATTGATTTGTTTTACTAACATGTTTATTATTGGTGAGCGCATTTATTATATAAAAGTATTTTAAATCGTTTAAATTGACAGGCCGGTTGGCGTGGTTGGTAGATACTTGCCTTTCACGCCGAAGGTTGTGGGTTCGATTCCCACCCAGGACAGACATTTGTGTGCATGAAGACTCAGGACAAACAGACATACTGTTTATCCTGAGTCTGGGTATAATTATCTATATAAGTATGTATTTACAAAATAATAGTCGTATATCAGCTGTCTGGTTTTCATGGTACAAGCTCTGCTTAGTTTGGGATCAGATGGCCGTGTGTGAATAATGTCCCAGGATATTATTATTATTATTTTAATTTATATAATAGAGGTTAACCCTACTCCTGAAGTTCTAAATCCTAGTTGCTGATGCTAGTCCAAAATCTTCCCTTCCTATTTCCCAAAAACTTCGAGACAGTAATGATCCCAATTACTCTAATCGTAACATTTAAAATAGCACATTCAACTAACACAAAACCTTATATCCAATCTATCGTATATGCATCCATTTTACTCCGAAGGACCAGAAGTTATTCTGACGATGAGAAGTGACACAGGAACTACATATTATACGGGCTATAAAATTTGGACAGTTTTTACATAAAAATAAAATTAGTTATATAATTATTTATATAATAAACGTGACCTGTAAATAGACCAAGGTGTCATTTTTTATTAAATATAGTTTAAAATACTAACAAATATTATTTATATTTGATCTTATAATTGACACATCTTATTATTTTTGTATTTGTTTTAGATTAAAGATTAACTAGAGAATTGCAACTGCTATGGTTATCTTTAAAAATTAATTGTTTTTTTTTTTTTTCTAATAAAAATAATCAGTACTCTGTTTGCACAAATAAAAGCCATTACACTAAGAATTGTATTGAACAAACATGCAGTTTCATATAATTTTATCGAAAGTTTTTTCTAAAATATATACAAATTCATTAAATCGCCTTCGTCCCATAATTACACGAAGTGCAGCGACGTCAAACAAAGACGAAGCTGTGGATTTAGCTTATTCTTCATACGAATACGCTGATAAGACTTCGACGAAGCCGCCGCTAGTTATACTACATGCTCTGTTGGGTTCAAAGAACAATTGGATAGATGTGAGTAAAGCAATTCATGAAACAACTGGCAGAAGAGTGATCAGTATTGACGCACGAAATCACGGTGATAGCGCACATTCACCCCAACATACTTTATGTCATATGGCGCATGACCTTAGCAAGCTGCTTGAACAGCTAGAACTGCCAAAAGTATCTGTATTCGGACATAGTATGGGCGGCCTTAGTGCAATGGTGTTTTCATTACTCTATGTAAGTTTTTCGCAATTTAAGCAAGTAGCTAGCCTATACTGACAACATTTCACATTTAATATATTGTTATTTTAGCCTGATTCTGTATCGAGTTTGATTGTGGAAGACGTATCACCAGTAAGAATAAGTCCTCAAATGTATACCATAGTAAATCTGTTCGATGCTATGGCTACTGTGACTGTTAAACCGGACGTCCCAATGTCAAAGGCGAGGGAACTGGTTGACGAACATTTGAAGTCAATAACCCTGGATATCAATATACGAAACTATTTAATCACAAATTTGGTACAGAATGACAGTGGCTACACTTGGCTAGTTAATTTACCAGCTCTGAAAGGAATTCTGAAATATGCAAGCTTTCCTGATAGTTTAAAAGGTCTACAGTATGTTGGCCCAACTCTTTTCATTGGAGGATCTCTTTCCGATTTTATTGGCTAGTTATTTTAGTTTTTAACACAAATCAAACTAGCGCTTCATTATAGTCGTGCCCACTTACTATAAAGTAATTTATTAAATCATCTGACTGATGATATTTAATCTAAAAAAAAAAAAAAAGAAATACATCTAACACGCCGTGTAAAATATACAGCTGCAATGAATGAATAATTGCTGAAATCATGATATGGTTTAGATAGTAATCTAGATGAAATATTTGAAAATATAGTTGTATTTATTTTCAGTAAAAATGACCTACCAAAAATAAAAGAATATTTCCCGTTAGCTCAACTCACTTATATTGAAGATGCCGGACATTGGGTGCATATTCAACAACCAGAGACATTCCATAAAATTGTTTGTAAATTCCTTGTGGAAAATTAATGTCAATGTCCAGTTAATGGTTATAGTACATTCACCACAAATACATAAAAATAAGAATAAATTCTATTATTATTATAGAATTGTATAAAGATGTAATAAAATCTAAACTAAAAAGACATGTTTTGTTTGTTTTTATTTGTAATGTTATGAAATTAAAAATAATAATATTTTAAGTTTTTCAGTGTTTCCATAACTAATATTCGCTCAAAAATAATTATTATAAAATATTCACAGACAAGTGTCCCTTGGGCTCCATAAAATCTGTTCGTATACTGTGACTTTCGACATACTTTCTACATCATCAATGCACCACCAAGCATGGGAACTAATATACAATAAATGCATAGGCACTCTTACAATAAAAAAACTCTTTATTAAATAATTTTATTAATAAAAAGTTGTATTAAATGAGAAAAATATCAAAGTTGAGTAAAAAAAGGAACAAATAGATTTTTAATTACCAATAATCTAAAATTAACGTATTATTATAGCTAAAAAATTCGTGGTAAATCTATATAAATTATGCACTGTAATTTCTATTTACTGCATTTTGATTTAATCTGTATTTTTAAGAGAAACTCAGTGCTTCCAACAAGGGGGGTTTTCCCTCTAAATTTGGGGGTAAGTCAGATGAAATGGAATATTTTTAGAAGAAACATTTTTAGAGGAAATCTCTCTTAATTACAAGTTAACTGTTGCTTGCAGTACTTGCTTTGCTTTTTTTAAACATAATATTATAAAAACATATTTTCTATTTATTTCAATTCTAAAAAGATACTTCTCAAAGACTGGCAGCACTGGGATAACTTGAATTTTAGTTGTAAGCACTGAATCTTGATTGTCGTCTATAAGTTTAAATCAAACAAGTTTAAAATTTAAAAATATGTAAACATTAGCATGTATTTCATTTTAAGGAAAGTTATTACTTAAATACGCACATCTTCGTTATGTCGTCTTCGTTTTATAGTTATACGAAGTGCAGCGACGTCCAACAATGACGAAGCTGTTGATTTAGCTTATTCTTCATACGAATACGCTGATAAGACTTCAACGAAGCCGCCGCTAGTCATACTACATGTTCTGTTATGTGGCAAATCGAAAAATCTGGTTTTATATTTTACTCAATAATATAATAATAATAATGTCCTCCAGACCGATTTCGGCCACGGCGGCCAATCTCAAGAGAGATTAGCCAACTACGCAGGAGATATTATAGTGCACAAGTGTGTGCGCAAACACAGCTGCACTCTCTATTCCCTAACTCTCATAATCCGATGGGACGGCAATCCGACACGACCGGAAAGAGTTCAGGCGCAGGACCAACGGCTTTACGTGCTTTCCGAGGCACGGGAGTGTACACACTTCCAACTTCCAGACTCCGGGCTGCTACTGAGAATTTTCTGACAGAAAAACCCAATAACTTTTTATTGGCCCGACCTGGGAATTGAACCCAGAACCTCCAGGTCTGTGGCCTTATATCAAGCCACTAGACCAACGAGGCAGTCAACTCAATAATATACTTTTGTCTATTTAACACTAGGCCACAGATATGACTACTGTCTCTCACTACACTCTAATTTGATTACTAAACAATGTTTCTTGGATATTCGTTGCATATGGCGCTAAACGAATAAATCTAGATCTAAGACTTGTCCAACTAAAACGAACCTGTTTTCTGCCAATAATTGTCAGCTTTCCCACGCCTCGGTGGTGGGTCTTACCAAATAGCGCAGCAAACGAAAAATTCCCTTACCTGGGTGTAACCCAAATTGTCGCCTTTGATGTAAATTCCTTTAATGGTAATTTTTCCAGATTTAAATCACTTAGAGGAAAAATTTCATTTCTCGTTGGCAATTTTGGCAATTTATTTCATATTTCAATTAAGGTTTTCGCTCACCCATTAAGTAATAATAAAAATATTCATATTCATTTTTTACATTCACGTTCTTGCAGCTATGACTTCATCATCATCATCATCATCACCCTTTTTGCGTCCACTGCTGGACATAGGTCTCTCCAAATGGCACGCCACTGAGCTCGATTTTCAGCTCTTAATCTCCAACCGCTGCCAGCCACCTTGCGTATATCGTCACTCCACCTAGCTGGAAACGTATAGAAAACTCGGTCAAGTCTTTTCGTCACGAATACCGCAATGCTTGAAGACAAAAGTCTTCAACGAGTGCGTCTTACTGGTTATGACCTACGGAGCCGAGACGTGGACACTGACAGTGCGTTTGGTCCACCATTTTAAGGTCGCTCAGCGAGCTACGGAGAGGGCTATGCTCGGAGATTCTCTGAAGGATCGAATCCCAAATATGGTGATCCGACAGAGAACCAAGGTTATCGACATAGCCCAAAGGATTAGTAAGCTGAAGTGGCAGTGGGCTGGACACATATGTCGCAGAACCGACGACCGTTGGAGTAGACGTGTTCTGGAGTGGTCTCCACTCCACGCCTTGGCAAACGTAGCGTAGGACGCCCTCCAGCTAGGCAGCTATGACACGCGATCATAATTTGTACAGTAGCTATTTTTAATATCTATTGTATATATTTTATTATTATTTGTATATATTTGTATATAAGGCTTGAATTTTATTTCTATATAACAACAATATTTTATAAGAATTTTACTACAATTTGACTTAAAAATAAAAAATAATGGTAAGTTTGATATCGCTGGAAGGACATGTACCTACTGAATTCTACTTTTAAAAATTGGACTCCGACCCAAAAATACTGACCTTTACATAATTTTGTCCCGACACAATATTTTTGAAGCGAATCTTTTTAGAGAAAATATGACGTAGAAAGAAGGAGAGCTATATATTTATGAAGTTCCAATTCTATCACACACAGCTGCACAGCGTTAAGTATATAGTTAACTACTTCAGAAAGCCATTGGTGAAATTTGGTCAGACTTTAAACTCTTATAAATTCCGACTTCGTACAAGCAGGGTCATAGGATGAAACAAGAATTGGATTTCTTTTTAGATTTTTTATTAAGAAAACACATAAAAACAATCAAATCTAGACGTTTAGGAGATGTACAACAACATACACACAGAGAAGAATTATTATATAGAATAGGGGGGTGGACGAGCATATGGGCCACCTGATAGTAAGTGGTCACCAACGCCAATAGACATTGGCATTGTAAGAAATGTTAACCATCGCTTACATCACCAATGCGCCACCAAACTTCTGAATTAAGATGTCCCTTGTGCCTGTAATTACACTGGCTCACTCACCCTTCAAACCGGAACACAACAATACGAAATACTGCTGTGTAGAATATCTGATAAGTGGGTGGTACCTACCCAGACGAGCTTGCACAAACCTCTACCCCACTAATGATGATATTAAATATAGTAATGATGATATAAGATTGGGTTTACTTTTATTAAATATAAGTTATATTAAATTATTCTTAAATTCGTCATTGCTAAGAAGCACTTACATAACGTGTTTACATTAAGCGCGAACTGCATAAATTATAATCAATTCAATGCTAATTTTCGTAGAGTTACCAATTAATTACCATATTTTATTTTATTTAAAAACGATGAGTAAACAAATGGGCTACCTTATAAGTGACGGTGACTCCGTTACCATATGGACAATAAATAATTGTGCAACAAAACTTGAGAACGATCAGTTTTGGATTTTTTTTTCCATATATAATAGGTATAGTTATAAAATAATTTATCAAATTTTTAAAATAAACATTTTATTACTACCGTCCAAAAATTCATGACAAATATATATATTTTTTGTTCTATATAATTTGTATTATAACGGGTAGCATGAGTTTGCGTTTCACACACTGAATCTTAATTATCATCTCAAGACAAAAAATGTTTAAAAAGCATGTATTCATTGTTGGTTAGTGCATGTGTTAAGAAATTTTGAGAGTTCCCCTTCAGTTCTATTCTGTAATTCATTGTTAAAAGTGCTTATTGTGACTTTCGTTGATTTGTTTCACTAACATATTTATTATTGGTGAGTGCATATATTACTTAAATATATTAAAAATTTTGTAATGGTAGTTAGCTCAGTGGCGTGCCATTAGAGAGGCCTATGTTCAACAGTGGACGACGAAGGGTTGATGATGGTGATGATGTTAAGTTCGACAAGCTGCTTAAGCAACTACATAATATATAAAAAGTATATAACATAGAAAAAAATTTTATATAACAATTTTATTTAAGGTTTAAAAGCGGTAATTTGACTGATCTAGTAGATTTGGTGTTAAATACATTTTGTTTTTGGGAAACATATAATGATGAGATGTATAGCATACAGTATATTACTGTACTTATAGCATATTAATATAAAATAATATATAACTATATATAACAAAAACAAAACATACATAAAATCACATAGAAAAAACATTATAATATTAAGCGAGAGAAAGGTGAAGTAAGATAACATTTTTTTTAAACCAAATAAAATTCATTACTTAATGAAAGCAAGCTACATTGACATCCCTGAAGAAAGCAAGAATATAACTACAGTTGCATATTTATAACAAACTAAAAGATATGATAGATACATATGTGTAGTTTATTAAATATTTAGTATCTCATTTTTATATGTAAATGCACTTACCTGTTCTCTTACAAAATTCTTTCACCAAAGGTTGTCTGTTAGAGATTGGTATAAGCGATAAGACTGCCTTTGCGCACCATTTTTTATTTTCTTTTTCTTTGATTATTTCTTACTTCTCTCATTTTATGTATATGTTGTGCAAAAAGTGTTAAATAAATAAATAAATAAAAGATTGAATATTAAGATAGGTTCGTACATCCATACAAAAATGACTACATTATATTTTTATCTTATTTATTTTACTTTCAAAATCATTAATTGTTTTCATATAATATCAATATCTGAATAGAATTTATTTTAAAAAATTTAAATTTTGTCAGCAACAGTATAAAATATTACTTATGCATTTCATTTTACAAATTTGCACATTAAATAATGGATTATATATAGAACTTATTTGTGGACAATCAAATTCTAAATTGGACAATAGGATAGGTGATTCCATAAAATTGCTTATCACTTTATATAAGAAAAGCTGGTCGCTAGGCAAATGATAGCAAAAAAATCACATCTATAGCACACATAAATTTAAATACATATTTTGTTTGTAGAATTTTCTTTCTTGTTCCATTGACTAAACTTCCTTTGTATTTAAGTTTCTGATCAGCAAAATAACGCAATTGACTTTCAATATTAACTTAATTTCTAGTACACTACTAATATCAAAATTATTTAATTTTTTTTTTTTGTAACTAGGTACGTAATTTATCCTTAAAGTTATATATGAATATTTTTTAATTTTAATATTACTTTACAGTCTTACTAATCTCACAGTCTTAATATTATCTTAATATCTATACTAATAGAATATAAAAAGATAAAGTTTGATTTTTTGTATGTTTGTCTGGGAGCTGAGATGGTCCAGTGGTTAGAATGTGTGAGTCTTAGCCGACGTTTGTAAATTAAAACTCTTGAAAACTTCACATTTTATATCATTCGATAGGGCTCATATTTCGAGTAAATGTAACTTTATAAAAATATTTCAACGATAATATCAATAACAATTTTTAATTAAAGTTGCACGCGCTCCACGTAGGATAACTAGTAAGATTTCCCGAACATCACACTAAACTATAGTTTTTTACACAAACAGATAAAGAGACACAATACATATGCCATGTATTTATGCAAAAACAACACAAAAAAAACACCACTGAAAACAAGAGATTGTTGACAAAACTTTTTGATTTTGACAACTCAGTTTGACCACAGCCTATAACCATTACCAAAAAGATGAGTGTCTGTATATATGCGTATGTGCATATTTCTAATGCATATTATACACATCTTCGGCACATCTTATTATTTTTGTATTTGTTTTAGATTCAAGATTAACTAGAAAATTGCAACTGCTATGCTTATCTTTAAAAATTAATAGATTTTTTTCTAATAAAAATAATCACTACTTTGTTTGCACAACTAAAAGCCATTACACTAAGAATTGTATTGAACAAACATGCAGTTTCATTTAATTTTATCGAAAGTTTTTTCTAAAATACGCACAAATTCATTATCTCGGGTTCGTCCCATAATAACACGAAGTGTAGCGACCTCCAGCAAAGGCGAAGCTGTGGATTTAGCTTATTTTTCATACGAATACGCTGATAAGACTTCGACGAAGCCGCCGCTAGTTATACTACATGCTCTGTTAAGTTCAAAGAACCATTGGATAGATGTCAGTAAAGTAATTCATGAAACAACTGGCAGAAGAGTGATCAGTATTGACGCACGAAACCACGGTGATAGCGCACATTCACCCCAACATACTTTAAGTCATATGGCGCATGACCTTAGCAAGCTGCTTGAACAGCTAGAACTGCCAAAAGTATCTGTATTCGGACATAGTATGGGTGGCCTCAGTGCAATGGTGTTTTCATTACTTTATGTAAGTTTTTCGCAATTTAAGCAAGTAGCTTATTAATAATGGCAACATTTATAAATTTATATATTGTTATTATAGCCTGATTCTGTATCGAGTTTGATTGTGGAAGACGTATCACCAGTAAGAACAAATCCTCAAATAAAAACCATAGTAAATTTGTTCGATGCTATGGCTACTGTGACTGTTAAGCCGGACGTCCCAATGTCGAAGGCAAGGAAACTGGTTGACGAACATTTGAAATCAGTAACCCTGGATATCAATATACGAAACTATTTAATCACAAACTTGGTGTATAATGACAATGGTTACACATGGCGATTTAATTTACCAGCTCTGAAAAATATTTTTAAATATGCAAGCTTGCCTGATAGTTTAAAAGGTGTACAATATGTTGGCCCAACTCTTTTCATTGGAGGATCTCTTTCCAATTTTATTGGGTAGTTATTTTAATTTTAACACACATTAATCTATTCCATTATAATTGTGTCCACTTATTATAAAGTGATTTATTTAAAAAAAAGAAATACATCCAACAGGCCTTAAAAAATATACAGCTGCAATGGATAAAAACTGAAGAAATAGTGATATGGTTTAAGCTTTAGACCGTAATATTTAAATATTTGGTCATTAAATGTATTTATTTTCAGTAAAAATGAACTACCAAAAATACAAGAATACTTCCCGTTAGCTCAACTCACTTATATCGAAGGTGCTGGACATTGGGTGCACATTCAACAACCAGAGATATTTCATAAAGTTGTTTGTAAATTCCTTGTCGAAAATTAATATAAACATCCAGTCAATGAGGATAGTACATTCACCACAAAAAATATAAAAGAACGAATAAGTAGTAATATTATTTAATTGTGCAAAGATGTAGTAAAATCATTAAGTTAAGTAACAACTTTTGTTTTTTTTATATGTCATAAAAATTAATATTTGAAGTTTTTCAGTGTGTCCACAACTGATATTCGCTCACAACGAATTATTAAAAAATAATCATAGACATGTGTCCGTTGGTCTATGGTGACCTTAAATGCTATACGTTTCGTTCGACTTCCGATCGACATCTCAACGCCATCCAAAACGTCATATCAACTAAAAAATTCGTAGCCAATCGTAGACAGAGAAACTAAACTAAACTAAACTAAACTTACTTTCTCTGTCTACGTGGCCAATCTCTATAAATTATGCACAGTAATTTCTATTTATTGCATTTTGATTTAATCTGTATCTTTAAGAGTACGTTAGTGTTGCCAACTTGGGAGTTTTCCCTTTAAATGTGGAGGCAATTCAGATGAAATGGGATATTTTTATGGACAACAGTTTTTCAGGGTGTAATAAGACAAAACCTTGACTTGAAGGTTTTATTCCACATAATAAGTAAATAAATGATATATGACATTATAAAAGAATAAAGAGTAAATGAGGTTTAATATCACTACATTCACCCACACTTTCTCTCTCTATTTTGTCTGCGCTCTCTATTTGATCTACGTAAATTTGATTCTTCTTCTGTTGAACGAGAGTAACCTACTGTAGTTGGTTGCTCTTCTGTAGATTCATAAGCTTCACTTTCAGGTGAAGAAAATCAATAGAATCGGATGTATTATATTCCCTTGCCGAATGATTTCCTACTTCACTCGATATTTCATTGGAAGATAAATTATCATCAGTGACTATATCAATTTCTCCATTATTTTGACCTAAAGGTGCTAAATTGCGATTTGACACGGTGGTTTCTCTACCATCTGACAAACGAACGTTAGAATAATCAGGATTTACGTGAAGCAGTTCCACCTCTTCGACTAGCGGTTGATATTTACTGGCGCGATTGAATCTTCATATAAGAGCATGTTCTGAATGAATTAACCAGCTCGGCACAGATACACCATTTGCTGATCTTCTAGTGTGCACAAACATTTTTAAAATCACATTCTTTCGTTAATTGTTTTAAAGCTTGTAAATAGTTGTCTATTGACTCTTCAATTTGCTGTCTTGTCGTAACTAGAGCGTGTCTGGCAAAAATTATATTTGTTGGTTTTATAAATAGTTTATCCAATATGGCCAGTGCCGTTTCATATGTGGAACATTCGCTTATATAGGTAAGTGTATTTGATGAATCATGGTTAATTAGTAAATCCATTTTTTTATGATAAGTGATTACTTTTCAGTCGTGTGAAGTAAATCAGAATACGATAGAAAGCTTTCAAATGTTCTTTTCCAATGTTCCCAATGTTTCGCTGTGGAACTATTGGAGCGGTCAACATCTAAACGATCCTGATCGTTTAGATGTTGACCGCTCCGATTAAGTATTTATCAATTTTTGTAAATACATTAAATAATTATGTGGAATAAATGGTAATAAGACAAAACCCTGACTTGAAGGTTTTATTCCACATAATAAGTAAATAAATGACATATGACATTATAAAAGAATAAAGAGTAAATGAGGTTTAATATCACTATACAGGAAGAACATTTTTTAGAAGAATTCTCTCTTAATTTCACCGTTGCTTGCACTACTTACTTTGCTTTGTTTTTACATAATATTATAAATGTAACCAAGTTTACTGCTTCTTGCAGTACTTGCTTTGCTTTTTTTAAGCATATTATTATAAAAATATATTTCCTATTTATTTCAATTCATGACTTAGGGAAAGATACTTCTCAAAGATTGGCAGCACTGGGATAACTTGAATTATAGTTGTAAACACTGAATCCTGATTGTCATCTACAACTTCATATAAAGCAAGTTTAAATTTAAAAAATCATTTAACCATTCAAAATTTGAAATCGAACAATATCATACCATATGTATCATCTATTTTATACGTGACGCTGGCAGAATATTTTGCGCTCAAATAGCGTACACGCCAGAAAAGGGGAAAAAATTAAAATTTAAAAAGTATGTAAACATGAAATTCTATTTTATTTCAAGGAAGCTTATACCTAAAATACGCTCAACTTCATTATGTCGTCTTCATCCCATAATTATACAAAGTGTAGCGACATCAAACAAAGACGAAGCTGTGGATTTAGCTTATTCTTCATACGAATACGCTGATAAGACTTCGACGAAGCCGCCGCTAGTTATACTACATGCTCTGTTAGGTTCAAAGAACAATTGGATAGATGTCAGTAAAGCAATTCATGAAACAACTGGCAGAAGAGTGATCAGTATTGATTCAAGAAATCACGGTGATAGCGCACATTCACCCCAACATACGTACTTTCATATGGCGCATGACCTTAGCAAGCTGCTTGAACAGCTAGAATTAACAAAAGTATCTGTATTCGGACATAGTATGGGCGGCCTTAATGCTATGGTGTTTTCACTTCTCTATGTAAGTTTTTTCGTAATTTTATCAAACATTTGGTATTGATTTATATTATTCTGTATAACTCTAATAATTATTCCTTTAAAGTAGGTACGCGTTACAAATTATGTTATATGAAGTTGTAGGTCTTTACAAATAAAACAAAGATCTTCAGAAATATTAATATTGAAATGTATGATACTTATCGGCACTTCTACTGCTACATTTTAACTGTATAATTTTCATATAATCTTCTTTCCCCTATTAAAGCTTCTTACAAACTAGGCAAGGATCCCAGTCAAAATATAACAGAATATCTCTCAACACATTTATGCTCGCTTAGCCTTGCTTACACACTTTGTACAAGCAGCTTTCCTTACACAAAGTGTGTTGTAACCACTATTTATTACCATAGTGAAAATAAATAAAAAATTATGATATTAGCATGGATTATAATTACAAGATTTTACATTAAACAATTTGTATATTGTTATTTCAGCCTGATTTGGTATCCAGCCTGATAGTCGAAGACATATCACCAGTTAAAACAAGTCCTCATATATTTACCATAATAGATCTGTTGGATGCTATGGCTACTGTGTCTGTTAAGCCGGATATCCCAATGTCCAAAGCAATGGAACTGGTTGATGAACATTTGAAGTCAGTAACCCTGGATATCAATATACGAAACTATTTAATCTCAAACTTGGTTTATAATGATAATGGCTACACTTGGCAAGTTAATATACCAGCTCTGAAAGAAAATTTTAAAGAGCATATTGCAAATTTTCCAGATAATATAAAAGGTTTACAGTATGTCGGCCCAACTCTTTTCATTGGAGGATCTCTTTCAAATTACATTGGGTAGTTATTTTAATTTTTAACACACTTTAAATAAATAATATTTAACTTTGGTATAGGAATACATAAGAAGGCTCATTTGAAGATCTGCCTTTCTCCATTTAATAATAAAAAAAAAAGAAACAACTTACAGAGAAATCACAGATTACAGATATCTTATAAGATATACAATAACAGCCTGTTAATGTCCCACTGCTGGGCTAAGGCCTCCTCTCCTTTTTGAGGAGTAGGTTTATTCCACCACGCTGCTCCAATGTGTGTCGGTAGAATTCACATGTGGCATAACTTCAATGAAATTCGACACACGCAGGTTTCTTCACGATGTTTTCTTTCATCGTCAAGCACGAGATGAATTATAAATTAAGCACATGAAAATTCAGTGCTGCTTGCCCAGGTTTGAACCCATGATCATCCATTAAGATTGATGCGTTCTAACCACTAGGCCATCTCGGCATTCATAAAGTATACAGCTGCAATCAATTAAATTCTACCAAACTGATAGGTAAATTATTTGGTATTTTAATTATTTTATTTTCAGGCTAAATGACCTACCAAAAATACAAGAGTACTTCCCATCAGCTCAACTGACTTATATCGAAGACGCTGGACATTGGGTACATATTCAAAAGCCAGATACATTCCATAAAGTTATTTGTAAATTCCTTGTAGAAAATTAATATCAATACATATGAACCATATATTTCGTTATTAATATATCATATTAAATAAGAATAAATGTTATTATAATTAATTATAAATATTATTGTAAATATAATTATAAATAGATGTGCTATAATAATAAACTTAAGGTACAACTCTTGTTTTTTTTAAGTTATTAAAATTAATAAACATGTTGATAATATAAACAGTTATTTATTTTAAATGATATTCCATTTGTCAGCCAGTTATTTGAATAATTTGCCTTGTTTGTTGGTATTACAAGCAAAGATCATCTCATTTAATGCCAATAATATAAAAAAACGATAACTAAGAATTTTTTTTTACTCAGATTAAATAAATAAAGTTTCTCAAATTAACTGTCAAATTAATTGGTTTATTAAAAAAAATGTGTTTCATCATACATACATACATACATCATCAACCTTTCAAAACTGTGCTATAAACCAATTATTATTAAAACATTTTTGATTAAGAAAGCCGAGATGGCCTAGTGGTTAGAATCGTGTTTGTGAATCGCGTGAATCTTAAGCGATGATCGTAGGTTCAGACCAAATCTTCTCAAAAAAGGAGAGGAGTCCTTAACCCAGCAGTGGGACATTCACACAGGACACTTACTTTGATGAAAAAGGATAACTTCTAAGATTTTTACCGTGATAGCTTTACATTTAATATATTCTTTAACCTTCGTTATATCCTGATTTTTATTCAATGAATACATTTATTTATTACATTCATGATACGATTAAAATTACACTAAACGGAAATATTTTATCTACTATTGCAAGATTTCATACAAACGATTTTAAACCTTTTGACTACATAAATGCGATTTAATATTCTATGACACGTCAATGCAATCGCTTAACAGTTTTATAATTTTTTAATTAGATAATTATTTTTACGTTTAAAAAATCTAATAAATTTTTAATATGTAAACACTGCAATTATTAAAGTTGCAAAATTTTATAAAAGCAATGATTATGAACAACTTAAACACTAAGCATAAGTAAAGCGTCTATGTTAAATTTGGTTAAATACGCGAAGTCGGGGCAAATACTTAGTTACATGTAAACCTTTGTACATACATGCCAATATTTTTGTAAGTAAAAATTTATCACGAAGATTCATTACTCGATTGAAAAGGAAGTACCAGGGCTACAGTCGTAGAAGAGGTTCATCAATCTCATGTCAGATAAAACACGGATCGTTGCCCATATAGATAAATTGTCTTTGTAATGCGAACAAACGGTGAAACAGATGAAGCCAGCGAACGAGCGGAATCACGTTACGTTAGTCCGTGTTTATATATTTAGAACTTTTATATAAAAACAATATTATTCCTACAATATATAATTTTATCATACAACAAAATACTGATGACGTAATTCAATGATATGAGATATCAATATTAATATTTCGGTATAAACAGTAAATGAGACGAAAATTAATTTAACAACTATTACTATAAAAAAATCTTCCCATTTGCCATTAGCTTGTAATTAAAATATTGTTATATATCACTCTAGTTTAGTTTTATAAATAAATAAATAAATAAAAATAAATAAATACTTAAAAACACCGTTGTTTCCAACTGATAGTATATAATCATCACATCTTAACCTGTGGTTGCCGTAAGAGTTACTTAACGTGTAACCAAGCCACCAGCAAAAGCGTTCACAATGAAGGTTAACATCAGTCATGCATTGTGATTTCTCTTACAGTATACGGACACTACGCCTAATCTAAATAAAATACATAAGGGAATGGTTATGACTTAAGTTCGATTAAAAAATAAACCCTTTTAAACATTTGAGTGATACATCATCGTAAGTACATTGATGATCTACTCTATCTAGTTTTCACACATGTGTATAATATAACACATGTGCAGCACTGAATTTTCATGTGCTTAATTTGTGTTTGTAATTCATCTCGTGCTTGACGGTGAAGGAAAACATCGTGACGAAACCTGCATGTGTCTAATTTCATTGAAATTATGCCACATGTGTATTCTACTAATTCAACAACTATTCCATTCGTATTGTAGCAACGTGGTGGAATAAGCTTCAAACCTTCTCTTCAAAAGGGAGAGGAGGCCTTAGCCCAGCAGTGGGACATTAACAGGTGGTTACTAAATATATAAGTATGAATTATATGAATTCACAAAAATATGTATGTACATAATAATGTATGTAGCGCTGATGGTACCTACACAGACGAGACAGACTTAACGACAACCAATTACGGACGTTTTTAACTACCGCTTGTAAAACTAATGACGTCACAATTTCACCCCCTAACTAGAAAGAAAAACCCTCGAGCTACGATAGAATTCTCATTTAATGAGGGAAACAGCAAAAACTATGGAACGGATTCATTTTTCTATTTCAAGTATAGGTACTGTTACGGTTGACATAATTGATTTTTATATTCCTTAATGAGACATTCGTATGATGGTTTTAATTTTATTAACATTTAGGGGAGAGATGTTAGCTTGTCTATGTACTTTTTGTACCCATAACAACGTGTATGCAAAATTTCATATTGATCGATTGAGCAGTGGAACAGTAAACTTTCGTATTTATATTATTAGGATTCAAAGACATTTTTTTCATTATTATACGAACTAAGCTTTTTATATAGAATACCTTATGATAAATGGTCACGAACGCCCATAGACATTGGCATTGTAAGAAATGTTAACCATCGCTTACATCGCCAATGCGTTACCAACCTTTGGAACTAAGATGTTATGTCCCTTGTGCCTGTAATAACACTAGCTCACTCAACCTTCAAACCGGAACACAACAATACCAAGTACTGCTATCTTGCGGTAGAATACCTGATGAGTGGGCACTGACTAGCACTAACTTCAATAATAATAATATTTTATTGTTATCCAAGTAAATGGAAAACAATGTATAGAAGCAGGTGTTCCATCTTAGGGCGGACCTAAGATTGTAAAAGGATCTTAGAATGTTACTACGAGTAAAAGAGGAATTAAAATTTAATTTCGTATATCTCTTTATCTATAATAATATTATAAATTCGAAAGAATCTCTGTTTTTTATCTGTTACTTTTACTTTTACTGTTTAAACCACTAAACCGTTTTCGAAATTCGGTTTGAAGCAAGTTTAAGGCCCAAGGCAGGCTTAGCAGAAATAGGCTTCTTTTTTATACGTGACACTTGCGCCTCTTCCCCTAACACGGGGGCGAAAACTATATACATAATATTAACCCTATAATACATAAGTACTAATCATTGTAGGGGAATCGGGATTGAACTTAACTCGTATAAGTATCTTCCGGTGTAATAATTAATTAAAGAGATTAAGATGATCCATAAACAATTATTACTTTCTATTTCAGATCTATTTTTAAAATTTTTTAAAAGCAATAATTAAAAATTAGTTCAAGACAGTTAATACAGTTTAACGTTTTTCGAACATTAATCTATTCTACTAACATATTGTCACTTTATCGCAATCGAATCAAAACGTAATCGTTGCCGTTTTCCTATTCTAATAACGATCTAGTTGCGGTTTGGTCAAAGATGCATCCGTTGTAGACTTGGCTCCCAGATCGCCCCTCTCCTAGCTTCGCACACAATAGAAGCGTCGCTTGTTCATACATATTCATCGCTTTATAAATATTCAATAGTTAACACGTCTCGAAGAATTATGGCGTGTTACGTATATTATGTTTATTTTATATTGAGTTTAAGATATACTTACTAATCTAATATAATAATAATTTTAATGATGATAATGTATTTTATTTTTATGGACTTGTAATATGTATTGCTTAACTCTATTTAATGACTATTTATAACGCGATGTTCTTATGACTTATGTGATAACCTATAATTAGAAGAACATTTATCGATTAACTTTTCAACCTCTGTTGAACTGTCTGTCTAATGTATCTACTGTTGGTTGTGCTAAATACACCTATATAAAAATTTAAAAAATAAACAATAAAGATTGTTTATTTTCTCTCTGTCTGCCTCTTTATATCAAGAAGCTCTCAATCCTTATAGCGAGTAGAGTTAAATGATTTAATGCACGGACAATTTTACAGTCACATACATTTTCCTGAAATTACTTATGATATTATTTTGTTTCAGCCACCATGTTCGGTATACGTTCATCCTGTATTCTTCTCTACGCTCTAATAATGATCCTTGTAAATGTACACGGACAAACTGGTAAATATATACATATTTTTTTATTTATTTTAACTGCGCATTAGATGATCACGATTTATACCGAAGGCTGAAAATTAATAAATAAAAAATGGCTTTATATATATACACATATATATTTATTTTTTATGTGAAGAAAAGATATGTGACGTTTCGTCGTTCGTTGATGTTTTGATTAATTTATTTGTGTTTTAAGAATTTAGTGGTGACGTAATTGGTGTTTATTTTTGTATTTTTTGACTTTTAGTCTTTAGTATAATACAGTTTATTAATGCACAAACAATATAAATACAATAAAAATATATAATCCTTATAATATACAATCTTTGTAAATAATAAAAGAAGCATAAATAAAATGAAAATATTAAAATTAATATAAAGGAAAAAATATAACAGTTTAGTTAAATATAGGGCAAGCATTTTTCAATTGTTAAATGTTTTTGTAGAAACTGAGGCACCTTCCACCACGAGTACGAAACCACCGCTGACAACGGTAGCTTCTACTACCGTGACTTGGGAAACTGAAACCCTGAACGAGGGTCAGGCGATACAGAAGGCTTTACAATATTTGCTGCAACATAGACAGCCCGATTGGGGATGGGGGAACGACACCCATCACGTCATGCTTACCTTACAGGTAAACTCCAAAATCACATTCAATTAAATATTACTACTAATCTAAAAGATGTTTTTTATGATTGTTATGAAGTTTTATTGGTTCATTGATGTAACTTGTTATCAATTAGCAATCCTAAATATAGATCATGATGCTTTCTGGAAATTAAAAACATGTAAGCACATTAATATAAAGTAAATAGTAAATCAATTTTTAGACAAGATACAACATAGGTGCGGACAACATGTCTGCATACATACAATAATAATAAAAGAAATGCAATGCAATACAAAAAATGAAAAGGGCAAGGTCATTATAGCACACTGTTCAATTATAGGTTGCTACATACATATGTGCAGAATTTCATCACATTACTAGTTTCCTCATGATAATTCACCGTCGAGCTGAAATATGAATACGAAGTAGACAAAAGCAAACTCATTTTCCCGGTTCGAACCCGCACCCTCGTTTCAGTTAATTCACGTCAACCAAGGGGCCATCCCCAGCTCTTTTCAGTTTATACACCCCGTTTATTTATATAAGTTAAATATAAGACAAAAAATGAAAACATTAATATGATGTGCACAAAATATCGTCTTATCGCTTACTAACGATAGTTTTGTCAGTTTCCGTTTCCGGAGATATGGCAATTGAAATTGGGGTATTAAAATTAAAAGGATTTGTCGTGACAAATAATATTTATGATATTTTATTTTTATAGTTAGCAAATAACACAGGCAAAGAGATTGAACAACAGGGCCTAGAAATGCAACTGTCAGCTAAACAAATGGAGATTGAGATACTGCTCATGATGTCGAAGTAAGTCTTTATTCAAAGAAAAATTTCCAAATTATTTATTTACTTGCACTTACACGTACAAACGTGAACAATGAAATAAAAAGGTACGTAAAGAAAGCAAAGAAAAATTAAGAGATTTAACACGCTGCCTTATTACCTCAACTGACGATTGGTCTTTCCTCGACCAAAGATTCCGAATTTCAAAAGCATTCTTATCACCATTCCACGCGCTCACGATTCGTCTTTAATAAGATCCAAATGTAAATAATTCTAATGAATTATTTATACAGTAAATAGTAAATGTTTTATTACCATTTATTTTAAAACACATTTTACTATTAAGTAAGAGTATATATGTGAAAATATCATATGACTTAGGTATGTTAGTTTGAAAGTAGATAAACTCTAAGTGTATAATGCTCGGCCAAGGCACCACGAGTCCCCGCCGCCGCTGAGCCGGCTGGCGGCGTACACGCTGGCGCTGGGCGCGCTGTGCAAGGACCCGCGCTCGTTCCACGGGCGGGACCTCGTGACGGCGCTGCTGCACCGCGAGCCGCCGCACGACCTGGAGTTCGCGTACGCCACGCTCGCCGCCTGCTCGTCCGCCGCGCACGTGCGGCGCCGACACATCCGCCGCCTGCTGGACATCGCCAACGCCGCGGCCGACCATAGTCTCGGTGAGATATTCGTTTAGGTTGCTGAGTATACTTATATCTTTTATTACACAACATATGGGTTTAAAACCGTGTATTAGTTTCTTTACTAGGAGGCGCAGAATGAAAGTTAAATAAAAAAGCAGCTATACAATCTAATATGCTATACTTATGTAATTCAAACTAAACCGCGAAAAAAAATCAAATCAAAGACCATAAACAATTTAATACTCTTTAGTGATTCGACATATGAACGAACGAACGAACTAACATGTAAACAGAAGTCTACTGTAGTCATAGTTACAATTTCCATCGCAGATACAATTTCAATGGTTATCTTGGCACTGCGCTGCGTTGTACAAGATCATCGTCACCGAAGTCTGATACATTTCGTGCGACGGCCGATGGCTGGTCTGGCGCGGCAACAACATCCCGACGGCAGCTTCGGTACTTTAACTACAACAGCGTTAGCTATACAGGTACATAGTAAGCCTCTTCTCATTTTTATGAGGAGAATTTGAATTAGTTAATGTTTTAACCGACAAGGAGCAAGAAGGAATAAATAAATAAATAATTCATTAATGTATTTTGAAGTCAGCCACGGATCTATCGAGACATTTCTGCCCCGGGCGACAATTTCAAGCAGCGATTGCGCAGGTCTATTATAGTGCACAAGTATGTGCAATACACAGTCGCGTTCTATTCACTCACTCTCATAATCCGATGGATGCCAAATTTCACTGAAAACGGCATCTTCCGCAACTGGACCAACTACGGAGTCAGCATCATCGTAACACAAAATAATTTATTAACTTATTTGTAGACTGTTGTTACAAGAATAATAAAATTAATATTTTGAGGGAGTCAGATTCTTTCTAGTCTATGACGTTGCTGTAATTGAGTAAAATGGTTATTTATCGATTTTTAAATGGGATACATATTAAGAAAACTGCGAATTATTTGTAGGCTCTCGAAGACTCCGACAACGGCCCTGGAGCTCACCAGCACTGGAGTCTCCCCGCTGCAAGGAAATGGCTGCTCGAGCGACAGGAGCCTGACGGTGGTTGGGGAGATGTGGCAAAAACCGCCGCAGCAGTTGCAGCGCTTACTCCTGCATCCCTTGCTGCTGTACGACCGCCGCATTGCAGCGATAAGTTGCTGGATAGTCGGCATGAACCACTAGGTGATATAATATGACAATAAACTAAATGATAAACTTTTTTCATTCTTTGATAAAAGACTAAGCAAAAAATTAAAACAGTTAATATGATACACGCACTTACATACACGTACAGATAAGCATACACATACAAAACTTTGTAAGTTTATTTCTCAAATGGGAATTCCTGTGAAATACACACAACGCTACACAAGGTTGGTTGTCAGTCATTAACTAAATGGTGACATTAACACGAACTCCATCTTCCACCTTATTACGAGCTTGCAAATACAATGATAACTAAAACGTATTCCCATGTTTCATTTTATACATTTTTTTTTTTTTTTATATAGAATAGGAAGGTGGACGAGCATATTTGCCACCTGATGGTAAGTGGTCACCAAACGCCCTTAGACATTGGCATTGTAAGAAATGTCAACCATCGCTTATAGCCAATGC
This sequence comes from Nymphalis io, assembly GCF_905147045.1. Taxonomy (NCBI): domain Eukaryota; kingdom Metazoa; phylum Arthropoda; class Insecta; order Lepidoptera; family Nymphalidae; genus Nymphalis; species Nymphalis io. Next base: position 708,600 of record NC_065905.1, read on the forward strand.
GCCACCAACCTTGGGAACTAAGATTTTATGTCCCTTGTGCCTGTAATTACACTGGCTCACTCACCCTTCAAACCGGAACACAACAATATCAAGTACTGCTGTTTTGCGGTAGAATATCTGATGAGTGGGTGGTACCTACCCAGACGAGCTTGCACAAAGCCCTACCACCAGAAGATACATATTAATATATAGATATCGCTTTTAGATAACAATGGCGGAGATGGTAGCTTGAAGTTGGCGTACCAGGCAGGTCACTCGAGCAACGATTCTGATGCTCGAAATGTCTCCTTCACTTACACGCTCTGGCTTGGAACCAATGTCACTGAAAATTATACTTTATATATGATAGCTCCAAGGTAGTAAATAGTTCTACTAAGCTGTTACAATTGAAGCCCTATTAATTACTTGGTAATATAGTTTCAAAATAGCCTACATGGCCTAATGGTTATAACGCGTGAATCTTAACCGATGATCGTGGGTTCAAACCCGGGCAAGCACCACTGAATTTTCATGTGCTTAATTTATGTTTATAATTCATCTCGTGCTTGACGGCGAAGGAAAACATCGTGAGGAAACCTATATGTGTCTAATTTCCATGTGTATTTCACCAACCCGCATTGGAGCAGCGTGATGGAATTAGCATCATTAAATGCAAACGATTGTGTTTTTGGTGTGTTACTCATTAGCGATCGAATGGATGAACGGATTTCATTAAACTTTGTCAGTTTTATCAGGAAATAGAACATGATATTTTTCTATTAAAATTAAATATGGGCTATTTTAATTATGGTCACTTAATACTTAAACGCGAAGATAAAGTAAATTCCTGTTTGTAAATACTTATCATAAGCGGTATTCGAACCCGTGACTGTAAACATAGCAGCCTCGTGAATTGACGACTGCAAAAAGCGAAAGCTAATAGGTAATGCAAAGCAATACTACAAAGTAAAACATACTGTATATAATGTACTTGTTTAGTGGTTCGAAACCCGGACCCGTACCAGGTTTCATAATTCAGGTTCTATCAAAAGTTATTAAGATTTTCGTCAAGAAAGTCACAATAAGAGCCGGTTGGCGTGGTTGGTAGAACACTTGCCTTTCACGCCGAAGGTTGTGGGTTCGATTCCCACCCAGGACAGACATTTGTGTGCATGAACATGTCTGTTTGTCCTGAGTCTGGGTGTAATTATCTATATAAGTATGTATTTACAAAAGAAAAGTAGTATATGTAGTATATCAGTTTTCTGGTTTCCATAGCACAAGCTTTGTACAAGCTTAATTTGGGATCAGATGGCCGTGTGTGAAAAATGTCCCAGGATATTATTATTTTTATTATAATACATACTTGTATCGCAAATCACGTGAACCCATAGTTCTGTGTCACAGCTTCCTCCGATCGAACTAATTGAGTATTTGTGTTTGCAGACACACATTTGCATACATACATGCATGTCCAGTTCCTTCTTATCGGCTTAATGAAATTCAATTAGAGTGACACATAGCTCTAGTTATTTATATATAACTATTTGCTACTGAATATTTTCAAAATATAATACAAATAATTACAGGAACATATCTTTCTATCACGTGATGCAAATGGCTGCAGAACAGGACCCAAAGTTTAAATTTGAAGCTAGTGAATGGCCTAATGGTCATTATGTACACACTCTGGCTGGCCATAAGGAGGAACCCATGGGCTACCATTACTGGTTGCTCTACCGCCTGCCCGAGATACCCGACCCTGTCAGCCCCCCTGGAAACCAACTGGTTGCACCTGTCGGTACGTCATTTCCTTTAATTCGTACAAAGCTACGACAAACCTCAGTTTAAGCACCTACCTATATATTACCTAGTAAAAAGTGCTTTACCTTTCGCCAAGTGATTATTTCTTCCCATAGACAACTCCATAATTATTATAATTTGTAGTACCATTATCTTTGGATCATCAATCAATCAATCTGTTATCTATAAATCTCTGGTGTTATATTCTGTTCGATCATAACCACAAATATTTTAAGACGGAACGCAGTATTACAAAGAATTTCGTCCTGAAAACTAATTCATTGAATAATAGATTTAAAATAATGGTTTTTATTGTCTATACTTTTATAAATAAGAGAGATTAGTGATTAGTGATGATAATAACGATTTGATCACTGCTCTATCCAAAAGCTGTCAAAATTATGACGATGAATAAACTGTCGTGCTATTTTTTCCGATAAAAGTAGACTGGCATCTAAGCAGTAGCCTTATAAATTAGATAGTAATCGTGTTTTATTTTTCAGGTGTCGACGATTTGCTCGTTGAAGACGGAGAACATTATCTGTTCTGGTACAAGAAGCTGTAATTTTTATCTTAGAGTTTTCTTTGTCAAATTGTGATTTAATATTTAAGCCATTGAAAAAAAAACCATTTTCAATACAATGTTCAAGGTATAGAGTACCTTTAGATGAGAAGACGCGTAGAACATCTACATTTAGCTTAGTCGTATCTACTTTAATTCTCTCGTATAGTTACAACCTTCAAAATACCAATAGTTTTGATAGTAATCAACTTTAAAATATGTAGGAATATATAATACATTTAAATTAACTTATTCAAGTAATAATTCAAACTATTTACTAGAAGAATTAGTAATAAGTACTAATGTGTATTCGATATAAAACCTTTTTTCTGTATTTTGTAATTCACAGACAATTTAGTGTTGCTAAGCTGAAGTTTTCCTATATAAACAATTCACCTGTAAGGATCAATAGGTACGAGCACTTTTAAATATGCATGCAATAGAAGAAAACGTATAATAAAATGAGAAATATGATCAAATCTTAAAAATATACGGCCTTACTTATGAATGTTATTTAGCGGGTGATTAGTTCAATAATGCTGTCTTCTTTTACCGAATGTCAAATCATTAATGACAGAAAGAGCGAAATCATTGTCCAACTGAACATCCGTTAAGCAAAGTTTATAAGTAAGGGCGATATTGTTTTATAGATTTAGATTACCATTCCAACGTTGCGAGAAACATATAAGTAATCGTACAATATTTTCATTGCACAGTTTGAATGAAAAAGATGAAGATGAAAACGGTGCGATTATTATATCTTTAATAAATGTCTTCTTCTTGGATTGACATTTTTGTTTATTTTTTTTTAACGGCTGTGAATACTAGGTCTTTGCAGCCGGTCTTAATCGAAAATAGTACTTCTCCAATGTTGTCATATCGTAATAAAATGATCTGTTTTTGATGTTGAATAATTATTAACGTACCATTATGGTGATACACATTTTGCTTCTCAAAAAAATTTGGAACAAACTAGATACGTAATTATTTGCACTTAAACACATCTAGTTAATAACATTCCATGTATACGTATTTTAAAACTATTTTAATCATGACAAATATTTAGGTGTTGCCATCATCAGACATAATATCATATGTCAAATATTCGAATTTCTCGAGAAATATATTAAAAAAAAATCAAAACATATTCGTATGACTTTCCAAAACATAATTCTTATTTCATTAACTTTAAAAATGTTTTAGCAATGTAAAAATAGCTTCATAATTAAGGTTTACATTAATGCGCAATCTAACATAGATTAACTCTTTTAATGTAATCATGTTAGGAGACTGAGCGACACGAGCGTCACAAGTACATTAGCGTAACATTTTTATTATAACTACTGAATGGTTCTTAATAAATATTGAAATTACTTCAAATTGGTTTTATTTTATAACCCATCAATATGTTATTTTACCTACCTATGTCAATATTCTATGTTTTAGTATTGACAGCAGATCCCTAGGTCCTGGATTAAAATCCCAGGTCGGGCCGATAAAGTGTTTGTGAGTTTTTCTGTCGAAGATTCTCAATAGCAGCCCGGAGTCCGGCTGTTGGAATGTGCACTCCCGTGCCTCGGAAAGCACGTAAAGCCGTTGATCCTCTGCATAAACACTTTCCGGTCGTGTCGGTTTACCGTCCCGTCGGATTATGAAATTTAGGGAATAGAGAGTGAACTTGTGTTTGCGCACTGGTGCACTATATGTCCCGCGGAGATGGCTAATCTCGTGGACGAAATAGGTCTGAAGGACATCATTTTCTACTTTATAAATAGCAAGGTCCTCGTTCCACCTCCGCATAATTACAGTCACAAGAGACCTAACATATTCCCTATACACCTGCCGTCCTATTTAAAAGTACAAAAAGCTATATAATTGATTATTAAGTCACATATTTAAAGCATTAGACAAGGGCGATTAAGGGATTATTAAAACAAAAACACAATTTCAAATCCAACATTTATTAAATTTTGTACAATTCACATCAACACCAATTCACTAAATACATTTACAATACATAGACGGTGCAATGAAAGCGAATGCAAAAATTCTTATATAATGCGTCCAAAATTGAAAGATACAATAAACGTCATAAAATATTTCAATAACAATTCGTTATCATATCATTTTTAAAAACAACGCGTACAAATATTTTACGAACAAGAATACAACCAAATTGAGTAGGTTCAATCGTTTTTAGAAGACTTCATGTAAAACTTTACCTGTATATTTAATTCTATCAAATTTTATTTGTATGAATACATGATTTAAATAAAGACTTCGTTAAAAGAGTTTTTACACATAATAACTTATATTTACTGTCATTACTGACATAATATAACAGCATGACAATGCCTGACTATTGCTTTTACAATGCTATTTTTTTTTTATTTTTCTTGTCGAAGATCGAATGTCCGACATCTGTATGTCTCATGTAGCTAAGATATTAAGCCAAACAGTAATTCGCGAACCCGTTAATATCATAATTATTGCTTTTTAAAATCGTTCAAGTTGGTTTCACCATACTACTACTACATACTATTTTCATAATAATTAAATTATTCAAATATAAATCTTTTTAGATGCATTAATTTTCAATAAACGTATGAGTGAAGTATTAAAATTAAATTAAAAAAGTATGAATATATGAATACATTTTATTCCTTTAATTTTATTACTTTATATTTTATACACAATTTTAAAGAAATAATTCATCAATGCGTAAAACTGAATGATTTTTGTAAAATAATTTAATCCTATAAAAACAAATTTGTTATCTGTGAATTCAAATTTCAAAACAATATAAGTCAGAAATTTCTCGATGAGTATGACACTGATATTTTGAATAAATTTCTTGGTCAAGACTTCCGATCTTTAAGGCAGTTCTGTGTTATATATAACAGTCGATAGTGCAGAGAAAAAAAAGTTTTAATTAAAATAAAAAACTACATAATTATGTATATAATGTATATGAGAATGAATAACGTGAATTCTTCTATCTAGATATATTTAAAGAATATATAATACTATATAGTAATACAATATATATAACATACGTATCTATATTCTGAACTTAATTATATAATAAATTTACTCAATCGACATAACGATTTTTTAACCTGCATTAACATTTGATACAACATCATGCATCTCGTTCTTTCGTTTACTATTCATATCTTTTGTTTCACTCGCACACAGATTTTTTATTGCGAGAATTAATAAAAATAAACACATAAATGTATGTATCATATACATAATACTATTATATCAACTTCGAAAATTTTCGTATATTTTTTTTTTTTTTCATATAAAATGAGTAATAAATCTTAATGAACTCGGAAGGTTTAATAACCTTTGTCATTGCGATTTCCAAACGCGATAATAAGTGTGTTTTAATTCGATGGAAGATTTTTTTACAAAAAACAGCCTTTTGTATAGATATCAGCTTTATCAGTCGAAGTTTAATGATTCCATATTTAAAATACATTTACTTATTAGGAAGCGAATTGTTATGTCATTAAATGCAAGTTATGGCTTGATATTTTCATTCATTATATATTTATAATGTTCATGTGAAAACAATCATTATTCATTGACATTAAATTAGATAATAAATCTGTATAAGAATTACAAAAATGGATTACGTAAAATTATGATTATCGTTATTTAAATATGTCAACACCAGACCTCTGATGGAGTTCTAGAAAGTTCTTAGATCGATATCGATCGATAGGACATTCCATAAATTTTATTCAAAAGAAAATCACACGAATACACAACCGTAGAAAGTAAACGTCTTTAGGAATTGCATTTGTAAAATTGTAAATAAAAAATAGTTATACGGTAAATTATTATAAGCTAAATCTCACTGTCAAATTCAGGCACCATAGTGGTATTATTCATCTCCAATATCGATTAATCATAAATAAATTATTCGAATAATCGGTATTTATAATCGAAATATTATATAATTTGTCTATACGATTCGTAAGTAATTTGAATCAATATTAATTCACTTATTCAACAATACTGGATTCTTGTGAAATTGAATATATATATATAACTATATATATAACCACAACGTATATAAATTTTCTGCAATTCAAATTGTAAAATATAATGTTTTATTTTTCATTAAACTAATAACTTTTTTTTTACAATAGAGTACAAATTAGAAAATTTTCAAAACTTGTATACTACAGATACGTTTATTGCTTTTCATTTATTATTGTTCGTAGCAACGATTACATAAATCTGACGTACCTGGCATAAATTTAATTTATTTGTTTAACAGAGGCACAGATAATTACAAACTTCTTAATACTTAGTATAGAACAAACAATAATATATATGTTTAACTGGAATAAAAAAAATGATATAAATATCATCTTAATTATACCGTCAAAAATAGCTGTGCGTGTGATATATAAAACAAGATGGCCGCAATAAACAAAACTTTAAACGTTAAAATAAAAAAATAATTCCTGGATTTCTTTTTCATATAAGTTTTATAAAAGGAGAAATTTGCAATGAGCTCATATAAAATATCAAGTAGCAAAATATCGTGTGAATGTTTCATTTAAAACGAGAAAATGAACGTTCGCTCGTTACGCGGCCGACGCGCTGGTCATCCTGTTCATTATGGTTGTGTACGCGAGACCCAGCGCCCACGACACTTCGTGCCCGTTCAATTTTTTGTACAACTGGAAATAATTTCGGTACATCGAGTCAGCTTTTCTACTTCTATGGACCTCTATCAAAAATGCCATATAGCAAGCGCGTATGTCTTCGTACTATTAACATCGGATGTTGGTCCAATTATTTGATGAGCCCGAATCAATAGCAGCTTAAGTATTATTTACTAGAATATTAAACCACTCAAGAAACGTCTCCGAGTTATTTTGTTTCAGTTAGTGTTTTTAATATTTTCATTACTACAATTGAAAGAACTAACATAATGGGACGCTTGGCGCAAAATCAATTAAGACGATCCCAGGTGTATTCATCTGTGTCGGTTATTCTCAATATAGAAATATGTACGCAACGGACATAAACCTATTACTACACAAAACAACGGCTCACGCCTCGATCAACGAGGACGGCGCCCGCGGACTCACCGATATGGGCTCCGCGTCGCGGATCTTGTAGACGTCCTGCAGCAGCGTGAGCACGTACACCAGGTCGACGCACGCCCACGGCTGCTCCACGTTGGACGCCGAGCACGCGCGCAGCGCCGCCGCGCGGTACTGCGCCGGCGACACCGAGCCGCCGCGCATCACGTCTGCGCACACACACGTAGAGCCGGCGGAGGGGTTAGGCGGACGAGCTAATCCGTAGGTACGTACCGATGAGGCCGGCGTCGGCCGCCACGTCGTACAGGTAGCTCATGGCGGCGACGGCGCCGCCGGGCGCGCCGGGCGGCGGCGCGCCCGCCGTGCGCGACACGTAGCGCCGCGCCGCGCCGTGGCAGCGCGCGAACACCGCCTCGCGCTTGGCGCCGTCCGCGCGCGCCGCGCCGCTGCCGGCACGCGCACCCGTCACACTCGCGCACGTGTGTACCGGTGTGTACCGCTGACACCGGTACACACCGGTACACACCGGTACACACCGGTACTAATCGACAATGTAAGTGACCATCCCAATTCGACTGTCACTTTCCTAAACATTTACTGGTTTTACTCGTATTATGTAGACCAGGAGAGTATTAACAGACTGATTATATTATTATTAAGAGCTCATTTCAACCGTCATTTTTTTAATAAACGATCAACTTAGATGTTCTTATTCTGAGAAACCAAAAGACTTTGAAAATTTTAACTTATTGAAAAATGAAGAACGGTTATCAGTATAGAGTATAGCGGCCTCAATTTTCTTAATTTGGACTAAGTTATTTATACAAAGTCAAAATTCCAAAGCAAATTCAACGTAAAATGGACAAATTCACTTTTTTGAGATTGAACTACAGTACTGACCAATTTGAATGGAAAATATGTAATACTTTAGTTTAAATAGTGATTTAGTCCATAGCTGCCTGAAAATAGATGTGTAATATTTTTTATCCGGTTTAAATATATCTGGTATAAGTAAATATAAACAAACTCGATCAAAAGAATTAATCTTATTCATTAAAATACTTACCTTACATACCGTAACCGTTACAGCCTGTGAATGTCCCACTGCTGGGCTAAAAGCCTCCTCTCCTCTTTTTTTGAGGAGAAGGTTTGGAGCTTATTGCAAACAATATTATTAACCTTACATAAGCCGAGTATAATCTTCATGTTTAATTGGAGGGGTAAATGATTAAAATTCCTAATCTCCTTATTAAATTAGTAAATTCCTTAAAATGGGGATTGCTATTATTCTTAAAAAACATACTATAATAATGAACACTATTATATTATTATTATATTATAATATCTTATCCCCCCCCTCCCTTATAATAAAGTAGCTTTTGATAGTACGTTCAATAACTTTGTAGTGATAGAAAAATTAACGAACACGAAACTTTATCTATTTTTACTCTCTTCAATTAACAATCCATGTTATTAGTACTGGTACAAAATAAATAAATAATTTACGCCTTACATTGATAGCCCATAGATATTTGAATAAACCTTAGCTTTAAATATTCCATACGAAACTACTACTCCATTATATTTCATACGACCAAATAGCTTGGCTGTATTACGCACTACGAACAGTTCTAGAATAATCTATATTACTCTATAAGACAATACTATTTCACTAATCCACTACTACTGGTGGTAGGGCTTTGTGCGAGCTCGTCTGTTTAGGTACCACCCACTCATCAGATATTCTACCGCAAAACAGCAGTACTTGGGTTTGAAGGGTGTGAGCCAGTGTAATTACAGGCACAAGTATATGTGAGCGATGGTTGACATTTCTTACAATGCCAACGTCTAAGGGCATAGGTGACTACTTACAATCAGGTGGTCCATATGCTCGTCCGCCTTCCTATTCTATATAAAAAAACCAATTTCATTACAACATCCAAAACAACTTCGGCGACATTCGATTTATTTTAAATCTCGACCAATGACGTCACGTCTCCTCAAGATCATATCGGCTGCACATAACGATGCTGTTTTTCACAGAGCACATAATAACGGTTAATATTTTATGTATTTTTATCATTTCATGCACAGGTTTATGTAATATATCCTACCTGATAATATACTGCTTGTTGGCATACGTCCACTTCTCCTTCTGGACGATAGGGTCGACGCACACTGAGACGAACTCGTTCGTATTGTTGTCGTTAGCTTCGAGCCGGAATATGCCGTATCGAGCCGCTAACAGACCTAGCTTTAAATAACTGAAACGAAATATAAGTAAGTAACAGCCTGTAAATGTCACGCTGCTGGGCTAAGGCCTCCTCTCCCTTTTTTTTTTTTTTGAGGAGAAGTTTTGGAGCTTAATGCAGGTTGGTGGAATACACATGTGTCAGAATTTCGATGAAATTAGACACATGCGGGTTTCCTCACGATGTTTTCCTTCACCGAAAAGCACGAGATGAATTATAAACAGAAATTAAGCACATGAAAATTCAGAGGTGCTTGCCCGGGTTTGAACCCATTTTCATCGGTTAAGATTCACGCGTTCTTACCATTGGACCATCTCGACTTAACGAAATATAAAAATAATGATTAATCACATATTATTACTGCTCGGTAGCGATAGATGGCGTTGATTTAATCTGTCACATTCCTGAATCGCGCTGTCTAGATTCGCTACCGAGTATACATAGTATGAAAGTAATTACGATAAAGTGATCAAATAAATTTTAAATCACTTCCTTTATTACATTTACCGTTCGATCCCCCGATATTACTTCGACGTAAACAATTTGAGATTGATATTATAATTTAATTAAATTAAAAAAAATAGTTTTAGAAACATTTACTAAAGTTAGAACTAGAACGGGGGAATTGGTCACCTGATGGTAAGTGGTCACCGCCGTCTATAGACATTAACACTGTAAGAAATATTAACAACCCTTACATCACCAATTCACCCCCAACCTTTGAAACCTCAATTCAATCTCAATGTTATGTCCTTGCGCCTGTAATTACAATGGCTCACTTACTTAGTCCAGTCAGTAGGAATAAAAAAAAGACCTTTGGATTGCAAAAAATTGTGTAGTAACAATTTTGAAATAGGTCGTTAAGATTTGGACTGTGATGAAAAGTCCAAATTTTTGACCTTGAGGAGTTACTTCTGGGGCCGCCACCTTGGATGAAAGGTGCCAAAATCTGTTTGTACCTGCCGGTATACCCTCTGTTCACAAAGACAGCAATTTCCTCTGCTCACAATTCGATGCAATTTTCGTTATTGTTGAATACGTCGACGACGAAATTTCTAGAAGGTAAATTAAATCTATTCATATTAGTTATGTGTACATCCTCACCTATGTGTATACAGGGTGATGTTGGAGCCGCCGGCCGGCACCGTATACTGGTCTTCGGGCGGGTACAGCTTCTTGTCCTCTTCACTGAGCTGGTACGTGACCTGCGTGGAGCCGCCGCCCAGGTCCAGTGCAGCCATTGTCTCGCCCCCTATTAGGTCTGTAGACGAGAAAACGCAAATATACAAACAAAAGCCGAGATGGCTCAGTAGTCAGAGCTAGTGAATTTTAACCGAAGATGCGATTTGAACTTGGGCAAGCACCACCGGATTGACACAATCCGCTATGTATATCTCAAAGAATGAAAGTATATACTAGCATTATATAAAAGCGGTCAGATTAAATTCGAATAAAACAAACTAACTCCTACTCCACATAATATTTTTACAACAAAAACGAAGCATCTAAAGGTGGCTTCCAACGGTGCGTGATCTCACGGACTGTCACCGACCGACTCGCACTGACGCAACCGTGGGAAGTATTGTATGTGAAAACTCAGACACGTCCGTAGCGGTGCTGTTTATAATGCACACGTCATTCCCTCCCAATTTCAACGGCGTCCTAAGCCGAGGTCCGGCCTCACAGGAGGCACCCTTAGGACGTCCGTCTCTCTTGAGCCCCTCGTGTGGCTCCCAACATCCGGCCGAGTTTAACTCGCCCATCCCGCCCGGTGACGCTGTAGAGGCCAGTAGGGCCAACAGCAATACACAGTCCGAAAAATAAATAAATAAAAAAAAGTCCAAAGCGGTGCGCCACCTTAAGTACTCAAAAAAGTTTGATAACCAATTGTGTAAACTGGTAACACTTGCAGATATATGAACAGGATTTACATTATCACGCTACGTTCACATAAATGTTGCTAGCTTAAAAAAAATGTACATTAACTCACTATGCAGCAAGTTGACCGTGTACCAAATGAATATTCCCTCATCAGAACCTTCCATGATTTCCACGCTATTCGGACCAACATGGTATCCGGATCTGCAAATTAAAAAAAAAACTCTAATATCAAAAAAAATATTGCAATCAAAAATTGGTTAACTTTGTTTTAATTGGTCATTAATACATTAAATTAATTATATCCCGCTTATTTTACTTTATTTATTTTGGCACGCAGATTATACACGGACCGTGAAATGGGCGTCGCACGCTTGATCGCATCAATAAACATGTAAATTAGTTTTACTAATTAAAATTACCTTTATTACAAATCTTAATTATTATTTAACAAACAAAGTACGGACATAATAATTTTCATATCTCATCAATCATATAATATACGACTACAACTTTGCCGGGGTTTTCGCTTCGGATATAGAATTACTAAATATTAATATCCTTAGCTCTCTTCAAAAGTATAGGATTTTCAAAAACTTTCACGAGCTTAAGTGTTAAATTTTCTGTGTAAAAGGAACCCGTATGCACATTTTCGTGGTACTATTCCCAGTAGTTTGGACTGTACGTTGATGTCATCATCACTGGAGCAGCGTGGTGGAATAAGCTCCAAACCTTCTCAAAAAACGGAGAGGAGGCTTTAGCCCAGCAGTGGGACATTCACAGACTGTTACGGTTGATGTCAGTCAGTCAGTCAGTCAGTCAGTCAGTCAGTCAGTTATTCTTTTATATACATATATTATCCGAGATGGCCCAGTGGTAAGAACGTGATCCGATGATCGTGGGTTCAAACCCGGGCAAGCAACACTGAATTTTCATGTGCTTAAGTCGCTATTATAATTCATCTCGTGATATACGGTGAAGGAAAACATAGCGAGGAAACCTACGTGTGTCTGATTTCACTGAAATTCTGCCAAAGGTGTATTCCACGCGCATTGGAGCAGCGTGGTGAAATAAGTTACATACCTCAAAAAGGGAGAGGAGGCCTTAGCCCAGCAGTGGGACATTCACAGGCTGTTACTGTATATATTATAAACGCATCGATAAAAAAGATTAAATTATAAATATCACGAATTCTCGTCCGTTCATCTCGACATAATCTGCACGCCAAACTGTTGATAGCATTTAAAATTATTTATATTGTAAGATGACGATTTATAAGTGCTCGTTGATTAACGTACATTATTGTTTTCGATTTTTGTGAAAATCTATAATTATCTTAAAAATGCAAAAGTCTGTTCATCTGCTTTGCTTTCACGGCTAAACCAGCTGAGCTGAACTATATGAAATTCTATATGAAGCATGTTCGAACCTTAAAGAAGGATATAGGCTACGTTTTTTACGCCTAAGCATCTATACAATACCAAAACGCGAGCAAAGCCGCTGCCGAAGATTAGTACATAATAAAATCTTTCTATTGTAAGTAAAAGTGTATGAGGTCATGTCTATATAATTATATTATTCTTAAATACTGTCACGGAAAAGTGTTTTGTATTACATATGTTTTATGGTTTTAAATAATATTCTAGTTTTATGTATGAAATTAATGGCTGACTTATATCATTGTAGTATAAACAATTAACATAAACGCATTGTACTAGACAAGTAATACGATCGTTACGAGTTACACGTGATCCCCAACCGAAGGTCACAAGATCGGGACCTTTGGATCTCGGAATTTATTTATAATTTATCACTGTCGGCGGTTAAGGAAAAGATATCGAGTAAGTTTATAGTATCGGAACTGCGTTAGTTAAGACTAGTTTAACGCCGGAGATTCTAAGGTCCTGGGTCTCTAGGTTGAGTCAAGTTATTGAGATTTCTATCGAGAAAGTCCCAGTTTGGAAATGTTACCCTTGTGCCTCGAAAAGCACGTAGTATTTGTTCATGCATTCAAACTTAAACCGATCGTGACAGTTGCTGTCCCATCGGACTATAAAGTGTGAAGAAAGAAAGTGTATTTGTATTTGCACACACACTTGTGCACTACGAGTCCTTTGCCGTTGGCCAGTCTATCTTGAAAATCTTGTTTAAAAACTTATACAGCAAATCCTCTCAGAGGTGCTACTCTGTCATACCTACTAGTAAAATCATTTCTTGAATATAGCATCGGGCCGTATACTACGGTGCCGAACGAGGTAGCTAAAGTACTGCAGTTAAAAATGCGAGAATATAGTACATAATATGTATAGTATACATAAGTAACTGACTTGGATATGGCCTTGGAGACCTCGTCGATGAGCAGCTGCGCCTTCAGCGGCGGCAGCAGGCGCAGGCCGGCCGTGGCGCGCACGAGCAGCGGCGTGTCGCCGCGCCGCGCCGCCGGCACCACGCGCCCCGCCTGCCGCACCAGCCGCAGCACCGACTCCGCGCCCTGCCATACACCCATCACACTCCTGACGCAAACTTCCGAGCCGCGATGAACCATTCGTGAAAGCCCGTGATAGCACTGAATTTTCACTGTGCTAAATTTGAATTTATAATTCATTTCGTGCTCAGCGATGAGAGAAAGCATCGTGAGAAAACTCGCATCGATCGGTGGACGGTCTGCCACGTGTGTACTCCATTAACCATGGAGCACCGTGGTGGCTCCCGACATTCCCATTAAAGGAGAGGAAGGTTTTTCCATTCGGAGACTTCCTATACGTCAAAGTTAGATATGCCTCAGTAAGTATCTGTATTACAAAATTAAATATGGCAGTTCTATTAATGATTATACCTTTTCAGGGTCATCTACGTAGGATGACAAGCCCGGCTTTATCTCTTGCCAGAGTTCATCCACTAAATCCAAATTTGGTTGTCCGAATACTGGAAATATCATCATTAGAATTGGTTGATTTTCATGAAGAATTTATAAATTTAAATAATTCGTAGAGCAAATTAGTAAAGCAAATAACCTTCCCAGATAGACTCAAAACCATATAAATATATTATGACAAAAATCTTTTTAGTACTATTAAAATACAATACTCGTACAATATGAAATAATAAAAATCCTTACCTGTGAAAGGTACTCTAAATCTATAAGCCAGTACCCTGGTCCCTGAAGACCCTGCGTCTATGATCACCGCATGGTGATAAACGCTCTCGTATCCAAGACTCTTTGCCAGGCCATCGAACCACTGTGCCTGCCCAGCGAAAATTCCTAAAAAAACGACATTCGTTTAATAACTACCGTGTCCTATATTATATTTACCATTAGAGCGACATTACACGACATATCATATTAGGTCACCCAAGATCCTGGGCTAATGCTCCGGGGCAAATAGCTCGGCTCCAAGTTTTCTAAGTTGGCACTTTGACAGTAAAGTTACAAAGCTCTTGCTTCGGAATCTATTTAAGGCCATTAATCTCACTAACACACTCAGCTCACACATACACACATGACAAACTAAGTTAGTTCTTCTCAGGTCTGAGGTGTTTATTTCCGAAACGGGGGTAGATTTTTGACAATTCAAAAAAAAAGAGTGACGCTTCTATATTCAAATAAATTTCGACATTGACTTCGACTTAGACTAATAAATAATACCTTAAACTTTTATACCGGAACTATCTATGTAACATGGAGTATGTGTATATAATTAATGTAATTATTCGATTCGCGTTAATAACATCCTTGTGTACAAATAAATCGAGCGTAAACATTTCACGGGAATTAACTTCTTGATAAATCATAGATGAAACGAATCATGAGGTGGAACAAGTTAACCCTGGAATTTATGATACATATATAAACAGTCCATGGATGTGGTTGCAATATTATTTCGTATATTAAACGACGATAGTGACGACGTAGAGGGTATCTCGTGAAAAGGGCACACTTGACTACCATCTTGGATAGGCTGGTCGAAACCAACCAGACAAGCCTACGAATCCAGAATCCCACTGAGATCAATTGACAACAACGAGAAAAACAACTGCCACACAACAATTTTTAATTTAAAAATTTAGATTGTGATGCTGCCTGAAAATAAAAACATGTAGGCACATAAAACTATCAAATTATAAACTGATAGAAATATACAACGAAGACACAGCATATCTGTGAAGACTGAAAGACAAAGCGAAATAAATTATATATGAGAGTAGAGTCTGATTGGCTGAAAAACAGATTAAATTATATTATATAGACTTTTAAAATTCAATCAAGGCCTTATTTTTTAATTTTTTTTTATAGAATAGGACGGCGGACGAGCATATGGGTCACCTAATGGTAAGTGGTCACCAAACGCCCTTAGACATTCGCATTGTAAGAAATACCTGCCACCTACAATACCTTCATGTGGCCATACGATGCCTGACATTAAAATCAGGCAACGTGATGTGCGTGCGGAGCTGCAATCACTTGATGTACGGAAAGCTAGCGGTCCCGATGGAATACCAGCCATAGTGCTGAAGAAGTGCGCAGCGGAGCTGTCTCCTGTGTTAACGCGCCTGTTCCAACTTTCTCTCCCTTCGGGATGTGTGCCGGAGGCTTGGAGAAGAGCTAATGTGCAAGCGGTTCCCAAAAAAGGGGATCGGTCTGACCCGGCAAATTATCGGCCAATAGCTATCACCTCAGTACTTTGTAAGGTGATGGAACGGATTCTAAACAACCAACTGATCCATTACCTAGAAGATCACTGTTTAATTAATGATCGTCAATACGGGTTTTGACCAAAACGGTCCACAGGTGATCTTCTAGCGTACGTAACACACCTCTGGGGTGAAGCTGACAAGCATGAAGAATCGTTGGCTGACAGCCTCGATATCTACAAGGCTTTCGACAGGGTCTGGCACAGAAGTCTTCTCTCCAAGCTGCCGGCATATGGTCTGCCTGCTCAGCTATGCACCTGGATTGCCAGCTTCCTACACAAGCGTAGCCTTCGTATTTTAGTTGATGGTTGCGCTTCACAATTCTATGTAGTGAATGCTGGGGTCCCCCAGGGATCTGTGCTATCTCCCACACTCTTTCTTTTGCATATCAATGATATGTTCTCTCTTGGGAACATACATTGCTATGCAGACGATAGTACAGTGCATGGTGGATACCACGGACGCGCAGTGGCTGGGCGGAAATTGAGGAGAGGCGGAAGGATCTTGTCATTGAACTCGATAGGACGTTAGAGCTCATCGCCAAATGGGGCTCTGATAATCTTGTTGAGTTTAATGCCAAGAAAACACAGGTATGCGCTCTCACGGCGAAAAAGTCAACATTTTCCCCTCTTCCCTCCCTCTGTGGTACTCCGCTGGTGATGCAAAGCAAAATCGCCATGCTGGGGATTGACGTTCGCTGCGACCTTAGTCCAAAGGATTACATCGAGGCTGTTATAAAAACAGCTTCACGGAAACTCGGAGTTCTGAACAAGGTGCGGCGCTTTTTCACGCCACAACAACTGTGCCTGATGTACATAACACAGGTACGGTCTTGCGTGGAATATTGCTCGCACCTTTGGGATGGCTCCGCTAAGTACCTACTTGAGGCCTTGGACCGGTTGCAGCGACGTGCCGTACGCATTATTGGCGACGTAAAGGTCACAAACACCCTTGAACCTTTACAATTGCGTCGTGAGATAGCAGCACTGAGCGCTTTCTATCGACTGTATCACGGCTAGTGCTCTGAGGAATTATTCTCTCTAATTCCTGCTTCCCCCTTCCTTCTTAAGTCCACGCGAGCTGGTTCTCGATGTCACCGACTAACTGTGACATCAATTCCATCGCGAACAAAGAAATTTGGCAACTCCTTTCTTTGTCGCACTTCCAAAAAATGGAATTCCTTACCAGCTCACGTGTTCCCCTCCTCTTACAACCCGGGTTCCTTCAAACGAGGCGTGAAGAGGCATCTTGCGGGCCGGCAAGGCGAAGGTGGCTAGTGCAGAACGTTTTTCCCGTCTGTACTGGCCGTCGTCGCGTTTGGACTCTACTACCACTTACCATCAGGTGGAGTAGAGTCATTTGCCCTCCCGGCGAATATAAAAAAAAAAAAATGTCAACCATCGCTTACATAGCCAGCCAATGCGCCTACAACCTTGGGAACTAAAATTTTATGTCCCTTGTGCTTATAATTACACTGGCTCACGCAAACCGGAACACAACAATATCAAGTACTGCTGTTTTGCGGTAGAATATCTGATGAGTGAAAATGATTTTATGATTCAGTTTTTAACACCCTATTTCTTCAACTTCATCTATTCGTTTTCATACATACTATAAATACTAAGGGTAATCATAAACTCGTTGGATCTATTACCGAGCTATACATGGATAGGATTTTTTTCGTAACAATATTAAATGTAAAAAAAATGATAAGGAACGTTCATGTGCTTTTATATTACAAAAAAGGAATACATATTTTATCACCTCCAAACATTTTTAATAACTTATTTATTGTAATTTATTTAATTGTAAAGTTAATCGTAAAAATAAAAAAGGCTGTTTCGTTCGCAGTTTTTTAAATCTGAGGTATTTCTTTCCGAACAACTTATTTTTGTCTAATTGCGAAGAATCGTACTTTCGACTTTACTGTTGAATATCCGTATAAGAAAATGTATATATAAATATATATATATATATGGAATAGGAAGGCGGACGATCATATGGGCCACCTGGTGGTAAGTGGTCACCAACGCCCATAGACATTGGCATTGTAAGAAATGTTAACCATCGCTTACATCACCAATGCGCCACCAACCTTGGGAGCTATGATTTTATGTCCCTTGTGCCTGTAATTACACTGGCTCACTCACCCTGCAAACCGGAACACAACAATACCAAGTACTGCTGTTTTGCGGTAGAATATCTGATGAGTGGGTGGTACCTACCCAGACGAGCTTGCACAAAGCCCTACCACCGAAAGAAATATAATTAACTTCGTATGATATTTAAATGATAATTATTGTAAATAACGATAAGTAATAATAAAAACTAGGCGTTCATTGTTGTATATGTAATCTAATTTTTAATGAATTGCGAATAAAATTAAAGAATATTGTGACATTATATCGAATTGATTACATCGTTGTTTTTATTTTAATTGTATTTTAATAATTTTATGTTCACAAATTTACATTTTATTTATTTAGTCAATCACGCGGAATCTGCTCCATTGATTCGAATGAATCTATCTGCGAGCACATCCGCCCTTTAACTTTATACAGATATTCACTGAGCATGTAAACGTTCTTATACAAACGATACAAAGTCTATTCCGTTATCTGAATCCAATATCTCATAGCCGACTATATTATATATGTAGTTAGATGAAGTGTAAGCACTATGAGATTTTTCGCCTATTTCTTTTTGTCATCTTTCAATTAAGTCATGTATTAAAGCACTGCACTCATATAATTTTTGAATAAAACTACAGAATATGTCCTGCTGGTCAGATGGCTTTATATATCTCAAATGTTTTAAATAGTCCAAGCGTTATGTAGGTAAGTATATAACTATAGCGCGATTCAAAATACAAATAAATGTCGACACAATGGACCGGTTTGTGTGGATGGTAGATACTTACTTTTCAAGCCGAAGGTTGTGAGTTCGATTCCCACACAGGACGGACATTTGTGTGCTTGAACATGTTTGTTTGTCCTGAGTCTGGGTGTAATTATCTATCTATATAAGTATATAATATATACATATTTACTAAAGAAAAGTAGTATATGTATTATATCAGTTGTCTGGTTTCCATATTACGAGCTCTGCTAAGTTTGGGATCAGATGGCCGTGTGTGAATGACGTCCCACGATATTATTATTATTATAATGTGACTTGATCTTGAAAAAGAATATTTGCATTGCATTGGTCGTGTTTATCGAAACGATTACAACGCAATTATTTATTCGATTATTTCAATTTTTTTTCTTACAAAAAAAAAGTCTAGATGCTAAGTATTTTTCGTAACGCATAGACTTTAGACGAATGTTAAGTAGCCTGTAAATATCCCATTTGCTGGCAAAAACATTCCTCTTCTCTACGGAAGTTTAGAGCTTACCACGCCGCGCTACTACAATTCCGTTTGGCGGATAAACCATTATAATTATGTTTAAATATATATCATTGGCACACAACACATATATTCAAAAATAGTACGGCCTCAATCAGTTTTATAATAGAGAACATTTATAATGCTAACAATTGAATTCTGAATCATTGCATTTATCACACCAACAAAATTATACATAATAAAAGAGATTTTTTTTTAGCAATGTCGTCATGGAATTTGGAATGTACCATTATTATTTTTGTTTACATAAACGTTATAATTTATTATCTTTTTGGTATATTTTATTAAATGCGCCGTAATGGTTCCTAAACGACTCCGAGATCAAACCAGGGAAAGTATCGCTGAACTTTCATATATAAATTAATTTGTGTTTGTAATTCATCTCGTGCTCAGCTGTGAAGGAAAAGATCGTGAGGAAACCTGCAAGTGGCTGTTGAAAATCAAAAAGAGAGGTCATAGCCCAACAGTGGGTCACTTGACATTTCATAGCACATTTAAAATACTTTTTACGATAATTCTTCATACATTAATAGCAGATAATTTATATAAAAAAAATTATGCAATAATGAAAATATTTAATGCAATTTAATTACCTGTTATTAAAATCAGTAATGTCAGCACCGTTGTTCCGTTTGACATTATTTATGGCGCGATAATTCTTAGCAGTATGTGTTATCTGTGATCACAGGATCACAACTAAAGTAAGTGGCCACCGTCCAATACATTTGTACCAATGAATCTAGACTTTGGTTTCCGTTAACTTTGAAGATTATTTAAAATAGAATGAGATGCCAATATGTTTAATATTGAATATACATGTAAACAGTTTAAATTCTGTCACTTTTTATCTCCGTCCTTGTTTCTCTTTTCTTGATTTCAATATAAATCGACCTCACCGTGCTTTAGTGTATTATAATTGAAATTAACACGTATTAAACACGCGATTTAAGACCTTATATCTATTGAGCAATAGCTGAGTTACGTTTAAAATTGCTCATTGAATTACGGCCGCTTCAGATTTGTAAAGCCACGTACATGATTGAACTAATTTAGCGAATTTTACAATTGATTAAATAAACTACTTACCTATTCGAATAAAAATAGAAAATAAAATTATAATATTTGATGAAAGGTTTAATCATGATTCAATCATTTTTATTATTATTATTTTTAAATTCTATTTACCATGACACGCCTAGATCAAAGTTCCTTAAGGATATGAAGATAATTGTTACTGAAGAACTATCCTAAATTTATTGGACAATAATAATCATATTAGACTGTTTGTGCCAAAGATCCAGTTATATTGATCTCAGTCCATTACAAAAATATATTTTACCATAAATTTTATTGAAGCTACATCTTCGTGAATTTTTCTATTTTATTTTCGCAACCGTCATCAGAACTAAAGTAAAATTGAAGCTGAAAATCCAAGTCGCAAGTCTCGTGACTTGGATTACTGACTAACTATGTAATAATAATGATGCCCTCCGAAGCGATTTCGGCCACGGCGGCCAATCTAAGGAGAGATTAGCCAACTGCACAGGAGATATCATAGTGCCCAAGTGTGTGCGCAAACACAGGTGAACTCTCTATTTCCTAACTCTCATAATCGGATGGGACGGCGATCCGACGCGACCGGAAAGAGTTCCTGCGCAGGACCAAAGGCTTTACGTGCTTTCGGAGGCACGGGAGTGTACACACTTCCAAATTACAGACTCCGGGCTGCTACTGAGAATTTTCGACAGAAAAACCCAATAACTTTTTATTGGCCCGACCTGGGATTTGATCCCAGGACCTCGGGGTCTGTAGTCTTATATCTAGCCACGAGACTAACGAGGCAGTCAACCAACTACTAACTATGTAAATGTTGACGGTACGTTTTACAAAAAAAAATTACACCTCGAATTTTATACCTTTCTATTTTCCGATGAGTCCTTAAATCAAGAAACAAAATCTTTATTTAACATGGAGGCTTATTGATTGTCAAAGATCTACCATCGCTTCGGAAAGAAATAACGGCAAGTCAATAGTTTCATTCCCAAGGTTTGCTATCATCCGTTTAATAATTAGCTTTAAACAGCTTTTAGCAAACAAACATTCTTTAAAAGTTTCTTTAATTCATCAACCGTAGGTATATACATTATGGTCAATATGGCAAATTGAAACAGACCTTAATTATTAAACCCAAAAAGATAACACCTTATGCAAAAAAAAAAAAACGAAAAAAAAAAGTGAAAATTTTCAATTTACCCTCACCCTAAGCCTGTAAAAAAGTCTATAAAACAGCACAATATTCACTTCATCATAAATTTTATAGCCTGTAAACATGGTGATATTTTATACTCATATTCAATTGTTTTCTACTCAACCATAAGGTACTGGGACACAGAACAATAAACATTTAACAATATCTGTTTGTTAGATTAAACTCTAATACAAAAATCTAAGTTATGATTTACGCGAGAACAAACTATAACAACAATGATGGTGATATAAGGTAAATAAACTTTGTTTTCTTTTACTTAAATTCGTATAAAATAGATCTGTGTAGGTGCTATTACGGTGCATAGAAACTATCATATAAACATTCTACATGTCTCTTTTGTTTATATAGAATAGGTAGGAGGATGTACAAAAAGGCTACCTGATGACAAGTTGTCATCGCCGCTCATAAACATTGGTATTGTATGAAATATTAACCATCTCATCGCCAATGCGCCACCAACCTTGAGAACTAAGATGTTATGTCAATCGTACCTGTAGTTACTGTGGCTCACTCACTTGATTGATTTGCAGAAGAATATCTGATGAGTGGGTAGTAATTAACAAGACAATCTTATACAAAGCCCTACCACCAAGCCTTACTCTCACTCATGCACACGCACACACCTACATGCATATATAATTTATGTTTACATAATATTCAATATAGATGTTAATGTTGGTACATTGGAAACAGGTATTATAACAGTAGTCTCAGCTAACACTCCTGCGTATCGCACCAAGGACAATCGCTGATCACATATCACTTAATGCTAGATTTTTCTACCTACCACACTTTATTATTCTCAATTTATTTACAATAATAATTAAATTTTAAAAAATCTTAATTTCGATCACAATTCCACCATGCTTCTCCAGTGTTGGTTGCTGGTTTCAAGTGTGGCAGAATTGACAAACACAGGCTTTCTCACAATGTTTGCCTTCATCGCCAAGCATGAAATACACTTATTGTTACCACACCCAAAAATGATCACCCATGATAGTAAATTTTTTAGATAATTACCATTGTTAACATCCTTAAGTTAGCTATCTGGTAGCCATTAATATATTATAAACACTGTATTTATGAAAATATATTTGTCTCTTTCTGTAGTAAGTAATTTGACCTTTGAAAGAAGAAGACAAAACTTCATGGGTCACTCGAGTACAACTACTATATGACCATCATACAAAGTAATTATTTCGTTTTTTTTATAAGTACAAGTAGAAAATCCATATAATTTACACTATAATAATAATACCATCATCAATGTCACCAAATAGTTTTTGAACTACATACATATAAGTAATATAAAAAGGACAATTTTGTATGATAAAATTAATTACTTAAAATGTGACAGCAATGATCTAAGGATCACCAAATTAAAAGGCTGAAGCTATTTTTCAAAAATCATTATGGTTTAACTGTTGTTGTTAAATGTCAAATGAACTTAAAAAAATAGCATAGGAATAAATCTATCGGTACAAGACCTAGTATGACACATACCACCAAAATGTTAATTTAAAAGTAATACACTAAAAAGCCTTCTTGCTAAGGACATATAAAAAACATATATATGTAACTTACCCAAAAAATATGTAACACATAGTGCTAATATAAGAAGAAAAATAAATATTTTCTTTAGCCTTCTTGGTTGCTTTAAGGTTCTAGCCCTTATGTTGATATGTGACGATGAGGTATCATCTTTTAACTGAAATAAAATATATACTATTTTACTATGTGAAATCAGTTATATTCACAGCAAAGTGTTAAAGGAAACTATAATCTAGTGACAGGTTGGTTTACTATATTTTTGGACTATTATCTAAATACTAGTAATATTTATTTAAAAAAAAAAGTATGTTTTCTGTGTACTTTTGTATATGCCAGTGGATACAAGTTAATCCTCATTTCATTCTATTATTATTTTGACATCTACTAAAGAAAATTTTAAAATGATTGACTAACGTACAACTCACAGCCTAAGTCGGGTCTAATAGACTGAAATAATACACAAGAATACCTTTTGTGATATAAGTCAGTCCTAGGAGAGGATATTCTAAATTCAACTCCTAAGGTTACATGTAGAACACTTGTATATGAATGAAATTATAACTTAAGATTCAATATTTAATATTCAATAGTTGTTTTATCATAAAACTGGGTAAATAGTATTGTGATGTTGATAGCATTTTATTACAATTATCTATTATATTGTTGAAGGTTTTCATATATGATAATATAATAAATAATATTATCAAAGTTTAGTATATTCGTATTTAATAATTTTAACATTAATTCTTCTTCAAATTCGTATAATAAATAAAATTAAGCATTGAAAGTAAATAAAAACCGTTTTAAGTATATTTTGAATAACTATATTAATATATATAGTTATATATTATATATAGTTTATCGTAATATCGTAGTTTATAGTATTATATGTATCGCGATATTGTCTAAAATTTAAATAATGAAAATGGTTTGTTTAAAAAATACTACTTCGGACGTAGAAGATTTTAAACCTTACCCTTAAATTTTAAAACCTTACCTCTAAATACCTGTAGGTATTGAATTTTCCCATATCGGGTTAAAATGTACATCACAACCTTAACTTAAATGTATTATTTGTGCTATTTAAAGTAAAACAGCATACTTTAGTTCATAACTTCGTGTTCATGGCAATATAAATAATCACAATACTGTCAATATTCAAAAAACAAAACGTGACAGCACGTAGCCACTTGTACCTAATAGCTATTGAAGTCATTTTGAAAAGTGTTGCTATTACGACGTAGAAAAGCATAGACAGCTGTTGAATTACGGTCTGTCGTCCGAAATCGCATTACGACGTAGACAGAGAAATTAACTTTGTTTCTCTGTCTACGCATTACGATGGACCGTATGTAATGTTTTAAATACGTCCCTCAAGTCAAAACACACCGCCGAATAAGAATTTGACTCAGGTTTCTTAAGTGGTTAGTAGGTCTATCTATTAATGTCATAACTAGTATTAAATGAAAAAAAAAAACCTTTAAAATTAAATAAATAAAAATAAATTTCTTTTTGTCAATATGAATGACTAAGTTATGACTATAAACCAACGTATACAATTATCCAACAGATTTATTACATTAATCCGATGGAATTTTATGAATTACCAAAACATTCCTAATAATTTAAACTTTTCGATCATCCAACAAATAAATCCGATATTCATTCGATTGATTTTGATTTAAAAAAAATGTTTGTCCGTTACAATACGTATAAATACCCAACGTATTTATAGTCAAAACATGGCACAAAAAAGAACGAAAATTACGTTACAAATATTTTAGACAGATAAAATTATCAAATCTTTTGTCCCTTATCGTGTAACCAGCTTTATCAAGGTCGGCTACTCAAGTAGCGAAACAAACTTGACAGTTGGTGCGTTCAATGTGTTTTTTGTTAAATTTTTGCTTATTTTTATGTTAGAAAACGATTTTAATCCAGTAAAAATCAGAGAAAAAATCCTTATATCACATCTTCGATTGTATTTTCAGTGTATAATCTTCTAATATTTCATATTAAAGCGATAGCAAGAAGATAGTTTACGTAGTGGTTACGCGATAAGGAACAAAAATTATGATAGTTGTATCTCTATCTAAAATATTCTATTAGTCTATTATTTTCTCTGTCTACGTCTATAGGTTCGAAATTATTTGTGACATAACACTACCATTTTTTATTGTTTTTAAAATAATAAATAAATTAGAAAGTTCACAATGAACACCTATGCACATTTAATTTTGCTTGTAAAAAGTTTTTTTAGCAGATGGCAACATTGTCAATGGAGAAAGGGCTTGTTTTTATTTATCAACGAGATTAATACAGGGATCAAATTGTATAATTATAATTAAAAACTGTACATAATTACTGTAATAAGTTATATTTTACTACTGAATTAATACTTTCATTCCCGTACAAAACATAGCAAGTGGTAGGGCAAAAAAACTTTGGATTAGGATATTAATTGTGCCAACAAGGATTCAAAACGATTAATAATATTGTAAAGGTAAAGTGACTTCATTATTATCATATTAGTAAATTAAACTTATATTTGTAGAATTTAAAATAATTGTATACATTTTAAACTAAGAAGTGATTTGACATGTTGTTGAGGTTATGTTATTTAATAGTACGTAATTAAGCTATTTACCTTTCTTTGTCTTATTTCACTCATTTTTTCAAGAATTATTTACACTTAGTAAAATGTTCATAAAGTTAGGAAGACTAAAAAAAATCGCGGTAGTTACGAAACTTATTCCTTGTTAAAATATTTTTATTAAGAAATAACAAAGTAAATTTAATCTATATGTTTTACATTGAGACACTTAATCAAGCACTAGTCTTGCATTATTAACTTTTTCTTTTGACTTATTTACACCGTATACGTAATTGAAAACAGTTATTCTCGGCCACTACCATAGATACTAACGACTTCGCGCCGAATGGCGCGGCCCGGAGTTGTAAGATAACGTATGTAGTTGGTATCGTATTCGTTAAAAAATCAAAAATAATAATGTGATGTAAAAGAAAATGACGAGGCGATTTGATACTTTCATGAAATAGTGATGGAAGTGATTCTCATTCTCACACACCTTTTTAAGTATGTGTATATATTTTCTATAAACTCCTTATGTATTTTATTTATTCCGTATTCCAAATGAATAACCGGTTTAAGTAAAGTATTAAAATGTAAATATAAAATAATTAATCTTTGTTCACATAATTGATAATTATTTTGCCAATGAATACCAAAGTTTGAATTAAATAAATGAATAGTTATTGGTAATTAAATTTTGAAATTTTATATCAACATCACATACCTGTATTATATATGTGTGTATGTACATATATTAGACATGGCTTTATTATATATAGTTATAATGCAGCCGTTGCGGCGATTGATGACGCTGCAAATGACTGATTTTTTACAGTGAATTTACCAAGGCGTTTGTGCGATTCTTTTCCTGTCTTGTATATAACGGAGCATTCTAAAACAATGACTTATACTCAACACATTGCGGTATATTCAAAAAGGTGTTCATTCTTCGTTTGAACTGAAATTGGACTGATAGTTCTTGATGGCACGTTCAAACAAACAAACAACAAACTCCTAAGTTTTATTGACCTAATAACACTAATGAAGATAAAGCTGTTTCGTAACATAATACATAATGTATTCTACGATCATTTAAAAAAAAAAAAACAAAAATTATTTGAAAATGATACTTTTTATGTAAACTTTATATTATTACTAAACCCGCCTTCGTACGGGTATTTTCATATTTACATTTTAAATATTTAAATGTTTTTGCTGAGGCTTACGTTATAAAATAAACCAAATTTCAGATTTCTAGACTCAGTTGTTTTATCTGGGCGTTGATAGTTCATAACAACGGATATTATATTTTACGTATAGTTTTTTTTAAATTATACATTAGCGTAACTATCGATAAAAACAGTCGATGTTTTTCAAACATCATTAAATGTAACAATATTGACCTTGCCGACTAGATAATGTTATATTATGGAAGTTAGGTTTATAGTTAGTAATTATATAGAATAGTTATTTTGCATTTACTTACCATTTTAATAAAAAAAATGTTTAATTTTGAAGCATATATAATATAACTTCGCCACAAAAAAGTAATGGCTGGTAACGATTGTATAAAAAAATATAATTATAAAAAAATATTAATTGTATTCCTCTCAAAATATTGCACAGTTATTGTTTAAATAATAATTACCAGCAAACCCGGCACGCGTCTTGCCCTCGTATATATACCAATTGTCATCGGTTAATTGGTATAGAAGTTAGTTAGGTAATTGGCTTTATTATCTGCCAACTTTAAAAAGTTCAATCAGCGAACAATTTATATAAATAAATATATAATACCATAAATACCTTGCTATATCTTTAACATAAAAACGAAGAACACTTATATATATCAAAAATAGAAAAGGACCCAAAATTGATCCTTGTGGTACATTCTTAGTATTGG
Source organism: Nymphalis io (assembly GCF_905147045.1). Classification (NCBI taxonomy): domain Eukaryota; kingdom Metazoa; phylum Arthropoda; class Insecta; order Lepidoptera; family Nymphalidae; genus Nymphalis; species Nymphalis io. The sequence goes on from NC_065905.1 coordinate 736,563, forward strand.
ACCACTAAACTTTATTCCATTAATATGAAACTTGTTTAAATCTTTGATTTAAGAATAAAACATGAGATCAAACTAAATATAATCTAACTGAGGATGTATACACTGTTATATTAACTACATATATATGTAGGTTAAATTTTTAAATTAAAATTAAAAAGTAATCTTAGCTGATACTATACCTTTGCTGATAACTAGACCAATCACTACATAAGCGGCTGACGCTTACATACCCTGTTTATAATACGAGATGAATAACTTAAATTAATAAATTATCAAGCAGCATCCGATTATTTTCTAGGGGATAGGGGTTTGTGCTAGCTTCACTATACTAGTCAGTCAGGTTCCACCCACTCATCGGATATTCTACCGCTAAACAGCAATAATATATATTCTATTTATTATTTGAAGGGTGAGTGAGCCAGTGTAACTAAGTACACGGGACATAACAGCTTCGTTCCCAAGATTGGTGGCACGATGTCTATTGGGCATTGGTGGCCTATTTGCCTGTAACAAAAAAAAATTTTGGCTGTGATTCCTGACAAATAAATAAATAACATAAGCTATAAAATAGTGACAGCGTTAGCGTTTAATATTCGTTTGTCCGTTCCCATTAATATCTTACGTTATTTAAAAAAAAATCATCTTAATCATCATGATTTGCAAGTTCTTAGATATGAGTCGTCAGCGAAAAAATCATGATTTGCAGGATTTATTTGTGTAAACATATAGGGATATATATCAAATTTAATTGGTGTAATGTCTTACCTTTTACACGCGTCATTTCTAGCTAGGAGACTTTCAAATTAACTGAGACCTGACTCTCGTGACGGACTGCTTGGGTTGTGGTTTTCGAAGAATGTGAAAAAACTCAGTTTTTCACTTTTCAGTCTTTTGCCGTCCGCTGCTGGACGAAAGCCTCCCCATAGAACGCCAACCATCCCGATCTTGGGCAGTCACCTTTTTTAAATCGTCGTTTTATAAATCGCATTTATTTATTTCATTGCCATCATTTCGTATAATCATATCTTGCTACGTTGATAAGCATCATTTGAATTACATGGTCATTACAGACATCGATTCGTCATATCAAATAATTATTTAGATTTTTTTATAACACTAGGTCCAGCATGTGGTTTCGCAGTAACGTTAACGCGCCCTGTGCATTATAGTGTGATAGTGTAGATTCTCTATGACTATAACTTGTCTCAACAAATAGACTATCTGTATTTTTTTTTAATTTGTACTGAGATTGTCAAGGCAATTGGCCAGCTCAATGTAAATGGAAACCAAAATGAGCCCAATGATTATACTTTGTAACTCAATGAGGTAATAAAAAAATCATTTGTCACTACAAATTGCTTAGACAACAATAGCTTACCGCTGGCTACAGAATATATATATATATATTTAAATAATAACAATGCCTATATTTAAGGAAGTTAGTAGTGGGAACGACAATAGTTCAACGGATCAGTATCGAACATGCTAGTTTTACATCGCTAGACGGCCCGTAAACCGTTGCACTATTGACGTTTCAAGTTATCACATTTATTTATTATGTATCATTTAATTTCAGAATGGAGGTGCAAGTAAATTTAATTGATAAACTCAAGTCGTACGGCCTCGGTCGTCGGAGGCTCGATGACGTACTCTTCAACGATACGCCACCTTCTAGATTAGGTATCTACGACGACGACGACGAAGATCTTTGTCATACTATGTAAGTAATAAAATAACTTCAGGCTCAAGACTCGATATATTTCGCACTGATTTCACAGCATCGACATAGTATATCTGAAAATCTGTTTGTTTTATTGAAAGTAATACAATCACTAAAAAAAAATTACAAAAATTTCGATACTCGATCCGGCTCGAAGGACTAATCGATCTTTTCCAAATATTACAAATGACGTATGCCATTTTCGTGTCTTAAATTGCCATTTTAGGCCTGAACAGCTGATGAATTATTTTAATTTATTTTGATGACGTAATTATGAAATTTGTCTAAGTACCACCCACACAATTTATTCTACCGCCAGAGTAAAATCAAGCAGGTACAAGTACTGGTGGTAGAGCTTTGTGCAAGCTCGTTTGGGTAGGTACCACCCACTCATCGGATATTCTACCGCAAAACAGCAGTCTTGGTATTGTTGTGTTCCGGTTTGAAGGGTGAGTGAGCCATTACAGGCACAAGGGACATAACATCTTAGTTCCCAAGGTTGGTGGCGCTTTGGTGATGTAAGCTATATATAAATTATTGGTGGCCTATATATGCTCGTTCGCCTTCATCGTGTTTGCAATTCTGACTTACATTAAATAAATAATTAAAAAGTTATCATAGTATTCATTCAAATACTCTGCAAGATATCCAACATGAAAATCATGCGATTTATTTTTGGCAAATGGACTAACTATCATGTTAGCCATTCAAACAGTTGTCGGTTACTAGACAAATTGGCAGGTACTCTTAAATATGTAAAGTTTGCGTCTGTCATTTAATATCACAGACGTAGATCTAAAGCCACCATGTTACGATGTATTGTTATATAGATAAGTATTCTAATTTTAATTAGTGGAAAATGAAATTGTCGTCTGGTCGGTTCGGTTTTTTGGCACTCTTGCTATAGCTCTTGCTCTATCTTCTCTTGCATAAACCAATAAAACCTTTTGTATATAGTTTCTCAGTAGCAGCTCAGTTTTTGGAAGTTGGCACTCGAAAAGCATGTACATGTATAGAGTGTATCAGCCTTGGCGAACACAATTACACTCGATATCTTCGGCACAGTTCGGGTGTCACCCTTGATCGCCGGTCGTCACCGGCCAGGACGAAATTATTTACTATATTATTTTATCACTTATAAAATGACACGCTCATCTGCTGATATGTGGAATTGACTAATAATAAGAACATTATAAATTAATTATAAATTATAATTATTATATAATATTATAAATGCGAAATATAATTTTATTTTAATTTTGTATTTTATAAAAATTTCTGTACATAAAGCTTATAAATGTAAATATACGAGAACATCATAATAAGCGTATAAGACGATTTAATATTTCACGAGTGAGATACGAAGTGAGTCCTTATTTATAATATATATAATAAATACGCATTCATTTAAAACTTTCTTCAGAATGAGATACACAGTCACATTTATCACGACAGTTCGAAGTTTAAACTAAGCAAGCATACATACAATAACACATAAATATGAGCATCAATGTATTCCAGGGTACAGACAACGTGCACGGTCCCGGGTTGTCATTTCACCGTGACCACCTTACTGGACTACGAAAACCACTACAATTCCTCACATAGATACAAATGTAGCCAATGCAAGAAGGTGTTGCCATCTCCACATCTCCTGGACTTACATATCCAAGAACGACACGATTCATTCTTCGCTGTAATGGCAGTTAAGAAACCTTCTGTGAGTATTGAAATTAAAAAAAAAATCTGCTAAGTTGCTTTCGCCGGTTCTTCTCGGATTTTAGCTACGTCTTTCCGATTTTTGACGGTCAATAAGTAAGTGTACTGCTTCTAACTTACTATTTTTCATAGTAAAGGAAGGCGGACGAGGATATGGGCCACGTGATGGTAAGTGGTCACCAAACGCCCTTAGACATAGGCATTGTAAGAAATGTCAACCATCGCTTACATAGCCAATGCGCCACCAAACTTGGGAACTAAGATTTTATGTCCCTTGTGCCTGTAATTACACTGGCTCACTTCAAACCGGAACACAACAATAACAAATAGTGCTGTTTTGCTGTAGAATATTTGATGAGTGGGTGGTACCTACCCAGAAGAGTGCACAAAGCTCTACCACCAGTAAACTAATTTCGTATTTATAATAATAACTAATATTATAAATGCGAAATATAAAACAGTATATTAGGTCCTTACATATGAAATTGGCGTTTTGTACGGGAGGAATATAAAGTCAATTTTTTTTTTTTGTAAAATATATTTAATTAATCAAAGTATGCACCGTTGTTATCTATGTACTTTTGCCATCTCATAGGTAATTCATTGATCCTTTTACTAAAAAAACCATGGGGGCGAGAATCAATAAACTCTTTGAAGGCGTTTTGGACTGTCGCATCGAGTTGAATTTTTTTCATTGTAAGGAGTTGGAAAAAATTAATCTGTTGGAGCAAGGTCCGGGGAGTACGGTGGATATCGCAGGCATTCCAATTGTAGCTCATCTAACTTAGTGGTTGTTTGTTGTGCAGTGTGTGGTCTTGCGTTGTCGTGAGCAGCAGTGGCCTAGAGCGATTGACCAATCTCGGTTGTTTAGCAGCTAGTTTTTCCTTCATGGTTTGCAGTTGCTGTCAATAGATGTCTGCCGTAATCGTTTGGCCAGATTGTAAAAAGCTGTAGTGAACGACACCGGCGCTAATCCACCAAACACTCACAAGTAACTTTTTCTGAGTCAATTTTCGTTTAGGGCAGGATTTGGCTGGGTCTCAAGGGTTCAGCCATTGCGACGAGCGCTTCCGATTATCGTACATTATCCACTTTTCGGTTGAGCAAAGTAACACAGCAGTCGACGCGTGTTTGCAAGTTCGATTTACTCAATTCATGAGGTACCCATCGTTCAAGTTTTTTTACTTTCCCGATTTGCTTCAAGTGGATTAATACAGTTTTATCACTTACCCCGAATCCTGCAGCTATCTCTGAAGTGCTTTGTGATGGATCCGCTTCCACAGTAGCCTTTAATTCTTCATTCTCCACTTTGGTCTCCGGCCGTCCACGGGGTTGGTTCTGAAGGTCGAAATTTCCAGAACGAAAACGTTGAAATCAAAAACGTACCGTGCTTTCTTTTGCGAAACCAGCGCCGTCACACATCATTAATCCTTTGAGCTGTTTCGGCAGCACTGGTGCCACGGTACAACTCATACTCGTAAATATACCGATATTTCATGTTTTCCATTGTGCGGTAATGAGCTACGCCAAAGAAAAAAATAATGAGGGAAAAACAAATGAATGAATGTTTTCAAAACTCAAATGTACCAGCTAAAAGAATTTATAAATTTGAATTTGATATTCTTAACCAAAGAGGAGATATTTCAGAACAAAGTGGTCAGTACGACAAAACGCTAATTTCATATGTAAGGACCTAATATTAAATTTTAGTTAAATTAATTTTCATGTACTATAAATATTAAACATTCATTTTCTTAGTATATCCGTGAAAGCGTAACACAGACAGAGACAGACTATGTATTACAGAATATGTATATAGTTGAATAACATTTGTTGTATTATTTCCAGTATTCCTGTTATATAGAAGAATGTAAAGAGAAATTTATGAATGCTGAAGACAGATTAAGCCACTGTATCAAGACACACAAATTGCCCAAAGATTTTAGATTCGATCAAAAACCAAGAAAAAAAAATAAAACTAACAAAATTGCCATGGAGATAGATATTGATGGCAGCCAGGCAGACGGGCAGGATTTGCATAAGTTTATTTTTAAAAACAGCAAACAAAGAAGTTTTCAAAAATATTCTATCAAGAAATTTACTACCGATGATAAAGATTCAACAACATCGGTAAACTTGGATCAAATCATGGCAGATATAATAGAAAGTCTACCATAATAAATGTATTTAAGTCTTAATTTATGCATTAATTTTAAATAAAAAAAAAAAACTTTATTAGGATGAACTTACATTTCGTATAATTTTATCATCAAGCATGAGATAAATTAAGTATAAACATACTCTAAATTCATATGAAAACATAATGCCCTGATGTAAACCAGCAATCTTGGTTATCATCGCTATGATGATGACCAAGATTTTGTCATCAGATGTAATTGTTATTGAATATGGTACATAATCCTCTTGACAATGTTCCCTTTAATTAATCAATTATTTTGCTGCAATTGATTCTGGCTTTTGGTTTACCAAATTCCACTTTATTACCAACTTGTTATGTAGATAATAAAAAATAATAATATATTCATAACGGTTTTATTATAAAATAAGCACTCTATCAATAAATAGCTTCTTATAAATTACTTGGTAACAAAACATTTTGGCATATGGCCAGCCACCAAAATACCTTATTCAAATACAATTTGTATTACATTGATAAACAAGAAGTAAATTTCCAATTTTATAACCAAAAAAATATTTTTTTTATTCAAATACAGTCATTGCCAAGAGATTCTAATTAAATAAATTCTTTAAAAAAAAATTCAAACTATCAGCATATTTAATGAAATTAAAAATAGCATTATTTCATAAATGTTTAAATTTAATACAACATTTGCAGGTTTCATAAATCTCATTACATGTACAATAAACATTTACTATTATCAATTACATTAATGTTTACTTGGCTTTGCCTTGAGCGGCAACAGCTGCCATGGCCTTCTTAACTGTCTCCTCATCTCCGAGGAACACCATGGAGTCAACAGGCTTCATATTCTCATCCAATTCATACACAAATGGAATGCCAGTTGGAAGATTCAATTCCATAATGGCAGCATCGGACAAATCTGCAATTTAACAGACAAGTTATATATTACATGACAAATGCACCATTGCATAATTCAAATTCACATTTTTAAGCTTCTATAATTAAACAGGATACATGCCTGTATACTCTCTAGCCTTTAAGTTTAATCCAAACATTTGGACTAATGACTTAAGGATGTAGTAAATAGTAGATATAATTCATACAATATTCAAAGTTGTAACATGTAAAGTGACTATTAATATTGTATGAATTATAGTTTTGTTTAAAATATCTGCAAATTTACCATCTAAATGCTTGACAATGCCTCGGAGACTGTTGCCATGAGCAGCAATGATAATTTTCTTGCCCTCTTTAATCTGAAATTTAAAAATAACATAATCAAACTTAAAAACTTTTATAATGTTTATGCATATCAAAAATAAATCTCTATTTTTTTTCCCTTTATATGTTTATTATTTCTAACTTACTACAAAATTCTACTCAATGTGGTTAATAAATTTTACCTGAGGAACAATAACATTATTCCAATAAGGCAGTGTCCTTTCAATGGTGAGCTTCAAACTCTCGAACATGGGAAATTCCTCAGGTTTCGGGTCACCGGCGTAACGAGGGTCATTGACTATGGTGTCATAGTATTGATGATCTTTCTCCATTGCAGGTGGGGGAATGTCGAAGCTTCGGCGCCAAATTTGTACCTGTATTCATATTTGTATTTAATTATACAACTTACATAACATTCTTTAATATAACTTCTTATGACAAGGAAATTGTAATTGTTAATCCTATGCATTATACTTTAAGCACAAACAACAAATATTTTTACTGTAATAAATATATATATTGAGAAAGATAATACCTGAGCTTCACCATATTTAGCGGCAGTTTCGGCTTTATTGAGCCCAGTGAGTCCACCATAGTGTCTCTCGTTCAGACGCCACGTTTTGTTTATCGGAATATCAGTCTGACCTAGCTCTTGCAAAATAGTGTTCAATGTAATTTGAGCTCGTTTAAGAACTGATGTATGCGCTACATCAAACTTGTAACCTTCAGCTTTTAAAGCCTTGCCAGCAGACACTGCTTCTTCGCGACCTATTCAGAAATACTAGACTAGAATACGTATAGATGATAGGATTTTTTTTAAATATGTAAGGCCATCTCAAAGACAAAGTAATGGCATAATGCTCTAATTTTCAAATATATAGGTGTTTAATTTTTAAAAATAACTACATTTGTAAACTTATTAACATAATAATAAAATCGGTTCAATTTACCCTTGTCACTAAGGTCAGCATCATACCACCCGCAAAAGAGATTTTTCTGATTCCATTCGCTCTCGCCATGGCGGATCATAACAATTTTATATTTTCCAGTCATTCTGATATTTTATTTTTAGTTTTTTATTACACAGAATTGCCGGCACAATTCAACTGAGTAAAAATTTTTACCGATGTGCTTTGACATTAGTAACCTCAGTGACCTTCTCAATATCACAACAGATAGCATAATAATAGTTAACGAATTATCTAGGTGTTAAGGTGCCAGTACAAGTTGGACTTGTGTTTAGTGTATAGTTCACAATATATACGAAGATACTCTTTACAGACAGATTTTACTAGTTTTTGTCGTTAACAAGCAATCTAGCATTATTTTCAACAAAATTATTTTTTGAGCCCTATATCAAAGAAACTGAACTTAATTTGCCCAAAGCGGTAACAATGTCATTTTATATCATCATTAATAATATAAACCATTTAAACCATTTATTTTGATACACACATACATTACATAGATTATACAGAAGAAAAATAATTAAATTTAAAGAATACAGTGTAGGTAGCAAGGGGTTCATCTCAGTATAAGCTGTGCTAATGCACAGCACTGATTTTCAGATGGCCCCTGACTATTGGGTAAATATAATTTAAGCCATAAAATAATATTAATATTTAAACAACGACTCGCACTGAACTTGTAAATCACGTATTTATTTAAATAATAATAATAATAAAATTTTGTTAATATCTTTATCTTATTAACATAAACAGTCGACAATAGGGGTAAATTATATAGGTACCTGAAAAAGTCAAACTTAAGTTGTCTGTGAAAGGATGTCAAAAGCAGACCTCTGAGTAAAAGTGTTCTGTAGTCAGAAGTTAGAACTGTCTTCAACTTCACAGATATTTTTATGCCCATAAATCACCCATAAATTTAAAGAGCATATACTTGATATATTTTTCATTGCTTAGTGCTTATTAACAAATGTAAATGAGTATAATTCGCTGAATTGGCGAAGTTAAAGGATTCCAAACAGTATATTATATTTGCTGACCTTGAATATACGTTCAGTACTTTTTTTAAATCGCTAAATATCTAAATCACTTGAAAATGCCGTGGTCTAATTTTCAAAATAAAACAATTATTTAATATGCCACCAAAGAAAGTTGTTAAAACACTTGATAAAACTGTCCAAGAAAAAGAGAAGCGACGACGGTTGAAAAATGGAAAATGTTTACCATTAAGTGTAACAGAAGAAAATATCAATATTCAGGATTTAAACTTAACATGTAAGTCTTTATTATTTTAAATATTTATTTTTCTCTAAATTAATAATAATATTTGTATTAAAATTTTATGTCGTCTTAAATGAAGATGATCAGCAGAAAAACCGAGTAGTGAAAGTAAAGAAGAATGATATCAACATTATGCTGGCAAATGAAGGTAGTATATTATATTGTCGCTTTGTTTACAACAATATTATTTTAAGTGGTATTGTAACATGCTTATAGAAAAATCTCTTAAATCTAGTAATATGCAAATATAAATAAAAAATATCTTAATGTGTAATAAATTGTGTTAAAATGAGTAACTAAGCCATGCAGCTTATATAGAATTATAAAATAGTCACCAGGTGCATATCAAACAGCCAACAATACAGCCTTGTAAATACTATAATGAGAAATTTCAAACAACAAAAAACTACATTGTTTAGCTTTTATTGTACCATAATTTAGTATTAGACATGCATATTAGACATACATTTATACGAAATATCAATTTAATTAGATTTGCTGCTTTTAGTCAAATCAACATGACATTTGTTAGACCTTAATTACCCCTACAGACCTTATTTTTTTGTATTTTTTGAAAAATTTAAATTTAATTATTTTTATTTTTGTAGTAGTGGGAAGACAATTTAAAAAAAAGTCATTATTAAAGGATCCAAGAGATGCATTAGTTTTAAAAGTAATGAACCAACCACAAGGTAAAATAATTAGGAAAAAGAAAACAGTATTAAAGAGAAAGATCCCATTGAAAAATAACAAAAATGTATCAATTAACATTGAGGGAGAACCAGTTACAAAGAGACGTAGACGTCGTGTTTCACCTAAAAAGTTGGAGGATAAGTTGGTAGTAAAAGAAAAATGTGATTCGACCGAAGCTTTCAATGGTGTGTATATAAATCACTGTAAAACTTATGAGTTCATTGTAATTTGATTAATTTTTAACATTTTTTTTTTTAATGAATACTTAACCTATTTAGTTGCGACTTTCAGTTTTTATTTTATTTGAGGTTTGACTGTGAGCAATTCTATTTTTTTACATTGCCAGGATTATATATACAATAAATAATATATTTGAACTTAAATTGATTTTTTAAAATGAAGAGTATATCATTTTTGGTTTTCTGTTAATGAACGACAAAAAAAATTATAATTAATCAATAATATTTGTTAATTATAGCTATAGACAATATAAGTGAGACAAAAGAGATTGGCAGTGATTTCACTTCTTAATGTATATATATGTACTGAAAAGGTATATTTACAGTATTACATATTTATTTTAAATTCATCTATTGGTTTATAATGGTCAAAGATAGCAACAGAATTTTAGATTTGTTAATGACTTTTTGTTATAAAAGATTTTTTTTTTTAATTTAGTACCCAGGTTATGATTGTGTTACATTGGCAAAGAGCTATTTTTAAGTGCTCAAGATTTGATACTCTATTATAATAATTCATTTAATTAATAAATTATTGTGGCGCAAATTTGTTAAATAGGTTAACTAGAAAAATGTGTTTATTTTATGAAATATATGGTTTCCTCATAATGGTTAGAAAGAGGAAAGTTGGAATTGAATGAATGAATTGAATAAAGTCACCACATATCAAGTTGTGGTTGGCAAAAGCCAACTGAGTAATTTTTGTTAAGTCAAGGCGCTAAGCCTTGATACACTAGCAATGATACAGCTAAAGCTGATTTCAATGGGTGGAAGATTAGGATATGTATTTATTATTAAAATGAAAGTGTTAATAGTATTAAAGTGGAATAGTGTTATTTTTTTAAAAAAAAGCTGAGATGGTCCAGTGGTGAGAACGCGCAAATATTAACCGATGATCGTGGTAAGCCCGGGCAAGCACCACTGAATTTTCATGTGGTTAATTTGTGATCAAAATTCATCTCGTGCATTACGGTGAAATTCTGCCACATGTGTATTCCACCAACCCGCACTGGAGCAGCGTGGTGGAATAAGCTCCAAACATTCTCCTCAAAAAGGGAGAGGAGGCCTTTAGTCCAGCAGTGACACATTCACAGGCTGTAACGTTAACGTTAGTGTTGTTTTATAAAGAATATTTTGAAAGATAAATTGTTACATTTGTGTATTACAATATAGTAGACACTTATTAGCTTATTGTGTGGATTATGTAATTCTTATCGTTACTCCTCTTTCCATTGGATTATCATATCATTATACCAGGTATACATATATGTCTGTTTTTTTTTTTTTAATAATTTTCACAATGATTCGACATATTGTCAATTGGACAGGAGCAAGCAAATGTATTAATATATTAATATTATATATTCTGATTGTTACTTTTCTGTTATAATAATATACCTTTTTTCCTATGAATTTAGGTTTAAGCCGAGTCATATTTTTTTTTTTTTTATAAAATTGACATTTTTATATTTAATTGTAATATTTATTTCGGGTCCTGAGTCCGAAATAAATATTACTAAATATTATAAATGTGAAAGTTTGTATGTTTGGAAATTTGCAATAGAGATAGCTTAGACATAAACACTATGGGAAAAAAGATGCCTGTAGGTGTCATAACAGCTTAGCCATGGTGTCTAGTGTACTGTCCCTGAAAATGTTAACACATAGGCTACTGGCTAATACCGCTACCCCGCTCAAGTGAAGCTGTAGGCGGAAGCTTATTTATAATAATGTTCATGTTTCATATTTGGTGTTTGTATGACTGTTTCGATTTAGAGTGTCGTTATAACCATGACACTGACATGCAAAGCAAGAGATGAGTTCGAAACACGTGGTACAGACCTTTAATAATATTTATTCTAATTCTAATGGTAATTGACCGTAAATGTCTGTCTGGACAAAGACCTCTCTTCTCATGAAGGCTTTCAACTTATTTCACCATGCTCACACATCTGACGTAGCAAGTCTCCGCGCTGCGTTTTCCTTCACCCCTGACTAATTAGCACATGAAATCTGACTGCTGATACTCAATGACCTTCGATTTAGGTCCGCGTTAGGTCCTTTTTTGAAGAGAAGCTTGCCCGGGCTAGAACCCACGATCATTGATAAAGATTCATGCTTTCTAACCACAGGGCCATCTCGGCTTCTTATTACAAGCATCCCATAAATTAAATTTAATCTCAACTATAATCATATTTATTTTCAAGTTGTCTTCACGCTCAAGGAATAATTTATTTGCATTCGAGAAATATTCTTTGTAACGAAACTAAAATGACCAATGTTTTTTCTAATTCTTTGAACGCGATTTGAACTCTTATAACATGATGTATCTGTCTCTTTCTTATGGGTAGGATTGAAAAAGAATAGCAAGTTTTTTTATACCCTAATCATGAGATCAATGCGAAAAGATAACATTAACGGTAAATTTCCTTTCTTCTTCGTCGTGTCACTCTTGTCAGAGCGGTCGTGGTCGCCATGAAGTATTATAAATTATTCGGCGCAGATGTTATTCGCCTCACGAGCCTGCGCCATATGTCCCTGTCGGGTTTGGTGCAGAAGGCAAGGGGAAACCACTGCAACTATCCTTCCCAAGGAAGTCAAATTTCCTTATTACATCTTAAATATCTATTGCAGAAACTGTACCTGTGCTAAGTAGAATCGAAACAAGCACACCTGTTAAACTTGGCGTTTTATACGATAGGTTTCTTAGATTTGAATGATTTCTTTTAATATTCTATTATTTACAGTTGAAAATAATGTTACGACTGAAGAATATACCAGAACTACAAAACCAAGGACACCTAGGCGAAAGGCTCTTAATAGTAATATTGCAAGACCAAGGACGCGTAAAAAAGCTAACGACGAAGCAAAACTATCGCAATTTGAAGCTATAACAGATGATGATGCTTTACAAAAAGATAACGTTGAAAACGGTAAAAAACAAGACATTCTCGAAGTCAGAAGGAATTCGTTGGCAAGTGTGTCTGAACTGTCGTGGACAAAAGACATTACTAGCAGCAGTACCACTACGTGTGTCACAGTGACTTCGAATGATTTCTTCCGTATCGATAAAAAGATCCCAATTGTAATGTTAACAAACGTTGACCATAAATTAATAGGCGAAGAGAACAATAATATCAGTAAAGTTGGTTCAACAGAAGCAATGGCAGTACAATATGAAGATACTACTAAAAAGAGTCACATCGAGACAAATGACAATTGTATAGATGAAGTAGATTTTCCCTGTCCTGAATCTCCTAATTTATCCTCATCTTCCTCCGAATCATGTTCAGATCGAGAAAAATCAATCCAAAGTGTTTCGACAGCTATCAATAGGCTTAGCAACACATTACAAAAACTATCTTCAAAACTTAAAAATTTCGATTTAGAAATTATAAACTGGATCGGATACACGGACGACACCACAAATCCAAACATAGAGAAAATACAAGAAAAACTTTACCGAGATAACTTTTTAAAAGATGAAATGAAGATTATAACTCATTGTCAAAATATAAAAAGGATTTTATCTGAAAATAATAAAAGTATAGCGACGCCAGAGAATGAAAAGACTGATGATGATATTATAAAAAGTGATCGCGAACATGAAACTCATAAAAATCCTACTTTAACTGAAGCTAACAATCCTAAATATGATGAATTAAATAGTCCTAAAGAATCTTTAAAAATTCTTTCCAATGTTATCGTACAAAGAAATAGTCCTAAAGAAATGGATAAAGTCCTAAATAAATCCGCGGACAATCGTGACAATATAACGCATGATGAAGACGATGAAGACGACGCATTGTCCTTATTCGCGGAGAGTATAACTTGCATAGAACCCTCATCAAGGAAATGCACGTCACACGGAATTAAACATCCGAAGGGATTCGAAGAATACGTGCCAGTACCAGTAATTAAAACTGATAATAATCCAGAAAATATTACATATAACCCTACAAAAATAATCAGTAGTGTACAAGTAAGTGAAAAAGAGGACGACCCAGTTATCGTGTGTGAAAAACAAAGCGCTGATTCCACATCCGTATGCAAAGAACAGGACAATGATAAGAATCTAGAGACTAGTAATATTTTAGTAGTTAAATCGAAAGACGTCGAAGATGTTTCTAGAAAAGAAAACAGTATCACAAAAACGATCCCACAAAATCCACATTTAATGTCTTCCATGTATAAAGCGGTGGCTGGTATTAAAAGTGTCGTTTTCAAAGGTGTTTGCTTCTATAATCTCATATCGAAATGCAAGAGGAACGGTTGCTGCTTTTCCCACATGCCAGTCGGGATCGACAGCGTTAAGGTGAAGTTGAGAAATCACAACGACACGACCCTCATCCAGGAGTATATGCTGATCCGTATCTGGCCCGGACTCAGGCAGAAGTACGGGATGTGCTTCGTCGAGGAGTTCATCAAGAGAGACCTAACTAAGATGATCGTCGAAACCGCGTTCGACTTCATCATCAAAGACAACAACGAGGCATTGATAATAGATATCGTTGAACATGTTCTGTTGTATTTGAACAAAGTTGATTTATGTAGCATCGAGGACTTGCTAAAGCTTAATATTAAAGCGAGCAAACGGCTCTTGTGTGATATTTTTATAAGTACGATCGCGCAGTCGCAGAATTTTTCAAGATTTAAAAGTGTTTTCATTAATTTGACCAATTTAATGTATCGTTTAGGAAGATGTTTCAGCGAAGATGTCGCTGGACACGTTTTGGAAAGAATTGTCATATTGCCGTACGACGAAGGTCTGGCGCGAGCACTCATAAAGATAATTAGAAATACCGATATCAGTATATACTCCAATTCCATGGTGAGTCACTTGGAGCAGCAGCTAAGGTCCTCAAACATTATGCTTTACAAAGAATTTATTTCTTTGAAAAATCAAGCGTTGAGTCATTCAGCGGTGGATAGTTGCTACACCGACGGCGACAGGTCGCAACTGGATAATATAAGATGCTCGCCGGATACAACTAATTTGGACAATATGGTAAGCCAACGTCGTCAAGTTTCTATTAGTGTAACAATACACCAGGTGGCTAATTTTTACAATAAAATAAATCCTTAATGTTTTTTATGCAATAAATATTATAATTTTATATTTTTATTTACTAATTAAAACTAATTTAACTAGTGATTACAAATATTAGATATTATATGCTCTGCGAATGAACGAAATAAACGAATTCTCAATAAAATCAAATTAATGTATGTTTTTTTTTTTTTTTTACAGAACAAGTCCATAGAAACGAAATTCACAAGAACTATAGATATCAACAAAATATTACTTTCAAACGTAAATGCGGTCGATTTAAATAAAGATATAAGATTTACTACCAATCAACGGTTTATGAGTTGGATAGATAGAAATTCATATGGTAACACGAGAAACGTCCCTAGAAAAACAACAATGCGCCCGCCATTGAGGCCTCCGTTCAAACGCAGGTTAGACCAGAAGTTTGACGGAAGTCCCAGCGTGAGTAACATATATTCATTTTAATTTCAGATAAACAATACTAAAAATGATTTTTTTTATAGCAACACACACCTTGAAGTGTAATTGCAGTTGGAAATATATTTTTAGAAATTTTAGCAACCATTAAAGTCTTTGTCAACGTCTTTGACACTATTTTGATATTTATTTTAACATATTTTGGTTATACTTGGTAAAATGTTAATCACATATAACCAAGTCGATCGTGTCTATTTCAAGCACTCACTTCTTTTTCGTCAAACTGCATTTTTTTTAAATAGGTGTTTTTATTAAAAAAAAGTATTTGGTTTTTAATTTTTTTTCAGAAATATCAACGGAGAAATGGATCTAAATTCTATAACGATTTTCCCTAAATATTAAGTTTATTTTTAAAAATCCTAAGTGATCCTTTTGTACAGTTACTTTTAAGCTTACTGTGACTTCAAACTTATTTAATTATTACTTAAATTAAAGACAATAGATATTCTTTATTTTGTGTTTTAATGGAAATAAGAGATTGTCTAAAAAATGTTGATTTTTCGAAGTTTTTTTTTATACTTATATATAATTAAGATTTGTCGTTCTACGATGCCAAATGATGCATCAAGATTTAAAACATTCTACGTTTTGATCTTATATTAGTACATAAACAATTTATATAAAACATAATTTTAAAAAATATAACACTTTTGAAAGTTTTGTTTTCTTTTTTTTTTACAATTAAAGACTCCCAGCATATAGTGTGAAACGAATGACAGCTCATGTAATATTTATAAATTATCTGTGACTTACAATAAACCTACCTCAAAAGAGTGCCATTGTATGTGACCTAGTGTGACTATAATGACCTTTTGTTTGGCATCAGTCTTTGGTAGTAGACAATCTATGATGTTTTTATAATATTGATATCCTTAAAATAAAATTCGAGAGTTCGTCGGTTGATTTTTTTTTTAATACATGTGCACCTTTTTGTATAAGATCCAGTCTAATTATGTCTTCTGAAATATTATTTGGCTGTATATTTAATACCAATGCCCAAAGGGTATTTTGAAAAAAGACGTTTCCATTTCCACAATCGAACCAGATTACAATTGTGTAAACAAAAATTTTTCATGTGCAAGCAGTGTTGTGCAAGCCTCGCAAAAACTTAATATAATATATATTATTTTTCTTGTTTTATATTTTTTGTAGTACGTGACTTTTTTTTACTAACATTAAAAACCTAGATATAGATATAGTATATATGTTTCCAGATACTATTGTAAAATATGACAAAAAACGTATATAAAGAGAAAATTTTCCTATATTATTTTTTGTATTATTTATTTTGCCCTACCACTAACCACCATAAGTGAATATTTGGTGCATTTATTACGCAATTAATTCAGTAATCATACAAATTACGCTTTGGATATTACCTACTTGAAGCGTTCCTCACAAGTCCGCAGTTTAATGGACGACGAAACTTTAAAAACACGTTTACATATTGTAGTGATATTTAACCTCCTTAGTCTTTATATTATAATTATTGTTATATACTTCTCAGAACGATTTACTTTTATTATGTAGAAACATGAAGAGCCATTCGGGATTGACACACGTTAGAGATACTTGGAGTTTTAATTCATTTTTAATTCTTGATCTTATCGTTAGTTTATCAATAATTGTAATGTACATAATATATGTAGAGTCGCCGTGAAATCGGTCTGGAGGACTATTATTATTATTTCTCTCACAAAAATAATGTAAGGAAACGTCCCATTGATAAACGATTAAACAAATTCTAGTAACTTACTGTTTTCAATAAGACATCACTGTTTTCTATTTTAATACAAAATTCTACTGTGTATCCAAATTTAATCTAAGCTAAAAACGCAATAAGTAATACACAATATGTCAAATCATAATAGTCCTTAATTCAACGCAACGAAGAAGTTTTTTGCTTGTGTCGCGCGACAAACTTTGATCTTTGAAGCAAAATTGAAATTTGATTAATTTGAAAATTTACAGTTAATACATGTAACAAGGATAGACAGCTGTCTGTTGTATCTGTTTGGAAAGTAAAATCGGGTTCTCTCAATCATTTCTTGTTTGATTTCGCTGGCGAACAGTGTTTGGTGTAATTTTGTATATTATATGGAAAAAGACATTTTAATAATGTGATTTTTGTGTATGTATATTTGATTTTTTTTTTGTTTTAAATTATCTCGTAATTATTTAGCTATAAACAAATTATGTTAAATCAAACGGTAGATATACATTTACTACTTAATTCGATTATTGTAGGAAACATTTTTAAGAAGGAAGTTACTACTGCGTTCTGCTATGCTGTCATTTAGGTTTGATTTGCTGCTTTTTGTTTTGGTTAAGGTTTGCAACACTGACTATTGCTGTTGTAGCAGTACGCATAGCAACAAGAATACACATGCCACGCATGCCTTGAGTTTTTATTTACTGTTAACAGCAATAATTTCATGTATTCCTCAACATTTACTTTTCCAAAAATATTTATAAAAATCATTCCTAGGATTGATTCAGTTGAAGCTGAACAGGAATGGTACCATCAACATATGATAGATATTGTAACGCGCGACGTCGAGGCGAGCCGTAAGCGATAGCTGCAAAGTGCGAAGATCTAATTAGGTTTTCATACGGCGATGACACAGGCGTACCGCATGACGTACGGGAACGTGCTAGATGTCTGCGTGTGCTTGTCATATTTAAAAAATATTGCATATTATTTAAATTAAAAGTATTGCAAAATAGTATGATTTTGTATAAAAAATAAATGTTTATTGCTCAAATCAGTAATTGAGTGTAACAATATTGTATAATTGCCTCGTTGGTCTAGTGGCTTGATATAAGGCCGCAGACCCGGAGGTCCTGGGTTCAATTCCCAGGTCGGGTCAATAAAAAAGTTATTGGGTTTTTCTATCAGAAAATTCTCAGTAGCAGCCCGGAGTCTGGAAGTTGGAAGTGTGTACACTCCCGTGCCTCGGAAAGCACGTAAAGCCGTTGGTCCTGCGCCTGAACTCTTTCCGGCCGTGTCGGATTGCCGTCCCATCGGATTATGAGAGTTAGGGAATAGAGAGTGCACCTGTGTTTGCGCACACACTTGTGCACTATAATATCTCCGTAGTTGGCTAATCTCACTTGAGATTGGCCGCCGTGGCCGAAATCGATCTGGAGGACACTATTGTATAATTATAGTCATATTAGATTAATGCATGTAGAGCTGGTGTATATAGAAGAAAATTAAAAAAAAAGTAATAAAAAGCTTAATTGTAAAAAAAGTTTATTCAATATAAATAGCAGTTATACATGTTACAATAAGCAGAGCCAGAATATACGATAAAATAAAACTCCACTAATACTTTGCAAATTTAATTTGATGGATGAAATTAATTATTTTTATAATAGACTAATTATGTTTGTACAATTAGGACGGAAATCTTCACTAAATAAAACTTTGAATATCTAAATGTAATGGTAACACAGATATAAGATAAAAAAGAAATGGATTATAAATGGCGGCCAATCTTATGGTACCTCACACTATTCACAAAACTGCTGAATCTTTATTTAAAAAGTTCAAGATATCTCAAAAAACACAATGGAAGACCCTAAAACATAATAAAAAAAATTTAAACGAAAAAAAAATGATATTCTCCATATCATTTTAGAATGTATAAACCGAATATTTTAAAGCATATTATTTATTACATTTGAGTCTATTTAATAATAAAAAGCCGAGATGGCCTAGTGGTTAGAACGCGTGAATCTTAACCGATGATCGTGGGTTCGAACCCGGGTAAGCACCACTGAATTTTCATGTGCTTAATTTGTGATTAAAAATTCATCTCGTGCTTGACGGTGAAGGAAAACATCGTGAGGAAACCTGCATGTGTCTAATTTCATTGAAATTATGTCACATGTGTATTCTACCAACCCGCATTGGAGCAGCGTGGTGGAATAAGCTCTAAACCTTCTCCTCAAAATGGAGAGGAGGCCTTAGCCCAGCAGTGGGACATTAACAGGCTGTTACTGTACTGTACTGTATGAGTCTATTTATAATATTTTATAGTTATAAAATTATCATTAAATAATTTTTCATCCATCAAAAAAATATTTCAAAATGATATGACAATTAATTCTAAAAATAAAGAATAAATATACCTAATGGTAGAGTAGACATTCAGTCTTATATTTTAGGACATAAAAATTAAAAAATATATTAATCCGAGTACACTTGAAAAATAAACTACAAGTATAAAAGAAAGAAATCGTATTTCTATTATTAATCATTGTACTAAAATTGAGGAACATCATGAAACTTACGAAATCCAAGTTAAATTGTTCAGAAATAAAAAATTGTTTTGTGTAGAAATGCTCTGACAGATACACTTATAAATGTTATTAAGATTTTAAAGAAAAAAAAAATCATTTTCTTAGTGACAGTAACCCTGATACATAATATGCATATTATTTTAAAGACAATTTGTTTTGAACATTTCTGCCTAACACGGTTTAATTTTGTTTAATATGATGATGATGACTTAAAACTGGGAGTCAGACATTTGAAACACTTAATTTTTTATATTCAAATCAGTTACGACAAAAAATAAAAATTCTAATATTCTGATATTTTGAAGTTATACAGAGAAAAAAGTTATCAAATTAAAACATTTGAAAAAAAAAGGAATTTAAATCTTAGGTCTAAATTCTGAGCATACATAGATATTGTCACAGAAGCGTAGTTATATAAAGTACACTATAATTGTATACCATAGATAAAGAATACGCAATACAATTTTGGCGTATTTAATACTGGATATGAGTTTATAATATAATTAATAATACTTATAAAATACTTGTAGTTTCAACTACATTTATACATTGTAATATAAAAGTTACCATTCCTTTTTTAAATTCATATCAGATCAATAAAACGTAGATTTGCCTTTACAAAAATCTTGCTGTGCAAAATTATATAACCTAGCTTCTTAAGTATGTTAAATACTAAAGAAGCTGACTGTCAAGCGCAATTTTAAAACAATAATTATATAAGTGTTTTTCGTAAAAACGTAAGTTTAACATTTCACTGTAATATTTACTTTATTAGATTCGTATATTCAAATATCGTTCGCGATTCCGTTCACTAAAAGTCCATCACATTCATATATAAATACCACAGATAATTAAAAAGCAGCTATAGAAATGGACTATTTTAAAATTAATTGAAGTTCAAACAATACAGTAAAAATTTTGATAGCTAATTCAATTGCAATGACAGTAGCATGTATAAGCCTCTCTCTGTAATCCAATTTTAAGAAAGAAAGTATATGATTAACTATAGTATGTATATATATTTATGGTAAGTGATGATTAGCTCGCATCATTCAATATTAGGACTTCCAATTATGAGTATTTAAAAATAAAAGTATTAGCTAAGGTTCATACCCACAATTGAAAATGCTTGCATAGCAAGTAGATCCTTATAATTACTAAAATAAAGAGCACAATCGTATTTTTGAAATTCATATGTACACAAATACAAATGTGTTCCTTATTTGTATGACGATATGGATAGATTTCCACTACATACGTACTAAAACGTTTGTAAGTTACCGAGGGTCTACTGTATTGCTCTTGTGTATTATTTAATGTTGGATTTATACCATTTATTTTACTCAGCATATTACATTATATGAAGGAACAGCGCGCGGACCTTTGCATAGAGAATGCAGCAATGAATAACCAATTATGGTTTTATGATTTTAATTCTAAAGAAGATGATAATGGATATGATTTAGATGAGCAAGATACAAGATCTAGTCTCTAATGATATAGGTTATATGTAAGAACCAAAGGACTATCTTGCCCTACTGTTATAAAGATAACATAATTAAGGATATACCTGAACAAAATTTGTCTTGAAACTCATATTATTTTATAATTTAAATTAATAGTGATTTCATGGAATAAATTACTATATAGTTGCATTGCATTAGCTTAACTTGTTAAACTAAATTTGTGGTTCACTTTACTGATATCCATTATTAAGTACATTAAGATGTTGCTAAATATAAATTATCAGTCTGTTTTTTTCCGAGCCTCATATGGTTGGAAGCATCTTTAATCTTTATAAAGCGTTCCACAAACTCCATAGCACCGTTCATACAAAATTATACTATCATATATAAAGCTTATTATAAACTTACATTAAGCGGTGGGTTATTTGTGCATAATATTGTTTTATATATTAATGTTATTGGAAGAGTGCCCTTGGACGCTTCTTGGCTAAAATGTGCCAGGAGTGAGTAACACCTTTACGCCTCTTAGGTGAGAAACTGAAATTATAAAATAAATTATGTAAGTCAATTGTAGTACGTTTTTTTTTCTTATTGTAAGTAGATTAGCGGGCTGGAAAAAGGGCCCTGATGGTAAACAAACACTGATCATACACATCAGGGCTATATGAAATATTAGCTATCCATTACTTCGCCAATGCACCACCAAGCTTGGGAACTATGATGTTATGTCTCTTGTATGTAGTTATACTTACTTACCCTTCAAACTGGAACACAACAATATTAAGTACTGCTATTTGGCAGTAAAATATGTGATGACTGGGTGGTACCTACTCAGGATCTTTACAGTAACAGCCTGTTAATATCCCACGGCTGGGCTAAGGCCTCCTCTCCCTTTTTTGAGGAGAAGGTTTTATAATAATAATAATATCCTGGTACATTATTCACACACAGCCAATTGATCCGAAATTAAGCAGAGCTTATACTATGGAAACCAAACAACTGACATACTACATATACTACTTTTCTTTAGTAAATACATACTTATATAGATAATTACACCCAGACTCAGGACAAACAGACATGTTCATGCACACAAATGTCTGTCCTGGGTGGGAAGCGAACTCACAACCTTTGGCATGACAAGGAAGTATCTCGCAACCACGCCAACCAGGTGGGTTTTAATAGCAGCTCAAAATTATAAAGCTGCCCCCGACTTCTCTCATCAAAATTCAAAAAATGGTTACTTCTGCATATGAAGTCCTCACATATGGAATTGCTATCTCATTGGGCTATAAAAGTCCAACACTCATGTACTATATCTCTTGTGCATATGGTTAGTCTTTCAGATTAACTTTGGCCAAAATCTGTTTGGACTACATTATGATGACACTTTCATTTTTATTAATATTCTATGAGTATTTACAGTGTGCATATATAATTGTTATGCAAAAATTAATAACTTTAAACTAAATAGAATGAAGTCAAAAATTACCCATGGTCTGGTGTGTCTGGCATGTATGGTGACATTCTAAAATCACGATTGTGAGGTGTTTCAATGCCAAATGGACTGTACAGCTTGGTAGGACTCCTGCCCACGATCTGTTAAATGGAAATAAATTCTGCTATATAATTTTGTATATATATTTATAGAATAGAAAGGCGGACGAGCATGCGGGCCACCTGATGGTAAGTGGTAACCAATGCCCATTGACATTAGCATTGTAAGAAATGTTAATCATCATTTACATCACCAATGTGCCACCAACCTTGGGAACTAAGACATTATGTCCCTTGCGCCTGTAATTACACTGGCTAGTGAGAGCTTACTCCTGTACATGAAAATGTTAGAGATTATACAAGTTTCTAAAAAAACACAAACTTGTAATACTGTAATTGATAAGTCCAGTGATATAGTTTAAATACATAACATGTGTATTATATATTTATATTAATGTTTAATAGTGTTTTAGCACACAATGGTTAAGTCAAGTCCATTTCAAAAAAACTTTTAAAATTAAAATGTTAAAAGTAAGATGTCATAGAAAACTGAAATCACATTTTAATTAAACATGACGTAAATTTTATTAATATAATGGTAAGTAATATGTGGTCTATTGTAATTTGTCTTTAAATCAAATATGTAATCATACCTGTTTCTTCTTTGTAACAGGAGTTGTTGGTATCCGACAAGGAGAGCCAGCCTCTGTCAGCCGATGTCTACGTCTACCACTAAGTCTAAAATGCTGTAATAAAAATACTTTTCAATCAATATAGTCTACTAAATTAATATTTGTTCGTTTATGTCATACATTGCTTTATCAAATTCATAAATTACGGAGTATGAATACAAATTGATTAATTTATTATTTAATTAAATGAAAAAAGTAAACTTATATAAGCAATAATCATGTTTTAAAATGGGAAAACTACGATAAATATTGTTAATTAAGCCACATTGTACAAATTAACTAAAATTATGTAATTAAATTATAAAAATTATATGAATATTGAAGAAGAAGATAAGATGAAGAGAAGTAAATATTGATTAAGAATATAAAGAAAAAGAAATACCTGCGATATATTGCCGAACGTATTTCTAACGCTCTTGAAAGTCCTGGATATCTTTTCAGCCCCTGATTGCAAGGCACGACGTGAATTAGCAAACGATTTTCCTTTAAATATATTTTTATTATAACATCCTTCAATATTTTTAAGACTATCTCTAGTTGGCGAATCGATACCGGAGTCGGTCACAAAGGGATCTTTCATTTTAATAATATAAAACGACGCACTACAAAAGCAACTGTTGCAATATATCTTAAATACAAATTGTATTTATTTTATGTATAAAAACCGTACACTTTAATACATTTTTGGTATTATAAAGATAAAAATTAATCGGGCACGCTGTAGTACTCGTTTTTCCGTTTTCGGTCGTTATTTTTTTGTTTATCATCGATGGTGTTGCTAGTTATTAGACTAATTTGCTAAATACTTAATTTTTATTTTTTTGCTTTTATTTATTTTTCGAAACAAATTGCAATAGCAATCTATGATTTTAGTAAGTACAATAATAATAATGTATTTTTATTTAAAAAAAATACTTTTTAACTTCACATAATATAAGTGGAAGTCAAATCTTGCAACTGAACATCCATTTGCATTACTACACTCTTCAAATTTTAAGCTAGTTTAGTATTCAGCTGATAGACCTTCAATTTTTTATCAATTTTTAACTGGCGGCTTGTGGATATAATATACCGTACTACACTGTCAATTTAGTAAATAGGAATTCAGTAGACAGAGTTTTTTTTTATAGATTAAGAAGACCTAGCATATGGGGCACCTGATGGTCGCCAACGCCCATAGACATTGGCATTGTTAACCCTTCAAACCGGAACAGAACAATTGATTTCTCTGTCTACGGGTAATTCACTTTTTACATCTACATTAGAACTAACTTTTTCAGATTACGTAAATTAACTTTAAAATGCGTATTTAAAAAATATGTAAACTGCGTAATTTTATTTATGACTTTTTATAGACATTACAATGCCTAAAATGTATGATTTTTTTTATAGAAGGATAATCGTCTTGTTAAGTACATTTACATAGTACCTATATTTGAACCCGTCATTAAGTATAGTAATGCGGTCGAAAGTATTCGTTGTAAATGAATAAATCGACAATAATCGTTTTATAAAATTTATAATCACTAATATATAACAATTAAAGTGCTCGTAAACGAACCTATAATCGTAATAGGTATACAAATTACCAAATATCGTATTGTGTAAATGTAAGCCAAATAAAAGTTTGAATTTAAAAAAGGTTTTGAGACTACAACTTTATATCGTTATTCGTTACGTAAAGTAGCTACTTCTACTATTAACACCTAAATAATTTACATTAAATAACTGTTTGTGGCCATGGACACTGCAGTGTTTGAAACATCATGAAATTATAAAAATCCATACAGAATTGAATCAAAATCATTACAGTTAACATTTTCAGTCCTCTTTTTTCATCATTGAAATATAGTTTAAATTTTGTAAGATTAATTCATGTATTTAAAAATTGTTGTGGTCAATAAAAAGAAGATATTAACTTCTAATATTTATTAATAATTTATAAGCTAAGATAAACATTTACATAACAATTAATTTATAACATTTCTAACCACGTTGATGCATGTAGTAATCAATAACAGTTGAAAATGCAGCAAAGCCAGCAGCACCGAATATACCAGCTTTCAAACCACCTAAAAATAAAAGATTTACTCTTAGACAGATAATTTATGAATTATATTTATAAAGTCAACTATGATTTCATTTCTTTCTATTTGTGATCTATTGAAAGAAAAGATTCCAAATACGAAAATCGAAATTATTAATGTCCATCTTTAAAAAAATGTGTTCTGGATCGATCTGTGATCGAATAGATCTTTAACTTTTTAAGTAACAAATTTACGATAAAAATAATATTATCTATTATTGAAGTAGTAAGAACAATATAATTAAATACTAAATTAAGTTACAATAATAAATTATAAATTCTCTATGCCGGTAGTTACAAGTGAATTTATAATTAATACCGATAATTGGTTTGTTAACTTTGTATGAATATTGAAAAAAATATTCATAGTACAAAATACAATTATATGTATATAAAAAAAGGAACTTTAAATGTTTATAGACGATGTAAGCACCTCGTAATCCTATGAGACCTCCAGTAACCCCACCGGCATATGTACCATTTTTCCAGTCAGACTTTCCCCTTGCGCTTTCTATACAACATTCAATTCCAGAAAATACAGCACCGAGTATAGCAAAGTTCTTCGCATAACTTATCATGGAATTTTTCATTTCTCGTAATATTTCCCTCGCTGTTTGATTCTGTTGTGCCATAGGGTCTGTCATATTTGGCATTAATGATGATGTGAATAAACCTACTGCTGCTCCGAGACCATATCCTAAATGCACAAAATATGATATTCTTTATTTTGCAATACACCGAGAAAATGTTTTGTATGGTAAATTTAAATGAAAATTTAAGAACTACAGTCATAAATTGTAATATACAATTCAGGTTGTAATTTATATTTTTATTTATCAATAAATTACTTGTATTATAAACCAACATTTTAAGAGGAGGTGAGTTACAACCTGTGCATTTGTTGGCTTATATTTTAATTTTCAATCTGCAATTTGAAATCCTTAGATTCCTAGGTACAGAAGGTAATCTTGCAACAACTAGTGTTTATCATAAAAATGAACTATTGAATTTATAAAATAATTAATTGAGCTTATAGCTTACCTATAATACAACTAGTCAATGATTTAAATGGACAACTTTCAACCGTAGCTTCAATCATTTTCTCCTCATTTGTTTTGATAATAACCGGACCCAAAACTCTGGGTATAATTATATTTTCACGATATCGGTAAACATTGCCTATCAAGTATTTTGCGAGAGAATCATAGTCATTTTGTTGTGTGAATTTAACTAAATCTTCGCTAACAGGCGGTTTTTTATATTCAGTCATAATTATTTTGACTTAGTTGAGAACTTTCACAGTAGATGCACAATTTTGTAAATTTTTATTTACTATTTAATCAAATAAAGGTTATGTTCCGTTCCCTTATTTTCGATTTAGTATCTGTATTCTGTAATATGATTATGAGTTTTGACAATCAACAGCTGCAATTGATAGTGACTGACATTGATATAATTTAACCGTTCAGATTTTGAGAAAAATAAAATAATATTCTAAAACAAATGAGGTAGAAAAAATATTTTTAATATCATCATACCACATATATCTTTTGTTCATTTTAATTTTTGAATATAACTTATAATGCTAAGCAATAATTCCATATACTTTGTTAAATACTTTATCAGATTTTTAAACAGAAAAGTAAATGTCATATCAGCATGGATTTCGGAATCGAATTTTAATATATATATTTTAAGATTAGCAAATTAAATAAAAGTTAAATTTATTTAGTTAACTTTTAAAATGTCAGATTCATCGGACGAAGAAGACCTTTCTCGTTTTAGAGATGTAGTGGATACGACATTTGAATTTAAGGGTAACACATCAAGCAATGAAAAAGGTTTGATAACTTTAAGAAATATATTATTGAAATTAACTCAGTTTTTTTTATTCATATAATTAATGCGTTTTTTTAGAAAAGCCACGTTCTGAAAGGTATTTGGATGTTGCGACGCATTACAACGATATAAAGGTCTCAGAAGAAATGCAACGGCGTATTGGCGCTAAGGTATCAGCAGTGATTGATAGAAATATAGAATTTGTTGACATTAAGAGAAAGTGTGTAAAGTAAGTTGTACGTCTTATAATGTTTCCCATTTATGAATGTAATATTTGTGTATTTTTATAATTATTTTTACTTGCATTTGCTTTATATAATTCATTGTTTATTTGTGTATATTATAGCTATTGAGATTTAAAAGTGTTAAATGTGTACTCAATAATAATTATTAGCCAATTTGAATTCGCTAGAGATAAAGGCTAAAAGAAAAAGTTATTTGTATAAGTTATATAATAATAATATATAATAATAAAGCTATTTCATATTCCAGGGAAACTGAAATAGAAGGTGGTGTAAAGCTGTTTAGAGATTCTAAAAGTTTTTTAACATGCGAAGAAGTATCAGATAAAGATATTGTAACAGAAATCCACAATAAGATCTCTAAGAGAATTAAAAGTGCAAGTAAAAGGAGACAAATTGATCTTGATGTTCAGGAACCAAATGAAAAAGGTTGGTACAAAAACTTTTACCGTTATTAAAAAACATATAATCATAATTATTTACTTCTAGCTGTTTCTCAGTAATTATAGAATTTTTAAATAAAGAATCGAGCTTATTTTTCCTGTTATAAATATTTATGGTAACCCCTTCCTATAAGTGTAAAGCTTATGTGTAAAGGTGGAAAATAGTTATGATTGAATTTGCAACTTTCTCCTCTTTTGCCTATTTACTATAGAGCTGTTGAGTTCATCAGGCAAATTATATAGCCTAGCCTAACATCTATTGATGTTTTATCAATTATATAATAAATTAAAAACTTTTTAAATATATATTTATTGGTCAAGTTCTATGAAAAATTTGTTTTACGCTCTGTTTGAGGTAGCAGATTTTTTATTAATTTTTATTAATAATTATATCTTATAGACTTTGAGTATGTATAACTTGGTGTAAGGTTTCAAGGTGTCATGCACATATAAAATAATATGTGTGTGAATATTATATAGTAACTACAAGTACCTTTTTTATCTTCTTAATAGCACCATATAAACTTTTTTAAGTTTATAGATCATTTATAAATTAAATGACTTCCAACTCATTAGTATCCATATATCATATCATAATATAACATAGTATTATTTACTAGTAATAGAAGCTTTGGTAATTTATGACTTTTCTTCTGATTTATCGATCTGAACTAGTTTAAAAGATTAAAATAAATAAAAAAATATGTTCACATCCAGCTAATGACTTCGAATTCATCTGTCTCAGTAAAAAAATCCCCCATAAAGGTGATAAGAAATATATTAAGAAGTGTAGCAACACTGAGCAAATTTAATAATAATATGCATTTTCTAGTAACTACATAGATTAAAGTATTTTTTATTTTTAACAATTAATTTGTGGGTCCATTGTTGAATATACACCTGTTATACACAATATGCTTATTATACTATAGCACTCCCTAAACCTGTTTAAAAAAAAAACAATGATTTTTATATTTACAGATAAACTAAACGCAGCTGTAGTGAGTGGTGATTTTATTTTATTAAAAGAAGAAAAAAGTTGGCGACCGAAAAGGAAACAGCACATTTTTGAATTTGTAGCAATAGGGAAGAAAAAGTCAGATCTTAATAATGGTGTCAGGAAACCAAATACCACTTAACTTTTTTTATATGTAAACTATAAGTATAGGTTAAGGAATTACATTGTAAATTCTAAAAAAATAAAACCACAACATTAATATTAACAAAAATGTATTTACAATCAGTTTATTTAAAATTTAAATGTTGATTATCACAATGAACTGCTTTTTAATTGTTATACACAAATAATGTCTGTATTTTTAAATATTTGAGATTTATTTAAATTCAGATACACAATGAACTTCAAAGTTCGTAAGGACTTTTATTACGATTAAAATAAATATAAAATAACTAGAAACAGTAAATAAGTTTAAATTAAAACAACCTTACTTGTACATTCATTTCTTAACCTACAGAGGAACGGAAGTACATATAGTTATGTACTTTTTAAAACGGACACTGTTTCAATATTTTGTCTCATATGAAGATATGTCAATATGTATTTACCTTCTCGCTCGCACTTTGAAAGATGTGTTTCGTAAATGGGACAGTTATTTCATTTTAAATATAATGAAAATAAATATATTTGAAATTGGAATTTTATTTTTTACTTTCTGGCTTTCTATTGTCATTTGAATATATAATATGAACTGCCAGTCCTCTTATATTATTACAAGTCTTTGCAACGTCGTACAAGTTAGCTAACATTTTAACATTATTTTTATGGCTGATTCAGTTTTCCTTTGAGATGAAATGCCTAAAAAATGGCTTATTTTTTTCTTGTGCTCTATATCTATATAAGATTCATACCCATATAAAATTGTCAGATTGAATTAAAATGTTTTTTTTTTTTTTTTTTTATAGAATAGGAAGGTGGACGAGCATATGGGCCACCTGATGGTAAGTGGTTACCAAACGCCCTTAGACATTGGCATTGTAAGAAATGTCAACCATCGCTTATAGCCAATGCGCCACCAACCTTGGGAACTAAGATTTTATGTCCCTTGTGCCTGTAATTACACTGGCTCACTCACCCTTCAAGCCGGAACACAACAATATCAAGTATTGCTGTTTTGCGGTAGAATATCTGATGAGTGGGTGGTACCTACCCAGACGAGCTTGCACAAAGCCCTACCACCAGTATTTGAATGGAGGATGTCCTCCTGACTGATTGCGGTCTTAGCGGCCAGTCTTAACGACTAGACAAAGGCGTAGGAGATGGATTTACAGCATATGTGCGCACACAGACATTTCATCACTCTCATATGTGATGAGACACTGACAGCGTTCAAAGAAAAACTCGAACTCGAGTCTGTTTCCATATAAACTAGCCATACAGACCATAGAGGTTATATGAAAGAATAGAGCAATTAGCATAGTCTGTTTAATTGGAAATGTTATTTTCGGTTTGAAGGTGAATTGAGCAATATTTGTCAAGAATTTTACTCATATCGTAAGGTTTGTTTAATTACCAAAGATATCTTACGAATATAGACCTCATGGTAGACTAAACAGTACTTTAATTACATAATTTGTCTTACGGCAGTATCAATTAGTTGTACATTATATTATCTACGATTACTGTCATGTCGAGGAACAGAAAAAACGAACAGAATATAAAGGCCATTCATAAACCAGTGTACTAAGTACGAAGCGAGACTTAACAATATTGAAAGAAAAAAATATAAATAACTGAAACTTTGGTCGGCATCACTTAAATTGTCAAATAGCTTGAGAAATTATTTCCGTTTTGGATAATTACTATTCGATGAGTACGTAAAACAAACATTTTTGGTGAAATCTGTAAATTGTGAAAATTTGTAAGATTTTGATAATTATGAAGACGAGAAAATGGGACCAGTTTTATGGTAAGTGGTCACTGCCGCTCATAGAAATTGGTAAATATCTAAATGTGGCGCCAACCAGGAGAAAACGGGTGTCCAATGAACTTGTAACACTGACTCACGTAACATACAAACCGTCATATCGAAAAAAGTATTGATATTTGGTGGTAAGTAAGTGAGTGGTACCACCCACACAAACCTGTATAAAACACTACAAGAGAAACTATATAACTAAAAAACCTTGGCATTTTTCCTACTCATATAAAACAACACAAAAATATCCATCCTTAAAACAGAGGCGGAGTCTCATCTCAACCAGAGTCGAGTCACACCAATACCAAACAAGCATTTGTAACAAATATGTCTTTCATTTAAGTTTATAGTCTGATGTTTTCATTCGTTCTTCCGTTCCTGAGCTCGTCGTGTGAAAAGGCTCTGTTGTCGAGTCCGCTCGGCGTGTTGTCTGGTTCGTCCGGCTTCTCCAAGGGACCGTCCATTAAGAACATTGTGAGGAAGAACATGATGCTACCTAAAAGTATAATAATATAATTAATTATGTTTAATATTTTTTTGGTTTTCATTATGAATTCGTGAAAAAATGACGTCATTTATGTCGGCGATCTAATACACGATTAGTTAATTGGGGTAGTGTTGTATAAATAAAGATATAATAGTTTTCATTTATTTTCTTGAGCAAAACTTACTAATGCCGTAGAAGCCGGCGTAGAAGATCATAATAGCTTCTCTGTAGCCGATGGCCTTCGACACCGGGTCGACCAGGATAGGCAGGTTTCCTCCGACGTTGTTCATAACGAAGAGGAACACTCCGACTGTCGTTGAACGTACTGACAGAGGAACTATTTCAACTAGAATAGCGAAGACAATTCCGAACCACATTTCAGCTGAAACGAACATTTTAAGAAAATAATTTTTGGGCAATTATATTGTTGATCTTAGTGTAATAAAGTCTTAAAATGTTAATTTTCTTTTATTTAAGTTCTTTAAATAATTGAAAACTCAATAACAATTTAAACATTCAAGACTAGTATTAGTGACGTTATATGTTTAAATATAATACTTCCTTCAATTGCAAAATGTTCTTCACATCAACATCTACTAAATTACTTTTTTTAGTATAACTTACCAAAGAAGTAAGAGATAGCGAGAGTGATCATAGCCCATAACGGTCCGAACACGACGGAACCGAAAGCTGGCAGAGTTGCGATCAGCTGAGACAGAGCCAGTACCAGTACTCGAGACCTTACACCCATCTTTGACACGAATCTGCGAAACAACGTTAATTATATTTATTTTAAACTGACGTTCATCGTCAGAATCATGGACATCCCATTGGCTTGAGCAAAAAGATAAATAGTGCTTTTTGATGACAAAAGCTGTTGTTTTTTTTACTTATAAGTGGTTCAGTCTTGTGTCTGGCCTATTGGAAATGAATTATTTGGAACGTGTCGAGATCTCTTATCTACCCAAAACGTGATCGCTTAAGGTAGGTCGACGTTATAACTTGATAGCTAGTATATGTGTGCGTGTGCGTAACTCACTTGTCGGAGACGACGCCGCCCACGACGACGCCGACGGAGCCGATACCGACCGTGACGGCGAATAGCCACCAGCCTAGGTCGACGTCGGGGAAGTAGTCGCGGTAGTACAGGTCCGCGTTGTACGCGAACGTCATACCGCCTGAAATTATAAATAAGTATTATACTAGTAACAGCCTGTAAATGTCTCACTGCTGGGCTAAGGCCTCCTCTCCCTTTATGAGGAGAAGGTTTTGGAGCTTATTCCACCACGCTGCTCCAATGCGGGTTTGTGGAATACACATGTGGCAGAATTTCGATGAAATTAGACACATGCTATTTTTCCTCACGATGTTTTCCTTCATCGAAAAGCACGAGATGAATTATAAACAGAAATTAAGCACATGAAAATTCAGAGGTGCTTGCCCGGGTTTGAACCCACGTTCATCGGTTAAGATTCACGCGTTCTTACCACTGGGCCATCTCGAATTAGTATTATACTACTACTTATCAATTACACTAAGTAGGATTGCATGAGTTCATTGTTTTATAAATGTTACCAAGTTAGAAGCAATAAATATATAATAATGTCATATAAAATTTTCCACTATTCCGCTGATGGTAGATAGGTATTCGACCTACGTTTAAGTTTATACCGATACATGAAGATTTCCTATCGATGCTTTCCTACATAGCCGAGCAAGAGATGAATTAAAATAACTATTTTAGCGCAAAAACTTTGTAGTGCTCACACAAGCTAAGCTATTATATATTATGGGTTATTAGTTTATTTACTTAAGTTCATATCTTACCGCAATGTCTGATGGAGGCCGCTAAGCAAAGAAGAATGATTCTCGGTTGCGCGATCACGTGCCAGATGGTTATTTGCGGCATTTTCTTTCCTGATTCTAGTGTTGAGTCCCTACCTTTAGAATTGCCAGCTCCTAAAAACAAAATTTGCGAATTAAAATCGATAGAAGCCGTAATTTATACCATAAAACGAATAATAAAGTTTTTTTAATAGTATTAATTTTATATTATTATTAATAGATGATAACTATTTTAAACAAGTGTGTAGATTTCGACTAAAACGGTTTTTTGTGTTAAGCGCATCAATACTTAGGTGGAACATTTGTCAGGACTTAGTGTTTCAATGGCCCGATGCTGACAGAAAAACCAACCAAATAAGATTTAAAAAGTGTTGGCGAAGGCAAAATCTTTCAGGGTTTTCAAAGACTCTGCGACCCAAATAGTAGACCACAAGTAAATTATAGAATAGAATATGCTTAATTGTACACCAAAAGAGTTACAGAACCATTTTTTTATAGAATAGGAAGGCGGACGAGCATATGGGCCACCTGATAGTAAGTGGTCACCAAACGCCCTTAGACATTGGCATTGTAAGAAATGTCAACCATCGCTTACGTAGCCAATGCGCCACCAACCTTGGGAACTAAGATTTTATGTCCCTTGTGCCTGTAATTACACTGGCTCACTCACCCTTCAAACCGGAACACAACAATATCAAGTATTGTTGTTTTGCGGTAGAATATCTGATGAGTGAGTGGTACCTACCCAAAAGAGCTTCCACAAAGCCCTACCACCAGTGAAATAAATTTAATTTTAAATACAAACATAAAAAAACGAAAACTATTTTGTACAAAAGGCGGTCTTATCGCTAAACGAGCGATTTCTTCCAGACAACCTTTGGGTGAAGGACATAAAATAAATAAATAAAGCGGTTAAGAGGTGTACTGATCATGTCAACTTTAATTTTTTTAAATAAATATAAATAAATACAATACTTTATCTACATATACATACATATATAATATATAAAAAAATATGTGATATGATAATTATAATAATAAATAGCAATAAGATTATGCTAAATTATGGTGATGGGAATGAGGTATATATTGATGAAGGTTGACTTTTGTTACAGAGGATAATTAATAAAAATAAAAACAATTACAACAGAAATATAATAAAAATAAGTTCTATATATTGGGGAAATATGTATAAAAAACTAGAAATAACGCATGTAGCATAGTATTGTTATAGTAATCCAAGGCACGGATGTGCATGTCTGTGGAGAAAATTATAATATAATAAAATAATTAAGATAATTTATTGGTAGCCCGATAGCAAAATATGTCTCTAACGTCCATGAGAACATAATTACAACATAGAACATAATTACGTTACATTGCAATATTCGCACACGAGTTTCCTTTTTAAAAAAATAATCGCAAAAAAAATTAAGGGTGTATACGTTATATAATGAATTTAAACAATGGCCCTGATATTTATGAAACGGTTGAAATTTCGAGTGTCCATAAGATATTTCAAGAAGCGCCCTGTTTTATACTTTTCGTCATTATAACGAGGGTCCGTCTAAAAATAGCGAAGTTCCATTAGACCTTCCACTTCTACTTCACAAGGAAAGCTGTTGAACTTTGATCAGATCTTTAATTCTTTTACCATGCGATGTTTAAAAATATATGATCGGATTTGTTCTTTAAGGTATAAGGTAGACTGACTGGGCTTTCTGATGGTAAGTGGTGACCACCGCCCATATATTTGCTATTGTAAGAAATATTGACCGTCCGTTACTAACCAATGCGCCACCTAGCCTCTCTTTTACCTGTAATTACACCGGCTTACTCACTCCGGAACACAACAATACTAAGTTTTGCTGTTCGGTAGTTGGAATATATTTTGAGTGGATCTGTGAAATTTGTTTTGTTTTGATAAACCTTTATAAAAACCCTCAGTTGATCCGATGTTAGATCAATATCTATAGTTGTCATTAACGTAATATACATAAACCAAATCTTATTTGTATCAGATTCTATTTGTGTAACTTTGACGTAGATAGATGTTAAATAAAAGCCTCGTAGTATTCGCTAATTATAAGGCTGTAAATGCTAAATGGATTATGAAATTGCTTTTCCTGAATAATTTCCCAGTAGCAACTCCGACCTTAAAATAACGTAAAGCTGTTAGTCTCACTTTGACTACACACCCGTCTACCTATATGACCTGCACGGTTGGTTAATCTTTCAAATTGGAATCTGTAGTCGAAATTCTTTTAGGGGTACAATGTTTGATATTTAATAGACAGTTAAATAATTTATACAAGCACATATGATCTTAATCGAGAATTAATGTGCAAATACAAAATAATTATATGCTTTAAAAAAAGTGGTTAGTATTGTTGATGATACAACTAAATCATGATAACGAGAGAGAGAGACATTAACACAGTTTGTTGTCTTGATTAACAATAAATAATATTATAATACTAAGTTATATACCTTCTTCTCCGATAGTAGTTCTAGCTGGTTCGCGAAGTGTCAAGAAAGTGAGTGCAGCAATCACAAGTCCAATGATACCAGCTCCGTAGTAACATACTCGCCAGCTCTGAAAGAAAGCAAGAATCGTTTATAAGCAATAAAAAAGTTTAGGAATTATAAAAAAAGTAAAAATATATAATAACTTATTAATATGACTATTGCAAAGATCCATAGAACGGTCTACATTCAATATATTATGCCAAGTTTGTTAGGACACAGGCCTGATCTTTCGTGATGTATATAAATAAATAAATTTAGAAAGATTTTACTGATCAAGTGATTTAAGTAAATTATAGTCAAATTCATTATTGTTTGTATCGATCGAAACGATCAAAATTTATCGAATATGACAGATAAAGAAATCATTTGAAACCAATACATCTTATTAAGAAAAGATCAAAACTCACCAGTCCCCAAGCATTAAGATCCGGGATATATCTCCCAACGGGGAACGCGATACCGTAGCCGCCATAAATACCCCAGTTGAATATAGATAAGACGAGCCCTCTTTGGTGTTCTGGGAACAAGTCCGTCAGAAGTCCCGTTGCTAGGGGATTACAACCAGATTCTCCAGCCGCCATTACCATCCGTAGGAGGACTAAATGCCAGTATTCCGTCACCGTTCCCATAAGAAGAATTGCTATTACAAACACCAACGTGCACACACTCAAGATGCGACTTCTATTATATCTGGGGATAGAAAGAAAAATGGATTAGATTCTTGGATTTTTGGTAATTTTCTCACTGAATTTTTTGCCTTGTAGATTTAATACTATAGTAGCTTTATGATTAGCTAGATATATAGATAGTAGTAGTAATAGTCTATGACGTCGCCTATCAGCATCGTCGGTCAAAACTTGCGTCTGGATTTTAAGCCATTCCAGTTATCGAAATTATACACAAATATTTGGCGTTAGTGATGTTTAGTATGTTTTTTTAATCATCCATTTTTTTTCGCGTCTTTATTGTTTCAGATACTTATATATATATATACACATATAGCTAAATTCAGACTGTTCCAATAAACATTGAGTTTGATCGAAAACAATTACATTATTAATTTAACACGTACCTATCTGCCGCCACGCCGAGGATGACACCGACGACAGTGAACACCGCCATGAAGGCCGGACCGGCGAGGACTTGGTAATCAATTCCCAGTCCATTATAACCCCATTCGCAGTATCTGGATCCATTTAGTGTGAGAGTTTCACACCTGTAAAGTAAAGAAATTATTTCATGATTAAAATTGGGATAATATACCAAAAATTAAGTATTTAATCAGCCAACATAGCCTAGTGGTTAGAACGCATGAATCTTAACCGATGACCGTGGCTTCTAACCCGGGCAAGCACCACTGAACTTTCATGTGCTTAAATTGTGAGTAGAATTCATCTCGTGCTTAACGGTAAAGGAAAACATTGTGGGGAATCTGCATGTGTCTAATTTCATTGAAATTCTGCCACGTGTTATTCTACCAAACCGCATTGGAGCAACGTGGTGGAATAAGATCTAAACTTTCTCTTCAAAAGGGAGAGGAGGTCTTAGCCCAGCAGTGGGACATTAACACACTGTTATTGTAGTACTTACAGTACTACTAATTATTTGTTATCCTTATTTGAAGTCGGCGTCTTTTACTAATAACGCTTTACAAAAATCCCTTTGATGGATGGATTCTACTCTGTCGAAAATTCAAACCAAGTAACAGAAAATAAATAACAGAAAAAGTGGTATCCGTAAAAGGAGAACTTATTATTGCTAATAGTTTCATTCAGGAGGATTCAAATTATCAATCAGATTAAAATCTAAATATACTTTGTCCAAATACACACGCAGTTTACAAGCAGATTTGATTCGTCATTTTAGAAGATTAAATTAAATGAAAAGTTAGAATTGGTGGTGGAAATTGGCTGTAAAATTCTTTTCCCACAGGTGAACTACATTTTAAAGTGATATTTAGTAGAATTAATTGACAACTTTACGAGTATTTACGAAATTTTATTATAGAAGTTGTAATACGTTGCCCAAGGATGGGTATTGATTCAGCGAGGACGGAAAGTGATCCAATTTATTTGTACATGTTAATCATTTTATGTACTTTTCGTGTTTCTAAGTACAGTGTTTGTCTTTCCTTTTATCAAAATAATGTATGTTATTGTAAATATAGAGAAATATAATGTAATTAATATTTTTTCTCTAGTAAATTTGTCATATATATAAAATTGTAAAGGTTAGTCTTTATTCGTTCAACTGACAAAGGATTTAAATAAAAACTTAAATGATATTTATATTACTTTAAGAATACATTCATATAAATAATATTATATACAAATGCAAATGAATGGTTTGATTGTAAGTGGTCAAATCGACAAAGAAGTACTTCTCACGGTTACAATGCGTCGAACCTAGAATCTTAAATGCAAAGGAATCCTAAATGCTAAAATTACATTGCTCACTTATCTTTTAACGTAAATACAGCTATAAAATAAATTGATTTTTGGTGATAGAATAAATAATTATCATTTTAACTATTAGTTTTAATACAAAAACATATTAAGTGAAAGCCTCTGAACTAGTATTAATTTAAAGTCTCTTCTCAATAAGAGAAAGGATTTATAATTGTTTAAAATAATAATATCATATTCGTGACTATTACATAGTTCTTGGACACTAGTTTTTAATGATGTTTTTATATTTTTCAGGAGTCAATTCTACTACGATACGGTACGATACGCTCCCGATTCTATTTCGATCCAACTTCGACAGAACGGCAACTCGTTGTGTTAGTAGAATATATATATATAATATAATATAATAGTAGAATGATGATGTGAGGAAACCTGCATTGGAGCAGCGTGGTGGAATAAGCTCCAAAACCTTCTCCTCAAAAGGGAGAGGAGGCCCAGCAGTGGGACATTAACAGACTGTTACTGTATATATATACGAAATACCACTCATCACGAGATCTCCTAAACTATCCCAATTGACTTGAAATTTGACACAGTTACTGCTTCCCCGACGTCGACGCTTATTAAGAACGAATTTTACGCAAATGCTACCTAAAATACATTTTTCTTCTTATCTACCCGTGCGAAGCCGGGACGATTAGCTTGTAAGTAAATATAGACAACGATTACGTTTCGATTCGATTGCGATAAAGTGATAATTTGATAATAGAATTGTGTCAAAGAAAGTGACGCAAATAACCAAATGTTTTTCTAACAGACTAATAATGTATGTATGTAATAATAATGTCAAACAATAATTTTATATTTTCCGAAATATTATATTGTTTGCTAAGACTATTATTATATTGTTTTCTTATCTTTCTGACAAGTCGTGTGAATTAATTATTTATCCTTTTGATTCCCAAGATATAATTTACGTGAATAGTTTAAGTAAATTATATCTTGTATGTATATTCTCTATTTTTGTTTGTAAGTCTATTTGTCGATTTATTTAATTTAAATCCACCACTTCAATACCTTTACCTTCAGGTGCCTTGCTTACTTGTAAACAACGATTTTTAAGGGCGTAGTCTTAAAAATAAGTTTTTTTTTAGCTTTTTTCCGTCCACTGTTGGACCAGTGGACGAAAGCCTAACATAGAACGCCAACCATCCCGATCTTGGGCAATCCGCATCCATCCCGTACCTGCCACCTTTTTCAAATCATCTGTCCACCTTGCCACAGGGCGCCATACACTACGTTACGCCTAAGCGTGGTCTCCACTCTAACATGTGTCGGTTCCATCGGCCATCTATGGCCAAAAAATATGTTGATAGAAATATTAATGCTCTATCCAGG
Organism: Nymphalis io; assembly: GCF_905147045.1. Lineage (NCBI taxonomy): Eukaryota > Metazoa > Arthropoda > Insecta > Lepidoptera > Nymphalidae > Nymphalis > Nymphalis io. The sequence continues at coordinate 776,271 of NC_065905.1, forward strand.
AATATTACATTACAAAATTACGTTGCTGGTGGTAGAACTTTGTGCAAGCTCGTCTGGGTAGGTACCACCCACTCATCAGATATTCAACCGCAAAACAGCAGTACTTGGTATTGTTGTGTTCCGGTTTGAAGGGTGAGTGAGCCAGTGTAATCACAGGCACAAGGGACATAACATCTTAGTTCCCAAGGTTAGTGGCGCATTGTCAATGTAAGCGATGGTTAACATTTCTTATAATGCCAATGTCTATGGGCGTTGGTGACTACTTACCATCAGGTGGCCCATATGCTCGTCCGCCTTCCTATTCTATAAAAATATATATATAAAAAAAAAGTTTCCAAAATTTAATTTGTATTGACGTTTTAAGTAAGTATCTCTGAAGAAAACAATATGAAAACTAAACATTTATGCAAATACAAATTTAATTGATAAAAAGTACCATTAATTATAATTATACATCTTAAAAGATCAGAAGATCTGATGGCTAAATTCTGTTTTAATTTGGCTAAAAGCTAAATCGATTAATCTCCATTCGCTTATGTATATTTGAAAAGTGTTTAATGAAGTCCATATTGCCACTTACCGCAAAGTGGTCATTTTGCTTATACTTTAGCAAAATTATTTAATCGTATGACCTCGATCGATTGTCAAGTTCACAACGATTCATTGTATATGACTAATATCTTTAATAAAACCATTTTATGGCGTATGTATCGGCCTTGAAACGTTTTTTATTAAAAGTTAATTGTTTCAATACTATAATTATTACGTGGTACCAACATGTACATTTATTATTAGTAATGTACATATTTATTATTTAAGTTTTATTTATCGCATATTGTATATAACTAGTTATATTCATACGATGAGATATTAAAATGTTTTATTTAAGAGAATTCGTATATCTGCTCGTGTTGTGGAGGTATGGTACTTATTCCACGCTGCTCTGGTTTTGGATACACATGCGAAAGAATTTCATTCGACACATGCAAGTTGCATGTTCCGCCAGTGTTCACGAGTTCCACTAGGCTCATTTTCAGTTCTAAGAAAACTGCGCATTTGATGAAACTCGTTAATTGCCTTAATCAAGATGCACTGAAGTTTGTTTCTCATCACATTAATCTATTTTTGTAATCGAGATCACCGAATGATTATAAAATACATCAACGTTCATTGTTTTAATTTAGCCATTGCGTTTGATCTAGTATGTTTGATTCATGTGCCGATTTAAAAGATGCCAGGGCATTTAGTTTTAAGATGTATATCTTTACTTATATTTACAGCTGAAGAGTTTGTGTGGCTTGAACGCTCCAAGCTCAAGATCTACCAGTACTTTTTGATTTATTCCAACCCCAGGTCGGACTGATTGGGATTTTCTTTCGAACATTCTCAGTAGCAGCCCGGAGTCTAGATGTTGGAGGTGTGTACACTCCCGTACCGAAAACATGTAAAGCTGTAGGTTTTGCGCCTGGACTCTTTCCGATCCTGTCGGATTGCCATCTCATCGGATTATGAGAGTGAGGGAATAGAGAGTGCATCGGAGTTTAGGAACTAGAACATGTCCTGCGCAGTAGGCGTGTCTCTTTTGGCGGCGAGATTTTCTGCCGTGAAAAAAAATCTCGACGGAAAAATCCAAAAACTTTTCATTGATCCGATCCCGGGCTTGAATTTGGGATTCGCCTTATAAGTTAGTTACTATACCAACTAGGCAGTATCGAAAAACGAGGTATGAGCTGGTTATATAAAGAAATAAAAAAAAGAAAACAAGATAAAATAATGTAATTAATAAATCAAAAAGCAAATGATTATTCAAAACGAACGATTGCTGCAATTATTCACGAAACTGGTTATATAAATTTCCTGATTGTAACTATCAACATTAATAATATATAATCATATATTCTATCTTAGTAAATAAAGGCAAAAAAAATATTAAAATATATTGAGTATTATTTATATTTTTGCAAGCAGATTATAACGTAACAGAAACAGAGTTTTAAATTGAATAAAAAACCCGTAAAGGTTACACATATGAGGAAGGAAGGTCTTGAATAAATACAACTGAAAACTAAAAAATAGTCAACGCTTTGATATAAATTTGGATTAAATGTAACTAACAATTGTTCTTCTCGTCTGTCTGTAGGTCAACAGTAGCAGCAATTGTAGGCAGTGTGATTTCAATAGCTTAGAATAGAATCAACACCTTTATTGGTGTCCCTTCAAATTGGGAACTATCCGTATTCCTCGTGCTTATTACAGCGAGGATTTCTACGGGTCATGCTTTCAAGCCTCGACCGATATTCGTAACAGCCTGTGAATGTCCCACTGCTGGGCTAAAGGCCTCCTCTCCATTTTTTGAGGAGAATGTTTGGAGCTTATTCCACCACACTGCTCCAATGCGGGTTGGTAGAATACACATGTGGCAAAATTTCAGTGAAATTGGATACATGCAGGTTTCCTCACGATGTTTTCCTTCACCGTAAAGCATGAAATGAATTATAATCACAAATTAAGCACATGAAAATTCAGTGGTGCTTGCCCGGGTTTGAACCCAGCCGTTATGTGGTGTAGTAAATAGTTTTTTTTTTATTGAATTATGTTAACCAATTGAAATTTGAAAACGTGTCGTCGTCTATGTCTTTGGTTGAAAGCTAGTAACACAATATTTTTCGATACGTGATACTGATTTTAGTTTTAGTTTCTTTAATTTGACGATTGGCGTTTTTTAAGAAAAAGATAATCGACCGATCTTAACCTTTACAAATTCGTGTTTTTAATTGATTAGAGCATTATAACATAAATATATATAATATCTACCAGAATTATCAAGACAGCGTGCATAGTCACAAATAACGGTCACAATTTTTTACTTTGCTTTTTTAATCGATTTCTAATGAAAATTAGAATCGATGGGCATGTTATGGAATTATTCTTCTCTTGATATATTTTGATCAGCTTTATCGGTATTTCACTGCCGATAATTCAGCCAAGACGGCATTATTGTTATATATAGAAATCAAATTTGAAATTAGTACTTTGAATCATGACCGCGTGGAGTTGTGGCAACACTGCACAGTATTTTTTGGTACAGCAGTGAAGAATCTACTTTGTATTCCTCTTGTGAAATAATGGAAACTGATTCTGAACTAGGTATAACGCTTTGCTTTGCTATTTCGATGCGTATGCCTAAACATATAGGGTAGGTTGTTGCCTATCACCTTCTGACATTTCGCAATTGTATCCTGCTGTGTTTCGAATTTATGAAAAATTATGATAAAAATTGAACTTACATATCACTGGAGTTCACCTTCTCACACACGACCGGCAGCTGACTGAGTGTCAGGTGTGTCGCGTTCAACATACAAGCTTTATCTCCATAATGTAGATCGTCTGCCGTCACTTTTGATGTCGTTCCTGATATTAAAATAATTATTAATGAAATGATGCTGAAACTAATATGTATTTTTGTAGCATTTATTTAACTGTTACATATATATTTATTTAGTTTTATTATAATAAGATTGAAATTAGTGAAGTGGCTTATGACGTTATATTCGCAATTCCACGATATTTCCAGCCGATCAAACTCAAATTGTTACGCCCCTTGTACTGATTTACAAACCCACTCTAACTCTGACTAATGCTTCAAAACGGAACTAATTCTTGCAAAATATTAATCTCAAGCTTATAAAATACTAGTCTAAGCCTGCGTGTGTGTGTTAGGTACTCTATGACCTTTTCATAGTAATCGTTAAGTAATTGAATTTTGCAATTTATAAACTATTATATTGTAGATTTTTGTTGTTCCGTGGACATTTAAATGAACAAATAGCCGATTAATATACCCAATAGGATTTGACCTATCTTGTTATTTTATAAAAAAAAAACTATTTATATTATTAATTATGCTGTATATTTATTTTAGTCCTCAATGATATTAATTCTTATAACCTTGTATTGTGTATATTCAGCTAAAATAATATATATTACAGTTGAATAATTTCAACAAGGTTTTGTATGTGTTTATAATAATATAAGTAATACGCACACATACGAAGCACATTTAAAATATAAATATAATTTAAACTCGGTTTAATATTACAAATGGCGGACAGATGTATAATAAATATTAAAAAGGAAGAGCACCGAGATTAATGCTTTTTAATAATAAATTTATGTAAAAAAATAATAATAACGAGTCATACACGATTTAATATATTTAGTTTTAGTTAGAATTAATTTGATATATATTCTTTTAAATACATTCAAATCAATTATTATTATTTTTGACATGTGTTATGATTTTATTATTTTATTGGAATTGTATGTTGTATATGGTATGTGTTTGTAATGTGTGTTGGTCGAAATAAATACTTATTATTATATAATGAATTTCAACGTTTTCATTAAGTATCTTTAAATAAATTTTATCATATTAACAATGATGACGAATAATTATGTTTCTAAGAACACATTTAACGGAAGAATTCTCAAATAATTGTTATAATCATATGGGATGACGTTATATCGCTTTTTTTGCGAGTGGATCCTAGTTTTGATAAATAAAATATTTGTGGTTGGACTTATTGAAACATTCGATTTATCTCGCCATCACAAAAAGTTCGTTATCTAACGTAGTTTTTTTTAATCGATTTGTGATATTAAATACTATGTATTTTTTCTGTGGTGTAGAAAGTAATGCCGTATGGGTCTAGCATGGTACGAGTACAGTCCCTCACAAGTCCCCATATTGGGACATTCACAGGCTGTTTACGTTATGAGCCCAAATTTAAGTAGGAGACATGTTTTTTTAATATCCACCCAGTCAAGAGTACAGACAGATTTATTTAAGAAACAATGAATTTGGTTTTCGCAACATTAGTATTTCAAATATATAGTTTTATAAGTTGGATTAAAACGATTTAAAAAGTTTCAAAATATCGCATCTAGATAATTTTAAAATCGGCGTCGTCATCTATATATTATAATTTACATGCATGTGTGCTTCAAACAGATAAAAAATATAGTATATTTATATTTACATATGATAAAAAATCTGTTTCCTAACAGTAATCTTTATAATTTATCAAAGTAACGAAACATTAAGTATCAGGATTTTTTTTTTTATAGAATAGGAAGGTGGACGAGCATATGGGCCACCTGATGGTAAGTGGTCACCAAACGCCCTTAGACATTGGCATTGTAAGAAATGTCAACCATCGCTTATAGCCAATGCGCCACCAACCTTGGGAACTAAGATTTTATGTCCCTTGTGCCTGTAATTACACTGGTTCACTCACCCTTCAAACCGGAACACAACAATATCAAGTATTGCTGTTTTTCGGTAAAGTATCTGATGAGTGGGTGGTACCTACCCAGACGAGCTTGCACAAAGCTCTACCACCAGTAAAATAACAAATTTAATATCATTACGAAATCACTAAATATTATGAAACAAAGTCTTCTCGCCGCGTCTTTTTGTCCGTTTGTTTGTCTGTGTGAACGCGATAAATTCAAAAACCACTGATGGATTTTCTTATGGTATTCACCAATGGACAGAGTAATTCACGGGGAAGGTTTAGGTGTGTAATTAATTAATGTTTGGGGTAAATTGGCTGGAATATAACGATGATTGTTTAAGATGTCGGGGAAAAGATATGCCAGGTGGAACTGTACTGCCGTGGGCCCCGTAAATCTATAGAGTTATATTATGTATAACAATATAGACGTTTTGACTGGATATCAGGCGGCAGACCCGGAGGTCCTGGGTTCAAATCCCAGGTCGGGCCAATAAAAGGTTATACTTTTTCTGTCGAAAAAGTAAACTCCCGTGCCTCAAAAAGCACGTCAAGCCGTTGGTTCTGGACCTGAACTCTGCCGGTCGTGTCGAATTGCCGTTTCATCAGACTATGAGAGTAGGGAATAGAGTGCACCTGTGTTTGCGCACACACTTGTGCACTATAATATCTCCTGCGTAAATTGCTAATCTCTCTTGAGATTGGCCGCCGGGGCCAAAATCGGTCTGGAGGATATTATTATAACAATATGTAATATATATAATCAACAAAAACTTCATAGTTTTTTTATTAAATTATTAAATTTATAAAAAAATCATTAAGAAAACATATATGAATTGGCAAGTTTCGAATATTTTTTTTGTACTCTTATTTATGCAAAAATGAATACCTACTACGACACTGAAGGTCGTCAATAGTTGCCGAAAATTAAAGAAAATCGGTTGACAACCAGTATGGCTATAAGAACAAAGCAGTATGATCTGTAATTATTCTTAACTCACCGCATAAAAGCGATATGCGACATTGGCCATAATAATCATAACATTTCAAGAAATCGCGCATCAATTGAATTGAATATCGCTACAAGTCGGTCGTCAACATTTCACGGATGAATAACAAAGTGAGTTCTTACACATTAGCATTTCAAAAGCTGCTGAACTAATTTATTTTTGTCTGTTTAAATATACATAGATAACAATGAGACGGTTTATGAACTTGCATTAAATTTGTCGAAAGTATATTCAGTATATACTAGTATTCGCCCGTGGCTTCACCCGCGTGTAAGGGGGTAAGGAGCGGGTATTAGGTAAAAAATGTAGGTTATGTCTATGTCTATTTTATCAAAATCACTTGGATGTTTTAGTCTTGAAAGTATAACAGACAGGCTTACTTCCCTATTTATAACTATACTCGTAAGAACATCTTATTATTATTATTGTATCGAGACTTTGCCGTCCATGTATTGTCTATGTGTTATTTCGGTTCGTTAAATGCGAGTTTAAGAGTTATGTACACCAAAAAATAATACGTGAATTAAAAAATTAAATATTATTTCTTATTTAATTCACGTATCCACTTTGTGATATAGCTGTAGAGTATGTAAGAGATGTACGTATTAAGTTTGATATATACATTGTTAATAGAAAAATTATCACGAAACCATATTAAGAATGTAGTTAGAGTAGTATGAAAAGTTAAATAACCCGATTTGAAAAATTCGATACAGGCCTAATAAGTCTAGTTTACTTGTATATATATATATCAGTAATTTTTTTTTTCATATCCAGGCCTTAGTAAATCTTGATATTCTAGACCCACACGTTTCGATGGAAGTATAGTATCAGATTGACCTAAACTGCACCTTCGGCTTGTTCCTTTCTTAACATCTTTTTGGTATCTATACATTTATATAAGTTTTATTTAAATTTTATTATAAATATTCTTTTGTCTGTTCGTGTCCTCACTATCCATTGGTTTACTCTTATTTTATTGTCAAAATTTTCTCTGGTCTGCTAGAAGACATCTCTTAAATAGATAAGAATGCCTTTTAATACTTCTTTCTTGTGACTTAATCCTTATATGTTAGTGCTACGGGTGAAATTGATACAAAATTACACCTCGCATTTCCTCTCGCTAAAGTTTGAATTTCTAAAAATATTTTCATAGCGGATATTTACGTTATAAAATAAATCTATGTTCGAAATTTAAATTTTCTAGACTCACTAGTTTTGAATGTACGTACGTTGCTATACAGTTAGGACAAACTATTATATAAATAAAGATCGTCGTACTCACTTATAGATCTTATGAATATAACTAAAAAATAGCTTAATTAAATTTAAGCCGAAATATAAACAAACCAATATAGTTTTTAATTCAATGTTATTAAGACTTGTAATGTCATACATGAATTTTGTAATTTCCTAAACAGCTGTGATGCAACTTTCCGCTAGTCATGGAATGTTACATACATTTATATGACGGTGACGTTAAATCGAGTTGGTCACGATCGGTTTAGTCGGATTTACGCTTAGGTATTTGACCCTCGCTGTGTAAACTATGTCGAGGTCAGCTGAACTTGATACCTTTAGGATTCAACGCATGTTAATCTTCCGAAATTCATTTTGTGAAGGGAATGACGACATTTTTACAATTTCGATTGTTTAGATCATTCTGTAAAATATAGTCAAAGTGCTCGATGTATAGATGTAACAAGCCTATAAGCCATTGCTCTGTAATAGCTTCCTCACTTTTTGAGGAGAAGGTTATTTCATCACCGTTTTGTGCATTCACATGTGCCAGATTTGACCTGACAGACCAGAAGGTTCAGGTGTCGTATAAAAATTCTTACGATGTTTCCTTTAACCCCTAGACACGAGATGAATTTTAATTTTTCATTAATTTAATTTTAATGGCAACCCAGTCCCTGGTAGGGACCCTCAATTTTTGGTTAATATTCACATACATACGCGTGGCGATATGATTTTGTTATTATCTACTTTTTATGATAATATGTCATCTTTCTTGCGAATTCTCAAAGCTTATTCTACTGTAATAAAAATATTTTTACAGCCATGTCTCTTTTAAAACGACCCCGTGGTCGGTGATGCTTTGGAACTTTACTTCTTACAGAATCAGTTTTTATTGGCGAATGTGAGCAGTAGAATAAATAAAAAAAAGACTAAGGATTAATTAAAAGAGAATGGATACATGAACTTATGACGTAATGTAATGTCTGAGCAAACAATAAACACGGAATATCTTACCAATAAGGTAGTGCCCCAGTTCGCCAAGAATGTAGCCGACCGACACCAAGCCCAGCACGTACCACTTGTAGAAATTCTGAAGTTTACTCCAAATGCCTCCGTGGAACATTTTCGTTTATTCTGGAACAGAAATTAAAATTCATGAAATAATATAATTTTGTATGAACTTCTATTTTTATAAATGTTAAACGCTAATTGACTAAATACTTTTAGTTTTTTGTTTAAACGTTTTCGATTTTTTTTATGGCATACGAAGGCAGACGAGCATATGGTGGGCCATGATGGTAAGTGGTAACCAACGCCCATAGACATTTACATTTATTTATTTATTTAACACTTGTTGCACAACATATAAATAAGATGAGAGAAATAGGAAACAATTAAAGGAAAAGAAAAATACAAAATGGTGCGCAGGCACCATTTTTTAATGTGCCACCATTGGGAACTAAGATGATATGTCCATTGTGCCTGTAATTACATTGGCTCACTCACCCTTCAAACCGGAACACAACAATATCAAGTATTGCTGTTTTGCGGTAGAATATCTGATGAGTGGGTGGTACCTACCCAGACGAGCTGTCTGGGTAGATACCACCCACTAAGAATATCTGATGAGTGGGTGGTACCTACCCAGACGAGCTGTCTGGGTAGATACCACCCACTCATCAGATATTCTACCGCAAAACAGCAATACTTGATATTGTTGTGTTCCGGTTTGAAGGGTGAGTGAGCCAGTGTAATTACAGGCACAAGGGACATAAAATCTTAGTTCCCAAGGTTGGTGGCGCATTGGCTATAAACAATGGTTGACATTTCTTACAATGCCAATGTCTAAGGGCGTTTGGTGACCACTTACCATCAGGTGGCCCATATGCTCGTCCACCTTCCTATTCTATAAAAAAAAAAAAAGACGAGCTTGCACAAAGCCCTACCAACAGTAACAGTAATTTTTATTATTTATTTAACAGTTTTTTTATATACATTTACTTTTATTTTGAATAAATAGAATATGATGCATTAATTTACTATAAAAATATAATAAGTATAAAACAGTTGGCAATAAGTATAAACAGTTGAGTAAGACCGTCTTGTTCGAAATCGGTCTGGAAGATATCATCACCATTATCCAAGCTGAATAAAAGTTAACGTCAAATTGAGTCTAGTTTGCTCTTGAAACGCTTGAGCGACAGTGCAATTTTTTTGAACAGCTCTTCGCCCCTACTTGCGACAGGAAGCCTGGTAACTTTTTCATCCAGAAGATCGGAGTTGCCATTCAAAAGAGAAATGCTGCTAGCATTTTTGCCATCATTCCACGTGGTCATGATTCGTAAAATGCCGATTTTTTTTAATTTGTATATATTTTTTATATAGTACCTCTTTGTAACCAGCTATGTCAGTATATATATCGGAAGTTTTTTTATTACAATTTTTTTTTGCTAATAAATCAAACTCGACATAATCTTTGAACAGTGTTAATTATCGAAGTATTTGCGGGGTTTAAGCAGTTGGCCTTCAGCCGTGTAAATGTTTAATTATGATAAATTTCGATGTCATACCGATTCCATGGTCATTTTACATACTATTATGAAATTATGTAAAATGTGTGTGTGTATGTGATTTCAGACTCCAGATACCAATGTTGTTATATAAATGTTAAGATAGCTTATGTTAATCCTTAAGAAAATTAATAGGTTTAAATATTTTATATTAATGTTGCTATCAGTCTATTGTCTTGGTTTGTTAATCTATAACTTTGACGTAGTATTTTGACATATCTTATGAAAGACATCGGTATGTGATCATAGACAATTGTTATTATTTTTTATACTTATGACATATTCCTAACACATTTTTGAAGCTATATCGATTTGAATATATGTGTTTCTCTATTTAAACAACTTTTAAACTTTCATTTGTATTTATTTCACCAATATAGTATATGTGTATATACAAACCATAGAAGCGTTACACTTGCTTATTAATTGTCAAAAATTTGCCACTAGTTATGAAAGGAATAACTAAGATTTAAAAGAACCGACAAGGACATTATTTATTAATACACAATGTACTTTATACTAGTGTAGTGTTTTAGAAATATAACAAAGATCTCGGTGCACACATACTGCTCAGACACGAACAACTGTCATTCATACTTTTTTAAATAATGCTACATATATATATGTCGGCGCGTGATATTATTAAATAATGAAAATTTAAGTTAGTTTTGTTAATTTTGAGAGTCGTTGGAAAATTATTCTGTTTAGTTAATTAGAGCGAATAACACCGAATGGAGTTGCGTTTGTCTCGACGGGCGAACGTCATGTCAATCATGGACTGGTGGACAGCGATGGTACGCGGGGATCATTCGCAAACCCGTTGGCTCTAAATCGCTAATCATTAGTGTAATCTCTCATTGTATAAGAAATTGAAGTGTCTGTATTTACAATAGTAACAAAAGTCATCTTGCAGTGTATTCATTTTGACATTTTCTGAGCATAACGCCCATCCCATGGTGGGCGTTATGCTCGGGAAACTTTTAATTCCCGTGCTAACGAGTTCAGGAATTAACAATTTAATGAGATAGCCCGGCGTCCCGACGTCCCGTTATATATATATTACACAATCTATATTAATTTTATTAATTCAGAATAGACCGTTAATATTATTGTTTCTGAATAAAATCATTTGCTATATTGGTTACACATTTCGAAGTCACGTATTGTATGTATTATTAACAGTTTGTTCTTAGCCCTTCAGCACAGATAATAATGATGAATTGCTTCCGTGATTATAAGAAATAGCCAAGTTTTTTACCAATCCTTGGGGACTTTCATTTCCTGAAATAGACGGTATCTTACACGCTGACCCAGATCAAGTCCTGTCACGACTACATTTCATTCTATTTATCTTGTTTATCGTGATACGTGCAGGGACAGATAAATAAAAAAAAATACTTATTATGTAACATAAGCATAACAAATAAACTTTCGCATTACCAAATATACTTTATACGAAAAGGTTTTAAAAAGATTTTTTAATATTCATTTTATAAGATAAATTACATTTAATTCTACCACCGGTTGGGAATGTCGATTCTATTCTATCAAGAAGAACGGCAATAGCTCAGTTGTTAATATTTAAAATATATGTATATATACAAAAATAAAATAGTAACTGAAAAATGTAACTGCGTAAAAGTCATATTTAAATTTGAATCTCAAATCGAACGAAATCTTGAACGAAAACGAACAATTTATAAACCGTGACGGTTCTCGGTAATGGCTCCCACCATCTCTAATGTTACTATTATGTATGTATATAATGTTTTTGTACAACAAACACAAAGAATGTTCAACTGCAAACGTTAAAAAGATATTGCATTATAAATCTATGTGCATGTACAATGTATAAACTTTAGACAGTTTCATTTAATGGTTTAATAACTTGGTTTCGAGCAAGCCCGTCTGGGTAGTAACCCACTCACCAGATATTCTACCGCTAACACTTAGTATTGTTGTATTCCGGTTTGAAGGGCGATTCAAGTGTAGGCACAAGGGACATAACATCTTAGTTCCCATGGCTGATGACGCATCGGCAATGTAAGAAATGTCTATAGGCCGTGGTTAGCATTTTTGACGGGCCGGTTGGCGTGGTTGGTAGATACTTGGCTTTCACGCCGAAGGTTGTGGGTTCGATTCCCACGCAGGACAGACATTTGTGTGCATGAACATGTTTGTTTGTCCTGAGTCTGACAACAGAAAAGTAGTTCATGTAATATATCACTCGTCTGGTTTCCATAGTACAAGCTCTGCTTAATTTGGGATCAAATAGCCGTGTTTGAATGATGTTCCAGGATATTATTATTATTATCACCAGGTAGACTAGCCGTCCCCTATAGTTTTGTATAAATTAACGTGTTACGTAGTTAAGCATAGCAGTAATTTTTGACAAGTTAACTATTGCTGACCCATATAGAGGTAATAATTTAATCGTCCGAGTGTCTATTGTTCTGTCGTCTGCACGCCACTTATAGTTGACTTGTGTTTTTTTTATTTTTTAAATCACGATCATAACAGCGTTCTTTTTTGAATATCATGTATTTATGCAACTAGTTACAAGCCCGGCTGTGTGTTTAAATAAGATAGTAATTAACGGATGGCATTTTTTAAATTAGTTTTCAAAGGTTTTTTGGAATCTCTAAGTCTGTTAGCTGCGCTTGTGTAGAAAGAATAATGACCATCCAAGTACAAGTCGATAGCTATTATAACTGCAATATTTATATTGTATAACTAATTATATCTACGAACTAATTGCTTGTTTATCTATTACTGGGATAAGTTCGCCTTTGTGTAATTATCTGTTGAATTAAGTTTACTTCATTAAAAAAGAAGCCGAGATGGCCTAGTAGTTAAAACACGTAAATCTTAACCGATGGTCGTGGGTTCAAACCCGGGCAAGCACCACTGAATTTTCATGTGCTTAATCTGTGTTAATAATTCATCTCATACTTGACGGTGAAGGAAAACATCGTGAAGATAGATATGTGTCTAATTTCGCATTGGAGCAGCGTGGTCGAATAAGCTCCAAATCCTCTTATCAAAAAATAAGAGGATTCCTATGTACAGCAGTGGGACACGGGCTGTTACTTTACTTTGAGCGATCATTAGTGTGCAAGAAAGAGATATAAAATAACAAGTATGAAACTTAATAATATTTAAGAATGGTATTCCTGTATTAAAATAATAAATCAGTTGACAATATTCGTAAAATGTTCACTAGAGAGATTGTTGAATAGAATGAGGTTATAAGAAAACGATTTCGACTTTAAGAGAATGATTATTTTCTCCGCTTTGGCATTAGTCAAAAATATTTCTGGCATCTTCGTTTTTCTCTAATATAGTTTAGTCAGATTTATATTTTTTTGTTTGGTTTATTTATTCACCATTAGCGTTATAGCAATATGTTTCATAACTTTTTTTTTACATAACAATAATTTTGTAATATTAATTATAACAATGGGTATAACAGTAGATACTTAATTTTAAATAACATCATAAAATTTTACGGTAATATCTATATGTCTAAAATATTAAGTTACCTCGTCAGAGTGTTACGTAATAAAAGATTGTTTCATTACAATCATCGTAATGATCTCCGCAATACAATAAACGATAGATTAACAGTTGATTCTATTCATAAATCACTCGAATTGTCGATACTTAAGATTTGCATTTATTGTGCAACATAACAGCTGGATACATTTGGAATAGTTACTTGAATTTTATAACGTTGTTAGATAACACTGGCTTTCATTGTTTATCCTTTATTTAAGCCTTAACTTGACAATAATCCGTAACAGCCTGTGAATGTCCCACTGCTGGGCTAAAGGCCTCCTCTCCTCTTTTTGAGGAGAAGGTTTGGAGCTTATTCCACCACGCTGCTCAAATGCGGATTGGTAGAATTCATATGTGGCAGAATTTCTGTGAAATTAGACATATGCAGGTTTCCTCACGATGTTTTCCTTCACCGTAAAGGACGAGATGAATTATAATCACAAATTAAGCACATGAAAATTCAGTGGTGCTTGCCCGGGTTTAAACCCACGATCATCGGTTAAGATTCACGGATTCTTACCACAGGGCCATCTCGGCTTATATCAGAAGTTAAAACGGTTTTTCTGTTAAGAAATTTGGCAAACTTGGCAGTGTATACATTCTCGTGGTTCCGAAAATATGTAAAGCCATTGGTCCTAAAAAAGTACTTTGCAGTCGTATCAGATTGCCATCCCCATCATCAAAAATATGTATGAATATTTTACCATTATAGTACGAGATGACCTTAATTTGTATTCATAATATGTGGTATTTTTTATTTTAAAATTTTATACTACCATTTTTTAGTTGTTGTTTTTACTTATTGTATGATTGTATTAAAATATCTTAATGATCATATTTCCCATACAACAAGACGTTAATGGGTTTCATAAATTAATCATCATAAATAATAAATTAATCAACATATTAAGATTGTTATGATATCTCGTGGCCTAAATTGGAACAAACATTGAACAAATTTTGGGTCACAATTTTAAATATATTTCTAATTTTAAATAAGTAATACAAACATTTAATATGGAGTCAATATTATCAGCGATTTGGTTTACATCGTTTTTTTTAAATTAGATATTTTTGACAGTTTGTTTTTGAACTGATAATTTTTTTTTCATCTTAACGTCTACGTTATGATAAAAAAATGGCGTCGCACGTATGAGTCAACTTGATAACGCAAAGTAACAAAAAGAAAACACAAAGAAGTGTTGTGTAGTATAATAAATGAGTAAGTGATCTCATTAGCTTAAGCTTCTGGCAATAAACAAACGTAATATAACAAACCTATATACGAATTAGTTTTCGCAATTTTTTTTTGTAGTTTATAAAGTCATTATCGATTGTTACAAATAAAAAATATAAATAGTTTCACGCCTATCACATTTGACAGTTTGTTGACGTAAATAATGGCGGGTAATTGTGACCTTGGCTTATTCTAAAAAGGTAATAATGGTGAATGTATCTCAATTTAAATCCTCCGTCGTGGATCATCGCTCCAAAAGGCCGGGATTCGTAATTATTTCGCAATAAAGATTAAAAATATACTTCCTTATTCGTTTGTTTTTTTTTATATTTAATTTATTGCTATAATAAACATTGATCTTAACCGGTTCATGTTTATATAATAATAATATATGATGTAATTGATAGATTTATATGAGCTTAAAAGTAATTACACATAAACAGAGTTATCATAAACGAATTATGTTTAAATGACAGAGAATAAAAGACTTCCTTTAAATGTCCTACAGATTTGCGATGGCCTCCTCTCCTTTTGAGGAGAAGATTTTGAGGTAATTTCATTACTCTACTCCAATGCATGTTATTGGGTATACATGTGGCGTTTCATCCGAAACATGCAGGCCTCTCACGTGTCTTCTTAGCAACCGAGTTGAATGAATTATTTATAACACAAATTAAACCTACGATCGCCGTTTAAGATCTATATAATTCTATACTTTATTGATTATAATATATAATTAAATACACGGAATAAAAATATTATTATAATTTTTGTTTATTGCACACGTCGTAAGGCGGCGTGGTAGTGCTACGTTATCAAAATGAAATAAAAATCGCAATTCACTCAGCTATCATTTCATTGAGTTAATATGAAACGATTAAAAATCATAATCACATAACTAAATACTTATTAATGATATTTTAACTTAATAGTCATTTCTGTTTTTTTTTATATGTAGGCTAGCGCTTGACTGTTATCATACCTGATGGAAAGTGAAGATACAGTCTAAGGTGGAGCGCGCTTGCCTAGAAGATGCCTATTCACTCTGGACTTGAAGGTACCCATATTGTAGGTGATTTTTTTTTTTTTTTATATTCGCCGTGATGGCAAATGACTCTACTCCACCTGATGGTAAAAGGTAGTAGAGTCCAAACGCGACGACGGCCAGTACAGTCGGGAAGAATGTTCTGTACTAGCCGTCCCCGCCTTGCCGGCCCGCAAGATGCCTCTTCACGCCTCGTTTGAAGGAACCCGGGTTGTAAGAGGAGGGGAACACGTGAGCTGGTAAGGAATTCCATTTTTTGGTAGTGTGACAAAGAAAGGAGTTACCAAATTTCTTTGTGCGCGATGGAATTGATGTCACAGTTAGGCGGTGACATCGAGAACCAGCTCGCGTGGACTTAAGAAGGAAGGGGGAAGCAGGAATGAGAAAACGGAGGTTGGGAGGGTATTTCTGACCCTCCCGACCTCCGACCTAAGCGGTACGTATCAGAAACGAGGAAGCAAATCGTTTCGTACGCGTCTTAAATGCGTCAACTAAGTACGGGTGCAGATCTTTACGATGCCTTGCAATTCTGTTGCAAAAGGTGTGGGGCACCAAATTAAATAATCTTATCTCTAAGAGCGATCTCCAGTCAGCGTTAGACTTCTAGGTGGGATTTGTATTCCGACTTTTTTGTTAATTTTCTAGGTAGGTGGACGGGAAAATGGGCCACATGATATTAAGTGGTCACCGCCGACCATAGACATGGGCGGTGTCAGAAGTATTAACCATTCCTTACATCGCTAACGCCACCAACCTCGGAAACGAAGATATTATGTCCCTTGTGTCTGTAGTTACACTGGCTCACTTATCCTTCAAACCGAAACGCAACAATACTAAGAATTGCTGTTCAGCGGTAGAATATTTAGTATAAAGAATTATCAGTTAAATGGTTGAATTTATTTTTTATACGTAGTCAATCTTTAAATCCGTTAATAGTTAAATAAAAATCTATTGTATCTGGAATTATTAACCGTGACACACGTACCATAAACATTAAAGTAGAATTAGATCATCCTATTGTATATTTTTAATATTAAGGCACAGATTATGATAGCCTTAGTTTTGTAAAGCTTTTTTTTTAATAAAAAAAACTATACAGCCTTCACAGGCATGAGTAGATTTAAAATAAAATGATACAACAATAACGCTATGCATTGTTGACATAATTGGGTTAATATTTTTTTTGTTTTTAATATAAAAACTTCGCTGGTCAAGAGTTAAAGGTTGTAACCTTGGCATTGCGTTTCCACTTCAATGACATTAGTAAGTCATTGTTTAATGGAGATCGTGACGGCACCGTTTTATCGACAAGCTATAAACGGCTATTAATAGAGATATTTTTCATCGTATCTTGAAATCAGCACGAATTTAATATCTATTTGCTACTGGTAATAAATAAAAATGTTTTAGTAGTTCAGCAAAACAAAGGTAATGGCCTAATGGCAGTGTCTATGGTTATTTGATAATATTTAGTGTTTATTCTGCAAATTTTATTATTTTAGAAAGGGACGAAAAGTTTCCTTTGGTACCGGTAAATTTAGGGGTCCCACAGGGATTTAACAATTCTTGGTTCATTTCTCTTCCTTATTTTAATAAATGACTTGCTTTTACGATTCGGTAACAAATACGAATATTAATTATAATCGATTTTCTGTTAGTGTTTAGTTACAAACAAACGAACGAAC
The DNA here is from genome assembly GCF_905147045.1 of Nymphalis io. Lineage (NCBI taxonomy): Eukaryota > Metazoa > Arthropoda > Insecta > Lepidoptera > Nymphalidae > Nymphalis > Nymphalis io. Next base: position 793,912 of record NC_065905.1, read on the forward strand.
TGATTCGTCAGTTATTGTACCGCTAAGCAGCATACATACATATTATATAGAACAGGTCCCTTGTTGGTTAACATTGGTAGGCGAGTGTATTGAATGCTTAAAATTTATCATTATACTGGAATGACGTTTGCATTATTGCGGCTATAAACACCCTTTTTTGTTTCGTTAAATATTTTTTTTAATAAATTATTCAGCCATCATACAATTAATGGCCGGCATGACATGACATGTAAATATCAAACATGGAGTCACCATTTGTGATATTTCACAGTTTAAGTGGTAGCTTATACTACTCATAATGGCGTTGTTTATAGATAATCATGACCACTCACCGTTGGAACGCTCGATTTTTTGATAAAAGTATTTAAAATTAAAGGCAGAGCCAGAGAGTTTAAAAAAAATAACTTTTCTAACTATACTTTGGTAATCCAATGAAGGTTTGTAAATATTATAGATTAAAAATTCTTACCTGTACGTTGCATTTATTTAATGTTATATACTTTGTTATATGGTTTAAGGTATGCATAGCATAACAAATATTCTAGTCCGGCTGTGTATCCGGCCGACAATAGTTAATTGTTGTGACATGAATTTTTTATGCATTTTAACTCGGTATGTACTATTTATTATTACTTAGAATACGAGCTGATAATTTCTTAGATAAACAAGGATTTATTTAGAACATTTGAAAGTAATTGAAAAAGTTATGAATTATTTTGACGTTTCGTCTTAAATATAAATATGTATATATAAATTTAAATTCGTGTGCAAAGGACATAAATCAAATTAAATCAAAATCCTTTAGGCGACATAGACGCATTACACTTTTTAATGATTGTCACATTAAAAATAACAACCCGTTCGAAAAAGAAATACCCTGACCTGAGAAAAACCGGTGATATCAGAAATGGTTAATATTTCTTACAGCGCCTATGTCTATGTGCGGTGGTGACCACGAACAACCAGGCTGATTTACCACGTAGCCGACATATTATATATTAAAAAATACTTTATTCAAAAGTATCTTACTTTTGAAAAGCTATTCCTTCGAAATTTATGCAAATCAGATAAATGCTTGCACTTATTTAGACGGGGTTTGCGCATAGCCCCACGTACCACAAGTTATTACATATAATGGTTAATAGGAAAAAACTTCGAACTTTTTCTTTAAAAAAAAAGAGGCCTTAGCCCAGCTGTGGGACATTCACAGGTCACATCCACTGGCACTGTTTGATTAAATAACCAAAATAATTGTTGAAGTCCTTGATAATGTGATTGTAAGATCAAGGAGGGCATCATTAATATATTTATTTGCATAGTATAGTAATAAGTAACAATAATAATAGTATATGATCTCGTGCAAATCTGGCGTACTTGCCTTACGATTTTAGTCATGAAACCTCATTTATGATTAAATCGATTAACCGATAAAACATACATGAAATAAGTCGCGTAAAATATTTCTTTTTTTAAATATAATATATTATGTAATTAATTAATTACTCATTTATTGTCCTATGTATGGCATCATTGGAATTTTAATGAAAACTATGTATGGATTGGTGTCATTTGATTCATATCGATATTAATATTCACAATTTATAATTAAAAAATATACCAAGGGCAGATTTGGGCTCTGATATTATTTATACGGACATCTAACATAGTTACGTCGTATCTTATAAATTTACTAATAATTACGATACGATTATGTTACCTCGTTGGTCTTATGGCTAGATATAATGTCGAATCTTTCGAGGTCCTGGGTTCAAACCCCAGGTTGGGTCGATAAAAATATATTGCACTGTTGGTCTTACGCCTGAGCTCTTTCGGGGTCGTGTTGGGTTTGCCTTCCCACCGGCTTTTATAATCCGTTGCGCACGTTCTTTTGCACTATAATTTGTCCTGCGAATTTGGTCTAGTGTCTTAATATTCGCCGCTGTGGCTGAAGTAGATCAGGAGTACATAATGACAGGATTCAAATAAGAATAGAAACGTCACAGACCTCGACCTGTCAGTCAACTGGCGCTTCGAAAGTACGGTTTGCAAAAAAAATATTTTAAAGCATTAGGTAATAATTAAAAACGATTCAAACTGTTTTTTTAACCATTTCTAAATTTTGACAGAACGTGAATTTGTTGCAGCGACAGTAATTTTCAATAATTTTAGTAATAACTAAATTCTAATATAAATATATATTATAGTAAGCTACTGCGCACTATAATATATATTTATATTAGAATTTTTATACGATAACAGAATCTCTGGTTATATGATTAAATTTGAATAAACTTATTATAATTTGCATATTACCAAAAAACATATTATAATTTATTTTGACAAGGCGAACAGTTAAAGGAGTAAATTTGTAGCTATATATAATAATTATAATATTATTTCAAAAATGTGAGGTGACCGTTGTTTTGTAGTTCCTAACTAATATTTACCTACATTAAACAAACGTTTACATATGTATAATATGTTTTAAATATGTGCACCTATTGAGTTTCATGCGCATAGTTTGTGTTATAGTCAAACTCGTGATTCGTTTTAAAGGAAACGTGTAACTTGTGAGGAAACTTACATATTTTAGATGAAATGTTGTTATGTGTATATCCACAGACCTAAAGTGAAGCGAAGTGTTTGAATATGCTCTTTTTTATAAAATAGGCTTTTTTATAAATGGTCAGTGGTCACCACGGCACACAGACATTAACGCTGTAAGAAATGTCTATAAATATCTCTTTATATTGTAGTCTCTGTATATTGTAATACTATATAAATAACGATTCAAAAGTGTTTGTAAGAACTTACTTGAATATAGTTTTATTCGATCAAATGTATACAACGCAATACAGAGATAAAAAAACATCTTTCCATAACAACAAACTTTTCGGCTACATCGAGATAAGGAGTAACAGTCTTACGGCAAGCTATGGCTTTCAAGATTGTATAAATTCAATCATCCTATTACATGCGTTCTATTGAGCATATTATCCTTATCATTAGTTAACCTTGTAACTTTTTAATTAAAATAAAAATGTTTTAATATTAGCTGAATGTCAATTAATTGACATTATCTGGCGACCTTCTGCGTTTATTAAACTAGAATTCAAACATTTAAATTGAATATTTGGCACGTGTCGTTTTTACTTCCTTGCGTCTATTATTTTTTCATTATATAATTTGATTGTAGACGAGTGTCGGCAATACTATAGTAACGGCTTGTTGATCTTTCACTTTTGGGCAAATAATTTGATATGGAAAAAGTTTGGTGCTTGTTATAGCACACAGCTTCATTGCGGGTTGATGGATAGCTGTAGAAATTTATCCGACACAGGTTTTCTCACGATATTTTCCTTTACCGGCGAGCACGAGATGAATTATAAATAAACGTTAATTACATGAACGATCGCGTGTTTAAATACGATTCAGCACTTCCAGTTCTATCGATTGAACGATGTCGGCTCTCACATAATATAGCATTAACTAGTATTAATATATATGTAAATACAATAATCTCTTAGCTGATTTACTCGTATGGAAAAATGTGTACGATTTGCTTTATATATGCAAGTATTATACTGTTTCATTTTTTATTCATTTTCATAAGCCGGGAAGGCTCTTTGAATAGAAATAACTGAACTGAAGTTTCTGAGTTCAAAAGTACATTGCGAAATGTTTATAAAATATATTTGAAATGCGAGCGTGTACGTTACGTTGTTCGGTAAAAGTTATATTGAACATAATTTCTCAAACAAAGATGTAATGTTTGCGGTAGCAAAATATTCCCAAATATGCCGAATTTAGACGAATGATCATTAGCGGGAACGATTGATTGTATTTTGGTCTATTTTGGACTAATTCGAATAACAATTGCACGATTCTGTATTATAACCACAGTTCGAAATTGGTTGTTTAGTTTAGAATAGTGATCAATAGTTACTGCGGTACCGGGGACGGCCATCGCAGTGGCTTTAGTGGGTAAGAATCCCACATAAGATAGTATACCACCCCATGGGATGTACCTTTCTGAAGGTTGGTGTGCAAAAAAAATGTAATCAATAGTTAACATAAGAGAAGCAAATGTCATGAAAGATAACAGTACAGTACAGTAACAGCGTGTTAATGTCCCACAGCTGGGCTAAGGCCTCCTCTCCCTTTTTTTGAGGAGAAGGTTTGGAGCTTATTCCATCACGCTGCTCCAATGCGGGTTGGTAGAATACACATGTGGCAGAATTTCAATAAAATCAGACACATGCAAGTTTCCTCACGATGTTTTCCTTCACCGTCAAGCACGAGATGAATTATAAACACAAATTAAGCACATGAAAATTCAGTGGTGCTTGCCTGGGTTTGAACCCACGATCATCGGTTAAGATTCACGCGTTCTAACCACTAGGCCACCTCGGCTTTTTTTAGAATTTTTTTTTTTTAAATATTTAGCGAAGTGGTAAAAAAACGATGGTTCCGTACCATTTAGTTCACCTTCACTTTTAAGCCTAACATGAATTATACATGACTCTTTTAGAACACCGAATTACGTTTGACCGAAACTAATATGGCCGTTTTTTAACCACTTACCATTTCGCTGAATATTTTAATTTATTTTGCAACGTTTTGATACGTCGAACTTTACTGGTAACTTTTCATTTTTTAGCTGGTTTATCTTTCATGACATTTGCGTCTGTTATGTTAACTATTGATTACATTTTTTTTATTACAAATTTTGAAACATTTTATTTCGCTGTGATTTTTTCATTATCAGTGTAATCTGCCTAATTTATTTAGTGCGACTTTTAAATGCTGCTTATATTGAATATTTATCATTACGTAATTGTTCACAACGTAAGCTTCCAAAGTATAAGTGAGTGAAGAGTAATATATACACACTATTACTTTTAAATGCTGAATTTCCGTTTAAAGGGAGAGTGAGCCAGTGAAATAACAGTGTAAGGGTGGTGTATAATTTTAATAATACCATGTATGTGTCGAAAGTGGCCATTTACCATCATATGGGAAGGTCTGCTTTCTTAAAATAAGTGAAGGAATCAGTTCGTTAAATTTATAAAATAATATGACCTTCTTTTTTTCGTTGCAAAAACGCATTACGCGGTTCCCCTACGGGAACAGTGGGAAGGTATGTGGGTCTTGCCGATGTCCAAGGCACCGAGTGCGCACCGAACATCGGAATACCCACTAAAATCCAGCAGTGCTCTTTCCGTCTTAACGAGGAGCGCCACGGGATCACTTGCGTATGCTACCGTGACAAAATAATATGAACAGCATCATCTTATTTGAGGAAAAATCACCTCTATTGAATAAAGTAAGTTAAAATGATTTGAAATCGAATCGAAACAAGGGCGTTAAAATATTTTGTGACAAATATTATTATTTACACGGAAGTGATTCATGTCGCCTTGAATGTTATTAGTTTCGCCATAACAGCTCGGATCATTTGCATAACTTAATTTTGTAGGTAATATAAAAAAAACCGTTATATCATGGTCATATTATTCACGTCAATTATTTTTAATAACAATTTAAAATATACGAACTATTCCAGCAAATTTGCCCACGTTAACTTTAGTATACTTAGTTAAATTTATATTATAACGTTATTATGACACAATGTTCGCTCGCTTGAATACCGAGATGGCCCAGTGGTAAAAACGCGTGAATCTCAACGGATGATCGTGGGTTCAAATCCGGGCAAATTTTCATGTGCTTAATTTGTGATTATAATTCATCTCGTGCGACAGTGAACGATAACATCGTTAGGAAACCTGTATGTGTCTAATTTCACTGAAATTCTGCCACATGTTATTCCACCAACCCGCACTGGAGCAGCGTGGTGGAATAAGCCTATACCTTCTCCACAAAAAGGGGGAGGAGGCCTTAGCCCAGCAGTGGGACATTCACAGGCTGTTACTGTCCGCTCGTTTCGACTGCTTGTTAGGCTTAGCTTGTTCAAAATTTCATGATAATAGGTTGAGTACTTAAGACCTGAAAGTGTAACAAATAAACAAATCTACTCTATCTACTAACCTCTCTTTATAATTTATATATATGACGGGCCGGTTGTCGTGGTTGGTAGATACTTGCCTTTCACGCCGAAGGTTGTGAGTTTGATTCCCAACCAGGACAGACATTTGTGTGCATAAACATGTCTTTTTGTCCTGAGTCTGGTTGTAATTATCTATATAAGTATGTATTTACAAAAGAAAAGTAGTATATGTATTATATTAGTTGTCTGGTTTTCATAGTACGAGCTCTGATAAGTTTGAGATCAAGGTGGCCATGTGTGAATAATTTACCAGGGTATTATGTGATATAAGTGAGGATTTTGCCAATAAAAGTCGCTTACTTACCGATAAGGCAACAACAAGAGGCGCTCGTACATCGTCCTCGTCGTCTGTTTATTGTTAGTTTAATGGATTTAAAAAGCCGAGATGGCCCAGTGGTAAGAACGCGTGAATCTTAACCGATGATCGTGGGTTCAAACCCGGGCAAGCACCACTGAATTTTCATGTGCTTAATTTGTGATTATAATTCATCTCGTGCTTTACGGTGAAGGAAAACATCGTGAGGAAACCTGCATGTGTCTAATTTCACTGAAGTTCTGCCACATGTGAATTCTACCAACCCGCATTGGAACAGCGTGGTGGAATAAGCTCCAAACCTTCTCCTCAAAAAGAGGAGAGGAGGCCTTTAGCCCAGCAGTGGGACATTCACAGGCTGTTACGGTACGGTACGGATTTACAAAGTGTTATAATATTAGATGGAGATATAAGTTTTGTGAATCTTTAACCTCAGAGACTTTCTATAATGTAGAAATCAAAATTCCTAAATACACGGTACCATAAAATGTAATAAAGTAACGTACGTACTTAAAAAAGAGGCCAAGGCCATGTGGGAAGAATTTGGAAAGTACGATGACAGATTTATATATTTTCTAAGAATAGACTATCCGATATACGACGAAAAGCCTTTTCAATGAAAACATTCAATTCATAATCAATGTACAATAATAAAGAGAAGTCACTAAAAAGATGCCTCACAAAGTTCTTTCGGCAAGACTTTCGGCAAGACTTTCATCAGAAAGTGTTCTTAAATTTTTTTCAGAACTGCCTTCGTTTTTACATACACAAATGTTCTTTTTTGAATTTGCCTAAAATCAACCGTTTTAAATTCGGGCCTACTCATCCTGCTGGTTTGATCTTAAGGCTATTCTATAAAAGCAAAGTCGAAACTCATCGAAGTGATATGCGCCATTGACCATAATAATTATAATATTTCAACAATACACGCATCAAAATGGTATATTATATATGACAGTATAAGTCGATTGTTAACATTTCACGGGTGAGTGATGAAGTGAGTACTTACAAATTAGCAATGCAGGGTTATTAGCTGTGTATATATTGAAGTAAATAATTAAAAATAGATGTCCGTGACCTTCGTGTCAGGACGTACAAACGTAGTTTAGAAGAAATTAACATTGTGTTAACATACTTGAATGGTTTTAGAAAAAAAATATAATAAATCGTAAATAACCGATAAACCGATTTTTTGGAAGCGTTCGATAACTCACATCACGTCCACGAATCGTTCAACCGATTGAAACTTGGGTTTGTTCGCTTTTACGTAAAAGTTTTTGGTACAGCAAGTAAAACAAAAGATTATAAATTTCCAAAAATTCTAGATAACATTTTTGGAAATTTCTAATCTTTTGCTCAGCAGTGGGACATTTAGAAGCCGTTTACTTTGATGTGTCAGAAACCTTTACGTAATAATAATAACTGACTGACTGATATATCTGCGCACAGTCCAAGCTACCAGGGCCAGACCCATGAAAAATGACATACGAGTTCCTTTTACACCGTCGGTTATTCAGTAAGGACGAATTTTTCAAAATTTAACCTCTAAGGTAGTGATAAAAGGGATGAAAGATTGAATAGAAAATCCTTAAGTTTTGAAGAAGAAGCTTTAGAAATTGATACTTATGAATTCTGAATGATGACGTGAGCGAAGCCGAGGTTAAAGCGCTAGTATATAAATGTAATTTGTAATACATTAGATGTTTTTATTTGATCACACAAGACAAATAAAATGGCGCAGTGTACATTATACATATTTCTTTATTAAATTATACCTCCTGGTAGCGTTGTATGTTTAGCAAATAGCTATTAAGATTCAATTAGGGTTTAATCATCTTAAGTGCATCTTGCTGATATATGGCACGCTTCACTAAAGGAAAACACTGAAGAAATCACTTAAATAATAGTAGTACGAAATAGGTAAATTATTTGTTTGGAAATGAGTAATTATAAAAGAGTAAATAAAACTTCTTCTTTTTGGGAGCATGTGTTCTTTTTGGGGTATTTGCTAAAAGCCTCTTTAATAATATACCAAGATCATTAATTTACAAGTTATTCTTTATATATTCTATACAATATTATATAGATGAAAAGCATGGTAGTATTCGGTGGGTTTTCATAAGGAATATTTAAATTTATTTGTATTTGTTTGGGCAGTTGGCGTTTGAGTGAAAAAAAATTAACTGAATTCCTTTCATCTCGGTAGAATCACACTTCCGAAATGGTAAGAAATTAAATGTGCTAATACATATTGTATAATGGCGTATATTACTACTCGGTAGCGATAGATGGCGTTAATAAAATCTGTCACTTTCCTGAATCGCGCTGTCTAGATTCGCTACCGAATACATATAGTATTATATGTAAGTGATTTGCTTAAAATGATCAAATAAATTATAGTTATGTAAACAGGGGAAAGTTCTTTCTTAGTTTCATTCAACGCTTGATCCCCGAAATAAGTTCACCGTAAACACATCTTCTTAATAAGTGATAAAACAATAATGCTTGTAAGCATATCGGTTAGTAAGAATCTATTTATTAAAAAAAAAACTGTTCAAAATTTAATCCGTCTATTTTAAGTACAAATAGATTTTTTTTTCATAAAATGTAATGTGTCTTCTTTTAAATATAGAAAAATGTATTATAAAGACGCATAAGGGCACTTTTTTTCGATTTTTAATCCGCTTTGTTTTTTTTTTTAAATTTCCAGTGAAAGTAAAGGCAAAGGACTTTTAAAAGTGACCTTCGTTTTTTTTCGTTTTTATTGCCACCAATCCTGACCTTGGTACCACGATGTACTATTTCGTGATTACAAAACAATTACTTTATTTTACGGTAGAATAAGCCGTGACTCTGACTATGTATAGCGGGAAATGGCTTGGGGGTAATTCGCTATGCCACGTAATTATGATAGGAGTCGGGAGAGCAGTATTAAAGTGCTTCGATCAACAATTCTACTAGATAACGCTAGTATTGTTGATCGAAGTTAAAGTGCCATTAATGCGTTTGAAAACAAAAACAAACCGTTTGTTATTAAAACATTTAGAAGTTTATCAAAAACCTGAATTCAATAAATCTTTATTGTCATCGAAAATTGATGAGCACACAACAGTAATGAGTAACAGGCCGCAAAAATACATTTTAACTAGTTCAGGAACCAAGAGCAGCTCTGGATGTATATACCATCATCTAAGTGTAATCGATTCGATTACGATCCGTCATCGATTTCATTCTCAAGGGAGACTATTCAAGTGCGCAGGAAACATAGTAATATACAAATGTGCGCAAACGCTTGTGCATTCTATTTTATCGTCATTCGATACGACCGGAAAGGGTTCAGGAATAATGACAAATGAAAGAGAACAATGTCTTAACATGTGTTAAAAGGCTCGAGGCCTTGGATATTGCTCCCTTGTCTGTGGTGTAACTGTGTTCTATTAAATTCCAGACATGCTTCACAAGATATGGTCCAACAATGGCCCGGCTGGTGGTCCCTTCGACTTGCTTTTATTACATTAGAATTTGTTTAATAGATTTAGTTTGGTGTTCTATCCGTTGAGCCATTTCGGCTCTATGAAAGAATAAGAGTACTAAGAGTAATAATAAGATAATATATACTTCAATAGTAAAAACGAATAATATAACAGGTAATACACTTTTATTTAAGATTTGTAATCTGATGTTTTTATTATTTGTTAAATAATAGCATTCCCAACTTAATGTATCGTAAACAAGCTGCGTAAAGTAACGTATGTATACAAACGCAAAGTATTTTAAACTTGAAACGTTAATGAGTGCAACTATAATAGTCAGTTGTGTAACATAAATAAGTTTACTTCATATCATATTAACAACTAGATAAGAGTTTTGAAACGTAGCATAAATATACATATGAAATAAACATAATAACAATGTTATTTATATTTAGATTCAAGTAATCTTTACTAAAAACTTTACGGTCCGAAATTCCATACGAAACTGAATCATGAAACATGTTCTTTTGTTCATCATCACTAGCGACCTTACTTATAAACATTGATTAGCGCGTAATTTGTTGAACGTTGTGTCTTCTTCTTTCGAATGTCAAATCAATAATGACAGAAAGAGCGAAATCAGTGTTTAACTAAACAGCTGCTTAGCAACGTTCATAAATAAAGCAGTCATTTCTCCCTTTTCGTTATGACGTCAACGTGCAATAGGATAAAGTAAGTTATTCCTTATGCCTGCCATTACAATGTTACACTCAGTTCAAACTAGAACACTGCAATACAAATTATTAAGTTTGACAGTAGAATAGGTCAATATGCAATAGTTCAATAGCGATACGATCCACAAATTATTATTCTTAACAGCCTGTTAATGTCCCACTGCTGGGCTAAGGCCTCCTCTCCCCTTTTTGAGGAGAAGGTTTTGGAGCTTATTCCACCATCCTGCTCCAATGCGGGTTGGTGGAATTATTATTACAGATAAAAAAATCTCTAAGGACCCCATTGCTGGAATAAGATCTCTTATAAGTTTGAAAAAGGAAGGAAGGAGAAGGAGCTTATCCCACCAGACCGATTCAATGCGGATTGCTGGATGTAAATTAATTGGTGCTTTGAACTCACAATCTTCGGTCAAGGTTCAGGTATCACGGATAATTAACATGTTTTTAATACTGACTCATTTAATAATAAATTTAAATATCAAATACGCTTAGCACGTTCCATAAAAGAACCGCTTGAAGTTGAAACTAAAATACACACGCGAAACTAAAGAGGCATTTTATTTCAATTCAAATTAGTATTAATCTTGGCCTCGTCTCATTGTCCGTATTGACACAGATATTAAATAGGTACATAATATTATATTATCGTAATGCTTTCCTCGTATTAAAACAAGGGCATTTCAAAATGGCACAGGAACTTACATGGCCATGATACGTGACTTAACAGGTAGTTTAAAGGTTAAATTCAGGAGGTGACAATATTACAGTGATTATACGTTACGATAACGCTAAATTTAATGATACGAGTACATTCTAAACTAACCTTGCTCACTAAGTAATTGTTTTTTTTTTTGTATATTCACATAAGTGAACAAGATTCGATTGGAACTCTGATAGTTATGTGGCGGTAGATCTTTAAACCTTATAAGGCTCTGTGCAGGCCCGTTTGGGAAGCCCTTTTCTCCGTTTGAATAACAGGTTAGGATTTTAATTCCACCACGGTGCTTTGCGTCTTTTCGATTGATATGTTGCATATTGATAAGGTAGATGTTCTTCTGACACGTACAGGTCTTTCACGATGTTTTCATTCGACGAGCACCACATGTAACGCAATTATACTTTCATTATGATTTTCCAAAGTAACCTACCACCCAACCCACTACCAAAGAATTAGGATATGATTAGCGACATTAGCGGTTGCGAATACTGGCAGTTTTTTCAAAATCAACGTGTACGATTATTCCCGGGTAGATAATATGTTTTATTTTTAACTAATGAATTTTGTCTACATCAAAATCGGCCTGAGACTTATTCAGTAATTTTTCTATTAATTGTGGTTTCGATTTTTTATTTAAAATACTCATGGTGTGTTTATCTCTATTAAGCCTCAATAGTTAAAAAGTAAACACGTCTAGTGATGTAGAGAGTCAACCAATATTGATATAACCATTCTTAGAACCCGACTTAGACCTGCAAACAGACTGCGCAATAGGTTTGCAGTTCCGATGCAATTATATACACGCAATGAAACTGCTTCAAAACTGCAATTTTGCAGCTGTCGTATAGTTGCAAGGTCCGGGTTGCAAAGTATTGAATTAGACTTAACTATAAATGTATACACGTACCAAAATACATATCACCGTACGAGATCTTAAAGAATAACAAAACTGACCCTACCAACAAATAACTAAATTAATTATTCTGTTATTAAACAACGTAATGCTAATTTCAAATGATTACGAATGTTTTGTTTAACCTGTATCTGACATTTTTATCGAAAGCCCTGACAATAAACGATATAAAATTATCCATAATTTATTTAAATATGCATATGCATATAAAATAGTGTTATAAACATTATTACCCTTGGTCTTTGAAAGTATTGTTGACCTACTTTATATAATTAGTCGTTTTGATAGAGGCGTAAAATTTAACATATAAAATAAATATTAAACTCCTATAAGCGACTGCGATCCTGGTATAACATACAAATTAGTAGACATTTTGCACCAATGCTGTACTTAAAGCCTTCTTTTGAGGGAATTTCGTAATACCTATCTATACTTTTATGTACTTAACCAATATAATGGAGACGTTACATTACTTACATAAAGTCTAAATAATATTTATCTTCTATAAACGGCTGTGCTCCTGGTATCGGTTTTTATTATATTTTAGTTTTTTATAAAATAGGTTGCTGGACAGGCGGCTCACCTGATTGGTCACCACCACCCATATATTGGCGCTGTATGAAATATTAACCATTCCTTACATCGCTAAAGTGCCACCAACTTTTGGAGCTAAGATGATGTCCTTTCTTCCAAAGTTACAGTAGCTCACACACCCTTCAAATCCAGTACCTACCCAGACGGGCTTGCACAACGACCTAACCACTAAGTACTCATATCACCATATACATTTTAAAATTTTAGAAACACAGTTTGTCAATCTAAAATCGACAAACTTGAATATTGATGACACTGTCTAAAATTCTTGTTAAAAAGAAAAATATTTCTCTTACTAAAGTTCCTTTAAGGAAACTTAATTCATCTTGTGTAAAATCATTCTTAGAAAAGCAAACTCGTTCCATTTCCATCAATTTGACGCGCGGAAATCTACCGACCTATTTTCTATAATCGATCCGCTCCTTATGAAAAATATATCAAATATAATTTATCTAACGTTCAGCTCCGATCTAATTCATCGTTGTCCTGTATTGTAGTCTTTGTGACAAACTTATCTATCAATTTACAAAACAAATTGAAGATGTTAATTTAAACCTGTTTTTAAGACTATTTTGGGAGAATGATGACCTGCGATTTTCGCTAGACTCCGCATAAAAAATCAAACATTATTATGAATTATTGACATATCATATATATTGAATTATGATCATATGACTCGTATGCTCTATTGCCACTGAAAAGTGATATTATTTTTTTTCATCTGTGTTTACAATTTTATAAAAAAATTACGAACTTACAAAAATTAACAGTATCATTATATGTTGATAGCTTAAAGTATTTGTAGCGATTACTATATATCACTAGACACGTATATTTACTGGTGGTAGGGCTTTGTGCAAGCTCGTCTGGGTAGGTACCACCCACTCATCAGATATTCTACCGCAAAACAGCAATACTTGATATTGTTGTGTTCCGGTTTGAAGGGTGAGTGAGCCAGTGTAATTACAGGCACAAGGGACATAAAATCTTAGTTCCCAAGGTTGGTGGCGCATTGGATATGTAAGCGATGGTTGACATTTCTTACAATGCCAATGTCTAAGAGCGTTGGTGACCACTTACCATCAGGTGGCCCATATGCTCGTCCGCCTTCCTTTTCTATAAAAAAAAAAAAAAAATTTTTTAACTACTGCGGCTTAATATAACTGAATCTTAAACGGTTTGCAGTTTTGATGCAGTTATGTCAACCGTATTAAAACTGCTTCAAAATTGCAATTTCGCAGCTATCGCGCAGTTGTAATTACAATATGTATATTGTAATTACAACTGCGTGTACATTGTACATTTAGGTTTTTGTGTTGAAATTTAAAATAATCATTTTTTATGTGTTTTGAATAATCAACCATAATGTGAAAAGTCATTTAATTTTACATAATTAATAAGATATTAATTAACTAAGTACTACAATTGCGCACAATATTCTTTAAATTGTTAGCGTGTTTAGAAGTTAAATACACAATGTGTATAATATCAAAACTCGTACACAGACAACCACACGTGTCAGAGAACTGGGCCAAGGGCGGCGCGATGAGTCTGCAATCGATACACTCTCTGATGTTAAATTACTCTTTATGTCTAAATTGATGTTTTCTAATTAGTTTCTATATGTTTATTATATAATTGGTTTAAGCGAGTAGTTAGTACTAATATTATAAATACATTCTATCTATTCGTTACCTCATCACGATATACTCAACATAGTAATAAAATTTGTATTCTTAAGTGATTTAAATGAAACAGTTACAATATAAAGTAGACGTTACGAATATTAATTTCTTATTTCAATTATTAAACCAATATTTAAGCATAATGTTATCAGTAAAATCTACAGTCCGAACCGGTGGAAGACTTAAATGATTACTCGCCACTGTACCAACTCGGCTTTTAATGAATTTGGTAAAAAACATATTTTTAAATAAAATTATTCAAGGTTTCTATTTTGGAATGTGAATACTTGGTGCGCCAATAAATATAAAAAAATTGTATGGTTTTCTAGTTCTACAGGGTTGTCACAAAACAGCGATGTAACTGTAAATGCGGTAGACTAGTATTTGTAATTTTCATGTATCATTTACAAAATTTATTTACTTTGAGATAGTATAAACTCGTGTGAATTTTCCTTGTCTTTGACAGAAAAAGAAATACCAATAAAGATATAATGTTGTAAAACTATATAATATATAAGTTAATGTTGTACGTCAAGTATTAGCAGTACTGTACTGTACTGTAAGTACTGATTTGGTGTTTAAAATCAGAGATCAGACTTCATATCATTTTATTTCATTTCGTTTTTAAACTGTAAATACTTTGTGTGTGTATTTGTGGGTGTTTGTATAACATCTTGAAACATGTAAATGTAGTATTTTGAAATGTCCAAATCAATAAAGAGGCGACGTTCAATTTATAATAAGCTTGATCTCGAATATTAATTTACTTTTCCATTATATCATCAGATTATTTATGAGTCAAAGTTTGGTAAATTTTCTCGAAATACTTACTCTGGCATTTCTCTTTCAACTTTACGTAGTTTTCTTGTCTGGTAGTCCTTGGAATTAGTAGCATTACAGTAGTACATAGGAGCATCTACTTTTAGAGATAGAAGTAAAAGGAAGACGTCACGTATGTGTCCTGTCTGTCTGTACGCTTTGCCCCATGTAACGATTAAACTGATATTTGTATAAATAATCAAATTGTCAACATATAATTGATTACTACTGTTTGCTATTATTTCTTATGAACAAGACCATGTTGAATCGTAGTGTCGTTGGACCTCGTCTCGCCCTTGATGGATTTACATCAAGTTTTTGCTACTTATAATAATGAAGCATGTTGAGAACACAGAGTGTAATTATTAGATAACGCTTGCGAACACTCGGCCTTACATATGATGGAAGAGAATTTGTTTAAAATTAACTGTCTGTAGCAAAATGTGTTGTATATACTATTATTTATGAATGCGAAAGTGCTGTTAGATATATTTTTAGATTATTTTATATGAAGGAAGTAACTAAAAATAACTTGTAATATATTACAAATTAGATTATAAAAATATATCGTTTGTTCCTTAACTGGAAGTTATGACGTCATCGCGTCGCCACGGTTATTCGAAAGGTGTTAAACCTACCCTTTGGAAATGTCTTGTCTTGTGCACATTCTATGCTAATTTAAAACGTAAAAACTTTGTGTTAAAAATATTTAAATATAACAATGCCATTAGCTAGTTTTAATTAATAATTAATATAAAACAAATTGTCGAGTGTCACTTTGTTTCCGTGTAGTTCGAGGTCAACAGTCTTGGTCGTTTTTAGTGTCTACTATATCTGGCAAGCATTGGTCATGTCGAAGGTTTTTCTTTTATACACAACCTGCCACAAGCTTTGCAGGGATAGCACTATGATATATAGTGAACAGTGAGTGAGCCAGTGTAACTACAGGCACAAGAGACATAACACCTTAGTTTTCAAGGTTAGTGGCACATTGGCGTTGTAAGGAATGGTTCATATTTCAGCGTCAATGTCTATGGGCAGTGGTGACCACTTAACATCAGGCCCATTTGCCCAATCGCTTACCTATTTTATACAAAAATATAAAAACACTGAGATTTTTTCACCGTTTTTTCTCAGGTCTGGGGTATTCCGGAAACGGTGGTAGATTATTAATGATCAATAAGCAGACAGTTTTACGGATCTTACGGCAAGTGTACCGTTTCGCTTACCGATGTTATACCGAATGCCATCAATTAACGAAGACATTGGATTGATAAAATTTGAAATGTTGCTATTAAGCCCTTTTAATATATTGATACATTTCAAAGTTACTTCATTTTTCGAATTATGATATTGCTTCGTAGTTAAGAAGTGATACGGGATAAACCCTGTACCCCCCACCCTTCAAACGTGAGCGAAGCCGCGAACGGAAATGAGTAATTAATAAAATCAATAAGAAAGGTCACACTATTTGCTCAAAGATTGAATTATAAATTCCATCGCATGCCCAGATGTTATCATGATACACACGACTCCGTGACTTGATTAATGTTGTGCGGAAATTATACATTAAAATAAAACACATTGCTAATATCATAAAATCATTAATTTACATACTGATTGCACTAGCTGTGAACCTAGGTTACTTATATATATAAACTTCACTATCGTTATATACATAACAATATACTATATATACCAAATACGTAGTATATATTCAGCTGGTATACGAATAATATACACTCAGTTTGGGTAAAAAATACATTTAATTTATGTAGCACTTTATTCCGTAGATACATAGATAACTCTTGTTGTCCTTGTATAGTTAAGTAAAATATTAATGTGTGCCGACATTGTAGGCGTTTGTCACGTTCAAACCGGATTTTGCTCTACTTACATAAGCTTAAAGCTTCCGTGTACATGAATCTAATAAACGAGTCCGTATCGCGTCATGTTATTTTTTTATTTTTTTAGGATTAGGTAAGTACTTATACTTATTCATTTGAGATTTAACAAACTTCTGAATCAATTTCACAAGATTAAATTAAATTTAAAGGTAAAGTACAATTGGAGAGAACAGATGGCCCAGTGGTTTGAACGCGTGAATCTTACCCGATGATCGTGGGTTCAAACCCGGGCAAGCACCACTCAATTTTCATGTGCTTAATTTGTGTTTATAATTTATCTCGTGCTTGACGTGAAGGAAAACATCGTGAGAAAACCTGCATGTGTTTAATTTCATTGAAATTATGCCACATGTGTATTCTACCAACCCGCGTTGGAGTAGCGAGGTAGAATAAGCTCCAAAACTTTTCCTTAAAAAAGGAAAGGAGAGGAGGCCTTAACCCAGCAGTGGGACTTTTTTAAACTTTAATTCACATAAATTCGTCTGCAACCATATGAATGGTTTTAATTATAATTATCACATATATATTTATTATATTGTCTACGAATAAAGCTTACAACATTGAAATTTAATGCAACGACATCATCATTATAATCGTTATTAAAACAATATTTTCCTTATTATGTTTTATATAATAATTGTATTTATTCTAAAGTAACACGATAAATCAATGATAATCAAAAATGTATAAAATTTTAATTAAATAAATACATTTTTATCGCCTAATTAATTAATGATATTAAAGAAAATTGATTAACGCTCAATTGTTTTTTCATGTTTTCATTAGCAACGGTTGCCAACGAGTAGCGAGTAACGTATTTTAGCTTATTTAATCACTTGGTAGACTGTTGTAACAAATTATCATTATTGAAAATATGAAGAAAATATAATATATGAAAAATAGTCGAGATGGCTCAGTGGTTAGAAAGCATGAATCTTAATCAATTCATCTCATGCTTGGTAGTGAAAACGTGAGGAAACCATGATGCATGTGCATAATCTCACTGAAATTCTGACACATTTGTATCGAACAACCCGCGTCGGAGTACCGTAGACGAATAAACTCCAATCCTGTCCAAAAAGAGAGGCTTTATTCTAGTAGAACATTCACAGGCTGTTATTTTTTTTAATTTAAGAATTTGCATATTTTTAAAGCTCATCAAGAGATACCAAACATAAATAAAAAGAATCGGTTGATAAACAGAGCAGGAAATGCACAGAACTGTTTTGTCTTTGTCTATTTATATAAATAAGTAGATTATTATTGAAACCACAAATTATAATTCAAATCAGGGTTTCCCGCTCACGTCTATTATTTATTTAATTTATTTGTTTGTAATAGCACACTTATAACATCCATATAACGAATTAAAAAATATTCTTTAAAACAATAATAGTATATCTAATATGCATGTCAATTATAAGTGTACAAAGCACTTCCAGATTCAATCTAATCAAATTCAAATTAAAAGTAACAAAAAATCATCAGTAATTTTTTATTATATTTTTATCCTGGTGGTAGAGCACTGGTGGTAGAGCTTTGTGCAAGCTCGTCTGGGTAGGTACCACCCACTCATCAGATATTCTACCGCAAAACAACAGTACTTGGTATTGTTGTGTTCCGGTTTGAAGGGTGAGTGAGCCAGTGTAATTACAGGCACAAGGGACATAAAATCTTAGTTCCCAAGGTTGGTGGCGCATTGGCTATGGTTGACATTTCTTACAATGCCAATGTCTAAGGGCGTTTGGTGACCACTTACCATCAGGTGGCCCATATGCTCGTCCGCCTTCCTATTCTAAAAAAAAAAAAAAAAAAAAAAATCCTTTGTACAAGCTTAATTTGGGATCAGATGGCCATGTGTGAAAAAACAGGATATTATAATTATTATACTTTTTTGAAATTTAAAATAGGAAGGCAGCACCTCATGGTTTGTGATTAGCATTGTCTATAGCTTTTGGGACTGTAATATAAATAAGGGAATTATGTCACTTGAGCCTGTAAATACACCGGGTGACCAAATAGCAATACAGATTATTAATTAAAACAAAAGGTTACTTGTCAAAAAAATCCATAATAAAAAAAAGTACCATGATAACATGATAATGTTAGGTATGTCATTTATGTAAATACTAGTTTTATAACAAGAATTTCAATTGGCTTGTATAAATGAATTTATTCGTTCAAGCCTTACGGTAACCATTTTAAATAATAATTGCGTTCGACCCTGAACTTCAGACTGGTCTGAGCGAGTGAAAGGAGGGTCGGTGTCGTACAGCACATACATATAAACATTAAAGGGAAAAAGTTTTTTTTTTTTTTTTATAGAATAGGAAGGCGGACGAGCATATGGGTATACCTGATGGTAAGTGGTCACCAAACGCCCTTAGACATTGGCATTGTAAGAAATGTCAACCATCGCTTATAGCCAATGCGCCACCAACCTTGGGAACTAAGATTTTATGTCCCTTGTGCCTGTAATTACACTGGCTCACTCATCCTTCAAACCGGAACACAACAATAACAAGTACTGCTGTTTTGCAGTAGAATATCTGATGAGTGGGTGGTACCTACCCAGACGAGCTTGCACAAAGCTCTACCACCAGTAAGAAGTTTGGTGGTAGGATGCAATGCTGGTATGCGGTTAGGTACCATCGTTTAATATTTGATGCCTTTCGGTTCAATAATTATAAATAATAATGTGTCGAATAAAAAAAAGGAATCACATATATTATGTCGCCTCTTTGAAAAGCTAATATCATTCTAATAGTCTTCTCAACAAAGGGTATTATTCCAAAACAACACGGATCTACAATAACATTAAGAATGGTCTAGTGGCGGTATAAGTGTTCAAGTTAGCAAATAATTAATCTTTATTTTTAACAGGGCAGTGATATCTTGCTTTGCTTAAATTTGATGAAGATAATTGTATTATCAGGGAGCTAATTTTACTAACAAATTTTCACTTTATCGCAATCGAATCAAAGCGTGATCGTTGCCGTTTTTCCGTTTTCCTATTCCTAATTTAATTATCGACTATTGCCATAAAAGTTAAAAATTACGCTTGATTTTGACATAACGCTAAATGTTAACATATTATCGGTTCGGTTCCGGCTCGAATAAATACAGATGATAAAGTTGGATCGGAATTGTATCGAGAACGTAACGTAATCGTTCTAAATTTGTAAAATTCGACCCCTGAATCTCTTAAATTACTATTACATAAAACCTACTCCATTGTTATCTGGAATAAAAAAATAATAGTTTTGGTTATAGATGTAATATATATATATATATATATTTTCTAATTAAGTGTTGTTAGTTTTATTGTGTAAAGATTAATAATCGCAAGTTCATTGTTCCTTTAATTTAAGTACTTTAATTGTGTGTAAATAATGACTTTATTTAAATTTGGAATATGTATGTACAAAAACCATTTTTATTATTAAGGAAATAGCATTGTATATTTTATCAGATTATAAACTTGAATCATAATTCCAAATCAAAAATTTTAGTTAAGTTTTTTGACGTTAATGAAAAAAAATATATATCCAAAAGAAAATATGAATCTATGTATAATAACGGAATGTTTAATTGACTATTGCTTTAATGGTCACAAATTTGGTTCTAGCTTATGACTAATATTTGTAAGACCTGTAATCATACATGACTTTATGTATCAATGCTTTGCGTTTGTGTTTAAGCACATCGTAACCGTACCGTAACCGTAACCGTAACGACCTGTGTATGTCCCACTGCTTGGCTAAAGGCCTCCTCTCCCTTTTTTGAGGAGAAGGATTGGAACTTATTCCACCACACTGCTCCAATGCGGTTTGGTGGAATACACATGTGGCAGAATTTCAGTGAAATTAGACACATGCAGGTTTCCTCACGATGTTTTCCTTCACCGAAAAGCACGAGATGAATTATAATCACAAATTAAGCACATGAAAATTCAGTGGTGCTTGTCCGGGTTTGAACTTACGATCATCGGTTAAGATTCACGCGTTCTTACCACTGGACCATCTTTGGCTATGCACACACTTGTACACTATAATATTTCCTGCATATATAGTTGAGAATGACCGGCGTCACCGAAAAGAAGAACAAAGTCAGTAGATGAGTCAACAAACAGCTATTAAATTTAATTTTTGAGTACATATCAATGAATTCTATATTAAATAGAGTTAATTTAAAAGTATTTGATTGCGAATAGGTCTGTACTGTACTATACTGCTGTGTTGAGGCCTTATTGAAGAATTTTAATTGAGTTTAATTTTTGGATAATGCCGAAATATCATTGTGCTTATACTATAAACGGCCTATGTTATAATTATCTGAATGTTTGTAGCTGGTTGACTCTTGCATGATACTATCACTCCTACCGAATGGGGTATCGCTACGGATATTGACCCGTGGTTGTGCAAGCTACCTCTCACCCCGTCAATGCCACGTTAAAATCAATATAAAACTGCACTAAACCATTTTGAATATTAATTATCCAGATCAATATCAAAATTGGCTTGAAGCTTACAAACAATTTTAAAATGCTATGGAAAATATTTGATGTTGATTATTCTTAATATAACACTTGAATAAAGAAACTGCCTAAAAAAGTCGAACTGCTGGGCTAAGGTCTACTCTCCAATTGAGAAGAACGTATGAAATAATTCCACCGTGCTGTTCCAATTCAAATTGGTAGATAAACGTGTGGAATTTCATCAGGCACGAGAGCAGGTTCTCTCTCGATGTTTTCCTTCACCGCAGCGCACGAGTTGAATTAAACACATATTGAGTACTTGAAAACTCAGTGATACTTGTCCAGGTGTTGCAAGTGTCTTCTGGCTACCACGAGTCTTACAACTTGAATAAGCAGCTAAGTATAGAACAAAAGGTTTTAATTGTAAAAGTTTTCTTTAGTCTACCTTTTGGAAGTACATGAAAGAATGTTTTATAGATATGCAAAAATAAATAAGATGTTTTGAAATAAATTTATATCCGTTTGGCCTGGACGCAAAATCAAAATACACTTTAATCTATAATAAAGTAATAACAAAATACACTTTAATATAAAATAAATTAAAATGATGTTAAATTAATACAATGATTAAATATGTATTTATATATCCTGCCTGAAAATCAACAAATTCACAATCGCTTTTTATCGTCTAAATAATCTTGTGCTGAGGATGGATGCTTGATGTGTTCATTTTTTTTTTAAGAAAAGAGTGAGAAAAAAAGTTTCCGACATCATCTTATGCTTAAAGAGAACTAACGAACTCTTCACTAATTAATAATTCATTTGAAACGAATTTTTTTTTTATATTCGCCGGGAGGGCAAATGACTCTACTCCACCTGATGGTAAGTGGTAGTAGAGTCCAAACGCGACGACGGCCAGTACAGACGGGAAAAACGTTCTGCACTAGCCGCCTTCGCCTTGCCGGCCCGCAAGATGCCTCTTCACGCCTCGTTTGAAGGAACCCGGGTTGTAAGGGGAACACGTGAGCTGGTAAGGAATTTCATATTTGGAAGTGCGACAAAGAAAGGAGTTGCCAAATTTCTTTGTTCGCGATGGAATTGATGTCACAGTTAGGCGGTGACATCGAGAACCAGCTCGCGAGGACTTAAGAAGGAAGGGGGAAGCAGGAAATGATAAGAATATATAATATATGCGTTTGGCGTTCTACAAAGCATAATATATTTATGTTACACATTATGTAACATTGAAAACTTTAGTAATAATTATTAGATTGGCGTATTTTTTAACAGCAAGTGTCTACTCCACAGTAAAAGGCCTTCATTAAGAAGATTTGGAGCATATTCAATCATTGCGGGTTTTCATTCGAGACGTGTAGTTTTCTTTACGTTTTCTTTTAAGGCGAGTTAAGTACGTGGAAACTGTAATACTTGCCCGGATTTCAATCAAAATATATAATTTGTCCTTCTTATTTATAAGCAAAACTCTTACATAAAGTTAGTGGTTTTTTTCGTTTAATTTAGGCATGATTCGTTTAAATATATATTCTACAACATATTCGCAGAATCATCGATTGACAATTAATAGTTGCCCTTAATCGACTCGGGGAAAAAACAGCTTCGTTTGTTTATTTTTTTTAGCCCCAAGGTCTTGCCTGTACACATGACTAGGCTTTTTGTTTTTCTCTTCAGTGGAGCAAAGGGTTAACTCCATTCAGCCAACAGCCAACAAAAATTTATATTTAATGCCTTTTTGAATTTAACGCAACGTTTCAAAGCGTTCGTTTTATGATGATGGCTGGCTTATTAGAATGTAAATCCGAGATTCAAATCCTAGGTTCAGGTTTTATTCTCTATTTGTCAACAAAGTTTTATTTTGTTATTTGTTTTTTTTTGTGAGCTTTAGTGTTATCAATAAAAAATATTAAAATGAAAGTAAAAGAAAATAGAATTGTTCGAGGCATTGAAATTCATACAGGTTTTTCTCGTATTTTTTTTTATTTTTGACTACTGAGCGAACACTTGTCAAATAAATTATAAACTTTATAATTAGGTAAGTATCAACTTGAGTTACAAAACTCTAATATCGAACTAGGTAACGATTGATAAGATCATCAATAATGGTATCGTTCTCACGGTAAGCGTTTCCGCCGGTACAATTGCGCATGTGTGTTTCGTTCTTCGTTTAAAACAGAACTTGTACTAAACATTTTTTTTTATTTATATAAAGTGGGCAGACTAGAAAATAGATCACCTGATAGTAAGAGATCTCATCGCCAATGCGCCACCAACTTTGGGAACTAAGTTTAAGAAGTTATGTCCTTATGATTAATTACGTTGAAAATAATAAGCGTTGAACGTGGGAGAAACCAGGTAGAACAGGTAGTCTAATGTATATTATAGCTAAAAATTTGGCGTTAATTAAAACAAATGAAAAATAAAATCCTCTTTTATTTCGAGATCACAATCAGATGAATTTATAAGAATATTAACTCATTTGTATAATTAGAGGATTATTATAATCCAAACTAATATAATAGAGGTAAGTTTGTATGTTTTTTCGGTTTAAAGCCGTAACTCATATACTGCTCTTTCCTGTCGGTCCTAGGTTCAAGCCCTTTGGGTTATTACTAGCCACTAGCCAGCATTCTGGAAATGGACTGTGTTTACGCTCCTGAGCTTCAGAAAGCACATAAAGCCGTTCCTGCCCCCGATGAACTCTGTATGAATTTAACCCGTAGACGGACGCGCAGCTAGGTTTTAACTGGCATATTTATATACTACATAAGTTGTGATCAATTTATTTGTATATAACATTATTTTAAGAGTTTCAGTAAATAATTATTAATGATGCTTACGTAACGATTTACATCATCAGCAGTCTAAGAACTCACTTCATTACTCATCCGTGGTGATATAATATCTTGATGCGTATATTGAAATTTTGTCATTATAATTGACACTGTCGCTTATCAACTTCTGATATTTCTACGGTGAGTTTCGAGTTTATTCTTACATAATACCCAGCAGTGGTATCATCATCATCATTATCATATTCAGCCTACATTAATCCACTGCTGGACATAGGCCTCCTCACAGGCGCGCCAGTTCTCCCGGTCCTGTGCTAGTCGCATCCATTGAGCACCCGCCATCTTCCTAAAATCGTCTGACCATCGGGCGGGTGGTCTGCCCACTGGCCTTTTTGCTTCTCTAGGCCACTACTCCGTGACGACTTCAGTCCACCTTCCGTCTTCTCGTCTGGCCAAGTATCCAGCCCATCACCACTTTAACCTCTTGGTATAAGAGATATTATAAGTAAACAAAGTAGACGTAGGTTGTGCGACTCGTGTGTTGAATGGTGAAAGAATTACTTTACGGATAAATCGCGTAGTTGTAATTGATTATGTCATTGTTTTATCTTCTTATTTTTAATAAAGTAAACTTATAAGCATTAATTTAACCCGTGCGAAGTCGGTATAAGAATTTAGTTTTGAAATAAATGTTCATTAAATAATTTGGTATTTTTAACCATTTTTTGTATGAAAATTAAAAATCTTTGTAATATAATCACATTAGTCGATTCAGTACGCCCATTGTGGTATTTTTAATATTTTCGTTTCAAATTCTTAAAGATAAAAACCTAATTATTAATCTAATTTCCTTATTTTTTTGGTATAAATATTATAACGTTATTAAAAAATAATTCAACATTTTGAATTGTTCTTCTTACGTGATAAAATTATTTTAAAAAAGTAATTAAATAAATGGAGACCGAATAGCGAATAAACTTTTAATAAAAAAAAAAGTTCATATAAAATACGTCAATGACAATACAACTTCGAAAATGAGCATTTTAAAAACAATAAATGCCTTTGGCATTTCACATTAATGCCATGGCCAAAAATATTAAAAATATTACATAAAAAATGAACTAAATTATTTAAGTTGATTTGTTACGAAAGAATTTAGTTAAGTTTGTTGTAAGTATTGATTTATATATTTCATAACATTAATATTATTGTAAAAAAAATCGCTGCGTAATATGATACTACTATTAAATAATACTCATTATTAAATAATGTATTTCCCGCTATACATATAAAGGATTATATATATAAATATTTTAAAAATGATATTTAATTTATTTATAATTAATTATAACTTATTTAACAACTTTAAAGTAGGAGGTTCTAAATTTCTTTCTAAGTTTAAAAAAAGATACCTTTTGACGGGTAGTAAAGTAGCGGGCTCCCATTTTTTTGATGCCTCATTTGTTTACCAAGTTTAGAAGACCTATCCAATTTTCTCTTTCAAATATATAACAATTTGGGTTAAATTTAGTATTTTGATTAGGTTTTATATCATAAGTTTTAAGTATTTAGTTACATAAAAATATTTTGGTGTTTTAGATGAAAAAACGCATCATATAACTAATTATTAGAGCCGAGCAAAACTCAGGTGCCCAAATGCTTACATTTATAAAAATAAAGAAATTATTAAATAACTTACCCTTAGACTGCAGGTAAAATAAAAAAAAACAATTTTCAAACACAACTGAATCCCGCTCAAAAAAAAGCGCGCGGAAATCAAATGATAAACGTCAGAAACGAATTTATTATCTGTGGTAATTTTAAACAGACAACCTCTAAAAAAATTTAACTAGGTTGCTATTTCTGCGCGTGCGCTGGGGCTAACCGCGCGGTGGCTACTAACTTGACTCTTTGTCTTGCAATCCTTGAAGGTTTTGAACCACTAGCTTTGCGTCTGTCCATTTTAATTAGACCTGATGCTGAAGAAATTAATTCCGATCGTGCACTTTTTTCAACACTAAAAAATTGTTAAGTATAGTTAATTTTTTATAATTGTGTCGCTGTGGGTATCTATTTGATACCCACAAAAGAATAACTTGAAAGAAATTATAATACGAAAAGGTTATTAGTAAATCATTATCATACAGTTGATTTTAAACTATATACAATTTTAAGTTATTCCAAAATTGAAATTAATCAAAATCAATATACTTATTGATAGTCAAATTAGAAACTACTAACGGTTCGGAAAAGAAACACCAAGCCCTGAGAAGAACCGACGAAAGAAACAGCGAGTTTTTTATATCAAATTTCATTTAAAACATTTTAGTGTAAAAAATAGCCATTGGCAAGCATACATTGGCCAAAATAATTGCAACGTTTAAAGGAATACACGCATCAAAATCGCGTATCGTCGTTAGTCGGTTTTCAAGATTTCACGAGTGAGATACAAAGTGAGTCCTTACTCCTTACAGAATAGACATCAAACGATTCTCTTATCTCTCTCACGACCGACCCCTAAAATATGGAGACCCATCATCACTGTGGTATTTTTATCACCTTATTGTTTAAAATTCAGTGTCAATATTAATGTACCCTACTTGTAATGAGTAAAACGCGATTACTTTCATTAATATCGCATTTAATTAATTTAATTAAAAGGAAAAATATGCTTAGAAAAATTAAGCGACTCATTTGTATATAAAAACTTGAAATAATTAAATGCAGTGTCGCTTACAATTAATGCCAACAATTCATTGAATATTAATGTACTATTTATTTCAAGTAAATAATGCGAGCAATGGATGATAATATTTTATTTACAAAATCATTTTTATTAATTCTCCTAAATTTCGAATCCACAATAATTATTTATGTCTATATTAATCGAATGTTTGTTTTGTTAATCGACATATAATCAAACTTAGTATTTTTTTATCTGTGGATAAAGGTTGAATATTTTTGACGCGTTTTTAGAAAAAAAGGTAAAAGGACGGCAATGGAAATGGCAGCCTTTGAATAAACGTAATAAATGAATAGATTAATTATCACCGTTGATTGACATGTGTGACTTTGTAATTAGTATTAAAATAAATAATAAAAGTAACTTGAATAGTGAAAAGGAGTTTGTAATTTAATTAAAAAAAAAACATGTAAACGAGGTATACATGGCATTAATGAAATTAATTGACGAAAAAAACTCGTTTAAAACGTTTCATTTAAACGAAACATATGTAACCGTAGTGATCAAATTTGACTTTGAAATTTTTAAGTATAGAGCGTGGAAAATTGTCCATTTTTGCGCAACACTTTTTTTATAGAATAGGAAGGTGGACGAGCATATGGGCCACCTGATGGTAAGTGGTCACCAAACGCCCTTAGACATTGGCATTGTAAAAAATGTCAACCATCGCTTATAGCCAATGCGCCATCAACCTTGGGAACTAAGATAACACTTGCAAAAATTGTTCAGTATTAGGATGAACTTATATTAATCCTGTACTTTTCAAAAGAGCTTATATCACTTGTATCAATCCATTTTTAATGAATTATCACATTGTATTGTATTGAGAATATTATGACACATTTTGCAAGGTTGATTTCGTAAAGGAAGACGTATAAAACTGTCGTTTCTTTTTCAAACTTGATAAGCGTGGAAAATACGTGACCACTAACTACCGGGACAAACTTTTTTCTTTTATTTTGTCAACGCAAAAAGTTTTAATATCGTCTTTTCAAATTTAATCGAAACAAATCCGCAATACGTAATATTTAGCCTTGCAGTAAGCAGATTTGGAAATATATATATATATATATATATACATATATAATAAATACATATATATATATATATATATAAATACATATATTATATATATATATATATATATATATATAATACTTGATTAAATTGAAGCAAAAACGAGGATGAAATGACGGCGAAGAGTCACTTTATATAAATTATAAGACAACAACAACACTATTATTATTTATATATTATTATTTATAAACCATTAATGACGAATAAACTTCAATATTTTATTTTATTATTATATTCATAAAAAACATATAATAAAAAGCGTCAGTCACCTATGTTTTTCCATTTATTTAGGATCAGTAAAGTCTGCTTTAGTCGGCTGACCAGACCAGGTAGACCTGACCAGAAAAAGGATATAGGAAACGTTCGCGACCAGTCGCCTGCCTGACGATACACTTTCTTCGAAATTTGTTTTATAATAATATATTTATTTATTCCTACAGATAATAATGTTTACATTTTTAAATTTTATATATACATAAATACCGTTGTATGTGGGAGACAGGAGCCCAAACTTAGTTGCCCAAACTAGGTAGGTACGGAACTATTTATTTATTTAATTTTATAGAAAACAGGAGAAACACTAAAGATTTTACTCTCTAGCACTACTTTAAGTAACATTTTTTGAGCTCTTTTAACTTCAATTATGTGCGTTTTGTTAGAGCCACCCCATACAGTTATACAGTATGCTATTAAAGATTGATATAATGATATATAAACAGTCTTGATGAGGGTCTAGTCAGCGCATATCTCTGACTGGACCCTCATCAAGACTGTTTATATTGACTGTTTTATTATCTTATATTTTTGAAAATTTGTAAGTTAAGTTATATATAAATTTTCTGAGTTTTTGACTTAATTGTTTTAGATGCCCTTTAAAATTAAGATTTTTATCAAATGTTATACCTAAGTATTTAGTTTGATCTGTTTTGTTAATAACGGGATAGGTACATTTAATATCATCTGCTAGATTACGTGAATGAGCTACTAATTTATGTGGTATTGTATCATTAGGTGTGTTGTGTTTTGAAAAATTATATATTGAGTTTTACTAGGATTCAAAGTGAGGGTATTAAAAGCCATCCAGTGATTAACCGTATTAAAACCTTCTTGTGAACATTCAAATACTTCATTTCATGTTTTACCGTGAAACGTAAGAGTGGTATCATCTGCATATTATATTATTTTACAATTTCTTAGATTTAGGTTACAAAGTTCATTTTTTAAACAAAGAGTTGGTAGTTTTCTGTAACTATATAACTGCTTGAAACTAGAGCTGAAGGTATAAATACATGCGCTTAATATATTTCCCCCTAAGAATACTCTTAGGCCATCCATGAGGTGAGATAAGTTGTGTTAGTTACTGGTGGTAGGGCTTTGTGCAAGCTCGTCTGGGTAGGTACCACCCACTCATCAGTTACTCTACCAAAAACAGCAGTACTTGGTATTGTTGTGACCCGGTTTGTAGGGTGATTGAGTTAGTGTAATTACAAGGGACATAACATATCAGTTCCCAAGGTTGGAGCCGCATTGACGATGTAAAGGACGGTTAACATTTCTTATAATGCCAATGTCTATGGGCATTGGTAACTACTTACCATCAGGTGGCCCATATGCTCGACCGCAAATTTATACTATAAAAAAAAAGTTGAGATAATATACTTTGGTGGACTCTAAGGTGTTGATTTCCGAACCGGTGGTATATTTATGACAATGAATAAGTAAGTGTAACGCTTCTATATTGAATAAAGATTTTTGATTTTTAACTTTGACGAAAGTCAAAGGTGAT
The DNA here is from genome assembly GCF_905147045.1 of Nymphalis io. Classification (NCBI taxonomy): domain Eukaryota; kingdom Metazoa; phylum Arthropoda; class Insecta; order Lepidoptera; family Nymphalidae; genus Nymphalis; species Nymphalis io. Next base: position 824,025 of record NC_065905.1, read on the forward strand.
TCTGGCTGTGAGAGACATTCAGAGGAAACTGGCAAATCCTACCGACTCCACAGATAATGTCAGTGTAATTTCGGACGTGAAATGACGACGATGAACAACCGCTGTGGAGCGGACAAGGCATGGAGAAAACGCTTCTGTGAGACTGGGTGAGATCCATATGCTTTACTTTAGTTCTCGTTTGATGCGAATTCCGCTGTACAATAGCCGTAGTAAGTGGATCACAATATGGTATCGCGTGCGTATAAAATTATGAAAAGAATGAATAAAATTCCAAGATAATTAGATGATTTCGGAATTACTATTTTAAAGATTTTACTTTTATATAAAACCCTGTCAATGACCCAGTACATTAATAACAATAAATGGTCGCGTGTCGGTTTGACGGTGACTGTCGTGACCATCATCCGACGCGAGGCGATGTTCATTACCACTAATCTTATGAATAATAAATTGAGATAATTGTTTTTAAATGCTAATACTGTTATATAACGAACATTTGATTTACAGGTTTTAAATATTGTCTTAAATAATCTCAAGTTGATTGCAAGGATTCCTTAATATGTTCAAGGTTTAAGAACGTTATTATGTGTTTCATGTTAAGCTAGTGTGACTTTTCGTTTTTATATCTTGAAAAAAGGACCGCCATTTTATAACTCGATACCAAGACGAGTTTCCTGCACACCAATAGATTTTATACCGTCTAGCCTTTTATTAAACAAAAACATTCGTTGTTTGCCTTAACTATCTAGCCTGATTTAGCAGTTTTATTTTAAATTACTTTTGAGTAAAACTTTAAACTAAAGCAGAATTAACCCTTAATTTGAGTGTTTTAAAGTTCTTTAAGGTCAAATCCATGTATTTTCATGATATTAATGTAATATTATATTACAAGTCTTGCAATTGGTTAAGATAACGTCTTCAGAAGAGGTACATCATTGTTATGACTATATAGTTCAATAAAAGATGGGCACAAACGATCTTATATAATAGAAAATGCACGCAGGTATGTGGAGGGCGTGTGAATGAGGTGTTTTTGGCCTATCACCTAAGGGTCTACCTCCATTCTGCACGGTCTTCTGCTAGTGAACTCGTACAATTAATCACTATGCTGAATATACAATTAAAGTGACATTCAGTAAATAAAACTATGTTTCATTATAACTCTTTTGAATGGCGCCTATATATATCATAAAATGAATACAACGCTAGCGCGATTCAGGATTTCGAGAATGTAGTGTATTTATTATATGATTTATTAGATCCCGCTTGGTTAGGAAGTCTATATTATTTCATACTGCTATACTAAGGTACTAGTAAACATAAACGGATTCGTACAAGCCCATCTGTGTAGGTACCACCTACTGATCAAATATTCTACCGAACAGAAATACTTTAGTACTGTTGTGTTCCGGGATGAACGGCGAAAGCCAGTGTAACTACAGATTGGTGGTGCATTGGGGATGTAAGGGATAGTTAATATTTCTTACAGTTTCGATGTCTATGGGCGGTTCTGATCATTTAAAATCAAGCGGCCTATTTGCCTGTCCGCCTACATATTTAAAAATAAAAACTGTGCTACTGTAACCCTAATTGGAATAAAAACCTCGGATACATCTGGTAATATAGAATAACAAATAAAAAAGAAAAAGGTTATATATATGGTTATACCCCAACTTGGCTATATATTCTAATTTATATATTCTTCATTGCTAAAATTTGTCGATGTCATTATGGGCATAAATACTTAGCTTTATAATTATAAGCCTAAATATGGCGAGGATTACATATTTCAACCTTGAAATCCTTTACGGTAATGGTATCAATTGTATCACAGAACAAAACATAAACCCAGACGGCATGGTAAGATGTAAATTTGTATAGAGAGAGAGAGAGAATTAAGACAACAAAATTATGTTACAAATTGCAATCCAAAAAATTTCATTGTAAGTTTAACATTCGAATCCCTTGGAACTGAAAAGTATAGTGCATTAAAAAAAAGTTTGGCCTTGTCTCCTTTCCCCTCCAGTAACATGACAACTGTTTTTTTTTTTTCTTTTTTTTAAAATAGGAAGGTGGACGAGCATATTGGCCACCTGATGGTAAGTGATCACCAAACGCCCTTAGACATTGGCATTGTAAGAAATGTCAACCATCGCTTATAGCCAATGCGCCACCAACCTTGGGAACTAAGATTTTATGTCCCTTGTGCCTGTAATTACACTGGCTCACTCACCCTTCAAACCGGAACACAACAATATCAAGTATTGCTGTTTTGCGGTAGAATATCTGATGAGTGGGTGGTTTTTATTTGTCCAGACAATCGGGATTGCATTGCTTTCAATTCCACGAAATCTTGTTCTGGTAAACGAGTAGGAAGCTCATCTGATAGAAAACGACTACCACCGCCCAGCGTTGCCGGCCTTTAAGGAATTAGTACGCTCTTTTCTTGAAGGTTGCTATAGTCATATCGGTTCGGAAAAGTCGCCGACGAAAGCTGGTTACACAGAGTGATTGTGCGAGACAGAAAATACCTTAAAATCGCGGTGTTGTAGATTTCCAGACATCGAGGTGGTGTGGATGGAATTTAGAGTTCTGGTGCGATGTCCGGTGGTGAAATTCAGCAGCCGGGACTAATCCAAATAATTCCTCAGAACATTCCTTGTTCTATATGCGATGCAATCTTAAATAAATTTTATATTTGTTTGTAATATAAAAATATTATCCACTCGATTTGTTTTGGGTAATACGTTTGGGGATTATATTTAAAAAAAAATGTATGTGAAATACATAAGACAACTTTATCATAATCCTTTTAGTACCCTGGGTCGGTAGCGCATTGAGTAGTTAATGGATAATCAATATTTCTTACAGTGCCATTGTCTATGAGCGGTGGTGACCACTTAACATCAGGTGGCTTATTTGCCCGACTGACTACATATTTTATACATGTATATATGAATATAACAGAGTTATTTCGCTATAAAATAATTAAAGTATTAGTCATTTTCGCAGATTAAAACGTTTCTGTGCGAAATATAAAGTTTCCACTTGAATAGGTATTAACCACAGATAGTGCTTAGTCATTACAGCGTTATTATGATTTTTTATCACTGCGGTCTTGTAAATGTCAATTGAGGACAGGATACGAAAATAGTAAGATACGTAAATTGTTTCAATCTGAACGGAATGCAGCGATTTATTGTCTAACACTTGCTTAGAATTGTTTCTAGTCGTTTTGTATTAGAAATAGCTGTATCATTTAAGCTAATAGATTAAATATTGCTTTTATTTATATGTAAATAACGTGTATATAACGTATCAATTGACTGAACATTTGTCTTCAATGACTCGTTTTACATAAAGATTTTTTTTTCAGTGTGGTTATTTGTTATTTTTAGATTTAAATTTCTATGAGTTATTCTCCATGGTTTTAGGTAGGCATTATAAATATTATCTTACAGCTGGGCAAAAACCTTTTCACATTTGAAACAAAGTTTTGAGGCCTATTTGTTTTTCTGTGTTTGTGTGTGTGTTTTCAGATTATTAAAAAAAGAAAGCGTTCCTACAAGATCATGAACACAATATAAATAAAAAAAAAAGTCAGTAGTAATATACCAATGTAACAATACTTATATATATTATATATATTAAACATATATATAAGGAAAATGTATAAATTGATCGTATTTGAAAGTAACTTTAAATGCTCAATTAATGCAACGAAACATACAAGAAAAAAAGCATAAATTTACTAATATTTAAAAATACAGATAAAAATTTTATAGGATAGTCAGTCGTTATTTATTTATTTGAATTTTTATAATATTGTACAAGTAATAAACTGACTTAATTAGTATTTGCTATTGGCCATTTCTTTTTTTAACTAAATGCCTATTTTTAATCCTAAGCTTATGACGAGCAACGCTAATCTAATATTTTTAATGAAAATCCGCAGTCAGTATTTGAGCTGCCTAAGCGTGTTTTACATTTTTAATTATAAATTAATCTCATTAATAATAAAACCTATTTATTTCTCTGCACCTGAATACCTATCTGATAGAAATGCACGGATTGAATTATTGCTGGATTTCGTGTAGAAATTGACTTGTTTCATGTAATTTATACAAATTATAAAATAAGATTTATTAAAAAAAAAAAACAGTAACTACTGAAGCTTTTTGTCCATTCTCATCAGTAGAATCTATATTTCAAAGCGGTTTCAACCGCTCATAATATTTTGTTTTGTATTGATTTTTTTTTCTCCGTCGACAATTAATCACTTTGCGCACAATCTATAGATTGGTATATCGATATGCAAACTGTGTGCCGAGTTTTTGACGATCAATGCGATTTGTATGGAATTTCGATTACTGCCACTAGCCGAAGCATCATCAGAATGAGAACATCATTTCATACAAATGTTCCAAACAAGCGGGTGAAAGCAAAGACTTGCATCCCTTGCTTTTTGAGTTTCCTTTATTTATTATATCTAATGATCTTTTATGTCACTATTATATTATTAAAATGATAAAAAAAGTTTGATATAGACTAAACTTTCGTAGTGCATATTATAAATTTTATTCGCAACTTAACATAACGTCAGATAAAATAAAAAAATGCGTTCAAAATCCGTATAATGTCAAAGTCAATGTCAAAATATACTTTTTTCAGGTAGGTTCCCACAAGCGCTTTTATTCGGTTCAGAAAAACACAACGGTTCGGAATTCAAATTCAAAATCTTTTTAACAATAAAAAAAAAGTAAATGTAATAATCATATACAATTATTTATATATCCTGTATAAACATCAACAAATACTGAATCCAAGCTCTAAGATCCTGTAAAATATAACATTCCTGATTTATATTATTTTAATAAGAGTTTAGTGTATGTATTGGTAAATTTCAATATGATGACGTACTAAAAACAGATATAGTTTTGATTTCAACAGAACTTTAATAGTTGTTTCTGCCAACTGCAGGAAAGTTCAATATAATACTTAAACCTCAATGGAAAAACCAATCGTAGTTGTCGTTCGTTCAACGAATTAATTGTTCCATTTAACCAATTTCCGTAATAAAATAAAATAAATAAATAACTCTTTGTATATTTCATGTAGCTATTTAAGTTATGGTTATCGGTATTATTTTGTTTTTAAATATAAAGCATGAAGAGTAGAGCTTTGAAAAAGATTGGTCGATATAGTGGTCAGCTCGATATTGTTAAAAGTAGATAAAGTAAATACACTTATGGATTTCATTTGTAGAAAGGACGGACTATGAAAATTTAATAATCAAAGTCAAAGTGAAGTGGTAACTGAGTTATATGGAATTCTTACTCACTAAAAGCACAGCGACGGCCGTAACCGACACGCTCCTCCGTCACGTGACCTTCCGTGCTTTGCATAACTCTTTTTAATTTTTGACATCATCATAAGTCGTTATTTTCTTGACAATTTTATGAAAATCGTAGGTAGGCATTGGCCTTGTGCATATTATTACAACGGGTCACTATCACTTCCACTCGGAACACAGCATTACATATTAATATTTACAGTACAGTACAGTACAGTACGGTACGGTAACTTGAGTGCACTGAACACACACCTCCATGAATCTAGTACCAGAGTGAGCAGCATTTGTGTTTTGTTTGTTTTTTTTTTTGTTTTATACGTACCTACATTTTACTATTATAGTTTTAGGTAAATATGTACTAACACCATATGAGCCGGCTAGATCAGAGTGGACACGACCTTCAAATAAACGACCGAGAAGATGAGCCGGTGGGTGTGAAATAAACTTTTTTATATTTATTTATTTTATTATGAACTATTACATTAATGTATGACATTTTTGATTTCCGAGCACAGATCACTTGATAGAAGGTTGAATGTCGCTGAATTTGTGATTTAGTAGCGCTGTTAATGATCACGTTTGAGCGTCAAAATATAATTTAAATAATAACATGTAAAATATCATGATACGTTCTGATTACGTAACGATAAATAATTATGACTGTAAGGGCTTTTAAACTGATATGACGACAAGATTATACTCAATAATTATTAAAAACGACGACTTAGAACGAGTCGCGGGAAGCCGTTGGATGCGGGCAGCGCAAGATCGGCCAACGTGGAAATCCTTGGGGGAGGCCTTTGTCCACCAGTGGACGTCTTTCGGCTGGTGATGAATTATTAAAAATAAAGTCCTCCAAACCGATTTTGGCCACGGTGACCAAACTTAAGAGAACCCTAACACTCATATTCTGATTGGACGGCAATCCGACACGACCGGAAAGAATTCAGGCGCAGGACCAAGTTCCAGATTCCGGGCTGCTTCTAAGAATTTTTGACAGAAAAACCCAATAATTGTTTTGGTTCTGCAGACCAACGACGCAGTCACTTAACATTTTACAGTATGGGCGAATAGATCGATTGGCCAATGTTTATACTTTATTGATTAAAAAATGCACAGGATAAAATCCTTATTTTAACCGTGCGAAGTCGGGCGGCCAGCTAGTACTCAATAATATAAAGAGGTAATAATGAATCGGATATATTGACAGACGATAGATGTAAGCTATCGAATAAGAAAGGAGTAATACACAAACTATCAATCAACAGCCAATCGTTGTCCATTGCTGAACATAGGCCTCTCCCAAGGTGCGCCAAAGCTCCCTGTCCTCCGCCTTCCGCATCCAGTTGGTGCCCGCCACCTTCTTAAGGTCGTCGGTCCACCTGGCTGGAGGGCGCCCTACGCTGCGCTTGCCGATTTGCAATATACGAACTAGTTATCGCAAAAATATTAATTCAAATCGGTTTTTATTTTTTTTATGAACTTTTAAGTAAGTTTAATTCATTAGTGTCTAATAAATAATTAATTAATCATCAGTTTTAAAATACGCGTTCCACTGATTGAATTTCAACTGATTCAACAATGTATATACAATCGTATATACATTGTTAATTGTTATATTGTCAATAAAAATAAATAACAATAAAAATTCTTTGAATACTCATAGCGGCAAAATCTCGCTCGTGTAGGAACAAAAATTTATGGAGTTGACATTAGTGCTTATGATATTTAATAATATTTGGGAGTAACTTGCTTACTTAACGTTTTTATTGCTTATTATAAACTATCAGTGGAAAACAATTGAAAGATTTTAGAAAATAGGGATTTTGTATTGCTTTAAAGTGTATTGCATCGGCTTGGTTCACGATATGACATTACATTATTTAAAGCATTAAAATTATCCATTAATAATATTATTTAATCAATTATTATTATATTTATTATAAATGTTATTAAGTCCAGTTGTTATCAATGTAGTATTAAAAATTACATAAGTTCGTATTCCCAGGACTCAGGACATCATAAAAAATAAAATAAATTTTATGAAAATAATCAAACTCCATGTATTCTATGTTTTCAAAACTCCAAACGCGTCGATTAAATACGTTACATATAATAATTGCTCATATACGTATATGTGTATATGAGAGCAATTATTATTACATATAAAGAATGTGTCATGTCGTTAAGGAAATATTTATTTCCGATTGGTACACAATGACGGTAGCCATTTTAATTATTGAACACCCTTGGATATTATCTAGTCTTGACTGTACATTTTTTGTGTCATTAATCTTTGTCTATATATATATATATATATATATATTTATATATTTATATATAAATATATATATATATATATATTTATAGTATAGGAAGGCGGACGAGCATATGGGCTACCTGATGGTAAGTGGTCACCAAACGCCCTTAGACATTGGCAATGTAAGAAATGTTAACCATCGCTTACATCACCAATGTGCCACCAACCTTGGGAACTAAGATGTTATATCCCTTGTGCCTGTAATTATACTGGCTCACTCACCCTTCAAACCTGATATCTGATGAGTGATAACCTACCCAGACGAGCTTGCACAAAGCTCTACTACCAGTATACATAAATACATAAGTGAAATTTATATACATAAGTGAAATACCACTCGTCACGAGATCTAGCCTGACCGATTGAATTGAAATTTGTCATAGTTATTCCTTCCCCGACGTAGGCGCTCACTAAGAACGCAAATCCTATCCAAAATATATTTTACTTCTTATCTTGCGACGATTAGTTTTGTATACGCGAAATCGGGTTTGTTTTTATGTTTCGCTTTTATGTCTTAACTATTCAAACGATCATCGTGAAATTGCATAGTCAGAGATACAAAAACGCTTCCACAATTTTGTTAGGCTTCTGCTTGTGAGCTCATTGTACAGTCGACCCACATTGTGAGACAGACCTCTTGAAAAAGATGACCCGTTTTTTATATTTTTTTGTATTGCTATAATACGTAGGCCGATTGGTATGCGGACCATCTAATGGTATGGTGGTACCATTTGGAGAATTTTTTATTTTGCAATAATTCCTAATAATTTAAATTAAATATGTAGTCTAAAAGACAAATACGTTCTAAGTTCGAGAGGCACCGCAGCCGCTGTAATTTTTTAGAGCTTTTTAATTTTTAAATATTACAGACAAGATTTAAATACATTCGTACTTTACTTTGTACTACTAGTTTATATAAAAAGCGGTAGTTTATCGCTCTCGATATCCGTGGTTTGCTTACACCGCGGAATTTTTCTTATTTTTAACATTTCTATACCCATCATAACTGCTAAACGAAAGGTCCGATTCGAATAATTTAATAGAGGAATTTAGAGGAATTTACAGGAGCATATTCAATCTGTATTATGAAACTGTTTAGTTGTATAAGGATTAACATCATGATACGAATGTCTTTCGATTCTATCCATATTTTTATTGACTAATTTGAACAAAAAGCAGTTATTGAGACTTAACTATAATAGTTAGATATACTTTTGGACTTTTTTGTAAGTAACGAACAATAAACATGCAATATATTATTTTAGGTATCATTAGTACCTTCTCCTCAAAAGGGAGAGGAGGTCTTAGCCCAGCAGTGGGACATTAACAGGCTGTTACTGTTACTGTTACTGTTAGTAGTTTTCGCAGCGCACGGAAAATAATGACTTTTATAGGATTGATACCTTGAGTTACATTGTTGCAACGATTGAAAATCAAATACATCTTATGGTACTTGTTGATATTGTAGTTATATGTTTTATTTTATATGTTTGTTTGACATACAAAATCTTGTTTATTTATAATATTGTAAGTTGCAAGCACATATATTACGTGTTAATTACATATAATTCTATATACATTAAAAAAGATAACTCGTTTGAGGGTGAATATTAGCAATGTTTTCTCATATTTTCTTAAAATAACGATCATGATGAAAATAATAATACCATATAAACTGCTGGCTCGGATTTGAACCCGTAACATCGGTAGAGATCCAAGCAATAACTCCACTGGACAGTCTCGGCTCTTAAATAAAACATGAATATATTATACTTTTTAGAATTATAAAACGTTTTGCGATGCATATTTTTGAGTAAATACAGATTTTCACATTAGCATAAAATTTAAATTATGTTAATGAAATACGTTATTTATTATATATATTTAAGTTAATTATAATACGTAAAAAGCCCACGCGCTACGTGCCATTTGAAAAAAAAAATGCATTAAATATTTTTCAAAAACCAGGAAATGTTTTCGCATAGAATAATAATTAATGAATAATTCTGATGGCTACAAAATATTCATTTGAAATTCACTTAAATTTAATAAAAAAAAATTTATACAATTGGTAGGCGGAAGAGCGTATGGGCCAACTGATGGTAAGTGATCACCAACGCCCATAGACATTGGCATAGTAAAAAATGTTAATGATCGCTTACATCGCCAATGCGCTGCCAACCTTGGAAACTTAGTTGTTATGTCCTTTGTGCCTGTAATTACACTGGCTCACTCACCCTCCAAACCGGAACACAGAAATACCAAGTACTGCTGTTTTACGGTATATACATATCAATTTAGCATCCAGAAGTGAAACTGATTTTAAGAAAAACACGAATTGGTCTTTTTAAAAATAGAACACCTAATCGTGTAAATTGATGCAAATAACTGTAAAATAATTGACTCATAATGTCTAAAGTAAAGGAACGGTTCCTAGATAGTAGTAGGTAGATATCTCTCTCTCACTACTGGTCTAAGGTCTAAGTCTTCCTTTGATTAGAAGCTTTTGGAGCTCCACCACGATACTCCAATAAGGGTTGGAAACATGAGGCATGTTTATACGAGACTCATGCAGATGAATTACATATATATATATATAAATAATAAACATACATAATAACGCTTAAAATTATAAATAAAATCCCTATACACTGAGGACATATTTTATTTAATGATTAATGTATACTGCATATATTTTAATTAATATGTATTATAATTATGCGCATACATAATAAACTAGCTTTAACAAGATCACTGTCAAGTCTGCGCGAATATCGATTAATAGTAATAACATTGAAGTAATAAAATGTGATTCAAATAAATAGGCCAAGTTCACAACCGATCACGCAAAATACGACTCGCATAACGGTGTTCCGTTGTTTTTTATTATATCGTCTTGTAGTATCCACAGTCGTGTTGTCCGTGCTTGTGTTGTATCTGCCTATCGGTTTATAGTTGGGTAGTTTCATGTGCTTGCATTGCTTGAGATTCTTCTCCAATGCGTACATAGGTGACAGAATTTCATATAAGATACGTGCAGGTTTCCTCAAGATGTTTTCCTTCACCGAGCACGAGATGAATTATAAACACAAATTAAGCACATGAAAATTCAGTGGTGCTTGTTTATTTTAACTGCTAGGCGATCTCGGCTCTATTCCGTTGGTGTTTGTAGTATATTGTAGCTTTCTCGTCGCACATTTAATAAGGATAGCCTTCTCGTAGTCTTTGTACATTATATATAAAATAAAAATTTACTAACTGACATATAAGCGAACAGCTCAAACTTCTCTCGTAAATTTATACATGTTATAAAACTATAACTGTGGCCCCGTTTCCAATGGATAACTACTAGAGATATTGTTTAACGTGAATGATTAAGACGACATATAAATATAAATATAAAAACATTGTATAGCCTATTCCAACCACAACAGCAATAAACCCAAATAAACAACTTTATCACCGATATTATTGGTCACCGATATCAATTGACGCGATATATTTGGTCGAGGTCTTGAATAATCTATGATATTCACTATGGATTCGCGATATAATGGCGTTTTCAATGTCCGCGAAGTTGTAATCGGGACTTCGAAAGTTAAATTAATGTGGTTGTAACTAGTTAAGAGGAATTAGTACAGCAGAACAATCAGAATATCGCATGTAATTTGTAAATCTAAGGTTTGTTTACCTTTATTCCTACTCCGATTGGGATTTGGTATATTATGTATTAATATCACAACAAATCGAAAATATGCTTTTTTTAGTCGTATAATACAATTTATTTTTTCTGACACACCAGCAAATGCCACTTAAGTAACACATGTATAGGAATATATAAAAAAATCAAAGTAACTAAACGCTCGAAATCTTACGTTTGACGCTCGAAGTCTCTGTTAGCCCCGTGTACCGAGCGCTAAGATGTTTACACATCAAAAGAAGCGACTCGGTTTTATATAATATGCATTCAATGAGACTGTCCAGATAAAAAATATATTTAAAATTGACAGACGTCAATATTATTGACCAGCAGCTCTTTTTCTTTATCATCTATATAATCTTATATTTAAAAATAAAGCTTGTTTCATGTAAGATTAAAATGTATTCATTGGCATATTTTAAAATATTTTATTACAGAAAGAAAAAAACCTTGACACCAGCAGTGCTATCTGAGCTCACCTCACTATTCTCTCATGAAATGTTGACAACCGACTTATGTTGATATATATTTTGATGCGTGTATTTCTGAAATTTATAACTATTATGTTCTCGCATAACACTTTCTGTCATTTCTCTAGCGTTTTCTGCGTTGAGTTTGGAGTTTGCTCCACTGAAAGAATCATATTGGCCTTGCTAAGTCGGAAATTCGGCGTATTATCTAACTTTCGTGTTTAAGCAATAATTAATTATTATCACTGATTCTATCAAAATAATCAATAATATTTTGGAGATTACGACGTCCAAATTTAATGTTCACAATCACAGATTCTTATCACATATAACGCAACTACTATGTGTTTTAATGGCAATAAAAACATTTGGAAAAGGTGATATTAAAAATTGTTATTTCATTGTTATACAGCGATGTTTTTATCAATTATATTAAATATAAAACGATAAAATAATTGTTATAATTGTCATTGTATTAATTATACCTGATCATAATTTGTTACATGAGCCGAGATTGTCCGATGGTTCTACACGCGAATCATGACCGATTGCGAGTACAAAGCGAGTACCACTGATGAAGACTTGTATTGTGATGAATGAACACCGTGTGGATATCTGAATGATTTCATATTACGGTAGAATAAGCTCTAAGCCTTTTCTTAATTTTTTTATATAGAATAGGAAGGCGGACGATCATACGGGTCACCTGATGGTAAGTGGTCACCAACGGCCATAGACATTGGCATTGTAAGAAATGTTAATCGCTTACACAGCCAATGCGCCACTAACCTGGTGAACTAAGATGTTATGTCCCTTGTGCCTGTAATTACACTGGCTCACTCACCCTTCAAACCGGAACACAGCAATACCAAGTACTGCTGTTTTGCGGTAGTATATCTGATGAGTGGGTGATACCTACCCAGACGAGCTTGCACAAAGCTCCACCACCAGTAAATAATGCTACTGATAATGTCTGAACAGATAACTTCAACTTTGATTGGTCTCACCCGACTTCCAGGTCCTCGGAATATGCAGCATTATAAGCTGGCTACGAAGTAGTCTTCAAAATAAATATAAGCTAGCGATGACACAGAAACAACCAATGCAAATATCTTATCCCTAAGGAGTGACTGATAAGACTAAGAACGCCTCTAGGCTGATATTTGAGGCCTTCCCATTCCGAAGCGGTTAAAGTAAAATTATATTATTTTTGGTCCCTTAAATGGCTCCCAGACCGGTGCCAATACGCCTAGGCCTACATCCGGGGCTGGTGATAGTGAATGAGCGATAAAAACAAGAACATAACTAAAAACAGGTTTGAAGGTTGCGGTTACAATATCGCGCTTTCACTAAATAACTACGCGTGTCCATATTCTGCTCGACTTTGCACATGTAAAATTATTGCTTTCAAAAGCCGTAACTCCCGCTAAATAGCAATACTTGGATGGGCTACTCTGTGTCGCGGCAGCAGTTATGGATGTTCTAGTGTTGTCACACCGCTGTTTATATATTTTAAAATATTATTAAACATTAAGATATTCTTTGGTTAAATTTTGCTACGCTTTGTTAGATGTATTCACAGCTCCTACCCCTCATTTATCTCTTCATTTCTCCTGTTTTATAACTGTCAACACTTCGCACTTGTAGGCATTGCGTAGCAGTGTGATGAGTAATATAACGGATGTCAAAAATACTGATAAATGTCGTTCTGACCACAGCGGCAAATCTCAAGAGAGATTAGCCAACGGCGCAGGGCATATTATTGTGCACAAGTGTGTGCGCAAACACAGGTGCACTCTCTATTCCTTAACTCTCATAATCCGATGGGACGGCAACCCGACACGACCGGAAAGAGTTTAGGCGCAGGACCAATGGCTTTACGTGCTTTCCGAGGCACGGGAGTGTACACACTACCAACTTCCAGACTCCGGGCTGCTACTGAGAATCGTCGACAGAAATAACTTTACAAACATTAATTTTTTTTTAAAACAAAAAATACTTTTTGCACTTTTGAATCAAATAATTTTAATTTAATATATAAAGCTATCACCTGGTAGGTTTGGATTGTATATTCTACCGAGAAGAATCGGCTAGAAACTCAGTAGTAATTGTTTTTAACAATCAGAAAATTACCTGTAATATTCGTTAATCATTTATTGACGGTATTTGAAGAAGTTATCCAACGAATATCGTATTCGTCTTTTATATTGTCATTAATAGTTTTAAATTATGCAAGACTGCAATAAGACATTGTGATAGGAAATAAAATAATAAAACATTTATTTCTATAACAATATCAATTGTTGATTAATAATACAATTGAGTGATATATCAAGGTGTTTCTAAGGTCACATCCGAGTCGTGATTGGTCTAAGGTTTAAAGAGCGGAATTACCTACATCCCGCAACTTTTATAGGACATGTAAAAACTAACTTAACATTTTATATTGAAGTACAAGTTATATCTTGTTCCGTTTCGTGTAATATAAGGAACTCATTAACGTTTATAGTTTGTATTTGTTACACACAAATGTCAATAGACGGTGCTCTTTAACGTTTTAGCGTTTTTGAAATATTTAGATTATTCCGATGAAGTTCCGAACAGTTCTCTTTATAAGCGACTTCAAAATAAACATTTTTAATGTTAGATGTGTATTTTTTATGGATATTCCTAAAAAATATTATTATTAAAATAGTATATTTATACTGGTGGTAGGGCTTTGTGCAAGCTAGGTAGGTACCACCCACTCATCAGATATTCTACCGCAAAACATCAGGTGGTCCGTCTGCCCGTCTTACCTATAACATAAAAAAAGAAGAGGCGTGACCCCATTTGATTGGAAAAGGCGGAGAACCGAGAGCTTTGAAGCTTGAGAGAGTTGTCTGTTCAACTGGTTGATGATGATGTTTTTAATCGAAATTGATTGCATTGTTTCTGAGTAATATAGTAGAACAGCTTAACCAAATATGATAACTTTGGCAAAATATTATATGACACACAATCAGACGTATTTATAAAATTTAACAGCACTTTAATTTTGAACGTCTTTCGCAAATATGTGTTATAATAACAAATTACTATTTAAAATAATATAAGCTAGTTCATAAACATATAACGCAAATGCGTTTAAAAAAAAATGGCCGTCACGCGACGCTCGGCTGATGTGAAACGTCGAAATTTGTTATTGAAAGAAATATAATTAAATACATAAAAATAGAACTTTCCGTTAATAAAATAAATAAATATTTTCTTAATTCGTATAGTATCGTATTCAATTGTAGTAATAATATAAAGAAACGAAGTATCTATATATGTTTAGGAACCAGAAGTGAATTTTGAAAATAACGAAAATGAAAAGTTAAATAAAGAAACAGAGGAATTAAATTAGTAACGGAAAATGGCTGTTTACATTAATAGAGAAATATACCACTACGACAGCAGCTTAGGCGAGCGAAATTAGAGTTCTGATCTTCAGGAGCAAAAAGAGGCCCATCATGGCGAGAGGGGTCCTTCTATAGCCCGGTGCCCGTGTGTTGCCAGTCTTCTTGATTGACTCCTTACAATATTATTACTACGAAGTAAACGAAGAAGCGCTACGCACACAGAAGGGAGTATAGAGCGGCGACGGAGAGGAACGTCATCAACGCCGGATTTATGCCTATGCCTACAAGGCACTGGCCTCGGAATCCCGAGAGCCGAAGAGCCCCAACAAGCCAAAACTGATATTATCTTACTCTAACCTTTCGAAATTACAAAGAGGCCTTGGTTCTCATATATGAGCATGCCGTTTGCCGTTATGGCGTACGAGTCATAGGCCAGCCAAGGCGTGATAATAGTTTAATTTATTTTTTATATCAAATAATCATTAATAGCATGATTTCTTTATGATAAGATAGCTTATGTGGTTGACGCTGATTATTTTATAATATACTACACTTATACATGATTGTATACAAGTCAGTATTTTAAGTGATATTTCATTAACCAAACCTGGGAACTAAGTTATATGTTCCTTGTGTCTGAAGAATCACTGGCTTACTCGACCTTTCAACGGGAGCACAACAATAGTATTGTTGTAGTATTGTTTTATAGTTTAGTATTTATACATAAACTGATTTCTGACGCTCTAAAAGTAAACTGTCGTTATAAAGAAAACATTAAATGGATCCCATCTAACTTGACGAAATAACGAGCCAAAACGAAATTTAATTGCTGAATGTATAAACATTATATATTCAGTAATTAGGTTTCGTTTCGTTCATAGGTCATTATGATTGTTTTTTGTTAATATATTAGTTCAAATAACTATAATAATATTGTATTTATGACTCCTACCTGTTTACAACAGGATCCCAGAAAACGTTCAAAAACATTCAATTGTGAAATTTTAAAGAATCGTTAACGCTTGTATGCTACACAACCAATGACTTTTTAGATGTTTATTCCAGGCTATTTCAAATACAAAAATATTATTCTGTTTTTGTGTATAGCCTATGATTGTAAAATATAAGACAGAAAAAAACTCGCTGAGTTTCTTTCATCGGTTCTTCTCAAGTCTGAGGTGTTTATTTCCGAACCGGTGGAAGATTTATGACAATCAATAAGCAAGTGTAACGCTTCTATAATGAAAAAAGATTTTTGACTTTTTACTATATATCTTGCAACAATGGTATTCCCTGTAACGACATACGTAGCCGAGACGTGGACATACACGGTGAGATTGGTTCACGAAGACTAGATCGCCCAGCGAGTTATGCAAAGGGCTAATTGCGACTGCAACTAATTTATTTATTTGGATCTCCAACAGTTGTACATAACATTCAAAACACGCTTTACATTAACTTAAAAGTAACTATGCACAACCGATTACAGGAGAACTTTTTTTTTATAGAATAGGAAGGCGGACGAGTATATGGGCCCACTGATGGTAAGTAGTCACCTTACGCCCTTCTACTACAATATCAAGTACTGCTGTTTCGCGGTAGAATATCTGATAAGTGGGTGGTACCTACCCAGACGAGCTTGCACAAAGCCCTACCACCAGTATACACACCATTCCCAAACACAATTACAAAAAGAGGTAACAAAATATACTGATGATGATAATTAATATTAGTGAAATCAAAATACAGACTTTTTTAAATTTCAATCCATAAATGAATTGGTCTACACAGATCTTATTAAAATAATAAGTAATTATTCTAAGAGTTATATTTTTAATTAATTACGAATTAACAGTGCTACTGTTCTTATCATTTAATTGCCCGCAAAGTAATTGCTTTTTAATTTAAATCTTTTAATGTTTTTGCTTTGATAGCGGTTTTACATTGATATTTAAATTAACACCTCGCTATTCTTCATTATTTATTGATTTTTTTATTTGACGCGAATCAAATTTAAATATTTTTTTGTACAAACACATACACGTAGAACACAAACACATTATGCTCACCCACGAACACACACACACATATTATTCAGTTGTATTATTTTGTTATTTTATCCTTGTAAATAAGCTTATTGATTTCCAAATTTTTATACTATTTATTCATATTCATGCCCAGATAGCCCATCGCTTGGAACGCTTGAATCTTTTCCGAAGATTGCAGCCTTAAGTCCGGAAAGAATGTGTGCATCAGGTAAAAAAACTGCCACATATAGGTATCCACCAATCCGCATCGGAGCAGCGTGATAACCAGGTAAGGTTACGCTGCTTCACTTCAAACGGAGAGGAGCTCATAGTCCAAAAGTGCTATATTAACAGGCAATTATATTAATCTAAATTCGGAATAGTTAAAATATGTTAGTGTCATTCCAGAGACAAATTACATAACCCTTTATTATATATATTATAATAAATGTTATATTTTGTATTTTTTATGTATTACTAATCTTATAAATTAAATAATATATATAATCAAAATACTCTTACAAGCAATTTTCATTTGTTACGTATTATCTACTGAATGTAAAGCTGCCAGCAGTTCCGATTATAGATTACACTGCAATTATTCCGCAAGAAACTCAGGAGATTACTTTTTTCGATTAAAAAACAGTATTGACTGTTAAATAATATGAATTCCTTACATTTATTTTTATAATTTTGTACCGATTTGAATGTATCTTATATATTAACTATATGTTTAAAAAAGGATAGAATTATTTAAATTATACGGATATTTATTATAAATAAGATTACCTGACCCCATAAAGGCCATATTGACTTTACGGAGTTCAAGTTTCAGTTTTATAAGTTCATTAATAAGCAAATTATTGCCGAATGAATGATCAGCGCCTTGTAAAAATATATAAACAAAAATATACTTAATTGGAATAGGATCTTATATCTTTTCAACACGTAATCTTAAAATGTAAATTAAAGAGAAAAACCATTAAGAAACTCACTCAGAGTGTGGGTGGTACCTACCCAAACGAGCTTGCAGAAAGCCCTACAACCAGTATAATATATTATATTACTATTTTTCGCGTGTGTGACAGGGTGCTGGCAGATGATAGATAATGTTCTTTTCTGTACCTCTGATAAAGTGTACGCGAATTTTCATGACGATCGGTTTTGTAATTAAAGCGTAACAAGCAAAGAAATAAACAAACAAACAAACTAGTAACAGTAACAACCACTCCCACTGCTGGGCTAATGCCTCCTCTCCCTTTTGAGGAGAAGGTTTGGAGCTTATTACACTACGCTGCTCCAATGCGGGTTGGTAGAATACACATGTGGCGTAATTTCAATGAAATTGGACACATACAGGTTTCCTCGCTATGTTTTCCTTCGCCGTCAAGCACGAGATGAATTATAATCACAAATTAAGCACATGAAAATTCAGTGGTGCTTGCCCGGGTTTGAACCCACGATCGTCGGTTAAGATTCACGCGTTCTAACCACTAGGCCATCTCGGCTTTTTTTTAACAATCTAGGATTTATAATATTAGATAGGATTAACATTTAGTTACTTATAGACGTTTGTTGTTTAGAATTATCATCGAATATAATTTTATGTTTCATGTCGCTATGAAGACATATTCACTGAAAAATATTGACTAAATTTGAATATTATTATAATTTTTTACGCCTGATTGATAAAGCGTTCTCCGCTCGTATGAGCACAATGCTCTGATTATTCAACCAGGCGTATCTTACGCGTTGTGGCGTCGCTATTTTTAACCATTAATAATAAAACAGAGCTTTAGCAAACAGTGGCTTTTTAACTATAATAATGTTTTGAAGTTAAATAATAGGTACATAAATCTTAGCTAGAAGAGTTTTAGCACTCGTACCTTACATAGTGATAATAACGACTTATAAATCGCACTCACTGAGCTATTACATATTTTCCTTGAGAAGTTTTTGAGTTTATTCCAATACGCTTCTCCAATGCGGGTTACACTCCTTCTGATGTTTTTGATGAATTTTGTAATCTGTTAATTTTAATTCTATCGTGTATTTTTTTTTGTGCAACAAATGTTTTACAAACTAGAGAATTGTCGCTTTGTTGGCGGGCGTAAATAACTGCATCACAGTTTTACACTATAGCTGTTATTATCGTTCACATTTTGTTTCTAATCTAATATGATAGTTTTTAACTTAAAAAAAAAGATGTTTTCCTCATGCGCGAGCACTCATGAAATATCCTATTAAGATTCAAATGTTCAAATTGGTTCATTTTACTCAGTTCATATCTAAAAAAAATCAAAGTAAAAATATTATTTATTTAACCAGGCAGTAAAATCAACAATATACGATGTAGTCGGAATCGGAGTCGGGCTTTGTGCAAGCTCCTGTGGGTACCACCCACTTTATTGTTGTATAGTTGTATTGATTTATCTCTTTTTAAAAACCGATTTCTATCTTGATTTCTAATATCAGAATTGGGATCGGAACCTCATGTGTTCTGATACGCTTCCTGAAATAGAATCGTTGGCTATGCAAATTAAAGCAACTACGATTTATTTCACTTCCCTACGAAAGTATTATAATTTAGTGACTGCAGAAAATGTGTGGTAACGTATTATACGATGAAAAAATCTGGTCTGGTCTGTTTGTTTAAAAGCTATAGACACTGTGTCTTACTGTGTGTCGTACTAAGTTTCTTAGTAACTTTACAATTTAACTCGTACCACCTACATTGCGATGATTTCTTTATTTACCACCCTGCTTTGGATTATTAATTAACAGTGATCTTGCGCAATGTTTGAAGGGTGAGTGAGCCAGTGTAATTACAGGCACAAGGGACATAAAATCTTAGTTCCCAAGGTTGGTGGCGCATTGGCTATAAGCGATGGTTGACATTTCTTACAATGCCAATGTCTAAGGGCGTTTGGTGACCACTTACCATCAGGTGGCCCATATGCTCGTCCACCTTCCTATTCTATAAAAAAAAATAACTAAAAAACTTGCCTAATAACTGTTGCATGACCGTGACTCACTTTCCAGAAATCTATTAATGCTGCCGCGAACGCGGGTAGTAATAGTGACTATGGTGGAGAATCGGGACATTTTCTTCACCAGGGCGTTCGGTGAGTGCTGCCATGAACCATAATGCTGTTGCGACCAATCGTATAATTAATGCGATACGACCTATCAATACTACGGTGAGATCCAATCAATATTTTGATATTTCTAATTTCGACATTGATATTTGGTCCGAGGAAGTAGATCGTGCTGAAATTTAAAGTCAATAGAGGGATAATGAATGTTGGTCTCGCATTGGTAATTGTGTTCCGAAGCATGAACTGCGCTTTTCGATTGAGAGTATAAGGGAAAGACTGAACTGGCCCTACTAGTCGGTATTTATCGTTAACGGTCAAGTCGCTGTTAGTGGATAATTTTTATTAGCCACCGCTAACGAATGCATTGATATTGTGTCCCAAGTCACTCAAGACTGATAGACGTGTGGGGTTCTCTATTAATTTAAAGAAGTGCCTGTTTAGCAATTAATATAGAACTCTTAGGTTGCACTATTAGTCAAGGTCAGGTACAGCCGAGCGAACAGAAAGTTAGGGTTCTAGTTGAATTTTTAGGCATAGCAAGTTATTGTCATTTTATTTACGTTATCAAATGCATCGTATTGTGGCGATCATTTCGAAACTGTGAGAGAGGTGCAAAGGCAACGGGCATTAGAACATCTAGAAAGGAATCGGCACAGACGTAATATACTGTTAATGCAAACCGGGAGCGTCCTCCAATATTTGATATTCATTCATTTGTATTTGTTATTTAACAGACACAGTCTACTGGCAAGCTCGATTTGAGCATGTGTGACAATCGTGTCTTCGAGGCGCTTTCCAATGGTCGCTACGAGCTACATCTGCTGGCAGACTCGTATAGCAAAGCGACACAGGCTATGGCGCGTGATGCAGCGGGCTGACTGTCTTCAGTCAGCGGGCTGTCCAGCCTGCCGATCGTGGAGCTTCGTGTTCAGATCGCCAGTCTGCGCACCATTGGTGCTGCGGGCATACAATGTGCAATCAGCAGGCTCCCCAGCCTGCTGGTCGTAGCGCTTGGATGGCGAGATGCTGACGGTCGAGTGTGACGAGCGCGCAGGCGTGTTCTTGCCGTAGCGAGGGAATGGACTCCCGATACTTGTGCCAAAAAAAAAGGCTTGACTACAGACTACTTTTGGAGAGAGAGATCTTGTTTTGAGGTTGGAGAGAGAGGAGGGAGGTATCGTGTGTCTCGACTACTCTAGTCGAGACACACGATATGCTAACGGCGTGCTTATGTCGGTGTGGTCTCTGGTTGGACTATCCCTGTGTGATAAGCATGCAGGGGTAGGTGACACGTGATATGCCAACGGTGTGCCTATGTCACGGTGTCTAACGGGCTATTAATACGTGATAAGCGAACTACGGGCCTATGTCACGTAGTTGTAGACGGGCACATGTTATGCATGTTGCCGTAGCAGGCGACGCTCCTGGCTTGGTACCTCAGGGGTATCGACTGCAGAGACGATGGATGTGATCATGGTGATTCAACTGAATTGACTGCAGCGATTCTGATGTATTATCACGTAGGAAGTTACTTGAATTTAATGTTTGAACTATATTCCTATTTTGTGTTTTCTCAATGGGATTAACATATTCCATAACAAACATACTTGCGCACTCGCAAGTCTATGCCTTTATAATATTAGTGTAATAACTGGTATATGTTTTAAGTGGTACTGGGAAGGGTTCAGTACTAGATACCCATGAGCATTGGGGTGAATGAACTCTCCGAAGACGTCACGGTCACCCGTTGACTTGTCGTGTTAGTCTCTGACTATGTTCATCGATGTTTTCCGGAAAAATACCTGTTTAAGATCTTATCTTAACATATTAGGGTGACCTAGTCGCACTGTCTCTGTCTCTATCTCTGGAGTTACTTCCATTGAGCATCGGTATCGTTTCCGGATGTATCCCTATGTTACTGCATACTACCATATATATAATCATGATTCTCACTTCTTTTTCTGTGTCTAGTCTCCGAATCAATTTACGTTAAGCATCAGAGTATTTATCTTTTAAGTAACCTAACTTAGTTTGCCTATTCTGTCTATAACCTACACCTATTGCTACGTACATACGTGTACGTATTCCTACACTGATTACACTGTCTCATGTCATATGTTGCGTGTTTTAAGGTGAAGACGACGACGATGAGGACATATCTGATGAAGCTGATGTGGGGACTTCGCAACAAGATGCTGCGCAGCCCACATCACAGGAGATTCATAGGAGAGCATTGACAGCCGATGCCTCGTCTGCTTGAGGACAAGACATGCTGATGAACAGTGAGAGGCCGTGTTAGGAATGCCTTTCGATGGGGCGTGGTATAGTGGCTCGACTTGATCACGTGATAATCATCGTGGTGGGGACTGGCCCTGCCGAGGTCCTCTGCCGGCCAGGCTGGCTTTAGACACTTCTGCTTGGACTCTCGGTTGTGGCGAATATCTCATAAATAACATTTCAGTTGCTCAGTTTTGATTCCTTTGTTCTATTTGTGTGTGTAAATTGTACGTGTCGATCTAAGTTTACTTTATTGTTGTGTAGTTGTATTGATTTATAACTTTTTAAAAACCTATTTCTATCTTGATTTCTACTAATATATATTTAATCATTACTACTCCGCTCTAACGACGTTAAATTACTTGTTTTCATTTATATAAACTAAAAGAGGAAAAAGTCTTCAGATAACAATGAAATAACACGTTCATTAATAAGTTACTGGCACTCGACTAATCATATGTCAATAAATATGAGTATTTATAGCCTATTCCAGCCACGAGAAGACTAAAAATAAATAAACAACTAAGACATCAAATTGACGCGATGTCATTGGTCGAGATCGTAAATTATCTGTGATATTTACTATGGATTAATGTTCTTTGTAATCGTAACTTTGGAAATGAAATTAAAGTTTCTATAACTATGTAGTTAAGTGGAATAATTAGTAACAGCCTGTTAATGTCCTACTGCTGGGCTAAGACCTCTCCCTTTTGAGGAGAAGGTTTGGAGCTTATTCCACCACGCTGCTCCAATGCGGGTTGGTAGAAATTAGACACATGCAGGTTTCCTCACGATGTTTTCATTCACCGTCAAGCACGAGATAAATTATAAACACATGAAAATTCAGTGGTGCTTGCCCGGGTTTGAACCCACGATCATCGGTTAAGATGCACGCGTTCTAACCACTACGCCATCTCGGCTTCAAGTGGAATAATGTTGTATTATAAATAAAGGTAAATTAATCAAGAACTGTTTGTAGTGCATAAAACATCAGAACTATTAGAAAATCGCATGGAATATGTAAATCTACGGTTTGTTTATTTTTACTCCTTCGCCAATTGGTATCTAGTACAATAGTCAATAAAAGGTTTCCTTACAAATGTTCCTCTTTCTATTGAAATGAAGTAGGTCTGTGTATAATGCCTTTTGTGTGTGCTTACTTGTGTGGTTGTCGTCTACCGTCTCCGGCGGCATTGTCACATCGAAACTAACAATAATATAAACGGTGGTATAGTACTATCTAACTAAAGGTGGTACTACACTTGAAGTTTTGAAATAAATATGAACATAATCCTGGGACATTATTCACACACGGCCATCTGATCCCAAATTAAGCAGAGCTTGTGCTATGGAAACCAGACAACTGTTATACTGCATATACTACTTTTATTTTGTAAATACATACTTATATAATTAGTTACACCCAGACTCCAGACAAACAGACATATTCAAGCACACAAATGTCTGTCCGGGCTGGGACATCGAACCCATAACCTTCGGCGTGACAAGCAAGTATCGACCAACGCCAACCGGCTCGTCCATAGACGGATTCGCTATCGACAGCTGCAACGTTGCCAATTAATCCAACATTTCTGGAATCAACTAAAACTACTATGAATACAATACACTATTAAAAACAAAAAAAAAACACACACACTTACGTACTCACAGGCTCGTTTTTTTTTTTTTTATATTCGCCGGGAGGGCAAATGACTACTCCACCTGATGCTAAGTGGTAGTAGAGTCCAAACGCGACGACGGCCAGTACAGAAGGGAAAAACGTTCTGCACTAGCCGCCTTCGCCTTGCCGGCCCGCAAGATGCCTCTTCACGCCTCGTTTGAAGGAACCCGGGTTGTAAGAGGAGGGGAACACGTGAGCTGGTAAGGAATTCCATTTTTTGGAAGTGCGACAAAGAAAGGAGTTGCCAAATTTCTTTGTTCGCGATGGAATTGATGTCACAGTTAGGCGGTGACATCGAGAACCAGCTCGCGTGGACTTAAGAAGGAAGGGGGAAGCAGGAATTAGAGAGAATAATTCCTCAGAGCACTCGCCGTGATACAGTCGATAGAAAGCGCTCAGTGCTATCTCACGACGCAATTGTAAAGGTTCAAGGGTGTTTGTGACCTTTACGTCGCCAATAATGCGTACGGCACGTCGCTGCAACCGGTCCAAGGCCTCAAGTAGGTACTTAGCGAAGCCATCCCAAAGGTGCGAGCAATATTCCACGCAAGACCGTACCTGTGTTTTGTACAGCAGGCACAGTTGTTGTGGCGTGAAAAAGCGCCGCACCTTGTTCAGAACTCCGAGTTTCCGTGAAGCTGTTTTTATAACAGCCTCGATATAATCCCTTGGACTATTTTGCTTTGCATCACCAGCGGAGTACCACTGAGGGAGGGAAGAGGGGAAAATGTTGACTTTTTCGCCGTGAGAGCGCATGCCTGTGTTTTCTTGGCATTAAACTCAACAAGATTATCAGAGCCCCATTTGGCGATGAGCTCTAACGTCCTATCGAGTTCAATGACAAGATCCTTCCGCCTCTCCTCAATTTCCGCTCGCCCAGCCACTGCGCGTCCGTGGTATCCACCATGCACTGTACTATCATCTGCATAGCAATGTATGTTCCCAAGAGAGAGCATATCATTGATATGCAAAATAAAGAGTGTGGGAGATAGCACAGATCCCTGGGAGACCCCAGCATTCACTACATAGAATTGTGAAGCGCAACCATCAACTAAAACACGAAGGCTACGCTTGTGTAGGAAGCTGGCAATCCAGGTGCATAGCTGAGCAGGCAGACCATATGCCGGCAGCTTGGAGAGAAGACTTCTGTGCCAGACCCTGTCGAAAGCCTTGGAGATATCGAGGCTGACAACCAACGATTCTCCATGCTTGTCGATAGCTTCTCCCCAGAGGTGCGTTACGTACGCTAGAAGATCACCTGTGACCGAACTGTCGTTTTGGTCGATGATGGTTCAACCCCGTATTGACGATCATTAATTAAAGAGTGATCTTCTAGGTAATGGATCAGTTGGTTGTTTAAAATCCGTTCCATCACCTTACAAAGTACTGAGGTGATAGCTATTGGCCGATAATTTTCCGGGTCAGACCGATCCCCTTTTTTGGGAACCGCTTGCACATTAGCTCTTCTCCAAGCCTCCGGCACACTTCCCGAAGAGAGAGAAAGTTGGAACAGGCGCGTTAACACAGGAGACAGCTCCGCTGCGCACTTCTTCAGCACTATGGCTGATATTCCATCGGGACCGCTAGCTTTCCGTACATCAAGTGATTGCAGCTCCGCACGCACATCACGTTGCCTGATTTTAATGTCAGGCATCGTATGGCCACATGCAGGTATTGTAGGTGGCAGTGCACTACAATCATCGATGACGGAATTGTCGGCAAAGAGTTTTAGCCAGGAGATCAGCTTGCTCTTGCGGACTGTGAGCTAGCGATCCGTCCGGATTTCTGAGCGGTGGCAGCGAAGGTTGGCAGAAATTGTTTTGCACAGACTTGGTCAGACGCCAGAAGCTACGGGAGCCCCTAGGATGCGAAACAAGGTCATGACCAATCTGTACAATGCGCTGGGCATCCGCTCTCGTGTATGCCTTTCTACAGGACTTGGAATTTTTATTATAGTTTGCTTTCAGTGAGTCAATGTTAGATGCCCCGCTAACGCAGCCGTTGATCCACTTGCGATATGCCGCCTGCTTAGATGATTCACGAGTGAACCAACGGTTACGCGTACTCCTACTGACGAGATCTGAGCTAGGAATGTAGTATTTCATTCCCAACATGATCTCGCCAGCAACAGCAGCGGCACTAGCTGTCGGGTCATTCCCACTGAAGCAACGTTCCTTCCAAGGGACCGACGCATAGTAATCGCGCATACCGTCCCAATCCGCCGACTTATAGTGCCAAACGCGACGTTTGCATACCGCTAGTGGCGGCAGCTTGGCCTGTGGCACTCTGGTAGATATAAGGCTGTGATCCGAAGAGCCAAGAGGAGCCTGAACCACAACCTGATATTCCACCGGGTGAGAAGTCAGCAGAAGGTCCAGTAGAGAAGGTGCTTGCTCATCAATGTCTGGGATCCTGTGGGCTGATCAACCAGTTGGGTCAAGTCATGTGTGCGAGCAAAAGCATGAGCAGTCCTTCCAGCATGGTCAGTTTTGAGGGATTTCAACCAGGATTCGTGGTGAGCATTAAAATCCCCCAAAAACACCAATTCCGCGTTGGGAAATTGCTCTTGCGCAGCATCTGCCACCCGACTAAGATGGTCAAATAATCGGCTTGTCTCCAAGTCACCATTGTGGGATCTGTAGAGGCACACGTAGACTCGGCTCTGACGAACCAGGTCCACACGTACCAACAACATGGAGAAGGAGGGGTCCTCCAAGCAGCGCAGTCGGTGACAGCAAACATCCGTCCTGACGAACAAGCATACTCCGGCTTTCGCTTTGAAGGATTCTTCAAGCGTGTAGCCGGGATAATTAAGTTCGTTCATAAGATTCTTATCAGTTAATAGTTTAATTTACTTACTGTGTTCATTGTGATTCAATATATGCTTAAACTAATTGTGTTACGCTATATAGGTCTTAGTAACATGTTATATAATACTTAATATAATAAGTGTTAACTCAACGCTAGGACTAACGCGTATATAATTTAGAATAAACAAAAAAAAAACACGAAATTAAGTAACATTGAAACAAAATTTATAATTAACATAAATATTAGGTTATTCTAATTTATATCCGTGTTGGTCCTAACGTTGAGTTTAACATAACAAGGTATGTATGTATTAACTGTTGGATAATCAAATAAATAAACATGCATATTTAGAATATTTTCATAGTATCGTATTTAGCCGAGATGGCCCAGTGGTAAGAACTCGTGAATCTTAACTGATGATCGTGGGTTCAAACCCGGGCAAGCACCACTGAATTTTCATGTACTTAATTTGTAATTATAATTCACCTTGTGCTTGACGGTGGAGAAGAAAATCGTCAGGAAACCTGCATATGTCTAATATCACTAAAATTCTGTCACATATATATCCGCCAACCCGCATTGGAGCAGCGTGGTGGAATAACGTACAAACCTACTCTTCAAAAGGAGAAGAGAAGTTAGCCCAGCAGTGGAAAATTTATTTGATGGTTTTAAAATATTTTACTTGTGATTGCTAAAATGCTTGACCTGTTATTTCCTATTTGAGTCATGCTTGTAAAATTCAATCATAATAAATAATATTATCATTTTATTATATACAAAAAATACCTTTATTTATTATTGTTTCCGACACTCGGAACATGGTTCCCCTACTTATATTAAAACACAGCTAAAGTATATAAATATTGCTGTTGTTCGCTTACAGAGAACACTCGAAGAACAAAGTTATAAAATGATAGTCTTATATACAATTATCACTTTCATACTTGTTGTTTTGTGTTCATTATATTACTATTTAACTAAGAATCATGATTATTGGAAAAAGAGAAAAGTGCCCTATTTAAAACCTTCGTTATTGTTCGGAAATTATAAGGACTATATTTTATTCAGAAAAAATTTGCCAAATGTCGCGCAAGATATTTGCCGAAAATTTCCGAATGAGCCCTACGTTGGAGTTTTCTACGGCACGGATCCCGCTCTCATCATCAAAGATCCTAACCTCATCAAACTTGTGATGGCAAAAGATTTTTACTACTTTAGCTACAGAGAGGTATCTCAGCACTTACATAAGGAGTTAATTACACAGAATATGTTCTTCAATGGAGGTGACAAATGGAAAGTTCTACGTCAAAATTTAACGGCGCTGTTTTCATCTGCCAAAATGAAAAATATGTTTCCTTTGATTGAATCTTGTGCCAGCGCTTTAGAAGACGCGTTAAATAGAGAAATGACCAATCAAAATACAATTGAGATCAAATCACTTTTAGCAAGATACACCATGGACTGTATCGGATCGTGTGCTTTTGGTATAAACACCGGTACATTAACGGCAAAGTCGTCTTCTAATCCGTTCACTATAATGGGTGAAAAATTGTTCGATGTTACTAACTATGGGGGATTTCGATTGGTCAGCCGTGCGATGTGGCCCGCCCTCTTTTATAGATTAGGGTTTACTTTGTTCGATAATGATATAATACATTTCTTTAATAAAATACTTACAGAAGTCTTTGAAAGCCGCCAGTACAAGGAATCTTCGAGAAACGATTTCGTTGATCTTATTTTGGGTTGGAAGAAAAAGTCATATTTAATTGGTGACAGCATAACTAAGTTCAATACTGGAGCTAAGACGACAATAAGCCTGAATGTAGATGATAATTTACTGATCGCTCAGTGCACTCTCTTCTTTGCTGCTGGATTTGAAACGACGTCAACTACTACAAGTTTCATACTTTACGAACTAGCAAAGAGGAAAGATGCTCAGACTCGAGTGCTTGAAGAAATCGACGACTATTACCAAAGACACGAAGGCAAGATAGAATACGAGTGTATCAATGAGATGCCGTTTGTTCAAGCGTGCATTGACGAAACACTTCGTATTTACCCTGTCCTGGGTGTTCTCACTCGCGAAGTAACGGAAAACTATACTCTTCCCACAGGTCTGCTTTTAGAGAAAGGTACTCGTGTCCATATACCTGTATACGATTTGCATCATAACCCAGAACACTTTTCGGATCCTGAAGAATTTCGTCCAGAAAGGTTCTTGGGTGATGAAAGGAAGAACATTAAGCCGTTCACCTATATGCCATTCGGTGAAGGACCTCGAATATGTATAGGTAATATTTTTTTTATATTTATCGTTTTATTACTATATGTATTATAAATAAATATTCTTCTAAATTATGTACGGGACATATTAACAGGCTCTTGAGATAACTGACAATTACATTATTATCAGGAAATGATTTTATTCTGTTACAAGGTAATAAACGTTTTGAAACAATATAATTATAGAAAAGTAATTGCACGCCAAGGTTGTCAACAGTAAGTCACGGATAGGCTTAAAACTGCTAGTGAGTGCAGACTTAAGTCCATTAATTAAGGATAGATTTTACAGCCTTACTTAAAAACTTTGTAATGCGTGACGTTTTTAGTGAAGCAATATTTTCTGTCTTTCTTTCATCAGTGTTTTGACATGTGAAAGAAGAAGAAACAGCATTGTTCGACTGATCATCCACAAAACAACATTTATGGATAAATTCGTTAAATTCAATTTCAGGATTGCGGTTCTCGAAGATGCCGATAGTTGCGGGTCTCCTCACAATATTGAAGAACTATAGTATTGAACTGGCTGAGGGCATGCCTCGAACGATCGACTTTCAACCCCGGGCACTCGTCGTGCATGCTATCGGAGGAATTAATATTAAGTTTATACCTCGTAAAACATAAATGATGAACAAAAGAAATAATGAATTTACAACTAAATTTAAAAAGTCAAAATTCGACCGTAAATATTATTGATAATTAATAGAAAACGTTAATTATGTTGTTTTGATAAGACTTAAGCTTTTTTTTTTATAAAATAGGTAGGCGAACGAGCATGTGGTAAGTGGTCACCAACACCCATAGACATTGGCACAGTAAGAAATGTTAACCATCGCTTACATCGCCAATACGCCACCAACCTTGGGAACTAAGATGTTATGTCCCTTGTGCCTGTAATTACACTGGCTTACTCATCCTTCAAACCGGAATACAACAATACCAAGTTCTGTTATTCTGCGGTAGAATATCTGAATAATAGTTGCTCGTCAATAGTTGACAACTAATGAGAAAAATATACTGAACTGCGTTGTCTTTGCATATTAATATATAGTCGATGACCTCAATACACACTATTATAATAAACAGTTCGAATTCTATTAATAGCTAGATCACTGATAATTAAGTCACTTAGGTTAAAAGGTATTTCACGTACATATCGCATGTTTCATTTGTTTTTGATGCTGATGTCCGAATGACTTCGAATCCAAATAATTTAAGAATATTTAACTAAAAGTAAAAAAAAATCTATTTAATGTCTGATTTCAATTACCTTAGCTTTATTAATAATAATAATAATAATTTATTTAATACAGACACAAAAACATAAGTTGGCATATGGCTTAACAAACTGTTAAGCTTATAACATTATAAGTAGCATTATTTTAAACTTACGCTTAAATTTTCACAATAACATATTCCGTTAATACCTTACTACTAGGCCAAGGGTTTCTCTCCTCTTGAGGTGAAGACTAGGTTTAATTCGTTTGTTTATTCCACCTACTATTATTGTGGTAATAGTAGGTACTTACTAATGTGACAAAATCTCTCCCAACACGTGTAGGATACAGGAACACCCTAGGATGAGCATGTAGTGCTTACTCAGACTTGAACCTACTACTACTACTACTACTACGATGAAATTTCACGTATTACAGCAACTATATCATAGTAGTATTTTGACTTATATCTAGTTCGTAATAAAAAAATATTAACAAATTTTCTGCTCACTAAAAGTTATAAAGAAACTGAAAGATACTTTAATCCAACTTTTTAATTGATTTAACAAATATATTAAAATTTTTATCTTATGTAAACACACACACACGCACACACACTCACATATACACACACTAATTCACACAAAAGCGAGCACGCACACCCGGCACACAAACATTTATAAAACTGCTTTCTTATTGTTTCTGTTTTGAGTAGAATTCTTTTCACTTACTTTAAGCCGTAAATACCCAATATTTACATGTATGTAGCTCTGCGCCTACTGCTTACTCATTCTGGGGTTTGCTAAATTGCTATCCTTGACACAGGTTATCCAAATAACCCATGAAGGATAGTGAGTTCCAGTCACCGAATAAATTAAAAGCAAAACCAAAAATTTATACTCGTGATGAGAGATAAAATAAAATTATTTTTTTAAATAGATTTATTTATTTAATTATTTATTTCATTCGCAAAAAGTAAAGTAAAAAAGTAAGTAACAGCCTGTAAATGTCCCATTGCTGGGCTAAGGCCTCCTCTCCCTTTTTGAGGAGAAGGTTTAGAGCTTATTCAACCACGCAGCTCGAATGCGGGTTGGTGGAATTATCATGTGGCAGAATTTCAGTGAAATTAAGATGCAGGATTCCTCACGATATTTTCCTTCACCGAAAAGCACGAGATGAATTATGAACAGAAATTAAGCACATGAAAATTCAGAGGTGCTTGCCCGAGTTTGAACCCACGTTCATCGGTTAAGACTTACGCGTTCTTACCACTGGGCCATCTCGACTTTTTTTACATTTTTTTTCATTCGCAAAACTGGATATAAATTAGGTGGTGCAAATATACATACGAGGAATAAAATAAGGACATAATAAATAAGCATAAATATATAATAGTATCAATAAAATAACTTATTGATAAGTAATCTATAACAAATAAATAAAATTAAAGTGTCTGTCTTTGATTTCAAAATAATTCTTCGATCTGCGAGTTACCATAAACAACCATTATAGGTAGCGGTAGCTACCACCTAATTTAAATTTATTATTAATTTTTATACGTATAATTCAAATACGCATTATCAAGAGCAAATTAATTAGTAAATTAGTTCTTGCTTTTGATTATAATCACACGTTGGAAATGCTTATACATCGTTCGTTTCAATAGCATGGAATCAAATTGGGAAACAGCCTGACAGTTTTTTACCCCTACCTGTAGATGATCGTAAAATTTTTTTTCAGACAACAAAATAAAATTGCTCCATACATCCTATTACATTCGAAGAAAGAATAAAGATAAACAAACCTTAGATTTACATATTCCATGCGGTTTGCTAATAGTTTTGCGGCATCATGCACTACAAACAGTTCTTGATTAATTTACCTTTATTTATAATACAACACTATTCCACTTAACTATATCCACTTTAATTTAACGTCCAAAGTTCCGATCACAACTTCGCGGACATTAAAACGCCATTTTTTCGCCAACCAATGCCATCGCGTCAATTCGATGTCAAAGTTGTACATTTGTCTTTACTCCTCTTGGGGTTGGAATAGTTTATATACGAATTAATGCTTTACATAGTGGAAGCAAATCTGTGAAGTGGAATCTGTAACATTATATTACGGAATTATTATTATTAATTACTTTACATTTTGAAACGATAAATATGTCTAGTGAAATCGTATGTACTTAGGATTTTATTATGTGTAGAATAATGGA
This sequence comes from Nymphalis io, assembly GCF_905147045.1. Taxonomy (NCBI): domain Eukaryota; kingdom Metazoa; phylum Arthropoda; class Insecta; order Lepidoptera; family Nymphalidae; genus Nymphalis; species Nymphalis io. Next base: position 856,866 of record NC_065905.1, read on the forward strand.
GGTTGTATAGGCGGGTTTTTACAAAAAGTGACATTCGAACGAAATTAAAGATGGCGGCTTCCTAATTCATCGAAACCGTTCCGGTTTGATGGGTGAGCGAGCCAGTGTACTTACAAGCATAAGAAACATAACATCTTAGTTTCCAAGGTTGGTGGTGCATAAGCGATGTAACCGATGGTTAACGTTTCTTACAATGCCAATGTCTATGGGCGTTGGTGACCACTAACTACTAACTGAGAAGGTTTTTTTTTTAAATTTCAATACAAACAAATTCATTACAAATTATATACCAGCGCAGTAATAAACTTAAAAACTTTAAGTGTTAATTTACTAATCTTTCAATATCAAATGAAATTGTTAGAACAATAACAAATACATTATATTATATTATTACAAGTTCTAGAAGCTAACTATGATTCTTTGTTAATAAATAATAATGTACATCAGATCTAGATTTATAAAAAATAAATTAATAATTTTAATAAATAACCAGTTAATGTCCCACGGCTGGGCTAAGGCCTCCTCTCCATTTGAGAAGGTTCAGAGTTTATTCCATATTGCTGCTCCAATACGGGTTGGTGGAATATACATGTAGCAGAATTTCAATGAAATTAGACACATGCAGGTTTCTTCACAATGTTTTCCTTCACCGTCAAGCACGAGATGAATTATAAACACAAATTAAGCACATGAAAATTCAGTGGTGCTCGCCCGGGTTTGAACCCACAATCATATAGTCTTAATAAACTTAAATAATATAAATGAATAAAGATAACTAATAGATAACTTTGTGTTTCATCGATGTTTTGAATTCGTCTTATCTGTAGTCAATAAATTATCATTATCAGTAATAATAATTAATATAGCTTAATAACAGTGATCGCGCAGATTACGTATGCGTGTGAAAACAAATTAATTTAACACTAGCTGTACCCGTGGTTTCACCCGCGTATAACTTAAAAAAACACTAAGAGAAGGCTTATAATATTTCAGTATATGCAATATTTTTAGTTTTATTTTCGTATTTATTCGGTTTGCGCCCCACCCGGATCTAGATAGGGCAACATACAATTGGAATCATACATGAGAAAAACAACATTCTCTCAAATCTATTCCGACATACTTGAATGTCTTTCCCTGTGATTTATTTTTTGTGACTGCAAACGATACCTTCACAGGAAATTGAGTCGTTATAAAACTAAAATGTAAATTTGATTTTTTTTAATAAGTACTTTATTCATGAACCGATAGGAATAAAACAAATACTAAATTTTTAAGGATGTTAGCCATAATACATTGGTAAAGATTACTCAAATCCGTTAAACCATTTAGCTTGCACAAACGCAAAGACAAACAGATACCAATTCTAACAATCATGGTTTTATAATAGATATAAATACAATATAATAGAGAATAGAACCCCTATTGCGTTGATAACCGCCCCCCGGTAATCGTTTTACAGATATATCTTCAATGTACAGACAGCGATCAATTACTGATTTGTTATTTGTATAGATAGTAATAATTTAATTCAAGTTTAATATTTAACGATTTAATATGTTAAGTGAACTTACTAAGTAACGGTTTCTCAGTTTTATTGTTATTATCTTTTATTATGAACAAAAGAAAAAATCAAATGCCTATCAATGTAATTTAAATAAAACTAAATAACTTGTTGGAAGTGTAACTAACCACAAAAAAACCTTCCAGTACCTACCCATTACATTACACACAGGTATAGTGCGTCTTTAACAAATCGCAATATTCAACATCGCAAAACAGAGAACCGTCAACGACGTCTGCCCGCACGCATAGCACCGCGCGCTCACATTGTCATCGTCGTAACTTTTGAAATATTTGTCCAAATGACATAGTGTAAAAGACAAAGTTTGTCTACTTTAAATATCAGAAGTGATAAAAGAATTTGTTTCGATAAGAATCAATTTGTTAATACAAAATATGCTTTTTGGAAATAAATATATAATTTTATTGTATTTTCGATTCACTATTTTAGCGATAATGGCTTAAAACATGCACATGGCTTGTCACTGGCAATCGTTGTCCACTGCTGAACATAGGCCTCTCTCAAGGTGCGCCAAAGCTCCCTGTAGTAACTGGGGGCCTTTTTTTGGGCGCATCTGCCGTTGAAGAGGGTTTACCCATACTCACCGCGCTGGGCAGGCGTGTTGGCGAGCGCAGATAAGATGTTTATGACCTATTATTGTAAAGTTTTTATTAAAATCCATTTAGTGTAAAGAGTAACAAACATCCATACAAACTTTCGCGTTTATAATATATAGAAGATTTGTAAAAAGTGCAAGTCATGTGAACGTCGAAACCTATAATATTTCTTTGTTCTGATAACAGAAACTTTATTATATTTGTGTAGCTTACAATCGAATCAGATAAATGAATCTTAGATTAAAATATTTCATACGATTTGCTGATATATCTACAAACAGTTCTTGAATAATATATATTTATTTATAATAACACTTATCTAATTATAATATTTTTAATAACCAGAAGTGGATTTTAAAATAACGGAAATGAAAAGTTAAATAAAGAAACAGAGGAATTAAATTAGTAACGGAAAATGCCTGCTTAACATTAATAGAGAAATATACCATTACGACACAGCTTAGGCGGGTGAAACTAAAGTTCCAATTTTCAGGAGCAAACAGAGGCCAATCATGGCGAGAGGGGTTCTTTTTTAGCCCGGTGCCCGTGTGTTGCCAGTCTTCTCGACTGACTCCTTACAATATTCACTTTAATTTTACGTCAATTCAATGTCAAAGTTGTTTTGTTTGTTTTAACTCGAGTGGTTGAAATAGGGTAATATAAAAATATATGTCATAGGCGGAGGGGCAAATGGGCCTGATGGTAAGTCGCTATCAATATCGCTAATAAGAAATATTAACCACTCCTTATATCGTCAATTCGCCACCAATCTTGGAAACTAAGGTGCTATGCATCTTGTGCCTGTAGTTAGATTAGCTCACTCACCCAACAAACCAGAAGACAACAATATTAAGTATTACTGCTCAGCGATAGAATATCTGATGAATGTTACCACCTGTCTTTGTTATCATCTATATTTATACTTGTTTTGTGTAATATTCCTCATCTGCGTAAGATTTCAACAAATAAATAATATTGTCTGAAAACCAAATACAATTAATTATTACAATATGTATTAATTATCTAATAATTACTTTATCTAAAATAGAGAAGACAATATGTTCATCCTGTCAGATAACTTTGTCTTTGTTTTATTAATTAATTTATTTAATAGATTACACAGATGCAATTAGTTCTTAGAGTTTTATCTTATGTTTTTCAAATGCAACATCAATGCTTTTATACACAAGAACAAATATATCTACTAAAATAAACGATAGAAAATGTTTTTTTTTGCTAGGAATATGTAAAATATTTAAAAGTATTAAATTTTCTATGGTTTCACTCTAAAAGATTATTGATAGTACGCCACAAGGCTACGTGTGAGTGGGGTCAATGTCGGATGAATTTGTTAGAATTCAGAGGTAGTGGCTAGGAGTGTATAGCTAAATAAACAAAACAAAAAGCATACATTTAGCAATAATAATACAATTTTAAAATAAATTCTATATTATTTAATTTTTACCGCCTATTTTAATGTTAAGACTTGGTTATTAATTCCAATGTCACGCGTTTAATATGACACTTACGCCTATAATTTGACACACGCTACTGGTCCAAATATCATTAAAAAAAACAAATATCAAAGAATGCTGTTAATGCTGTAACGTCAGTCTAAACAAGACTCTGTGTAAGTATTTATAAATAATAGATTTTTTTTTTATATTCGGGGAGGGCAAATGACTCTACTCCACCTGATGGTAAGTGGTAGTAGAGTCCAAACGCGACGACGGCCAGTACAGACGGGAAAAACGTCCAAGGCCTCCAGTAGCGGAGCCATCCCAAAGGTGCGAGCAATATTCCACGCAAGACCGTACCTGTGTTTTGTACAGCAGGCACAGTTGTTGTGGCGTGAAAAAATGCCGCACCTTGTCCCGAACTCCGAGTTTCCGTGAAGCTGTTTTTATAACAGCCTCGATGTAATCCCTTGGACTAAGGTCGCAGCGAACGTCAATCCCCAGCATGGCGATTTTGCTTTGTATCACCAGCGGAGTATCACAGAGGGAAGAGGGGAAAATGCTGACTTTTTCGCTGTGAGAGCGCATACCAATAAATAAATAACAATAATACAGTTATATACTGGAACAAGACAAAATAAGGTGTCTGAGAAGAGAAACGCGTCATCGTTAGCGAAGCAAAAATAGAAATGATTTAGAGTGAAATCAAGGCCATTGAGCGAACGAGATGGAAAATTATTGCGTCATCTATTCCTATCCACGATGCGATAGAAGGAGATAAATATAATCATAAAATATAAAGTTTATAACTATATTAGACCCTACTGCAGTTAATCTTGTCAACGTAAGAGAATTGCTTAGATGAATTAATGAGACATTATTAAAACATTCCAAATAACAATTATATTGTATTATTTAGTTTAACCTTTAAAGATCAAATGTTCGGGACACTCTCGGTGCCTCGGACACCGGCGAGTCCCATTTACCTCCCCCTCCACAGTTCCAAAGGGGGAAACGCGTAACGCGTTTTTCCAGGAAAAAAAGGTACCATTTAATTTATGAAATGTTAAAACAACTCATTTTACGTATGTACATACTTATTTCATGTTACAAATTAAAAGCGGGTGAAACCACAGGGCGCAACATGTACTTAAATAACGAACGCTAGCCTTTGCATTTCAAGCTACAACTAGTGTTTAGTGCCACAATTATTTACATAATAGGACTGTTTAAAACTGTCTGCAATATCTGTATTTGAATCGCAGTTCTTCAAGCCCACAATTACTTTACATTGTAACATTTTTTTGTTTAAAACTTAAGGTCACAGAAACTTACATTACCAATACTTGTTGACAATAAATCAATTTACGTACCTTTAATCAATTCTTGTTTCGGTACTTTTGAATTGTCATGTTACCGTTCAATTAAATGTAAAACTACCACCCTCGGACTGTAGATCCTACTGAGACGAAACGGCAAGAAATTCAGTGGTTATTCTTTTTCGCCCTTTTAATTAATCAAATACAATTAAATGTATGCAAATTAATGGGATATCAACGGACGTTCCACGATTTTTATCGCATATATAATCTTGTGTTGAGATTTTTTGAGATGAGATCCAAATTTATTGAATGACAAACATTCAATCATTCAATCATCGGATCATTAATGGTTCGATTTGTCTTGTTACATTATAGATACCAAAAATAATAGCCCCACTTTGTTTCCATTTATTCTTAAATGTAAGGTTTTTCAAATTACTGTGTAATTTTGTATTCTTAACAATCAATTCACGTAAGATCTTATAATTATACTGATTGCCTTTAACATGTCATTTTCAGTGTTTCTTAACATGTGTCAACGGTTTATCGTTGAACTGTGGTGACTAAGAAAATTGATAATCGTGGAATATTCTATATTTAAATATCTTAAGCTTTTGAAAAGGATGATAAATGTACAGACCACTAATGTTTGTTTATAGATGCTGTACGAAGACTTCCTCCCCTCTTAAAGTAATTTCGTGATTGGTGTCAGAATGTCAGCCGACACATGCAGGTTTCCTCACGTCTTTTTTCTTCAACACCATGGTACAGTACTATAACAAATAAAGTATATGAAAATCAATCGTTGTTTATGTTTAAAACAGCTGTCTTATAATAAATACTAAGGCAAAAAAAATGTTCCCATACTAAAAAATATTAAATACTCTTAACTTTACGAATAAAACAATTTATACGTTGATTAAAAAAATCTTAAGAAAGGTGACGTAATACTTACTGTCAATAAAAAAAAAATATAAATAAAAAAGTTTTTTTTTAATTTCTTATTTTTTATTTAAATATTTCTTATTTTAATTTGTATCCAAATTTATTATTTGTATATCATTTGTGTTTTCGTAATTGTAGTTGGGAATTGTGTGTACCAAGTAAATGTATGTTATGTACAGCTGTTGGAGATCCAAATAAAATTTATTTATAAACAAATAAAGCGTATCATTATAATTTGTATTCCTGAATTTGTAAATAAGAGTTATTACTAAGTTTAAGTGCAGTGGCAAGATGAGTCGATGACGTAGTCGAAGTTGGGCGTCGAATGTGGACCAGATTGGCACAGGACTGAGGCAGATGGCTTGCGAGTGGAGCCTATACCCAGCAGTGGGATAAAGAAGGCAGCCAGGCAGGGATGATGATTTCTTTATATATTTATTTTTTATTGTTTATTTAAGGTGGCAAACGAGCAGAAAGCTCCCCCGATGGAAAGTGACTTCCACCGCCCATGGAATGATGATGACTACGATTATTCCAAACCGATGATAGCCTTACATTTAATTTATCTTGTATTAAAAGGCGGATATGTAAGAAATAGTTAATATTTCTTATATCGCCAAAGTGCGCTGGACTATTTGCCTATAATATGTTAAAAAAAGTATAGTTTATATTTTGATTAATGACTCGTTGCCCGCGGTATTATAAAACTTATATATACGGGATATGGTATTGGATACCACGTATGACGCTCTTTGTAATAATATTATACAATAATGTAATACATACTTATATTTTCTCTCGATGCATTATACGATAAAAGTGTAAAAGACCTACATAAGAAACAATATATAATATAGCTAAAAAAAAGATAGATACTCTTATCTATACTTATACTAACAATAATAATATACTCCCAAACTGTATGCCATGCGAACAAAGCTTTGGTTTCAGTTAGTTATAATATAAAAGTCAAAATGTTGATGATAAATGATTAAAAATCGTAACTCATATTATATTAAAACACAAAAAATAACTAAAAAACATGATAGAAAAAAATTCTCTGCGAAAAATTGCTATTTAGCAACAACCAGCACACAGCTTACACACCCGTAGCACACAATTGGTTTGTTATCCCACAGGAAGCGAGTCTTTAATCACTACAAATTATAATAAAAGCGGGTGCTTTTATTATAATTCATAAAGAAGGTTAATATGTATAAATAATTAATTATGGTATTGTGAAATTTGGCCGAAACAAAACGAAAAATCTTGAACATGTCGAAAACAACCATGCCTATTGGGAGATCGGCCCCTATGAGATGCCCTTGGCTCAGGACATGTAGGTTGGAGATCGTTTCCGCTCGTATGGATATAATTGTGTTTTTTTTCAACCATTGATAATGTAATGTTAGGCCAGTACTTGACTTAATCTTATTCGAATCATTTGTAAAAAGGGAAAAGTAAAGGGCGTCGTATACAGCAAAAAAATAATTCCTCTACGCTATTTTATAGGCATAATGCAACAAACGCAAATCATTTTCTGATTTTCCTATAACTCCGAGGAAAATATGGTTTACCTACATAATAAAACTTAGTTAGCAGCGAGTATATAAATAAGGATGATTGTTAACTTACGAAAGACACACGAAGTAAATAGCTACAAAATGATAGTGTTCTATCCCATTTTCACTGTCATATTTGCCTTTATATATTTATTGTATTATTATGTAACTAAGAATCATGATTATTGGAAGAAGAGAAATGTGCCCTACCTAAAACCATCAATATTATTCGGAAATTATAAGGAATATATCTTATTCAGAAAATATTTTCCGAAGGTTGCGCAAGATATTTGCCGAAAATTTCCGACTGAGCCCTACGTTGGAGTTTTCTACGGCACGGATCCCGCTCTCATCATCAAAGATCCTAACCTCATCAAACTTGTGATGGCAAAAGATTTTTATTACTTTAACTACAGAGAGATTTCTCAGCACACACACAAGGAGTTAATTACACAGAATATGTTCTTCAACGGAGGTGACACATGGAAAGTGCTACGTCAAAATTTAACGGCGTTGTTTTCATCTGCCAAAATGAAAAATATGTTTCCTTTGATTGAATCTTGTGCCAGCGTTTTAGAAGACGCGTTAAATAGAGAAATGACCAATCAAAATACAATTGAGATCAAATCACTTTTAGCAAGATACACCATGGACTGTATCGGATCGTGTGCTTTTGGTATAAACACCGGTACATTGGCGGAAAAATCGCCTTCTAACCCATTTACTATTATGGGCGAAAAATTATTTGATGTTTCAAACTACGGAGGATTCCGATTGGTCAGCCGTGCGATGTGGCCCGCCCTCTTTTATAGATTAGGGTTCACATTGTTCGAACATAATATAACGCACTTTTTCAAAAAACTATTAACTGAAGTTTTTGAAAGCCGCCAGTACAAGGAGTCGTCGAGAAATGATTTCGTTGATCTCATCTTAGGTTGGAAGAAAAAGTCATACTTAAGTGGCGACAGCATAACTAACTTCAATACTGGAGCTAAGACGACAATAAGCCTGAATGTAGATGATAATTTACTGATCGCTCAGTGTATACTCTTCTTTGCTGCTGGATTTGAAACAACGTCAACTACTACAAGTTTTTTACTTTACGAACTAGCAAAGAGAAAAGATGCTCAGACTCGAGTGCTTGAGGAAATCGACGACTATTACCAAAGACACGAAGGCAAGATAGAATACGAGTGTATCAATGAGATGCCGTTTGTTCAAGCGTGCATTGACGAAACACTTCGTATTTACCCTGTCCTGGGTGTTCTCACTCGCGAAGTAACGGAAAACTATACTCTTCCCACAGGTCTGCTTTTAGAGAAAGGAACTCGTATCCATATACCTGTATACGATTTGCATCATAACCCAGAATACTTTCCGGATCCTGAAGAATTTCGACCAGAAAGGTTCTTGAGTGAAGAAAAAAAGAATATCAAACAATACACTTATATGCCCTTTGGTGAAGGACCTCGGATATGTATAGGTATTTTTTACTTATTATTTTTATATTTATTTTCTAAATTAATGTCTTGGAATATACCCATATATAAAGCATTAGCTTCTAGAATATTCTTCATGTTCAGAATCAAGGGATGTATATATTTTTGACAAAATGTTCTATAAAATCAGATTTAAAGAAGTAGGACAAGTTCTTTATAGTTTGATTACAAACCCCCCAAATTACCCCCATGAAATCCATGATCACTATGAAAATAGACCCCCAAACGAAATACTAATAAAACATTGTTTAATGTACACCAAATAAATACACAACGTTAAAAAGTATGTAATATTTAAAGAGTTGTATAAAACGGCAGTATTATTGCTAAAAAGTAATTTCCAGAGTACCTAATTAGTAGAGGAGAACTGTTGTTACATAAAGAAATAAAAACGCAGGTGGTATATATAAAATGTCGCTGTCTATAACATGATATTAATGAAGATATGTTTATATATAAATACACGCATTTATATTTTTATATTATAAATAAATATTTACAGAAATGTAACATTGAGATAGCCATATTAGGGAATATTCCAAATCTTTCTCAATAGTGAAACATTTGCAGAAAAATATTTGCATATCGGTTTTAATACAACAATAATTATTAAAAGAATAATTCTGCCATATTGAGTACATAACGAAAGAGCAATATATGAACCGAAGTAATAAATAGTCTATGAATACTTAAATATATTTCTCCGTTCAGAGCACTAATAATCATTAGACAGACAATTATGATATATATTAATATAATTATGGCGCACCTTGGGAGAGACCTATGTTCAGCAGTGGAAAATGATTGGCTGTTGATGATGATGATGATGATGATATGCTATATAACTTGTTAGTGTAATCATTTATTTATTTATAAGCATTTATGTTCGTTTATAAATATTGAAACACCTTTCAGGATTGCGTTTCGCGAAGATGCCGATAGTTGCGGGTCTTCTTACAATATTGAAGAACTATAGCGTCGAGCTCGCTGAGGGCATGCCTCAAACGATTGATTTTCAACCACGAGCCCTCGTTACTCAGGCGATGCAAAGAATTAATATTAAGTTAATACCTCGTAAATTATAAATGATGTATAAAATACATACTGCTTTATTTATTATACTGACCTCAACACATGCTAAGTATCGTTAAGATATATATTAATTTGTTTATAATAATTATGACACTAAGGTTAATTGGTTTTACAAACGACATCTGTTCTTCCGGCTGGTGTTTGATAATTTTGCAAATATCCGATAATATAAAAACTGACGCGTATTCAATTTAAATTTGTAATCGATTAGCAAATTTTTGTTTCATGTAATCTAATCTGTAATTTGGGTGTAATCTGATTTTCGTGTGGATTTGGGTGTGGTAAAATAAATATAATTAACAAGTAACTTTTTGATTTGCGCTTGATTTAGCGTTAAAGGTTTTCAGAAATCTATTGTTAAGATATAGTATAAAGCTGAAACTTTTTTTTTTATTTATTAACTTCCTGTTGACATATTATCTTATGTTTGTATCTTATGTTGTTATCGTCGTATCTTATGTTGTTTGTTTAAGATAGTTTATCGATGCATTTACACTGCTTACGTATGAAGCTATTAGTATAACTAACGCATGCCCTATACGTAGATACATATCTTTCTGCATATTGTGGAATTCTATAACCGAATTTCTTCCCTTCGAGGTTCGGCCTCACAGGAAGCGCCAAGATTTCTGAAGGCTAAATCTGAGTATCTTAAAGACTCGCCCCCGCCCGATGACGCTATCGAGGTCACTTGGAACAACAGCAACAAGTCCATTCGAAAAAAAACAAATCAATTAAAGTCACAATTGCACTACTAATCACTATTATTAACGATCAATAATTATTAGGTTTAATATCGTATTATTCAACATACGTATGTATTTTTGGTCTGAAAACCAATGTATAGTTGATGGAAAACGTGGATCTCAATCGAAGGTTTCAGATTCAAATCCGGGCAAGCAGTAAAAAATTGTTCATGTAATGTTATCATTTAATTCAATAAGTTCTGGTTTTTTGCAAGATGAATCGTGGGTTCAAACCCGGGCAAGTACCAGTGAGTTTTCATGTGCTTAATTTGTGTTTATAATTCATCTCTTGCTTGACGGTGAAGGAATACATCGTGATGAAACGTGCATGTGTCTAATTTCACTGAAATTCAGCCACATGTGTATTTCACCAACCGGCATTGGAGCAGCGTAGTGGAATGAACTCCATACCGTTTTCTCAAGGAGAGGAGGCCTTAGCCCAGCAGTGGAACTTTCACAGGCTGGTACTGTTTGGCGATTAAAGTAAAATATCTTACTCTAAATTATAAAAAGTTGTCATTTTCGGTATTCAAATTCTTTGCACCTTTATCGATCTATCAAACTATGTCTGATGCCCATGCACTTCTCCACCAACAGGATAATAATATTATATTGTATATTGGATAATATTATATTGTAGTGAAAAAAAATGTAAATATCGGCGACAGAATAAATCTCATTTAACCTTTTGTAAATAACATAACTAGTGCATTTAACATTATTATACGTGTATGGTTATTTATTTCGTATAAATAAGAGTATGTTTGTTTTGTTTGTTTGTAATTATATAAATAATGTATGTTTGTAGGTTTATTACATATTTTTATTGAGTTTCTAAGTGTTAAATTGATTGTAATTTTAAGTTGATTGTAAATGCACATTTTGCCCGATCACTGTTCATGCCGTTTTTTTCTTCTTTTTCAATAGAGGTTGTCTGGAAGAGATTACTGTAAGTCAATATGCCGCCTTTGCATACTTTACGTATTACTATACTATACTGTACTTTTATATAATATTTGTAAATTGTGTGCAATAAAGACTTAATTAATAAATAACATCATCACGATACGATTTTGCCAGCAAGAAGCAAGTCTCGAGCCTCGCCTTGTTAATCCGGATCACGAGACTTTTAAATCTGACAGAAGTCCCGGGATTTCAAGACACGAGACGTCCCAGGACCCAAACCTTAACGGATACACATGTGTCGCATTTTCATCCAACATGCGGATTTTCGTCTTGATGTTTTCCTTGACCGCCTATGACGAAATGAATTAAACACAAATTAAGCAAATGATCATTTAACGGTGCATACCCGGGTTTGAACGTAAAATCTTTGATTAAGATTCTGGGGTGCTAATCACTGGGCCATCTATGCTCTGTATAATTAAGGTGACTTCTTACTTTTATTTTTGTTATTATTGATGTACTAATCATGTTATTAAGAATATTTAACATTAAAAAATTGTGTTACGAAAGAAAGCTCATAAATAATGCTTAAATCATTTAGGCCTTAATGTAAGCATTAGTTTGTTCGGATAAACTCGTAACACATTCTGTCGCATACTAGATAGTTACACTAATACATTAGAAATACATTAGTTAAATACTGATTAACTGGCATTGCTATTAAAATGAATAGGAGCTAAAGTAACTATATGTAGGAGAACTGTCTCTTTTATTTAGTATTTAGCTTATAAGCCTGCAAATCCTGATGTCTTGGATTCAACACCATTTTTTATCTCGCTGGAAGTATCAGGGATGTGTGCGACTCACCAGCACTGTTCCGGAATACCAACTAAAAAACCAGCGGGATACCGCTGTGGATACACTCCATCTCATTGCGGGGCGTCATGAGATCGCTTGCGCATACCACCGTGAGCTCCGACGGTTGGGCCGCTTATGCAGGCCAACATCCTAGAACGGTTCCTGGGATACAGGAAACCCTCATTCCGCGGCGACGCTTTCTGGAGAAAATGCGCATTTTTATAAAGACGATTTATTAATCATATTTTAAATAATTAGTAAACAAGTAATTACTGGTTTCCGCCCGTGGTTTCACCTGTGCGTGGTGGGAAAGTGGTATCTATGTCCTCTTTTATACGTGTTTGTCAGGTCCTATTTGAATTACATATGTTGAAATGTAAGCTTGATAATAATAAAATAATTGCTTCTGTTGTTAAAATCATTCTTTTATACACGTTTTGTATTATACATTAAATGAATATGTACGGTCTTATGTCACTTATAACTTTTGAAATAGTCAACCAATTTTTAAGAAAAAAAAAATCTTAATGGTATGATGATAGGGAGAATAACCCAAACTCTTACACTTATGTTTTATATATGATGAAGATTATCACGGAGAAACAGACAGACAAAATAATAGTGGTTTTGGTTTAAGTATTTTGCAAAGTAGAGAACTGTTAATTTAAAGGAATAGGCAGTTATTTTAAACCTACTGATAGACACTTCGATTTTATTTATTTGTAAAAATTTAATTTAATTTAAAATCTTTTTAGAATGCTGTATACATCAGTCCTACTCACACAATTTAGAATTCCTTCTGTAATTTTTATATTATATTTTCATCATCATGATAAACTACATTAAGCGAAACATCTAATCATAAATGGTAGAAAAAAATATTAAAAACGTTTATACGTTGAAGGTAACGTAAAGTTTAAACGTAAATACGTTTTTATTTTTATTTACCTAAAATATATTTTTAAGCTACGTACATTCATTTTTAAAAAGTTTTGATGCATATACGTATTACATGATAAATAATGATGACCACTACAATATGATTAACGAACAACAATCTATTGAGTTTCTTTTCGGTTCTTCTCGGCTGAATCTACATTTTGAACCGGTGTTAACATTTTAATCAGGTTTAAATATACATTAATCTTTTTAAATATCGTATGAAAAATGCTTGTAAGAGATTATTTAAATAAAATGTATTTACAATTATTGATTATGAAAGAATCAAGTCTACTAAAAATTATATTGTAATCAAAAAATTATTATTGATTTAATTAAGAAAATAAATCATTTGAATTATCGATTCCAGGTGAACGATTCGCAAAAATGGTGATGTATGCAGCGATACTGACAATAAAGGAAATATACAATCGAACTGCCGGCGAACATGCCTCAAATATTAAACTAAAGCCAGCGGCTATTTCAACTGAGCCTGCTATAGTTATGCATCTAAGATTTATTTCCCGTTCATTTTAAGTACAATAAACAATCATTAATCAATAAAATACATTTATTTACCAAAATTATTTTAAATATCCTATATTTTATTTAAAACTGTCTGTGACCCGCGATTTTACCTGCTTTAAATTTGTTTCATGGAATATTAAATCATTGTGTTTTGTGAATGTTTTTTTTTAATATTTTTATTTGCTGTTTTATTTTTAATATATATATTAGTTATGTCTTGTGGTTTAGAAAGTATAACTTTGGTATTTATTTTTAATGATTTTATTCTTGTACTGGTGATGTGCTCACAAATAAAAGATTATTTTATTATATTCAAAACAATGAATTCAAAACAATTCTTTATCTTAAATACCTAAGACATTTAAAACGTCAACATTAAGTTGTTATAACTTTTGATTGAATAATCATGCACCTTTGGGATGGCTCCGCTAAGTACCTACTTGAGGCCTTGGACCGGTTGCAGCGACGTGCCGTACGCATTATTGGCGACGTAAAGGTCACAAACACTCTTGAACCTTTACAATTGCGTCGTGAGATAGCAGCACTGAGCGCTTTCTATCGACTGTATCACGGCGAGTGCTCTGAGGAATTATTCTCTCTAATTCCTGCTTCCCCCTTCCTTCTTAAGTCCACGCGGGCTGGTTCTCGATGTCACCGCCTAACTGTGACATCAATTCCATCGCGAACAAAGAAATTTGGCAACTCCTTTCTTTGTCGCACTTCCAAAAAATGGAATTCCTTACCAGCTCACGTATTCCCCTCCTCTTACAACCCGGGTTCCTTCAAACGAGGCGTGAAGAGGCATCTTGCGGGCCGGCAAGGCGAAGGCGGCTAGTGCAGAACGTTTTTCCCGTCTGTACTGGCCGTCGTCGCGTTTGGACTCTACTACCACTTACCATCAGGTGGAGTAGAGTCATTTGCCCTCCCGGCGATATAAAAAAAAAAAAAAAAATCATATTTTTTTTTATTAATTTGCGGTTTTTGGGCAATAGTATAATTATGCACATATAGAAAATACTTGAAAATATAATTATTTTACCAATACAATTCAAAAAACATATTTAAAAACCACCATCAATAAATCAAATTACTTTTTTTACCGGAAAAACGAAATGGCTACTAACAATCCTATGATTTGAATTGAAAAGCTTACTGAAAGCTTAGTTTTGCCTCAAAACATACAGAGCTGTGGGAATTTATCGAATTAGACGAAGGTATATTAAATGCACAGATTTAACGGTCAAATCGAAGTTGATATTGACAGTTGACGCAAAAAAATACCTACACACCCGATATGCTAAATCAGCAGTGGATGTATGATTCCAGTTACAACAGGTATTTCAAGATTCTGGTTTACTTAGCAAGGTTAGCACTGTCAATTGTAATACTTAATGATTTTATAGTATTCAATATCATCAAACTATAAATGGGATTTTTTTCGCGCTTTTACGCGAAAACTATTAATGCTATTGCAATGCAACTGACATATTATAATAGTTTATACTTTCAGCACTGACATAGGCTGTACTATGTTTCATTCTTTAAAGCTAATATGCAGATTTTGTGTGTTAAGTAGATCCTTATAAATCTACTCGTGCGAGCTGATAACAGAATCAGATTATATAATAATTGAAACTAAAAAGGATGATTTGCGTTTTTTGTTATCTTTTAACCGCCTTGTCATCGTCAGTGTGCCCAAACGAGTTATAAAAATAATTTAAATATAACACACACATTTAAATATTTCATTTACCAATGAGGATATTTTTATGTACACAGAAGTGAATATAATTTGACCAAGAGCGCGCCTACAGCTAGCGAAATTTCAGATTTCATCCCTTTCACGCACCTCTCGATGTGCGATCACATTATATTTATTTTTTCTATCTACAGCGACATTTGATATTATATTTAATATTTTTTTTATATTCGCCGGGAGGGCAAATGACTCTAGTCATTTGCCCTCCCACCTGATGGTAAGTGGTAGTAGAGTCCAAACGCGACGACGGCCAGTACAGACGGGAAAAACGTTCTGCACTAGCCGCCTTCGCCTTGCCGGCCCGCAAGATGCCTCTTCACGCCTCGTTTGAAGGAACCCGGGTTGTAAGAGGAGGGGAACACCTGAGCTGGTAAGGAATTCCATTTTTTGGAAGTGCGACAAGGAAAGAGTTGCCAAATTTCTTTGTTCGCGATGGAATTGATGTCACAGTTAGGCCGTGACATCGAGAACCAGCTCGCGTGGACTTAAGAAGGAAGGGGGAAACAGGAATTAGAGAGAATAATTCCTCAGAGCACTCGCCGTGATACAGTCGATAGAAAGCGCTCAGTGCTGCTATCTCACGACGCAATTGTAAAGGTTCAAGGGTGTTTGTGACCTTTACGTCGCCAATAATGCGTACGGCACGTCGCTGCAACCGGTCCAAGGCCTCAAGTAGGTACTTAGCGGAGCCATACCAATGGCGCGAGCAATATTCCACGCAAGACCGTACCTGTGTTTTGTACAGCAGGCACAGTTGTTGTGGCGTGAAAAAGCGCCGCACCTTGTTCAGAACTCCGAGTTTCCGTGAAGCTGTTTTTATAACAGCCTCGATGTAATCCCTTGGACTAAGGTCGCAGCGAACGTCAATCCCCAGCATGGCGATTTTGCTTTGCATCACCAGCGGAGTACCACAGAGGGAGGGAAGAGGGGAAAATGTTGACTTTTTCGCCGTGAGAGCGCATACCTGTGTTTTCTTGGCATTAAACTCAACAAGATTATCAGAGCCCCATTTCGCGATGAGCTCTAACGTCCTATTGAGTTCAATGACAAGATCCTTCCGCCTCTCCTCAATTTCCGCTCGCCCAGCCACTGCGCGTCCGTGGTATCGACCATGCACTGTACTATCGTCTGCATAGCAATGTATGTTCCCAATGGAGAGCATATCATTGATATGCAAAAGAAAAAGTGTTGGAGATAGCACAGATCCCTGGGGGACCCCAGCATTCACTACATAGAATTGTGAAGCGCAACCATCAACTAAAACACGAAGGCTACGCTTGTGTAGGAAGCTGGCAATCCAGGTGCATAGCTGAGCAGGCAGACTATATGCCGGTAGCTTGGAGAGAAGACTTCTGTGCCAGACCCTGTCGAAAGCCTTGGAGATATCAAGGCTGACAGCCAACGATTCTCCACGCTTGTCGATAGCTTAACCCCAGAGGTGTGTTACGTACGCTAGAAGACCACCTGTGGACCGTTTTGGTCGAAACCCGTACTGACGATCATTAATTAGACAGTGATCTTCTAGGTAATGGATCAGTTGGTTGTTTAAAATCCGTTCCATCACCTTACAAAGTATTGAGGTGATAGCTATTGGCCGATAATTTGCTGGGTCAAACCGATCCCCTTTTTTGGGAACCGCTTGCACATTAGCTCTTCTCCAAGCCTCCGGTACACATCCCGAAGAGAGAGAAAGTTGGAACAGGCGCGTTAACACAGGAGACAGCTCCACTGCGCACTTCTTCAGCACCATGGCTGGTATTCCATCGGGACCGCTAGCTTTCCGTACATCAAGTGATTGCAGCTCCGCACGCACATCACGTTGCCTGATTTTGATGTCAGGCATCGTATGGCCACATGAAGGTATTGTAGGTGGCAGCGCACTACAATCATCGATCACAGAGTTGTCGGCAAAGAGTTAAGCCAGGAGGTCGGCTTTCTCCTGCGGACTGTGAGCTAGCGATCCGTCCGGATTTCTGAGCGGTGGCAGCGAAGGTTGGCAGAAATTGTTTTGCACAGACTTGGTCAGACGCCAGAAGCTACGGGAGCCCCTAGGATGCGAAATAAGGTCATGACCAATCTGTACAATGCGCTGTGCATCCGCTCTCGTGTATGCCTTCCTACAGGACTTGGAATTTTTATTGTAGTTTGCTTTCAGTGAGTCAATGTTAGATGCCCTGCTAATGCAGCCGTTGATCCACTTGCGATATGCCACCTGCTTAGATGATACAGCATCGGTACATTCACGAGTGAACCAACGGTTACGCGTACCCCTATTGATGAGATCTGAGCTAGGAATGTAGTATTCCATTCCTAACATGATCTCATCAGCAACAGCAGCGGCACTAGCTGTCGGGTCATTCCCACTGAAGCAACGTTCCTTCCAAGGGACTGACGCATAGTAATCGCGCATCGGTATGCGGTTGGGACGGTTCCCAATCTGCCGACTTATAGTGCCAAACGCGATGTTTGCATACCGCTGATGGCGGTAGCTTGGCCTCTGGCACTTTGGTAGATATAAGGCCGTGATCCGAAGAACCGAGTGGAGCTTGAACCACAACCTGATATTCCACCGGGTGAGAAGTCAGCAGAAGATCCAGTAGAGAAAGCGCTTGCCCATCAATGTCTGGGATCCTGGTGGGCTGATCAACCAGTTGGGTCAAGTCGTGTGTGAGAGCAAAAGCATGAGCAGTTCTTCCAGCATGGTCAGTTTTGAGGGATTTCAACCATGATTCATGGTGAGCATTAAAATCCCCCAAAAACACCAATACCGCGTTAGGAAACTGCTCTTGCGCAGCATCTGCCACCCGACTAAGATGGTCAAATAATCGGCTTGTCTCCAAGTCACCATTGTGGGATCTGTAGAGGCACACGTAGACTCGACTCTGACTAACCAGGCCCACACATACCACCAACATGGAGAAGGAGGGGTCCTCTAAGCAGCGCAGTCGGTGACAGCAAACATCCATCCTGACGAACAAGCATACTCCGGCTTTCGCTTTGAAGGATTCTTCAAGCGTGTAGCCGGAATAATTAAGGTAGCTGGTATCGGCAGGGCGGAGTATTTGCGTCTCCGTGAGAAACAACATTGCTGGCCGTGCTGTCTCGAGATGTTGGTAGACAGCGTTGAGGTTATTGTGGAGTCCACGGATGTTAGAGAACTCGACCTCAAATAACGAGGGTATGGTGGGGGGGTGCAACGCTGTATGACCGTTATTTCTGTTTTGTTGCGCTACCATTTGGGAAAAAAAATGGAAAAGAGACGTGAAGCGAGCGACGTATTGCCACGATAGGGATGGGCAAAGTGTGGAGGCGTGTTTCCCCAAGTGGTGGCCAAAAGGAAAAATACACTGACCCGCCGGACGGAAGGGCCCCCGGCGGCCACTTCCGGGGGGGTCCCCGGAAGTGGCCGCCGGGACCCCACCTTCCGGTCACTAACCGGCACGACAGTCCACCCCGAGATTATGCATGGCCTGGTGGCGCAGCCTCTCGAGCTGGTTAGGCACGCTCGGGCCCCTGTACTATGCCACGGGCGGCCAGCGGAACAGCCGTTTCTTCGGGTCTCCCTGTCCGGCAGGTCAATACAGTTTCCCCCGGCATTGGTTCAACAGCCGTCTCCATTGGACCAACACCCATCGCGGCAATACTCGCTCGGGCTCTAGCTGTACGCTGGCTGACCTCGAAACGCGGCTGCAAGCCACTTCACGAGTTTATCACCATGCGTACGGTGGTAACAAGCCAGGCGGATTTTAACATCCTACCACCAAATGAGCAGATGGTCGCTCAGATATCCCTTAGTCGCCTCTTACGACACCCATGGAAACGAGAGGGGCAGTGAAATGAATTCTTTCTCAGTCACTACACGGATAGATTTATTATTCGTTATCTGTATAGTTCTAAGGTATAGATATATTTCGAGTAAAAAATGCATATAAAACAAAAAAAAACTGATTGAAATTTTAAAATTACTAAGCTAATGCACAGCCTTAATAAAATTAAAAGTTTGAATAAAAACTTTTTATTTAACTTATTTAATTGAAATATAATTTTATTCGTATTTCGAACTATTTTACTCGTCGTCATTTTAATATGTTTTTGTGGCAGAATCCATTAAGAATTAATAACAGATTGACTTCTAATTCGGACTTAAAAATAAGGTATTCCGTGGAATTTTATAATTGGTTGGAGTCATTTTTTAGTGAGGTTACATACGTAGCGTGCTGTGATCGAAAAAATAATGAGGGTCTGGGCAGCGTAGTACCAATTATTACCAAGAGTTTCTAATACTTAAAAAAATACCCGATCGCGTACACGGTTTTTTTTTTATAAATAATAATTAAAGCTAAGCGAAGCTCGGTCGCCAAAATATGATAATGAATACAAACGCTACTATTTTTTTCGTATTATTTTTATCTCGACAGCGTCAAAATTCGCCATAAATCGGCTGTCAACATTTCACGAGTAAGTAATATAGCAACTCAGGTCTTATTTTGAGGTACTTATTTAAAAATTCTTATTTTACGCATTGGGTTTCCAGATGTTCGACGACAGAATTGAAAAATTCTTTGGCCACTTATTCAGAGAAACTCGTAAAAATCGTTCCACTGAGACAACTTTAAAGAAAGACTTTGTCGATCTTATTCTGGGCTGGGAAAAGCAACAATACATAACCGGAGACAGTTTTAGCAATAACCAAACGAATGACAAGAAGATATAAATAATTGAAGTGAATGAAGACTTACTTGTAGCACAATGCACTTTATTCTTCGCGGCTGGATTCGAAACAACATCGTCCACAATAAATTACCTTCTGTATGAACTGGCAAAAAATAAACAAGCCCAAGAACGACTCATAGAAGAAGTGGATGCATACTTTAAAAAACATGGTGATATTAAGTACGAATGTATAACTGAGTTGCCATATATTGAAGCATGTATTGAAGAAGCACTTCGTCTTTACCCGGTGTTACCTGTCATCACCAGAGAAGTGATGAATAGCTACACGCTGCCAACTGGGCTGCGCCTTCAGAAAGGTGATCGCGTACATATACCTATTGATTACATCCATCGGCAACCGGAGAACTTCCCGGATCCTACGGTATACCGTCCCGAACGATTCTTTGGTGATGAGAAGAAGAAAATCAAACCATACACCTACATGCCATTCGGTGAAGGTCCAAGAGTTTGTATTGGTAAATATTAAACGTTTTTTATTTCGACTTATCTTAATAAAAGATATATTTAACAATATTTCTTTTCATTTTATATAAGGTCATTATATCAAATATTTATTTTTATTTTTCTTCCAGGTGCTCGTTTTGCAAGAATGGTTATGTACGCTGGGCTCTTGACTATATTCAGGAAGTATAGGACTGAGCTTGGAGATAACATGCCCGATACTTTGGAATTTAAGCCAGTGTCTCCTGTACTCCAAGCTACAATAAATATGTATGTCAAATTCATTCCTCGTGAAATTTGATCAAGCAATCAGTAGATAAATTGTATTTTTTATTTAGTTTTTAAATAACTTAATTACGTTCCATAGATTTTATACGATAAACAAAAAATTCAAACCTTTATATAAACTCAATTAAGTGTTTCATGATTTAAACATTAAGGTAACGAGTGTTGACAGTCTTCAAAGTCATTCCATTTGAACATAAGGAGGAGAACATGTAGTTTTAAAACTTTTAGGTACATATTTTATGTGCTGCGTTATCAATTTCCGCTTGATTCTTTTTAACAAAGCATTGAGAGCTGATTTAGTTAAAAAGTTCACATTACATATTTTTACTTTTATTTTATTTGTCAGTACATTCTATTGATAAACACACTTTGATAATTTAAAAACTAAACTTTATGAAGATAAATAAACTCGTTCGACATGATATGAAACAAATCAATCTATAACTTTATAAAATATTTTTGTTTAAGCAATTTATATATGTATACTATATCATGGCATACTAGTCGATTAACCTTTAGATCCAAGGAAAAATTTATTTCTCCTCTTTCCACAGTTAAATATAGAAAATAACTATTCAAACTCGACTAATTAAGGATCGCTGCCAAATGCATATCTTTGACACGTTTTATTATATTTATATTCATTCCTTCGTCTAATCTTTGTTGCTATATTTATGAATTGTTAAATGTTAATAGCTATAATATATTTAGATTTAAGGTAGGGAACGCTTTGTGTGAAAAGGTGAGTTCTTGGAGGATATACCTTTGGAAATGCAACCATCGCCTTTCTATTTCTTTGTTTTATTTAAAATTTGTAAACTATTAAGTACACGATCTGATAAAAAAAGTCGCTGAGTTTCTTTCACCGGTTCTTAGGTCAGGGTTATGTTCTTTTCCGTACCGGTGATAGTTTTTAATGTAACAATCAATATTTATTTATATTTAAATCTTCTTCTTATTAAATCTATTGAATAAATGAATTTGAATTGAATGTGTAACGATATTAAGATACTAATTATAATTTTATTGTTTTGTTTTTGATCAATGTCAACCGTTGAAATTATAATTTACACACAGTAAATAAAATCGTTTTTTTTTTACTTTAATAAAACCTAAAATTACTGCAATACCTTTTACGACTGAAACTTCAATACGCCGTTCAACGTAGACGTTTTTAGGTGAGATATTATTACGGTTAAACCGCTGACGTATAAAATAACATAAGCCAAAACAATAGAAAAAATAAACACAACGCGTTAGGTATAACTATTTGACAAATGTTATTTCAATGTCTCGACTGGCTGACTCGACTGCTATTAGTCATAGACACTCAAAATTCGAAGGTTACCTATATTATGTAATTAAAAAAAAACCTGTTTTTACAACGCCGCGATTCCATTTTATACTTACATAACAAGCAAGTTAAGATGATATTTTATTATGGTAAATAATGCTATGTCATGGTTATAAGGCAAGACTTTTATCACAGTATATATTATGTATAAATATAATATTAAAATTCGGTCTTATAATGATAATGTATTTATAAACAGTTCTTCTTAATCTAGCATAATAAAAAATTTGCATTTAATGACTCAGAAATTTTTTATCAAATTTTATTTTTAAAAGTCATTTATTGACGTGCTTATATTTGGAACACAAATTAAGCGCATGATAAATCAGCGGTGGTAGCTCGAATTTATACCTAGGCCTACAAGGCACCTGCCTTATTTATTTTATTTTATTATTGATGTATCAATTGTGTTATTAAGAATATTTAAGCAAGAGCAAGCTGATCTCCTGGCTAAACTCTTTGCCGACAATTCCGTCATCGATGATTGTAGTGCGCAGCCACCAACAATACCTTCATGTGGCCACACGATGCCTGACATCAAAATCAGGCAACGTGATGTGCGTGCGGAGCTGCAATCACTCGATATACGGAAAGCTAGCGGTTATTTATAGAATTGTGAAGCGCAACCATCAACTAAAACACGAAGGCTACGCTTGTGTAGGAAGCTGGCAATCCAGGTGCATAGCTGAGCAGGCAGACTATATGCCGGTAGCTTGGAGAGAAGACTTCTGTGCCAGACCCTGTCGAAAGCCTTGGAGATATCAAGGCTGACAGCCAACGATTCTCCACGCTTGTCGTAGCTTAACCCCAGAGGTGTGTTACGTACGCTAGAAGACCACCTGTGGACCGTTTTGGTCGAAACCCGTACTGACGATCATTAATTAGACAGTGATCTTCTAGGTAATGGATCAGTTGGTTGTTTAAAATCCGTTCCATCACCTTACAAAGTATTGAGGTGATAGCTATTGGCCGATAATATGCTGGGTCAAACCGATCCCCTTTTTTGGGAACCGCTTGCACATTAGCTCTTCTCCAAGCCTCCAGTATACATCCCGAAGAGAGAGAAAGTTGGAACAGGCGCGTTAACACAGGAGACAGCTCCACTGCGCACTTCTTCAGCACCATGGCTGGTATTCCATCGGGACCGCTAGCTTTCCGTACATCAAGTGATTGCAGCTCCGCACGCACATCACGTTGCCTGATTTTGATGTCAGGCATCGTATGGCCACATGAAGGTATTGTAGGTGGCAGCGCACTACAATCATCGATCACAGAGTTGTCGGCAAAGAGTTAAGCCAGGAGGTCGGCTTTCTCCTGCGGACTGTGAGCTAGCGATCCGTCCGGATTTCTGAGCGGTGGCAGCGAAGGTTGGCAGAAATTGTTTTGCACAGACTTGGTCAGACGCCAGAAGCTACGGGAGCCCCTAGGATGCGAAATAAGGTCATGACCAATCTGTACAATGCGCTGTGCATCCGCTCTCGTGTATGCCTTCCTACAGGACTTGGAATTTTTATTGTAGTTTGCTTTCAGTGAGTCAATGTTAGATGCCCTGCTAATGCAGCCGTTGATCCACTTGCGATATGCCACCTGCTTAGATGATACAGCATCGGTACATTCACGAGTGAACCAACGGTTACGCGTACCCCTATTGATGAGATCTGAGCTAGGAATGTAGTATTCCATTCCTAACATGATCTCATCAGCAACAGCAGCGGCACTAGCTGTCGGGTCATTCCCACTGAAGCAACGTTCCTTCCAAGGGACTGACGCATAGTAATCGCGCATCGGTATGCGGTTGGGACGGTTCCCAATCTGCCGACTTATAGTGCCAAACGCGATGTTTGCATACCGCTGATGGCGGTAGCTTGGCCTCTGGCACTTTGGTAGATATAAGGCCGTGATCCGAAGAACCGAGTGGAGCTTGAACCACAACCTGATATTCCACCGGGTGAGAAGTCAGCAGAAGATCCAGTAGAGAAAGCGCTTGCCCATCAATGTCTGGGATCCTGGTGGGCTGATCAACCAGTTGGGTCAAGTCGTGTGTGAGAGCAAAAGCATGAGCAGTTCTTCCAGCATGGTCAGTTTTGAGGGATTTCAACCATGATTCATGGTGAGCATTAAAATCCCCCAAAAACACCAATACCGCGTTAGGAAACTGCTCTTGCGCAGCATCTGCCACCCGACTAAGATGGTCAAATAATCGGCTTGTCTCCAAGTCACCATTGTGGGATCTGTAGAGGCACACGTAGACTCGACTCTGACGAACCAGGCCCACACGTACCACCAACATGGAGAAGGAGGGGTCCTCTAAGCAGCGCAGTCGGTGACAGCAAACATCCATCCTGACGAACAAGCATACTCCGGCTTTCGCTTTGAAGGATTCTTCAAGCGTGTAGCCGGAATAATTAAGGTAGCTGGTATCGGCAGGGCGGAGTATTTGCGTCTCCGTGAGAAACAACATTGCTGGCCGTGCTGTCTCGAGATGGTGGTAGACAGCGTTGAGGTTATTGTGGAGTCCACGGATGTTAGAGAACTCGACCTCAAATAACGAGGGTATGGTGGGGGGGTGCAACGCTGTATGACCGTTTTTTCTGTTTTGTTGCGCTACCATTTGGGAAAAAAAATGGAAAAGAGACGTGAAGCGAGCGACGTATTGCCACGATAGGGATGGGCAAAGTGTGGAGGCGTGTTTCCCCAAGTGGTGGCCAAAAGGAAAAATACACTGACCCGCCGGACGGAAGGGCCCCCGGCGGCCACTTCCGGGGGGGTCCCCGGAAGTGGCCGCCGGGACCCCACCTTCCGGTCACTAACCGGCACGACAGTCCACCCCGAGATTATGCATGGCCTGGTGGCGCAGCCTCTCGAGCTGGTTAGGCACGCTCGGGCCCCTGTACTATGCCACGGGCGGCCAGCGGAACAGCCGTTTCTTCGGGTCTCCCTGTCCGGCAGGTCAATACAGTTTCCCCCGGCATTGGTTCAACAGCCGTCTCCATTGGACCAACACCCATCGCGGCAATACTCGCTCGGGCTCTAGCTGTACGCTGGCTGACCTCGAAACGCGGCTGCAAGCCACTTCACGAGTTTATCACCATGCGTACGGTGGTAACAAGCCAGGCGGATTTTAACATCCTACCACCAAATGAGCAGATGGTCGCTCAGATATCCCTTAGTCGCCTCTTACGACACCCATGGGAACGAGAGGGGCAGTGAAATGAATTCTTTCTCAGTCACTACACGGATAGATTTATTATTCGTTATCTGTATAGTTCTAAGGTATAGATATATTTCGAGTAAAAAATGCATATAAAACAAAAAAAAACTGATTGAAATTTTAAAATTACTAAGCTAATGCACAGCCTTAATAAAATTAAAAGTTTGAATAAAAACTTTTTATTTAACTTATTTAATTGAAATATAATTTTATTCGTATTTCGAACTATTTTACTCGTCGTCATTTTAATATGTTTTTGTGGCAGAATCCATTAAGAATTAATAACAGATTGACTTCTAATTCGGACTTAAAAATAAGGTATTCCGTGGAATTTTATAATTGGTTGGAGTCATTTTTTTAGTGAGGTTACATACGTAGCGTGCTGTGATCGAAAAAATAATGAGGGTCTGGGCAGCGTAGTACCAATTATTACCAAGAGTTTCTAATACTTAAAAAAATACCCGATCGCGTACACGGTTTTTTTTTTATAAATAATAATTAAAGCTAAGCGAAGCTCGGTCGCCAAAATGTGATAATGAATACAAACGCTACTATTTTTTTCGTATTATTTTTATCTCGACAGCGTCAAAATTCGCCATAAATCGGCTGTCAACATTTCACGAGTAAGTAATATAGCAACTCAGGTCTTATTTTGAGGTACTTATTTAAAAATTCAGCAAAATTATAAAATTCTGGCGATTTCAATGTTACACAGAGATTTTAGACAGTGAATAACAAAATTCATTTGTAAGACTGGTAACTAAACGCCTTACATATACAGCTTAAAATACTTATATATATAAAGCTTCTAGTATGATAAGAACAAATAAAATAAAATACATATAAATCTTAACTTAAGCGATAACACCGCGCCTTGATTATAAATACGGCTGATATGAACTCGCTATTTAAAGTTCGTGACTACATTTGGTGGCACACAGACGTTCAAAATGATTTCATTAGTAACCGCATTTATCGGTGTTTTGATATTGATTTACGTATTATTAACAAAAAAACATGATTACTGGAAAAAGAAAAATGTTCCATATATAAATCCGAGACTAATTTTTGGCAACTTCCGAGATTTTATACTATTTAAAAAGACTCCTTCTTCAATTTTACGTGAAATTTGTGACCAGTTCCCTGATGAACCATACGTCGGTGTCTTTTATGGTACAGCACCAGCTCTCGTCGTCAAGGATCCTAAAATATTAAAACTGGTGTTGACACAAGACTTCTATTACTTCAATGGTAGAGAAAATACAGACCACGCTAACAGAGAGCCCATTACAACGAATTTGTTTTCAAATGGAGGTGATCATTGGAAAGTATTACGACAGAATTTAACTCCACTTTTCACATCTGCAAAGTTGAAGTATATGTTTCCAACTATCAATGAATGTGCTGAGGAAATGGAAACCTACCTTAAGGATGAAATACAAATTTCGGGGAATATTAATATAAAATCTTTGTTCGCTAGATATTCGATGGAATGTATTATTAGATGTGTTTTTGGGCTAAAAGCGAACACTATGAAAAGAGATAAAGCAATTAATCCCTTTGTTACTATAGGTGAAGCAATTGTTGCATCATCAACTACGGCGGGTTTGAAAAACATTGGTCGAGCCATGTGGCCTGATTTATTTTACGCATTGGGTTTCCAGATGTTCGACGACAGAATTGAAAAATTCTTTGGCCACTTATTCAGAGAAACTCGTAAAAATCGTTCCACTGAGACAACTTTAAAGAAAGACTTTGTCGATCTTATTCTGGGCTGGGAAAAGCAACAATACATAACCGGAGACAGTTTTAGCAATAACCAAACGAATGACAAGAAGATAGAAAGAATTGAAGTGAATGAAGACTTACTTGTAGCACAATGCACTTTATTCTTCGCGGCTGGATTCGAAACAACATCGTCCACAATAAATTACCTTCTGTATGAACTGGCAAAAAATAAACAAGCCCAAGAACGACTCATAGAAGAAGTGGATGCATACTTTAAAAAACATGGTGATATTAAGTACGAATGTATAACTGAGTTGCCATATATTGAAGCATGTATTGAAGAAGCACTTCGTCTTTACCCGGTGTTACCTGTCATCACCAGAGAAGTGATGAATAGCTACACGCTGCCAACTGGGCTGCGCCTTCAGAAAGGTGATCGCGTACATATACCTATTGATTACATCCATCGGCAACCGGAGAACTTCCCGGATCCTACGGTATACCGTCCCGAACGATTCTTTGGTGATGAGAAGAAGAAAATCAAACCATACACCTACATGCCATTCGGTGAAGGTCCAAGAGTTTGTATTGGTAAATATTAAACGTTTTTTATTTCGACTTATCTTAATAAAAGATATATTTAACAATATTTCTTTTCATTTTATATAAGGTCATTATATCAAATATTTATTTTTATTTTTCTTCCAGGTGCTCGTTTTGCAAGAATGGTTATGTACGCTGGGCTCTTGACTATATTCAGGAAGTATAGGACTGAGCTTGGAGATAACATGCCCGATACTTTGGAATTTAAGCCAGTGTCTCCTGTACTCCAAGCTACAATAAATATGTATGTCAAATTCATTCCTCGTGAAATTTGATCAAGCAATCAGTAGATAAATTGTATTTTTTATTTAGTTTTTAAATAACTTAATTACGTTCCATAGATTTTATACGATAAACAAAAAATTCAAACCTTTATATAAACTCAATTAAGTGTTTCATGATTTAAACATTAAGGTAACGAGTGTTGACAGTCTTCAAAGTCATTCCATTTGAACATAAGGAGGAGAACATGTAGTTTTAAAACTTTTAGGTACATATTTTATGTGCTGCGTTATCAATTTCCGCTTGATTCTTTTTAACAAAGCATTGAGAGCTGATTTAGTTAAAAAGTTCACATTACATATTTTTACTTTTATTTTATTTGTCAGTACATTCTATTGATAAACACACTTTGATAATTTAAAAACTAAACTTTATGAAGATAAATAAACTCGTTCGACATGATATGAAACAAATCAATCTATAACTTTATAAAATATTTTTGTTTAAGCAATTTATATATGTATACTATATCATGGCATACTAGTCGATTAACCTTTAGATCCAAGGAAAAATTTATTTCTCCTCTTTCCACAGTTAAATATAGAAAATAACTATTCAAACTCGACTAATTAAGGATCGCTGCCAAATGCATATCTTTGACACGTTTTATTATATTTATATTCATTCCTTCGTCTTATCTTTGTTGCTATATTTATGAATTGTTAAATGTTAATAGCTATAATATATTTAGCTTTAAGGTAGGGAACGCTTTGAGTGAAAAGGTGAGTTCTTGGAGGATATACCTTTGGAAATGCAACCATCGCCTTTCTATTTCTTTGTTTTATTTAAAATTTGTAAACTATTAAGTACACGATCTGATAAAAAAAAGTCGCTGAGTTTCTTTCACCGGTTCTTAGGTCAGGGTTATGTTCTTTTCCGTACCGGTGATAGTTTTTAATGTAACAATCAATATTTATTTATATTTAAATCTTCTTCTTATTAAATCTATTGAATAAATGAATTTGAATTGAATGTGTAACGATATTAAGATACTAATTATAATTTTATTGTTTTGTTTTTGATCAATGTCAACCGTTGAAATTATAATTTACACACAGTAAATAAAATCGTTTTTTTTTTACTTTAATAAAACCTAAAATTACTGCAATACCTTTTACGACTGAAACTTCAATACGCCGTTCAACGTAGACGTTTTTAGGTGAGATATTATTACGGTTAAACCGCTGACGTATAAAATAACATAAGCCAAAACAATAGAAAAAATAAACACAACGCGTTAGGTATAACTATTTGACAAATGTTATTTCAATGTCTCGACTGGCTGACTCGACTGCTATTAGTCATAGACACTCAAAATTCGAAGGTTACCTATATTATGTAATTAAAAAAAAACCTGTTTTTACAACGCCGCGATTCCATTTTATACTTACATAACAAGCAAGTTAAGATGATATTTTATTATGGTAAATAATGCTATGTCATGGTTATAAGGCAAGACTTTTATCACAGTATATATTATGTATAAATATAATATTAAAATTCGGTCTTATAATGATAATGTATTTATAAACAGTTCTTCTTAATCTAGCATAATAAAAAATTTGCATTTAATGACTCAGAAATTTTTTATCAAATTTTATTTTTAAAAGTCATTTATTGACGTGCTTATATTTGGAACAGAAATTAAGCGCATGATAAATCAGCGGTGGTAGCTCGAATTTATACCTAGGCCTACAAGGCACCTGCCTTATTTATTTTATTTTATTATTGATGTATCAATTGTGTTATTAAGAATATTTAAGCAAGAGCAAGCTGATCTCCTGGCTAAACTCTTTGCCGACAATTCCGTCATCGATGATTGTAGTGCGCAGCCACCAACAATACCTTCATGTGGCCACACGATGCCTGACATCAAAATCAGGCAACGTGATGTGCGTGCGGAGCTGCAATCACTCGATATACGGAAAGCTAGCGGTCCCGATGGAATACCAGCCATAGTTCTGAAGAAGTGCGCAGCGGAGCTGTCTCCTGTGTTAACGCGCCTGTTCCAACTTTCTCTTTCTTCGGGAAGTGTGCCGGAGGCTTGGAGAAGAGCTAATGTGCAAGCGGTTCCCAAAAAAGGGGATCGGTCTGACCCGGCAAATTATCGGCCAATAGCTATCACCTCAGTACTTTGTAAGGTGATGGAACGGATTTTAAACAACCAACTGATCCATTACCTAGAAGATCACTCTTTAATTAATGATCGTCAATACGGGTTTCGACCAAAACGGTCCACAGGTGATCTTCTAGCGTACCTAACGCACCTCTGGGGTGAAGCTATCGACAAGCATGGAGAATCGTTGGTTGTCAGCCTCGATATCTCCAAGGCTTTCGACAGGGTCTGGCACAGAAGTCTTCTCTCCAAGCTACCGGCATATGGTCTGCCTGCTCAGCTATGCACCTGGATTGCCAGCTTCCTACACAAGCGTAGCCTTCGTGTTTTAGTAGATGGTTGCGCTTCACAATTCTATGTAGTGAATGCTGGGGTCCCCCAGGGATCTGTGCTATCTCCCACACTCTTTCTTTTGCATATCAATGATATGCTCTCTCTTGGGAACATACATTGCTATGCAGACGATAGTACAGTGCATGGTGGATACCACGGACGCGCAGTGGCTGGGCGGGCGGAAACTGAGGAGAGGCGGGAGAATCTTGTCATTGAACTCGATAGGACGTTAGAGCTCATCGCCAAATGGGGCTCTGATAATCTTGTTGAGTTTAATGCCAAGAAAACACAGGTATGCTTGGCTATGGCTCTCACGGCGAAAAAGTCAACATTTTCCCCTCTTCCCTCCCTCTGTGGTACTCCGCTGGTGATGCAAAGCAAAATCGCCATGCTGGGGATTGACGTTCGCTGCGACCTTAGTCCAAGGGATTACATCGAGGCTGTTATAAAAACAGCTTCACGGAAACTCGGAGTTCTGAACAAGGTGCGGCGCTTTTTCACGCCACAACAACTGTGCCTGCTGTACAAAACACAGGTACGGTCTTGCGTGGAATATTGCTCGCGCCATTGGTATGGCTCCGCTAAGTACCTACTTGAGGCCTTGGACCGGTTGCAGCGACGTGCTGTACGCATTATTGGCGACGTAAAGGTCACAAACACCCTTGAACCTTTACAATTGCGTCGTGAGATAGCAGCACTGAGCGCTTTCTATCGAATGTATCACGGCGAGTGCTCTGAGGAATTATTCTCTCTAATTCCTGCTTCCCCCTTCCTTCTTAAGTCCACGCGAGCTGGTTCTCGATGTCACCGCCTAACTGTGACATCAATTCCATCGCGAACAAAGAAATTTGGCAACTCCTTTCTTTGTCGCACTTCCAAAAAATGGATTTCCTTACCAGCTCACGTGTTCCCCTCCTCTTACAAACCGGGTTCCTTCAAACGAGGCGTGAAGAGGCATCTTGCGGGCCGGCAAGGTGAAGGCGGCTAGCAAGGTGCAGAACGATTTACCATCAGGTGGAGTAGAGTCATTTGCCCTCCCGGCGAATATAAAAAAAAAAAAAATTTAACATTAAGAAGTTACGTTACAAAAGAAAGCTCATATAAAATTAATGCTTAATACATTTAGGCCCTAATCTAAACATTATTTTGTTAGGATATACTCGTAACACATTCTGTCGTATATTAGCTAGTTACACTAATACATTAGAAATACATTAGTTAAATACTGATTAACTGACATTGCTATTAAAATGAAAAGGAGCATGATCACTAATAAAAACTAGATAAACAATCAGCTTCAAAAAACGTCCTCACCAAATGAGCACCCATATGAACATTTGGGTGATCTTTTAATGTAGTACTAACATTCGGACGCGCCGACAGTAAACATGTTCAAATTTTCAAAAATGTGCTCGTTCAAAAATGCAGAAATCACACGTCTAGGGCACTGAAAAAGGATGCAGTTTCATATTTTCGGTAAATATTAATATTACCATTATATAACTGTTATCACTGTATTGTAAATATTGGTATTTCGTTAGGAAATCTTCGAAAACCATTTGTAAAAACTTAATATAAATAGATATAAAGCATGACATTTATAAAGACTCTAGATAAACGTTCGGGTTACATGGGTTGTTTCTGTTCCATTTGGTGGAGACGCCATTGTTAATTTATTTTCTTTATTTTTGTTTGAAAAATGTGATTATGTATTTCCTTTGTTTAATTAACTTCTTTACTGTGTCTTATGTATTCTGTCTAATTAAAATTTTAACTGACTCAGTAGAAGAAGGTTCTCAATTTGAATCGATTTTTATTTTATGTTTATATACCGATTATTCCGCGATTAATGGACAGTTTTGAATCACTCAAATTTATTTTTGAAAGATTATATTAGGCTCTGAAATTAGACGTATATGAACAAAACCGACTAAAGCCTAGTTCCTGTTTTTACTAGATCTTCTAAAGGCTTAGCATCGATTCCAAAGCGAGAATTAAAGAGTTATTGCAACATTTTTACTTAGTCAGTTTTGTTTCTTGATATTTTTTGACTACATGTGATTAAATTGATGATGAGACATTTTATAATGGTTTTTAGCTTTCCTCTAGATCTTGTGCGGTGTGGCTTATGGATATATGTTATAATAGCACGTCAAAGATCCGAATAATTCTTTTAGCCGACCCAACGCTTGTATGTTCGAATCATTTTGTAGAAAGTGATAAATATGTAACTATATTTTGATTTTGATGATTGATTATGTAAATAAATAATTATGTCTATATTTATCTCAATAATTATCTAAGTTTCATTGATTATTAATGTCCTTCCCTATTAATAATAAATTATGTTTATAACACAAAACACACCTTTACTTAATTACAAAAAAAAATCATTTAAAATTCCAGTATGAAAATAAATATATTAAACAGTTCGGCTTCATTCAGTCCTTGTGCTAGCGTCGAACCTACCTCGTAAAATTTGATTGCCTTTTTTACCGTTTTTTAAATTCTACTTTAAGTTAACCACGTAAGGTTGAATTGTAATGTATGTAGACCAGCTATTGTCGGTCGAAATATGTGTTAACTGATCCGGACCGTTACTCGGTGTCGACCTCTTCACCGTTAGGTAAGTCCAACCACTGTCTGGTGAAATCTGTATCTGTCTACTCACCGCCCAATCCCAGCCCCACTGGAACTCGGCTGGTGTGGCGATACAAGTCAGCAGATTGGGAAGGAATGCGCTCTTTCCTTGCATGCTATCCTGCGCTCTATCCTTGCATGTTATCCTATGTTATTATATCCTTGCATGTTATCGTATATTATTATATGTTATCCTCGATTAGCGCGCAAAGTGTGACATAGTTGCTACGTCTAGCTATGGAATATTTTATTCCGTTTTCAGACGTGCCACTGTCCACTAAAGCTCAACCTTGGTTCAGACCTGAATGCGGATGTGCTGAAGCGTTGAAGCGTACCTAGCTTGGGTTGATTCTCGTAACCTAAAAGCGAGGGATATACGCCAAAAAAGAGAGCCTTTAATAAAGCCGCCAAGTCATACAAGAAAGCTATGCAAAATCACGCTTCGGTCACATTAGTCGAATAGGGAACAAACTAGCTTCGTACCCCTCGGGTAGCAACGCGTATTGGTCCCTAGCTAAATCGGTTGAAGCAAGCTTTTGTTGGCCCTCATTGCCTCCCCTTCAGAAGCCTGACGGTACGCTAGCTCACACCGCTGAAGAGAAAGTAAATCTGTTTGCGTCTTTATTTGCGGAGTCTTCACGTCTTGACGCTGGTAGCGCGACATCTCCAGCAACACCTAGCGCCGATACTCATATAAGTGATATACGCATTCAGCAAAAGGAAGTTCGCAAAATGCTACGCAGTCTAGACGTGAACAAGGTTAGCGGGCCTGATGGCATCCCAGCAATTGTTCCGAGGAACTGTGCACCTGAACTGTCTCCTATCCTGACACGTCTGTTTCGCCTCTCTCTTGAGACTGGTCAAGTGCCTAGGACCTGGAGGCTTGCTAACGTGCAGCCTGTGCCTTAAAATAGTAGTCGTGCTGACCCTACCAATTACAGACCCATCTCGTTTACGTCCATTTTGTGAGAGACGATGGAATGTATCCTAAATACTAGGCTCCTGACGTACCTGGAAGCCAATGAACTTCTTAGTGACTGACAGTACAGGTTTCGCCAAACCGGTCCACTGGTGATCTTCTGGTGTACGTCACGCACATCTGCAGTGAGGCCATCGAGAAACACGGAGAGGTACTTGCTGTTTCTTTGGATATCTCGAAGGCCTTTGATTGGGTTTGGCATGATGACCTTATCAGCAAGCTTCCTGCATATGGCCTCCTTGCTAGCCTATGTGCGTGGATTTCAGACTTCCTGACGAATCGATCGTTACGAGTGATGGTTGATGGCCACTTGTCGGATCAAATGGCTATAAATGTCGGTGCTCTCGAGGGGTCAACGCTCTCGGCGACTGATGCTGCTGATGCCTGGTATCCATGGGTACGTAGATGATTGCACAGTTATCGAGAGCTACAAATCCAACGCGCGAACTAGTGAGGACCAAATCCAGGCTCAGAGAGAGGCCATGGTAGAGCGCCTAAACGTGACCCTTAAAGTAGTGTCCGATTGGGGCGATGCCAATTTGATCATGCTCAATGCATCCAAGACGCAGGCGTGTTTGTTTTCCACCAAAAAGAGGGAATTCTAGCTACCTCCCTCTTTCCGAAATGTGTCTGTACCTATGACTGACCATCTTGACCTTCTTAGCTTTACTCTTAAGTCGACTCTAAATTTCGGCTCTTTTATTGAGTCCAAAGCCCAAATAGCCGCTCGAAAGCTTGGTATCCTCTCCAAAGT
This sequence comes from Nymphalis io, assembly GCF_905147045.1. NCBI lineage: Eukaryota > Metazoa > Arthropoda > Insecta > Lepidoptera > Nymphalidae > Nymphalis > Nymphalis io. Next base: position 892,123 of record NC_065905.1, read on the forward strand.
GAGACGTTACTTTACTCCAGACCAACTGCTCATACATATAAAGCACAAGTAAGGTTTTTTTTTTGGAATGGCTGTGCTAAGTACCATCTTCAGGCTCTAGAGATGATTGAGAGGAGGCAGGAGATGACACATTGGTTCAGTCTAGGCTCCAAAGTCTTGAACATCAACGTGTGGTAGCGTCACTCTCAGTCTTCTATCGGATACATTTCGAATGTGCTCAGGAATTACACGAACTGATTCCTTCCGCCCCCTTTTACTATACGAACGGCCAGGCAAACGCGACCAAAGCGCCATAGGTACACAGTGGAAATTCCCCGCCTACGTACGAAGTGCTTTGAATCATCATTCGCACTGCGAAACTGTGAAATGCTTTGCCAGAGTCCATATTTCCTGATAGGTACAATGTTGCTGTCTTCAAATCCAGAGTAAACAGTTTTCTTATAGGCAAGCGTGCTACATCCTAGACCGTGTCGATGCTTAACATCAGGCAAGTCAACGGTCAAACGCTGGCAAATTGTGAAAAAAAATGTGTATGAGTTGTGAATACAAATTTAAATGATGATCTTAAGATTGAATTTGCAATAATGTATTTTTGTTTCGACTACAACAACATAAACACATTAAGGGACAGTTTTAAAATGATTTTTGTACAGGACTGTGTATCTAGTACTTATTAGTGATCGAAGACATAATCAAAATCATAAAAATAATACATTAAAAATCATAATCATAATACATTAGAAATACATTAGTTAAACACTGATTAACGGACATTGCTATTAAAATGAATAGGAGCTAAAGAAATTGTATGTAGTAATTAACTGTCTCTTTTATTAAGTATTTTTTTTTTTTTTTTTTTTTTTTTTATTTAAGTTTACAAAACTGACTTACAACTAGTGCATACAAAATAAAATCTACGCTAAACAGAGTGTTAATAAGTTGCAGTCTTCTGGATGTAAACCTAGCATGCTTTAAAAAAAACATATTTAACAAGAACAGTACTTGTGCAATTACTAACTAGTTAATTATTTAATTATTACATAAACTAATGTGATTTTGTTTTAAGTTTATTCTTAAGAGAACCAACAGATTCACTAAAGACATCTAGGTGTTGACGACTACAATTCGCAAGCGAGCAAATACGGTAAATTGGCGAATGTTGACCAAGATTTGATTTGACATCAGGTAGGCTAAATATTTTACGATTTTGTAAACGGCTACCTTGACGCGGAATGTAGAAACTAATTTTAGCAAGTAGATCAGGTGCATCAATATATCCGTGCAATAATTTGTATAAAAAAAGAAAGTCAGCAGCTTCTCTTCTATATTTAAGAGTTTGCACTTTATAATTAATTAGGCGTGCATCGTAAGAGTTAAAATTCTTAGCATTTAGATCTGTGTACGCTAAGTAATATAGAAAACGTTTTTGTACACGTTCTATTCTATCAGAGTGCACCTCATACCCAGGACTCCAAGCAACTGAACAATATTCTAGGATACTCCTTATTATACTATTGAAAACTAATATTGTCAAGCTTGGATCTTTAAAGATTTTCATTAATCTTAACACCAGACCAGATACTTGCGAGGCTTTTGATATGATGTAATCAATGTGATCTCTAAAGCTTAAGGTGTTATCTATTATCACCCCGAGATCCCTTACACTCGTTGACTCCGTAAGGGGCGTACCGTCGATGTAGTAAGTGTGTTTTAGTGGTTTTCGTTTTCTACTAAATGTAATATGAACACATTTATCCTTATTTAGAGTCATACGATTTGCAAGACACCAACAAACAAGGTTGTCGATGTCACTTTGCAGGATTTCTATATCCTCTGGTGATTTAATTTCCCTGTATATTTTTAAATCATCTGCGTATATTTGATATTTGGATTTAAGTACTTTTCCAACATCATTAATGAAAACAAGGAAAAACAAAGGTCCTAGGTGTGACCCTTGCGGTACACCAGAGGGTATATTACATTCGAGAGATTTAAAACCTTTCATGGCAACTAATTGGGATCGATTCTTTAAGTATGACTCACACCAACGTAACAAGGAACCATGAATACCCATACATTCCAATTTGGTTAAAAGAATGTCGTGGTGGACTAAGTCGAACGCTTTTTTAAAATCCAGATATATAGCATGTACCTCATTATTCTTATCCACAGCTTCAGAAATATCAGATATGTAACTAACTAGATTAGATGTTGTGGATTTATGTGGACAAAAGCCATGCTGGTATGAATCAAAGTAAGGTTTTAAATGAGAATACATCTTTTTTTGAATTAGTGACTCAAAAACTTTCCCAAAAGTAGATAGTATGGATATTGGTCTGTAATTAGTTATATTATTAAAGTCTCCAGACTTATGAATTGGTGTTATATAAGCAACTTTCCATTTAGCTGGGAATATTCCCGATTGAAGTGATTTATTATATATAGTTGTAAGAGGGTTAACTAAAACTTTAGCACAATTTTTAATAAATATAGGTGGTATTAGATCGGGTCCCGCCCCTTTATTGCAATTTAAGGCTAGAAGCTGTGTTTTAACCTCATGGTCTGTTACAGAACATTTGGCGTATGTGTTATTAGTACATTTAATACTAGTTAAATATTTTGGGTTGAAAGGTGGTAACTTATGTGTGGTATCATAGATCGACTGAAAATTATAGGAAAAAAGATTACATATTTCCTGTCCTCCTGTAGCTTTTCTATCATTTAATATCATTTGATTGGGAATCGACTTAGAATTGCATTTTCTGTCTTTAAAATATTTCCAAAAGTATGTAGGGTTGTTACGAATATGGTCTGATATATTTTTTTTGAAGAAATCATAGCATTCAAATATCATTTCGTTTGAGCGATCTCTTAGGAGATCATAAGTGTATTTATCCATAGGATTTTTATACTTCTTGAATACTTTATGATATTTTGATTTTTCCTTAAGAGTACGTATTAGAGAACGTGAATACCATATGGGATGCTTGCCATCACGGGGTTTGGATTTTGGGGTATTTTTGTAAATAGCATTTAGTAAAGTTTCATAAAAAACTTCTATCATTTCATCTACAGAGCCACAATTTTTCCATAAATGTGCCCAATCAATCTTTGAAAGTTCCTCAATAACAGTATTATAGTCGCAAAAAGCAAAATTATATTTAGGTTCAGTGTTACTTTTAAGATAGTGTTTTTGAGTAGAATACTGTAGGTCTATTAATAAGGCTGGGTGATGACAATCAAGCGGAACTAAGGGTTTTTCTTCAGATACCGTAAGAAAAGATGGATGTGAGCTAAGTACTAGGTCGAGAATTCTATCGTTATTATTAGAAATTGAGTTGCATTGATGTAGGTTGCAAAAAAATATTGTGTCAATAAATAAAGAATCCACATTATTGTTTGTACGTACAGGTATTAGACTACGACTGTAAGTGCTATATTCCCAGACAATATTGCTCAAATTGAAATCCCCAATCACCACGTTTATTGTGCCGTCATCTGTATTAGAGTTAATAACTTGTGCAGTATTTTTAAGAAAGTAATTAAGTTCCAACTCCTTTACTGGAGGTGGAATATATACACCACAAATATTAATTTGAGTACTTTGACCTATTTTAAATGAAACCCAAAGATCTTCACATACAGATTCCCAAGTGATTTTTCTCAGACTCTCAAACTTTTTGTGTATGGCAATTACAACACCACCACCATCTTTCAAATAAGATGAAGTTGTACTACGATCGCGCCTAAATACTGAATATCGAGTGTCAAATAATTCATGATCAAATATTGTATCATTCAGCCAAGTTTCCGTAAGAATAATGACATCATAATCACAACAGAGAACAGATAAATAGAGGTCCTCAGTCTTGGTCCGCAGGCCCCTCACATTTTGATAAAAAAATTTTATATTGAATTTTAAAACTAAAAAACACAATAAATGCTTACTCAGGTAGAAAAAATAAATAAAAAAGAAATAAGCACAATAATATAACCAAAAAATTACTTTAGACTATTTAAAAAATCGTTATTTCTTATTAAAATTGCAGGTGAATGCTTATTTTTACGAATATAAATGCGGCTATTTCGGATCCAGACAAACTCGTATTTCTTCTCTTTTGCGACGAGTCTCGTGGCTGCATGAAGTTTCTTGTTCGTTGGGGACAAATGTTCACTGACGTATATTGATTGCTTATCACCCGCGATGCCTAAATGAGTCGAATTGAGTTTGTTGTTTTCATTCTTTTTGTTGAAAATTTTTACCGCTGCAAGTATAGTATCACGGACGCGCGGGCTGGTTAATTTGACTATGATATTGCGAGAGCGCTTCGAGTCAGAATCAACCTTAGCAACGCGATGGAATTCTTTAATATCACTATCATCTATGTCACACGAAACGACTCTAGTGAGTTGTTTCACAATAGTAAGCAGGTTTTCAGACTTATGCTCCGGAACACACTGTATTTCAATATTACAGTCTCGAGCACGTTGCTCAAGCTGTTCCATAAAGCTGGCGACTTTGCTAAGTTGCGCACGTAGAGATGTGCTTTCTGTTTTTAATTGAGAGATATCTGTTTTGTAACGATCGTTAATGAGTTGTTGTTCGTCAAAATTATCAGATAAAAACTGCACTGTATTAGTTACTTGATCTAACTCCTTTCGCATTATAGAAAATTTGGAGTTTAAATATTTAGCTTATAAGCCTACAAATCCTGGTGTCCTGGATTCAACCCCATTTTTTATCTCGCTGGAAGTGTCGGGGATTTGTGGGACTTGAAGCGTCGATTGTGTCGGAATTGAGCGGTATACTTCTGCGTCTCTTTGTGGTGGTGGTGTGGATCATGGGATCGCTATTTCATTTTGAAGAAATAACGACTTATTATAATACTAGAATAATCCAAATATTAATAATTGTATGTTTTACTCATGTTTCAGGTAATCACGGAAAAACAGACATACAAACAGACAAAATAATAGTGGTTATGGTTTAAGTAGCTTGCAAGATATCGCCTTATTTCAACTGAACCTGCTTTAGATATTTTGGCGACTTTAGGAGGCAGACGTTGTTGTAGTAAAATAAAACTTCTTCTTGTAACCTGTCAGAAAGTTGAGTCGTTTTCATTGAAGAAGTGAAACCAATTGAAGCGAAGATTATTGTGAGGATTATAACTATAAAAACAGCTCTTTTAAGAGCTTGACATTACGTCATACTACGTCATTGCATGCCGCTTCTTGTTTCAAATAAACAGTTCTTTCAGAGCTATTCATTGTTTCAAACGATGACGTCAAATAATGAGGTATGCGTGGCGTGTGTATTCTTGTTGCTGTGCGTACTGCTACAGATATATATCTAAAATTTATCCCCCGTCAATAAAAAAGGTCTTATTACTATTTTCATATATTTCGGTAAAAACAAAATGGCTGCTAACAATGCTATGAGTTGAATTGAAAAGCTTACTGGTCGTGACAGTTGAACAAGGATCGATTAAGAGGAGATCGCTCCAGCTGTATGAAAGATAAGAATCGCTATCAATTAAATGCTATCTTTTGTAAGTTGCGACAATGTTACTTACTATGCAAGTAATTGCGCAGGTTGGCAGCCTTGGAAAATATTAAACCATTTATCAAGCTATTAATACTTAATTTAACACAGTTACAATAGTGTTTGATTATATTAATTGTTATATTACTTTTTTATTTCAAGTTATGTAAAATTCAATTAAACATTAAACTGTATTTCAAGATTACATTTAGCAGTAATTCAATTTGTCTGTTTTAAAAAGATGTTGTCAGTTGCTAATAACGCAAAGATCGTTTGGAATCGATTGGAAGGCAAGAAACATACGCGGTTGATTCACTGGAATTATAAAAGGACGGTTCTGTTTAATTATAAAAAAATGTAACTGTTGATTGTGGTTTTTTTTTTAAATGATCTATTTTACATCTAATTATAATACTGGTGGTAGGGCTTTGTGCAAGCTCGTCTGGGTAGGTACCACTCATCAGATATTCTACCGCAAAACAGCAGTACTTGATATTGTTGTGTTCCTGTTTGAAAGGTGAGTGAGCCAGTGTAATTATATAATATAATCAAATAGTTATATAACATTTTTACATTAAAAAAATAACATAAAATAAAAAAAATAAGAGAGAAAAGGACTGCGCTTTTTGTTGTGACAAAAATATAGTAATAGAATCAATAGAAATCTACATTTTAAAACACGTTTTGAGTTGAAAAAAATATCGCACACAACTTCGTTTCTGACGGGGTTCGTTTCTCGATCGCACAATTTTTATTATTGAAAACTTTAAAATGCTACATAAAACATTGAGCCACCGGCCCTTAAATATATACTTAATATAAACTAATATCTTGCTAGAAAGGCAAACTTAAAATTTCGCACAAGAAATAATATTATGGCGATGGCCAACGGGACTGTAGCGCTAATATGCCGATGTAGTGTTTTGTATAGATCCATTTTATTCTAATCGTGCTAAACAGGCTGATAACAGAATCAGATAATAAAGTGATTGATAGTAAATTATATGATTTGCGTTTTTGTTATCTGTTAAATGTCTTGTCATCGTAACTGTACCCAAAATTTATCAAAATCAAAGTCTTAATGACTTTTAATAAACACACTTAATGACTGTATTTAAATATTAAAAATGAGCACATTTTTTTGTAGATAAAAATCAATATAATTTGATTAAGATCGCGTCTAGCTACACAATTAAGATTTCAACCGCGCGTCCCTTTAACGCTCCTGTCGGTGCACGATCTCGGTCACACTCTTTATTCTGTCTAGATCGCCAATAATATTTTATTAAATGATGTTTTCGTTATCTATATAGGTCATAGATGAAGATGTCTTCCCTGAAAAAAAAAAAAAACAAAAAAAAACTTAAAATGACTAGACTGATACAAAGCTTAATAAATGTGTTGCTTAATAACACAGTGAAGACCTTTGGTAAAGACTACAGGCGGTATACCTGGCATGAACATTATACAACAGTTTGAATAAAAATTCATAAATTTATGTGAATAGGACGTTCAAATGTTCTATCACATAAATTTTATGTGAATATTATTAAATATTTTCGTCGTAAATATATGATATGATGTGTAAGCTTTTCTTTTGTAATTTTTTGGGGCAGTTTCCGTTAATTAATAACGGATTGACTTCTTTTTTTATAGAATAGGAAGGCGGACGAGCATATGGGCCACCTGATGGTAAGTGGTCACTAACACCCATTGGCATTGTAAGAAATCTTAACCACCGCTTACATCACCAATGCGCAACCCACCTTGGGGCTAAGATGTTATGTCCCTTGTGCCTGTAATTATATTGGCTCACTCATCCTTCAAACCGGAACAAAACAATACCAAATACTGCTGTTTCGCGGTAGAATATCTGATGAGTGAGTGGTGCCTACCCAGGCGAGTTTGCACAAAGCTCTACCACCAGTAAAATAAAAAAGTAAAACTTCTAAATCTGAACTCGAAATAACGTGTTCCGTGGCATTTATATAGTTGGTTGTAGAAATTTTTTTGTTAGCGGGGTTATAGCGTGCTGTGATCGGAGTATAATGAGGGTCTGCAGATAAAAAGTCGATGGGCTTCTGAATACAATATCCCATCGGGTAAACGAGATTTTTTTAACAAATTTTTACAAACGAGCGAACCAGAGCTCTGGCGCCCTATTATTTATATGATAATGAATACAAGGGACTGTATTTTTTCCCGTACTCCTTTCTTCTCAACAGCGCCGCTGCGTCTTATTAAAGAAACAAGTATGTATATGTAGTAAGCGTCATAAGTCTGATATCGTTATAAAAGTAAAACGAAAGGGTTTTACAAAAACCCTAATAGCAGCTACAGAGTCCAGATTGTTGGTAATCTTCATACCGAATGAAAGATATTATTAAAAGAAAACAATTCAATTTAATTAAATATACTCTTGGCCATATTTTGATAACCCAGCAAATCGTATTTATGAACTAAAAATTATATAAAATATAATAATTGTATTTTGATTATTTATCCACCTGTTATGGTGGATGGAGAAATCACGCGGAAATCAAATAGAGCCTCTCATTTTTATAAATAAAACAATAAACAAGTTATAACGTACTAGGATGGGTTCTTTAAGAACAATCTCAAATCTCACCACAGAAAACGGTTTTGAAATGATAGAAAGTGAGATAGGACATTGACCGCAATAATTATTTCAAGGACAAACGCAACATAACGTATATCACCATAAGTCGATTGTAAACATTCCATGAGGAGTAATGAAGTAATACATATCCACATAACGATTCATAAAACTTTTATATATTATAAAACTTACAAATATATTAATGTATAAATGTTATGCCACCGGTATGATAATACATAAAAAATACTTCTAAATCTTAACTAAGCGATAACACCGCGCCGCGCACCTTGATTATAAATACGGCTGATATGAACTCGCTATTTAAAGTTCGTGACTACATTTGGTGGCACACAGACGTTCAAAATGATTTTATTAGTAACTGCATTTATCGGTGTTTTGATATTAATTTACGTATTATTAACAAAAAAACATGATTACTGGAAAAAGAGAAAAGTTCCATATCTAAATCCGAGACTAATTTTTGGCAACTTCCGAGATTATATACTATTAAAAAAAAGTCGTACAGAAATTATGTGTGAAATTTGTGACCAGTTCCCTGATGAGCCGTACATCGGTGTCTTTTATGGTACAGCACCAGCTCTCGTCGTCAAGGATCCTAAAATATTAAAACTGGTATTGACACAAGACTTCTATTACTTCAATGGTAGAGAAAATACAGACTACGCTCATAGAGAGCCCATTACAACGAATTTGTTTTCGAATGGAGGCGATCATTGGAAAGTGTTACGACAGAATTTAACTCCACTTTTCACATCTGCAAAGTTAAAGAATATGTTTCCAACTATCAAAGAATGTGCTGAGGAAATGGACCCGTACCTTAAGGATGAAATACAAATTTCGGGCAATATTAATATAAAATCCTTGTTCGCTAGATATTCGATGGAATGTATTATTAGATGTGTTTTTGGCCAAAAAGCAAACACTATGAAGAGAGTTAATGCTATTAATCCATTCGTCAAAATAGCAGAAGCAATAGATACATTCCCTACTACGATGGGCTTAAAAATCATTGGTCGAGCTATGTGGCCTGGCTTATTTTACGCTTTAGGTTTGCAGATGTTCGATGACAGAATTGAAAAATTCTTTGGCCACTTATTCAGAGAAACTCGTAAAAATCGTTCCACTGAGACAACTATAAAGAAAGACTTTGTTGATCTCATTCTGGGCTGGGAAAAGCAACAATACATAACTGGAGACAGTTTTAGCAATAACCAAACGAATGAGAAGAAGATAGAAAGAATTGAAGTGAATGAAGAACTACTTGTGGCACAATGCTCTTTGTTCTTTTCAGCTGGATTCCAAACAACATCGTCCACAATTAATTACCTTATGTATGAACTGGCAAGAAATAAACAAGCCCAAGAACGACTCATAGAAGAAGTGGATGCATATTTTAATAAACATGGTGATATTAAGTACGAATGTATGTCTGAATTGCCATATATTGAAGCATGTATTGAAGAAGCACTTCGTCTTTACCCGGTGCTACCTGCCATCACCAGGGAAGTGATGAGTAGCTATACGATGCCAACTGGTTTGCGTCTACAGAAAGGTGATCGCGTGCATATACCTATTTATTACATCCATCGGCAACCGGAGAACTTCCCGGATCCTACGGTATACCGTCCCGAACGATTCTTTGGTGATGAGAAGAAGAAAATCAAACCATACACCTACATGCCATTCGGTGAAGGTCCAAGAGTTTGTATTGGTAAATATTAAACGTTTTTTATTTCGACTTATCCTAATTAAAGATATATTTAACAATATTTCTTTTGATTTGACATAAGTTCATCATAAAATATTTGTTTTTATTTTTCTTTTAGGTGCACGTGTTGCAAGAATGGTTATGTACGCTGGGCTCTTGACTATATTCAGGAAGTATAGGGCCGTGCTTGGAGATAACATGCCCGATAGTTTGGAATTTAATCCAATGGCACCTGTACTCCAAGCTACAATAGATATGTATGTCAAATTCATTCCTCGTGAAGTTTGATCAAGCAACCACCGGACAAATTGTGTTTTTTTATAGTTATTCTGTAGTTGTTATACAAAAAACATAAAATAAGGTAATGAATGATGATGATCCACATCAAGGTCATTCCATTTGAACATAAAATGTTCAAATTGTAGGTAAATTTTTAAAGTGTTGTGCTATCAATTTCCGCTATATTATTTTTAACAAAGCATTGAGAACTTGTGACTTTTGTTGTGATATTTTTACAGATTTGACGTTTATCTGTACAGAATATTGATAAACACACTTTGATTATTTAAAAAACTAAACCTTATGAAGATAAATAAACTCGTTCGACATGATATGAAACAAATCAGTCATCTATAACTTTATAAAATATTTTTGTTTAAGCAACTTATATATTATGTATAGTATATCATGGCGCACAAGTCGATTTCTAAAGTCATGTCAATATACAAACTGACCTTGCGTCGACATGACTTTACAAATTTATTTCTCCTCTTTCCACAGCTAAATATAGAAAATATCAATTTAACTAATTAAGGAGCGCCTTCAAATTCCTGTCGTTGACATGTTTTATTTAATATGTTTACATTCATTCCTTCGTCTAATTTTTGTTGTTATATTAATGAATTGTTAATAGTAATATTATATTTCATTTGAACATTAGCTTTAATTATTATTAATTAAATGTACAAATGGACAAAAAAAAAGATAGTCAACAGAAACTAAGATATTATTAATTATTTCTAGGATTGTCAACTTTTTTGAGAAAAAATGTACTTAAATAAAGAAATGTTTTTACGCCTTAATGCGTTCGGACAATGCTTGGTTGTCTTTGAAAGTTTTATAGGTTGTTTTATAATGTTAATCTAGGTTCAAAAATATTAATAAATGATATTTTTTATTTAATATGTGGACAATTTGTTTTTCTTTTCCCGCCCCCATTAATCGCCATAAAAGGCTTCTTCGTAAAATATTTTGAGATAAATTATTGTCGCATACTTTAGTTCGACACAACAGCAAATTGATGGACAAACCAAACTGTGTCTTGAGTTAATTACATAGGACGTTATTACTTGATAAATTAAACTATTATATATGCTTATATCCTAATTATTAGTTTGTTTTAAACAGTAAATATATAAATACTTTTGTATTGTGGCATTATTTAATTTTATTTTATTCTTAATTGTTCTATATTTTTGTTATAATTTCACGGCTAAGCCGAACTACTGATCCGACTTCGTTGTAACTTCCTATGAAGCAAGCTTGAACTCCCAAGTTCATAAATTGTTTTATATCTTAGATATAAACGTAACATAGTTGTTATAACTTTTGATAAACTCAACAGATATGAATGATAATTTAAAAAACATTTTTGTGCATTATAATGCGATATTCTAGTATTACGAAATATATAAATAGTAATATTATAATGTTTATATAATGCAATATTATTTATTCGTATGTACGTATACAAACGCCTTAAATTCTATTTAAATTGACTTTAATTTTTGTTTTTTTTTTTTTTTATAGAATAGGAAGGCGGACAAACATATGGGCTACCTGATGGTAAGTGTTCACCAACGCCCATAGACATTGGCACTGTAAGAAATGTTAACCATCGCTTACATCACCAATGCGCCTCCAACCTTGGGAACTAAGATTTTATGTCCCTTGTGCCTGTAATTACACTGGATCACTGGAACACAACAATACCAAGTACTGCTGTTTTTCGTTAGAATATCTGATGAGTTGGTGGTACCTACCCAGACGAGCTTGCACACAGCTCCACCTCCAGTAAGTATTGGGTAACGATGATGGAATATGGAGGTAATAGGTAGGGTAATAATGTCCTCCAGATCGATTTCGGCCACGGCGGCCAATCGCAAGACAGATTAACCAACTGTGCAGAAGATATTATAGTGCACACGTGTGTGCGCAAACACAGGTGCACTCTCTAGCTCTCATAATCCGATGGGACGGCAATCCGACACGACCGGAAAGACTTCAGGCGCAGGAATAACGGCTTTATGTGCTTTACGAGGAACAGGAGTGACGAGATTCTAACATCCAGACTCCGGGCTGCTACTGAGATATTTCTGATAGAAAACGCACCAAAATTTTTTTATTCCCGATCTGGGAATTGAAGCCAGCCATCTAGCTACTAGACCAAGGAGGCAGTGTGTATTAAGGACGCAACCGTAGTGCAGTTGGATATAGTATAATAATCTGAAGTATAAACCAATAAAATGGATACATTAGCAACAAATAGAAATACAAGGACATACCTCCTCCTCCTAATAAAAAAACACAAACTCAAACAGAGCATTAATAATTTTTTTTTTATAATTTAAAATCAATAATGACAAAAAGTTTAGCTTCCCGCTTTTATAAAACCGTAAAATACTATTAATTTTTACGTGAAACCGGAAATACAAATTAAACTGAACTCTAAAATTTTATAAGGATAGTACCATAAATATATAATCAACTGAAGATATCGACAAATAACGACAGATATGTAAAACGCAAGTCAATATGGAATTTGTTTTTGTTATCAATAAAATGCTTCATCATCATGAGTATTTTTAAACCAGCAATCTCATCATGTTTCGTCAAAATTTATTTAATTTTTTCGTACTTACAAATCAATATATTTGACAAGAAGTTGATAATTTGTTAGAAGCGATGGTCACTGGTACGTGTAATTGAATAGCCCCTTTTGTTTAATACAAATTTCTATTAAATATTAATAGAAATAAGTAGTCGTTTGTTTTCGCCGTCTCGCCACATCACATTCAGCAGCAACAAAGGTTCTCTCAGTAAATGTCTGAGGATGCCGGAAATACTTTAAATAAAATCTTTTACAATAGTTTTAATTCATCAAAAATAAAGTATTAAGGCTATTATATAAAATGATTTATTTGTTTTACAAACAAACATGAGTTTTTTTTTTAAATATGATTATTGTATAACCATACTGTACCGTAATAGCCTGTGAATTTCCTGGGCTAAAGACCTCTTCTCCCGTTTTGAGGAGAAGTTTTGGAGCTTATTCCACCACGCTGCTCCAATGCAGGTTGGTGGAATACACATGTGGCAGAATTTCAGTGAAATTAGACACTTGCAGGTTTCCTCACGATGTTTTCCTTCGCCGTAAAGCACGAGATGAATTATAATCATAAATTATGAAAAGTCAGTGGTGCTTGCCAGCGTTTGAACCCACGATCATCGGTTAAGAGTCACGCGTTCTTACCACTGGGCCATCTCCGCTCCATAATTGAATAAAATAACAAATATTAATAAAACTTTACACACTAGTTTCTTATATTAAAATTATTCTCAAATCAAATTCTATCTTGTGTTATATATTGTATGTAATGCCGTTGGTGTATTCGCACTTGTTTCAAGTGCTGTTTGCCCTACCGATTGAAACTTTCTTTACAAACCATAAGATACGCTCGTAGCCAAGTGTTAAGAAGTTTTGCTTATATTAAAAACTTGGACAATAAAGTTGGAGATGATAGGAGCATGTCATCAGAATTTTTTTTTATATTCGCCGAGAGGGCAAATGACTCTACTCCACCTGATGGTAAGTGGTAGTAGAGTCCAAACGCGACGACGGCCAGTACAGACGGGAAAAACGTTCTGCACTAGCCGCCTTCGCCTTGCCGGCCCGCAAGATGCCTCTTCACGCCTCGTTTGAAGGAACCCGGGTTCTAAGAGGAGGGGAACACGTGAGCTGGTAAGGAATTCCATTTTTTGGAAGTGCGACAAAGAAAGGAGTTGCCAAATTTCTTCAGAATTATGGCTTTCTGAAGTATGTGGAGGATACATGTTGGCATTTGTAAGGTGATCTTTGTGCCAAGGATTTTGGCGCGAAACCTGTGAATGATAGAACTATTGGAACTATTTGTGCTACCCATTGAATTTTTAATTTCAATGCCAAGATCTTGATATTTACTTAATTTTTCAGATAATGTTGTTTGTATGTTATGCGAATTAAAAACAGCTATATCGATAAGATAAACGATGCCATCGGTTTCATCGTGAACGGTTCTTATTATTATTATTATAGATATATAATAATCTGAAGCATAAACCAATAAAATTGTTACACTAGCGACAAATAGAAGAACATGGACAGACATTTTTGTTGGTTGTTTTTTATATCGATTAATTATAATATTAAAATAATCTGAAATATAATTTGTGATTTTTATATGTATCTTTTCATCATATATAATATTATATACTAGTCTACATTTTGACCAACTTTTCGTAGAAGGTATTAATGCCTCTTTGTAGTTTAATTTAATTATTATTCCCGATTTCCATCAATTGGACAAAACTCGATAAAAGCATTGATGACCTAAAAGCAAGGAAAGCTTACTAACTGGTAGCCCATAACTACAACAACGCCTCCCCTGGAAGTGTCATTGGATTGCCACAATTTCTTTTTTGCATATAATCAATACCTACATATATAATCACTATATATATATGTATATATATATATATATATATATATATATATATATATATATATATATCAAGTATTTATTGTAAATATTAGATCAGGCTATAGGCCCAGTTACTTAATGGCTTAAATTAAGAAATATTTCCATTCGAGTGGAAGCAAAATGGCTCAAGACATTAATGTTGCCAGGCTTGCTTGAAAAGCACAAGCCAATGATTATGGGAAAAACTTATTATCAGTCAAATTATAAAATTACTGACAATTAGAACTAAACATGAATTGTTGTTGGATAAATAGCCATAATAAATAGCATATGCTTATTAATGACACTTAGACTACCTAACAATAATCTACATAAAAATGCGAAACAAGTCGATAACAGAATCATAGTCTATAGATTATATGAACTAAATTGGACAAAATACGATATTGTTATCTTTCAAACGTCTTGTCATCGTAACTGTGCCCAAAATTTTATCAAAATTAAAGTCATTAACATTTAAATATAACGTTTACAATAAGCACATTTTGTATAGATATAAATCAATATAATTTGATTAAGACCGCACCTAGCTACACAATTTCAAGTTTCACCAACGCGTTCCTTTCACGCCTTTCTCCGTGCACGATCTCATTTTCTTAATTTTTCTATGTACAGCGACAGTTAATATTCTATTTATTATTCTTTTTCGTTATATCTATATAGATAGATCTGACATAATTAAATTTTAAAATGACTAAAGTAATGCACAGGTTAAATCAGTACTCAGCTTAACTTAAGCTTAACTCAGTATAGCATAATCACGCAGACAAGATCTTTGATACTTATGAAATTTACGTGAAATTGTATTTCATTCGTAATTTGAAGTATTTTGGTCGTAAATATACGAGGATTTATGTAAGCTTCTCTTCAATTACACAATTTAATACATTTTTGGGGCAGTTTCCGTAATGAATAATGGGTTCACTCCCAAATCTATACACGAAAATTATTCCGTGGAATCTTATAGTTGATTGGGTTACAAAGCTCGCTGTAATCGAATTATAATTAGGGCCTGGGCAATGCAAGATTAGACTGATCTGGCTATAACAATTTCCATCGGAAATCAAATAAAGCCTTTCATTTTCATACACATACTTTGTAATGTGTTCAGTAGGACTAGTCCTCTAACTCAAATATCACCGCAGAAAACAGTTTTTAAATGTAAAACAGTGATATGCGACATTGACCATAATAATTATTTCAAGGCCAAACGCAATAAAATAGTGTATAACCCAAAGTCCTTGTCCAAAATTCACGAGTGAGTAATTGACTAAGTTCTGACACAGAACTTATTATCACGTATTACTTATTTATTGACGCCTTAAAACTGCTGGTGATATGAGGATACAAAGATTTTTTAACTAAAATTAATATCAAAATTCATATAACAATTCAAAAAACTTTTATATATTAATTTTAGTTAAAAAATCTTTGTATCCTCATATCACCAGCATATAGTTATATATATATATATATATATATATATATATATATAACTACATATCACCAGCATATAGTTATATATATATATAATATATATATATAACTATATGCTGGTGATATGAGGATACAAAGATTTTTTAACTAAAATTAATATATAAAAGTTTTTTGAATTGTTTTTATATTTTTTATATTTTTAAATTATATATATATATATATATATATATATATATATATATATAACTGTGTATCAATATTATGCTACTCGTGTGATAAGGACAAATAAAAAACATATACAAATCTTAAATAAGTAGCGATAGCACCGCGCCGCGCACCTTGATTATATAAATACGACTGATATGAACTCGCTTCTTAAAGTTCGTGACTATATTTGGTGGCAAACAGACGTTCAAAATGATTTTATCAGTAACGGCATTTTTTGGTGTTTTGATATTGTATCAGCTTTACGTATTATTAACAAAAAAACATGATTATTGGAAAAAGAAAAACGTTCCACATCGGAAACCGAAACTAATTTTTGGCAACTTCAAAGATTATATATTTCTAAGAAAAAGTCGTCAGACAGTTATACGTGAAATTTATGACCAGTTCCCTGATGAGCCGTACATCGGCGTCTATTATGGTACAGCACCAGCTCTCGTTATCAAGGATCCTAAAATATTAAAACTGGTGTTGACACAAGACTTCTATTACTTCAATGGTAGAGAAAATACAGACCACGCTAACAGAGAGCCAATTACAACGAATTTGTTATTGAATGGAGGTAATCATTGGAAAGTTTTACGACAGAATTTAACTCCACTTTTCACATCTGCAAAGTTAAAGAATATGTTCCCAATTATCAAAGAATGTGCTGAGGAATTGGACCCGTACCTTAAGGATGAAATACAAATTTCGGGGAATATTAACATAAAATCCTTGTTGGCTAGATATTCGATGGAATGTATTATTAGATGTGTTTTTGGTCTAAGAGCGAACACTATGAAGAGAGATGCAGCTATTAATCCATTCGTTACTATAGCAGAAGAAATAAATTCAACACCAACTAGAGCTGGCTTAAAAAACATTGGCCGATCTATATGGCCTGATTTATTTTACGCATTGGGTTTGCATTTGTTCGATGACAAAATTGAAAAATTCTTTAACCGCTTATTCACCGGAGCTCGTAAAAGTCGTTCCACTGATACATCTATAAAAAACGACTTCGTCGATCTTATACTGAGCTGGGAAAAGCAACAATACATAACCGGAGACAGTTTTAGCAATAACCAAACGAATGACAAGAAGATAGAAAGAATTGAAGTGAATGAAGACTTACTTGTGGCACAATGCACTTTATTCTTCGTAGCTGGATTTGAAACAACATCGTCCACAATGAATTACCTTCTGTATGAGCTGGCAAAAAATAAACAAGCCCAAGAACGACTCATAGAAGAAGTAGATGCATACTTTAATAAACATGGTGATATTAAGTACGAATGTTTGTCCGAATTGCCATATATTGAAGCATGTATTGAAGAAGCACTTCGTCTTTACCCGGTGTTACCTGTCATCACCAGGGAAGTGATGAGTAGCTACACGCTGCCAACTGGGCTGCGCCTACAGAAGGGTGATCGCGTGCATATACCTATTGATTACATCCAACGGCACCCAGAGAATTACCCGGATCCCACGGCATACCGTCCCGAACGATTCTTTGGAGACGAGAGGAAGAAAGTCAAACCATACACCTTCATGCCATTCGGTGAAGGTCCGAGAGTTTGTATTGGTGAATATTTAACGTTTTTCATATCGACTTATCCTAATCAAAAGATATATTTAACAATATTTCTTTTGATTTGACATAAGTTAATCATTAAATATTTGTTTTTATTTTTCTTCCAGGTGCACGTTTTGCAAGAATGGTTATGTACGCTGGACTCTTGACTATATTCAGGAAGTATAGGACCGTACTTGGAGATAACATGCCCGATACTTTGGAATTTAAGCCAGCATCTAATATACTCAGAGCTACAATAAAAATGTACGTTAAATTCATTCCTCGAGAAGTTTGATCAAGCAATAACTGGACAAATTGTATTTTTCTATAGTTGTTAAAAATTAAAATCTTTATATAAACTCGATGCAGTGTTTCATGATCGAAACATTAAGGAAACCTAAGGTAATGGCCGTTTCTTATATTAGGGCACAGAAATGCACCGACAAACGTTCTAACAATCATTGTTTTGTGTTCTGTTGCGCTGTTAAGGCCCCCCCCTTGATAATAGTTTTACTCAAATATCTTCCTTGTACAGACAGCAATCAATTACAGATTTATTATAGGCGTAGATTGTTAATAGTAATATTATATTATATTTGAACATAGCTTTAATTATTATAAATTAAATGTACAGATGAACAAATACAAACACAATCGACAGAATCTACAATATTTTTCATTATTTTTAGAATTCAGCCATTACTGTAAACTTATTTTTTGTGAAAAAAATGTAATTAAATAAACAAATATCTATTATGCGTTAAGGCGTGAAAACAATGCTTGTCTTTTACGGGTAGGTAGGTATAATACTATAAGTATTAATCTAGATTTCAAAAAATAATAAATATATATATTTTTGTTAAATATATATATATATATACAATTGGTTTTTCTCTTCCCGAATCCCAAAAGAATAATCCTTCTATGAGAGCTAAGATCGAAAGTAAGATATTTTGAGATTAAGTACTGTCGCATA
The DNA here is from genome assembly GCF_905147045.1 of Nymphalis io. Lineage (NCBI taxonomy): Eukaryota > Metazoa > Arthropoda > Insecta > Lepidoptera > Nymphalidae > Nymphalis > Nymphalis io. The sequence continues at coordinate 911,009 of NC_065905.1, forward strand.
CTTTAGTTCGACGCAAAAGCAACAAAGTACATTAACAAACCAAATTGTATCTTGAGTCAAGCACATAAAGACGTAATTTATTAATAAATTACGGTATTGTTAATGCTTAAAAAAGGTATATCAGTGATAACGACGTTTTATATCGTCAAGATTAGCTTGTTTTGTTTTGTTTTCTATCAATTTTTAAAGAGTTATTAAGTATCATATGCAAGCAATGCAATTTCATAAACACCCTTAAGATAATATTATATAATTTATATAATAACTAGCTTTTGCCAGCGACGTCGTACGCGTCGACGTCGTACGGAATATAGAATCAAATGTCTTTATTTTTATTTTTGCAACAACTGTTAAGAATGAACTCGGAATGGGTAGGTAGTCAAGTATCCGACGAGCCAAATTGTATTTAAAAAAAAAAAAAAAAAACTTAACAGTGAATTAAACACATCTGAACAGATTTGGATGCTCAGTTTAATTAATTATTGAAATACATGTTTCCCACCGTCTAAACTAACAAATGTTATTCCCATGAATTTATTTGCTTAGTTAGGTTTTCCAGTAATCCAACGACAAAATACAACGCTGCAGTTTTTATTGTAAATGTTCTTCGTGGTACTGTTTGCCTGACTAGGTAAGCAGTGTTTATTTTTGTGCATTATTTCCAAGGTTCTGGTAGTTTTTGGTGTCCCTCGTTGTAAGAAACATACACCATTCCTTCCATCGCCAATGCGCCACCAACCTTGGTACCGAAGTTGTTATGTCCCTTGTGCCTGTTACATTGGCTCACTCACCCTTCAAACTGGAACGCAACAGTACTGAGTATTTCTGTTTAGTGGTAGAGTATCTGATGAGTGGGTGGTATCTACCCAGAGGAGCTTGCACAAAGCCCTATTTCTTTGTTTTCCATTTCTTTGTTTTATTTAAAATTGTATAAAAAAATACCTGATCTGACGAAAAACGAAACCTCAATGGTTTTTTTCACTATATATAGCTATATAAAGCTTCTATATTTAATAAATTAATTTAAATTGAATGTGAAGCAATGACATCAATATCTTTTAAATTTATTACCTTACTTTTTATCGAACCTTTGAATTATTATTTACATCTAATATTTTGTTGACTTTAATAATAAATTAAATTAATGTATAGTGGTACGGTAGCTATTTAATGGAAATACTACTGATGTAAAAAATACGTGAATCACAATAATAGAAAAATTTATAAGCCCAACACGTTGACGTATAATTATTCGAGGCACAAAACCAATGTTAATTCAATGTTCAAGACAATCCGACTTGACTGCTCGAACTATTATTCATAGATACCTCGAATTTGGAAACGACCTTCATCATGTAATTAAATAACAAACCTGTTTTTACAACGCTGCGATTCCACATTATACAAATTACAACGAAGTTTTTTTGTTAAGTTAAAAATGCTATGTCATGATTACAACGCAAAACTTTTATCGCAGTATATATACTATATATACACATAATGTTACTATTCTGTCCTATACTAATAACGTTTTTATAAAGAGTTTTTGTTTATATTTAATCATATTTCTATTTATTGACATGTTTTATTAAATTTCATTCACACCTTTAACTTTATCATTGAAGAACATAATTATAAAAGACGTTATTTGGAGTTTTTTTTTCGTACTTTGTATTGCTGTTAGCCTTAGTGGCCTGTACAGCGTCACCGGGCGGAATGGGCGAGTTAAACTCAAGCCGGATGTTTGGAGTTACATAAGGGGCTCAAGAGGAACGAACGTTCTAAGGGTGCCTCATGTGAGACCGGACCTCGGCTTAGGACGCCGTTGAAGTCGGGGCGAAGACGTGTACAATTTAAACGCAATCATACGCCTAGGCGTCAACGGGACGTGACGAATAAGGGTCGTCGACCCCGCCGGTTCGGTGTGTGTTGCTTGTGTTCCCTAACAGATGATTGTTGGCAGCGGTGAGCCTATCGACTGGATCGAGTAGGACGTGCTTAGGTCGCCTACGGGTCGAATTGGGATTATTTGACGTGCGCTGTGTAAACTATTGGTGATAAGTAAAATAATGTACTACATTTATTTTTATCCGTGCAGTGACGGAGAAAGAATACATTTCACTGCCCCTCTCTTTCCCATGGGTGTCGTAAGAGGCGACTAAGGGATATCTGAGCGACCATCTGCTCATCTGGTGGTAGGATGCTAACATCCGCCTGGCTTGTTACCACCGTACGCATGGTGAAAAACTCGTGAAGTGGCTTGCAGCCGCGTTTCGAGGTCAGCCAGCGTACAGCCAGTGCCCGAGCGAGTATTGCCGCGATGGGTGTTGGTCCAGTGGAGACGGCTGTTGAACCAATGCCGGGGGAAACTGTATTGACCTGCCGGACAGGGAGACCTGAAGAAACGGCTGTTCCGCTGGCCGCCCGTGGAATAGTACAGGGGCCCGAGCGTGCCTAACCAGCTCGCGAGGCTGCCCCACCAGGCCACGCATAATCTCGGGGTGGACCGTCGTGCCGGTGGGGTCCCAGCGACTACTTCCGGGGGGGTTCGGGGGCCCTTCCGTCCGGCGGATCAGTATATTTTCCCTTTTGGCAACCATTTGGGAAAACACGCCTCCATACTTTGCCCATCCCTATCGTGGCAATACGTCGCTCGCTTCACGTCTCTTTTCCTTATTTTTCCAAATGGTAGCGCAACTAAGAAATAACGGTCGTTCAGCGGTGCACACCCCCACCATACCCAGGCTGTTTGAGGTCGAGTTCTCTAACATCCGAGGACTCCACGCTAACCTCAACGCTGTCCACCACCATCTCGAGACAGCACGGCCAGCAATGTTGTTTCTCACGGAGATACAAATACTCCGTCCTGCCAATACCAGCTACCTTAATTATCCCGGCTACACGCTTGAAGAATCCTTCAAAGCGAAAGCCGGAGTATGCTTGTTCGTCAGGGCGGATGTTTGTTGTCACCGACTGCGCTGCTTGGAGGACCCTTCCTTCTCCATGTTGGTGGTACGTGGGGACCTGGTTCGTCAGAGTCGAGTCTACGTGTGCCTCTACAGATCCCACAATGGTGACTTGGAGACAAGCCGATTATTTGACCATCTTAGTCGGGTGGCAGATGCTGCGCAAGAGCAATTTCCTAACGCGGAATTGGTGTTTTTGGGGGATTTTATTGCTCACCACGAATCATGGTTGAAATCCTTCAAAACTGACCATGCTGGAAGGACTGCTCATGCGTTTGCTCTCACACATGACTTGACCCAACTGGTTGATCAGCCCACCAGGATCCCAGACATTGATGGGCAAGCACCTTCTCTACTGGACTTTCTGCTGACTTCTCACCCGGTGGAATATTAGGTTGTGGTTCAGGCTCCTCTTGGCTCTTCGGATCGCGGCCTTATATCTACCAGAGTGCCACAGGCCAAGCAGCCGCCACTAGCGGTATGCAAACGTCGCGTTTGGCACTATAAGTCGGCAGATTGGGACGGTATGCGCGATTACTATGCGTCGGTCCCTTGGAAGGAACGTTGTTTCAGTGGGAATGGCCCGACAACTAGTGCCACTGCTGTTGCTGACGAGATCATGTTGGGAATGGAATACTACATTCCTAGCTCAGATCTCGTCAGTAGGGGTACGCGTAACCGTTGGTTCAATCGTGAATGTACCGATGCTGTAACATCTAAGCAGGCGGCATATCGCAAGTGGATCAACGGCTGCATTAGCGGGGCATCTAACATCGACTCACTGAAAGCAAACTACAATAAAAATTCCAAGTCCTGTAGGAAGGCATACACGAGAGCGGATGCACAGCGCATTGTACAGATTGGTCATGACCTTATTTCGCATCCTAGGGGCTCCCGTAGCTTCTGGCGTCTGACCAAGTCTGTGCAAAACAATTTCTGCCAACCTTCGCTGCCACCGCTCAGAAATCCGGACGGATCGCTAGCTCACAGTCCGCAGGAAAAAGCCGACCTCCTGGCTAAACTCTTTGCCGACAACTCTGTGATCGATGATTGTAGTGCGCAGCCACCAACAATACCTTCATGTGGCCACACGATGCCTGACATCAAAATCAGGCAACGTGATGTGCGTGCGGAGCTGCAATCACTTGATATACGGAAAGCTAGCGGTCCTGATGGAATACCAGCCATTGTGCTGAAGAAGTGCGCGGCGGAGCTGTCTCCTGTGTTAACGCGCCTGTTCCAACTTTTTCTTTCTTCGGGATGTGTGCCGGAGGCTTGGAGAAGAGCTAATGTGCAAGCGGTTCCCAAAAAAGGGGATCGGTCTGACCCGGCAAATTATCGACCAATAGCTATCACCTCAGTACTTTGTAAGGTGATGGAACGGATTCTAAACAACCAACTGATCCATTACCTAGAAGATCTTTGTCTAATTAATGATCGTCAGTACGGGTTTCGACCAAAACGGTCCACGGGTGATCTTCTAGCGTACGTAACACACCTCTGGGGTGAAGCTATCAACAAGCATGGAGAATCGTTGGCTGTCAGCTTCGATATCTCCAAGGCTGGTCTGGCATCTGTGCTAGACCCTGTCGAAGACTTCTGAGTCTTCTCTCCAAGCTACCGGCATAAGGTCTGTCTGCTCAGCTATGCACCTGGATTGCCAGCTTCCTACACAAGCATAGCCTTCGTGTTTTAGTAGATGGTTGCGCTTCACAATTTTATATAGTGAATGCTGGGGTCCCCCAGGGATCTGTGCTATCTCCCACACTCTTTCTTTTGCATATCAATGATATGCTCTCTCTTGGGAACATACATTGCTATGCAGACGATAGTACAGTGCATGGTGAAAAAATAAGTTCCTTATTTTAATATATTTTTTTTATTATTTAAAACGCTCTATCAGAATAAATAAAGTTTTAATGAATATCTAATTAGTTAACGCAAAATTAAAGCTCGCGCAACGAAACGGATCAAATTAATGCTCTCGCGCAACAAAAATGATCATGATGGCGGCGGCATTTGTACACATTGTTTGCGAAAAAACAGGCTAACTTTTTTAGCGGCCTGTCTCATTATGTGGGACGAATGTATGATGAGGCGCTATCTTCATTTTTGCCAGTGACTTTAATCAAACAATTTAACTGTAAATCGTGTCATAAGTTAATTTTAAAATAGATTATACATACTCGTTATATCCTATAAAGTTAAATAATAGTTCAATCTGGATATAGTGGAGGCGGGTCGCTAGCATATATTCAGCGTCATAGCTAGGTGCTGGCCAGTCGAGCGACTGCTAGCAGCGAAACCTTCATTGGACCGCACTTTGCATCCTACAGCGCATTGGTCGCTGGGGCGTAATTAGGATTCACGCTGTCCACAGATAACGGACAGCGCCTCGTACTTAATACACAAAATATGAGCTAAGTTTTTTTTTTTTTTTTTTTTTTTTTTTTTTTTTTTTTTTTTTTTTTTTTATTTAAGTTTACAAAACTGACTTACAACTAGTGCATACAAAATAAAATCTACGCTAAACAGAGTGTTAATAAGTTGCAGTCTTCTGGATGTAAACCTAGCATGCTTTAAAAAAACATATTTAACAAGAACAGTACTTGTGCAATTACTAACTAGTTAATTATTTAATTATTACATAAACTAATGTGATTTTGTTTTAAGTTTATTCTTAAGAGAACCAACAGATTCACTAAAGACATCTAGGTGTTGACTACAATTCGCAAGCGAGCAAATACGGTAAATTGGCGAATGTTGACCAAGATTTGATTTGACATCAGGTAGGCTAAATATTTTACGATTTTGTAAACGGCTACCTTGACGCGGAATGTAGAAACTAATTTTAGCAAGTAGATCAGGTGCATCAATATATCCGTGCAATAATTTGTATAAAAAAAGAAAGTCAGCAGCTTCTCTTCTATATTTAAGAGTTTGCACTTTATAATTAATTAGGCGTGCATCGTAAGAGTTAAAATTCTTAGCATTTAGATCTGTGTACGCTAAGTAATATAGAAAACGTTTTTGTACACGTTCTATTCTATCAGAGTGCACCTCATACCCAGGACTCCAAGCAACTGAACAATATTCTAGGATACTCCTTATTATACTATTGAAAACTAATATTGTCAAGCTTGGATCTTTAAAGATTTTCATTAATCTTAACACCAGACCAGATACTTGCGAGGCTTTTGATATGATGTAATCAATGTGATCTCTAAAGCTTAAGGTGTTATCTATTATCACCCCGAGATCCCTTACACTCGTTGACTCCGTAAGGGGCGTACCGTCGATGTAGTAAGTGTGTTTTAGTGGTTTTCGTTTTCTACTAAATGTAATATGAACACATTTATCCTTATTTAGAGTCATACGATTTGCAAGACACCAACAAACAAGGTTGTCGATGTCACTTTGCAGGATTTCTATATCCTCTGGTGATTTAATTTCCCTGTATATTTTTAAATCATCTGCGTATATTTGATATTTGGATTTAAGTACTTTTCCAACATCATTAATGAAAACAAGGAAAAACAAAGGTCCTAGGTGTGACCCTTGCGGTACACCAGAGGGTATATTACATTCGAGAGATTTAAAACCTTTCATGGCAACTAATTGGGATAGATTCTTTAAGTATGACTCACACCAACGTAACAAGGAACCATGAATACCCATACATTCCAATTTGGTTAAAAGAATGTCGTGGTGGACTAAGTCGAACGCTTTTTTAAAATCCAGATATATAGCATGTACCTCATTATTCTTATCCACAGCTTCAGAAATATCAGATATGTAACTAACTAGATTAGATGTTGTGGATTTATGTGGACAAAAGCCATGCTGGTATGAATCAAAGTAAGGTTTTAAATGAGAATACATCTTTTTTTGAATTAGTGACTCAAAAACTTTCCCAAAAGTAGATAGTATGGATATTGGTCTGTAATTAGTTATATTATTAATGTCTCCAGACTTATGAATTGGTGTTATATAAGCAACTTTCCATTTAGCTGGGAATATTCCCGATTGAAGTGATTTATTATATATAGTTGTAAGAGGGTTAACTAAAACTTTAGCACAATTTTTAATAAATATAGGTGGTATTAGATCGGGTCCCGCCCCTTTATTGCAATTTAAGGATAGAAGCTGTGTTTTAACCTCATGGTCTGTTACAGAACATTTGGCGTATGTGTTATTAGTACATTTAATACTAGTTAAATATTTTGGGTTGAAAGGTGGTAACTTATGTGTGGTATCATAGATCGACTGAAAATTATAGGAAAAAAGATTACATATTTCCTGTCCTCCTGTAGCTTTTCTATCATTTAATATCATTTGATTGGGAATCGACTTAGAATTGCATTTTCTGTCTTTAAAATATTTCCAAAAGTATGTAGGGTTGTTACGAATATGGTCTGATATATTTTTTTTGAAGAAATCATAGCATTCAAATATCATTTCGTTTGAGCGATCTCTTAGGAGATCATAAGTGTATTTATCCATAGGATTTTTATACTTCTTGAATACTTTATGATATTTTGATTTTTCCTTAAGAGTACGTATTAGAGAACGTGAATACCATATGGGATGCTTGCCATCACGGGGTTTGGATTTTGGGGTATTTTTGTAAATAGCATTTAGTAAAGTTTCATAAAAAACTTCTATCATTTCATCTACAGAGCCACAATTTTTCCATAAATGTGCCCAATCAATCTTTGAAAGTTCCTCAATAACAGTATTATAGTCGCAAAAAGCAAAATTATATTTAGGTTCAGTGTTACTTTTAAGATAGTGTTTTTGAGTAGAATACTGTAGGTCTATTAATAAGGCTGGGTGATGACAATCAAGCGGAACTAAGGGTTTTTCTTCAGATACCGTAAGAAAAGATGGATGTGAGCTAAGTACTAGGTCGAGAATTCTATCGTTATTATTAGAAATTGAGTTGCATTGATGTAGGTTGCAAAAAAATATTGTGTCAATAAATAAAGAATCCACATTATTGTTTGTACGTACAGGTATTAGACTACGACTGTAAGTGCTATATTCCCAGACAATATTGCTCAAATTGAAATCCCCAATCACCACGTTTATTGTGCCGTCATCTGTATTAGAGTTAATAACTTGTGCAGTATTTTTAAGAAAGTAATTAAGTTCCAACTCCTTTACTGGAGGTGGAATATAGACACCACAAATATTAATTTGAGTACTTTGACCTATTTTAAATGAAACCCAAAGATCTTCACATACAGATTCCCAAGTGATTTTTCTCAGACTCTCAAACTTTTTGTGTATGGCAATTACAACACCACCACCATCTTTCAAATAAGATGAAGTTGTACTACGATCGCGCCTAAATACTGAATATCGAGTGTCAAATAATTCATGATCAAATATTGTATCATTCAGCCAAGTTTCCGTAAGAATAATGACATCATAATCACAACAGAGAACAGATAAATAGAGGTCCTCAGTCTTGGTCCGCAGGCCCCTCACATTTTGATAAAAAAATTTAATATTGAATTTTAAAACTAAAAAACACAATAAATGCTTACTCAGGTAGAAAAAATAAATAAAAAAGAAATAAGCACAATAATATAACCAAAAAATTACTTTAGACTATTTAAAAAATCGTTATTTCTTATTAAAATTGCAGGTGAATGCTTATTTTTACGAATATAAATGCGGCTATTTCGGATCCAGACAAACTCGTATTTCTTCTCTTTTGCGACGAGTCTCGTGGCTGCATGAAGTTTCTTGTTCGTTGGGGACAAATGTTCACTGACATATATTGATTGCTTATCACCCGCGATGCCTAAATGAGTCGAATTGAGTTTGTTGTTTTCATTCTTTTTGTTGAAAATTTTTACCGCTGCAAGTATAGTATCACGGACGCGCGGGCTGGTTAATTTGACTATGATATTGCGAGAGCGCTTCGAGTCAGAATCAACCTTAGCAACGCGATGGAATTCTTTAATATCACTATCATCTATGTCACACGAAACGACTCTAGTGAGTTGTTTCACAATAGTAAGCAGGTTTTCAGACTTATGCTCCGGAACACACTGTATTTCAATATTACAGTCTCGAGCACGTTGCTCAAGCTGTTCCATAAGGCTGGCGACTTTGCTAAGTTGCGCACGTAGAGATGTGCTTTCTGTTTTTAATTGAGAGATATCTGTTTTGTAACGATCGTTAATGAGTTTTAAATAATACACGCTAAATCTAGCTGTATATATAATGACTGCCTCGTTGGTCTTGTAGCTAGGTATGAGGCCACAGATTCCGTGATCCTGGGTTCAAATGCCAGGTCGAACCGATAAAAAGTTATTTTCAATAGCTCGCCGGTGTCCAAGGCGCCGAGTGCGCCCCGAGCAGCGGAAACCCACTAAAAAACTAGCTGTCCCCTTTCCGTCTTAACGAGCAGCTCTACGGGATCACTTGCGCATGCTACCGTGACGCTCAACTAATAACTCACCCTACAATAACTATTTATCTTAGTTTTTTTGCACGTGAAGTATGACACCGATAATATTGTGTTTTCTATAGTTTCTGTATCTTCTTAATTTGTTAAACTCATAATTGAATTCGGTAATTTTAAGACTTAAAGCAGAAAAAAAATTTACAAAAAAAAGTGAATATTATCTAACATGTTTCAAAATGAGATGCTATGAATAGAATTTTTTTTTAAGTATATAAGCTAGCGCTTGACTGTTATCACACACTGATGGAAAGTGATGATACAGTCTAAGATGGAGCGCGCTCGCCTAGAAGATGCCTATTCACTCTAGACTTGAAGGTACCCATATTGTAGGTGGTGGGAAAAACGGAGGTCGGGAGGGTATTACAGATCATAGCGGTGCGTATCAGAAACGGGGAAGCAAATCGTTTCGTACGTGTCTTAGACACATCAACTACGTACGGATGCAGATCTTTACGATGCCTCGCAGTTCTATGGTAAAAAGGTGACGGAGGAACCAAATTAAATAGTTCCTGGGCACACTCTCCGAAATATATTCTGTAGAAAACCGACCGAGCGAGGATTCTAGAGTGTTGAATTTTTTGATAACTGGACCTTAAGGTCTAACTAACATTAATAACATATCAATTCAACATTGTTCACGCCTTAAGTGCGAACATTAGCAAATACAAATATGTGTGATTAGTTATTTATCATTAGTCCTTCTATCTGCCAACTTGACATTGAACATTACTCTATTGCGAAATTAAAAAAAATGGTGTAAGTGCCAATGTACTTACGAGAATTGATGTGTAAGCTGTAAACATGTGTGCTCATATATCGATCTCACGCGCACATTAACGCACATACAATAACAAATCATGCGCCGACGTCATCTGACGCTCGAACTCTCAGTTAACCCCCACCGTGTATCGAGCGCTAAGATGTTTACACGTCTAAACATTCGAAAGTAAAGATTACAAAATGAAATCCAAGAGTTTTAATCGACCATAACCATAGTCCTCATGAGACAGACATAAACATTCGAGTTGGTGATAGAAGCGAATACAAATAAAAAAACAATAGAATTTGCTTTTCCTTACTTAGTCTAGTGTTAACTTGGTAACCTTTATAATGTTACCAAAGTATTTGCATCACATTAAAATTAAAATTAATTTCAATTTGTTACAAAAATGCACGTTTTTTATTCGTTCATATAATAACTACTTTAAAGATTTCTGAATTAATCTTTTGACACGAGCAATTACGTAACTATAAATTTTGTTGCTATAGTTGGGAAGTTAATTTTTTTTTTCATATACCTACCAACCTTTTTTCTTATCGCTGGAAAAACGCATTACGCGATTCCACCATGGGAACAGTGGGGGAGTATGTGGGGCTCGCCAGTGTCCAAGGCACCGAGTGAGCCACGAACATCGGAATACCCACTAGAAAGCCAGCGGTACTCTTTCCTTCTTAACGAGGAGCGCCACGAGGTCGCTTTCGCATGCTACCGTGGCGAGATATACCTACCAACCTATTCCAAGCACATGATTAATATAATGAGAGAAACAGATGACGAATTGACTCGATATGGCCGAGATCTTGAATAATCTATGATATTCACTATGGATACGCGAGAAAATATCGTTTTTTAATGTCCGCGAAGTTGTAATCGGAACTTTGGAAGTTAAAGTGTTTAAGTGGAATAGTATTGGATTATAAACAAAGGTAAATGAGTCAACAATTGTTTGTAGTGCATAAAACAGCAGAACTATTACACAGTATTGTAGTTACTATCGTATATATTGTTTATGATATGTATAATTTGTTCAAAATAAATAAACAAATGAATGAATAACAATAAAACAAAGTAGCAAATCCATAGTTTTTTGTCATTGAAAATTTCACTCCTACTTAAAAAAAACTTAAAAACTTAAAAAAGAACTTAAAAACTTAAAAAATAATTACAAAATTAAAGTTGCTCTGCTAATAAACCGAGGGTAAAATAAACCTTTTAAGTTTAGATTTAGGTATAGCAACGGTATGGGGCAGCAAAAGAAGCATAGAGGTATAACTATACATAGTATTTGTTATAAGTATATAATTTAGAAATTATTATAATATAAGTCGCGGATTCAAATAGATTGCCATTTTAATGGCCGCCGTTGTCGTCCAATATGTTGATTTTATTAAATCAGTCAGTGCGCAGTACGACCAAGAGACCAAGGGGGTCGCTCGACAAAATGATCACACGCGCTACTGACATACTCCTTTATATTTTATATTTCCATCAGTCGGCTACATAATAAAATATGCATTCGTCTTATATTTTTCACACTTGACGTCTGACAACCGACCAACGGACATGACATACATCACGTTGTGTGGTGTTCCTATTCTAATAAGTGACGTCGTATATCCGATTAAATTTATTATCTCTGACACGGCCATTCTGATCCTCAACGCGTTCTCGCGTTGCTTCTTGACATCACGTCCAGCCTAAATGGCACAGCGCATGGCACGCACGCAAGCAAAGCGCTTACAGACAACTTTCAACCGCACACAAAGCAAAGCATAAAAGCTTTCAGCATGTTACAGCTCTAGCATATAGCAAAGCATTCGAGCTTTCAGCATTGCTCAGAAGCAGCACTTGGAACAAATTGTAAAGCGTTACAGCTTTCAGCATCAACCATGGGTCAAGACAGGTTTGAGCCCAAACTCACTGCAAAGCGTGTTAGCTTTCAGCAGATCATCAGGATAAAGCGGCTTTCAATCCATCCTTCGAAAAGCGTATCAGCTTTCATCGAACCACAAGAATAAAGCGATAATGCTTTCAATCCATCCTTCGAAAAGCATAACAGCTTTCATCGAACCACTAGGACAAAGCGATAATGCTTTCAATCCATTCTTCAACAAAGCGTAACAGCTTTCAGTTTAAATATTAACATTTAATCAATCAATAACAAACATAAGTCTTTTTATTAACACAGGATTACGTTTAACAAAACAACAGAATTCTCGTTTCAAAACAATGGTCGTTCAATTCTAGACAATGCTCACTCCGTAAAAATAATTGTCATCCAGACTACTTTCCAGATCCTACGTCATATCGTCCGGTTCTTTGGCGATGAAAACAAGAAAATCAAACAATTCACCTTCATGCCATTCGGTGAAGGTCCAAGAGTTTGTATTGGTTAATATCAAATGTTATTCACACTAACCTATATTTTTACCACAAAAGATAATATACTAGCTGCTCTGCGAGATTCAGCCTATAAAGGTATTTAACATGACGCAGGACTATCAAATACAAAAATATTTTTCCAACCCGACTTCAGAGATTTGCTCATTAAAAAGGAAAAAACAGACAAACTCTTTTCTATACGCCTTTGAGATTTATAATATTAGTATGGAGGGGAGTTCTGAGAAAAGGAATTTTTAATAATTTCATTATACTGTGTGGGAACCGTGTGGTAGGATCAAGGTATATAAAAGCCTCCTACATATATAATTAGTATCTTTTGGCCAAATTATGATTCAAATTATCATCTTTATTTAAACTGCTGGTTCTGTAAATTCATTCAATTTCTTTGACAGAACTGACTAATTTTAAAATTAAAAACATTATATGTATTATTTTATATTACTATATGACTGTGTTTTAGATGTGATTTTTATAGAGCAATACGTTCAGAATAAAACAAATATTAGGTAATCAAATTTTGGGAATGGATTACAATGAAGCTATATAAATATATATATATATATATATTTAAGAATTCAAATAATTTGTTATATATATTTTATCAGCATAAAATAAGGATAATATAATCAGCATAATATAACGTATTAGTAACTTTAATTTGACATAAAATTGAGAGGTTTATATGTTAAATCTAAAATGACCGAGTGTGTATCGTTTTTTTTTAATTTGCATTTTGTATGAAGCTCAAAGTTAATGCTGTATTTCTTAAGTTCGACATGTATTATTGCTGTGAAGGAATTCGTTTTGCAAGAATGGTGATGTACTGGCTGTAACTGGCTGAGAACATGCCACAAACTTTGAAATTTAAGCCGGTGTCTCTTGTAACTCAAACTACGATAAATATTTCTCTCAAATTCATTCCTCGTGAACTTTGATAAGAATAATTGACCTTTGAATAATGATAATATGGATTCTTTATCATTGTTAAAAAAGCTTAATTGTGTTTTATAAATAGTAGAATGATATTGTTAGAATATATTATTTATTCATTCAATAGATAACATAGTAGTTAGTATCGTGGATTGAATGATTGCTGGATTTCGTGCTAAGTATATTAATGCAAATTGTATTGTTAAAAATAGAGTAGGTCCTGAGTTTCTTGCCGGTAGAATCGACATTCCGAACCGGTGTTTATTTGTTAAAGTTTATTTGAATAAAAAATGTATTGATTTTGATGATTTTTGAATAGCATATTGAATTGCGCTTTCGTTGCTTTGTAATATTTACAATTGCCGCTTACTGACAACTGTCACACTGTTTATAATATTAAATATTTATTTTAAAGTATTTGTTATTTTACGATTAGTTGAATTATGTGCATGTCCAATTACACAAGATATATTTTTCGCTATTATTATAATACGGAAGTGATAATTAATTGTTATAAATAAATGTTATTCAGTTATTGTAATTTGATACGACATTATCCCGAGCGAATATGTAAGAACAAACACGGAACGGTGGAACACTTGAAATGTCAGAAAAGAAAAGTGATATGCGACATTTATCTTTATAATTATAACATTTCAGCAATACACGCATCAAAATTGTATATCGCCATAAGTCGGTTGTCAAAAATATGATTGCTATTGTGTCTTAAAAAAATATTCATAATATATTTGATGATAATAGAGCGAAAGTTTTATTATAAGATTTTTTAGATTTTAATAAACTATGGGAGAGAGGCGCACACCTTAAAAGTACACCTTATTGTTAGGAGATAGTGCTCATAATCATAACCATCAATGTTTAGTATTTGTAAATATAGATATGGAAATTTATATTTTTATAAAAGTCATTTCAAAGGAACTTTATGAGCCGCCTTCATTTGTTCGAAAATCAGCTATTCAGATCGAACGAGATTGCTGAAAGCAATAAGAGCGCCTTTCGTATATTTATACCATAAATACGAAAATAACTCTGTCTGCTGTCACGCTTTTAAGGCTTAACCACTGAACCCATATTGAGAAAATGTAGTATGGAGCAAGATTGAAGCCCATGGATGGACATAGGATACTATGCATAATATCCCCCCTTAATTAGGCCCTCTCCCCTTAAAACGCGGGCGAATACTAGTTGTATAATGAACATTTGAATAAATTAACTAACTTTCTTTATACATAAACTTGTGTGCAATAGATCTATAGGTATAAATATTTCTTTTTTTAAGATACATAGCAATTACAATTAGTAAAGTCCCTAATTCTTGAGTTAAAAATAAATACGTGTTACGGAAATCAGTTTTGGTATTAAACTTTGCACGATAGTCAAACGTACGTATTACCTGTCGTACGATTTTAAACCACAAACACTAAACAAATTTACACCATTAAAAGTATTTGCGCAAAACCACGTTTTGTTGCGCAATCGCGAGTATATTTGCGCATGTTTGTATGTGTGTTACTTATAACTTATTACTTAAGTAGTAGGATTTCCGTTTAATTGTAATTTAAATTATTTTATGATGATATTATGATATGATGATGAAGATGAGCTCAGATCTATATGATCAATCATATTCAATATGGTTCAGCTTATGCTGGATACTTAGGTTAAACGCGCCCAGGCGTATATGTAAAGCGCGCTGAATAACGTGCTGTTACCTATAGCATGTTTTTTGTAGCGAACGTCGTCGTCGCGTATATTTTTTTCTCATTGTTTTGTTAAATTTACACTTAGTCGATTATTTTATACTAAGTACTTATTTATAAATACGCGTTTCAGTACGTACGCACGTACGGATCGGTGAAAACCAATAAATACTTATATCCTACGAAAATCAAACTAAAAATGTTGTATATACAGATACATTATAAGATTTGAGGTCTTTGTTATATTTCTCAGCCGATATTTAATAAGCTATAAAAGGTAAACCTGTAATGTAGTACGTAAGTACCATTTTTGATAAGAATATTTAAGTTGACCTCTGCGATAAAGAATATCACTTAAAGACAAGTAAGACTTTGTATATATAACGTACATTTTAACGTAATATATAACTGCTCCAAGTAACGCGATAAGCGATCAATGACGTCAAAAGAACAGATATCAATTTATAGACTTCAAACCAAGAAGTATCAATTACATTAATAAAACCTTTCATTAAATATATCTCAATGACCGTGAGAATTTTAAACTATAACGATTGTTTATAATTATTTATAAATTAGTTAAGTTAAATAATGTTATAGACTCAAAGTGGTGTCCTCCTGACCAATCTCGGGAGAGATTAGCCAACTGCGCAGGCGATAATAATTATAGTGCACAAGTGTGTACCGCAAGCAATCCGATAGGACGGCAAACTGATACGACCGGAAAGAGTTCAGGCGCAGGACCAACGGTTTTACGTGCTTTCCGAGGCACGGGAGTTGACATACTTCCAACTTTTAGACTCCGTGCTGCTACTGAGAATCTTCTACAGAAAACCCATTAACTTTTTATCGGCCCGACCTGCGGTTTGAGCACAGGACCTCGAAATCTAATATCTAGCCCATAGACCAACGAGGCAGAAAGTATGTAAGAATATGAATAAAATTAGATGTAATTATATAATATGTAAATGTAGATATTGTATATGTGTATATGATATAATGAATTCAAATTCGTTTCACTATCAACGGAGCGGAAGAAAACAAGCAATCTGTGCCTAAACTCTTTATGGTTATGTCGAATTGCCATCATATATAGTGTGTGTCCGGCCTGGAAGTATAAACTAAAATAATTTGAAAGTATATCATTACTTTAGTAGTTAGCTTGTGCGTGAAACCGACAAAAAAACATTACTATTTTATAATGTTTATATTTTTATAATTACGTAATTATGTTAAAAAATACATTAGACGAGTTCGTTTTGCGGGTTCATTTGAAGGTCTGTTGGCAATTTTGTTTTGTTCGGCTTTAATAAAAGATATATTAAATCCGGTTATAGTTTTATGTGTATAAAAACTTTTTGCTTGTTTTTGTTCGTATCTTATGCGTCTTAGCATCGTTCGTTTAGAATTATTTGTTCTATAAATGCTGTTGGTAGTTTTGGTTGGCACTATTATTCAAAAAAGTTTGATAAATATTTGCAATGTCCATATTAAGGTAACCTTGTAATTTATAATGATTGCTATATATAGGGCAATGTTGAATTTTTAAAGAAAACACCTCTGTTACCAAGTTCGACTACATTACTTTTAAAAAGTGGGAAAAATAGAACTAAAAAATAGAAGACACTGTTACAGGCAATATTTATTTACTGTGTACATTCATGATTCACATTTTACATATTTTTAGACGGCATGTTTTTTCTATAAATTTTTGATGCCTATTTTGTTTTTTTTTTTTAATTTTAATTCTAATAACTGCATAACAGTTTTACACTATAGCAGTTATTATTTAATATGATGGTTTAAATAAATAAATAAAAAAATAAAAAAAAATATCTAGTATAAAAATGATTGTAAACAGTGACAGATTGTTATTTTTTTATAGTAAATCTCGATCAGTATACAACGATTTTTATAATTATGCACAAAAAAATTTGCTGTTTAGATGTAATTATTTAAGGAAGTTTTCTCTCGGGACAAGTATACCTAAGCGAAATTTGAAAATGATCCACCACATATACTTTATTAAATATATATATAACAACGGTTTTAAGGTGCATTTGCCTTTAAAAAAATCGATCAGAAGTCTTTAAGGCCAAATGTGAAATTATCAAGTACATGATGATAACAAATGCAATGGGCTTAATTTTCTGAAACGCATGAAAGTTCCTTTAGTCGTAACAGATTTTATTAAGGACCCATTTAATATAATAATAATAATATCCTGCGACATTTTTCACACGCGGCCATCTAATCCCAAATAAAGCTTGTACCAAGTCTGTACTATGGAAACTAGACATCTGATATACTACATATAGTATTTTTCTTTTGTAAATACATACTTATATAGATAATTACACCCAGACTCAGGACAAACAGACATGTTCATGCACACAAATATCTGTTCTGCGTGGGAATCGAATCCACAACCTTCGACGTGAAAGGCAAGCATCCACTTTCGTCGTCTATTTAACTATCATGTCTCTGTTGTGTGTCTATAGCATACATTTAAAGCGGGTGATACTCCTAAGCACAAGTACTTATACTATATAATGATATTATGTACCTAAATCTTCTCCGAAACGTGATGCAAGCTCCGAGGCGTGATGCTATAACTTTTATGAATATCGATTCAGATAGGCATTACAAAGAAAAACGTATTTGTATAGTTTATTATTTATTTATATGTATAGTGGTTCTTTTACTTAAAGGTCACGAGGTATAAATTTAACATGTACGATTGTTGATGTCTGCGTCACAATTGTCACCGGTCTCATTTTCAAACTTAACGGCGTGTCTGCCAGCTCGATCCTATATTTCCTGAATATCGTCAAAAGTCCAGCATACATCACCATTTTTGAAAACCGAGCACCTGAAACGAGATAATAGTTTGTTTTATTTATATTGTTTTTTTTTTTAAATATACGATGATGTAGCAATTTTTCTTATCGTATTATCTGATGAAGAACTTAAAAAAATTATGAAAAAACTACGTACATACGTAGATAGTAAACAGTTGGTTAACGTATGAAACTTGATATATTTCTAGTGGAGTCACACAATACGACTTTGAGGAAAACATTAATGTTAATTTACTGCGTTGTAGACTAATGGCTAGTTTGTAAGGTGGCAGATCTAGAGATCTGCTTTTGTTAATAAATTCTCATTCGCAATACGAAGTTATAACCCATCGGATTATGAGAGTGATAGAAAACATATTTCTGCTGTATTTGCGCACACAAACGAACAAAATAATATCTCCTGCGTAATAATCTTTTCTTCGGCACCTTATCTTTCATAAACTTAATTTAAATTACATATTATATTTTAAATGTTAAACTTATCGAAAAGGAAATGTTCGATTGTAAATGATTATTTTATATAAATAATACGAAGAATGTTTACAATACCAATACAAACTCTTGGTCCTTCACCGAAGGGCATGAAGGTGTATGGTTTAATTTTCATCTTCTCATCACCGAAGAATCTTTCGGGTTGATACAACATAGGATCTTGGAAGTAGTCCGGGTGTCGGTGGATATGATGAACAGGTATATGAACACGATCTCCTTTCTGTAGTCGAAGACCAGTTGGCAATGTGTAGCTATGCATCACTTCCCTGGTGAGGTTTCCTAACGTGGGATAGAGACGAAGAGTTTCGTCAATACATGCTTCAAGATAAGGCATTTCGTTTAAGCATTCATATTTAATAACATCATATCTATTAAAGTATGCGTCTACTTCTTCTTGAACTCTGTCTTGAGCTCGTTTATTTTTTGCTAATTCGTAAAGAAGATAATTTAGTGTAGATGATGTTGTTTCAAAACCAGCTCCAAAGAAACTCGTGCACTGCGCTACAAGTAAGTCTTCATTTACTTTTATTCTTTCTATCCTCTTGTCACTACTTTCAGTATTGCTGAAACTGTTTCCGCTTAAGTAGTTTTCTTCTTCCCAGCTTAAAATTAGATCAAGAAAGTCTTTCTTCAGAATTCTCTCCTTTTTTCGATTTTTACGGGCCTCGGCAAATAATTTGTTGAAAAATAATTCAATATTCTTATCAAACAACTTAAAACCCAATGCGTAAAATAAAGAAGGCCAGATGGATCGAGAAATTATTTTCAAACCTGTCATGGTTGATGTGTCAAATATTTGTTCTCCTAGGATTACAAATGGGTTTACACCTTTATCTCTCTTCAAAGTGTTCGCTCTTAGACCGAATACACAATTAATAATGCATTCCATTGAATATCTCGCCAATAATGATTTTGAGTTAATATTCTCTGATATTTTTATTTCTTTTTCAAGAAACGTGTCCATTTCTTCAGCACACTCCTTGATCCTTGGGAACATATTCTTTAACTTCACAGACGTGAAAAGTGGAGTTAAATTCTGTCGTAATACTTTCCAATGATCACCTCCGTTGAAAAATATGCTTGTTGTTACAGCTTCATTGTAAGCATAGTCTGTATTTTCTCTGCCATTGAAGTAATAGAAATCCTGTGCCAAAACTAGTTTTACAAGCTTAGGATCTTTGACGACGAGAGCTGGTGCTGTACCATAAAATACGCCGACGTACGGCTCGCCGGGGAACTGGTCACAAATTTCACTTGTTACTATTGGCGCACTTTTTCTAAATAGAATATAATCACTAAAGTTGCCAAAAAGTAGTCTCGGTTTCAGATATGGAACATTTCTCATTTTCCAGTAATCATTATATTTTTTTAATGATATATGAAGTTTATAAAAACATATAATAACGATAAATAGAATTAAATATAAAATTAAAATCATGGTTCACGTTACGTGCGACTCAATTAAACTCAATAAATGTATGACTCGACTTGGTATCTGTGTAATGTCTATTACAGTGCTGTCTATCAAGGTCTACGAATTTAATATATAAGATAATTTAATCATAAGGCAAAATGAATAGGAATTTCAAACCTATTATAATGTTTAATTTTTTAGTTTTCATTATTAACGATCCGATACGAAAATAATTTTAAACTTGAAGTTAACTTTTCTTTCATCAACACTTTAACACTCCCAATGTTGAAATATATAAAATAAGCTGTTTTGCGTTTAACAAGACTAATGTATAAACAAAAAAATGTCATATACGTAACATTTTAACATAACATAGATATTATTTTTGATGACTCTTTATAATGTAGAACTGAGACTTATTTTTACATAAATTATCAATTCAAGTTCATTCAACATATTATAAAATGTTATGTCACAAATCACATAGTATAAAACAAAGTCTTTTTGTCTTAACGCGATAAACCAAATGGATTATCATACAGTTTTCACCAATGGACAGAGTAATCCATGCTGAATCATGCGATATAAGGATTGATTAATATTTCTTACGGTGCCAATTTCTATGCTCGGTGGTGACCATTTACTATCAGGTGGCCAATTTGTGTTATAAAAATATATGTGTATATTGAATGTCTAAGGTCAAGGCGACTGGTAGCATGCACAGCGATCCCGTGACGCTCCGAGAAACGGTGAGGGTACCGCTGGTATTTTAGTGGGTAGTGCGGCGCCTTCAGTGCCGAAAAACGTGTAAAAGCGTGTAAAATAAAATTTTCCAGCGCAAAAAGGGCGCTATTAAAGACTTTAATTTATCTTCATTATTTGATACACAAATAAAATACTTTTATGTGGAATTTACTATACCCATTTATTATAATAAGTTCTACCACCAAACAGCAATACATAGTGGAAGTTCAGATTCGAAGGAAGGGTGATCCAGTGAAAATACAGGCACAAGGGACGTAATATCTTAATTATATGTTGATGATGCAATGGCGATTGAATATGTTACCACTGACAAAATAAGGAAACTATCATATTAAGTTATTTGTTCAGTTCTCAAGGTTACTGACATCACGTCTCGAAGTTTTTGTTTTATTAATACTTAGCACACGAACATGATAAAATAAAGTATACCTACTTATTATAATTTAAAGGAATCCCATATAAAATTTATTTTATTTATTTTTATTATATCTGGGAAACAAACAGTACACGCCACATATACTACACAACAAATTAACTCGATCACACACCAATCAAGTTTCCACTCAAAACTAATTCATATATGACAGTAAACAAGCAATTTTGTAAATTACAAATAATAATTATTAAGATTCAAACAGTTAATAACAGCAAAACAATATTATATAATAAAAATTAAATAGATAAAATAAAAACATTGACTAAGTTAACAAATGCACACAAACTCTTTTTTTAAATGTATTGAGCGTACAAGAAAACATGTCCAAGGCAATAAACTTCCTATTGTAGCTCTTACAAGAGCGATATATAAATTCATTTTGAGCATAATTGGTTCGAGTGGAGGGTAAGTGGAATAAAGCACTATTGCGTGTGTTCACTTTTTTTACATCTAAAGTGAATTTTGCTTAAAAGATATGGACTATCATTCAAGTTATGAATTATTTTAAATAAAAAACTTTGATCTCGCATTGTACGATGATCCAGTAAGGACATCATTTTAGGTGGATTACGATTTAGAGTGAAACATTTAGAATTAAGATATTTAACAAATTTATGTTGAATTTTTTCTATTGTATCAATATAAGTTTTATATCGTGGATTCCAGACTACAGAACCATATTCCAGCAATGAACGGACAAATTAATTATATAATAGGACAAAGGTTGTGTCATTTTTAAAATCCTTACTAACCCTGAGTATAAAGCCAAGCATTCGAAATGCCTTGGCAACTATATAATCTATATGGAATTTAAGTGTTAATTTGCTATCTAGGTATATCCCCAAGTCTCTCACCTCAGTTACTCGGGTAATATTGTCATTATTCAGTATATAATTAAAAGTTACTGGATTTGACTTTCGTGTAAAAGAAATATTGCAACATTTTTTAATATTTAAGTTCAGTGAGTTTTCGTTACAATAGTTACACAACTTATATAGATCATTTTGCAGAAGGCTACAATCCGAAGGATTAGCAAATAACTTTAAAGATTTTCATATCATCAGCATACAACAGTATAGATGTATGAACAAAAATTTTATGAATATCATTTACAAAAATATTAAACAATAACGGACCGAGGTGAGAGCCCTGAGGTACACCAGAAGAAACTGGAACAAAAGAAGAACAGAAGCCCTTGATCGTCACCGCTTGACTTCTGTTGCGAAGGTATGAGGACAACCAACGAAGCAGGTCGCCATGTACACCTACAACTTGCTCTAGTTTATGCAATAAGATTGTATGAGATATTTTGTCAAAAGCCTTAGAGTAGTCAGTATACACAACCTGATAGCCCCTATCCATAGCCATGGCAACATAATGTGTCAACTCACAAACATTTGTCGCAGTAGATCTTCTATTCACAAAACCATGTTGTTCATTAATCAATGTACCCCTCACGAAGGGAAAGATGCTGCATAGATAATTTTCTCAAATAATTTTGCAATTGTGCACAATTTGGATATTGGCCTATAGTTCTGAACGTTATGTTTATCTCCCAAAATAAGAGACCCATTTAAAAATATATATTCTATTATTTACCATAAGCGTTCATGTTAGGTGTACATGTTTGTATAATTTATTATGTTTATATATAACTAACAACAACAATTTAGGTTCAATCGATGACGTATAACCGATGAGACTTCACGCGCGAAGACCGACTGAGTTCAGGGCTCAGCTGATATTTGATTAAGCAATCCCTTAAGTGATTACTGCAGTCTATACATGAAATGAGCTTGATAGCTATTCATATGTGCAGTACCACTTCACCTTGTCCAAGATGTCAGTTTTTTGGTAGCTGCAAAGTTACTTAAGCTTAAGTCTCAATATATCTTTTGAAGTTGACAAATGAAATTGTGTCACTTACGACCTTTTATCGATCAACGTTATAGTTGACCTTGTTTTATATTTATTCTATTTTTAAATTATGTGATGTGATGTGTACTTTGAAGAATATAAAATAATAACTGACGATTTTGTTGTGTGTTTTTAATAGTAAATTTAAGAAACATTCCCATTTTATAACTAATAATTTTTATTTATTTTTTATTTTTTTATTTATTTATTTATTTATTTTTATTTATTTATTTTATTTTTTAAATTACATATTTTATGTATAATTGTATACATTTAATTCTTATAATGGAAAACAAAATGTTGCAGGAATAAAATTATGGACGATTATCATCGATACGTCGGGAGGTTATTTTAAAACATCTCGATGAATATATTTGACGAGTATATTAGTTGTAGACTGTGTAACAACAGACCCCGGCCTGAATTCTAAAGTTAGTGGCATGTTCTCAGCCAGTTCGATCCTATACTTCCTGAATATGGTCAGTAGTCCTGCATACATCGCCATTCTGGCAAAACGAGCACCTGAAAGAATAAGGGAGCAAATTAATTACCTCAATCATATTATCCTGTATGTGGGATTCTAGAGCTTTGGTGTAATGTATAATAACAGCCTGTGAATGTCCCATTGTTGGGCTAAGGCTTCTTCCTTTGAAGGAGAAGGTTTTCGGTTGCTCTGGCATGGGTTGGTGGATACACATGTGGTACAGAATGTTACTGAAATTAGACGGATGCAGGCTTCCTCAAGATGTTTTACTTCACCGAGCACGAGATAAATTATGAACACAAATTAAGCACATTAAAATGGTGGTGCTTTAACTTCGATCATGGATTAGCATTCAAGCGTTCTAACCACGGCTTGATAAACATAATAGATTAAGATCGTGTAAATAAATAAAACAGGAAATTATATTGGCTATACTAATTTTATTAGCATTATTAGAGATTTGACCATATAAATATCATTGAGATGAACTCGGACAGCCAAATCGCTAAAGTCAATATTAAAATATATTTATGCTAATATTATAAAATTGAAAGCAACTATGTCTGTCTGTCTTTTGATGACATTTAGAATAAAGCAAACTTGAACACATAGTGAAAAGTGGTCTTATTATTAAAAATACCTTAACCACTCATTCGATTTCATGAATTCTTTCACCAATATTTTGAATGCATCTCCAGGATGGCACAGGTTATGTATACATATTATCCAATAAAAACGAAGGGACTTTTCGTGGAGACCATTTTTGAAATGAAAGTTGACGCAAAACGATTTAGCTGATGCATTTGTTACGAACGCTGTACAAACAGTAAAGAAGCTAGTAAGTGATGCTTTACAACAATACCTGAGTACTTGCACTGACTTCAAGAAAGTCAAACTGATCATATCATATCCATAACTATCACTTACTTTGATTTGTTTAAAAACAATCTTAAGAATAATATGAGGATTTATTTTAATGTTTTATTGAGGTGACATGATATTTAAAGTTGTATGAATTAATTAAAAGTATTTAGTAAGCTTTGTGCAAGATATTCTACCGCTAAATAGCAATACTTAGTATTTTGTGTTCCGATTTGAAGGATAAGTGAGCCAGTGTAACTACACACACAAGAGACATAACAACTCGTTTCCATGGTTAGTGGCGCATTGGCGATGTAAGGAATGGTTAATACTTCTTACATCGCCAATGTCTATGGGTGGTGGTGAGCACTAAACAACAGGTGGCCTATTGGCCTATACGTTAATATTTTTCTACTAATATTTTTTTGTAAACGAATATCTATAGATTAGTATAATAAAGTTTAATATTTACCAATACAAACTCTTGGACCTTCACCGAATGGCATGAAGGTAAATTGTTTGATTTTCTTCTTCTCATCGCCAAAGAATCGTTCGGGACGGTATGACGTAGGGTCAGGGAAGAAATCTGGGTGTCGATGGATATGATATACAGGTATGTGAACGCGATCTCCTTTCTGTAGTCGAAGACCTGTTGGCAATGTGTAGTTACTCATCACTTCTCTGGTGACGTTCCCCAATACCGGATAGAGACGAAGAGTTTCGTCAATACATGCTTCAAGATAAGGCATTTCGTTTAAGCATTCATATTTAATAACATCATATCTATTAAAGTATGCGTCTACTTCTTCTAGAACTCTGCCTTGAACTCGTTTATTTTTTGCTAATTCGTAAAGAAGAAAATTGAGTGTAGATGACGTTGTTTCAAAACCGGCCCCGAAAAAACCCGTGCACTGCGCTACAAGTAAGTCTTCATTTACTTCCATTCTTTCTATCTTCTTGTCACTACTTTCGCTATTAGCGAAACTATCTCCAACAATGTAAGTTTCCTCTTCCCAGCTTAAAATAAGATCAACGAAGTTTTGCATCGAACTTCGCCCCTTAAGGCGATTTTTACGGGCTCCGATAAATAAGTTTTTGAAAAACAAACTAATTTTCTCATCAAACAACTGAAAACCCAATGCGTAAAATAAAGAAGGCCAAATAGATCGAGAAATTATTTTCAAACCTGCCATGGTTGATGTGTCAAATATTTGTTCTCCTAGGTTTACAAATGGGTTCACACCTTTATCTCTCTTCAAAGTGTTCGCTCTTAGACCGAATACACAGTTGATAATGCAATCCATCGAGTATCTCGCCAACAACGATTTTGAGTTAATGTTCTCCGATATTTTTATTTCTTCTTCAAGGAACGAGTCCATTTCCTTAGCACACTCCTTGATCGTTGGAAACATGTTCTTTAGTTTTGCAGATGTGAAGAGTGGAGTTGAATTCTGTCGTAACACTTTCCAAGGATCGCCTCCGTTGAAAAATATATTTTTGGTTATCGCTTCTCGGTTAGCGTAGTCCGTATTTTCTCTGCCATTGAAGTAAAAGAAGTCCTGTGCCAAAACTAGTTTTACAAGCTTAGGATCTTTGACGACGAGAGCTGGTGCTGTACCATAGAATACGCCGACGTACGGCTCGTCGGGGAACTTGTCACAAATTTCACTTACAATAATCGGAGCACTTTTTCTAAATAGAATATAATCACTAAAGTTACCAAAAATTAATCTCGGTTTAAGATGTGGAATATTTTTCTTTTTCCAGTAATCATTATGTTTTGTTAATAAAATATATAGATTATAAAATATTAAAATAACAATAAACAGTAACAAAATTAAAAACATTATTCGCGTTTAAGCACGAGTCAAAAAGACTCACGAATGATAAGATTTAAGTTGATGAATTAAATTGTAATTCAACATACAGTCAATAGATGGCGCTGATATACTTCTGAATCGCATATAAATTAATTCACATCAAAGGCACAAAAATCTATATTCATTTAACTTCTTGCTACCGACCACTAGATGGCATTGTACTTCTATCCTAGATCGCGCAACGGTTTGGTTAGTTTAATTGTAATAATTATTTTTACTTTAATAAATAGTTAAGTTCAACAGTAGTGTGGAGTTTGACTTAATAGTGCAAGTAAGGACAGTACCGGAAGACTCTAACTCAGAATCAGATAAAGATTTTGTTTTAAAATAACTGCTCCTTTTTTAATTCGACTATATAATTTAATTAAAACATATATAATCACGTTTTTGATTTACATGACGAAATCGATTAAATGATAAACATCATAAATATTTGGAACTACATGAACTTTGCATAGAAGAATGCGTATATATACATTATAATAATTTCTAAACTATACATAACAAATACTATGTATAGTTAACCTCTGTGCCTCTTTTGCTGCCCCATACCGTTGCTATACCTAAATCTAAGCTTGAAAGGTTATTGTACCCTCGGTTTATTAGAAGGGCAACTTTAATTTCGTAATTATATTCTCATGCAAAAATCTGCTATTCTAAATGGAGTAAAGGTAGGAGTGAGTTCAATAACAGAAAACTATCGATTTGCTAATATATTTTATTTTTATTTATTTATTTTGAACAAATTATACGTATCATAAAAATATATATACGATAGTAACTACAATACTGTGTAATAGTTCTGCTGTTTTATGCACTACAAACAATTTTTGACTCATTTACCTTTGTTTATAACACAATACTATTCCACTTAACCACTTCAACTTCCAAAGTTCCGATTACATTTTCGCGGACATTAAAAAACGATATTTTCTCGCGAATTCCTATTGAATATCATAGATTATTCAAGATCTCGGCCATATCGAGTCAATTCGTCATCTGTTTCTCTCATTATATTAATCATGTGCTTGGAATAGGTTGGTAGGTATATTTTGCCATGGTAGCATGCGAAAGCGACCCCGTGGCGCTCCTCGTTAAGACGGAAAGGGTACCGCTGGTTTTTTAGTGGGTATTCCGATGTTCGGGGCGCATTTGGCGCCTTGGACACCGGCGAGCCCCACATACTTTCCCACTGTTCCCGTGGGGGAAACGGGTATTGCGTTTTTCCAGCGTGAAAACAAAGGTTGGTAGGTATATGAAAAAGAAATTTAACTTTCCAACTATAGCAACAAAATGTATAGCAACAAATAAGTATAGCAACAAAATGTATAGTTACGTAATTGCTCGTGTTAAAAGGTTTATTCGGATATCTGTAAAGTAATTTTTATTCGAAAAAAATGTGCATTTTTGTTACAAATTGAAATTAATTTTAATTTTAATGTCAAGCAAATACTTTGGTAACATTATAAAGGTTACCAAGTTAACATTAAAGACTAAGTAAGGAAAAGCAAATTCTATTGTTTTTTTATTTGTATTCGCTTCTATCACCAACTCGAATGCTTATGACTCTCATGAGGACTATGGTTATGGTCGATTAAAACTCTTGGATTTCATTTTGTAATCTTTAATTTCGAATGCTTAGACGTGTAAACATCTTAGCGCTCGATACATGGTGGGGGTTAACTGAGAGTTCGAGCGTCAGATGACGTCGGCGCATGATTTGTTATTGTATGTGCGTTAATGTGTGCGTGAGATCGATATATGATCACACCTGTTTACAGCTTACACATCAATTCTCGTAAGTACATTGGCACTTACATTTTTTTAAATTTCGCAATAGAGTAATGTTCAATGTCAAGTTGGCAGATAGAAGGGCTAATGATAAATAACTAATCACACATATATGTATTTGCTAATGTTCGCACTTAAAAAGCCGAGTTGGCCCTGTGGTAAGAACGCGTGAATCTTAACCGATGATCGTGGGTTCAAACCCGGGCAAGCACCACTGAATTTTCATGTGCTTAATTTGTGATTATAATTCATCTCGTGCTTTACGGTGAAGGAAAACATCGTGAGGAAACCTGCATGTGTCTAATTTCACTGAAATTCTGCCACATGTGAATTCTACCAACCCGCATTGGAGCAGCGTGGTGGAATAAGCTCCAAACCTTCTCCTCAAAAAGAGGAGAGGAGGCCTTTAGCCCAGCAGTGGGACATTCACAGGCTGTTACGGTTACGGTACGGGCACTTATGGCGTGAACAATGTTGAATTGAAATATTATTCATGTTAGTTAGACCTTAAGGTCCAGTTGTCAAAAAATTCAACACTCTAGAATTCTCGGTCGGTCGGTTTTCTACAGAATATATTTCGTAGTGTGCCCAGGAACTATTTAATTTGGTTCCTCCATCACCTTTTTTTTTAAATTAACTTATGACACGATTCACAGAAATTGTTTGATTTAAAGTCACTGGCAAACATGAAGGTAGCGCCTCATCATACATTCGTCCCACATAATGAGACAGGCCGCTAAAAATTTAGCCTGTTTTTTCGCAAAGAATTTGTACAAACACGTGTGTACAAACGCCGCCGCCATCATGATCATTATTGTTGCGCGAGAGCATTAATTTGATCCGTTTTGTTGCGGCGAGCTTTATTTTTGCGTTAACTAATTAGATATTCATTTAAACTTTATTTATTCTTATAGAACATTTTAAATAATAAAATAAATATATATATATATTAAAATAAGGAACTTATTTTTTAAATGTTTCTAATTTACAAAAATAAAATGTATAGATACAAAAACGAATGTTATCTTTCGATTCTAATCTAAGTGTTTTGATTAACAAATTTAAATAAAAGTTATTGTGATTTAACTATAATTTTTAGACATATAGGCTACTATAAGCATGTAGTACATTATTTTAGTTATCACCAATAGTTTACACAGCGCACGTCAAATAATCCCAATTCGACCCGTAGGCGACCTAAGCACGTCCTACTCGATCCAGTCGATAGGATCACCCCTGCCAACATTCATCTGTTAGGGAACACAAGCAACACACACCGACCCGGCGGGGTCGACGACCTTTATTCGTCACATCCCGTTGACGCCTAGGCGTATGATTGCGTTTAAATTGTACACGTCTTCCCCCCGACTTCAACGGCGTCCTAAGCCGAGGTCCGGTCTCACATGAGGCACCCTTAGGACTTGCATTTCTCTTGAGCCCCTTATGTGACTCCCAACATCCGGCTTGAGTTTAACTCGCCTACCCCGCCCGGTGACGTTGTAGAGGCCACTAGGGCTAACAGCAACACAAAGTCCGAAAAAAAAACTCAGTCTTTTATAATTACGTTCTTCAATGAAAAAGTGATATAGGTGTAAATGAAATTTGATAAAACATGTCAATAAATAGAAACATGATTTAATATAAACAAAAACTCTTTATAAAAACGTTGACAGTATAGGACAGAATGATGACATATACAGGGTTACAGGGTAATATGTCACGATCCTTTTAAAGGGTTATAGTTCAGGACAATAGCTATCAAATGACCCCCAAAATGCTTATGTAAAAGTGTATCGTTTTCGAGTTATTAATTTTTTAATATTTTTTTTATTTAAAGGATGTTTAAGATTCTAAAATTCAATAAAAAAAAATCAACGTATTTTCCCTATTTTTTTTTGTATTTCTTGCTAGGGTACATCCTAGTTAATAATAACCAGTTATAAAACAAAAACAATCTTCAAGCATTTTTAAATTACAGATCCAAAACTGTACAACTTTTCGATTTTTAATTTTGATTCTTTAAGTTACTCGCAATTTTTTTGTAAAAATCACTATGGCTCTTATCGTGCGGATCATTTTAAAAACATCTGCGTTTCCTTAGCTATCCATCGGTACATAAAAAGTACAGTCAAACAATCATAAACTCAGGAGAAAATTAGATAACAAAGAGACCAGGTAGGAAATTCTAAGAAATGCTATTGTTAAGAAATTAAATCTGGATCAAAGACAAAAGGACCTCAATGCAAAGTAGTTAAAGATTATTTTTAATAGGGGTAATAGGTAAAAAAGGAGAGATAATGTGGAATACTATTATCAATTCCTTTGAATTTACCGTCATTTTTTCTAATTTCCTTTTATCTCATTTCTTTTAAAAAAAAGCCGAGATGGCCTAGTGGTAAGAACGCGTGAATCTTAACCGATGATCGTG
This sequence comes from Nymphalis io, assembly GCF_905147045.1. Lineage (NCBI taxonomy): Eukaryota > Metazoa > Arthropoda > Insecta > Lepidoptera > Nymphalidae > Nymphalis > Nymphalis io. The sequence continues at coordinate 941,620 of NC_065905.1, forward strand.
GGTTCAAACCCGGGCAAGCACCACTGAATTGTCATGTGCTTAATTTGTGTTTATAATTCATCTCGTGCTTAACGGTGAAGGAAAACATCGTGAGGAAACCTGCATGTGTCTAATTTCATCGAAATTCTGCCACATGTGTATTCTACCAACCCGCATTGGAGCAGCGTGGTGGAATAAGCTCCAAACCTTCTCCTCAAAAGGGAGAGGAGGCCTTAGCCCAGCAGTGGGACATTAACAGGCTGTTACTGTACTGTACATTTCGTTTAGGAATAAGAGTAATAAAACCTTGTCGGGGTACATAATACTCACTGTACTTGCACTGCTCGTATAGTGTGGACGCGCTTTAGTGAATATTGATCTCTTAAATTTTTGAAAAAAACCGCTTCGTTTACTGGACTCTGTTTCTTACAACTTCGTGACTCGGCTAGCTAAAAGGAAATTGTGATTTGTGTTTATGATAACTTGGCGCGTAAAAAGGACTATTATGGCTGCAGAACAAAATTCTTCTCGTCGTCCGTACTCTAATGAGGAATACGCTGACATCTTATTTTGCTATGGATATTGTAACGGTGACGCCGCAGCTGCTCGTCGTGAGTATAATCGTCGATTTCCGGATCGCCGGACACCTGACAATAGTGTCTTTATTGGTGTGTATCGTCGAATTAGAGAAACTGGTCGCGTGCAAAGGAGACAATCTGATTCCGGACGCCCTCGTGTCCGTTCTCCAGATGAAGAAGATGTAATTATTCGTCATTTTCGAGAGGACCCTACAGTTTCCACCAATATTGTGGCAAACCGACTGGGCGTATCTCAATGGAGAGTCTGGTTTACTGTCCACGCGGCTGGATTGTATCCCTATCATTACACACCCGTACACGTGATTGAAGAAGGAGATCCTGCAAGACGTTTAGATTTTTGCCGATTTATGCTACACTGTGATGCAGAAAATCCCAATTTTTTGAGAAAAATTTTATGGACAGACGAGTCAAAGTTTGACAAAGATGGTATTACTAACTACCACAATATTCGATATTGGCCTCAAAAAGAACAGGGAAACCCTCACAAAAAGCGATTAAGCGGTTCCCAAAGACGTTTCTCGGTAAACGTCTGGATGGGGATTATCAATGATAATCTTATTGGGCCACATTTTAAATTCAAAATTGCAATGACAGCTCTGGTTTATCTCTCCTTTTTTACCTATTACCCCTATTAAAAATAATCTTTAACTACTTTGCATTGAGGTCCATTTGTCTTTGATCCAGATTTAATTTCTTAACAATAGCATTTCTTAGAATTTCCTACCTGGTCTCTTTGTTATCTAATTTTCTCCTGAGTTTATGATTGTTTGACTGTACTTTTTATGTACCGATGGATAGCTAAGGAAACGCAGATGTTTTTAAAATGATCCGCACGATAAGAGCCATAGTGATTTTTACAAAAAAATTGCGAGTAACTTAAAGAATCAAAATTAAAAATCGAAAAGTTGTACAGTTTTGGATCTGTAATTTAAAAATGCTTGAAGATTGTTTTTGTTTTATAACTGGTTATTATTAACTAGGATGTACCCTAGCAAGAAATACAAAAAAAAATAGGGAAAATACGTTGATATTTTTTTTTATTGAATTTTAGAATCTTAAACATCCTTTAAATAAAAAAAATATTAAAAAATTAATAACTCGAAAACGATACACTTTTGCATAAGCATTTTGGGGGTCATTTGATAGCTATTGTCCTGAACTATAACCCTTTAAAAGGATCGTGACATATTACCCTGTAACCCTGTATATAGTATATATACTGCGATAAAAGTTTTGCTTTGTAATCATGACATAGCATTTTTTAACATCATGAAAAAACTTCCTTGTCATTCTGTGGAAGTATAGTATGGCGTCGCAGCGTTGTAAAAATAGGTTTGTTATTTATTTACATGATGAAGGTCGTTGCCAAATTTGAGGTATCTATAAATAGTTCGAGCAGTCAAGTCGGATTCCCGGGGTGGCGTGGCGTTGGCGATAAGTCTCGATATCGTCAACGCATTCAAGACGTTGCCCTGGGACGCTATTAGGAGAGCACTCGTGCAGGCGATCATCGGTGGCTACTTGCGCGACAGATACATTTCGTATATAGAGCAAGACAAACACATTTACTGGTAATAGGGCTTTGTGCAAGCTCGTCTGGGTAGGTACCACCCACTCATCAGATATTCTACCGCAAAACAGCAATACTTGATATTGTTGTGTTCCGGTTTGAAGGGTGAGTGAGCCAGTGTAATTACAGGCACAAGGGACATAAAATCTTAGTTCCCAAGGTTGGTGGCGCATTGGCTATAAGCGATGGTTGACATTTCTTAGAATGCCAATGTCTAAGGGCGTTTGGTGACCACTTACCATCAGGTGGCCCATATGCTCGTCCACCTTCCTATTCTATAAAAAAAAAAGACGGTACGAGGACCCGGAGGGAGATTTGCTGTGGTGCCCCACAGGGGTCAGTTTTGGGGCCTTTGTTGTGGAATCTCGCGTATGACGCAGTCCTGCGCGTCACTCTCCCTGAAGGTGTCAGCATCGTCTGTTATGCAGACGACACGTTGGTGCTGGCAACGGGGGAGAATTTTGAGAGAACCAAAGAGCTCGCCGAGCTTGGGGTGAACACTGTCGTCGAAAAGATGTGCGAGTTGGGCCTTCGGATCGCGTCCCATAAGACGGAGGCGCTATGGTTCCATAAACTGCCAAGGAGCAGGGAACCGCCTGACTCGTACGTCCGCGTTGGTGACTCATACGTCCAGGTGGCCAGGTACATGAAATACCTGGGCCTCACACTGGATGGTCGCTGGGGTTTCGAGGAGCACTTCGAGCGCCTAGCCCCCCAGATCGAGAAGGTAGCGGGTGCCATGCACAGAGTGCTGCCTAATCTCGGGGGACCGAGGGAGGAAGTTCGCCGTCTCTATGCCGGTGTCGTGCAATCGATGGCCCTCTACGGGGCACCCGTTTGGTCTCACAGACTATCGGGCGTCCGCCGATGCAGGACTAAGATCCAATGTTCGCAGCGGAGAGTGGCCATCCGCATAGTGCGGGGATATCGCACGATATCCTACCTATCCTACGAGTGGAGCAAAGCACGGGAGAGGCCGCGGATTCGTTATATCAACACGGATCCCGCAGCCTCTCCGATCCGTGCTGAGGACGGCCATCGCAGTGGTTTTAGTGGGTAAGAATCCCACATAACCCGGTTCCACCCCATAGGACCCTGGTACCTTTCTGAACGTTTCCAATGCGAGAAAAAAAAAAAAAAAAACTTCAAGTCGGATTGTCTTGAAAATTGAATTAACATTGAAATATTTATAAAAATAAAACAAAACATGCAAAAAGTTATAACAAAATAAAAGTAGTAAACGTCGTTATAAAAAATTGACAATTAAATTAATTAATGTAAATAAACAAATTTATGAACTTACTATGACATACATATTAAAAGTATTGGTTTGCATCTTAGAATTAAATAAACGAAGGGTAACGGTAAGTGGTTAGATACTTTTTAATTTGTCTTTTAAAGCGTAAAGTAGATTGTTGAAAAATATCTAAGCTAGCTTTTTTGAAAATATTATTGTATGCAATAACCATTCTGTTAATAGGTGCAGCCTTGCCCAGGTTACTTTTCGCAAGCCCTTGACTAAAGGTTTGCTTATTTCTAATGAAACTTCTAGCCTTATTATACCTTGGTACTGCCAATTTAAATCTGCTTAACAAATTTGGACAATCAATAAATTTAAAATAAATTTTAAATTTTTTTTTATTCTCTCCCACAGACAATAATATTTACATTTTCTTTTTTTATAATATATATAAATACAGTTATATGTGGGATACAGGAGACCAAACCAGGTTGCCCTGTGCTAAGGGTCTCCTGGCTCCCCCTCTTGAAAGGAACTATTTATTTGTTTAATTTTATAGAAAACAGGAGAAACACTAAAGCTTTTACAATATATTATCTAGTAATAAGTTATACTTATGCTAATAGAAATAAAAAGATAATGTATGCTTGTGAATATGTGCGTGTGAGTGCATGTGTGTGAGTGTGTGTGTGTATGAGTGTGTGTGTGTGTTTGTGCCTGTGTGTTGTATGTATGTGTATATATGGTGTGTAGATTATTTTTTTTACTACAATTGCTTGTTTATTATTAATGTATTAAATTAACAATTTTTCTGTCTCTTCATAGTCCAGTTTTAAAAGCCAGTCAGTTAATTTCCTCTTACATGCGAATTTTAGTAAATTTGAAATAGAGAGTAATTTATTTAATTTATTGTAAAGCCTGGCTGCTTTAAAATCAAAGAATTTTTGGGCAAAAAATGTTTTGACCATTACAGATTTACATACTTCATAAGATCTTCTAGAGTCAGCTATATCAATCAGTGAGGCCTTAATCCTGGAGTGTTTTTTTTAAAATTATGTTCAAAATGTAAAGTTTTCTGACTGTTAGAACATTTGCTTCCCTATATAGGTCAACAGTAGGAAATATGCGTGGCTTAGAGAGAGCTACTTTAAGTATCATTCTTTGAGCTCTTTCAACTTCAATTATGTGCGTTTTGTTAGAACCACCCCATACAGTTATACAGTATGCTATTAAAGATTGACATAATGATATATAAACAGTCCTGATGAGGGTCCAGTCAGCGATATGTCTCATATTTTTGGAAACATATGTAAGTTTTCTGAGTTTTTAAGACTTAATTGTTTTAGATGCCCTTTAAAATTAAGATTTTTATCAAATGTTATACCTAAGTATTTAGTTTGATCTGTTTTGTTAATAATGGGACAGGTACGTTTGGTATGATCTGCTAGATTACACGAATGAGCTACTAATTGGTGTGATATTGTATTATTAGGTGTGTTGCGTTTTGAAAAAACTATGTATTGAGTTTTACTTGGATTCAGAGTGAGGGTATTATAAGCCATCCAGTGATTAACCGTATTAAAACCTTCTTGTGCAAATTCAAATACTTCATTTCATGTTTTACCGTGAAACGTAAGTGTGGTATCATCTGCATATGATATTATTTTACACTTTCTTAGCTTTAGGTTACAAAGTTCATTTATATAGCAAAGAAATAGAGTTGGGCCTAAAATGCTACCCTGCGGAATTCCATAAGTGACAAATCTCTCATTGCTGATAACGTCACCTATTTTAACCTGCTGGGAGCGACCTAGCAGATAATTTTGTAAAAGTTGTAGTTGTCTATCTCTAATGCTTAAACTGTCTAGCTTCTCGATCATTTTATTCAAAGAGACTTTATCGAATGCCTTTTGAAGATCAATAAAAATAGTTAGGCATTTTTCTTTATTGTCTAATTTGTCTACTATGAAATCCACAAGAGAATGAACTGCATCCGAGGTTGATTTTCCTTTCCTAAAGCCATATTGTGTATCTGCGATTAAATTTTTATCTTCCAAATATTTAACGTCTATTATTTATAATTTTTTCAAGTATTTTCGAGAGGAATGGTAATATCGAGATTGGACGGTAATTTGATACAAGGTTTCTGTCTCCGGCTTTAAAGATGGGTATAACTATGGATTTCTTGAGAGAAACAGGAAATATACCTTCGGATAAACATCTATTAAAAATGTAGGTGAGCGGAGTCACAATAAATTCAATTAGACACTTGAGTACCTTGGACGTTATGCCATCCCAGCCAGGACTACAGTTTGATTTTAGGTCGATTATAAGTCTACATATTTCATCTTTTGTAGTGCTTAAGAGAACGAATGAGTTTTGTATAGATGATGTTCTAAAGGTATTAGTGGAGGTGGTTGGTAGGTTTGAGGTTATTTTTGAGGCCAGATCAGCACCTATGCTTGCAAAGTATTTGTTTACTGAGTTTACTGATTCCAGGGGTGTTTTATTTATATTAAGGAGTTTAAAAGGTTGGTTTGTAGTTTTATTTAAGTTATTAATATTTTTTATTACGTTCCATATTTTTTTGTTATTATTTCCAGCGGCTTTAATTTCATTTCTTTCGTAGTCCCTCTTACATTTTTTTAAAATTTGATTACAAAAATTCCTGTAACGTTTGTATGTAATTCTTAGTCTCATTATGTACCTCTTTCTTTAATTTGTAGTGCATTCTATCCCTAGTTCTTATGCATTTCAGCAAACCTATGGTGATCCAGGGTTTTTTAATTATTTCACTTCGAGGAAATCTATTGGTAATTGTGTTTTTCAAAATAATGTTTTGTATAAGGTTAATAAATATGTTCATGCACTGATCTGGATTGTTATTTATATTATATATCTCACTAAAATCTAAATTTTTAGAATCATCTTTTAATTTGTCAAAATTTAATTTATATGAGTATTTTAATTTTTTATACATACTATTGGTATTTTTATTCATACATAAAAGAATTGGTTCGTGATCTGTTATTGCTGTTTTTAAGATGAAGGTAAAAGATGATAGTTTTGTTTTAAAGATATGGTCTAAGCAACTATTGGCTCTAGTAGGTGTGTGATATGCCGGGATTAAACCAAAAAATGACAGGACTTCAAGATAATTCGAAGTATTCTGATTTAAGTCAGCAATATTAATATTGATGTCTCCCATTAATATTATGTTTTTGTATGATGAGAGCTGCACGAGCAAGTTGTGGAGAGATTCAATGAAATTATTTAAGAGGCGGAAACTAGGAGGTCTGTATATGGCAATTATCACTGTGTCTTTATTTATTTTTATTGTGAGGCAATTAGCCTCCTGCATGTTAGGTTCTTCTACTTTAAAATCTATATTATTATTCAAAATAACAATGACCCCATCGTTTTGATTGTAGTTTACTGAAGTGCTAAAACACGTGTTTCCCGGAACGGTGGGGAGATTAATGACGTTAGAAAGTCAGCATTCAGATAAAATAATTATGTCAATGTTGAAATTGAATCTCGATAGTAGGACATTTAAGCAATATTTTAAGATAAGCATTAGGGTTCAAAATTATGATATTATTATATATATAATAACTCCATTTACAATACTGTGCAAAAAACATAAATCCAGAGACTTATCTCTACGATTAGATTGTGAAAGACCTTCATATAACTTTAGCTGATCTTTGTAACGCTCATTCTGTTTGAAAACATTGTCTTCGTAAGCCAGATGACGTAAAATTTTTTTTTGTATTCTTTCAATTCTATTTTTATGTAATTGATAGTAGGAACTCCAAGCGACCGAAAAATATTCAAGTCTGCTTCTTATCATTGTGTAAAACAGTGTTATTATGGTTAACGACCTTTTAAATTCTTTTGAAGCTCTTAAAAAAATCCTAATAATTTGAATGATTTTATAATTATATTATCTACATGGGATATAAAACTTAATTTATTATCTAGAATAATCCCAAGATCCCAAGATCAAAGGGTGCTTATGAAATTGCATTGCTTGCGTATGATACTTAATAACCTTTTAAAAATTGATAGAAAACAAAACAAAACAATCTTCTAATCTTGACAATATAAAACTTCATTATCACTGATATACCAATTTTCGATTAAGCATTAACAATACCGTAATTTATTAATAAATTACGTCTTTATGTGCTTGACTCAAGATACAATTTGGTTTGTCAATGTACTTTGTTGCTTTTGCGTCGAACTAAAGTATGCGACAGTACTTAATCTCAAAATATCTTACTTTCGATCTTAGCTCTCATAAAAGGATTATTCTTTTGGGATTCGGGAAGAGAAAAACCAATTGTCTATCTATTCAACAAAAAAAATATATATTTATTATTTTTTGAAATCTAGATTAATACTATAAACCTACCCGTAAAAAACAACCAAGCATTGTTTTCACGCCTTAACGCATGATAGATATTTGTTTATTTAAGTACATTTTTTTCACAAAAAATAAGTTTACAGTAACAGCCTGTTAATGTCTCACTGCTGGGCTAAGGCCTCTTCTCCCTTTTGAGGAGAAGGTTTGGAGCTTATTCCACCACGCTACTCCAATGCGGGTTGGTAGAATACACATGTGGCAGAATTTCAATGAAATTAGACACATGCAGGTTTCCTCACGATGTTTTCCTTCACCGTTAAGCACGAGATGAATTATAAACACAAATTAAGCACCTGAAAATTCAGTGGTGCTTGCCCGGGTTTGAACCCACGATCATCGGTTAAGATTCACGCGTTCTTACCACTAGGCCATCTCGGCCATCTCATAGGCCATCTCATTTTCACAAAAAATAAGTTTACAGTAATGGCTGAATTCTAAAAATAATGAAAAATATTGTAGATTCTGTCGATTGTGTTTGTGTTTGTTCATCTGTACATTTAATTTAAAATAATTAAAGCTATGTTCAAATAAAATATAATATTACTATTAACAATCTACGCCTATAATAAATCTGTAATTGATTGCTGTCTGTACATGGAAGATATTTGAGTAAAACTATTATCAAGGGGGGGCCTTAACAGCGCAACAGAACACAAAACAATGATTGTTAGAACGTTTGTCGGTGCATTTGTGTGCCCTAATATAAGAAACGGCCATTACCTTAGGTTTCCTTAATGTTTCGATCATAAAACACTGCATCGAGTTTATATAAAGATTTTAATTTTTAACAACTATTATTTAAGTTATTGCTTGATCAAACTTCACGAGGAATGAATTTAACGTACATTTTTATTGTAGCTCTGGGTATAGTAGATGCTGGCTTAAATTCCAAAGTATCGGGCATGTTATCTCCAAGCACGGTCCTATACTTCCTGAATATAGTCAGGAGCCCAGCGTACATAACCATTCTTGCAAAACGGGCACCTGAAAGATAAAAATATAAACAAAAACAAATATTTTATGATCAACTTATGTCAAATCAAAAGAAATATTTTTAAATATATCTTTAATTACGATAAGTCGAAATAAAAAACGTTAAATATTCACCAATACAAACTCTTCCACCTTCACCGAATGGCATGAAGGTGTATGGTTTGATTTTCTTCCTCTCGTCTCCAAAGAATCGTTCGGGACGGTATGCCGTGGGATCTGGGTAATTCTCTGGGTGCCGTTGGATGTAATCAATAGGTATATGCACACGATCACCCTTCTGTAGGCGCAGCCCAGTTGGCAGCGTGTAGTTATTCATCACTTCCCTGGTGACGACAGGTAACACCGGGTAAAGACGAAGTGCTTCTTCAATACACGCTTCAATATATGGCAATTCGGACAAACATTCGTACTTAATATCACCATGTTTATTAAAGTATGCATCTACTTCTTCTATGAGTCGTTCTTGGGCTTGTTTATTTTTTGCCAGTTCATACAGAAGGTAATTCATTGTGGACGATGTTGTTTCGAATCCAGCTACGAAGAATAAAGTGCATTGTGCCACAAGTAAGTCTTCATTCACTTCAATTCTTTCTATCTTCTTGTCATTCGTTTGGTTATTTCTAAAACTGTCTCCGGTTATGTATTGTTGTTTTTCCCAGCCCAGAATAAGATCGACGAAGTCGTTCTTTATAGTTGTCTCAGTGGAACGATTTTTACGAGCTCCGGTGAATAAGCGGTAGAAGAATTTTTCAAATTTGTCATCGACCAAATGCAAACCCAATGCGTAAAATAAATCAGGCCACATAGATCGGCCAATGTTTTTCAAGGCAGCTCTAGTTGGTGATGAATTTATTTCTTCTGCTATAGTAACGAATGGATTAATAGCTGCATCTCTCTTCATAGTGTTCGCTCTTAGACCAAAAACACATCTAATAATACATTCGATCGAATATCTAGCCAACAAAGATTTTATATTAATATTGCCCGAAATTTGTATTTCATCCTTAAGGTACGGGTCCATTTCCTCAGCACACTCTTTGATAGTTGGGAACATATTCTTTAACTTTGCAGATGTGAAAAGTGGAGTTAAATTCTGTCGTAACACTTTCCAATGATCGCCTCCATTCGAAAACAAATTCGTTGTAATTGGCTCTCTGTTAGCGTGGTCTGTATTTTCTCTACCATTAAAGTAATAGAAGTCTTGTGTCAACACCAGTTTTAATATTTTAGGATCCTTGATGACGAGAGCTGGTGCTGTACCAAAATAGACCCCGATGTACGGCTCATCAGGGAACTGGTCATAAATTTCACGTATAATTGTCTGACGACTTTTTCTAAATAATATAAAATCTTTGTAGTTGCCAAAAATTAGTTTCGGCTTCAGATGTGGAACGTTTTTCTTTTTCCAATAATCATGTTTTTTTGTTAATAATACGTAAAGCTGATACAATATCAAAACACCAAAAAATGCCGTTATTGATAAAATCATTTTGAACGTCTGTGTGCCACCAAATGTAGTCACGACCTTTAAGAAGCGAGTTTATATCAGCCGTATTTATAATCAAGGTGTGCGGCGCGGTGCTATCATTACTTATATATAACAAAAGATTGATATGTGTTTTTTATTTGTCCTTATCATACCAGTAGCATGTCGCATCCGGTCAATATCCGGTCGAACGGACACTCAATGGAACATAAGGCGCACCAACGGTTGTGAACTTGACTCCGGTGTGGTTCGCCATAACTTCAGTGCGCTTTCGACAGAGTCGTGATGGTATCGCTCGGGTCCGGACAGAACATTCTCTGCAAGGCATCGGTCGAGTGAGGTCACGGAACTGTCTTACCGTTCCATAAAGTACTTTGTGTATGATATTAATTGTGAAGTGTAATAAAGTGTGATTATATTCAATAAAGTTGCTCATTTCACGATAACCCACTGTACGCTCACATGATGTTCGACGATAATGATCAAAGATCTGATGTCCCTCCGACATCAGAAGTGGGATCGGAACCTCATGTGTTCTTATACGCTCCGCTTCCTGAAATAGGACCTTTAACTATGCAAATTAAATTAAAGCAGTTATGATTTATTTTACTACCCTACGTTACGAAAATATTATTATTTAGTGATTGCAGAAAATTTGCCGATTGCGACACTGTAAAGTGTATAGTGCTAGTGCGCTATGGCTTCCGTTACAGTATTTCCATAATCAAATTGTAATATGAAATAGAGAATGAATTCGCCACGTCTGTAGGTGTGGCCTCGCTTTCCTCTTTACGATGTGCGCGATACCATTAGCTGAGATCGACTTGCGGCTACGAGTGCCGCATCGACTCGGCTCAGGTAGTTCGGGACAAAAACACCACTTGAAATGGAACGGACGCGTCCGGTCTCACCTAGATAACGCTCGACCGACTGAAACACCAATCAAAACACTCACGAGATCATGGCCTTATTCCATCATCTGTGAATCAACCTTTGTCTCGAGATCCTCGAACTTGCCATAGTGACGATCTAATCGTCCATTCATATCATACGAAACGATAATAACATAAATAGTCCCTAGCCAATGAATGAACTTATAACATGTAAATTCGTCGCTCACAAATCGCAACAGCACCGCGCGTAGGCGTCTGGCTTGAATGAAAATAAACATACTTTCTTTCTTCTTACCTCTCGATTTTGACTATATTATAATACAGATTACAGCCGAGATGGCCCAGTGGTAAGAACGCGGGAATCCTAACCGATGATCGTGGGTTCAAACCCGGGCAAGCACCACTGAATTTTCATGTGCTTAATTTGCGATTATAATTCATCTCGTGCTTTACGGTGAAGGAAAACATCGTGAGGAAACCTACATGTGTCTAATTTCACTGAAATTCTGCCACATGTGTATTCCACCAACCCGCATTGGAGCAACGTGGTGGAATAAGCTCCAAACCTTCTCCTCATAAGAGGAGAGGAGGCCTTTAGCCCAGCAGTGGAGCATTCACAGGCTGTTACGGATTACGGATAATACAGATTAGCGATATTATCACAGCACTGTAATAAAAATTAATGGTTGTTACACAGAATCCGTTAGCATGTTACTGTGGGACGCGGTACGTTACGCGGCGCGAGTAGTGCAGTACAAGTCTGCCGGCTCTAGTAGTCTTATACTGTTCGCGGTCACAGATGTAGGTGCGCCCGCATCGTACGCACACAGGGTAGTGATCGTGATCACTACCCGCGGTGAGGTGGAGCATCGGGACTCTACGGCATTGTCTTCGCCAGGGCGTTTTGTGAGTGCTGACACGAACGACCGTGCTGCTGCGTCCGATCGTATCATTAATGCGATATGACCGATCAATACTACGGTGAGATATAACCAATTTCTTAATTCCAATTTCGATCTTAGCATTAATATTTAATTCGAAGAAGTAGGTTGACTCTTCTGAAGGAACTTTAAAACAAAGAAACATTAGGAGATTGTTGTTTTAAGATCGCTAAGACACAAACGTAACTACAAGTACGCTCATGACCGTCTTAGAAAGATGCCTGAGGGTCTGGTACCGATTGATGTTTATAAGGAAGTTGATTGTGAGATAACATCAGTGATTTGTGATGGTACCAGGTTCTCGATTCGACGGGTCTGGGACTGTACCAGAATATCGTAGCCGTAGCCCATTAGAAGTCGGCATCTGCTATTTTGAATAGTCCGTGGGTAAGTGGTGGGCGGTAGCTCTGGGTGGTATAGTCGGGGTTTCTGATTTAATATGATGGTTTAAATAAATAAATAATATATATATATATTATAAAAATGAATGTAAACAGTAAAATAATAGATTTTTATTTTTTTATAATAAATCTCGATCAGTATACAACGATTTTTATAATTATGCACAAAAATATTTGGTGTTTAGACGTAAGTATATAAGGAACGAGTATACCTAAGTGATTACTCCCGAAGTGCTCGGAGGGACCAAATGATGAACGAAATAATAACTATATTTCACTGTTCACAGTACTTTAATTAATTTGATCAATTTTGTCCGTACGGAACTTCACTCAGCCCCTTTCTTTTGATGGGGTCTGATGATGGCAGTTCCAAGGGCTGTGCCTTTATGACCGCGGTATCCGTCCGTTGCGACGGAGGGGTCGTAGGGGTGGGAAGATCCCTGGGTGTGTATAACAGATGTCTCTAATGCTTCTCCGTTCATTCAATGGGCGATCAAGCGCACTGGATGAGACCCTATTCAGGGAGGTCCAGCGAACGACCTGCTCTGCGAAATTCTGTATCCGACGGATGTCTTTTTTTTTTATATGCCCCGGGATGGCAAATGACTCTACTCCACCTGATGGTAAGTGGTAGTAGAGTCCAAACGCGACGACGGCCAGTACAGTCGGGAAGAATGTTCTGTACTAGCCGTCCCCGCCTTGCCGGCCCGCAAGATGCCTCTTCACGCCTCGTTTGAAGGAACCCGGGTTGTAAGAGGAGGGGAACACGTGAGCTGGTAAGGAATTCCATTTTTTGGTAGTGCGACAAAGAAAGGAGTTGCCAAATTTCTTTGTGCGCGATGGAGTTGATGTCACAGTTAGGAGGTGACATCGAGAACCAGCGTGGACTTAAGAAGGAAGGGGGAAGCAGGAATTAGAGAGAATAATTCCTCAGAGCACTCGCCGTGATACAGACGATAGAAAGCGCTCAGTGCTGCTATCTCGCGACGCAATTGTAAAGGTTCAAGGGTGTTTGTGACCTTTACGTCGCCAATAATGCGTACTGCACGTCGCTGCAACCGGTCCAAGGCCTCCATTAGGTAGGCATCCCAAAGGTGCGAGCAATATTCAACGCAAGACCGTACCTGTGTTTTGTATAACAGGCACAGTTGTTGTGGCGTGAAAAAACGCCGCACCTTGTTCAGAACTCCGAGTTTTCGTGAAGCTGTTTTTATAATAGCCTCGATGTAATCTCTTGGACTAAGGTCGCAGCGAACGTCCATCCCCAGCATGGCGATTTTGCTTTGTATCATCAGCGGTGTGCCACAGAGGGAGGGATGAGGGTAAAATGGTGACTTTTTCGCTGTGAGAGCGCACACCTGTGTTTTCTTGGCATTAAACTCAACAAGATTATCAGAACCCCATTTGGCGATGAGCTCTAATGTCCTATCGAGTTCAATAACAAGATTCTCCCGCCTCTCCTCAGTTTCCGCCCGCCCAGCCACTGCGCGTCCGTGGTATCCACCATGCACTGTACTATCATCTGCATAGCAATGTATGTTCCCAAGAGAGAGCATATCATTGATATGCAAAAGAAAGAGTGTGGGAGATAGCACAGATCCCTGGGGGACGCCAGCATTCACTACATAGAATTGTGAAGCGCAACCATCTACTAAAACACGAAGGCTACGCTTGTGTAGGAAGCTGGCAATCCAGGTGCATAGCTGAGCAGGCAGACCATATGCCGGTAGCTTGGAGAGAAGACTTCTGTGCCAGACCCTGTCGAAAGCCTTGGAGATATCGAGGCTGACAGCCAACGGTTCTCCATGCTTGTCGATAGCTTCACCACAGAGGTGCGTTACGTACGCTAGAAGATCACCTGTGGACCGTTTTGGTCGAAACCCGTACTGACGATCATTAATTAGACACTGATCTTTTAGGTAATGGATCAGTTGGTTGTTTAAAATCCGTTCCATCACCTTACAAAGTACTGAGGTGATAGCTATTGGCCGATAATTTGCCGGGTCAGACCGATCCCCTTTTTTGGGAACCGCTTGCACATTAGCTCTTCTCCAAGCCTCCGGCACACATCCCGAAGAGAGAGAAAGTTGGAACAGGCGCGTTAACACAGGAGACAGCTCCGCCGCGCACTTCTTCAGCACAATGGCTGGTATTCCATCGGGACCGCTAGCTTTCCGTATATCGAGTGATTGCAGCTCCGCACGCACATCACGTTACCTGATTTTGATGTCAGGCATCGTGTGGCCACATGAAGGTATCGTTGGTGGCTGCGCACTACAATCATCGATCACAGAGTTGTCGGCAAAGAGTTTAGCCAGGAGGTCGGCTTTCTCCTGCGGACTGTGAGCTAGCGATCCGTCCGGATTTCTGAGCGGTGGCAGCGAAGGTTGGCCGAAATTGTTTTGCACAGACTTGGTCAGACGCCAGAAGCTACGGGAGCCCCTAGGATGCGAAATAAGGTCATGACCAATCTGTACAATGCGCTGTGCATCCGCTCTCGTGTATGCCTTCCTACAGGACTTGGAATTTTCATTGTAGTTTGCTTTCAGTGAGTCAATGTTAGATGCCCCGCTAATGCAGCCGTTGATCCACGCGCGATATGCCGCCTGCTTAGATGATACAGCGTCGGCACATTCACGAGTGAACCAACGGTTACGCGTACCCCTATTGATGAGATCTGAGCTAGGAATGTAGTATTCCATTCCTAACATGATCTCATCAGCAACAGCAGCGGCACTAGCTGTCGGGTCATTCCCACTGAAGCAACGTTCCTTCCAAGGGACTGACGCATAGTAATGGCGCATACCGTCCCAATCTGCCGACTTATAGTGCCAAACGCGACGTTTGCATACCGCTGATGGCGGCAGCTTGGCCTGTGGCACTTTGGTAGATATAAGGCCGTGATCCGAAGAACCAAGTGGAGCTTGAACCACAACCTGATATTCCATCGGGTGAGAAGTCAGCAGAAGATCCAGTAGAGAAGGCGCTTGCCCATCAATGTCTGGGATCCTGGTGGGCTGATCAACCAGTTGGGTCAAGTCGTGTGTGAGAGCAAAAGCATGAGCAGTTCTTCCAGCATGGTCAGTTTTGAGGGATTTCAACCATGATTCATGCTCACCGCATTAAAATCCCCCAAAAACACCAATTCCGCGTTAGGAAACTGCTCTTGCGCAACATCTGCCACCCGACTAAGATGGTCGAATAATCGGCTTGTCTCCAAGTCACCATTGTGGGATCTGTAGAGGCACACGTAGACTCGACTCTGACGAACCAGGTCCACACGTACCACCAACATGGAGAAGGAGGGGTCCTCCAAGAAGCGCAATCGGTGACAACAAACATCCGCCCTGACGAACAAGCATACTCCGGCTTTCGCTTTAAAAGATTCTTCAAGCATGTAGCCGGGATAGTTAAGGTAGCTGGTGTCGGCAGGGCGGAGTATTTGCGTCTCCGTGAGAAACAACATTGCTGGCCGTGCTGTCTCGAGATGGTGGTGGACAGCGTTGAGGTTAGCGTGGAGTCCTCGGATGTTAGAGAACTCGACCTCAAACAGCGTGGGTATGGTGGGGGTGTGCACCGCTGAACGACCGTTATTTCTTATTTGCGCTACCATTTGGAAAAATAAGGAAAAGAGACGTGAAGCGAGCGACGTATTGCCACGATAGGGATGGGCAAAGTATGTAGGCGTGTTTTCCCAAATGTTTGCCAAAAAGGAAAATATACTGATCCGCCGGACGGAAGGGCCCCCGAACCCCCCCGGAAGTGGCCGCCGGGACCCCACCTTCCGGTCACCAACCGGCACGACGGTCCACCCCGAGATTATGCGTGGCCTGGTGGGGCAGCCTCGCGAGCTGGTTAGGCACGCTCGGGCCCCTGTACTATGCCACGGGCGGCCAGCGGAACAGCCGTTTCTTCGGTTCTCCCTGTCCGGCAGGTCAATACAGTTTCCCCCGGCATTGGTTCAACAGCCGTCTCCACTGGACAAACACCCATCGCGGCAATACTCGCTCGGGCACTGGCTGTACGCTGGCTGACCTCGAAACGCGGCTGCAAGCCACTTCACGAGTTTTTCACCATGCGTACGGTGGTAACAAGCCAGGCAGATGTTAGCATCCTACCACCAGAAAGCTACTCCTTCTGGGTACAGACGGAGTAGCTTCGGGGCATCTGTTGCTGATGTTTCATTGGCGCGCGTGTATACTTTCTGTTGTGTCCGATGGTAGCGACAAGGTGGCGAGGATTGTAAGAAGAAGTTGATGAAGATGCTAAGATGGTGTTCGAAGGATATGATGGTGTTCGCGAGATGATTGGCGTTGGTCGTGTGTTTGATGGTGATAGCCAAGTTCGGCGTTCCAGTCTGTGCCTCCGAGCATTCCCACGATCCGATCGAGCGCACCGGATGAGACCCCGTTCGCGAAGGCCCAGCGAGCGACCTGCGGTCGTGGGTGGTGGACGCAGTCTAAGAGCTTTGCGCGTGGCCGGGTCCGTCGAGAGATGTCCCGTGAGGGATCTCCTTTCGGTCGGCCGCGGTAAGACACTGTTTTGACAGACTGGTTCGTCGGGTGCGGCTCATTTGGGGAGCCGGGAGTTCAAACGGGAGTAGTTTTCCTTTAGGCGACCTTAAGATCCTTAAGAAGTTAGATCCTTCTGGGGGAGCCCCCGTAGGGGCTGCCTCTGGACCGGTGTACCGTTGGTTGACGTCTTTGTTTACGGGCTGGAGCGTCGGTGGGTCAGCTGGGTCGACATCTTGTCGAGGGGTTGGCGGAAGACGTCGTGGTGGTCGTGTCTCGTTGAGAGCGTCGTGGTCGACGAGCTCTTGAGGGTATGCCCAGCCTTCGGGTGGTCGTGCGTACTGAGGGGCCAAATCTCGGATATGAGTGTGGTCCGATAGCTCGGCACGCGAGAACAACTTCGTGGCTACGCGTTTGATGAAGTCCTCGACAGATTCAACTTTGAGGTCTCTGGAGATGGTGTTGTTTCTCACGTAACGCGGTGCGTTCACTATGGTCCGCATTGCGAGTGATTGATGCGATTGCAGCCTTGCCCGCAGTCTGGGACTTGTGATGTGGTACCAAGCCGGTGCAGCATATGTGAGGCGAGATCTCAAATATTGTTTGTAGATTACGAGTTTAGTGCGCAGAGGGAGGCGCGATCTTAGCACCGGGTTTATGAGGGTGCGTGTTGCCCTTGTCATATTGATCACATTCTTGACGTGGTGGATCTTTTCAGTCCTCGTTCTACGGTGACTCCGAGGTACTGATCAATTTTGTAACATTGACATTACGTATACGTACTATTATAAAAAAATTTAGACAGCGTGATACTCTTAAAATTCCGCCTGCTACACATAGCCAGTAGATCGCTGCATCAGCATGCTTGCCTAATGCACACGGCACCTACGACCTACATAGGCTCCACGTTTTACAAGCGCAGCAACTAAGAGCAGCATTGACGTCAATCATTGACGTCAATCGAAGATATCCTTCGAAGCCTAAAATGTGGAAGCGCCATTCTTGATACAAACATCGACCAATTGGCATTAATTAAATTTAGTCATAGTTTCTTTACAACAGTAAATATATTAAATTTAATTTGCATTTTCTTTTTGGATCCTCCGGTTGCACCCAACGTAATTCGCCCACCATGGACAGGTGCTCCATCATAAAATAGAAAAAATAACAACAACTAAGTAATAAGATTATTTTGATATTTACCGCCCGCCATGAAATAGTACTAATAATAGTATACAAATTATAACATTTTCTTATTTATAACAATCGTTTAAACATTAAAAGTAACAAATTCATATATCTTAATAATAAATTAGTTTACTTCAACGTTTTGTTTAATACTAAATATGTTATCAATAACAATTAAAACAAAAAACATATCAAATAACCTTCCACAAATAAAACAATAAATTTAACGTCCAATGTTAATCTTTGGCAATAGGTAAAATGATAATTTTCGACGTGGGCCTTTTTTATTATGTTGCCCTTACATTTAAGTGAAACTACTCTTTGTGAGATTATCCAGACCAATGTGCTTTTGAACACGAATAAAAGTTTTTATGTGGAATTTACTATAAACATTTATTACAATAAGTTCTACCACCAAACAGCAATGCATAGTGGAAGTTCAAATTCGAAGGAAGGGTGATCCAATGAAAATACAGGCACAAGGGACGTAATATCTTAATTATATGTTGATGCTGCAATGGCGATTGAATATGTTACCACTGACAAAATAAGGAAACTATCATACTAAGTTACTTGGGCAGTTCTCAAGTTTATTGACATCACGTCTCGAAGTTTTTGTTTTATTAATACTTAGCACACGAACATGATAAAATACCTACTTATTATAATTTAAAGGAATCCCAAATAAAATAAGAGAACCATTTAAAAATATATATATTCTATTATTTACCATAAGCGTTCATGTTAGGTGTACATGTTTGTATAATTTATTATGTTTATATATAACTAACAACAATAATTTAGGTTCAGTCGATGACGTATCACCGATGAGACTTCACGCGCGAAGATCGACCGAGTTCCGGGCTCAGCTGATATTTGATTAAGCAATCCCATAAGTGACTACTGCAGTCTATACATGAAATGAGCTTGATAGCTATTCATATGTGCAGTACCACTTCACCTTGTCCAAGATGCCTGATTTTTGGTAGCTGCAAAGCTACTTAAGCTTATGTCTCAATATATCTTCCAAAGTTGACAAATGAAATTGTGTCACTTACGACCTTTTATCGATCAACGTTATAGGTAGACCTTGTTTTTTATTTACTCTATTTGTAAAGTATGTGATGTGATATGTACTTTGAAGAATATAAAATAATAACTGACGATTTTGTTGTGTGTTTTTAATACTAAATTTAGGACACATTCTCATTCTTTAACACTAATAATTCCATTTGTAGTATTTTCTTAACACTTGTTATATTTATTAGTGATTATCATAATCATCAAATGATAACTCTTTCATGTGGCACAACCAACCCTTAACATTCTATTTTTTAAATTACATATTTTATGTATAATTGTACACCTTTAATTCTTATAATGGAAAACAAAATGTTGCAGGAATAAAATTATGGACGATTATCATCGATACGTCGGGAGATTATTTTGAAACATCTCGATAAATAAATTTGACGAGTATATTAGTTGTAGACTGTGTAACAATAGACACCGACCTGAATTCTAAAGTTAGTGGCATGTTCTCAACCAGTTCGATCCTATACTTCCTGAATATGATCAGTAGGACTGCATACATCGCCATTCTGGCAAAACGAGCACCTGAAAGAATAAGGGAGCAAATTAATTACCTCAATCATATTATCCTGTATGTGAGATTCTAGAGCTTTGGTGTAATGTGTAATAACAGCCTGTGAATGTCCCATTGTTGGGCTAAGGCTTCTTCCTTTGAAGGTAAAAGTTTCGATTGCTCTGGCATGAATTGGTCGATACACATGTGGTACAGAATGTCACTGAAATTAGACAGATGCAGGCTTCCTCAAGATGTTTTACTTCACCAAGCACGAGATAAATTATGAACACAAATTAAGCACATTAAAATGGTGGTGCTTTAACTTCGATCATGGATTAGCATTCACGCGTTCTAACCACGGCTTGATAAACATAATAGATTAAGATCGTGTAAATAAATCAAACAGGAAATTATGTTGGCTATACTAATTTTATTAGCATTATTAGAGATTTGACCATCTAATGTCATTGAGATGAACTCGGACAGCCAAATCGCTAAAGTCAATATTAAAATATATTTATGCTAATATTATAAATTTGAAAGTAACTATGTCTGTCTGTCTTTTGATGACATTTAGAATAAAGCTACTTAACACCTAAAACGCGGGCGAAAACTGGTCTTATATATTATAAAGAGTTTAAGTTTGTAAGCATGGAAAAAGGAGGCTAAATTAACCACTCATTCGATTTCAAGAATTCTTTCACCAATATTTTGAATTCTTCTCCAGGTTGGCATAGACTATGTATGCATATTATTCAATAAAAATGAAGGGATTTTTCGTGGAGACCATTTTTGAAATGAAAGTCGACGCAAAACGATTTACCTAATGCATTTGTTACGAACGCTGTACAAACAGTAAAGAAGCTAGTAAGTGATGCTTTCTATAAAAAGTTGTAGAGCTTTAAAATACAACAATACCTGAGTACCTGTACTGACGAGCTTCAAGAACGTCAGAGAGGAGGAAGTTCAAGAAGAACGTCAAGGGGAGTTTTGCATCGAACTTCGCCCCTTAAGGTGATTTTTACGGGCTTCGATAAATCAGTTTTTGAAAAAAAAACTAATTTTCTCATCGAACAACTGAAAACCCAATGCGTAAAATAAAGAAGGCCAAATAGATCGAGAAATTATTTTCAAACCTGCCATGGTTGATTTGTCAAATATTTGTTCTCCTAGGTTTACAAATGGGTTCACACCTTTATCTCTCTTCAGTGTTCGCTCTTAGACCGAATACACTGCAATCCATCGAGTATCTCGCCAACAACGATTTTGAGTTTTTCTCCGATATTTTTATTTCTTCTTCAAGGAACGAGTCCATTTCCTTAGCACACTCCTTGATCGTTGGAAACATGTTCTTTAATTTTGCAGATGTGAAGAGTGGAGTTGAATTCTGTCGTAATACTTTCCAAGGATCGCCTCCGTTGAAAAATATATTTTTGGTTACCACTTCTCGGTTAGCATAGTCCGTATTTTATCTGCCATTGAAGTAAAAGAAGTCCTGTGCCAAAACTAGTTTTACAAGCTTAGGAACTTTGACGACGAGAGCTGGTGCTTTTTTTTATAGAATATGAAGGCGGATGAGCATATGGGCCACCTGATGGTAAGTGGTCACCAAACGCCCTTAGACATTGGCATTGTAAGAAATGTCAAGCATCGCTTACATAGCCAATGCGCCACCAACTGAGATACGAATATCTGATGAGTGGGTGGTACCTACCCAAACGATATATTTATATATATATATATATATATATATATATATATATATATATATATATATATATATATATATATATATATATTACAATAATTTCTAAACTATATATAACATACTATGTATAAAGTCGAGATGGCCCAGTGGTAAGAACGCGTGAATCTTAACCGATGAACGTGGGTTCAAACCCGGGCAAGCACCTCTGAATTTTCATGTGCTTAATTTCTGTTATAATTCATCTCGTGCTTTTCGATGAAGGAAAACATCGTGAGGAAACCTGCATGTGTCTAATTTCATCGAAATTCTGCCACATGTGTATTCCACCAACACTCATTGGAGCAGCGTGGTGGAATAAGCTCCAAACCTTCTCATCAAAAAGGGAGAGGAGGCCTTAGCCCAGCAGTGGGACATTTACAGGCTGTTACTGTATAATTATACCTCTATGCCTCTTTTGCTGCCCCATACCGTTGCTATGCCTAAATCTAAGCTTATAAGGTTTATTATACCTTCGGTTTATTAGCATAGCAACTTTAATTTCGTAATTATATTCTCATGCAAAAATCTGCTATTCTAAATGAGAATTTTTTTCGGACTTCGTATTGCTGTTGGCCCTAGTGGCCTCTACAGCGTCACCGGGCGGGATGAGCGAGTTAAACTCAAGCCGGATGTTGGGAGTCACATAAAGGCCTCAAGAGAAACGCACGTCCTAAGGGTGCCTCATGTGAGACCGGACCTCGGCTTAGGACGCTGTTGAACTCGGGGGGAAGACGTGTACAATTTAAACGCAATCATAGGTCTAGGCGTCGACGGGACGTGACGAATAAGGGTCGTCGACCCCGCCGGGTCGGTGTGTGTTGCTTGTGTTCCCTAACAGATGTATGTTGGCAGCGGTGAGCCTATCGACTGGATCGAGTAGGACGTGCTTAGGTCGCCTACGGGTCGAATTGGGATTATTTGACGTGCGCTGTGTAAACTATTAATGATAACTAAAATAATGTACTACATGCTTATAGTAGCCTATATGTCTAAAAATTATAGTTAAATCACAATAACTTTTATTTAAATTTGTTAATCAAAACACTTAGATTAGATTCGAAAGATGACATTAGTATTTTTACCTACACATTTTATTTTTGTAAACTAGAAACATTTAAACAATAAGTTTCTTTTTTTTTAATATATTTTTTTATTATTTAAATAAATAAAATTTAAATGAATATCTTATTAGTTAACGCAGAATTAAAGCTATCGCGTAACAAAATGATCATTATTGGGGCGCAAAGTATTTGTACACACATGTGTGTGTGTTTCATACGAAAAAACGGGTTAACTTTTTAAGCGGCATGCCTCATTATGTGGGACGAATGTATGATGAGGCGCTATCTTCATTTTTGTCAGTGACTTTAATCAAACAATTTAACTGTAAATCGTGTCATAAGTTAATTTTAAAATAGATTATACATACTCGTTATATCCTATAAAGTTAAATAATAGTTCAATCTGGATATAGTGGAGGCGGGTCGCTAGCATATATTCAGCGTCATAGCTAGGTGCTGGCCAGTCGAGCAACTGCTAGCGGCGAAACCTTCATTGGACCGCACTTTGCATCCTACAGCGCATTGGTCGCTGGGGCGTAATTGGGATTCACGCTGTCCACAGATAACAGACAGCGCCTCGTACTTAATACACAAAATATGAGCTAAGTTTTAAATAATACACGCTAAATCTAGCTGTATATATAATGACTGCCTCGTTGGTCTTGTGGCTAGGCATGAGGCCACAGATTCCGTGATCCTGGGTTCAAATGCCAGGTCGAACCGATAAAAAATTAGTTTCAATATAATAGTATATTATTCAAAAACATTCCCAAAAATATTTAATTTTTATAACAATAAGTTACTAATTTATACTAATATTATATAAATAAACAAGCGTTTCGCAGCTTTACTTGCAAGAACAATAAAACGTAATAATAACTTTACCATGGACTCTGTCTATAATTTCTCATAGTTAAGCACTAAGCCAACTAACGACTAAGCCACTAAGTTCCCTTGGTTATGTGGGGGTGGGGCTCGCCGGTGTCCAAGGCGCCGAGTGCGCCCCAAACAGCGGAATACTTACTAAAAAACTAGCGGTATCCTTTCGTTTTTAACGAGGAGCTCTACGGGATAACTTGCGCATGCTACTGTGACGCTCAACTTATAACTCACCCTTCAATAACTATTTATCTTAGTTTTTTTGCACGTGAAGTATGATATCGATAATAAGTTTTCTATAGTTTCTGTATCTTCTTAATTTGTTAAAATCATAATTGAATTCTGTAATTTTAGGAATTAAACCAGAAAAAAGAAATTATAAAAAAAAAGTGAAAATTATCAAACATGTTTCAAAATGATATGCTATTAATAGAATTCTAGAGTGATGAATTTTTTGATAACTGGACCAACATTGTTCACGCCTTAAGCCCGAACAATAGCAAATACACATTATACGTGAGATTAGTTATTTATCATTAGTCCTTCTATCTGCCAACTTGATACTGAATATTACTCTATTGCAAAATTAAAATGGTGTGTCCAATGTACTTACGAGAATTGATGTGTAAACTGGGGCCGAATTCTACTAAGCTATAACGATTACGATACGTTCCCTATTCATTTCCGATCCAACTTTGACTATTCTATATTTATTCTAATCGAAACCGAATCGATATGATGTTATCATATACCATTATGTCAAAACCAAACTTAATTGTCAAAGTTTATGCCAATAGTCGATAATTAAATTAAAGAATAAGAAATCTGATAAACGTCAACGATCACGCTTCGATTCGATTGCGGTAATTTGACAATTGTTAGTCGAATTGGTCCTCTGTAAGATTGTGAGCTTGTATACCGATCTCACGCACACATTAACACACATACAATCACAAATCATGCGCCGACGTCATCGAGACCGGCCGCGTCCGTTCCATTTCAAGTGGTATTTTTATCCCGAACTACCTGAGCCAAGTCGATGCGGCACTCGTAGCCGCAAGTCGATCTCAGCTAATGGTATCGCGCACATCGTAAAGAGGAAAGCGAGGCCACACCTACAGACGTGGCGAATTCATTCTCTATTTCATATTACAATTTGATTATGGAAATACTGTAACGGAAGCCATAGCGCACTAGCACTATACACTTTACAGTGTCGCAATCGGCAAATTTTCTGCAGTCACTAAATAATAATACTTTCGTAGGGTAGTAAAATAAATCATAACTGCTTTAATTTAATTTTCATAGTTAAAGGTCCTATTTCAGGAAGCGGAGCGTATAAGAACACATGAGGTTCCGATCCCACTTCTGATGTCAGAGGGACATCAGATCTTTGATCATTATCGTCGAACATCATGTGAGCGTGCAATGGGTTATCGTGAAATGATCAACTTTAACTGAATATAATCACACTTTATTACACTTCACGATTAATATCATTCACAAAGTACTTTATGGAACGGTAAGACAGTTCCGTGACCTCACTCGACCGATGCGACTCTGTCGAAAGCGCACTGAAGTTCTTTCGAACCACACCGGAGTCAAGTTCACAACAGTTGGTACGCCTTTCGTTCCATTGAGTGTCCGTTCGACCGGATATTGACCGGATGCGACATGCTACTGGTATGATAAGGACAAATAAAAAACACATATCAATCTTTTGTTATATATAAGTAGTGATAGCACCGCGCCGCGCACCTTGATTATAAATACGGCTGATATGAACTCGCTTCTTAAAGGTCGTGACTACATTTGGTGGCACACAGACGTTCAAAATGATTTTATCAATAACGACATTTTTAGGTGTTTTGATATTGTATCAGCTTTACGTATTATTAACAAAAAAACATGATTATTGGAAAAAGAAAAACGTTCCACATCTGAAGCCGAAACTAATTTTTGGCAACTACAAAGATTTTATATTATTTAGAAAAAGTCGTCAGACAATTATACGTGAAATTTATGACCAGTTCCCTGATGAGCCGTACATCGGGGTCTATTTTGGTACAGCACCAGCTCTCGTCATCAAGGATCCTAAAATATTAAAACTGGTGTTGACACAAGACTTCTATTACTTTAATGGTAGAGAAAATACAGACCACGCTAACAGAGAGCCAATTACAACGAATTTGTTTTCGAATGGAGGTGATCATTGGAAAGTGTTACGACAGAATTTAACTCCACTTTTTACATCTGCAAAGTTAAAGAATATGTTCCCAACTATCAAAGAGTGTGCTGAGGAAATGGACCCGTACCTTAAGGATGAAATACAAATTTCGGGGAATATTAACATAAAATCCTTGTTGGCTAGATATTCGATGGAATGTATTATTAGATGTGTTTTTGGTCTAAGAGCGAACACTATGAAGAGAGATGCAGCTATTAATCCATTCGTTACTATAGCAGAAGAAATAAATTCATCACCAACTAGAGCTGCCTTGAAAAACATTGGCCGATCTATGTGGCCCGATTTATTTTACGCATTGGGTTTGCATTTGTTCGATGACAAATTTGAAAAATTCTTCTACCGCTTATTCACCGGAGCTCGTAAAAATCGTTCCACTGAGACAACTATAAAGAACGACTTCGTCGATCTTATTCTGGGCTGGGAAAAAAAACAATACATAACCGGAGACAGTTTTAGAAATAACCAAACGAATGACAAGAAGATAGAAAGAATTGAAGTGAATGAAGACTTACTTGTGGCACAATGCACTTTATTCTTCGTAGCTGGATTCGAAACAACATCGTCCACAATGAATTACCTTCTGTATGAACTGGCAAAAAATAAACAAGCCCAAGAACGACTCATAGAAGAAGTAGATGCATACTTTAATAAACATGGTGATATTAAGTACGAATGTTTGTCCGAATTGCCATATATTGAAGCATGTATTGAAGAAGCACTTCGTCTTTACCCGGTGTTACCTGTCGTCACCAGGGAAGTGATGAATAACTACACGCTGCCAACTGGGCTGCGCCTACAGAAGGGTGATCGTGTGCATATACCTATTGATTACATCCAACGGCACCCAGAGAATTACCCAGATCCCACGGCATACCGTCCCGAACGATTCTTTGGAGACGAGAGGAAGAAAATCAAACCATACACCTTCATGCCATTCGGTGAAGGTGGAAGAGTTTGTATTGGTGAATATTTAACGTTTTTTATTTTGACTTATCCTAATTTGAGATATATTTAAAAATATTTCTTTTGATTTGACATAAGTTCATCATAAAATATTTGTTTTTATTTTTCTTTCAGGTGCCCGTTTTGCAAGAATGGTTATGTACGCTGGGCTCTTGACTATATTCAGGAAGTATAGGACCGTGCTTGGAGATAACATGCCCGATACTTTGGAATTTAAGCCAGCATCTACTATACTCAGAGCTACAATAAAAATGTACGTTAAATTCATTCCTCGTGAAGTTTGATCAAGCAATAACTTAAATAATAGTTGTTAAAAATAAAAATCTTTATATAAACTCGATGCAGTGTTTCATGATCGAAACATTAAGGAAACCTAAGGTAATGGCCGTTTCTTATATTAGGGCACACAAATGCACCGACAAACGTTCTAACAATCATTGATTTGTGTTCTGTTGCGCTGTTAAGCCCCCCCTTGATAATAGTTTTACTCAAATATCTTCCATGTACAGACAGCAATTAATTACAGATTTATTATAGGCGTAGATTGTTAATAGTAATATTATATTTTATTTGAACATAGCTTTAATTATTATAAATTAAATGTACAGATGAACAAACACAAACACAATCGACAGAATCTACAATATTTTTCATTATTTTTAGAATTCAGCCATTACTGTAAACTTATTTTTTGTGAAAAAAAAATGTACTTAATAAACAAACATCTATTATGCGTTAAGGCGTGAAAACAATGGTTGGTTGTCTTTTACGGGTAGGTTTATAATATTAATCTAGATTTCAAAAAATAATAAATATATATATTTTTTGTTAAATATATATATATATATATATATATAATTGGTTTTTCTTTTCCCGAATCCCAAAAGAATAATCCTTCTATGAGAGCTAAGATCGAAAGTAAGATATTTTGAGATTAAGTACTGTCGCATACTTCAGTTCGACGCAAAAGCAACAAAGTACATTGACAAACCAAATTGTATCTTGAGTCAAGCACATAAAGACGTAATTTATTAATAAATTACGGTATTGTTAATGCTTAATCGAAAATTGATATATCAGTGATAATGAAGTTTTATATTGTCAAGATTAGAAGATTGTTTTGTTTTGTTTTCTATCAATTTTTAAAAAGTTATTAAGTATCATACGCAAGCAATGCAATTTCATAAGCACCCTTTGATCTTGGGATCTTGGGATTATTCTAGATAATAAATTAAGTTTTATATCCCATGTAGATAATATAATTAAAAAATGATTCAAATTATTACGATTTATTTTAAGAGCTTCAAAAGAATTTAAAAGGTCGTTAACCATAATAAAACTGTTTTACACAATGATAAGAAGCAGACTTGAATATTATTCGGTCGCTTGGAGTCCCCACTATCAATTACATAAAGATAGAATTGAAAGAATACAAAAAAATTTTTACGTCATCTGGCTTACGAAGACAATGTTTTCAAACAGAATGAGCGTTACAAAGATCAGCTAAAGTTATATGAATTTCTTTCACAATCTAATCGTAGAGACTTAATGGATTTATGTTTTTTGCACAGTATTGTAAATGGAACAACTCACCGAAATGCTGCGTAGCCTAGGCGAGTCGGTATGAACTTGGACAAGACCAAGGTCATGTTCAATAGGCATGTCGTGCCGGGACCGATATACGTCGAGGGGAAACCTCTCGAAGTTGTTAGTGAATATACCTACCTAGGACAGATAATACAAGTCGGTAGGAACAACTTCGAGAAGGAAGCCGATCGAAGAATTCGCTTGGGATGGGCAGCATTTGGCAACCTTCGTCAAGTCCTCAAGTCGTCTATACCGCAATGTTTGAAGACGAAAGTCTTCAACCAATGCGTCTTACCTGCCATGACATACGGTGCCGAAACGTGGACACTAACTGCGGGACTAGTCCACAAATTCAAAGTCGCTCAGCGTGCTATGGAGCGAGCTATGCTCGGAGTATCTTTAAAGGATAAGATCAGATATGAGATTATCCGGAAAAGAACCGGAGTCACCGACATAGCTTGCAAAATTAGCAGGCTGAAGTGGCAGTGGGCTGGTCACGTATGTCGTAGGACCGATGGCCGTTGGAGCAGAAGAGTCCTAGAGTGGAGACCGCGAATCGGCAAGCGCAGCGTAGGGTGCCCTCCAGCCAGGTGGACCGATGACCTTAAAAAGGTGGCGGGCACCAACTGGATGCGGAAGGCGGAGGACAGGGAGCTTTGGCGCACCTTGAGAGAGGCCTATGTTCAGCAGTGGACAATGATTGGCTGTTGATTGATTGATTGTAAATGGAGGTATTGATTGTCCAAATTTGTTAAGCAGATTTAAATTATTAAAATTGTATACCTTTGTACGTGTTGATGTATTTACCACTGGTGAATCTTAAATAAATAAAATAAAAATAAAAATAAAATTGGCAGTACCAAGGTATAATAAGGCTAGAAGTTTCATTAGAAATAAGCAAACCTTTAGTCAAGGGCTTGCGAAAAGTAACCTGGGCAAGGCTGCACCTATTAACAGAATGGTTATTGCATATAATAATATTTTCAAAAAAGCTAGCTTAGATATTTTTCAACAATCTACTTTACGCTTTAAAAGACAAATTAAAAAGTATCTAACCACTTACCGTTACCCTTCGTTTATTTAATTCTAAGATGCAAACCAATACTTTTAATATGTATGTCATAGTAAGTTCATAAATTTGTTTATTTACATTAATTAATTTAATTGTCAATTTTTTATAACGACGTTTACTACTTTTATTTTGTTATAACTTTTTGCATGTTTTGTTTTATTTTTATAAATATTTCCTCGTTCTTTTTTTTGCTACGTAATTTAGTTCTTTTTTTAAGTTTTATAACAAAGAAATTATTATTTTTTATTCCTACGCATGTTAAGTTAACCCATAAGTGAGGTATGCAATTTTTATATTTAAGTTATTTACGATTGTAGTCTAGAATGAGAAACAAAATTGTATACAGCGTTGGCTTCCTATTTAATAAAAATAAATAAATAAAAATAAAAAACATAATAAGATAATATTATATAATTTATAAAATAACTAGCTTTTGTCGTACGGAATATAGAATCAAGTATCTTTATTTTTATTTTTGCAAACAGTTAAGAATGAACTCGGAATGGGAAATTGATTTGTTGATATTACTGACTGCACGTACTCCGAATAATAAAATTATTTACTTTTTGAAACCTGGGTAAGCTCAAGTACAATCAACAATATATTCATCACAAAGTCTGACTGCATATCCTAATATGTCAAGCTAATATTTTATTTTTAAATGCAACAACTGGTTGCGATACTGCGGTTACAATTGGTACAAGTTCATCTTCAAATGTCTTAGTAATGCTAATGCGTTAAAAAAATACAACGTCTATAGGCATCTTTTCATCATGTATTTTTATGACGCTGCTTGCACTTAAAAGAGGGAGTACTCTATCAGCGCGATTTGATTTGATATTATTAAACGTTTGGCTAGTCATTTTGCTTATAGAAGCAAGTCCAACTGCACGAGCATTATGACAATTAATATTATCATCGCCGACGACTCCGCTGGCAATGGACATAATATTTGGAATCACAGGGAACGGATCATGTGATAAGAGCCACTCCACGAGTTTATTAATATCTTCAATATCTCTCTTTACACGAGAATCACTTCCATCCACATGCTGGTTTGTTGCGTCCATTCTAACATTAGCGATATCTTCCAATCCTTTACACACAGTATTCATCGTATGCTTGCCATAAACCAAAACCATAAGCACTAAGCAATAGTTTCTTATTTTCATTTATATTGAACGTTCGATATCGTGTACAGGCAGCACATAAAATATGAATTTTCTAATGACTAAAACCGCGATATCTCATGAATGGTGAGTCGTAAGAGAAAAAAAAAACTGGACCATTTTTTGGAGCGAATTGTATGATGATCTACAACTTTTGTTTAACCTATTATCACGATAAAACTTACCTTTTTCGAGAATAATGGAAAAAATCTTAATTTTGTACGTTTGACCTTGAATAATTTTTTTTGCAGAAGTAGGATCGAAGGGGATTTTTGACATTTTATTTATAATGATGTATTTAACGTCTCTGCCAATTTTCAGCTCTATGCGAATTTTGGCTAAGTTATGACTTATTTTTGTCTAGTTTGACTGGACTATAAGTATTACTGTTTAGTGGTACAGTATCTGATGAGTGGGTGGTATATGTGGCCAGAGGAGCTTGCACAAAGCCCTATTTCTTTGTTTTCCATTTTGAAACGCACGTCCTAAGGGTGCCTCATGACCGGACCTCGGCTTAGGACGCCGTTGAAGTCGGGGGGAAGACGTGTACAATTTACGCAATCATACGCCTAGGCGTCGACGGGACGTGACGAATAAGGGTCGTCGACCCCGCCGGGTCGGTGTGTGTTGCTTGTGCTCCCTAACAGATGAATGTTGGCAGCGGTGAGCCTATCAACTGGATCGAGTAGGACGTGCTTAGGTCGCCTACGGGTCGAATTGAGATTATTTGACGTGCGCTGTGTAAACTATTGGTGATAAGTAAAATAATGGACTACATGCTTATAGTAGCCTATATGTCTAAAAATTATAGTTAAATCACAATAACTTTTATTTAAATTTGTTAATCAAAACATTTAGATTAGAATCGAAAGATAACATTCGTTTTTTGTACCTACACATTTTATTTTTGTAAACTAGAAACATTTAAAAAATAAGTTTCTTATTTTAATATATATTTTTTTATTATTTAAAACGCTCTATAAGAATAAATAAAGTTTAAATGAATATCTAATTAGTTAACACAAAATAAAAGCTCGCGCAACAAAATGGATCAAATTAATGCTCTCGCGCAACAAAAATGATCATGATGGCGGCGGCATTTGTATACACGAGTGTGTACAAATTCTTTGCGAAAAAACAGGCTAACTTTTTTAGCGGCCTGTCTCATTATGTGGGACGAATGTATGATGAGGCGCTATCTTCATTTTTGCCAGTGACTTTAATCAAACAATTTAACTGTAAATCGTGTCATAAGTTAATTTTAAAATAGATTATACATACTCGTTATATCCTATAAAGTTTAATAATAGGTCAATCTGGATATAGTGGAGGCGGGTCGCTAGCATATATTCAGCGTCATAGCTAGGTGCTGGCCAGTCGAGCGACTGCTAGCGGCGAAACCTTCATGGGAACGCTCTTTGCATCCTACAGCGCATTGGTCGCTGGGGCGTAATTAGGATTCACGCTGTCCACAGATAACGGACAGCGCCTCGTACTTAATACACAAAATATGAGCTAAGTTTTAAATAATACACGCTAAATCTAGCTGTATATATAATGACTGCCTCGTTGGTCTTGTAGCTAGGTATGAGGCCACAGATTCCGTGATCCTGGGTTCAAATGCCAGGTCGAACCGATAAAAAGTTATTTTCAATAGCTCGCCGGTGTCCAAGGCGCCGAGTGCGCCCCGAGCAGCGGAAACCCACTAAAAAACTAGCTGTCCCCTTTCCGTCTTAACGAGCAGCTCTACGGGATCACTTGCGCATGCTACCGTGACGCTCAACTAATAACTCACCCTACAATAACTATTTATCTTAGTTATTTTGCACGTGAAGTATGACACCGATAATATTGTGTTTTCTATAGTTTCTGTATCTTCTTAATTTGTTAAACTCATAATTGAATTCGGTAATTTTAAGACTTAAAGCAGAAAAAAAAATTACAAAAAAAAGTGAATATTATCTAACATGTTTCAAAATGAGATGCTATGAATAGAATTTTTTTTTTAAGTATATAAGCTAGCGCTTGACTGTTATCACACACTGATGGAAAGTGATGATACAGTCTAAGATGGAGCGCGCTCGCCTAGAAGATGCCTATTCACTCTATACCTGAAGGAACCCCTATTGTAGGTGGTGGGAAAAACGGAGGTCGGGAGGGTATTCCAGATCTTAGCGGTGCGTAACAGAAACGGGGAAGCAAATCGTTTCGTACGTGTCTTAGACACATCAACTACGTACGGGTGCAGATCTTTACGATGCCTCGCAGTTCTATGGTAAAAAGGTGACGGAGGAACCAAATTAAATAGTTCCTGGGCACACTCTCCGAAATATATTCTGTAGAAAACCGACCGAGCGAGGATTCTAGAGTGTTGAATTTTTTGATAACTGGACCTTAAGGTCTAACTAACATTAATAACATATCAATTCAACATTGTTCACGCCTTAAGTGCGAACATTAGCAAATACATATATGCGTGATTAGTTATTTATCATTAGTCCTTCTATCTGCCAACTTGACATTGAACATTACTCTATTGCGAAATTAAAAAAAATGGTGTAAGTGCCAATGTACTTACGAGAATTGATGTGTAAGCTGTAAACATGTGTGCTCATATATCGATCTCACGCACACATTAACGTACATACAATAACAAATCATGCGCCGACGTCATCTGACGCTCGAACTCTCAGTTAACCCCCACCGTGTATCGAACGCTAAGATGTTTACACGTCTAAACATTCGAAAGTAAAGATTACAAAATGAAATCCAAGAGTTTTAATCGACCGTAATCATAGTCCTCATGAGAGTCATAAGCATTCGAGTTGGTGATAGAAGCGAATACAAATAAAAAAACAATAGAATTTGCTTTTCCTTACTTAGTCTTTAATGTTAACTTGGTAACCTTTATAATGTTACCAAAGTATTTGCTTGACATTAAAATTAAAGTTAATTTCAATTTGTAACAAAAATGCACATTTTTTTCGAATAAAAATTACTTTACAGATATCCGAATAAACCTTTTAACACGAGCAATTACGTAACTATACATTTTGTTGCTATACTTATTTGTTGCTATACATTTTGTTGCTATAGTTGGAAAGTTAAATTTCTTTTTCATATACCTACCAACCTTTGTTTTCACGCTGGAAAAACGCAATACCCGTTTCCCCCACGGGAACAGTGGGAAAGTATGTGGGGCTCGCCGGTGTCCAAGGCGCCAAATGCGCCCCGAACATCGGAATACCCACTAAAAAACCAGCGGTACCCTTTCCGTCTTAACGAGGAGCGCCACGGGGTCGCTTTCGCGTGCTACCATGGCGAAATATGCCTACCAACCTATTCCAAGCACATGATTAATATAATGAGAGAAACAGATGACGAATTGACTCGATATGGTCGAGATGTTAAATAATCTATGATATTCACTATGGATTTGCGAGAAAATATCGTTTTTTAATGTCCGCGAAGTTGTAATCGGAACTTTGGAAGTTGAAGTGGTTAAGTGGAATAGTATTGTGTTATAAACAAAGGTAAATGAGTCAAGAATTGTTTGTAGTGCATAAAACAGCAGAACTATTACACAGTATTGTAGTTACTATCGTATATATATTTTTATGATATGTATAATTTGTTCAAAATAAATAAATAAAAATAAAATAAATTAGCAAATCGATAGTTTTCTGTTATTGAACTCACTCCTACCGGGACATTTAGAATAGCAGATTTTTGCATGAGAATATAATTACGAAATTAAAGTTGCTCTTCTAATAAACCGAGGGTACAATAACCTTTCAAGCTTAGATTTAGGTATAGCAACGGTATGGGGCAGCAAAAGAGGCACAGAGGTATAACTATACATAGTATTTGTTATGTATAGTTTAGAAATTATTATAATGTATATATACGCATTCTTCTATGCAAAGTTCATGTAGTTCCAAATATTTATGATGTTTATCATTTAATCGATTTCGTCATGTAAATTCAGTAATTATATGTTTCAATTAAATTATATAGTCGAATTAAAAAAAGACCAGTTGTTTTAAAACAAAATCTTTATCTGATTCTGAGTTAGAGTCTTCCGATACTGTCGTTACTTGCACTATTAAGTCAAACTCCACACTACTGTTGAACTTAACTATTTATTAAAGTAAAAAAAAATATTACAATTAAACTAACCAAACTGTTGCGCGATCTAGGATAGAAGTACAATGCCATCTAGTGGTCGGTAGCAAGAAGTTAAATGAATATAGATTAGTATGCCTTTGATGTGAATTAATTTATATCGCGATTCAGAAGTATATCATCGTCATCTATTGGCTGTATGTTGAATTACAATTTAATTCATCAACTTCACCTCTCCATGCACGACCATCAGACGGGCGTCTACTCCCTCGTGAGACCAACTGTCGCCGACCACCTGCCTCAGTGCGGGCATCGACGACGATTTCGACGACAACCACCAGGAATAGACAGCTAACCACGTAACTCGTTCATGTGATGTGGTAGCAGCCGCGACTTCCGGGTCTTCTATATAATAGAAAACAGTATTTTTTAGCTCACAATTATCAAACCATTGATTTGTAATTTACATTTTTATATATTATGGATATGTTTATTAATAAGAACTTACTTACTTGTATAGTTTTGAATTCCACTCAAAATAATATACTTCATTCGTTTTGTGCGCTAAATATCGGTAAAACTATGATATTTGGAAACACGTGTGTACTTTGCATACAAAGGATGCTTATATATCCGGGATATATTAGTCTCTTGTAGGTGACTTTAAAAAGAGAATGCAATACAATTGTAAAGTATGGTGGTGGAGTATTTTTAAGACAATTACCCACGTGTGGTGTTGAATTATAGAACAAAATGGGTTGTGACTGTGTACTTAAAATGTTTATATTATTCTTGCTTTTTTACGTTTTCTGTCTCTAAATTATCTAATGAATGAAAAATGAAAGTTAAATCAATAATGACAGAAAGAGAAAAGTCCGTGTTAAACTACACAGCCGCTAAGCAACGTTCATATATAAGGCCGAATATATTTGTTATTAACGTCTTTAAGTAGATAATTAGGTTATTCTATCTAAAATTTTATTGTATCGTTCTTTAAGCAAACTAGTTTGTTCACTGCACGTTACCATGTAACTATGATCATTTATTGTAAATTAGTTTTAGCCTTACAAATAAACGTCTGACTTTATATTTATGTATCAATATGTAAACATATAACGTGTAATAAATATGTATTTAAAATACAAACTTGGTCGACAGCACTCTTATTTGATATTCATACAGAATCAACTTAAATCTTATCATTCGTGGGTCTTTTTGACTCGTACTTAAACGCGAATAATGTTTTTAATTTTGTTATTGTTTATTGTTATTTTAATATTTTATAATCTATATATTTTATTAACAAAACATAATGATTACTGGAAAAAGAAAAATATTCCACATCTTAAACCGAGATTAATTTTTGGTAACTTTAGTGATTATATTCTATTTAGAAAAAGCGCTCCGATTATTGTAAGTAAAATTTGTGACCAGTTCCCCGACGAGCCGTACGTCGGCGTATTCTATGGTACAGCACCAGCTCTCGTCGTCAAAGATCCTAAGCTTGTGAAACTAGTTTTGTCACATGACTTCTTTTACTTCAATGGCAGAAAAATACGGACTACGCTAACCGAGAAGCGATAACCAAAAATATATTTTTCAACGGAGGCGATCCTTGGAAAGTATTCCGACAGAATTCAAGTCCACTCTTTACATCTGCAAAACTAAAGAACATGTTTCCAACGATCAAGGAGTGTGCTAAGGAAATGGACTCGTTCCTTGAAGAAGAAATAAAAATATAGGAGAATATTAACTCAAAATCGTTGTTGGCGAGATACTCGATGGATTGCATTATCAACTGTGTATTCGGTCTAAGAGCGAACACTTTGAAGAGAGATAAAGGTGTGAACCCATTTGTAAACCTAGGAGAACAAATATTTGACACATCAACCATGGCAGGTTTAAAAATAATTTCTCGATCTATTTGGCCTTCTTTATTTTACGCATTGGGTTTTCAGTAGTTTGATGAGAAAATTAGTTTTTTTTCAAAAACTTATTTATCGGAGCCCGTAAAAATCGCCTTAAGGGGCGAAGTTCGATGCAAAACTTCGTTGATCTTATTTTAAGCTGGGAAGAGGAAACTTACATTGTTGGAGATAGTTTCGCTAATAGCGAAAGTAGTGACAAGAAGATAGAAAGAATGGAAGTGAATGAAGACTTACTTGTAGCGCAGTGCACGGGTTTTTTCGGGGCCGGTTTTGAAACAACGTCATCTACACTCAATTTTCTTCTTTACGAATTAGCAAAAAATAAACGAGTTCAAGGCAGAGTTCTAGAAGACGTAGACGCATACTTTAATATGTAGATATGATGTTATTAAATATGAATGCTTAATCAAAATACGGCGAAATGCCTTATCTTGAAGCATGTATTGACGAAACTCTTCGTCTCTATCCGGTATTGGGGAACGTCACCAGAGAAGTGATGAGTAACTACACATTGCCAACAGGTCTTCGACTACAGAAAGGAGATCGCGTTGACATACCTGTTTATCATATCCATCGACACCCAGATTTCTTCCCTGACCCTACGTCATACCGTCCCGAACGATTCTTTGGCGATGAGAAGAAGAAAATCAAACAATTCACCTTCATGTCATTCGGTGAAGGTCCAAGAGTTTGTATTGGTAAATATTAAACTTTATTATACTAATCTGTAGATATTCGTTTACAAAAAAATATTAGTAGAAAAATATTAACGTATAGGCCAATAGGCCACCTGTTGTTTAGGGCTCACCACCGCCCATAGACATTGGCGATGTAAGAAGTATTAACTATTCCTTACATCGCCAATGCGCCACCAACCAAGGGAACGAGTTGTTATGTCCCTTGTGTGTGTAGTTACACTGGCTCACTTATCCTTCAAATCGGAACACAAAAATACTAAGTATTGCTATTTAGCGGTAGAATATCTTGCACAAAGCTTACTAAATACTTTTAATTAATTCATACAACTTTAAATATCATGTCACCTCAATAAAACATTAAAATAAATCCTCATATTATTCTTAAGATTGTTTTTAAACAAATCAAAGTAAGTGATAGTTATGGATATGATATGATCAGTTTGACTTTCTTGAAGTCAGTGCAAGTACTCAGGTATTGTTGTAAAGCATCACTCACTAGCTTCTTTACTGTTTGTACAGCGTTCGTAACAAATGCATTAGCTAAATCGTTTTGCGTCGACTTTCATTTAAAAAATGGTCTCCACGGAAAGTCCCTTCGTTTTTATTGGATAATATGTATACATAATCTGTGCCATCCTGGAGACGCATTCAAAATATTGGTGAAAGAATTCACGAAATCGAATGAGTGGTTAAGGTAGCCTCCTTTTTCCATGCTTACAAACTTAAACTCTTTATAATAATAAGACCACTTTTCGCCTGCGTGTTAGGTGTTAAGTAGCCTATGTGTTCAAGTTTGCTTTATTCTAAATGTCATCAAAAGACAGACAGACATAGTTACTTTCAATTTTATAATATTAGCATAAATATATTTTAATATTGACTTTAGCGATTTAGCTGTCCGAGTTCATCTCAATGATATTAGATGGTCAAATCTCTAATAATGCTAATAAAATTAGTATAGCCAATATAATTTCCTGTTTGATTTATTTACACGATCTTAATCTATTATGTTTATCAAGCCGTGGTTAGAACGCGTGAATGCTAATCCATGATCGAAGTTAAAGCACCACCTTTTTCATGTGCTTAATTTGTGTTCATAATTTATCTCGTGCTTGGTGAAGTAAAACATCTTGAGGAAGCCTGCATCTGTCTAATTTCAGTAACATTCTGTACCACATGTGTATCCACCAACCCGTGCCAGAGCAACCGAAAACCTTCTCCTTCAAAGGAAGAAGCCTTAGCCCAACAATGGGACATTCACAGGCTGTTATTACACATTACACCAAAGCTCTAGAATCCCACATACAGGATAATATGGTAATTAATTTGCTCCCTTATTCTTTCAGGTGCTCGTTTTGCCAGAATGGCGATGTATGCAGGACTACTGACCATATTCAGGAAGTATAGGATCGAACTGGCTGAGAACATGCCACTAACTTTAGAATTCAGGCCGGGGTCTATTGTTACACAGTCTACAACTAATATACTCGTCAAATATATTCATCGAGATGTTTTAAAATAACCTCCCGACGTATCGATGATAATCGTCCATAATTTTATTCCTGCAACATTTTGTTTTCCATTATAAGAATTAAATGTATACAATTATACATAAAATATGTAATTAAAAAATAAAATAAATAAATAAAAAAATAAAAAATAAATAAAATATATTAGTTATAAAATGGGAATGTTTCTTAAATTTACTATTAAAAACACACAACAAAATCGTCAGTTATTATTTTATATTCTTCAAAGTACACATCACATCACATAATTTAAAAATAGAATAAATATAAAACAAGGTCAACTATAACGTTGATCGATAAAAGGTCGTAAGTGACACAATTTCATTTGTCAACTTTAAAAGATATATTGAGACTTAAGCTTAAGTAACTTTGCAGCTACCAAAAAACTGACATCTTGGACAAGGTGAAGTGGTACTGCACATATGAATAGCTATCAAGCTCATTTCATGTATAGACTGCAGTAATCACTTAAGGGATTGCTTAATCAAATATCAGCTGAGCCCTGAACTCAGTCGGTCTTCGCGCGTGAAGTCTCATCGGTTATACGTCATCGATTGAACCTAAATTGTTGTTGTTAGTTATATATAAACATAATAAATTATACAAACATGTACACCTAACATGAACGCTTATGGTAAATAATAGAATATATATTTTTAAATGGGTCTCTTATTTTGGGAGATAAACATAACGTTCAGAACTATAGGCCAATATCCAAATTGTGCACAATTGCAAAATTATTTGAGAAAATTATCTATGCAGCATCTTTCCCTTCGTGAGGGGTACATTGATTAATGAACAACATGGTTTTGTGAATAGAAGATCTACTGCGACAAATGTTTGTGAGTTGACACATTATGTTGCCATGGCTATGGATAGGGGCTATCAGGTTGTGTATACTGACTACTCTAAGGCTTTTGACAAAATATCTCATACAATCTTATTGCATAAACTAGAGCAAGTTGGTGTACATGGCGACCTGCTTCGTTGGTTGTCCTCATACCTTCGCAACAGAAGTCAAGCGGTGACGATCAAGGGCTTCTGTTCTTCTTTTGTTCCAGTTTCTTCTGGTGTACCTCAGGGCTCTCACCTCGGTCCGTTATTGTTTAATATTTTTGTAAATGATATTCATAAAATTTTTGTTCATACATCTATACTGTTGTATGCTGATGATATGAAAATCTTTAAAGTTATTACTAATCCTTCGGATTGTAGCCTTCTGCAAAATGATCTATATAAGTTGTGTAACTATTGTAACGAAAACTCACTGAACTTAAATATTAAAAAATGTTGCAATATTTCTTTTACACGAAAGTCAAATCCAATAACTTTTAATTATATACTGAATAATGACAATATTACCCGAGTAACTGAGGTGAGAGACTTGGGGATATACCTAGACAGCAAATTAACATTTAAATTCCATATAGATTATTTAGTTGCCAAGGCATTTCGAATGCTTGGCTTTATACTCAGGGTTAGTAAGGATTTTAAAAATGACACAACCTTTGTCCTATTATATAATTAATTTGTCCGTTCATTGCTGGAATATGGTTCTGTAGTCTGGAATCCACAATATAAAACTTATATTGATACAATAGAAAAAATTCAACATAAATTTGTTAAATATCTTAATTCTAAATGTTTCACTCTAAATCGTAATCCACCTAAAATGATGTCCTTACTGGATCATCGTACAATGCGAGATCAAAGTTTTTTATTTAAAATAATTCATAACTTGAATGATAGTCCATATCTTTTAAGCAAAATTCACTTTAGATGTAAAAAAGTGAACACACGCAATAGTGCTTTATTCCATTTACCCTCCACTCGAACCAATTATGCTCAAAATGAATTTATATATCGCTCTTGTAAGAGCTACAATAGGAAGTTTATTGCCTTGGACATGTTTTCTTGTACGCTCAATACATTTAAAAAAAGAGTTTGTGTGCATTTGTTAACTTATTCAATGTTTTTATTTTATCTATTTAATTTTTATTATATAATATTGTTTTGCTGTTGTTAACTGTTTGAATCTTAATAATTATTATTTGTAATTTACAAAATTGCTTGTTTACTGTCATACATGAATTAGTTTTGAGTGGAAACTTGATTGGTGTGTGATCGAGTTAATTTGTTGTGTAGAATATGTGGCGTGTACTGTTTGTTTCCCAGATATAATAAAAATAAATAAAATAAATTTTATATGGGATTCCTTTAAATTATAATAAGTAGGTATACTTTATTTTATCATGTTCGTGTGCTAAGTATTAATAAAACAAAAACTTCGAGACGTGATGTCAGTAACCTTGAGAACTGAACAAATAACTTAGTATGATAGTTTCCTTATTTTGTCAGTGGTAACATATTCAATCGCCATTGCATCATCAACATATAATTAAGATATTACGTCCCTTGTGCCTGTATTTTCACTGGATCACCCTTCCTTCGAATCTGAACTTCCACTATGTATTGCTGTTTGGTGGTAGAACTTATTATAATAAATGGGTATAGTAAATTCCACATAAAAGTATTTTATTTGTGTATCAAATAATGAAGATAAATTAAAGTCTTTAATAGCGCCCTTTTTGCGCTGGAAAATTTTATTTTACACGCTTTTACACGTTTTTCGGCACTGAAGGCGCCGCACTACCCACTAAAAAACCAGCGGTACCCTCACCGTTTCTCGGAGCGTCACGGGATCGCTGTGCATGCTACTAGTCGCCTTGACCTTAGACATTCAATATACACATATATTTTTATAACACAAATTGGCCACCTGATATTAAATGGTCACCACCGAGCATAGAAATTGGCACCGTAAGAAATATTAATCAATCCTTATATCGCATGATTCAGCATGGATTACTCTGTCCATTGGTGAAAACTGTATGATAATCCATTTGGTTTATCGCGTTAAGACAAAAAGACTTTGTTTTATACTATGTGATTTGTGACATAACATTTTATAATATGTTGAATGAACTTGAATTGATAATTTATGTAAAAATAAGTCTCAGTTCTACATTATAAAGAGTCATCAAAAATAATATCTATGTTATGTTAAAATGTTACGTATATGACATTTTTTTGTTTATACATTAGTCTTGTTAAACGCAAAACAGCTTATTTTATATATTTCAACATTGGGAGTGTTAAAGTGTTGATGAAAGAAAAGTTAACTTCAAGTTTAAAATTATTTTCGTATCGGATCGTAAATAATGAAAACTAAAAAATTAAACATTATAATAGGTTTGAAATTCCTATTCATTTTGCCTTATGATTAAATTATCTTATATATTAAATTCGTAGACCTTGATAGACAGCACTGTAATAGACATTACACAGATACCAAGTCGAGTCATACATTTAGTGAGTTTAATCGCACGTAACGTGAAAAATGATTTTAATTTTATATTTAATTCTATTTATCGTTATTATATGTTTTTATAAACTTCATATATCATTAAAAAAATATAATGATTACTGGAAAATGAGAAATGTTCCATATCTGAAACCGAGACTACTTTTTGGCAACTTTAGTGATTATATTCTATTTAGAAAAAGTGCGCCAATAGTAACAAGTGAAATTTGTGACCAGTTCCCCGGCGAGCCGTACGTCGGCGTATTTTATGGTACAGCACCAGCTCTCGTCGTCAAAGATCCTAAGCTTGTAAAACTAGTTTTGGCACAGGATTTCTATTACTTCAATGGCAGAGAAAATACAGACTATGCTTACAATGAAGCTGTAACAACAAGCATATTTTTCAACGGAGGTGATCATTGGAAAGTATTACGACAGAATTTAACTCCACTTTTCACGTCTGTGAAGTTAAAGAATATGTTCCCAAGGATCAAGGAGTGTGCTGAAGAAATGGACACGTTTCTTGAAAAAGAAATAAAAATATCAGAGAATATTAACTCAAAATCATTATTGGCGAGATATTCAATGGAATGCATTATTAATTGTGTATTCGGTCTAAGAGCGAACACTTTGAAGAGAGATAAAGGTGTAAACCCATTTGTAATCCTAGGAGAACAAATATTTGACACATCAACCATGACAGGTTTGAAAATAATTTCTCGATCCATCTGGCCTTCTTTATTTTACGCATTGGGTTTTAAGTTGTTTGATAAGAATATTGAATTATTTTTCAACAAATTATTTGCCGAGGCCCGTAAAAATCGAAAAAAGGAGAGAATTCTGAAGAAAGACTTTCTTGATCTTAAGCTGGGAAGAAGAAAACTACTTAAGCGGAAACAGTTTCAGCAATACTGAAAGTAGTGACAAGAGGATAGAAAGAATAAAAGTAAATGAAGACTTACTTGTAGCGCAGTGCACGAGTTTCTTTGGAGCTGGTTTTGAAACAACATCATCTACACTAAATTATCTTCTTTACGAATTAGCAAAAAATAAACGAGCTCAAGACAGAGTTCAAGAAGAAGTAGACGCATACTTTAATAGATATGATGT
The DNA here is from genome assembly GCF_905147045.1 of Nymphalis io. NCBI lineage: Eukaryota > Metazoa > Arthropoda > Insecta > Lepidoptera > Nymphalidae > Nymphalis > Nymphalis io. Next base: position 984,918 of record NC_065905.1, read on the forward strand.
TATTAAATATGAATGCTTAAACGAAATGCCTTATCTTGAAGCATGTATTGACGAAACTCTTCGTCTCTATCCCACGTTAGGAAACCTCACCAGGGAAGTGATGCATAGCTACACATTGCCAACTGGTCTTCGACTACAGAAAGGAGATCGTGTTCATATACCTGTTCATCATATCCACCGACACCCGGACTACTTCCAAGATCCTATGTTGTATCAACCCGAAAGATTCTTCGGTGATGAGAAGATGAAAATTAAACCATACACCTTCATGCCCTTCGGTGAAGGACCAAGAGTTTGTATTGGTATTGTAAACATTCTTCGTATTATTTATATAAAATAATCATTTACAATCGAACATTTCCTTTTCGATAAGTTTAACATTTAAAATATAATATGTAATTTAAATTAAGTTTATGAAAGATAAGGTGCCGGAGAAAAAATTATTACGCAGGAGATATTATTTTGTTCGTTTGTGTGCGCAAATACAGCAGAAATATGTTTTCTATCACTCTCATAATCCGATGGGTTGCCAAAATGTCACGACCTGAAAGAATTCACGCTTAACGCTTAACGTGCTTCCTGAGGCAGAGCATTTATAACATTACCAGCTTACAAACTTCGTATTGCGAATTAGAATTTATTAACAGAAGCAGATCTCTAGATCTGCCACCTTACAAACTAGCCATTAGTCTACAACGCAGTAAATTAACATTAATGTTTTCCGCAAAGTCGTATTGTGTGACTCCGCTAGAAATATATCAAGATTCAGACGTTAACTAACTGTTTACTATCTAAGTATGTACGTAGTTTTTTCATAATTTTTTTTAAGTTCTTCATCAGATAATACGATAAGAAAAATTGCTACATCATCGTATATTTAAAAAAAAACAATATAAATAAAACAAACTATTATCTCGTTTCAGGTGCTCGGTTTTCAAAAATGGTGATGTATGCTGGACTTTTGACGATATTCAGGAAATATAGGATCGAGCTGGCAGACACGCCGTTAAGTTTGAAAATGAGACCGGTGACAATTGTGACGCAGACATCAACAATCGTACATGTTAAATTTATACCTCGTGACCTTTAAGTAAAAGAACCACTATACATATAAATAAATAATAAACTATACAAATACGTTTTTCTTTGTAATGCCTATCTGAATCGATATTCATAAAAGTTATAGCATCACGCCTCGGAGCTTGCATCACGTTTCGGAGAAGATTTAGGTACATAATATCATTATATAGTATAAGTACTTGTGCTTAGGAGTATCACCCGCTTTAAATGTATGCTATAGACACACAACAGAGACATGATAGTTAAATAGACGACGAAAGTGGATGCTTGCCTTTCACGTCGAAGGTTGTGGATTCGATTCCCACGCAGAACAGATATTTGTGTGCATGAACATGTCTGTTTGTCCTGAGTCTGGGTGTAATTATCTATATAAGTATGTATTTACAAAAGAAAAATACTATATGTAGTATATCAGATGTCTAGTTTCCATAGTACAGACTTGGTACAAGCTTTATTTGGGATTAGATGGCCGCGTGTGAAAAATGTCGCAGGATATTATTATTATTATATTAAATGGGTCCTTAATAAAATCTGTTACGACTAAAGGAACTGCATGCGTTTCAGAAAATTAAGCCCATTGCATTTGTTATCATCATGTACTTGATAATTTCACATTTGGCCTTAAAGACTTCTGATCGATTTTTTGAGAGGCAAATGCACCTTAAAACCGTTGTTTTATATATATTTAATAAAGTATGTGTGGTGGATCATTTTCAAATTTCCCTTAGGTATACTTGTCCCGAGAGAAAACTTCCTTATATACTTACGTCTAAACAGCAAATGTTTTTGTGCATAATTATAAAAATCGTTGTATACTGATCGAGATTTACTATAAAAAAATAACAATCTATCACTGTTTACAATCATTTTTATACTAGATATTTTTTTTATTTTTTTTTTATTTATTTAAACCATCATATTCAATAATAACTGCTATAGTGTAAAACTGTTATGCAGTTATTAGAATTAAAATTAAAAAAAAAAAACAAAATAGGCATCAAAAATTTATAGAAAAAACATGCCGTCTAAAAATATGTAAAATGTGAATCATGAATGTACACAGTAAATAAATATTGCCTGTAACAGTGTCATCTATTTTTTAGTTCTATTTTTCCCACTTTTTAAAAGTAATGTAGTCGAACTTGGTAACAGAGGTGTTTTCTTTAAAAATTCAACATTGCCCTATAAATAGCAATCATTATAAATTACAAGGTTACCTTAATATGGACATTGCAAATATTTATCAAACTTTTTTGAATAATAGTGCCAACCAAAACTACCAACAGCATTTATAGAATAAATAATTCTAAACGAACGATACTAAGACGCATAAGATACGAACAAAAACAAGCAAGAAGTTTTTATACACATAAAATTATAACCGGATTTAATATATCTTTTATTAAAGCCGAACAAAACAAAATTGCCAACAGACCTTCAAATGAACCCGCAAAACGAACTCGTCTAATGTATTTTTTAACATAATTACGTAATTATAAAAATATAAACATTATAAAAATAGTAATGTTTTTTTATCGGTTTCACGCACAAGCTAACTACTAAAGTAATGATATACTTTCAAATTATTTTAGTTTATACTTCCAGGCCGGACACACACTATATATGATGGCAATTCGACATAACCATAAAGAGTTTAGGCACAGATTGCTTGTTTTCTTCCGCTCCGTTGATAGTGAAACGAATTTGAATTCATTATATCATATACACATATACAATATCTACATTTACATATTATATAATTACATCTAATTTTATTCATATTCTTACATACTTTCTGCCTCGTTGGTCTATGGGCTAGATATTAGATTTCGAGGTCCTGTGCTCAAACCGCAGGTCGGGCCGATAAAAAGTTAATGGGTTTTTCTGTAGAAGATTCTCAGTAGCAGCACGGAGTCTAAAAGTTGGAAGTATGTCAACTCCCGTGCCTCGGAAAGCACGTAAAACCGTTGGTCCTGCGCCTGAACTCTTTCCGGTCGTATCAGTTTGCCGTCCTATCGGATTGCTTGCGGCACACACTTGTGCACTATAATTATTATCGCCTGCGCAGTTGGCTAATCTCTCCCGAGATTGGTCAGGAGGACACCACTGTGAGTCTATAACATTATTTAACTTAACTAATTTATAAATAATTATAAACAATCATTATAGTTTAAAATTCTCACGGTCATTGAGATATATTTAATGAAAGGTTTTATTAATGTAATTGATACTTCTTGATTTGAAGTCTATAAATTGATATCTGTTCTTTTGACGTCATTGATCGCTTATCGCGTTACTTGGAGCAGTTATATATTACGTTAAAATGTACGTTATATATACATAGTCTTACTTGTCTTTAAGTGATATTCTTTATCGCAGAGGTCAACTTAAATATTATTATCAATAATGGTACTTACGTACTACATTACAGGTTTACCTTTTATAGCTTATTAAATATCGGCTGAGAAATATAACAAAGACCTCAAATCTTATAATGCATCTGTATATACAACATTTTTAGTTTTATTTTCGTAGGATATAAGTATTTATTGGTTTTCACCGACCCGTACGTGCGTACGTACTGAAACGCGTATTTATAAATAAGTACTTAGTATAAAATAACCGACTAAGTGTAAATTTAACAAAACAATGAGAAAAAAATATACGCGACGACGCGTTCGCTATAAAAAACATGCTATAGGCAACAGCACGGTAATCGGCGCGCTTTACATATACCCCTGGGCGCGTTTAACCTAAGTATCCAGCATAAGCTTAACCATATTGAATATGATTGATCATATAGATCTGAGCTCATCTTCATCATCATATCATAATATCATCATAAAATAATTTAAATTACAATTAAACGAAAATCCTACTACTTAAGTAATAAGTTATAAGTAACACACATACAAACATGCGCAAATATACTCGCGATTGCGCAACAAAACGTGGTTTTGCGCAAATACTTTTAATGGTGTAAATTTGTTTAGTGTTTGTGGTTTAAAATCGTACGACAGGTAATACGTACGTTTGACTATCGTGCAAAGTTTAATACCAAAACTGATTTCCGTAACACGTATTTATTTTTAACTCAAGAATTAGGGACTTTACTAATTGTAATTGCTATGTATCTTAAAAAAAGAAATATTTATACCTATAGATCTATTGCACACAAGTTTATGTATAAAGAAAGTTAGTTAATTTATTCAAATGTTCATTATACAACTAGTATTCGCCCGCGTTTTAAGGGGAGAGGGTCTAATTAAGGCATAGTATCCTATGTCCGTCCATGGGGTTCAAGCTTGTTGCATACTACATTTTCTCAACATGGGTTCAGTGGTTAAGCCTTAAAAGCGTGACAGCAGACAGAGTTATTTTCGTACTTATGGTATAAATATACGCAAAGGCGCTCTTATTGCTTTCAGCAATCTCGTTTGATCTGAATAGCTGATTTTCGAACAAATGAAGGCGGCTCATAAAGTTCCTTTGAAATGACTTTTATAAAAATATAAATATCCATATCTATATTTACAAATACTAAACATTGATGGTTATGATTATGAGCACTATCTCCTAACAATAAGGTATACTTTTAAGGTGTGCGCCTCTCTCCCATAGTTTATTAAAATCTAAAAAATCTTATAATAAAACTTTCGCTCTATTATCATCAAATATATTATGAATATTTTTTTAAGACACAATAGCAATCATATTTTTGACAACCGACTTATGGCGATATACAATTTTGATGCGTGTATTGCTGAAATGTTATAATTATAAAGATAAATGTCGCATATCACTTTTCTTTTCTGACATTTCAAGTGTTCCACCGTTTAGTTCCGTGTTTGTTCTTACATATTCGCTCGGGATAATGTCGTATCAAATTACAATAACTGAATAACATTTATTTATAACAATTAATTATCACTTCCGTATTATAATAATAGCGAAAAAGATATCTTGTGTAATTGGACATGCACATAATTCAACTAATCGTAAAATGCCAAATACTTTAAAATAAATATTTAATATTATATAATATTAATATCATTTTGTTATAATGAACTGTATGACAGTTGTCAGTAAGCGGCAATTGTAAATATTACAGTGCAACGAAAGCGCGATTCAATATGCTACTCAAAAATCATCAAAATCAATATATTTTTTATTCAAATAAACCTTAACAAATAAACACCGGTTCAGAATGTCGATTCTACCGGGAAGAACCGCCAAGGAACTGAGGACCTATTCTTTTTTTTAAACAGAAATACAAAATTTCATTTTTATAAAACACAATTATGCTTTTTTAACAATGATAAAGAATCGATGTTATCATTATTCAAAGGTCAATTATTCTTATCAAAGTTCACGAGGAATGAATTTGAGAAAAATATTTATCGTAGTTTGAGTTACAAGAGACACCGGCTTAAATTTCAAAGTTTGTGGCATGTTCTCAGCCAGTTCGATCCTATACTTCTTGAATATCGTCAGGAGGCCTGCATACATCACCATTCTTGCAAAATGAATTCCTGAAAAAATAATAACGCAAATTATTGCAAGACGTAATTCATTCACAGCAATAATACATAAAACAGTAACAGCCTGTTAATATCCCACTGCTGGGCTAAGGCCTCCTCTCCCTTTTGAGGAGAAGGTTTGGAGCTTATTCCACCACGCTGCTCCAATGCGGGTTGGTAGAATACACATGTGGCAGAATTTCAATGAAATTAGACACATGCAGGTTTCCTCACGATGTTTTCCTTCACCGTTAAGCACGAGATGAATTATAAACACAAATTAAGCACATGAAAATTCAGTGGTGCTTGCCCGGGTTTGAACCCACGATCATCGGTTAAGATTCACGCGTTCTTACCACTAGGCCATCTCGGCTTTTATAAAAATATAAATATCCATATCTATATTTACAAATACTAAACATTGATGGTTATGATTATGAGCACTATCTCCTAACAATAAGGTATACTTTTAAGGTGTGCGCCTCTCTCCCATAGTTTATTAAAATCTAAAAAATCTTATAATAAAACTTTCGCTCTATTATCATCAAATATATTATGAATATTTTTTTAAGACACAATAGCAATCATATAATACATAAGTCGAACTTAAGAAATACAGCATTAACTTTGAGCTTCATACAATATGCAAATTAAAAAAAAACGATACACACTCGGTCATTTTAGATTTAACATATAAACCTCTCAATTTTATGTCGAATTAAAGTTACTAATACGTTATATTATTCTTATTTTATGCTGATAGAATATATATAACAAATTATCTGAATTCTTAAAGATAATAATTGATGAATATAAAAAAAATATGTATATATATATATATATATATATATATATATATATATGTTCATTATATATATATATATATATATATATAGTTCATTATATATATATATAATGAACTTCATTGTAATCCATTCCCAAAATTTGATGACCTAATATTTGTTTTATTCTGAACGTATTGCTCTATAAAAATCACATCTAAAACACAGTCATATAGTAATATAACATAATACATATAATGTTTTTAATTTTAAAATTAGTCAGTTCTGACAAAGAAATTGAATGAATTTACAGAACCAGCAGTTTAAATAAAGATGATAATTTGAATCATAATTTGGCCAAAAGATACTAATTATATATGTAGGAGGCTTTTATATACCTTGATCCTACCACACGGTTCCCACACAGTATAATGAAATTATTAAAAATTCCTTTTCTCAGAAAATCCATACTAATATTATAAATCTCAAAGGCGTATAGAAAAGAGTTTGTCTGTTTTTTCCTTTTTAATGAGCAAATCTCTGAAGTCGGGTTGGAAAAATATTTTTGTATTTGATAGTCCTGCGTGATGTTAAATACCTTTATAGGCTGATTCTCGCAGAGCAGCTAGTATATTATCTTTTGAAGTCTGTAATTTTAGGACTTAAAGCAGAAAAAAAAATTACAAAAAAAGTGAATATTATCTAACATGTTTCAAAATGAGATGCTATGAATAGATATTTTTTTTAAGTATATAAGCTAGCGCTTGACTGTTATCACACACTGATGGAAAGTGATGATACAGTCTAAGATGGAGCGCGCTCGCCTAGAAGATGCCTATTCACTCTAGACTTGAAGGTACCCATATTGTAGGTGGTGGCAAAAACGGAGGTCGGGAGGATATTCCAGATCTTAGCGGTGCGAATCAGAAACGAGCAAGCAAATCGTTTCGTACGTGTCTTAGACACATCAACTACGTACGGGTGCAGATCTTTACGATGCCTCGCAGTTCTATGGTAAAAAGGTGACGGAGGAACCAAATTAAATAGTTCCTGGGCACACTCTCCGAAATATATTCTGTAGAAAACCGACCGAGCGAGGATTCTAGAGTGTTGAATTTTTTGATAACTGGACCTTAAGGTCTAACTAACATTAATAACATATCAATTCAACATTGTTCACGCCTTAAGTGCGAACATTAGCAAATACAAATATGTGTGATTAGTTATTTATCATAAGTCCTTCTACCTGCCAACTTGACATTGAACATTACTCTATTGCGAAATTAAAAAAAATGGTGTAAGTGCCAATGTACTTACGAGAATTGATGTGTAAGCTGTAAACATGTGTGCTCATATATCGATCTCACGCACACATTAACGCACATACAATAACAAATCATGCGCCGACGTCATCTGACGCTCGAACTCTCAGTTAACCCCCACCGTGTATCGAGCGCTAAGATGTTTACACGTCTAAACATTCGAAAGTAAAGATTACAAAATGAAATCCAAGAGTTTTAATCGACCGTAATCATAGTCCTCATGAGAGTCATAAGCATTCGAGTTGGTGATAGAAGCGAATACAAATAAAAAAACAATAGAATTTGCTTTTCCTTACTTAGTCTTTAATGTTAACTTGGTAACCTTTATAATGTTACCAAAGTATTTGCATCACATTAAAATTAAAATTAATTTCAATTTGTTACAAAAATGCACGTTTTTTTATTCGTTCATATAATAACTACTTTAAAGATTTCTGAATTAATTTTTTGACACGAGCAATTACGTAACTATAAATTTTGTTGCTATAGTTGGGAAGTTAATTTTTTTTTTCATATACCTACCAACCTTTTTTCTTATCGCTGGAAAAACGCATTACGCGATTCCACCATGGGAACAGTGGGGGAGTATGTGGGGCTGGCCAGTGTCCAAGGCACCGAGTGAGCCACGAACATCGGAATACCCACTAGAAAGCCAGCGGTACCCTTTCCTTCTTAACGAGGAGCGCCACGAGGTCGCTTTCGCGTGCTACCATGGCGAAATATGCCTACCAACCTATTCCAAGCACATGATTAATATAATGAGAGAAACAGATGACGAATTGACTCGATATGGTCGAGATGTTAAATAATCTATGATATCCACTATGGATTTGAAAGTTGTAATCGGAACTTTGGAAGTTGAAGTGGTTAAGTGGAATAGTATTGTGTTATAAACAAAGGTAAATAAGTCAAGAATCGTTTGTAGTGCATAAAACAGCAGAACTATTACACAGTATTGTAGTTACTATCGTATATATATTTTTATGAGACGTATAATTTGTTCAAAATAAATAAATAAAAATAAAATAAATTAGCAAATCGATAGTTTTCTGTTATTGAACTCACTCCTACCGGGACATTTAGAATAGCAGATTTTTGCATGAGAATATAATTACGAAATTAAAGTTGCTCTTCTAATAAACCGAGGGTACAATAACCTTTCAAGCTTAGATTTAGGTATAGCAACGGTATGGGGCAGCAAAAGAGGCACAGAGGTATAACTATACATAGTATTTGTTATGTATAGTTTAGAAATTATTATAATGTATATATAAGCATTCTTGTATGCAAAGTTCATGTAGTTCCAAATATTTATGATGTTTATCATTTAATCGATTTCGTCATGTAAATTCAGTAATTATATGTTTCAATTAAATTATATAGTCGAATTAAAAAAAGACCAGTTGTTTTAAAACAAAATCTTTATCTGATTCTGAGTTAGAGTCTTCCGATACTGTCGTTACTTGCACTATTAAGTCAAACTCCACACTACTGTTGAACTTAACTATTTATTAAAGTAAAAAAAAAAATATTACAATTAAACTAACCAAACTGTTGCGCGATCTAGGATAGAAGTACAATGCCATCTAGTGGTCGGTAGCAAGAAGTTAAATGAATATAGATTAGTATGCCTTTGATGTGAATTAATTTATATCGCGATTCAGAAGTATATCATCGTCATCTATTGGCTGTATGTTGAATTACAATTTAATTCATCAACTTCACCTCTCCATGCACGACCATCAGACGGGCGTCTACTCCCTCGTGAGACCAACTGTCGCCGACCACCTGCCTCAGTGCGGGCATCGACGACGATTTCGACGACAACCACCAGGAATAGACAGCTAACCACGTAACTCGTTCATGTGATGTGGTAGCAGCCGCGACTTCCGGGTCTTCTATATAATAGAAAACAGTATTTTTTAGCTCACAATTATCAAACCATTGATTTGTAATTTACATTTTTATATATTATGGATATGTTTATTAATAAGAACTTACTTACTTGTATAGTTTTGAATTCCACTCAAAATAATATACTTCATTCGTTTTGTGCGCTAAGTATCGGTAAAACTATGATATTTGGAAACACGTGTGTACTTTGCATACAAAGGATGCTTATATATCCGGGATATATTAGTCTCTTGTAGGTGACTTTAAAAAGAGAATGCAATACAATTGTAAAGTATGGTGGTGGAGTATTTTTAAGACAATTACCCACGTGTGGTGTTGAATTATAGAACAAAATGGGTTGTGACTGTGTACTTAAAATGTTTATATTATTCTTGCTTTTTTACGTTTTCTGTCTCTAAATTATCTAATGAATGAAAAATGAAAGTTAAATCAATAATGACAGAAAGAGAAAAGTCCGTGTTAAACTACACAGCCGCTAAGCAACGTTCATATATAAGGCCGAATATATTTGTTATTAACGTCTTTAAGTAGATAATTAGGTTATTCTATCTAAAATTTTATTGTATTGTTCTTTAAGCAAACTAGTTTGTTCACTGCACGTTACCATGTAACTATGATCATTTATTGTAAATTAGTTTTAGCCTTACAAATAAACGTCTGACTTTATATTTATGTATCAATATGTAAACATATAACGTGTAATAAATATGTATTTAAAATACAAACTTGGTTGACAGCACTCTTATTTGATATTTATACAGAATCAACTTAAATCTTATCATTCGTGAGTCTTTTTGACTCGTGCTTAAACGCGAATAATGTTTTTAATTTTGTTATTGTTTATTAATATTTTTATATTTTATAATCTATATATTTTATTAACAAAACATAATGATTACTGGAAAAAGAAAAATATTCCACATCTTAAACTGAGATTAATTTTTGGTAACTTTAGTGATTATATTCTATTTAGAAAAAGCGCTCCGATTATTGTAAGTAAAATTTGTGACCAGTTCCCCGACGAGCCGTACGTCGGCGTATTCTATGGTACAGCACCAGCTCTCGTCGTCAAAGATCCTAAGCTTGTGAAACTAGTTTTGTCACATGACTTCTTTTACTTCAATGGCAGAGAAAATACGGACTACGCTAACCGAGAAGCGATAACCAAAAATATATTTTTCAACGGAGGCGATCCTTGGAAAGTATTCCGACAGAATTCAACTCCACTCTTTACATCTGCAAAACTAAAGAACATGTTTCCAACGATCAAGGAGTGTGCTAAGGAAATGGACTCGTTCCTTGAAGAAGAAATAAAAATATAGGAGAATATTAACTCAACTCAACTCAAATTACTGGTGGTAGGGCTTTGTGCAAGCTCGTCTGGGTAGGTACCACCCACTCATCAGATATTCTACCGCAAAACAGCAATACTTGATATTGTTGTGTTCCGGTTTGAAGGGTGAGTGAGCCAGTGTAATTACAGGCACAAGGGACATAAAATCTTAGTTCCCAAGGTTGGTGGCGCATTGGATATGTAAGCGATGGTTGACATTTCTTACAATGCCAATGTCTAAGAGCGTTGGTGACCACTTACCATCAGGTGGCCCATATGCTCGTCCGCCTTCCTATTCTATAAATAATAAATATAAAAAAAAAAAAAAAAAAAAATCGTTGTTGGCGATATACTCGATGGATTGCATTATCAACTGTGTATTCGGTCTAAGAGCGAACACTTTGAAATTAAAGAACATGTTTCCAACGATCAAGGAGTGTGCTAAGGAAATGGACTCGTTCCTTGAAGAAGAAATAAAAATATCGGAGAAAAACTCAAAATCGTTGTTGGCGAGATACTCGATGGATTGCAGTGTATTCGGTCTAAGAGCGAACACTGAAGAGAGATAAAGGTGTGAACCCATTTGTAAACCTAGGAGAACAAATATTTGACACATCAACCATGGCAGGTTTAAAAATAATTTCTCGATCTATTTGGCCTTCTTTATTTTACGCATTGGGTTTTCAGTAGTTTGATGAGAAAATTAGTTTTTTTTTTCAAAAACTTATTTATCGGAGCCCGTAAAAATCGCCTTAAGGGGCGAAGTTCGATGCAAAACTTCGTTGATCTTATTTTAAGCTGGGAAGAGGAAACTTACATTGTTGGAGATAGTTTCGCTAATAGCGAAAGTAGTGACAAGAAGATAGAAAGAATGGAAGTGAATGAAGACTTACTTGTAGCGCAGTGCACGGGTTTTTTCGGGGCCGGTTTTGAAACAACGTCATCTACACTCAATTTTCTTCTTTACGAATTAGCAAAAAATAAACGAGTTCAAGCAGAGTTCTAGAAGACGTAGACGCATACTTTAATAGATATGATGTTATTAAATATGAATGCTTAATCAAAATAAGGCGAAATGCCTTATCTTGAAGCATGTATTGACGAAACTCTTCGTCTCTATCCGGTATTGGGGAACGTCACCAGAGAAGTGATGAGTAACTACACATTGCCAACAGGTCTTCGACTACAGAAAGGAGATCGCGTTCACATACCTGTTTACCATATCCATCGACACCCAGATTTCTTCCCTGACCCTACGTCATACCGTCCCGAACGATTCTTTGGCGATGAGAAGAAGAAAATCAAACAATTCACCTTCATGTCATTCGGTGAAGGTCCAAGAGTTTGTATTGGTAAATATTAAACTTTATTATACTAATCTGTAGATATTCGTTTACAAAAAAATATTAGTAGAAAAAAATTAACGTATAGGCCAATAGGCCACCTGTAGTTTAGGGCTCACCACCACCCATAGACATTGGCGATGTAAGAAGTATTAACTATTCCTTACATCGCCAATGCGCCACCAACCATGGGAACGAGTTGTTATGTCCCTTGTGTGTGTAGTTACACTGGCTCACTTATCCTTCAAATCGGAACACAAAAATACTAAGTTTTGCTATTTAGCGGTAGAATATCTTGCACAAAGCTTACTAAATACTTTTAATTAATTCATACAACTTTAAATATCATGTCACCTCAATAAAACATTAAAATAAATCCTCATATTATTCTTAAGATTGTTTTTAAACAAATCAAAGTAAGTGATAGTTATGGATAAGATATGATCAGTTTGACTTTCTTGAAGTCAGTGCAAGTACTCAGGTATTGTTGTAAAGCATCACTCACTAGCTTCTTTACTGTTTGTACAGCGTTCGTAACAAATGCATTAGCTAAATCGTTTTGCGTCGACTTTCATTTAAAAAATGGTCTCCACGGAAAGTCCCTTCGTTTTTATTGGATAATATGTATACATAATCTGTGCCATCCTGGAGACGCATTCAAAATATTGGTGAAAGAATTCACGAAATCGAATGAGTGGTTAAGGTAGCCTCCTTTTTCCATGCTTACAAACTTAAACTCTTTATAATAATAAGACCACTTTTCGCCTGCGTGTTAGGTGTTAAGTAGCCTATGTGTTCAAGTTTGCTTTATTCTAAATGTCATCAAAAGACAGACAGACATAGTTACTTTCAATTTTATAATATTAGCATAAATATATTTTAATATTGACTTTAGCGATTTAGCTGTCCGAGTTCATCTCAATGATATTAGATGGTCAAATCTCTAATAATGCTAATAAAATTAGTATAGCCAATATAATTTCCTGTTTGATTTATTTACACGATCTTAATCTATTATGTTTATCAAGCCGTGGTTAGAACGCGTGAATGCTAATCCATGATCGAAGTTAAAGCACCACCATTTTAATGTGCTTAATTTGTGTTCATAATTTATCTCGTGCTCGGTGAAGTAAAACATCTTGAGGAAGCCTGCATCTGTCTAATTTCAGTAACATTCTGTACCACATGTGTATCCACCAACCCATGCCAGAGCAACCGAAAACCTTCTCCTTCAAAGGAAGAAGCCTTAGCCCAACAATGGGACATTCACAGGCTGTTATTACACATTACACCAAAGCTCTAGAATCCCACATACAGGATAATATGATTGAGGTAATTAATTTGCTCCCTTATTCTTTCAGGTGCTCGTTTTGCCAGAATGGCGATGTATGCAGGACTACTGACCATATTCAGGAAGTATAGGATCGAACTGGCTGAGAACATGCCACTAACTTTAGAATTCAGGCCGGGGTCTATTGTTACACAGTCTACAACTAATATACTCGTCAAATATATTCATCGAGATGTTTTAAAATAACCTCCCGACGTATCGATGATAATCGTCCATAATTTTATTCCTGCAACATTTTGTTTTCCATTATAAGAATTAAATGTATACAATTATACATAAAATATGTAATTTAAAAAATAAAATAAATAAATAAAAATAAATAAATAAAAAAATAAAAAATAAATAAAAATTATTAGTTATAAAATGGGAATGTTTCTTAAATTTACTATTAAAAACACACAACAAAATCGTCAGTTATTATTTTATATTCTTCAAAGTACACATCACATCACATAATTTAAAAATAGAATAAATATAAAACAAGGTCAACTATAACGTTGATCGATAAAAGGTCGTAAGTGACACAATTTCATTTGTCAACTTCAAAAGATATATTGAGACTTAAGCTTAAGTAACTTTGCAGCTACCAAAAAACTGACATCTTGGACAAGGTGAAGTGGTACTGCACATATGAATAGCTATCAAGCTCATTTCATGTATAGACTGCAGTAATCACTTAAGGGATTGCTTAATCAAATATCAGCTGAGCCCTGAACTCAGTCGGTCTTCGCGCGTGAAGTCTCATCGGTTATACGTCATCGATTGAACCTAAATTGTTGTTGTTAGTTATATATAAACATAATAAATTATACAAACATGTACACCTAACATGAACGCTTATGGTAAATAATAGAATATATATTTTTAAATGGGTCTCTTATTTTGGGAGATAAACATAACGTTCAGAACTATAGGCCAATATCCAAATTGTGCACAATTGCAAAATTATTTGAGAAAATTATCTATGCAGCATGTTTCCCTTCGTGAGGGGTACATTGATTAATGAACAACATGGTTTTGTGAATAGAAGATCTACTGCGACAAATGTTTGTGAGTTGACACATTATGTTGCCATGGCTGTGGATAGGGGCTATCAGGTTGTGTATACTGACTACTCTAAGGCTTTTGACAAAATATCTCATACAATCTTATTGCATAAACTAGAGCAAGTTGTAGGTGTACATGGCGACCTGCTTCGTTGGTTGTCCTCATACCTTCGCAACAGAAGTCAAGCGGTGACGATCAAGGGCTTCTGTTCTTCTTTTGTTCCAGTTTCTTCTGGTGTACCTCAGGGCTCTCACCTCGGTCCGTTATTGTTTAATATTTTTGTAAATGATATTCATAAAATTTTTGTTCATACATCTATACTGTTGTATGCTGATGATATGAAAATCTTTAAAGTTATTGCTAATCCTTAGCCTTTTGCAAAATGATCTATATAAGTTGTGTAACTATTGTAACGAAAACTCACTGAACTTGAATATTAAAAAATGTTGCAATATTTCTTTTACACGAAAGTCAAATCCAATAACTTTTAATTATATACTGAATAATGACAATATTACCCGAGTAACTGAGGTGAGAGACTTGGGGATATACCTAGACAGCAAATTAACATTTAAATTCCATATAGATTATTTAGTTGCCAAGGCATTTCGAATGCTTGGCTTTATACTCAGGGTTAGTAAGGATTTTAAAAATGACACAACCTTTGTCCTATTATATAATTAATTTGTCCGTTCATTGCTGGAATATGGTTCTGTAGTCTGGAATCCACAATATAAAACTTATATTGATACAATAGAAAAAATTCAACATAAATTTGTTAAATATCTTAATTCTAAATGTTTCACTCTAAAACGATTTAGAGTGAAACATTTAGTCCACAAAAATCCACCTAAAATGATGTCCTTACTGGATCATCGTACAATGCGAGATCAAAGTTTTTTATTTAAAATAATTCATAACTTGAGTGATAGTCCATATCTTTTAAGCAAAATTCACTTTAGATGTAAAAAAGTGAACACACGCAATAGTGCTTTATTCCACTTACCCTCCACTCGAACCAATTATGCTCAAAATGAATTTATATATCGCTCTTGTAAGAGCTACAATAGGAAGTTTATTGCCTTGGACATGTTTTCTTGTACGCTCAATACATTTAAAAAAAGAGTTTGTGTGCATTTGTTAACTTATTCAATGTTTTTATTTTATCTATTTAATTTTTATTATATAATATTGTTTTGCTGTTGTTAACTGTTTGAATCTTAATAATTATTATTTGTAATTTACAAAATTGCTTGTTTACTGTCATACATGAATTAGTTTTGAGTGGAAACTTGATTGGTGTGTGATCGAGTTAATTTGTTGTGTAGTATATGTGGCGTGTACTGTTTGTTTCCCAGATATAATAAAAATAAATAAAATAAATTTTATATGGGATTCCTTTAAATTATAATAAGTAGGTATACTTTATTTTATCATGTTCGTGTGCTAAGTATTAATAAAACAAAAACTTCGAGACGTGATGTCAGTAACCTTGAGAACTGAACAAATAACTTAATATGATAGTTTCCTTATTTTGTCAGTGGTAACATATTCAATCGCCATTGCATCATCAACATATAATTAAGATATTACGTCCCTTGTGCCTGTATTTTCACTGGATCACCCTTCCTTCGAATCTGAACTTCCACTATGTATTGCTGTTTGGTGGTAGAACTTATTATAATAAATGGGTATAGTAAATTCCACATAAAAGTATTTTATTTGTGTATCAAATCAATCAATCAATCAATCAACAGCCAATCGTTGTCCACTGCTGAACATAGGCCTCTCCCAAGGTGCGCCAAAGCTCCCTGTCCTCCGCCTTCCGCATCCAGTTGGTGCCCGCCACCTTCTTAAGGTCGTCGGTCCACCTGGCTGGAGGGCGCCCTACGCTGCGCTTGCCGATTCGCGGTCTCCACTCTAGGACTCGTCTGCTCCAACGGCCATCGGTCCTACGACATACGTGACCAGCCCACTGCCACTTCAGCCTGCTAATTTTGCAAGCTATGTCGGTGACTCCGGTTCTTTTCCGGATAATCTCATTTCTGATCTTATCCTTCAAAGATACTCCGAGCATAGCTCGCTCCATAGCACGCTGAGCGACTTTGAATTTGTGGACTAGTCCCGCAGTTAGTGTCCACGTTTCGGCACCGTATGTCATGGCAGGTAAGACGCATTGGTTGAAGACTTTCGTCTTCAAACATTGCGGTATAGACGACTTGAGGACTTGACGAAGGTTGCCAAATGCTGCCCATCCCAAGCGAATTCTTCGATCGGCTTCCTTCTCGAAGTTGTTCCTACCGACTTGTATTATCTGTCCTAGGTAGGTATATTCACTAACAACTTCGAGAGGTTTCCCCTCGACGTATATCGGTCCCGGCACGACATGCCTATTGAACATGACCTTGGTCTTGTCCAAGTTCATACCGAGACCGACACACCGGGAAGACTCGCCTAGGCTACGCAACATTTCGGTGAGTTGTTCCAGCGACTCTGCTATGATGACGATATCGTCGGCAAATCGAAGGTGTGAGATGTACTCGCCGTTTACATTGACTCCATACCTAGTCCAATCCAGCGTTTTGAAAACGTCTTCCAACGCGTTGGTGAACAGTTTCGGGGATATTACATCCCCCTGTCTCACCCCTCTGCGCAGTTGGATCGCTTTCGTCTTACAGTCCTGGATGTGGACAGTCATTGTAGCGGCGTTGTACAGACATCTCAGTACCTCGATATATCTCCAATCGATATGACATCTCTGCAATGAGTCGAGCACTGCCCAGGTTTCGATGGAGTCGAAGGCTTTCTCGTAGTCCACAAATGCCATACACAGCGGCTGATTGTACTCTTCGGTCTTCTGCACAATCTGCCGAACAGTATGGATGTGGTCCACGGTGCTGTAGCCTGATCGAAAGCCGGCTTGCTCTGGGGGCTGGAACTCGTCAAGTCGTCTGGCGAGACGGTTCGTGACGACTCTTGAGAACAGCTTATACACGTGACTCAGGAGGGAGATTGGTCTGTAGTTTTTCAAGAGGGTTTTATCACCTTTCTTGAAAAACAGTACCACCTCACTCCCGCTCCACGTTTCCGGGGTCTTGCCATGTTGGATGACGGAATTAAAGAGGCTTGCTAGCTCTTTCAGGACCGGAGTCCCGCCTGCCTTAAGCAACTCTGTTGTGATTCCGTCATCTCCCGGAGCTTTGTTGTTTTTAAGCTGTTCTAGAGCCGCCCTAATCTCTCCTTGGTCAACGACCGGGAGCTCCTCGGAGTAATGGCGCATAAGAGGGGCGCGCTGGTCATCAATACTGATTCCCACGGGTTTATCCGATCTTGAAGAGAACAACTGCCCATAAAACCTCTCTACTTCTCCGATAATCTCAGGCCTAGAGGTAACGACCCCACCATTTTCAGTTTTAAGTTTTGTCAGACGCGGCCTCCCAAACTTGCGAGCGAACACTTTCGATCCCCGATTTTGCTCAATCGCAGCCTTGATGGCACGGGTATTGGAGCGTCAGAGATCGTGTCGCGTCAGCGTTTTTATTGTTCGGTTTAAGGCCTTATCTGACAAAAACGATGGTAGTTCTCGTCGTTTTCTCATGAGCTCGAGTGTCTCAGCAGAGAGTTTTGGTGCGTTGTCTCTTCTCTGTGGCGGAAAACACTTGCGGGATGTGTTTTGCAGTATTTTGACCAGCGTGTCGGTTCTCTCATCAATGCTGCTTATGGTTTCCAACGCGGTGAATTGATTTTGAAGTTCCATTTGGAACTTTTCGGAGCCTTGAGCAGCTTGGAGCATGGTAGGTCGGAGAGTAGACCTTATCATTCTCGATCTTTCGGCTTTTAAGTTGATATTTAGAGTGCCTCGAACCAAGCGGTGATCACTTCCGGTATTAAACCTGTTGATCACTGAAACATCTCTAAATATGTGCCTTTTATTCGAAATGATAAAGTCTATCTCGTTCCTTGTCACGTTATCGGGGCTTCGCCAGGTCCACCTCCTCTGAGGCTTCTTTTGAAAGAAAGAATTCATCAAAAAAAGCCCCTGCGCTTCGAGAAAGTTTACCAGCATTTGCCCCCTGTGATTTCTGCAGCCCAAGCCGTAAGGTCCGACTTTCGATTCACCGCTATCTTGTACTCCCACTTTAGCATTAAAGTCTCCCATAACAACATTGTAGTGGGCCCTCGAGGTGTCGTTGAGGGCCTTTGCGATGTCCTCGTACATCGCTTCGACCACATCATCAGAGTATGTTGAAGTTGGCGCATATACCTGTACAACCTTCAGGGAGTACCTGTCGGAAAGTTTTAGGACAAGGTACGCTACCCGGTTCGACACACTACTGATTTCCACAATGCTGCTAATGAGATCCTTTTTGACTAGAAAACCGACACCACCCTGGGAGAGGTTATCACCTTCGCGGAAGTAGAGTAAGTTACCGGACTCTAGAGTTATCGTGTCCTCCCCCTGTCTTCGGACTTCAGATAACCCCAGTATATGCCAGTTTATATGACTTAACTCTACTTCTAATTCGGCGAGGTGATGGTCCAGCCTCATCGAGCGTCCATTATACGTTGCCATTTTCAGTCGCTTTATACGGTACGGTGTATCAAATAATGAAGATAAATTAAAGTCTTTAATAGCGCCCTTTTTGCGCTGGAAAATTTTATTTTACACGTTTTTCGGCACTGAAGGCGCCGCACTACCCACTAAAATACCAGCGGTACCCTCACCGTTTCTCGGAGCGTCACGGGATCGCTGTGCATGCTACCAGTCGCCTTGACCTTAGACATTCAATATACACATATATTTTTATAACACAAATTGGCCACCTGATAGTAAATGGTCACCACCGAGCATAGAAATTGGCACCGTAAGAAATATTAATCAATCCTTATATCGCATGATTCAGCATGGATTACTCTGTCCATTGGTGAAAACTGTATGATAATCCATTTGGTTTATCGCGTTAAGACAAAAAGACTTTGTTTTATACTATGTGATTTGTGACATAACATTTTATAATATGTTGAATGAACTTGAATTGATAATTTATGTAAAAATAAGTCTCAGTTCTACATTATAAAGAGTCATCAAAAATAATATCTATGTTATGTTAAAATGTTACGTATATGACATTTTTTTGTTTATACATTAGTCTTGTTAAACGCAAAACAGCTTATTTTATATATTTCAACATTGGGAGTGTTAAAGTGTTGATGAAAGAAAAGTTAACTTCAAGTTTAAAATTATTTTCGTATCGGATCGTTAATAATGAAAACTAAAAAATTAAACATTATAATAGGTTTGAAATTCCTATTCATTTTGCCTTATGATTAAATTATCTTATATATTAAATTCGTAGACCTTGATAGACAGCACTGTAATAGACATTACACAGATACCAAGTCGAGTCATACATTTATTGAGTTTAATTGAGTCGCACGTAACGTGAACCATGATTTTAATTTTATATTTAATTCTATTTATCGTTATTATATGTTTTTATAAACTTCATATATCATTAAAAAAATATAATGATTACTGGAAAATGAGAAATGTTCCATATCTGAAACCGAGACTACTTTTTGGCAACTTTAGTGATTATATTCTATTTAGAAAAAGTGCGCCAATAGTAACAAGTGAAATTTGTGACCAGTTCCCCGGCGAGCCGTACGTCGGCGTATTTTATGGTACAGCACCAGCTCTCGTCGTCAAAGATCCTAAGCTTGTAAAACTAGTTTTGGCACAGGATTTCTATTACTTCAATGGCAGAGAAAATACAGACTATGCTTACAATGAAGCTGTAACAACAAGCATATTTTTCAACGGAGGTGATCATTGGAAAGTATTACGACAGAATTTAACTCCACTTTTCACGTCTGTGAAGTTAAAGAATATGTTCCCAAGGATCAAGGAGTGTGCTGAAGAAATGGACACGTTTCTTGAAAAAGAAATAAAAATATCAGAGAATATTAACTCAAAATCATTATTGGCGAGATATTCAATGGAATGCATTATTAATTGTGTATTCGGTCTAAGAGCGAACACTTTGAAGAGAGATAAAGGTGTAAACCCATTTGTAATCCTAGGAGAACAAATATTTGACACATCAACCATGACAGGTTTGAAAATAATTTCTCGATCCATCTGGCCTTCTTTATTTTACGCATTGGGTTTTAAGTTGTTTGATAAGAATATTGAATTATTTTTCAACAAATTATTTGCCGAGGCCCGTAAAAATCGAAAAAAGGAGAGAATTCTGAAGAAAGACTTTCTTGGTCTAATTTTAAGCTGGGAAGAAGAAAACTACTTAAGCGGAAACAGTTTCAGCAATACTGAAAGTAGTGACAAGAGGATAGAAAGAATAAAAGTAAATGAAGACTTACTTGTAGCGCAGTGCACGAGTTTCTTTGGAGCTGGTTTTGAAACAACATCATCTACACTAAATTATCTTCTTTACGAATTAGCAAAAAATAAACGAGCTCAAGACAGAGTTCAAGAAGAAGTAGACGCATACTTTAATAGATATGATGTTATTAAATATGAATGCTTAAACGAAATGCCTTATCTTGAAGCGTGTATTGACGAAACTCTTCGTCTCTATCCCACGTTAGGAAACCTCACCAGGGAAGTGATGCATAGCTACACATTGCCAACTGGTCTTCGACTACAGAAAGGAGATCGTGTTCATATACCTGTTCATCATATCCACCGACACCCGGACTACTTCCAAGATCCTATGTTGTATCAACCCGAAAGATTCTTCGGTGATGAGAAGATGAAAATTAAACCATACACTTTCATGCCCTTCGGTGAAGGACCAAGAGTTTGTATTGGTATTGTAAACATTCTTCGTATTATTTATATAAAATAATCATTTACAATCGAACATTTCCTTTTCGATAAGTTTAACATTTAAAATATAATATGTAATTTAAATTAAGTTTATGAAAGATAAGGTGCCGGAGAAAAGATTATTACGTAGGAGATATTATTTTGTTCGTTTGTGTGCGCAAATACAGCAGAAATATGTTTTCTATCACTCTCATAATCCGATGGGTTGCCAAAATGTCACGACCTGAAAGAATTCACGCTTAACGCTTAACGTGCTTCCCGAGGCAGAGCATTTATAACATTACCAGCTTACAAACTTCGTATTGCGAATGAGAATATATTAACAGAAGCAGATCTCTAGATCTGCCACCTTACAAACTAGCCATTAGTCTACAACGCAGTAAATTAACATTAATGTTTTCCGCAAAGTCGTATTGTGTGACTCCACTAGAAATATATCAAGTTTCATACGTTAACTAACTGTTTACTATCTACGTATGTACGTAGTTTTTTCATAATTTTTTTTAAGTTCTTCATCAGATAATACGATAAGAAAAATTGCTACATCATCGTATATTTAAAAAAAAAAACAATATAAATAAAACAAACTATTATCTCGTTTCAGGTGCTCGGTTTTCAAAAATGGTGATGTATGCTGGACTTTTGACGATATTCAGGAAATATAGGATCGAGCTGGCAGACACGCCGTTAAGTTTGAAAATGAGACCGGTGACAATTGTGACGCAGACATCAACAATCGTACATGTTAAATTTATACCTCGTGACCTTTAAATAAAAAGAACCACTATACATATAAATAAATAATAAACTATACAAATACGTTTTTCTTTGTAATGCCTATCTGAATCGATATTCATAAAAGTTATAGCATCACGCCTCGGAGCTTGCATCACGTTTCGGAGAAGATTTAGGTACATAATATCATTATATAGTATAAGTACTTGTGCTTAGGAGTATCACCCGCTTTAAATGTATGCTATAGACACACAACAGAGACATGATAGTTAAATAGACGACGAAAGTGGATGCTTGCCTTTCACGTCGAAGGTTGTGGATTCGATTCCCACGCAGAACAGATATTTGTGTGCATGAACATGTCTGTTTGTCCTGAGTCTGGGTGTAATTATCTATATAAGTATGTATTTACAAAAGAAAAATACTATATGTAGTATATCAGATGTCTAGTTTCCATAGTACAGACTTGGTACAAGCTTTATTTGGGATTAGATGGCCGCGTGTGAAAAATGTCGCAGGATATTATTATTATTATATTAAATGGGTCCTTAATAAAATCTGTTACGACTAAAGGAACTTTCATGCGTTTCAGAAAATTAAGCCCATTGCATTTGTTATCATCATGTACTTGATAATTTCACATTTGGCCTTAAAGACTTCTGATCGATTTTTTTAAAGGCAAATGCACCTTAAAACCGTTGTTTTATATATATTTAATAAAGTATGTGTGGTGGATCATTTTCAAATTTCCCTTAGGTATACTTGTCCCGAGAGAAAACTTCCTTATATACTTACGTCTAAACAGCAAATGTTTTTGTGCATAATTATAAAAATCGTTGTATACTGATCGAGATTTACTATAAAAAAATAACAATCTATCACTGTTTACAATCATTTTTATACTAGATATTTTTTTTTTTTTTTTTATTTATTTAAACCATCATATTCAATAATAACTGCTATAGTGTAAAACTGTTATGCAGTTATTAGAATTAAAATAAAAAAAAAAAAAACAAAATAGGCATCAAAAATTTATAGAAAAAACATGCCGTCTAAAAATATGTAAAATGTGAATCATGAATGTACACAGTAAATAAATATTGCCTGTAACAGTGTCATCTATTTTTTAGTTCTATTTTTCCCACTTTTTAAAAGTAATGTAGTCGAACTTGGTAACAGAGGTGTTTTCTTTAAAAATTCAACATTGCCCTATAAATAGCAATCATTATAAATTACAAGGTTACCTTAATATGGACATTGCAAATATTTATCAAACTTTTTTGAATAATAGTGCCAACCAAAACTACCAACAGCATTTATAGAATAAATAATTCTAAACGAACGATGCTAAGACGCATAAGATACGAACAAAAACAAGCAAGAAGTTTTTATACACATAAAATTATAACCGGATTTAATATATCTTTTATTAAAGCCGAACAAAACAAAATTGCCAACAGACCTTCAAATGAACCCGCAAAACGAACTCGTCTAATGTATTTTTTAACATAATTACGTAATTATAAAAATATAAACATTATAAAAATAGTAATGTTTTTTGTCGGTTTCACGCACTAGCTAACTACTTAAGTAATGATATACTTTCAAATTATTTTAGTTTATACTTCCAGGCCGGACACACACTATATATGGTTGATATGAAAAAAAAACAAAAGCCGAGATGGCCCAGTTGTAAGAACGCGTGAATCTTAACCGATGATCGTGGGTTCAAACCCGGGCAAACACCACTGAATTTTCATGTGCTTAATTTGTGATTATAATTCATCTCGTGCTTTACGGTGAAGGAAAACATCGTGAGGAAACCTGTATCTAAATTCACTGAAATTCTGCCATATGTTTATTCCCCCAACCTGCACTGGAGCAGCGTGGTGGAAATCCAAACCTTCTCCTCAAAAAGAGATAGGAGGCCTTTAGCCCAGCAGTGGGACATTCACAAGCTTTTACTTTACTTTACTTTATCTAAAATACTGTATAGTTTTTTAGATGTCGCTTAATAAGCTGATGTATTTGGTGAGAAAATTATAATTTCATGTTTTACGAATTGAACGAACATTTTTTTTAACATAAAGGGGAAAAAAATCAACTTTGATAACCTCAAAGTGTTCCTTTATCAAAATATATAACATATTTATATTAAACGTTTTATGTAGATAAATACTATACTAGCAATCTGAACCAGGTTGAAAAAATATTAGTCCTCCAGACCGATTTCGGCCACGGCGGTCAATCTCAAACGAGATTAACTAACTGCGCAGGAAATGTTATAGTGCACAAGTGTGTGCGCAAACACAGGTGCACTCTTTGTTCCCTTATCTCTTATAATCCGATGGGATGGCAATTCGACATAACCATAAAGAGTTTAGGCACAGATTGCTACATTACAGGTTTACCTTTTATAGCTTATTAAATATCGGCTGAGAAATATAACAAAGACCTCAAATCTTATAATGTATCTGTATATACAACATTTTTAGTTTTATTTTCGTAGGATATAAGTATTTATTGGTTTTCACCGACCCGTACGTGCGTACGTACTGAAACGCGTATTTATAAATAAGTACTTAGTATAAAATAACCGACTAAGTGTAAATTTAACAAAACAATGAGAAAAAAATATACGCGACGACGCGTTCGCTATAAAAAACATGCTATAGGCAACAGCACGGTAATCGGCGCGCTTTACATATACCCCTGGGCGCGTTTAACCTAAGTATCCAGCATAAGCTGAACCATATTGAATATGATTGATCATATAGATCTGAGCTCATCTTCATCATCATATCATAATATCATCATAAAATAATTTAAATTACAATTAAACGAAAATCCTACTACTTAAGTAATAAGTTATAAGTAACACACATACAAACATGCGCAAATATACTCGCGATTGCGCAACAAAACGTGTTTTTGCGTACTACATACTTTTAATGGTGTAAATTTGTTTAGTGTTTGTGGTTTAAAATCGTACGACAGGTAATACGTACGTTTGACTATCGTGCAAAGTTTAATACCAAAACTGATTTCCGTAACACGTATTTATTTTTAACTCAAGAATTAGGGACTTTACTAATTGTAATTGCTATGTATCTTAAAAAAAGAAATATTTATACCTATAGATCTATTGCACACAAGTTTATGTATAAAGAAAGTTAGTTAATTTATTCAAATGTTCATTATACAACTAGTATTCGCCCGCGTTTTAAGGGGAGAGGGTCTAATTAAGGCATAGTATCCTATGTCCGTCCATGGGGTTCAAGCTTGCTGCATACTACATTTTCTCAACATGGGTTCAGTGGTTAAGCCTTAAAAGCGTGACAGCAGAGAGAGTTATTTTCGTATTTATGGTATAAATATACGCAAAGGCGCTCTTATTGCTTTCAGCAATCTCGTTCGATCTGAATAGCTGATTTTCGAACAAATGAAGGCGGCTCATAAAGTTCCTTTGAAATGACTTTTATAAAAATATAAATATCCATATCTATATTTACAAATACTAAACATTGATGGTTATGATTATGAGCACTATCTCCTAACAATAAGGTATACTTTTAAGGTGTGCGCCTCTCTCCCATAGTTTATTAAAATCTAAAAAATCTTATAATAAAACTTTCGCTCTATTATCATCAAATATATTATGAATATTTTTTTAAGACATAACAGCAATCATATTTTTGACAACCGACTTATAGCGATATACAATTTTGATGCGTGTATTGCTGAAATGTTATAATTATAAAGATAAATGTCGCATATCACTTTTTGACATTTCAAGTGTTCCACCGTTTAGTTCCGTGTTTGTTCTTACATAATCGCTCGGGATAATGTCGTATCAAATTACAATAAATGAATAACATTTATTTATAACAATTAATTATCACTTCCGTATTATAATAATAGCGAAAAAGATATCTTGTGTAATTGGATATGCACATAATTCAACTAATCGTAAAATGCCAAATACTTTAAAATAAATATTTAATATTATATAATATTAATATCATTTTGTTATAATGAACTGTATGACAGTTGTCAGTAAGCGGCAATTGTAAATATTACAGTGCAACGAAAGCGCGATTCAATATGCTACTCAAAAATCATCAAAATCAATATATTTTTTATTCAAATAAATCTTAACAAATAAACACCGGTTCAGAATGTCGATTCTACCGGGAAGAACCGCCAAGGAACTGAGGACCTATTCTTTTTTTTAAACAGAAATACAAAATTTCATTTTTATAAAACACAATTATGCTTTTTTAACAATGATAAAGAATCGATATTATCATTATTCAAAGGTCAATTATTCTTATCAAAGTTCACGAGGAATGAATTTGAGAAAAATATTTATCGTAGTTTGAGTTACAAGAGACACCGGCTTAAATTTCAAAGTTTGTGGCATGTTCTCAGCCAGTTCGATCCTATACTTCTTGAATATCGTCAGGAGGCCTGCATACATCACCATTCTTGCAAAATGAATTCCTGAAAAAATAATAACGCAAATTATTGCAAGACGTAATTCATTCACAGCAATAATACATAAGTCGAACTTAAGAAATACAGCATTAACTTTGAGCTTCATACAAAATGCAAATTAAAAAAAAATGATACACACTCGGTCATTTTAGATTTAACATATAAACCTCTCAATTTTATGTCGAATTAAAGTTACTAATACGTTATATTATTCTTATTTTATGCTGATAGAATATATATAACAAATTATCTGAATTCTTAAAGATAATAATTGATGAATATAAAAAAAATATGTATATATATATATATGGCTTCATTGTAATCCATTCCCAAAATTTGATGACCTAATATTTGTTTTATTCTGAACGTATTGCTCTATAAAAATCACATCTAAAACACAGTCATATAGTAATATAAAATAATACATATAATGTTTTTAATTTTAAAATTAGTCAGTTCTGACAAAGAAATTGAATGAGTTTACAGAACCAGCAGTTTAAATAAAGATGATAATTTGAATCATAATTTGGCCAAAAGATAATATATAATTATATATGTAGGAGGCTTTTAAATACCTTGTTCCTACCACACGATTCCCACTCACAGTATAATGAAATTATTAAAAATTCCTTTTCTCAGAAAATCCATACTAATATTATAAATTCCTTTTTAATGAGCAAATCTCTGAAGTGAAGAATTTTTGCATTTGATAGTCCAACGCTGTGATGTTAAATATCCTATAACCTTTATAGGCGGAATCTCGCAGAGCAGCTAGTATATTATATTTTGTGATAAAAATATATAGGTTAGTATAAATAACTTTTAATATTTACCAATACAAACTCTTGGACCTTCACCGAATTGCATGAAGGTGAATTGTTTGATTTTCTTGTTCTCATCGCCAAAGAACCGGACGATATGACGTAGGATCCGGAAAGTAGTCTGGATGACGATAAATATGATTAACCGGTATGTGCACGCAATAACCTTTCTGTAATTGAAGACCTGTTGGGAGCGTGTAGTTACTCATCAGCTCCCTGGTTAATACTCCCAAAACAGGATAGAGACGAAGTGCTTCTTCAATACATGCCTCAACATACGGCATTTCATTAACATATTCGTATTTAATAACACCGTGATTATCAAAGTATTTATCAACTTCTTCTATAACTCGATATTGCGCATTTTTATTTTTTGGCATTTCGTATAAGAGAAATCTTTGTTTTGTTTGCTGTAGTCGACGTTGTTTTGAAATCACCCGAAAAGTATATTGCGCACTGTGCCACAAGAAGGTCTCTGTCTACTTCAATTCTTTCTGCAGTTTTCTTACCAGTTTTGTTATCGCCGAGTCTGTCTCCTGTTATATATATTTATTTTATTTATATATATTCATTTTCCCAGCTCGAAAGCAGCGCTACGAAATCATTTTTCGTACTTCGATCCTTAACGCGACTTCCAGTAGTTTTGGTATATAAGTCGTTGAAAAAACTTACAATTCTTTCATCGAATAGTTTTAAGCCCAAATTATAAAATAAAGAAGGCCACATACTTCGTGCAATTATTTTTAAATTTGTATAAGATATTTTAGAATTTTATTTAAGTTATTTGTACTCATTAAAATATTGTTAGGTATATATACATTTGTAATTTGAAATTCTGCCACATGTGAATTCTACCAACCCGCATTGGAGCAGCGTGGTGGAATAAGCTCCAAAACCTTCTCCTCAAAAAGAGGAGAGGAGGCCTTTAGCCCAGCAGTGGGACATTCACAGGCTGTTACGGATTTTTTTTTTTTTATAGTAAAGGAAGGCGGACGAGCATATGGGCCACCTGATGGTAAGAGGTCACCAACGCTCTTAGACATTGGCATTGTAAGAAATGTCAACCATCGCTTACATATCCAATGCGCCACCAACCTTGGGAACTAAGATTTTATGTCCCTTGTAATTACACTGGCTCACTCACCCTTCAAACCGGAACACAACAATATCAAGTATTGCTGTTTTGCGGTAGAATATCTGATGAGTGGGTGGTACCTACCCAGACGAGCTTGCACAAAGCCCTACCACCAGTAAATATAAATATATATAAAGATATATACATTTATGTAATGTGTTCACACAGAAAAAAAATATTCCACGTGTATGAATGTATATTTATATATTATAATATATTTGTGAATTCATTATCGATGTAACTTATGTAAATAAAATAGATGACATTAATTTTAAACAATTTGTGTAAACAAACATAGATGATTAACGCCTTTTATACTTTGCAATTCCAACCTGAGCTAGAAATATGACGAGATTAATCGTTAGTTATGCATTAAATAAATGCATTAAAAATATGAAGAGGTGTGTTTTACCATAGATTAGCACGAGTACAGATAAATAGATCGGTTGACAAATATTTATCTCAATGTTTAAAAATAAGCATGGAATTAAATTCTAAGTAACCCGTGTGACGTCTGACGAGCAGCTGGTAAATTTTAAAACACAGAATAAACCACACTTAAAGTAATGCTTGGATTAGAACCCACAAACTTCAATTATAATTCATTTGTTTTAACCACTGGGCCATCTGGACCCTCGTACATACGATACGTAACAATTATGTGTATATCTTAGTTGTTCTCGTACAAATACATGAACTCATTAACACAAGAAACGAATCGATACTAAATTTTAATCCATTAATTCATCATTAGTTTTATCATAAGTAGATAATATTTACTAAATTTGTAATGTTTTTGTAAAGTGTTTGTTGCTTGCCCGGGTTTGAACTTACGATCATCGGTTAAGATTCGCGAGTTCTAACCATTTTTCTATAATCTATCTTTCTAATGTTATATATGTATTCAAATTAAGTGGCTAAATTATGGAGACCCCGGCCTGACCATAGAAGAACAACCATAAAAAATACTCACTTTATATTTTTTTCACAAAGCTAATTTTGGTCTACCATAAAATAACGTTATATTTTTTAATTTAAATGATTTAGGGGACTTGATTGTCTCATTCTCTAGATAAGTTATCTGTGAGGTTATCTTGAGTATTGTAATATTTGTTAACACACAAATGTTTCTTAACGATTTTATTAGATGACAATGCCAGATTCAAACTTCTATTAATTAATGCACAATGTAAACTAATAAAAAAATGGTCATAAAAAAGCTACTCTTGACAATCAATCATAATTCTGAGATTCCGATGGACTCATTTTTTTGCCACAAAACCTTTCTGGAAAATGAATTTATTCGACTCCTATCCAATTTCCTGTTATTCGGGCGATCGAAATTGCGTTTCTTTGTACGCAGAACTGAAAAGGAATATTATATACGGATTTTGAATTATGTTTCGATAAAATACATTCATATAAGCTTAGATAACCACGACATGCAAAACTGACACAAAGCATCTTATAGAATAACAAATAAATAAAATTACATTTAAAACAATTTGGAAAAATATTAAAGTTGCTTACAACAACATACTAATGTTGTTGTAAGCCACTAGTATTATTTCACTAGAAACTTTATAATAATAAAATATAAATCAATTAATAAATAAATAATTAGCAGAGATGGCCTAGTGGTTAAAACGCGTGCATCTTAACCGATGATCGTGGGTTCAAACCCGGGCAAGCACCACTGAATTATCATGTGCTTAATTTGTGTTTATAATTCATCTCGTGCTTGACGGTGAAGGAAAACATCGTGAGGAAACCTGCATGTGTCTAATTTCATTGAAATTATGCCACATGTGTATTCTACCAACCCGCATTGGAGCAGCGTGGTAGAATAAGCTCCAAACCTTCTCCTCAAAAGGGAGAGGAGGCCTTAGCCCAGCAGTGGGACATTAAAAGGCTGTTACTAAAAAAAAAAAAATAATTTAAGAATATATCAATGTCTGACTAACTTATTAATGCTTACAGGCCTAAGTTAGATTTGAACATGTAAGTGCAAAAAATGTGTACGTATTGTTATAAGGGGGAGGGGATTTTAATGGGACGTTTATTCTTATTGTAGAAATTAATTAGTGGGAAATTGCACGGTAATGCATTAATTAACAAAACTTAACTGGCGTAGTAGGTCCGTATGTCACGTATTGTAGTTCTATTTAACTTGCTTTGGTACTTTTCACCATGACAACAAGGGACTTTTACCTCGTTGTCATGGTGAAAAGCTATACCGAGTATCGGCTAACCGTTGCAAATGGCCGCCTTGACTTCATCTTGGCATGGCAAGAGGACGTCACCACTACATGTATTTTCAATTAACCTTTTTGCTTGCATTTATTTTGCAACAATATATTTAGCAAAAAAGAAACTTGCCGAGCTCAAGCAACTAACTTGTTAATTAAAAAAATAGCCTGATGTTAATTTCATAGCAATATTCTGCTCCAACATAAATTTAATATAATTAAAAATATTTAAAAAAATAAAATGAAGCGTGATACCTACTACAGAATAATAAAATTGAATCCGAAAATTATTTAATAATTTAAATTATTATGACATATTAAAAAGAAATTAATCCTTCACAACGAATGACAATTGCGACGTAAATAACACCTGACAAATCACGAGATAATTTGGTAAGCCTGTGCATTAACACATCATTGGCATCACACGACTAAATAAATAGGATAAAAGCTTTAATACCACAAAACTAGTGACAATAGTGGTGACTGATACTAGCATCATTAATATTGCTTATATACAAGCACAAAAGATTTCAGAAGTTTTCAATGAGATATTTTTGTCTAATCCCTAAAGCATAGCTATTTTCCGCGGATCGATAAAACATTTTGGATAAAAAAGAAAAACTAATTTCTCAAGGCGCCTCTTTATTACCAAACCTAAAATCTCCTACAATTATTTTCTTAAATCATATAATCGGACATTGCCCTTGTCTATATATATTAGATAGTTAGTTTTTGAAATAAGACGGACGGTCTTTGTTCATATTTGAAATTCCGAAGAAATATCGGACGGCATTTAGATGAATGTTCAAGAGTCGAGACTAACATGTTACTCTCATCTTTAATGTATTCTTGTTGCCCAATTCATCTGATTGTCGTCCACAAAAGCGCATGCGCAAACAAGCCAGCCATCTCCCCTGGCACCCAGATAAGTAATGTAACCATCGGTTATAAAAGATTCAGGAAAATAAATTATTATATAATTCTTATAAATATTTATAAAAAAGGTATTTTTTTTTAATTTAACTCATTTCATAATATAAGTTATGTATTAAAACATACTCTAATTAAAATTATAAATTAAAATTATGATATTGGAACACGTAAAACTTTACCGAAAATTATCTAAAGGTCTGTGGCAAGCGCCACTAAGTTTGCACATGTTTAATTTCTGTGTATAATTCAACTCGTGCTGCTGAATATCGGCCACATGTATATCCTCCAACACGCATACGACCAACGTGGTAGACTTCACACCGTCTCAAAAGGAGAGTGGACCATAGCCCAGCTGTAGTACATAGGCAATTTTTATTTAAACAGGCAGTCGGCAAAGGTTAATGTCAAATCAATCTTTCACACAAATTACATAATACGAACATACTAAATAAATAGGATATGGACCGTAACGATAAATGTTACCAAATATGATATGAAGATATAATAATAAGAAATAAAATTTACAATAAAATAAAGCAAAACTCATGCTGTACAACCGTTTCTTTTAGCAAATTCATTAGAAACAAAAAAAAAACTATAGTCAGACATATTAAAATAGTTTGCTCAGCTTAATATTTTAAATTGGTATATTTATAAATCCACAGAATACATGAAAATTATGGTCACCCAATATCGCCTGGTTTGCTTCCACGGCCAGTACGTTAATGTTCCTATCAGGGACACCCGCAAACGACAAGATGTATAAAGGGAGAATTATTTACCAACATATTTTATTCAAATACTAGCATATCGTTTATATCCGGACATATCTATTAGTTTAAGAAAACCTACTGTTATAGATATATGACATATATGGAGTTAAATAAATTTGTAAAAATATTATACGGTGGACGGAAGAAAATTATTCTGAATGTAACGTGAAATGGATTTCGATAAAGGCGTTTTTAATGTGAGTACCGTTTTTTTTATATAAATAACCACGGAACATATAGAATTATTGTAAATTAGCACAGACGAAGCAAAAATACATAAAGTTGCTCACAATCAATATGCATATAATATTTTCTTTGATATACCATTGAAATACAGTAGATAAAGATCCCAATTTTTAATACCTTTTATAATACCCTTAAAGATACAGCTAATTATGAAAATATTGCTAATATTCCACTTTGTAATTGGACTAATTAATAATTATTGGTAATTAACAAATGTCTTCTTATCAATCTGTTGAATAAATGTGATCAATTTGTACGAATCTTACGTTATAGTAATAAAAGGTTAGTTACATATAATAATTTTGCGTGTAAGACTATTATATGTATATTCGATATTTAAATTTTAGAGAATTTACATAAGAATAAAAAAACAATTGATTTTCGTAAATGACACGGCCATATTTCAGTCATACTATTTATAAAGTTTTTTTTTTAAAACATAAAAAGAAGATGGGCAAATTTAGGTACCTCGTGCAAAGTGGTCACTTTAGACTTGGCATTGTGAGAAATATAATTTACTATCCCCACTATTAACCGTGAAAATATAATATTATTGTTATAAACTAGGGTTTGTTTATATTTATTAATATATTCTAGAACTAACACTATAACAAACTACACATTCTTTTGTATTTGGCAGGGTATATACCTTTGGTCTTATTTAAATTTTGAAAAAAATACCATTTTTTACGGGCTCGAATTTTATTTTGAAGTCGGTTTTGTTTTTTAAACAGATAATTATTGTTATTTGTTTTCGTTGCTAAATTAGTGATGTGATGGTACTGAAAAAGTTTACATAAAGCTCTACCACTGTGTAATATATAATACAAAAACCCGGTTAGATTTAATATTTTATGATGAATGTTTGCTGTATATGTTTTCTAAAGGCACGCAAATATTCTATGTGAGCTCACTGAATACATGGAATGAATGATGAACGAAACAATATAAAGAAGTTCTTGCAAAATATGCATAGATACAAGTAAATTATGAATCCGATTGTACGACGAAATATCTCGAGCTTGTCGCGATCTTGTAAAGTAACTAAATCTAAATAACTTATTATGTTTGACTATTTCTAATTGTTTATATGTATATTTAATTTTTCATCATTATACATTAGTCATTGTCATTGTCAGATACAATAGCTGTGATAATAATTATTATAATATATGATGAAATTATGCAAATTTAATCGGAACTCAATGTCTTTAAATTTGTTGGATTTTTACTCCAATAATTTAATTACCAAAATTTCAAATTTAGAACGAAAATATTAACCAAACGATAAATTAATCGCTGATCTAATCAAATATCGTTTGTTAATATAATGAATGCTCGTTCATTATGAAAGGTTTAAAGTTAGTTATTCTTTTATGGACTTTTATTCTATCTATATAGGCGTCGATGTCCGTTTTTTATATTCATCCCTTTCACGCACCGTATTTGTCACATATATCTGTCACATTTGATCTCTCTCTCACGCAATCAATCTTTACTTTTTCTTTTTTCTGTTTTCTATAAGGCCTTAACCTTGTATTGAGTATTGAGTAACAAACATACCTACAAATATAGTTTCACATTTACAAAATAAGTATTAGTTGCATATTTATTTTTTATTTGATAATATAAATTTGTATTACAATTGACATGATAATTAGTTAATTAAATATAATTTTATTTAATAATTATATTTCGGATTGTAATAAATCTAAGGATGTTGTAATTTATTATAATTCATATACCAAAGCTTCATTCATAAATGCTTTAATATGACGATCATGAAAAACTCAAGCTCATTACGCCCGTTACTCAATTCTTAGGCGGTAACTCTTTTGAGGGGTATTGTATACGTTTTTAGAACAGAATACTCGATTTCATCAGATTTTGTTATAAAAGTCTATGCTTTTGATTGTTCTCTCTAATACAAGTGTTCTTATCCGAGCAAGTGGTAGTTTTTTTATTGATTGTCAATAAGTAAGCATAACTTCTTAGTTCTATAACTAGCTTCTTTGTTGAATAAGCATTGGTCCAGACCGTGTTATAATAATTAGCTATCAAAATTCATCGTATGCAACCCTTGGCGTGTTTAATTAGTTCAGGAAGATGGCTCCAACTTTGTAGCTTAAAGGAAAACTATTCCGTTCAAGTTCACGAAGAATTTATAAGGAGAAACGTGCACTATTGTCTATCCACAGACTTTTCAAAAGAAAGTGTAATGCTTTAATATTGATTAAACATCGGTTGTATTATAATTAGTTGCTAAAATTCATCGAATGAACGACTTGCTGGTTTCAATTATTCAGTTCGAGTTTACGAATAATTTATTAGAAGATTCGTGTAATGTCGTTTGTCCATGGACTTTTCGTTAACATGCAGTTAAAACACTTGTGTCGTATCTGTTGAATTCAATATAAAATAACAATTTTTGTTATTATATATGTAATTTATTTAATGAACAATGTTTATTAGATATTTTATTTGAATAACATGAAAAAATATTATATCGAGTAAATATATTCATCATTATATTCAGCCCACATTAATCCACTGCCGGACATAGTCGTATCCATTGAGCACCCGCCATTTTCCTAAAATCGTCTGACCATCGAGCGGGTGGTCTGCCTGGCCTTTTTGCTTCTCTAGGCCACCACTCAGTGACGATTTTAGTCCACCTTCCATCTTCCCGTCTAGTCAAGTGTCCAGCCCATCTCCACTTTAACCTCGTAACGCTTCCCAATATCTTCGACTTTCGTCTTTCGCCGGAATTTCTCGTTTGGTATACGATCAACCACATTCAATTTTTGTAAATGCTTTATATAATGAAATATGTCGATACCCTTAGATAGATACTGATTTCGATTTGTGATTATAAAAAAGAAAGAGTATGAGAAAGTAGAGTATGAGAAAGAAAGAGAAAAAACACTGATGTAAAACTATTCTTGTAATGGAATGTATTCTTGAAATGTAATTACTATACTATTACTGGAGGAAGGGGTTTGTATACTGGTGGTAGGGCTTTGTGAAAGCTCGTCTGGGTAGGTACCACCCATTCATCATATATTCTACCGCAAAACAGCACTATTCGGTATTGTTGTGTTTCGGATTGAAGGGTGAGTGAGCCAGTGTAATTACAGGCACAAGGGACATAACGTCTTAGTTCCCAAGGTTGGTGGCGCATTTGCGAAGTAAGCGATAGTTATCATTTCTTATAATGCCAATGTTTATGGGCGTTGGTGACCACTTACCATCAGGTGACCCATATGCTCGTCCGCCTACATATACTATAAAAAATAAAAAATATAATGGCCAATATCGCATATCACTTTCTAACATTTCACAACTGTTTTCTGAAGTATGTTTCGAGTTTATTCTTTTTTTTTACAGAATTCTTTTATTCGTACAGAATCGTCCTACTGATCAAATAAAATTACGTGTTTTGCAAATATTTTATATTTCATACAAAATATCTTGACTGAGCCAAGTTCCGTTACGACCGTTATATACAAAAGATTAATATTGACCACGGCGGCCAATCTCAAGAGAGATTAGCCAACTACGCAGGAGATATTATAGTGCACAAGTATGAACGCCAACACAGGTGCTGTCTCTATTTCCTAACTCTCATAATCCGATGGGACGGCAACCCGACACGACCGGAAAGAGTTCAGGCGCAGGACCAACGGCTTTACGTGCTTTCCGAGGCACGGGAGTGTACACGCTTACAATTTCCAGACTCCGGGCTACTACTGAGAATTTTCTTATAGAAAAACCCAATAACTTTTCATGGGCCCGACCTGAGAATTGAATCCAGGATCTCCGGGTCTGCGGCCTTATATCAAGGCACTAAACCAACGAGGCAGTCAAACAAAAGATTATTCTATATAGAACTTTATAGACTAGGGAGATGTATTCGAAATAACACCTAATCTCTACCTTTGTTCTATTCAGCACGTGACGCTATAAATAAAACACTTACAGCGACCTTGCAGAGCTTGCTCTTTATTTATACAAATATATTCAAATTTAATAGGACTGACTGACTGCTTATTATTAAAAAAATAGCGTTAATTTACGGTTTCCGCCACAGATTTAAATTAAAACGTTCATTCTGTTTACAAGCATTTTTAATACTTTTTGATTTACCACCGGCTAAGTAAGGAATGCGAATCTAAGGAACTTGACAATTTTTTTTTTTTTTTTATATTCACAGAATTTGAAAGTTTAATAAAAACTTTACCTTTTCTAGAATTATAAATGAGCGGATGTTGATAAGAGTCGGATGGTCGTATGGGCAGCCTACCGGATCTGACGGAGCGAACGCGGCCGCAAAGTATCCGGACCGCGGCCCGGACCGTGTCCGATCCACACCGTCACCGGACTGTCATTACTCAGGTAACTGACTTTTATCTACACTTACTTAAAAAAATAGGTAACGAAAACAATACAAAATAAAGCGATAACAAAAGAGAGGTAAATACTCAATCGGCTTTATCTGAAAAATCATGAAAGATATTTTTTTCCTTTACACTAATAGCTTTGGGATGCTGATCTCAAGCTTAGGTTCTTCGCCTCTCAGAGTGTTGTCAATGCTCATATCGATGAGTTTTACGGCAAGATAAGAAAAAACACCGCGTTTCTCTTAAAGAGGTTATGTAGCTGCTCGTCAGTAAAACGGATAATCCATTCGTACTATGCTTACACAAACCGACACGTTTCTTGCTCACGATGAAGAATAATGACATAACTGTATTTAATAATTAAAATGTCTTCCTCAGATACCAGTAAACACGATATGCAAAAAAGAATGGCCATGGAGGAAATCGAAGGCACCGATAAAAGTTCCTGTCGCTGTAACCAACCGGCGACGGGACTCGGCTGCTTCCTCAGTAGGAGCGGCTTCCGTTCGTCGCCTCATTACCAGACAACCGCCAAAGATACCGAAACCTCTCGTCACTCGTTTCACTTTACTGTGTGTAGCCAGCGGCTTGTGCTCGACAGCCCTGCTACCTTTCACAGCTTTTGCAGGCGCAGAAGCCGGAGCAATGCCACTCGCGATTATGCACACAGCAGCTGCAGTAGTAGCACCCTTTTCTCCTCTTATTCTACAAAAATCGGGAACGAGGATAGTGATAACAACAGCACATATCCTAGTTTGCATCCTCCTCACAGCGCATACAATAGCAACACCTTTGTCAATTTTACTACCGTTGTACGCCATTTCTGGCATAACGCTTTCTCCAATGTCGCTGGCTTTATCCGTGTCTGCGACCTCCTTAGCTCAGGCGGCTGGCGATGAGTGCAGAAGAAAGATAGCTTTACGAAGAGGATTGAGGGCTCTTCGAGCGGCACAAGATTTAGGTCTTGTATTTGGATCACTTTTACTTGGAGGAGCGTTGATATTATGGCCTGAAAATCTGTCGCCATTGCAATTTATATCGACATCAATAGATAATTCATCCGTGACAAAATGGTCCGACGAATACTCTTTGGATGACGATTATGAGGTATGTGTATCGGTAACATATCTCCAAATTATAAACTAACTAAATGTGTGCTTTAATGTGTGTTTTAGCTATAATCTTTTTATATACTTAATAAGTTGTTTAATTTTCCTTAACCAAACATATGTAATGTAATTTTTAGGAGAAAACGTGTGGATCAGCGGGATGCCCTGGTGTTCAATTTTTGCTGGGATCTTCTTTAAACGCTGAAGGTCGTCGAATTCTTGTCGCACTATGGGCGACACTGACACTAGCCGCAGCTTGCCTGGGCCTGTACGGCGCCGCCTCCACACCTGCTCCGCCTCCAGATGCCCGCTCCATAGTTAAGGATCCTCGAGCATTACTGGGTGCGCCGATGGGACTCTTTATCGGTCTTCAACAGGGATTTATCTATACGTCATATATTAAGGTAATAATACTAAAAATTGAAGAAGGCATCGTTTATGATCCCGTTTAGTTTTAGAATATGTATTATTTATACCATTACCCTCTAGTGGTACGGTGTGTGCGTCGGGGGCTGGAGCGGTGCGTGGCGAGCGCTGTGCGGCGCTGGAGCGCTGCAGGCTCTAGCCGCTGCGACTCTGAGCATGGCGGCGGCGCGCGGTCGGCGGGTCGCACTCGCCGTGGGCGGCGCCGCCGCGCACGCGTCGCTGCTCCTCGCCCTCCTGCGCTGGCGCGCCGAGAGAAGTGACTTGGCTCTTCCCGCCGTTGCTGCTGCAGCGTGGGGCGCCTGTGCCGCTTTGTGGGACGTTTTACAGGTTTGCAAGCCTTTCAACGACTCATATTACTCCCCCCGACGCAGAAAAAAGGGCCTCGTTGGCTCGAAATATACCAGAATCTGTGTAATTTTACATTCCTCGAGTCAACTTAAATGAAGAAGATTTCAAAAGAAGTGATTACAATTATTAAAATTTTTAACTTTTACTTAGATTTAATTAATTACGCAACCGACATACTATAATCAAATATGAGCCGTGGTGGCTTAAAATTGGAAATGAATCCTAATATAGTAAAGATTATGCATAATGTTGTAACACCTACAGCCGAAAAATATAATATGCGTATATTATTTTAATATGCGTACTTTACCCTAATAGAAATATAAAAACATGAATGGATCTATTGTCGGCACAGGCGGGTATATGCGTGGGCGGCGGCGGCTGGCGCGGGCCGTGGTCCGCCACGCTGGCGGCGCGCCACGCCGGGCTGGCGCTCGCGTGCGCGGCGCGCGCGCTGTTGTGTGTGCGCACTCAGCTGGCGGGGCTCGCCCTCGCCCTCGCCTCGGCCATCGCCGCTCAAGTGACGCTCGAGCTGCGCATTCGCCGCACCGAGCGACATCGCTCCTAACGACGAGCTGCGGGCGGAACTCCGCTCGCTCAGCACGAGGAGGACGTCGCTTGCAACGTTCTAAATTAACATGTTTTATACGATATCGTTACCGACTCGGCTCCGAATTCTAAGCCGTGTCCCGATTGCGATTCGCATATTTGATAATCGAACGTGTAACTGATGACTATTTTCGATCGTCGAGTCTTTTATCGAATCGAATTTCAATCTTTGATTTTGTATTTGCGAACCGCAATTACGGCTCGAGAGGGTTCTATCACGGCTTAGACCCTTACTCGTAAAGTTGGCTGTTAAATGTAAGATTATTTAGGGAAAATGGACGTATTTGTACATAGAATAAATAAATTAATGATTGAATTATATTGAATGAGTAGATTTGAATGAAATGAACAAGTTTATAATGTAGTTTACAAGCTGTCTAAAACTAAACACTACATCCAGAAATCTTAAAAAAAAAATGAATCGACTGGATTTTTTTCAATATTAGGATTAAGCACTTGTATTCGCTTTTCAATTTACACTTCTTCCAAGTTATTATCGATACCCCCTACACAGGGTGAGATTATATGTCGAGCTGTGAAATAATATACTTATCTATAAAATTATAAGATTGTCTTCATGTTCAGATGTTTTACGTGTTTTGTACTTATAGACGTACTTTTCTGAAAACTTTTCGTGTCACACGTGTATTTAAATAATTATGTATTTATATTAAACGATTGTTATGTAAAAATTGTTTCATTGAAAGTGGTGACTCATACTCTGTTGTATTTATTTAGAACATTGACATTGCAACTTTAAATATATTAACCATCTATATCGTCAATGCGTCACCAATCTTGGTAACTAAGACGTTATGTCCCGTGCGCCTATAATCATACTGGCTCACTCAATGAAATGCCGCCATTAATATCCATATAAACTAGAGGGTTGATAAATAAAACAATTTGATCAACATTAACACTATATTTCAATCCATATAAAGCCCTAACTTGTCAATTTACTTGAACTGATAATAACTACTAAAAAACCTTAATATAGAACAATTATTGGTATTTAAATTATAAGCCAGTATTATAAATTGTTGCCTTAATCTTAGCGTTTGACAGTAATATAATATGGCGCTTTGAATTTTGCAATGATAAATATTTGGAGTCATTCATGCTTATAATGAAATCATATTATTTTTCAAAAGAATAAAGAAAATTTAAATTGTGTTTACGAAGACAACGAAAATATTTGGTTATCAGGCGATAAGTAATTTAGTATTCGGTATAAACCGGTTCGGCCCGGATAGTAATCAAATAAAAACGCAACCCCGTTGCCATACGACCAGTCAGGGCGTACACACAAAAACATGTATTAATTTTAATTTAAAATTAGAAGCATTGTATTCGATATCCCTTTCAATAATCATTATTCGTAATCGGAATGGGTAATTTTAATTTTCGAATACTAAAAGCGTTTGATTATTTTTATGCCAACCACAGAGTAGCAACAACAAATTAACAACTTTGACATTTAATTGAGATACCATTGGTCGATGATAAATAATAATCTATGGTATTCATTATGGATTCGTGAAAATTAGCATTTTGAGTGTTGGCGAAACTGTTATCGGAACATTAGAAGTAAAAATTGAAGGGGATATTTGAAGGTAAGTGGAATACAACTGTTTTTAGTGCACAATGTACTAGAGCCATAAGCCATGGAATGCGTACGATTAATATTATGTACTACAAATAGAACGTTTATTTCTTTAATTGGAATTGGTTATAAAGGATAATGGTGTCTTTTAACCGATAAAACGGTGTTTAATATAATGTTACATATCTTAATATTGAAAATGCACCAATGCCTAGATCATCACGGTTGTACAATGGTTTTTGTCAAGATCTAGATATTTTCAATGACTCTGCCATGATTTATCGTAAACGGGCGCTAGAATTGTTGAGAGATGCAAATAAATAATAAATAAATAAATAAATAATAAATAATGTTATCTTAATTTTATTTTGTATTAATTAGTATATTTTTAGTAATTTTTTTTGTAACGTAAACTTTGCATGAATTTAATGAATTATTTAATTTTAATTTGTACCTATATCAATTTCAAACTATTTGTGTTATTAATTTTAATTTTATTAAGTGCATGTTTATTTTTTTATGATCTTTAATTTGTACCAATTTGGACTTTTTTTTTTTTTTTTTTTTAATCTTTCTACTCATGTTGCTATAATTATGTGTTAATGTATTTTTAAAACAAATATTGTAATTGTTGTGGCTACTTTAAAAAGCTTCACATGTTAGCTATTTTCACTAAATTGTTTTACATTTGTCATTAAAACATGTAGTAGCTACTAGTGGTCCTTAAAATAAATAAATAAATAAAATAAAAAGTTTTCGTTCATGTGAAATATTGTCTATTAAAAATCAACTAAAATATTTTTTTAAAGTTAATACATGTTATCGGTATATACATATATATGGACAGTTAACTATACAAACACTTATTATTGTCACACAAAATTACGATAAATATGAGATATACATATTATAAGCGGCTTAATCCTTATACTGAATCGCAGCATCACGGAGCGCGAAATCGCTTTAACATTGAGAGTAGTTAGCGAGAACCTATAGATTTTGAATACATGCGATCTTAGCACGATCTGAAGTTAGACACGAGTGACGAAACAGATTTAAGGTGAAGTTTTTAAGAATCAGAGGGAATACGCATATTATATATATAACACACTCTCACAATTACTATAATCGAGTAGTTAAGACAATTATCGTTATTTTTTATACATATAATAAAGTTTCGGAGAGCCAACTTCAGACTGGTCAACTTATTTTGCTCGTATGCAGCACGTGTTGCTACGATTCTGTTAATTTTAAACTTAGTTTAATAACTTTGGACAAACGATTTATTAATTGTATTAGATTTAATAAAACTTCGTTCGTTCCAATTACTTAACATCTCAAGTATTTTTAAGATACACATCTTAAGAATCTAAGAGATTAATTATTATTATTTATATCTAATACAAAACTAATCCCAGATGTAAAACACGTCACATACATAATACTACATATAATATATCTTTAACCATGCAATTGTATGTAGTTTGAATATATTTGCATCTTACAATATCTTAAAATACCGAACGATGTGGAAATTTTATATAAAGATACGAAATATTGGATTTCAAGTATAGTTCTTTTTTTTTTTATTACTAATTTTTGATCATTCGGTTAGATCAAATTTCGATTGACACGCTTATAAGCCGACAGTTGTATACTCACTCATAACATATATAACCTACTAAACAGCAATACTTAGTAATGTATTCCGATTTGAA
The DNA here is from genome assembly GCF_905147045.1 of Nymphalis io. Classification (NCBI taxonomy): domain Eukaryota; kingdom Metazoa; phylum Arthropoda; class Insecta; order Lepidoptera; family Nymphalidae; genus Nymphalis; species Nymphalis io. Next base: position 1,028,068 of record NC_065905.1, read on the forward strand.
GGGTGAGTGAGCCAGTGTAACAACAGGCACAACATAACATCTTAGTTCCCAAGGTTGGTGAGGCATCGGCAATGCCGTGAAGGTAGCACGCGAAAGCGATCCCCTGGCGCTCCTCGTTAAGACGGAAAGACTGGTTTTTTAGTAGGTATTCCGATGTTTGGGGCACACTCGGCGCCTTGGACACCGGCGAGCCCCACATACCCCCCCCTCCACTATTCCCGTGGGGGAAACGCGTTTTCACAGCAATAAAAAAAGGCATTGGCAATGTAAAGGATGGCTAATATTCTGTGACCAGTTTCCTTCAAGTAACCCCATTCGTCAGTCTGCCTATCTGACTTTTAAAAATATATATGATGATGAAAAAAATATTTTATTTGAAGAAGTCACAGCATATACATCGTGTGACGCCCTTTAGGTGTAATTGACTGTTTTGCAATGGTCCATTCCCTACATCGTAGTGTAGTATTAAATTAAAAAAAAAAAGTCAGTAATAATTTATAATGGCAACTTTGATTTGGATTCGGAATGTAGTTTTTTAATTATATATTATTAAACGAAAAATGCAATCAAACAGGTAAAAAAAAAAGGAAAAAAACTTTAAGTTTGTCTTTATTCAGATGTCTACTTGTAAAATATCTAAATTAGCATCACAATTAATAGCGCAGATACTTTAATAAACCGCTTATAAATTAAATTAACACGAAAAAAAATATAAAAAAACACATAAATAAATAATCGTAATTAAAAATGTGTAATTCAATGCTTCAACTTCACAGCCTTACTAATAAACGTTGTATACAGGTGCAAAGTTTAATATATATTCATCTCTTTCTGTCATCAATAATTTGATATTCGAAAGAAGAGAAGCTATACAACCGTAATACAACGTTTATTAATAATGGGAATAGTGTACGAAGCATTGTTTGAGGTAAATTAAATTTAAAATAATTTAATTAAAATAGCATATTTATGTAGGAACTAATTGAAACTTACAACACATGATACAAGAAGTCCTAGAAATAAACATTCATAATTTATGTGTGAGCAATATAAGATAAATCGCCATAGAATATTGTTGTGACTTTAATTTAATTTTACGTAAACAAAAGCCCATTAGGTTTTAATTGAGCATAACCTGCAAGAGTCTAGTGAAATGAAAATATTAAAAAAAAAAAAAAAAAAACAGTAAATAATACAACATAGTGAACCATTCTTAAGTATTAAATAAAGATCACTCGATATAATACAATTCACCGTTGTTGGTGTCCTATTTCATAGAAATACATTCCGCTGATTATATCCGGTTGCTATATTCAAGAAACGATCTGTTTTGCTTACGAGTTTTATAATGTAATTCAAAAGCGTCACAATAAAAAACGTTTCGAAATCGCGTTTAACGTTGCTCGTAATTCGAAAACGATCAGTTGATGATTGAAATAACGATTCGTTAAATATAGAGACCGGCCATAAGTATTCGAAATAAGAAATGCAATAATGTAGATATTTTTTCAACTGTAATGTGTGAGCCAAAGTTTTCGTTTTGGGAAGCAATGGACATTGATATCCATATTGAATGTTTATGCAAATATTTTTTAGGACTATTACCGTTATTTTTCGAAATATAACCGAAAGATATTCAATTAAAGAATCGATTAAATTGTTTTTTTTTTTAATATTTATCTTTCCCGGATTATAAAAGAAAAACACAATAGTTTAATTGACACCCTTGAGCGGCATCCACATACGACGCGAAATATTCATATGTACGCTTGCGACAGATATACAAGATATTGTTAAATTAACAATGGCGCTGGTTATGTTGTACAATTTTTTTATAATAATTTAAATACCAATAATTTCAAAACATATTGACTAAATAATACCAATTAATTAACAAAAAATGCATCTTTAAAAGTGTGCCATGCCAAGCCCGGTCTATCTCTATGTTTCATTTATCAATATTAACGACTTCAGCAGTCTAACCTGGTGTAGAAATTAACAAGCGGCCGCCATGTTGTTGGTAAGTGGTCCTTCGCTCAATGCAAAAGTATACAACGCTTTACACTATCCACGGGATCAATGTACCGCTTAAGTAATTTAACTGGCTTACTCATCCTTCAAATTAATGTCGGTTACAAGTTTTGTACAAATAGACAACAGTGACTCATTAAATTTAATCAACAATCAAACTGTTTTTTATGAGATAGGGTTGAATATTCCTAAACTTTATTTTTAATGTAACCATAACTGCGGTACTACTGTATTTATAGCGGACCTATTAATTTATTATCAAGAATATCTAACACAATTGCTAATACATAATATAAGCATGTTATACGTTATTATTTTATCGCTACGTATAGAGATAACCATTTGGTGGACAATCGACTTTATATTTCGTAATACATGTCGCGCACTAAGTCCAATCTAACTCTTTTAACTTTAAGCTAAAAAAGCGCTTTATCTTTTTTATTACTATAAACTAACGTTTACATTAATGCAAGACAACAGCTAGACTCTAGTGCTAAAATGACCTTTACTAATACAAATAGGTGATCTTGCTCGTAAAATATCTGATAATACAAATGGTTCAAAGTTAAATATATTATTGTCTTCCGTATTGAATGTTTTTAAAACGCTATAAAAACATGTAGTATATAAAAAAATCATCATTTAATAACGCAACGCAACCATAGCGTTATTAAATACAATTATTTTTGTAATTAAAAAATGCACGATTAGTTAATTTTTGCCATTATCAGAGGATTGGTAATGACACAATATTTTGTATTCCTTCAACTAAATACGCTTCGGTAGTCTTTTATTGATTACAAAACGAATTTTGATACAATAAGTCGACATCGTATATATAAAATATCTCAACTCGCTGGTTATGGAAACTTTTTAGAAACATTTTTTTTTTTTTATAAAATCGAATTCCCGTTTGAAAATACATTTATATTTTGTCATTGCAATTATTGATGTTTTATACGAACTAAACTATAACCAAAAGTAAAAAATTAATAAACGAAGTAATCGACCGAGGTAAAGCGAAAAAATATTCTGAATATGACAATGGCAATACTTCCGTATTGTCATTTTGACGTAACTTTCTTAAAGATTTATTGGTACAGATTAAATATTAAAGAATATCAATGAATGACAGCAATTGAATTTATATAAATAAATGTGAATCGATTGTTTTCGTTTTTCGGTATTAAGCACCTAGTCGTATGATTTGTTCAATTATTAAACACGACGAACTAAGTATATTCACTGAATGACGAATGAGCTGTAGGATCAAACGCTACTGAATGAAAAGAGACACTCATCTCACTTTGTTTAAGACGTTTATTGGGTATAACGCGTCGAGATATAAAATATCATTATTTAAATAAACTTAAAATCACGTAGGTACATAGACAAAAACGAATTAATAAAATATTTTAAGAAAATAATAATATATAAACTTTTTATATTTACCGTCATTATTTTTTCAAGGAAACGAAAGACGTATGACACAAAAACCCGTTTTCATATATATAAGAATTACGTCATTAAACTGTCAAAGTAAATTATAAGCAATTCATACTCCTAGGTCATTCAATATGAACCTTTTGTAATTTATAATGCTAAAAAATGTATCGACTTCAATATTTCGTGAAATGCATTTTTTCGGGAATCTTATGGACCTTTAAACCTGCTATTTTAAGGCCTATTATTTATGACTATGGCCTCCGTTTCAAGGTCAATAACCTCATCAGTCACTGTCATATCCAGATATTAAAAATATTATAGTATTTGTTTTTTAAAACTAAAATGGGCTAATGTAATACATTACTGATACAGCCGATAATCTTCGGTTAAAACTTACTAAAAATAAAATTAACAGCCAATGAAATATTGTCAATTGTACAATATCTTAGTAGATTAAAAAAATCTCAAATTAAAAATTTCAGATTTCGAACGTTTATATTACGATCGACTTATTAATTTAAAAAAAAAATACTCGAACACAAATATACATAAATATTTTTATAAACCGAAACATTTGAAAATGCTTTCAAAAAACAACTTCAAAGCACGATTATTTAAAAACGACTAGCTTTTAAAAAATATGATCCTATAAAGCCATTGTCTATGATTAATACTATTCATAACAATACTGTATATACGCCAACAAAAACAAATATTACACACAAACATTTTTATCGTAGAAATCGCTAACTCTTTTAAATGAGTTCCCATCAGCAGGATTTTATAATATTTTTTTAAATCAAGTTTCCCCAATATTTTATAAATTAAGTCGCGTCCTATTGAAAACAATCCGATGACATCGACACAGGAACGTCTGACGGTTGTCTATCGTGCATTTATTATCTGCACAGATTCGAGTCCTTAGATATTTAATAATTCCTAATTCAATTACAATAAGTTAGCTAACGTACAAATAACATATTCGAACAACGTTTACAAACAGCTGTCACAAGATGGCGGAGGCGCCTCATGCGACCGGAATCGTGGCGATTCGAAATGGACTTTAACACGACGGAGCACGTTTCGATTTAGACTGGCGTGTAATTTCCGACCGGCTTGTAGAATAGTTGCCCGGTGAAGAGCCGACGGGCGATCTCCTTTAACAGCAGCCCCTTCTCCTTCTTGATCTTGACGAGGAAGCCGCGGTTCTCGTTGGCACGACGGGACAGGTAGGGGAGCACCTCCACCACTGGCCCGTACGGGACGTACTTGTACGCGGAATACCCTGCCTGGCCTGGAAACAAAAACAAAATGTTACAATTACACGAATGATTATTTCTATTATATTTATTTACAATGTAAAAAAAAACGCTGTAATTCAACTATAGCTAGCTGATGATGTGAGCCATAGACCAGTACTGAAAGAGAGCATTGTTATTGCATACTCAGAATAAGCTTTACTTATGAAGAGGGGATTGATAAGACTTAGATCAAAGTTATAGTACATGATATATAGTAATTATATTCATCCATACTTTTCAACTTTTTGACAATATAAGATACTTAATATATAAACATTAAAAAATTGATAGATCTATGAAGGACTTAAAACAAACATAAGTTTAAAAACGTGTATAAGTTTAGAGAAAAAAAACAACACTTCGTACATTGTTGTTCAGCGGTGAAATAACTTGAGATAGAGTGACATGTACTTGGATTAATAAGCAACTCAATTCTCTATATTGTCAAAGAATGCATTGATTTGATCTAACAGAGAAAATACTTGGCCTCATTAAATAGACACAATCAAAATGTACTATTTATTATAACGAAGATTAATTTACTAGATTAATTTTCTAGATACAAAACGAAGCACGTCACTCGCACAGGCCGAGGAGAGGCTCAGCGGACTCACCGAGTGGGAAGGTGATGTGGTCGCACATGCCGAGCAGCTGGCCGAAGCAGACCACCTTGTCTCCGGGCTTGATGTCGTGTTCCTTCATCAGCTGGATGGCGTAGCGGACCGTGTCCTCGTTGTGAGACGCCACCATTATACCCAAGCGATCGCCGTTGGGCTCAGTCTGGAAGCGGGAAAATATTTTCGTAGTTGAGACGCAAACTTTCAAATTTAGAATACTGATAAAATTCAAATAGTTTTAATTCTATGTACTCAACGACAAATTAACTTGAGAAATGTATCAATCGCGACGTACCTTGACCCGGCCGAGGATCTCCTTGAGGCAGCGGTGGAAGGAGTCGGTGGTGGCGGCCACGCTGTCGCACGTCGGGTCCTCGTAGCCCATCGCCGCCGCGCGCGCGCGCTCCTGACACACACACGCGTTAGCGCACACATACAACTGACACCCGTGCCGAAAGAGTTCGGCCAAGGGACCGCCGGCTTTACGAATTTATTTTATCGTAAAAATATATCACTATACAATAAAATGCTAAACTGTATCGGGTTTCCTGATTTATGGAACTGTAATAAACACAGCCCGCTCCGGTCTCCGCTGCGGCAAGTTACTTTTAATTTATCGACAAAACCTCAATAACATTATAAATAAGTTACGGGATGTAAACCTAAGACTTCATGATCTTAAATAACCTTATTGTCACCAGACCGACGTCTTTGTTTCACAGAATAAATCTTATGTATTTGCTATACCTGTTCAATATAAGCCCCTCGGACCAGCTTCGCTCCCCAGTGGAAGTTCTGTCGCTGCGCTTGCTCCAGATCGGTGACGATTTCGTTATAAGTATTCTTCAGGTAGGTTTGGTATGTGTTGAAAACTAGGAACTTATTCTGGAATCAATAAAACACGAAACAAATGAAAAACATTCCGTTATGGATCAATTTCTCCTCCTTTTCATCTTAAGGAAGTTTTGTAAAAATTTAAATAAACTGATATCGTAAATAAATAGTATTTTTGTGATTGAATTATAAAGCCCGACATTTCATTTAAGTTCAATTACTATTTCAAATAAAAATACCAATGGTAGGGCTTTGTGCTGTTTGGATTGAATCTAACATTACATTACACTAGTATTTCTGTGCAAAAATAATATTTTACAATATCGTATTCCGGTTTGCAAGGTAAATAAGCCAATATTCACGGGCACAAGTATCATAATACCTTACCCTTGGATAGCGGCGCCATTGTTTTTTTGACGGCATTTATTAATTCTTACAGTGCCAATGTATAAAATAAAGTCTTGCCATGAGACTCCTTCATTAAACAGAAAGTTCCGAACCCTGATAAAACGCAAACAAAAGCAATCTTATATACTATAAAATGTATGCAACGAACCCTATTGTATCTCCTCATCATTTCCAAACAGATCCTTGAAATTGCAGGCTGGAAATATGTCTGTTCAGCATCAATCATTATTCTAACATCTGACTCATTGGCGACTTTGATAATATTATTAAGTCTCCGTAACATATTCCTGAACATCTCCTCTTCCTTGGGGGATATCTGGGAGATGAGCCGTCTCATCTGACCGGTCTTCGGGTCCGGAACTCGGAAGGAGTCAGACAGGCCCATGTCCTCGTCCAAGATGTTTGACCATGGAAACAAATGGACAATACTGTGGAAATAACAAAAATTAATCGTTAATCACAATTTTTTAAAAGACATCGTGAACAATTTCGGTTTCCTGTTAATTAATCGAATGATCTTTTCAAATGATTTTATATTGTTTGTAAGAGCCTAATCGAGTAAAGTATATTTTAATTAATTTCAGCTTTCTAGACTCAATTGTTTTGGCTGTGCGTTGATAGTCATTTAGGGCAAACGATTTTATAAATATAGCTAAAATAGTGGCCATTTCATATTAAAACCAGAATTTTTTTATTTGGTGGTAGGGCTTTGTGCAAGCCCGTCTGGGTTGGTATCACCCACTCATCAGATATTCCATCGCTAAACAGCAATACTTATTATTGTTGCGTTCCACAGGCACGGCACAAGGGACATAAAATCTTCATGGTGACTCATTACGCAAATTTCTATGGGCGGTTGTAAACACTTAACATCATGTAATCTATTTGTCCGTCCTACACATACAAAAAATGTTATCACAATTTCAATAGCAGCATCATCTAATATAATAACTCAAAAGGACAGTAAGATGAAACTCCTGTTTAAATACAAATGAAAACGAACCAGATGGTAAATTGTTTAATTGAAAGTCAAGCTATAAAGAACATTTAAAAATCTATAACAAGCGTATAAAGTACCTAATGGCTATATATCTACTTTATATGCTAATTAAAACTACTTGCTCCGAACCAAAAAACTCGCTATCCTTTTTAATCTCAAACATGTGCAAGAGATAGCAATACTTTTAGATTTCCAAATTAGTTTAGTTCCGCGATTATATAAGAAAAAAATCAACATCATTACTAGTAAGACATTACAAGCAGTACATAAACAGTGTTTTTAATATAAGCAAAATAATAAACATACAGGAATTTCATCTTAGGACAATTAAAAATATTGTTCAAATAGAAATTAACAAGGCTATGTATTATATACTTAAAAAATAAGTTTTACATTGTCCGTAAAATAATTACACTAAATATTTAGTGTCCACACAAAGATAATAATACGCTTAACCCATTTCCCTAGCCCACTGCTATCTAATACGTACGAAAAGTGTAACAGAGACAAAACGATCGTAGAGAAAATAACTCTTTCTTAAAGCCTAATTGCTCTCGTTTAAAAATAAAATTATTGTTTCGTTCGTTGTCTACGCAGGGTGACAGAAAGATGACAGGTTGACATTAATGAGTCGCACAGTCGCCTTGTCTCTTTCTAGCATTGTCAATTTTGTGGAGAATACAAAAAATATAGTTTATCTACATGTATCATTTAACTATCTGATGCTTATAAAATTACGTAGACTTACCCCTCCTTATCCGAAGTGATCTTCTTCATGAACTCCTGAACTTCCGGCTTGGAGCTAAGGTCACCGAGATACCTTTGCAGGTCCTCGATAGTTTTGTGGTGGGTCAACACGTTGCCTGTTCCACCAGCGATTTGGTGCATATAGCTACGCGCACGCATAATCACCTCCGACAGTTGTAGCTAAAAATATAAACCAAAAATTAATATATTTAAAAAAAATACTAGTAAAGTATTTGAATAATATAATTGTTTCATATTATCATACCAATAATTGAGGTCTTCCGAGAGCCGTCAATTTGACAGCCATTAGGCCAGTGCTTTTCGTTATTCCTAAAAAAAAAATCGAATTTTGAAAAAAAAAACAGAATATATGGCCAGACATTTTTCTTAAATTTGCAATGAAATCTAACCAGCAACGGCATCGATGCTCCTCATGAATGCCTCCATGTTCTTCTCGCAGGCAGCCTCGTTCAGGTAGAAGTATGTCCTGGCGCTGGTCACCTTGTATCTGCGGTCAGCGAATCGCTGTTCCACATGGTACTGCTTAAGTTGCCCCTCTTCCTGTGTGTCCCCGCACGTTGAGATCGACGCGCTGGTGAAGATAGACATATAACAAGTTATTCACAATGATCTAATCAATACTACAACATATATATATATATATATAACAAATTAATAAGTATATATTACTCAAGGTGATATTCACGATCTAGCATTTCATTTTGCCCGACGTTTCGATAGTTAAATAAAACCTAAGCAAAGTAACAGCCCTTAGATGTCCCACGGCTGGGCAAAGGTATCCACTTCTCTAATCGAAATTATTCCATCACACTGCTCTAGTGCAGGGTGACATCATGTGATATAATCCTACATGACACATGCAGGTTCCCTCACAATGTTTTCTTTCACTTAAAACAGCTTCGAAGACCCGAGTAATATATAAATCCTTCAACCATATTTACTTTTTTTTTTTGATGGTGGCAATAAAATACTTATATTTATGTACCGTAACCGTAACAGCCTGTGAATGTCCCACTGCTGGGCTAAAGGCCTCCTCTCCTCTTTTTGAGGAGAAGGTTTGGAGCTTATTCCACCACGCTGCTCCAATGCGGGTTGGTAGAATTCACATGTGGCAGAATTTCAGTGAAATTAGACACATGCAGGTTTCCTCACGATGTTTTCCTTCACCGTAAAGCACGAGATGAATTATAATCACAAATTAAGCACATGAAAGTTCAGTGGTGCTTGCCCGGGTTTGAACCCACGATCATCGGTTAAGATTCACGCGTTCTTACCACAGGGCCATCTCGGCTATTATATTTATGTATTAGATTTAAAAAATCTATCACTGTTAGGTTAGGTTGTTATAGATAGCTATATAATTATTTATTAATAGCTAAAAATAAAAAAAGTATATCGAGGGTTAATATAACTGTACATATCTATTATTATAATTACATAAACTACTACTACCATACTTGCAACACCTACCATGAATAGCGAGTTCATATTCATATGAATTTTTAAAAATTATTTATGTCAAATGAAATTAAAAAAAAAACTATCAACAAAAAATAGGTTTTCTTTCTGAACGTACAAATCACTTTCTCGCGACCCCATTTGCTATTTCTATACAGTGACCTAGAAAAATTCGGCAAGTGGCTAGTATAATCTAAAACGAACTCTATATCGTCGAACACAATAGTTAATTTCGCATAATCAATATATATATAATCATGTTTTTAAGATGTGACACATCAAGGTCGCTTTAATTGAAGACCAGCGATCGAAATTGTTTTCTTACAATTTACTATACAGTTAGGAGATTCCTTGATCATAATTAAAAAAAAAAAAAACGCGCGCTAATTTAAAAACCGCCATTTTGTCGGTGGACAGAAAGGTAAATTAATTAATTCATTATTGACGCGACTTGTGATTTGTTGAATGTGTTCAATTGTGTTATTTGAATTTTTAAGAGTAATTGAGTAATTTACATCAATTTACCTGATTCGGTGTTCTATTTTTAAAAAGACCAATTCGATGTATTTTTTAAAACCAGTTTCACTTTTGTATAAAATGAGTTACACTATATGTGACGAGTATATAATGTAAAATTTTAAAGACACTAAATTTATCTTTATTCAAACAATATAAACGAAATAACTAAAACGTAATTTATATAAATATGTAAATATATTGATTATCCAAAAGCGATAATAAAGACAATCAATAAATTACTAAAGTATAAGTTAGACTTTTTGGTAATAGGGCTTTGTGGAAGTTTTGTGCGTCTGGGTCTCGCTCATCAGGTATTTTGCCGCTAGATAGCAATACTTAATAATGTGTTCCGGTTTGAAAGGTGAGTGTGAACCAATGTAACTAGAGGCACGGAGACATAATATATTATCGTTAGTTCCGAAGGTTGGTGGCGTTTTGAAGATGTAAGAAGTGGTTAATATTTCATACAGCTTTCCTACTGTACCCAATACATCCTGAGCCGAGGTGCAATCTCATAGGAGACCCTCAGGATGAACGGAGGAACCTAAGAACTCTCAAATTTCAAGGCGAATCTAATACTCGCCCTCTCGCCCGGAGAAACTGTACCGGCTAGTGGTACCAACAGCACACAATCATTCAGAAAAAAAACAATTCGTCTCGTTCTTACTCGAGCTGTCGGATCGTACAGACCTTTCGAATAATATTGTGAATAATAAAATAAATAATAGATGTCTCTGCAAAGATTCTCTTAGACACTATAGGGAGCTAAATCCTTGACGTGTCGGTTGGCGTGGTTAGTGGATGCTTGCCTTTCACGCCGAAGGTTGTAGGTTCGATTCCCACCCAGGACAGATAGTTGTGTGAACATGTCTGTTTGTCCTGTAGTCTGGGTGTAATTATCTATATAAGTATGTATTTACAAAAGAAAAATAGTATATGTAGTATATCAGTTGTCTGGTTTCCATAGTACAAGCTCTGTACAAGCTTAATTTGGGATCAGATGGCTGTATGTGAAAAATGTCCCAAGATTTTATTATTATATTATTATTAATCCGTTGCTAATTATTAAGAAAACTAACTATAAAGTAACTAATTTATTAAATTTGTCTCCTAATTTATAATTACAATATGAAAACTTTAAAGTTAAAAAATGATTTTTCATTAATTATTATTTATTTTAATAATATAAAAGAATAATATCAGGTTTACTTACGTAAATGGTATACTTTACGTTCAATTATCAAACTAAATGCATTTTGTAAATCAGTCACGCTAAAGTGACACTATGGAGGTTATGGGGTACGCATTACAAAGTAACTAAAAAGCAAATCTAGATGAGTCGAATGAAAAAAAAAATAAAAATAAAATAAAAAATAACGCAAATCAAAACCCAGCTATCACAAGATCTTGCAAATTCCTCGGTCCGCTTTTAATTAATTCAGTTAACCGTGAACTTGTAACACAGCTTCTGAAATATATTAAATTGTTACAAGATACTATAAAAATAAATAAAATAAAAATAAAAACTTGCCGGTACTTAAAGCGCTCATAAGTATATAACTAACTTGACTAACTTTTAACTTGATTTCGAAACAACAAACGTTATAATTGTTTCACAGCAAAATTAATAACGAAATGGTCATGTTAGAATGTCCCCTTCCTTTTCTATTTTATTCGTAGTAGTATATCTGTCTAGCTCGAACACGATTTCATATTTAGCACAATTATAGTTAATTTATAGGTAACGACTATTAAGTTATATGACAACTTTACTCCAAATAAAGTATTAAAACTAAACAATCTTAGCAGGTATAAAAAATTGGTCCTATCGCCGGATACTTAAGTCTGACCCTGAGTAAGTCATTTTGCATTTAAGGTATTTACGATCCACAATCAAATAAATAAAATTATAATCCTTTTTATTGACTGTTATATTCTACAAAAGTCGGTATTATTATTGAAATGATTTAAAATAAATAATATTCAAAATATTAACGAATTGAATTAAAACAAAATAACGATAAATGTTACAAAAAAGATGGAGGTTTAGATCTTTTTGAATTTAGAATGAATTCTGTAAATTTAAATTGTAAGCTTTGTAGAAATCGTTATAATATGATGCTATACCTGACTTCTCGCTTCTCAGCTTCCTCCTGTGAAAGATCCTCTTCTACGGAGTAATCAAGAATCGACTTCACTCCGAACGAGCGCAATCTGTAAAATAATAATTGAATCTTATTATTATAGAAGGTTAGTGTATGTTTTTATACATCATATTCTAAGCGTTACCGCATTGTTAATGCGATAAAGTTAAAAGTATCATAGTATTTTTTGCTAAAAAAAAACAAAAATTTAAATTTACCTCTCAAGAGTAGGACGAATCTTGTTTTGATCTTCGCCGGCCACAAACTGCCCGTAGAAGGTAGCCTTCATTATAGCCTCGAAGAGCCTTTGTCCCACCATCTGACGCAGACTCTTCATCAACTGCGAACAACCAGGATTTATATCAATTTATTATTATAATTATAACTGCAGATAAAGAAACATACTAATACTGGATTACATAAATCATTTTCAGCTCTATGTTTTTATTTATTTTACTCCATGTATATTTATTGGTTTTCTTTATTTATAAATTTAAGTAATCGTCAATTTCGATGTTTCACTACCGCCGGGCGTCCCTTGTCGGCCACAATTTTTATTTATCGGTCTTGTGCTCTGTAAAGTCGAGATGGCCCAGTGGTAAGAACGCGTGAATCTTAACCGATGAACGTGGGTTCAAACCCGGGCGAGCACCTCTGAATTTACATGTGCTTAATTTCTGTTTATAATTCATCTCGTGCTTTTCGGTGAAGGAAAACATCGTGAGGAAACCTGCATGTGTCTAATTTCATCGAAATTCTGCCACATGTGTATTCTACCAACCCGCACTGGAGCAGCGTGGTGGAATAAGCTCCATACCTTCTCCTCAAAAAAGGGAGAGGAGGCCTTAGCCCAGCAGTGGGACATTTACAGGCTGTTACTGTACTACTGTACTGTGCTCTGTACTCTTTCTGATCATGTTTCGAGAGTAAAAATAGTGAATACTCTTGTGTTAGCGCACACACTTGTGTACTTTAACATGTCCTCATGAGAATGGTCACCGTCGACTGTGCTCACGAGCACCACGCTCGTATTATATTGATAAATATAATAATATGATAATGAGATAAATATAATAATATTTGGCTAACGTTAATACGTTACGTAAGCTTAGCGCTTTTATAGTCAAATTTATTATTTGCTACATTTTCCGAAAATTAAAATAGCATCTAGAACGCTAAAATTCTACAAACGAGATTATTGATTTTAACTTGAAAATTGCCATAAAAAACAAAGACTCCGATTTTTAAGGAACTGACATAAGCCGAGGGTTGCCACTTTTATTTCATACTAAAGATGCTTTCTTAGTAATCGTATTCGCTAAAATACGACACAAACGAGTGTAAGATAAAGGGTATTGATTTTCATTATGTAGATAAAATAATTAAATTAAATTAGAAAAAAAAGCCACGATAAACGTCAAACGAACACAACAACCACAAAAAAAATATAGCTCTTGTTGCAAGCAAATATATAGACAGTGGTTTTTTTCCTTATCTATCTATTTTTAAAGTTGGCAACCTTAGTGATAAGCTAAGAGAAGACAATGTGACATTGAAACTTTTCAAGGGTATGTTAAAATCTATATATTTTAGAGACTTTATCCGACGCCAAGTCTGTTAGACACATACGTCTGACGATCGACCGATTATTATCATCAAGGAATTCAATACGATTATGGATTGTATAAAGAATTCATTTTCAATATTGTTAACATTAAATATAAAACATATATCAAAGTATACGATTATCAATTTACTTCTAAAATGCAACGCTCAAAAAAAGAGACATCTGTGACAACCCTAACACGAGATGTTATGCCTCGCGCGCCCGTAATTCTTAATATTTCTATATTTAGTTCACTTTCGCTGCACAAATATTGTCGTGTAGCCAATGATATCGTTAGCTTCAAACGCGGTTATTTTTGACTGAGTGCAACACACTCGAAAAAATTTATTACTGTAAACATTGCAATAAATAAAAACGAAAGAAACTTCCTAGTATTCATTCGTCTTCATGTTGGAGACAATCTTTGTATAATAAAGAATCTCGTGAGTCCATCGAAAACCCAATGCCGGTTCAGAGAATAAAATTGATTAAGCTATATAAACACAATTGAATATAAACAATATAGTTTCAGAACAAAAGGCTGTCTTACTATGTCCTTCAGATGACCTTTAATTTAATGATAATTCGGAAATAAAATAAAACAAGTTTTAGTATAAATAATAAATCAATATTGCTATCGTAAAATTTCACAGCCAATATTAGTATTAGTACGATGGTATCTGTAGTTAATTGTTTGGAAGTTAACAGCGTAAACATAATGCCTGAACGCGGGAACTCTGTTTGGTCGACACGATGAGACCATTGCCATCTTATCGAACTACAAGGATTAGCTGCGCAGTTGGCTAGTCTCCATTGAGAACGGTCGACATGGCTTAGATTGATGCATACGATAATGTAACTATCCTTTCTTTTTCATAAACACAAGTACAAATACTCAAGTCATAAAATCAGCAGTTCGGAATTTTGGCTCAAAATCGAATCTTTAAGGCGATAAACTGAACAGTGACGATCTCGCTTCCTGAGATTTACAAAACTGAAAAAAAATGAGATTCCTTAATGTAATTATACATTATATACTAATAATTTATTATAATGCCAAATTTTAACCGTTTACTTACGAACAACTAAGTCAAGGGCCTGGTGTATGGATAATAATAGACATCAATCTATCAAATATTATAAACATATAACACGACGTTCCCGCGTCACATTATCAAAATTTACCATCAGACAAACTACGCCACTGCTACTTGTTATCCGTTATCATGATATAAATCTACGAACTTTCCAATTATCAGTGTGGAAGTCTTCAGATTCGCCAGACATGTAAAGTTATCAGATATATTCATCTTTAATCTATAGAATTTGCGCGATAATTCATCAAAACTAATATCACGGGTTGATGGACATTCACATAAATACATGACGTGACATAGTCAAATCGATTTCGGTTTTTTAGGGGTTTTCACGAGTCTTCCAATGATCTATTTCAGTTAGATTACATTTTCAGACAAACATGACATGATACAACTGCAAAATGTCAAATAAACGCACAGGTATCGAACCATTGAGAAAGTCAAAAGTTATTCTTTTATTTTACCAAAATTGCATACATAATTATCCTATCAGCTTGTTCTAATCCCCTTTTTATTTGGATTCAGTGCAACGTATTTCATAATGCTACTTAAAAAGTAATCAGCAGATTTCTACGGAGAACGGTCTCGACATTTTGCAAATCCTCCTTAAAAATGCTATGCAATTAATAAATATTTCCTATCAGCACTTACGAGATTCACCATTGAGATGAATAAGATGGAGACTATTACATTCTAAAGAAACCTCTTGGTATTTCAAACTGTAAAATACAGTATATAATACAGAAAGGGTGGTAATGCGTGGGTTTAAGATTCAATAGCCCAGCAGTTTAGTCAATCAAGTGATATAGAAATCTAAATTTACATGTAATTTTAGCTAACTGCCGCCACACGCCTGAGATGAGTGTTACACAATTTAAGGAAATAGAAACCTTAGCATTCCCGTATTATATAATTATTGCAAAAACGTATACAATTTCATATATCTAAATACGAGCCGATGGTAAAATAGCTATAGTTAAAATTAACCCAATTGTCTAAAAACCATGGTAACAAAAAGAGTGACTAAGCCCTTATGTAAGTATATTTGGCTAGTATTCCGACAATCTTAGTCTACGTGGATTTTTACTGCTCAAAGCTGCCAATAAAGCGTTGAGTATATAGCTTTGCGAATTTTCAAAGAACCGTGTATATAGCCCATAGTACAAATTTACTGTCCTTTCTTATGTTTTTGTACCGTAACAGCCTGTGAATTTCCCAATGCTGAAAAATGAAATTAGACACATGCAGGTTTCCTCCCGATGTTTTCCTTCACCGTAAAGCACGAGATGAATTATAATCACAAATTAAGCACATGAAAAGTTAGTGGTGCTTGCCCGGGTTTGAACCCACGATCATCGGTTAAGATTCACGCGTTCTTACCACTGGGCCATCTCGGCTTGTACTTGTATTTAAACTAAAATATACATTTATTTCTTCGTCACATCGAAGATATAGAATAAAAGCTACGTATATTTAACCACACACATAACATCAGCCCTTCACTTTTATACTATTTATTTGGGACGTGTATAAGTGCCATAGGAAGTTCGCAAATTTTTAACGTCCAATCGCTTACCTAAACCTGCTTGGGAATGCGGCATGGTTGAACAACACTGAGCTAACACTAATACCACAAAAATTCCAATCGACTCAACATCCCATTACTGAAAATAGTTTCAATCGATCCATTTATTTCTGGGTACATATTTTGAATTACGGTGGAATTAAAGCGTGCAATTTTCAACCCACAATTATGATTATTTTTACTTTTCAAAACGAAAACAATATTTATAACAAGGAATATCCAATTATAAAAAAAATATGTAAGTATTCAAAAGGTAATTCATCAAATAGCGACAATAGTATGCCACAAAACTCTATCATTTTGTTAATTTATAAAAAAATTATATGATTTAAATAAATTTTCGCACGTTATTTAACAACATAGAACTATTGTTTTCCATAGTTATTACCAATATCGTTCTCTCGTACACTGACCGGCAAACATTCTCCTCTTAAGGGGAAGGTTTGAAGCTTGTTTCACATCGCTCCTCCAAAACGGGGTATTGTATGTCGCAGACTTTCATCCGACATATGTAGGTTTCATTACGAAGTTTTCCCTCACCGAGAAGCACGTGATTAATTGTAATCACAAATAAGTATATGAAAGCCTGAATTTGACAAAGTGTTTGTTTAAAATACCCCGAGAAAAATAATCAAAGTAGGCCTTGGTAGGCCCAAGGCGCTTAGACTCTTAAATTATCACGAAATAGTATCCTTTATCCTTTATATTTATATTTGTACCAATTTTCTGTTTTTTTTTTTTATATTATAGGTAGTTGGACGCACACATGGGCCACCTGATGATAAGCGAAACCGCCTATAGACATTGGCGATGTAAGAAATATTAACCCTTCCTTACATCGCCAATGCGCTAGCAACCTTAGTTACTAAGATATCTATATACTCCTTATTCGTTGTTTTTCACTTTAATCCAGAATATATTTGATCCAATCTACGACTTTCCAATTTCATTCAAATGCAGTTACTACAAAACCACACTTAAGAAGTGAGGTTTTGTAGAATTAGGTAACTTTAAGAATAATTGTCATCGTAGCTATGCGCAAACATCGCAAAATCGTTGTTTTTAGGATTTGTCAATAAAAGAAGGAATTTAACTATACACTACTAATATACGAATGCAATGATTTCCTCACCGCTGCACAGGACGTATTATAGTGTATAAGTATGTGCGCAAACGCAAGTGAACTCTCTATTTCCAAAATCTCATAATTCAACATGAGGCATATCAGACACCCCAGTAGTCGTCTTATTTACATTTTATACGATGCTTGGCAATGTAAACAATGTCAGCTTCCAAACTCCGAGGAGCTACTGACATTTGGTTTAAAAAATATCTCTATTTGACATTAAATTTTAATGACTTTTAATCTCAATCCAGATTTTGATTCCAGAACCACGCTATCTACAGTGCTTTAAACAAGCCATTAGTGATTAGACGGACAAGTTAGGTATAAAATATTCACATACTTTGACAGATGTCTAAATAGCATATTTTGTCTCTTTTTTTCTCTCTGTTCTCATACAACCTATCGAATCGATATTCGATTTGACAAGTATTAAAAAGGATTTTTTTTATATTATAAAAATAAAGATTCAAAAATCGTTCTTCCCTATAAATTATTATTAAATTAAACGAAATTAAAACATAAAAATCATAAAAACCATCTTCGAGGAATTTTTCCCTGTTATTTCGTTCACACGACTGAGTTTTAAGTAAAAAAAAATGCAATCGCAAAATGTCTAGCGATTTCAACTACACAGCAATCTGCTACTTTTATGTTATTCAAACAAAACTATACCCAAGTGAGTAAAATATAAAGATAAAAATGCACTGACATTAAAACAATCGCATTTCCCCCATCCAAGCGTCTGTCACGCGAAACTCAACTCTAAAGTATTGATATACAGATCATCTGATTCTTGTCTGTCATTCTTAAACCGGTTCACTATCAAGGCTAAGTTCATTGACGGGAACATTTGAACTTTTCTAAACTATTTATTTTACTTCATACAAGGTATTTCCTATAAATATTAAATACATAAAGTTACAAAGATTACAAGTGCCGAATTTTAAAAACAACGTTTTTTTCATTATAATCTGGAAGTTAAAGTCTGGTAAAGTAGCTTGTACAATATCGTGCCTGCCAATGATGTGGCGTGCAAGAGCACGTGACAGCTACTATCACAGCGTTCTTTATAAATAACAAAAATTTCATTGAGTAATTATAACACAAATAATATATGTATATACGTATATATAACGCTGATATCTTTTTAGTTTTTCAGTCGTAATTAAACATATAGACATATATTTAAATCATTATGTGATTCTCGTTGTTCGTCAGCCCGCTTCGAAGAATGTTAAATAAAATGTGGTATTATTTTTCAATACTAAATAAGATTCTTCTAAGCTTTCCCTCTTTACTATAACATTACTGATTGATTTCAAAGGCAAAATGAAACTGAATAACAATCCGGCAGGACGACGACGAAATCATACACCTTGCTCCATTATCAAACTAACATTATAAATATGCTACCCGTGCATGATTGTATGTTTTTTTTTATAGAATAGGAAGGTGGACGAGTATATGGGCCACCTGATGGTAAGTGGTCACCAAACGCCCTTAGACATTGGCATTGTAAGAAATGTCAACCATCGCTTATAGCCAATGCGCCACCAACCTTGGGAACTAAGATTTAATGTCCCTTGTGCCTGTAATTACACTTTTGAAAGAACATTATAAAATGTAACTTTTATGAAGATTACCAACAATTTCTACAACATTATTTTTGACTAAGCTTTTTACTGTACATGATGACGAGCGAGTTATTTCAAAACAATCACAAAAAATCTAGTCCACGCACTGGCATACTTATCTATTACAAAAAAAACCGTTACATTTCGGCGAACTGTATTTGCGAATAGTAATATCAAATCTTTATTCAACTTGGGAGCGTAACTTGCTTTGTTGCTGTCAATGCACCACCATTTCCGGAAAAAATACCTCAATTCTGAGAAAAACCAGATTTTATTTTACCTATCTTAACTTCCCAAAAAGTATAACGTAACTTTTTGTTAAATTAATTTTAATACGATTAAAATTAATTTAACAAAAAGTTACGTTAGTGTTTTAGAGTTCTAAAAAAATCATCAAACTCATCTTGTTAGACTTTTCGAAGTATATCAAATTTAGGAGATATAATATTAGTTTTAGAATTTATAAGATAGTCGCAAAAAGTCTAACAAATATGTTTGTTAAAACTACTTCGAAGCGGTTTTTCAGCAAACGTGAGTAAATGTATTTGTCTATCAAATAAGAGTTTCACGTTTATTACACCAATATTCTGGTTTATAGCAATTTTTTCCGAATGGAAAATTTCAAGTCGCACTTTTAGTGTCTCATCGTCATCAGTCTAAATATTATCGACTAATCTTATAGCCGGTCCTGATTCGTCATTAAAAGTTTTGAGTAAAACTTTAGCTATAATAACTAAAATATCCATCTCTGAAGATTTTTTGAAACGACATTTAATATTATAGTGGACAAGGCTAAATTAAACACAAAAGCACTAAAAATCCTTGCTGGCATAGTCTGATGGAAGAATCCGACTCAGCTGGATAGAGATAGAAAGTAAAACGAAAGGCTTATTGTCAGCGAACATTAGATTATCCAGATAAACCGGGGTTAGGAAGGTAGTACTGAGAATTTAATGAACAAAAAACTCAATAACTTCTACCGTCCCGCCCCGAGATGCTCGTCCTGAAACTCGGAATCTGCTGTCGTAAAAGGTAGCTAAAATAACCTATAATATATAAAATATAAACTGTACCCGATTGACTTGAAATTTGTCAAAGTTACTCCTTCCTCGACGTAGACGCTTACTAAGAGCGAATCTTACGCAAATCCTATCCAAAATATATTTTTCGTCTTATCTACCCTTGAGAAGCCGGGGCGACTAGTTTATCTATAAAATTTTGGATGAAATTTGGTTTACGATTAATAAGTCTACTATTATCAACAGCCTTGATGTTGAACTATAACATAAACAGATAAGATGAGGAGTCACCTTTCCAAAGAAAGATTCTATAAGAAATTTCAAAATCAACAAAGCAAGCATCAATTGTTTAGTGGCTGCCCGAGTTTGTATAACATTCTTCAAATGGCTCATTGCTTTTGTTAAATGCGGTTTTAGGCGGTGAAAGATAACAACGTCATTTTGTACCTTACACTTTGTATATTACGATAAAATAAATAACATCTTTGTTTTATTTATATTTAATAAGTACTAAATATACTTATTTTTTCAGAATATAGATTTGTGGTTTAAAGAGGATTTCTCATGGGGTATTTCATTAATTATTTTGACCAGAGACGCTTGGATTTTTTTCTGTTTTTTATTTTAATTTATAATATGGAGCAGATGAGCATATGATCCAAGAGTAAACCAAATCTACACTGTCAACCACCACTCATCATCTCTCATCCAAATATCATCATCATCAACACTCATCATCCAAACCAGACGTCGGTCAGCGATACAAATACTATTATAATATTATATAATAAATATAATATATGTGGTGCCACCACCCACTCTATAATTATTTATGAACAAAAAACCTATAAGTATTTAAAAAACTTCCAAAAAAAAAAAATATCAAAATTTAGACAATTATTGTGAAAGGCAGTGTTTATATTCGTTATCATTTTGTTAATAACACAAATCACTTCTCGTCTGTCGTATACCTACATGTCTGTCGTAAACTGGTATTTGATAAGATTCCACTGAATGAATCGTATAATGTAAATATTTGATAACGATACAATTCACCCTTATCTTTCATATTATTGACATAACTAAAGTATTTCTTTTATTATATCTCATACATTTATATGATGATTACGTATAATAAGTACGTTTTTTTGTTATAGTTATAATGTTATATAAAATTAAAATTATCTAATTATTGAAGCAAATAACCTCTAAGGTATATCCATTCCTTTTGACGTCAGAATAATAATTTATCGGTGAATTTTTACTTATTTTAAAACAAAATACAAATCATAAGTTTATATATATAATATTTAAACAGATAAAAAAATGTTGTTATTAAAAAGTATATATTCACTACGTGGAGGTAGCATTTTCTTTAATCCGTATCAAATAAATAAGCCATCTGACGTTGAAGTCCTAACATTCTCATTAAGATAGATCACTTTTGAATCATGTTACAGGATTGAATCAATCTAAAGCTACCACCGGTTCAGAATGATAGATTTTATCGAGAAGAACCGGAGAGAAAGTCAGAAATATAATTTTGAATGCAAAGAACTCTTATGACTTCGGTCTTCGAACAGATGGTTACAATAACTACCTCGTAGCCCCGACTTTCTACGGCTAAAATTCGTATAAGGTTACTAATCCCATTTAAATGGCTATGCATTAACAGTCGCTCAAAACAATGAAGCGGTAATTTTTACATATCATTAATAATAATGATAAATGAATAATAATTATTTAAATAGAACAAAAGGAAATAATTTGATTTAATTGGCAATTTTGATTTTTCAAAAAACCCTTTATGTAAATATTAATTTCATCACTGGAGGAAAACCTACGATGATTTACGAATTTATGACGTCACATTGAAGGCAATAAGGATAAAATTTAACAGTTTCATTTTTCATATTTCTGCATGCATTCAGCGACGGTTGACACTTGCTTGAACCTACCTATCTTGTACCTACATTTCACTATCTACCTGTCTTCTGACAAAGCGACGACATTGAAATAAGCCATCTATTCAAAAGGAGAGGAATCCTTGGCCCAACAGTAAATGGGCCACCCGATGTTAAGTGGTCACCATCGCCCATAGACATTAGCGACAAGCATATTAAACATTCCTTACATCACCAATGCGCCACCGATCTTTGGAACGAAGTTGTTATGTCCCATGTGCTAGTTACACTGGCTCACTGACACTTCAGACCGGAATGCAACAATACTAAGTAATGCTATTACTATGATTGTATATCGATCTATGTCGAACGTAATATGCGAACCCAAACACAAAACAATGCATCAGATTATAAATACGAAAGGTACTCTTTCCGTTTGTATGTTTGGCTATGCATAGGTCCTGGAATGTGAGGGAGAAATACATAATTGTGAAGCGAATGGATTGAACACTGCATTTCCTTAAATACAACATTTATAAAGTAACGACTTAATCATTCTTAATAATCTAAACTTTTCATGTCGTAAAAATTAATAATTGTAAATTTTTTACGATATTAATTAAAGTAATGTATACACATAATATTATATACATATTATATTATAATAAGTAGGAGAATCTGTATCCCTGATAACGTGTATGCAAAATTTCATGATGATTAGTAATTAAAACATTACAGCGTAACTAAACAAACTCGCTTTCCCATTTAGGACAAACAAACAAACATTAATTTTTATCTTTATTGATAATCTATAAAAAATAAAACCAACTAACTATAATATCGAATTGCCTGCTGCAAAAACGCATTACGCGTTTCCCCACGGTAATAGTGGGGGGGCATGTGGGACTCACCGGTGTCCAGGGCGATAAGTGCGCCCCGAACATACCCCCTAAAAAAACCACTAAAAACCTTTCCGTTTTAACGAAGAGCGCTACGGGATCGCTAGCGCATCTTACCGTGACCAATATAGAATTGTCCACCACTGGGCTAAAGCTTCTCTCCTCTTGAGAGTTGGAGTTAATTTTAAATTTTTTGTGTCATAGCACATGAAGGTTTGCTCACAATATTTTCTTTCATCCCCAAGACGTACACTCAGTGTTACTTGCCGGATTTGAACCCACGATATTAGTTTATTGTCACGTTTTCAATCCACTGAGTCACCTGACCTCATTATTTAGTAAAAAGAGAATTCAATCTATTCTTAACTTACACATGCAGCCTTTTTTGTTAACATAAAAAAAATATTAGAATATTTACATAAATGAATACTACTAATATAATAATAATAATATATATATATTTATTTTGTAATTCTTTCAAGTAAATTTCAATGTTAATTCAATTTATGAAACATTAACCTAAAAAAAGTCACGTTTTACGTTTTATTTACTTCGATGTCTAATTAATTGGATAATTGAATTTAAAATATAATAATTTAGCGATAAATATATGTGCCTATTTATATTAAAAGTTAATTACATTATTTTATAAAAGAATAGTCTAATTCTTTATCAATGTATATTGTAACTATTATACAAAAATGATCTTTTTGTTTAAGGATTTAATGGCTGAAGAATATCGAATAGCCCTGTTAGGTAATAAACCATGCCCCTTAATTTCAAGCCTAAAAGGTCTAGCCAGCGGAGCCGGCGCATGCGCTGTCCAACCAAGAAAAAATCCATTTTTTCATTCATATAATATTTCAATTGTTACAAAATGCTTAATGCTTAGATTTTGACTACGTAACAGTCTCATTATTGGCAATCAAATAATTTTATTGTTATTATCTTACAAATAACACCTATCATAAAACTTATTACCTCGCGGTGACGTAACCGCTCTCCACAAAGTATTTTACGATTTTTTCTAGTGTATTCGGCAAATACCCTATTTTCTGCAAACTGCACAATGCATTAAACTCGGATTACATAAAACAAGTTACGAAGCGGTCGGCCAGCGTGCCGGCCGCCGGGACACGTGCACGAAAGCAATGCGTTCCTGAATCCGAACAAACGAGACATCACTCACCGTAGCCGAATTAAATTCAAGGACTCGTGTCTCGGTTAATTTTAGTAATTTCTGTACGTTGGCGAACAAAAGCCGGTACACCGAGCCACGTTACATAACTATCAGCTGAGAATCGATTCACTCACCATATCGTTGTTCTCGACAATCCAGTTGATCGAGCATATTTGATAGACGAGATACGCCCGGACTAGTTCGCTGGTTTTTTTGCTTTTGAATGCGTCTTTGGGACTATTGAAGGATAAGTCGAGTTCGTCGCGGGAAGGCGGCGGCGTGGACAGGACTCGGACGCCTCGGGGCGCATTTACAGCCAGCCGACGTAGCAGAGCCATAGTTAAAACTCCGCGCACTGATCACTTGGTACACACGCGTCAACCCGCCGCCGCTGACAACTGACAACTGCTTGACAATGAACACTGACGTACCGGCGCTCGATACCGCGACTGAGACTGCGCACGCAATCGTTCCAATTATAAATCCCACGGAGGTGTGTCTCCGGTGCAAAGTGCTATTGGTTGGATTTCTGCCGGCCAGCACGCGTCGCCGGTTTTCTACACAAACGTCATTGCGTACACCATACTAAGAATCGATCTCTAGCGCTGTCAGACTATTATGTCACTTATTATGCTATACAATGCTGTTATTTCTTTAAAAATGCGACGTTTTATAAAGTTATTGGGTACTTCGTGAGCAATGAATATCTTTGCTTACGATCATTAGTTAATAATCGTGTAAGATGTTATGTAACTGAGAAATAGTTTCATTTATAAACATGATATCAGATCTTTGACTCGGCCACTGACTATTATCATCGGGATAGGTCAGGGAGAACTGATTTTTGAAAATGAAAGTATTCTATAGTTCTTGCAAGCCGGACGGTAATACCTAGGTATAGATTTTACGGAGGGACGTTATATAACCCGTAAAATGTTTCAACTTTGAACATAATGAAGATGTTCAAATTAAATGAATAAAAGACGGCTTAATTGTTTACAAAAAATATAAATATACCTATTAACAATATTTTCTATGACAACAAAATATATATTCAAACGCGTCGAATTGAGTTATGTGCAGATCAGCCTCCAGATAAGAAGTTTAAATGCTAAACCCACAGAAATTGAAGAATTTTTGAAAAATTTCATCGTTGAAATAGAAACATGATGCTTCATGTCAATCATACCAAACTTGTCCACATCTATCTCATTCGTCATACGACATCAAACCCACAGACGAAATTATATGACTGGCATTATAGAGGCTTATCATTATTTAGGTACGTCATCATCGCATTACTTTGCATTCTCAGAATTATATTCCATACCAAACATATATGAAACAAGCAATCCTAATTTTCTAAGATAAAACAAAAGGAAACATCAAATAGAATTGACATTGTTATGTTTTATCTGTGCCAATTTAGTTTTTCAATCGCATCGCTCGGATTATCAAAAGTGGGTAATTCCAACTATTCAGCAGGCCATTATATAAGTACTCGAACCGTATCTCAATCGTGAAATGTTTTAAAACAACAAACAGTGATACGCTATTTTGATGCGTGTTATTCCCCTTTAAGTGTATGAATAGAAATTTTTAAAAACACTTGAGTCATAATTTTAATGGTGAATATTAAACTAGTACCCGCCCGCGTGTGAGGGTGGGGCAGGTGTATGTATCCTATGTCCTTTTCTGCACCTCTAACAACGTGTAAGCAAAATTTTAAGATTGAGTAGTTAAGACGTAAAGCGTAACAAACTTTCGCATTTATAATATTAGTTGGAATGAAAAGCTACTACCAGTTCGGAATGTAAATTCTACCGAGATGAACTGACAAGTAACTCAGTATGTCTATCAACCAAATAAATTACAAACTTATGTTAATTATATTTATGTACACATATATCGCATTCCTTTTCCTCAAAAAAAAGGGAAAGGAGGCCTTTCGCCCAGCAGTGGGACATTCACAGGCTGTTACGGTACACATATATCCCGTTTGAAAATCAAAAAATACTAATCCAACGCTTTTTTCCTCTATATAATCTTATTTCGAGTAATATATCTTATTTATATTTGATATTTTAACAAAAGATTTAAATTTATGAATTTTCAGTCCAAAAATATGTGCGGTATTTTTATTGTAATATACAATATAATAATCAGGCTCTTGCAAGCACTTTACACACGTACACCTCGTTTTACCAAATAAATAATTTTAAAATTAACGGAATCGATAACATTACAAACGAAAACCTATACTGGCCTCTAGGAAGAGTTAATATTCGAGACTTGGCGTTATAAACCAATCCTTACTTTATTTATTTATTTACTTCCCGTGTTTATAAAGTAATTTATCACTAATTCTACGAAAACAATGATAGTTATAGTCGAGCCGGTTGGCGTGGTTGGTAGATACGTGCCTTTCACGCCGAAGGTTGTGGGTTCGATTCCCACCCAGGACAGACATTTGTGTGCATGAACATGTCTTTTTGTCCTGAGTCAGTTGTAATTATCTATATAAGTATGTATTTACAAAAGAAAAGTAGTATATGTAGTATATCAGTTGTCTGGTTTCCATAGCACAAGCTTTGTACAAGTTTAATTTGGGATGAGATGGCCGTGTGTAAAAAATGTTCCAGGATATTATTATTATTGTTATAGTTATTTTAGATGAGTAGCAAATCACCTAACTGCAGTGATGTTCGAGTTTGTTCTTATAGAATAGTTCTACTAATCTCATGCTTGGCAGAGCATTGACAATAGAAGGATTTATACTTGCCATCATAAGGCCAATTTGCCCGTCCGCCTCGCTACAGTTTAAAAAAGTATCCATTATAATGAACAAGGAGTTCGCATTATTTTGAACTTTCTCAATCAGCACTAATTCGATTTACAATTAATAATACTTGTAATGTATTCGCTGAAGCTAAATTTAATTTACAATATTATTTTCCAATTATTGTTAAAAAGACGAGCCCGGTTAGCGTGGTTGGTAAATACTTGCCTTTCACGCCGAAGGTTGTGGGTTCGATTCCCATCCAGGGCAGATATTTGTGTGCATGAACATGCCTTTTTGTCCTGAGTTTGGGTGTAATTATCTATATAAGTATGCATTTACAAAAGAAAAGCATAAAGAAAGCATAGTATATGCAGTATATCAGTTGTCTGGTTTCCATAGCTCTGCTTAGTTTGTGACGAGATGGCCGTGTGTGAATAATGTCCCAGGATATAAAAGAAGCTTATAATTTACTTAAACATGACTTAAAATACTTAATATTAATCTAGTTTAATTATTATTATTGTTGCATATATCAATGCGAACAACAAACAAAGTACAATTCTTTTGTAATTATTTTATTTCACATAGGTTTCGACTTTCGATGTGTGCTTTGTTTTGTAAATTAATAAATAAAATATACTATACTAATTAATCCCTAGACAATGTTGTAAATTGTACAAATATTTTATACTTTTTGTGCATTAAGTGTTTTTCACAATTTGTATAATTATTATTTTTCCCCAATAAATTGAAATTATGGTAACGATGGAAATATGCTGTTATTAACCTTGCGTGCGCATACCATGAAAGACAATCACCCACAATATTGATTTTCCTTCAAAAGAATAGTCGAAATTATATAATTGAAATAATGTACGCCCTGCTCGCACAATTAAAAAAAAACTTAACAAAATATATTTTACCCCCTGCGAAACGACGTTCCGCAGATGCTTAACCTTAATACACAGTACATAGATAAATGTCCTCACCCCTATATATAAAATTAAAATCGTATTCAACGTTCTTGAACACTCGAAATTTTATTTCTTGATGAGATGACAATGGCCTTTCACTATTTGCTCAAAGACGTCAAAACTTGCTTAAAATTGGTATAATTGTGTATATATAGCATATTTATAAGATCAAGTTATTTATAGGAACGTTAAAAAATGCTAAAATGTATATTAATAAATTCTTATTAAGCCATCTAGATGAATTTATGTAATTTAAATAAAGAACGAGATAATTTATCAGTGTTTTGTTTTTTTTTCAATTAAAGTTTCAGCTCACGAGGCTTGAGCCTCGCTGACCCCGGGATTATTACTTGAATTAATCAAGTTAACGTAATATTAAAGAAGAATATCCAATATCAGTATATTTTCATTGTGATATATAATTATTAAGTTAATATGGCTAAGAATTATATCAAAGTGAAAAGTAGTAAATTGTCTATGGGTTTATAGTTCATGAGTAGAGTATATACCGGATATATTTGTAGTAATTAATAAGTAAGTATACAGTGAGTTAATACATAAACAAGACTGACTAATAGTGATAACAAAACTGTAATTTGGATATCAAAGATAATTAAAATGCTTCTTTTCTCAAAAAACATAATATAAAATGGCCAGTATTTTATATGAAAATTACATATTTTTTACTTGAACAATACTTAACAAATAAATTTTAATTAAATTAGCCACATTCTAGGGAAAACAATATTTTAAGTGTAAATTTTCCCGTGTAGGTTTTATATGCCCAAATATGTTTATCATTAAAATGATTCATCGTTTATTAACATTTTGTTTTCTACCCAATAAAAAAAAATCCAATGACAAATATATGTTAAATATTAATCTCAGCGTAATACCCCAGAAGATTAGGAACATAATATAAATATGTAAGTGTCAACAAATTGATTGCTATATCTGATATTCGTTTGTTGAAAACCCTGAAATTTAAGTACTTAGAATCAAGATTATCAACTTTCGTATGACGATTAAATTTTCCATTTCGAATTTTAATGTCATATATTATTTATTATATGTTTATGTCATGAATAAAAATTAAAAATAATTTCTGTACAAATCGTGACCGCGTGGAATGGTGGCAAGAATGCTAGCAGCCTTTACCCTTTGAATTGCAATTCCGATTCTCTGGGCGAAAAATTAACCAGCCTCAAATGTCTTATGTATTATATTATTTTTTATTATAAAATCTGAAAGTAAACTTGGAATAATTCATATGGTCTGTATAATAAATGTGTTCAAAAAACATTGGTTTGATTCGAATTTTGTTGTTGTTGTAACTTCTTTATTGCACACAAATGTACAAGGATGACAATCGTTACATCTTGGTTAGTAAAATCCCATTTAAAAAATAATACCAAGTAGATAATTAATATTGTACATCAGTAGGTATATAAAAAAAGATACAAACATCAAAAATCACAATGCTCTTCTCTGGGTGGACTAATACGCGTCTCATTTATTCTCAAAACCTTATATAATCAGAAGTTATAGAGAAACAACAAATGGACAAATCGAGAATACATATTATTAGATTAACAATACAAACGTTATGTTTATATACCTAACAGTATACAGTAAAAAACACATGCGTTTTTTTTACTGTTTACTATAATAATTGTACACACGCACCCACGTACATGTATAATTATACATAGGTTCGTAAGACCTGTCTACACCTGTCTGTCATTTATTTGAAGGTCTTTTTTTATATTAGATATATAGGTAGACGGACTAACAAATACGTCACGTGATGGTAAGTGGTCAGCACCACCAGTAGACTGAATGTGTAAGTCTTAGCTCTATAAGAAATATTAACTATTCCTTACATCGCCAATACGCCAATAACCTTGGGAACTAAGATGTTATGTCCCTTGTGCCTGGAGTTACACTGGCTCACTCACCCTTCAACCCACACCAATACTAAGTACTGCTGTTTGGCTTTAGAATATATAATGAGTGGATGGTACCTTCCCAGACGGACTTGGACAAAACCACTGAGTATTTGTCCCCGTAAGGTACTTATAAGTTGCTTTAAAATTGTCATATATAGCATATTCCTGTTACTAAGCAAGTGCCTATTAAAATAAGTCCGAACAGTTTGACAAATACACAATAGATCGTAATTTTCTATTGAATATATACAGAGGCATTGCACGAGGTTTTTACATAAAGCAAGCCAACGACATGTATTATATAAAGATTATTTACAAGGCATGCTCATTTGCTTCTATATACGCTGTTATGCTCTACATTTTATGTACTAAGTAGGTATATAGCGCTTCAGTTCTTCCATCACATTACTATCTACGGAAAACCTCTCAGTTTTATTAGTTCAAGTAATAATCATCTTTATGTATTTGATA
This sequence comes from Nymphalis io, assembly GCF_905147045.1. Classification (NCBI taxonomy): domain Eukaryota; kingdom Metazoa; phylum Arthropoda; class Insecta; order Lepidoptera; family Nymphalidae; genus Nymphalis; species Nymphalis io. The sequence continues at coordinate 1,058,820 of NC_065905.1, forward strand.
TTAGTGTTATTTTTGTGTAAATGGATATATTCGTGAATATTCTGTCATTGATATTTTATAGTTTTATGAAAGAGTGTCTTCGTCAAGGTTGTAACATTGTTATTCAAGGTGAAAAATCTCGTGATTTTTATTAGTTGCTTAGTAAAAGAAAAGCATTTTTCTATAAAAAAAATATTAATATTGTTTTCGATTTATCGGATTTTCTTCCTTAAAAAAAACTTAAAATAAAACAAATGAAGCTGTCGATATCAAACATCGTAATTATCGGTTATTAAAACATTTAATATATAAAAGTTAAATGTAATTTTCTTATTACTCCTTTAATAAAATATAGCAACGAAGTATATACCTACTTAGTATACTCCGTGCATGCACAAGGGAGCTAGAGTGACGACGGAAAAGACATGACGTCATAAGCGACCGTCACGGCATATGATCTTACCCGTCACACTAATAAATATTTCACATAAAAAAAATCTTGAAACTTACTTAGAGGTGCATTTAGTACGTTTTTCTAGATAATACGCCATTTGCAAATTATATTTTGGCATTTTTGAATAAAATTTTAATACCTACGATTCGCTTTACGGTCTAAATTAAAACTTATGCAAACAAAAATTTATTTCCAAACGCAAATTAAATGTGAATAATATTACATTAAAAATGTGATCTTTATATCAACCATATAAATAATTACACCTATGTACATAAAATAGTTGCGCCTTTATATACATATACCATTGTTTTCCTTTGCCGCTTAAAATGTGTTTTTATTTCTTAAAATCCGTCAAAAGTAAGTTTTTTTTTTAATATAAGAAGTCATTGTTTAGAAAACAAAAAAGGGCGATTTCTTTGAGCTAAAAATGAAATAAAATTATAAATGCTTACCTGAAACTAGAAAAAAAAACATAGGTGTGTGTTGTGTTTCTAGTTTCAGAACACGCACACACACACGCAAATACAAATAAGCGGTACTTTTTTTTTCATGTTTACTGTTACGTAATAAGTACTATGATGTTTGTATTGTTTCTTTTGATAACAATTATTATGCGTTCAGCTGTTTCATTGAATTAAAGGGCGCAATAAATTTTATTTTATTCTTATGTCAGTTATCATACTACGTATAAATATCTTAGTAATTTATATCGCGCTTGCGGTCTTATTTACTGTAAGGGTAAAAACCATTGGCACTGCTTTCTGGTGTCCAAATACAGATATTAAGATGATTAAAAAAGACTTATTCCAAACAATTCTAAACTTCTGTAGTTTAATTTAGTTTTCGTAAAAGATTAACTAGTGTGTCCTTTAACGGTTTTTCTTCATTGAATCCATAAACCGAACCGGTGGTAATTTTTAATTTAAATTAATAGACATTTTAATTTAGTCTTGTAATATGATCATTGCAAATTGCTTGTATGCGAGTGCTTAAATAAAGTATATTTTGATTTTCATCTCATATTCAAGGTCATTTTGACCCTCAAATACCTACTCTACTTAGTTTAAGATAATAATATTATATACATACATATATAACACACAAAACAAAAATATGTATGAGACGTGAAACGAACATCGTTGGAAACAAGCTTATCGATCTAAACTACCACTGGCTTGAAGCCAAAGGCGTATTTTTCTTACGTAACATCTATTACGTAACGCTATTGAATGAAATCGTTAAATGAAAAGAGATTTTTGACGCATACTAGAAAAATCTTAATAAAAAATTAGCAACGGTACCGAGCGCACTAGAATTTAATTTCTGGGATGAGCTTAGTGCGCACATTCTATTTTGAGTTTAATTTGAGTTTCAAACTCTAAATGTTTTCTCGAATTATAATCTTCAATAGAAAAGAGAAAAGACTTCTAGCGATCTCATTTACATCAAGGAGTCCTATCCCAGTCTTAATCGACTAAATCTGATTATTAATCATTTTTAAAATAGTATGTTAGAATTCAATCAATACAATTTCCTAATAACAATTCTTACTATATATATATATAGTAAGAATTGTACATACATATATATATATATATATGTCACTTATACTAAATAAATAATAATATTCTTTATTACATATGCATTATATATAACAGTAAAAAAACCCCGCTGAAACAGTACCTAGTCGATTTTTGCCGATCAATAAGCAACTGTTCGCTTGTAAATTAAATATAGAGTTTGACTTTGGCTCATAAATTTAAATATTTTACAATAAAAAGATGTAAGTTACACTGTAAAGAAATCCAATATCGAGTTAATAATTTTAACTTAAAGTAGCGATCTCTTCCAGACAACCAGGCGGGTTTCCCTATTGACCGAGTAGGCGCGGGTCCACGGTGATCCTACATGCAAAAAAGCTTAAAAACTCAAAAACGTGTCCAAAGAAAATCGCAAAAAAATACCCGTATGTTCCGATTATTAGACGTTTCAAGGCAGCAATTTTCCATAGGCCTGATGTAGCCAACGTATCCAAACCGCCTTCGCTATGACAACCTAATGAGCTCGAAAGTAAATAAGTAAATATAAAATAAATGGCTAAATTTAAAATATTGAAACGTGAAGCGTGTGTACACATATCGTGTATGTCTTCAAAGTTCTTTCAATGCAAATTAATGTTCCTCTCGGTATTAACTTCCCCTTCGACGAGCACGACACGAAATGTCAACAATATTAAAAAAAAACTTTCCGGTAAAGATTTTTTTATCTCTCGAAATGTCCATAAATAACTTTTACGTATTTCGTTCCTTCTTTTTGACGAGAAGTTTAAGAGCTTATTCGACCACACTGCGCCAATGTTGTATCCTCGCGGTTTCCCTTCAACGCCGAGCGCGAATTATTGGATATTAACACAAATTAAAGACTTGAAAGTACAGCTGTTCTTGCCTGGGTTTGAAGACGCAATCAGATATAAATAAATAAATATATAAAAATATCGTTAGTAAATAACTATTAATTTATACAAGATTTATTTCTTTGGTAATTATGGTAATCCATCAGCTAACATACATACCTTATTATAATTAATACTAGTTGTGCCCGAGGTTTCACTCAGTCTTATAAGTACAGTATATACAGCATTAGTATTAGTTTTATTTTCGTGAGATATTGGTATTTATTCGGTTTTTGCCGCACCCGGATCTAGATGAGAAAAACATCATTCCCTTAAATCGATTCCGACATACTTGAATGTCTTTCCCTGGTTTATTTATTGTGATTGCAAACGATACCTTCACAGGAAATTGTGTTCTTTTAAATCTGTATTTTTTTTAATATTATTATCCACTAACCGACTAAGTGGTTAATTTTTTGCCCAGAGAATCGGAATTGCAATTCAAAGGCGAAACGCTGCTAGCATTCTTGCCACCATTCTATGCGGTCACGGTTTGTACTATTTTTAATTTTTATTTGTATTTATTTAAGGCTTTTTTCACTTGTCAAACTAACCGACTAAATATAAATTTAACATAACAGTGAAAAAATATATATTTGCGGCAAGGTAACGAAATCCCTACCTACATACAAACTTTAACTTAAGTTTATTTTAAGTTATTTAAAAACCTAAAATAAAAACGTATGTATGTACGAGTATTTTCAAACAACCTACTCAATTACCCGTTGTAATAATATGTGAAAACTATAAAAAGTTATAAAAACTGTCTATAGTAATAAACACTAAATTTAAACACTAAATTTTAAGTGAAATTAGTCACAATACATTAGTGAAAACCGCACTCAAATCCGTTAAGCCGTTTCTAAGATTAGCGTGCACAAGCACACAGACAAAAATTCTAACAATCATTGTTTTGGATTCTATTGCGTTCACAAAGGCCCCTGGTAATAGTTTTACTCATACATCTTCCATGTACAAACAGCGATCAGCAGACTCTTATGCGTATAGATTATATGACATGTAAATATTGCATAGAACAAGCGTAGTTAGTATTCAAAGATTTCCACACAGGATATAAAAATGTAATTATGTTTAATTATAATTGTGATATGATAATTATCATACCCACATATGTAATTTAATTAATGTAAAATATTACCTACTAATACTAAGTTTCTGTATTATTGTTATTGTGTGTCCTTTGTCTTGTTTATTTAATTATCCACTATTTACGTATTATTAATTGTAAAAGTTATTCGACATAGGCCCTACACACGTAGCCTTATCGTACTGTCAATATCCAATCAAAGATATTAGGATGGGACCATAAACAATTTAGTACTTTTTAGAGATTCCTAGCAGCTCCTTGCCGGTTACAACTTCGCAGACATTGAAAACGACATTTTTACGCGAATCCATAGATAAATATCATAGATTCTTCAAGATAAATCTACTGGTGGTAGGGCTTTGTGCAAGCCCGTCTGGGTAGGTACCACCCACTCATCAGATATTCTACCGCAAAACAGCAATACTTGATATTGTTGTGTTCCGGTTTGAAGTGTGAGTGAGCCAGTGTAATTACAGGCACAAGGGACATAAAATCTTAGTTCCCAAGGTTGGTGGCGCATTGGATATGTAAGCGATGGTTGACATTTCTTACAATGCCAATGTCTAAGAGCGTTGGTGACCACTTACCATCAGGTGGCCCATATGCTCGTCCGCCTTCCTATTCTATAAAAAAAAATCTCGACCAACGATATCACTATTGATATCGGTCTCAAAGTTGTTTATTTGGGTTTATTCCTGTTGTAGGCGAATATATCGGTATATATTCATTTACCTTGTAATCTGACGATTCAAAATTTGCTAGTAACGGCCTGTAATATAATGACGTATGTATCATATGCATGTGTAACACGATATGTGAGTATTTACATCCTATTTCCTCGTTAATCCAGTAACAGACAAACAATACTTTCCTATATGTTTGTAATGTATTTACCAACATAATGCTATTAATCAGAACGTGACATCCAAGAAAATTACAAAATATTTGTCGTCATATTAAAATATGTATATATTTTTAACAATTGCAAAGCCTGGTTTTAAAGAATTACCAATATTAATATTTACCTCTCCAATTAAGTGTATTGTCAGGAGTGGACGCCACAATAGCCCAAGTGATCAACTACGTCGCTAGGCGGCCCGTATATATTGAGCTATTTAAACTTCAAATTTTCGCTACATTTAAAGGCCTGACACTATATGACAGGCTTTTAAATGTCACGTCAGTCTATATGACAGGCTTTTAAATGTCACGTCAGTGCTTGTTAACTTGTCATGATCGTATATATCTACCTTATATATAAAAAATTATATTGGTATACCTATGTTTGAAATTTACATTTCGTCATAACTCACCGCTAGATGTCGCTGCAGCACTAACGACGATTGGACTTGGACTCACCCGTCTGAGTTGGTATCGCCCACTCATATTACAAAGTACCTACTTTCTTTTGTTCTGGTTTGATGCTCGAGTGAGCCGGTGTAATTACAGGCACGAGGAACATAACATCTCAGATCACATGGATGGCCGCGCATTGATGAAGAGGTCATTTATACTTCTTACTGTAGATGTCTTTACTGGGTAATGCGATCACTAAAATTTAAGGCGGACCTTTGGAAGACTTCGTAAAATATATATAATTAAAGCTCACAGAGAACGTTTCTGCATCTACACAGGCTATAGTTACTATTTAGCAATGTACATTGCGAGCTCAACTAACATAGATTATATTTTATATATATTTAAGAATGATGTACCCAGACCATCATTTTCGAAGTACAAAGAAATAACATTACGTCTTGAAGTACTGCAGTCAATTATTAATATTTTATTTACTTTAAAAGGTGCTGAATAATGTTAACTTAATTAGCGTAAGATGTGAAAATTAACATCATCGCACAACTGGCGTAAACACACGCTACTTAAAAGGAAAGAGAAAAAAATAGCATACATATATTCTACTAGTTTCGGGCACCACGATAGTATGCGCTAGCGATCCCGTGACGTTCCCCGAAAAGACGGTGTGGGTACCGCTTGTTTTTTAGTGGGTATTCCGGCGCCGTTAGCGCCGGCGAGTGCTACCCCCCCCCCCCTCATGTGGGGGAAACGCATAAATGGGTTTTCCCAGTGAAAAAATCTTTCAGGGCGTGGCTTCGACCGCGTGGGATGCCCGGAAAGCCGGTTGGGGGGGGGGGGGTGTTAGATTTAAGTTACCCTTTATTTTTCTCTACTCCTAACGTGTATGCAAAATTTTATGATCAGTTGAGTAGTTAAGACCTGAAAGCGTTACATATATGCGATATATTTAAAAAAATATATTAAATGTAAATTAAAACAGAACACTCAATATTTATGAAAAAAAAACGATATCAATAATACTCCGATATTTCGATACTTATTTGGTGACCACACTGGTTTGCACAAGCCAGCCTGTGGGCATCATCAACAATTTGTATTGCTGTTCCGGTTTAACATGCGAGTGTATTATCAGACACAAGTGATATAACATGCGAGTGTATTATCAGACACAAGTGATATAACATATTCATTCACATGGGTGACAGTAGTGCATGTCAATGTCTTTAGTTGGAGGTGACCACTCCCATACCATCAGATGAATTAGGAAGATGAGCTTATTTTTTTATGATCTTTTATTTTTATGATTAAAATATAAAAAATACTGACGAAATTTTTTTTACGATATCTGCAAAAATGATTTTTTTAGAAATTTTTAAAGTTACGTCTTCTTAAATTCTTTTCTGGAGCGACCGATCGACGCGTGACGTCACATCGCCCAACGTCGCTCGCTCGCCCATATAGTTTCGCCTAAATTCGCGTTATTCTTGATTTTATTTATATTAAAAGTAAAAAAATAAACTTTCATATATTTATTATACAGTACCAGCATACTAATTTAACAAGTAGAATTCGGGAAAAATATTTTTTCCATATATATTATCAACAAAAACTAGTAGATATTTTCGTGATGAACATTTTAATATGAGTACCTTGGTAGTGAAATTTGTCGTATTTATAAGTTTTTAGTTTTAGGATCAAACATTTAATTTTAATATAAACATAATGCAGAATTTCAGATTGTTCGTAATAACAGCCTTGATACGTTGAATACCGATAGTATTGTCATAAGAGTTTGTATCGATGAAAAATGCATTTCAATGTTAACCTTAGGTTTATTGTTAATCTTGAAAATGATTTGTGAACAACGCCGTATCGGCAATGATATAAGTTGGAAAAATCATTAATGACTGGTCATAATCATTCAATGTTGGCAGACGACAGCACTGTAGACGCCTTATACACTGACCGCGCTAATATTTGTCGGGAACACGTCGATGAGTATAAACTTGTGTCTGAAATAACAAGTTTTTCGTAACCAAAGCCTGAGATAGGGGCCAACCAAACTTTTTTTTTCTCGCAGTGGAAACCTTCAGAAAGGTACCCGGGCCACATGGGGGTGGAACCGGGTTATGTGGGATTCTTACCCACTTAAACCACTGCGATGGCCGTCCTCAGCACGTATCGGAGAGGCTGCATGATCGTGTTGATATAACGCATCCGCGGCCTCTCCCGTGCTTTGCTTCGCTCATGGCTCGGCGGAGCTCTCCTCAGGGGGCGAAGGTAATCTCGCCCCCCCCCCCCCGCACTCCTCGTTAGTGCGTACGGCAGGGCGAGACTATCCCGGCTGCCGTCCTCCTCAGGGCCGTCTGAAATAGGACAAGCGAGGCCCCCACCTCACGCATCCACGGCCCCAAGGTTACGCCCTATCTTTTAAGCCCCGGGCGTCTGGCTTCTCGCTCCAACGACGAGTTTGCGTGCGTAACGTTCTTCACAGAGACGATCGCGCCACGTCGCAAGAGCCCTCCGGTGTTCCTGCCGCTTCAACGCCTCGAGCGCACTCGAAGAGGGCACGTTTTCACTGTTCTGGCAGAGGATGCGGGTCTGTTGGTAGACGCTCGCGTCCATATTCGCCAGAATATCCAAGGGCGGAAAGCGCTCTAGAACAGTGGTCGCCTCGTAGGATATCGTACGATATCCCCACACTATGCGGATGGCCACTCTCCGCTGCGAACTTTGGATCTTAGTCCTGCAGCGGCGGACGCCCGATAGCCTGTGAGACCAAACGTGTGCCCCGTAGAGGGCCATCGATCGATTACACCGGCATAGAGACGGCGAACTTCCTCCCTTGGTCCCCCGAGATTAGGCAGCAGTCTGTGCATGGCACCAGGGCACTTAGGCGCTCGAAGTGCTTCTTGAAGTCCCAGCAACCATCCAGGGTGAGGGTCAGGTATTTCATGTACCTGGGGGCCAACCAAACTTGGTACAACTCTACCCCAATACACACAGACACAAGTTAGCGCGACGACTTCTAAAATGACACCTTTTGACCGTGATGACTTCTAAAATGATCATCCCCTCATTTTGAGAATACCGCCTCGCTACCAAATCCAGTATCAGGACATTAGGTTCCGCGGTCTATTGGAAGGTGAAACCAAATTAGCCTCTAAAAGCTTTGTGTGCTCAACAAGGAAAGTCAGTACTTCACGTCAGCTCCTCGCCTAAAATTCTACAAGGCAAAAACTCAGCCCCACATGGAGTACTGCTCTCATCTCTGAGCGGGAGAGATGTTATCACTCTGCATCTTTTATCACATCTTTTACGGAGAATGCTCCGAGGAACTGTTTAGATTAATCCCATGCGCAGAATTTCACCACCGGACATCGCGTCTATATTCTAAATTCCAGCCATACTATCTCGATGTCTGGAAATCCACTACTACAGCGCTATTTTTAAAGCATTTCCTGCCATTTCTGCGGAACCATATTACCCGGCGACTTTTCCAAACCGTTATGACAGAAACCTTCAAGAAAAGCTTAAGCCACTCATTCCTTTAAGGCTGACAACGCACGTGCAAGCACTCCGGTGTTGCTGTCCTTGGACAGTCCTGTTGTTTGCCCCCCTTTCATAAATACATAAAAAAGGTTTCTTCCAGTAACAGATTATTTCATTAAAAGTAGGTTCCTCACATCGCTATGAGCGCTACCAATGACATAATAGGTTTGCATCCTTCACATTCATCGAGAATGTTAATTTTATTCGCACTTCCATTAGAGGAAAATTTACAATAATATGCCGTGGCTCCATATCGTAGCTATCGCACCCCGAACTGTGTACGTAAAATTAAAATGTAAGAAATGTATATTATATACTATATCAATATAATCTTCTATCGAAAGCGGAAAGCACTAGTATCTACATGAAGAGTGCGTACGGACTTATTGCCGATCACAGTTATGATCAACTGCATTAACAAAATATTAAAATAAACAATAATAATAAACTCGCTAATATATTTCGAGTGATTTGTGAAAAAATCCGCAATAAGATCGACTTTCGGTAGATTATTTGTTAGTATTAATTTTTTAGCATAAAATAATATATTAATAATCGTTCTAATATTATTATAAGTAAAAGAACATATGCGGGGCGTCAAATCACAAAGAAGGATATAATGAATACAAAATTATCAACGCGCGTATCGCAAGAGCCGCCCGCGATAACGAGCCGGCGATGTGACGTCACAGTCAAAACTCGGACGGAGCAAGAATTATACGAGAGCGCCCAAATTGATTTGCTTATAAAAGAAAAAGTTTACATCATATAATCATATTTTTTTCACACATGTTATTATAATTGTGTAAAGATTATTTTAGTACAAAAAAAAATTATATTTTTTTTAATGTACATCTCCCTAATTCCCTACACACATTGGATGGACAGGAGACGTGGGCAGATTTTCAATCATACAGACATCTAGTTTTCCTCACCGCTTAGCACAGAATTAGCACATAAATTAAGAACATGAATATTCAATGGAGCTCGGACTCTGAACCAGAAGTATATAGGATAAGTATTCCAAATGGGATGAAATAATTAAAAAGAAAACACTTTGTATCGGTGAATAGCATCTTTTCTTATTCTCTAATATCATATTTGAAATAATAATATATAGTTGACTAATATAAACCGACCACTATAAAAAGGCACCTGATAGTTATCGATAACTCCACAATGACAGGCCAAGTTAAAGTGGTCGCACTATGTATGGTAAATCAAACACGTCTAAATATCTTACATTTACATATAGTATTTATATTATAAATCTTAATTATATTTACAAAATGTCTCATATATTTATGATATTGTGATTCTATGCCTATCTCATTTCACTGTTTCACGATCGTACATAGCATATAAACTCTATAAAAAAAAAAATTAATTGCAAGCAACTGTCAATCAATTTTTATAGATAGCTGCTAAAAAATAAATATTTATATGTTAGTGTGCGCACGCGCGATATAACTTTATGACAAATTATAATCCTTAATAAATGCACGTTTAGTAATTGTTTGTCTGATTAATATTATATCAATTTTCGAAATTATCGGTCACACATAAAAATTTCAATATAAATCAAACTATTTAGTCAAAATAAGCAAATAAAGCTTTCATTTGATTTTTTTTTTCTTTTGTCCAAAAATATAAAAAAGTACTATAACGTACCAAAAACGTGGTTTTCGATTTTCAAAATATTTTTAAGTATTTTTTTTTTAAAGTTAGTATTGCAAATATATTTATATTTTAAATCGTCGTTTATGGACCGCCATTGAGATTCCACTCAGTTATCACAATTAGATTATAAAAAGCATTGTTAATGTGGCATTTGGAATCGTTAAATTAATGAAAGGAATCAATTCGCAAACAATCTCTGAACGTCTCTTATATAAAAATGATACTTTTCAACCATTCAATATATCATTCACTCATTACGAGCACATATTTACAAAGCCGAGCGTTTCAATTCATTCACGTTCCTGTACAAAAATAAAGGACAATACGCACATCACTTATTGAGTACCTTTCTTTTTAGTTATAATATTTACAATATCTAGATTCTAGAGTAACTAATATTAACGTCTTGGTGTTACCGTTTTATATCCACTAATATTACTCTCAATTATAATCTAGAGTATAAAATTTTTCACTCAAAATACAACATATATTCCGCTATTAAATGATAATCGAAAATAATATATAACCACACACTTACCGAGTTACATTTAAACGTTATTGTATTACAGGCACAAATGAACATTGCCGTGTGCCTTCGAAAGCAATAACTACAACTAGATATAAAAATGAGCGAGGGTTTTTGTCCTACAGTTCATTCGTCGTTCGATATCACTACTTTGACGAACACTGACCGTACTCTGGGCACGTTCAATGCGTCTCGCTCGCACGCGTCTTGTAAACAACATCGCTCTCTTTCCCTTGTTCTTTCGGGTCACTAAATTATCTTTAAATCTAATATAGATTTGACAGTTTTTTTTTTTTTTAATAAAATTGGCTGCCTTATCTAAGTTTATTATCGTCTTAATATAATCTGTGCGTATTTCGCACGAATAAACGTTATAAAAAATAACATACAAAACTTATATGTCATATATTTTACTTAGATATATGAAAATTATATATAATATATGTTTTTAAGTTATCCATTCAAGAACAGCATTTATCGTTTTGATTAGCTTTCATCAACGGGAAACATTTATAGAATTTTTTTTTAATTCAAATATTAATTTCTTTTACTCCCAAGATTTTTCATTGCATGAAAAGGTTAATTTAATTTAGTATTAAAATGAAATATCCAGTGTTTTCTATAAAACTGTACAGTTACTTATTCTTTATACTTTTGTTGTATATCAATTTTTAACATAACAAATTTTGTATTTAAAATGTTATTTTACAAAAGCTTCTACGATTATGACAAAAATATTGGATTAATCGATATTTGAGCGACATTTGTGCATAGCATTGCATATCCAGTGGACGGTCAGTGTAATGGGGTCGATTAAATGTAATCCCCCTATATATCTTCTACATACATTAATGTTATTTCAAATTACATATAAAATTAAATCAAATGAACAAATGGATTGACTTTGAATGATTTATGAAACACAATTTGAACATTATAACTAAATACCTTTATATATTATCTATGTATAAGTAAAATATAAATGTCAAAAAACATGACACGAAGCTGCCCGATAATCTGATCACGTAAACAACCTGCGTTAAAGAACAATTTGCTTTGAAATCAGTCTAAATATCTACATAATGATATATATTCAGTTTCAATCGATTGCATATAATATGATATCTATTGCAAAAATTCAATTATATAAACATCTAATATCCGTTTCATTACAAGTTGTACAAAATTTTACCAAATAGAACATTAAAAATTAATTTTATAACACTAAATATAATTCAGTGTATCGTTTCATTAATATATAAAATCGCTAATATTATAAAAACTGGACAACTTTTGTGTCTGGAACAAACATCAGGAACTATCTAGGAAATTCATAGCCCTGTTTATTGAGGAAGGTTGGAGTCTGTTACAAATAAATGTCAACTACTTTGGCAAACTGTACTAGTAATTTTAATACGATATTTGTTCGAGTTTCAATTAATAAGCTTCTATAGTGTAGATTTAATGCAGGTGAAATCGCGAAGTATCGTGTGTATGGGTGTATGTATGTATACAGGACGAGAACTGGAAGTTTCTTTCACGTTTAACGTATTTTTATCATTTCGAATTCACTCACTAGTCGTACAATTTATAATGAAATGGAATAAACCGCTATGTTTTTTCTGATAATAACTAGCCTACTCAATAAATACAAAACTATACTTCTGTATTGACAAGACATTAATACAACGCATCTAAAAAGTCTAGACCTGGCCTTTAGAACTACTCTCATTTTTAAATAAGTTTTTCATTACTTATGTTTTTTTTTATAAATTTTGACGAGGACCTAAAATTAGTAGGAATCGAAGCGGCGACCGGCCGCGCGCCCGTCGAAGCACTTTCTAGGCGCGGCGGCTAGTCGGAGTCGGAGTCGTCGTTGACGCTGGAGCGCAGCTTGGACAGCGTGCGGCGCGCGGCCGGCGTGCCGTCCTCCTCGTCGGACGAGATGACGATGCGCTGGCGCGGCTTGCTGCCCGTGGCGCCGCGCGTCAGCCGCCGCGCCTCGCCCGCGCCGCCCGCCTCCGCGTCCACGTCTTTGTGCTTGGCCCGGGCCTCCTTCTTCGCCATCTTCTCCTGCTCCTTCTTATCCATTTTGGCTTGTTTCAGCGCCTTGCACTTCTCTATCGTCGGTTTTCCCTCGAGCCCGGCGTTCACTAGCAGCTCTAACATTTTCGCTACGCGCTCCTTATTCTTTGTGCAACCTGAGACGCGATGTATTTTATTTTAAGTTTTTCTTAGTAATTTTATAAAATCAAACAAAATGTAACAATTCGGACTAATATAATTTGCATTGATGTATTTCATCAGCTTAAAAACTGAGTGTCCCAACGGGGGAGCCTCTTAAATCCCGTTGTTGTAATGGCAATGCAACATCAATATCTTGCAATTGACATTGGTCTTTTTTTTTACTTCAGATTAGAAAAGTTTAAATAGAGAAACGTAAAAAGAATTATGTCAGTAATTTAAAAATTTAATAATCATGTATGCATGTGTTCGGGGTGACAACTTAACACAAAATTATTGCATAATAAGGGGTATAGTTTGTATTAGTCTGTATAACAATCTGAATAACAAGGGATGGTGTCAACTTGTACTATATTTCTCATTAATCATTAAAGTTGAACAGTATTGTACACGATTGTTCCTTTTTGGTTTTTTGTAATAGAGCAATTGAAATCTGTACTATTTTGATGAATGTGTGGTACATTGCTGGTTCCGAAAGTCATAAAACCATGTTTTGGCCAGTGATAAGACGCTGACGTCGACGATAACATCGCTGGAAGTATCGTTCGCCGGCACTCACCGTCGACGAGCTTCTTGTAGTCGAAGCGTATCCCGGCGGCTTTGCAAAACTTCCTCATGTCCGTGATGCCGGGCTGACGCAGCTCCGGCGGCACGGGCGGCCGGCCGCGACGACCCGTGCCCGTGCCGGATCCGGCCGGACGCGGACTGCTATTCTTGGAGCCCTTCGGCCGACCCGGACCGCGCTTCAGCGGCATGTCCTGCAAATATAGAGATACACAAGATGAGAGAACAGTCACCGATCAGTAAACACTCGGCAAGGTGATTGGGGACCGCCACCCACGTCGTCGCTGTCGTCGTCGGCGCTGTCGTCGTCGTCGTCGTCGTCGTCGCTGGAGGACGAGTCCACGGTGGTGACCTCCCCGGGCGGCGCGCGCGCCTGCTGCCGCGCCGCCACCAGCTTGGCCGCCGCCGCCTTCTGCGCCGCCAGCTGCGCCGCCTGCAGCGCCAGCCGCTCGCGCTCGGCGTTGGCGTCGTAGTAGTTGTGCAGCACGGACAGCGGCACGGGCACGTCGCCGAAGTACACCTCGTTGGGGATGTGCGACGAGTCCAGGCAGTCGTCGCTCCAGCGCCTGCGGAACTGGATGCCCGAGAAGTCCTTGCGGAAGGGCCGGATGGCGTACTGGTAGCCCGGCGCGCGGGGGCGGCCCACGGCGGCGGGGCGCGGGGGGGGCGCCGGCCCGCGCGGGGGGGGCGCCGACGGCGGCGCCGCCTTCGGCTTGTTGGTCGAGCCCTTGGGCCGCCCGCGCTTCTTGGGCTGCGGGCGAGAGATCAGGAGTCGCTCTTAGAATTAACTATATCATGCTCTAATTGTGGGTCATATTGAAATTTATATACTTATTTATACATGGAATTAAAAATAGTATATGATTTATGAAGCAAATCAAAATATTTTTCTCTGTCTACATTTCTATTTTTATTTCTTTTGGATACAACAAGCGTGACAAAATAATTAACGAAATACCATACCCATACTAGTTGAGCAGGAAAACTCACCTCGAGGCCGGGTGTCATTTTCCCGGGAGTCATACCGGACTTCGCGCTGTCTGGACTGCTGAACGGTTTCCTGTCCTCTTCACTAAAACAACGGTAATATAATTAGCACGTCGTATATGATACATATTATTGTATAATATCTTAAAAAATAATAGACAACTACTTTACAAGAAAAATGTCCCACAGCTGGGCAAACATCTCTCTAAGGTTCGGTATACATGGGACAGACTTTCAACCAGTTGCAGGTTTCCTCACGATATTTTCTTTCACCATTGAACAAGAGATGATGAACACAAATTAAGCACACTCCCACTGAGTTTGCCCAGGTTTAAATAGGCGATCTTTGATTAAGATTCACTAGCTCTATCCTTGATTGATTATCTGAGTTCTTCGACTTATAAATTTAATAAAAAAAATTACCTTTTATCTGAAGGTGTTACTGAAGAAAGTGAATCGTTGGGACGTATTATGTCTTTCGATATTTCTGATAGAACATCCGGCTTTCCTGATTCTGTAAAAAAAATTAAACATATTGAAACATACCGAAAGATTTGCTGTAAACAGAAATATTATTAGACAAAACGTGAGTGGTCGCCTCGTACTAACTACAGCTGACTGTAGACACGCTCGGTTCAATCGTTTTGACGATAGATCATCAGATAGAATCATCATTTAATGTACCAGTTTCCGCTCGCAACTACGTCCACCCATGAGAGGGGAAGGGGGAGGTAGGCAACGGATGTCATATAGATGTGTTAGATGTATGAATATATAATTTTCAAAGCCATCGGTTGAGTAGTTAAAACGTGAAAGCTGTTGCGGCGCTTCACTATCTATCATCGCGGGGTGCGGGGACGCGCCTACCAACTTAACTTCACTTGTCGTCTCGACGCGCGTGCGCGACACACATCAGTTATTATAATTATTTATCATTAATACAAGTATTCAATTTCCAGTCTTCGTTATTTTTTACCACCACAAAAGCAGCTATCGAAGCTAACAAAAGCGTAACAAAAAATCTAGTTTGATTTTCGCATTTATAGTATTATTTAGGAAGTAGAGATGTATATATATATTTCTTTTTACCTATTGGTTTATCAACGTCTAGTCGGCCCGTTTGGAGATCTTCTGAAACAAAAACATTCTGTATATAACATGTAGTACAGTCCACAATACTCCTTATACAAGATCCCATAACTTGTATAAACTATCCTATTATACAATAGAACCTCGATTATCCGAACCAATTGGGACCGAGACGAGTTCGGATAATATAACATCGGATTTTTGGTCATAAAAATATCTTTTTACACAATATTATATACATATATTTTAAAAATTGATATATATTTTACCTAACTTAAATGTTTTTTTTATATTTTTTTAGAAAAACAAAATTGTCAATTTTGGCAAGTGCTTCCGCGTACAAAGATACATTATTGCTCACGGCGGTTGCAGCGAGCAACAATGCATCTTTCGCGCCAACGGTCGGATAATTGAGCGTTTGATGTTTTGGAATATAAATATTGCTCAGTTTCTATTTCATGGTCTTTAAATCACCTGAAGGTTTCATCATCATAAATGTAAAGATTTTTTTTGCGGGATATATTTGACAATTACTTAATACCTTCTGCATTCATTATCTCCTGCACACCAGTGGTGGGGGGTTCTGTGAATGGACGGCTAAGGGCCGTTATATAATAATCTACTTCATATTCATGCTATTTTATATTTATATATTGTTATATATAAAAAATAACTTTTAAACGCGATGAACTGCTGCAGTCCTGTATTATTTCATATATAATACGAGTATACAACCCGTTTCTTACATTTTATTCTAGTTTTAAATTATCATCATACCTTTTTCTTGTTCACGACCTGACGACATCGCAAAATAATAAAATGTCAAATATACATCGCGAAATTTTAGGTGTGTTTAAGTGTGTGTATTGGAAGTGTGTCATTTTGTTTCCTGTTTATATAGAAACGCAATACGTTTTTTTTTTTATAGAATAGGAAGGCGGACGAGCTTATAGGCAACCTGATGGTAAGTGGTCACCAACGCCCATAGACATTGGCATTGTAAGAAATGTCAACCATCGCTTACATAGCAAATGCGCCACCAACCTTGGGAACTAAGATTTTATGTCCCTTGTGCCTTTAATTACACTGGCTCACTCACCCTTCAAACCGGAACACAACAATATCAAGTACTGCTGTTTTTCGGTAGAATATCTGATGAGTGGGTGGTACCTACCCAGACGAGCTTGCACAAAGCCCTACCACCAGTAGAAAGGCAATACGATAAAATGAATATGTAAATCTAATAATAATATATATATTTGATTTGTAAAGAGAAGAAAGAAGGTAGTTATTATTGTGCACCCAGATTTTTTTTTTTGTTTTTTGTTCTGGCGCGTGCGACACAGAGGGCAATATAAGCGAGCGAGAGGCAAATAGGAGCCGTTATATTCAATTTATATTAATCGACCACGTAGTACAAAAAATTGCTAATAATTACTTTAATTAGTAAGAAAAAACACTTAACATAGATTACATACCTTTAGATGACTCTAGTGATTTGCCGATATCAAGTGGTTTTATTGTCGCATCTGGAATAAAAAATAATTAGAATTAATAACATTAAGTACTCCAACTTAAATAAATAGTAAATTTTTGGGCCTATTTCATTTATATTTACTTTTCAAATAATTAACGTTATAAAGATACTAAGATGTTACTTGCGAAATTATTCACAATTTCATTCATCACGCAATTGTGTGGAAATGTTAACTCGGCTCTTCTACTTTTTGTAAATAAGTCTGTATATTAGCTACTTTGTAGTATATTGGACCCATTGGGTCGTAGTGTGATGTTATATAATCTTTCTCACTATGTAGCTAGCTTACCTAAGACAAAAGTTTATCTGGTAGGATCCTAAAATTAGAACATTTAATGGAATAACTCAAGCACTATGTACTATGTATACTATTGTATATAATTAATATAAAGTACCGAAATTTTGATAAAAAATGTCTCACCTCGAGGTTTATCAATTTCAGGTCTGTGTGCCAGGTCATCTGGCTTAAATATATCTGTCTTGATCTTAATTTTTGGCTGATCCAAGTCACTCGCCTGAAATGGGGTTTTATTTTTTTTAAATTCAATCTACCCACAAAATACAATAATAATAAGGAAACTTCATAAATTAGAATAAAATTGTTAATGTATGTAGACCGTATAAGATCTCTATACAGAAATAAAAAAACATGAGAATTTACAAGCATTTTAAATGTATATATAAATCAATTTTGAAATGTCGACAAAGATGAGTTTTTATTATCTATGAATAATCTCAACCATACATACCATCATTTCGGCTTCAGGGTGCGGTCGTTTCTGTATGTCTGATGGTTCCAATTTGATTTCTGGCTTAAGGTGTTTGATATCAAGTGGCTTTTGGGTATCGAGTGGCGGCAGGAGGTGCGGCTGAGGTGGCCATGTTGGTTTGTGTACACCAACATCAGCACCATAGCCTTGGACTGAAATTTTTATAATTATTTCATAAATTTACATTATTACCACCAGAAAATAAAATACACAATGCATTGAGATAATTATTTCTAATAAGTTTAGTAATAGCAATTATATTTTAAAAATAAAATACATTAAAAATGAAGACATTCCAATAAGCAATTTAAAAATATTGTAATGGTAGATGGTATAAGTTTTCAATCATTTGGTGTCAAGTAACATGTTTGCATGTAATATAATATTTTGTTTACTATAAGCTATATTATTCTGGCAGAAAAGAAAATACAGAGAATGTAAATAATATATACAAAAAGTTTAAAACATTATTTTTAAATTTTACATAATTTTTTTATTGTATATATTTTATGGGTCTTAAACTGTTTATGATGTAATAATTTGTTTCATTTATTTTTCATTTATGTGTTAACACAGCACACATACAACATTAATTTGTCAATAGTAAATTTATGTAAACAAATATTATTATTTTCTTAGTGGAAACTGACCCATGTGTGATTGAGCCATATGAATTTGAGCCTGTGTAGGTTGTTGTGGCGGGAAACTCTGATGATGCGCATAATTCTGGTGTGCTGGTGGCGCGTACGACAAGTTTTGAGGAGCATAGCCCCCTGGGGGCGGAGGGCCGTACGCTGCAAACGCTTCTGGCGGCGGATAATGCGTATTGTACGCACCGGCATACGGCTGATAAGGTATTTGGTGCCCATTATCTACAACAACATAACACAATGTAAGTATGCACCACTAAATGATTTTCCCGCGAAAAAAATATTTCATAACTTACCAATATAATTAAGCGGCAATCCATTTCCTTGGACAACGCCGTGTCCCGGTTCACCCTCCATCCGCAACCGCTTTTGATTCATTGCCCTTTCCGCCTCATAGTTCATCTTGGTCACTAAAATAATAATGCTCTTATAAGCGCACCATTCGTAATTAGCAAAACATACGTTTTCACATCGACATAACAACAAAATAAGATCTAATAAACTGTTTCGTGTTAAATATGACAGACGCCAACCGGACGCTAGCAATATATACAGGTTATATGCTCAGCAAAAGCAAACATAAGCGTACCTTTGTTGGACACTGATTGTTATTGATTTTAGTTAATAGAATCACTTGAAGCTTTCTTTGTAATGTATTGGTTCATAATAAAGCACAATATTGAGTCAAAATAACTGTTGCATACAAAATATGCACTAAATTATCTGTTAGGTGACAGTAAAATTAGAAAAAAACACAAGTGAAGCGGAGTTCGTATATTTTTTTCTTTTCAACTTTTTTTATAGTGGTAATACTATACTATGTAGAGTATAATAGTGTGATACACGATGTGATGTACAATAAAAATATATACATACGTAACGTTAAAAATATGTCATTAATTTTAGCTTATACAATTCACTATTGATAAGGGTATCAGATCTGTATAAGTTTGTTGTTTTTTACTAAAAAGTGTTTGAGTAACTTTACACAGCTGGCATAAACAAAACGATTTAAATGCTATATACCCTATACTAATAAGATGCGTATAATTTGAATATTATACTATGAAAAAATTAAAAAATACTTTACAAATACGAACGATACGAACTAGAGGTGGTGTCCTGGTAAATACTCTTATATTGACTTTTTTTATTGGTAGTCGATTAACGTTTACAAGTTACAATACTTAACTCTAGAATTATATCTGACAAAAGACATAAATTCAGATTGAAATACTTCAACAATCTATCCGTGGGGGTTGGATGATCGATGTTTAACGATGTAATTATTAATTTCCTTACTTTAATACACTTTCGAATCAAGATAAGTATATCTTGATTTGAAAGATTATTCGAGTAGATAATATGATCTTGTATACCAATGACAATAAGGTTTTGCGATTATGAAGATGAAAGCAACTTAAGTTAATAAATTCAATGAAGTCATTCACGACGATTTTTATGATAAATGTAAAACTAGCTATCTATTATATAATTTATATGTATACATACTGTACAGAATGAAAAAACCAATACCAGCATTTAGTATTTTATGACGTTATTTTTTATTAAGTTAATTAAAGCCAAGTTGTATGCTAGTTCTTGCAATAAGTGTTATTGTGATGTATCCTCATTTTTACCATTATACCGTAATCTGATAATAAATAACATGAAACTTCTTACACAGTTTATTAAACATTCAGAGAATCCGTAAAAATATTAGTGAACAACAAGCGTTGCTGGGCTTGAATCTAGCACTTTTTTACTTATGACACAATTAAATGCATTACAGATTGCACTGTTGTTAGCGCTGAATATGTTTTTTAATATGACAACACTACTCTTCAGTCTGTCTGTGCTCTATCTGTGCCAGGTGAGACCGAGTCCTTGCAACTCTAGCTTGCTAGTTAATATTTATAATTTACCGACTTATCGTTTGGCATTGGCGTTTTCGTTTAGTTTATAGTGATCTGTTGTTGTTGAGCCGGTGGCCATTGTGTTTTAATATGACATGAGCTTATTTAAATAATAAGTTATCATTTAAAATTGTCGTCTAAGTTGTTGTGAATTCGTATTGATTAAGTTTATAAACAGAAATTATTTTATTGTAGGTGAATATTTATTCTACTTGATTTGCACGTGTTAAAAACCTCTCAAACAAACTTGTCAAATTCACAATATTGGTTTCATGCAGTAGAAAGATAGTAATTTTGTTGTAAAAGAAAGTTAATATTGCAAGAAAATAAGTCGTAATTAAATTTCCTTCTGTATAAACTTCTGTAAACGTGTTAACTCAGTTATAAATAAAGAATATTGACCATTTTTCTAAAAACACAAAATTCATTAATTCATAATAAATAATAAGCTCGATAAATATATTCAATAAATAATTTTTTTTCTGTTGCATCAAACAAAAAATAAAACAATAAATTACACTATTACTGATCGTGTTGATGGTAAACTTTTTTTATTTTCAGCTTAGTGCTTTAAATCAAAATGATGGATGACAGTATTCCTTCATCCATTATATTGTAAGTTTTTTTTTTACTCTTTTTTTTAAATTCACAGATCGTATTAATATTATTTCTTGTAGCTGAGATTAATTTGTTATTTATCCTATTATTTTACTTAGCTTAGATTTTTCACAGATTATGCTAATAAAAAAAAAGACTATATAATTGTAACTGTAACCTATGTTTATACATCCACTTTATACCATTCTGTTGTTGATATTTTTTTGGACATTTATTTAGCAGAAGTAGGGCTTTGTACAAGTAAGGGGGTCACCACCATCATTAATTCTACCACTGAATATAAATATTTGTGGTCCTTTGTTGTTGACCTAATAGTGCTATTACAGGCAGAATAATTTAAAATGAGAGCATGTTTATTAATCACAGACTTTATTTACATATATATTTATTTTTTATTTATTTACTCCTATACACTTACAGTTTGTAATATTAGTTATTTTTCAATGACTGCCTTGTTGGCCTAGTGGCTTGATGTAAGGCCGCAGATCCGGATGTCCTGAGCTTAATTCCCAGGTCGGGCCAATAAAAAACTATTGGGTTTTTCTATTAGAAAATTCTCAGCAGCAGCCCGGAGTCTGGAAATTGGAGGTGTGTACACCCCTGTGCCTCGGAAATCACGTAAAGCCGTTGGTCCTGCACCTGAACTCTTTCTGGTTGTGTCGGATTGCTGTCCCATCAAATTATGAGAGTTAGGGAATAGTGTGCACCTGTGTTTGCGCACTATAATATCTCCTGCGCAGTTGGCTAATCTCTCTTGAGATTGGCCGCCGTAGTTGAAAACGGTCTGAAGGACATTATTATTATTATTTTTTTAATGTTTTTTTGTTGTTCATTTTAACATTATTTTGTTTTAGGGAGGATATCCACGACACTAGTCTGTTTGGCGATGTTGTGGATATATTACCTGTAAGTATATTTACATTTACAATAGACCTAATAACAATCTTCTACATGTTGTGTTATATCAAACTAGTCGCAATCAAGAGGTCGCAATTTGGATGATATTTCTATGTTTAACTTACTGAAAGAAAATAAGTATATTTGAGAATGAATATACTTTACTTTATAGCACTTCCATATGATATCATCATCAGCCCATGTTAGTCCATTGATGAACATAGTCCTCTTCCATGGCACACCACCGAGCTCTATCTTTAGCTCTCCTCCAATTGACAATGTTTGCCGACAAGGGGTCTACACTCCAGAATCAATCATGACTTACATTAAGCATAATTTTAAGAATATGATTCTATGATCAGTTAAGGTAAATAATGATTATTTTCTAGGCGCCAACTGGACCTCCCGCAAGGACTGTTTTTCATGGAATACATAACTTTGTTGTTGAGATCGATGGGTCAAATACCCAAAAACAGAAGTTCTTGGTGAGTATTGTAGATAATATTAATAGCATACCTACCTACATTCTAATGTAGTTTGATAGATATTTAAAATATACATAATATGTTAATATAAAATATGAGCCTTGGCTATTGGCATCTTTATAAATAATAGATGGAATGCAAAAAAATATTGACAAGACACTAAAATTGTGGGATGTATAAATTAGCCACCAGATCAATATATGTTTGCCTTTTTTAATTAATATGACCAGATAGTTAGATATTATAACGCTCAGATGTTGTCACAATGAGAAGAGACCATTCCTTTTGTGTGCCAAAATGTCGTGCCAAAAAATGAATCTAAGTTGTTTTATACAATAATACAAATATTCTGTTTAAGTGAATAGTAGATAAACAGATATGTGTGATATCTAACTAGACTTGCACTGAGCTCTACCATATTGACATATCAGCAACTTGTCCCGTTATCCAGATACTTATGTATAAAGATAATCGATTACTGAATTAAAAATGTCTGAATACTAAATGTTTTATGATTATAATTATTATATATAATATTATATATATAATTAAATAGAAATAGATGCTTTTATTGTAATTAAGTTTTCTTTGTAATATTTCAGCTAAACATTCTAAAGTGGATATAAAGGAAGGAGATAATGTATGTGTTCAAAAACTAAAAGCTATTTAGTCTGTTTCATTTCATTCTTAGTACATATATTTCACTGCTATCATTTGGCCCACCGCTGGGCAACGGCTTGTGAAAATGTAATATATAGCTTCATGATGTGGACAAATAATATATATATATATTACATAGTTATTGCTTTTATTCATTTTGTATTTTTTTTTGTTATGAATCTTATATATGATCAATGTGATATCAGATATGTGTAAAATTTGTACCTAAATCTACCGAAAGGGATTGTTCATTAATCGCATGAGGCTCGAAAGGCATGGGGTTTGGGAGGGGTTCGAAAAAAAATTACGAAATATCACAATAAAGGGGGATTTCTAAACCTATAATTAATCGGATTATACCTATATTTAAAGATAATCTGAAAATTTTAATATACTTTTATTATTATAATTATTTTCCACCAACCCGCATTGGAGCAGCATGGTGGAATAAGCTCCAAACCTTCTCCCCAAAAAGGGAGAGGAGGCCTTAGCCCAGCAGTGAGACATTAACAGGCTGTTACTGGTTACTGGTATTATAATTATTATTATACTTTGTACTAAAAACATCACGTGATTAATAGGACGGGTGGAATGGGGGACGACCCCAAAGATAAACAAACGTCAGATTTACGTGTTCCATGCGATTTACAAATATTTCTGCTGTATTATGCAATGTACACAGTTCTTGACTTAACTAGCATCTACTCTACTTTAACTTCGCCGACATTCGTGACACCATCTTTTCGCGAATCCATAATGAATATCATCAACTATTATTCAAGATTTTGACCAATGATATCGCTTCAATTTAATGAAAAAATTGTTTGCCTTTGCTCTATAGTTGAAAATGGCTCATTAAATATTTTTTTCGAATCATTTACGCAATTCTTTTCTATTGGCTTGGCAGGCATGCAGTACATGTCAGAGCGTCACGGTAGCATGCGAAAGCGACCCCGTGGCGCTCCTCGTTAAGACGGAAAGAGTACCGCTGGTTTTTTAGTGGGTATTCCGATGTTTGGGGCGCACTTGGCGCCTTGGACACCAGCGAGCCCAACCTCCCCTCCCCATACTGTTCCTGTGGGGGAAACGCGTAATGCGTTTTTCCAAATTATTATTACATATAATTCACATAAATTTTACTTCCAAAGTCCCGTAACAACATCGCCGTCATTCAAAACTTTTCGAGAATACCACAGATTATAAAGATCTCGACCAGTAATGTCGTGTCAGTTCAAGGTCGACGTTGTTTATTTATCTTTACTCCTAACACTTGACTCGGTTATACGATTATTTATAGTTACTACGAAGTACGATTCGTACGATAGTTAGTACGAATTACGTATTCGAGTTGATGTGTTAACAGTATCAGCCATATTTTATGTAATTGATATATATATATTTTTTTGCATTATTTCAGTATTCGCATCGACTGAATCGTATATACGTGAACATGGAATGCAATTTCTCGGTGAATTTCAAATGGGACACGAACGAGCCGATGTACGTGCGCGCCACCACCGTGTTCTCGGAGCCGGCGCAGGCGCAGAAGAGAGTCGAGCGATGCATACAGCACTCGCACGACTCGTACAACACACGTGAGTCTTTTTTAAAGCAATAGTCTGAACTCATCCTGTCGGGAGGACTTTCCTCACGTACCGCTTTACTAGCTCTAAAGGAAACCTTTACCCTTGTATAAGGGTAAAGTGTTCCTTAAGAAAATTAAATGTATTGTTAAAGTCAATTTTCAATGTATTGTTATGTTCCGGTTTGAAGGGTGAGTGAGCCAGTGTAATTATAGGCACAAGGGACATAACATCTTAGTTCGAGGGTCGTATCAATCCATCGATTGTGCGATAAAGATAGAACAGAAGTTAAAAATAGAACAAACGTTCTTTGGTACTAGTATTTTACAAATAATCCTGGTTTTTTATTATATATCTAATTGTATTTGGAAATTGTTGTTATTTGACATTTCATTTTATCAGCAACATACAATACAATACAACACAACACATACATACAATATACATGTACTATATTTTATTTCATAAATTTAAACTAGATGCAAAACCCATGACACCTTTTTTCAAAATTCTTTAGTTTTCATTCATAATTTTTACTTTGAATTTTGTTTCATTCTAAACTCCAAATAACGTCACACATATGGCATAATGATGTTAGACCTTTGATATGCAACAGAATAGACAAAGACAATTATCATTTATTTTGGCGCCATCTTGTTCAACTCAAAGTTGACGGCGTTTTAAATTTTAATACTTAAACTGCATAGTCTGGTGTGAAACAATATTTGAAATCCTTCAATGGCGTACTCATTACATGTCAGTCAGTGCCATTGTCAATTTTTTCATGTTCATTAATTATTTCTAATGCAAGTTGGGCAAAGACTACCTCACTACCTCATTCAACCGTTAATTTGACGTCATCACTCGCATTTACGCAAATCAACGTGTAGGGTTACGTACAATTAAGAAGGAGTGTTGAGCGAGTAAAAGTTGAAGAGAAAGATTTTATAGATAGAAAGGACAGTTTATTGAAAGTCACAAGCACACACACACTAAAAGTCAGAAGAAGAAGAATAAGTTTAGAAGAGGCACAGAATTACACAGAGACAGTTACAAATTATAAATTATAAAAATAGGACGCGGCGGATACAATTTACTTAGAATTTCGAATTGAGTTAATAGCGTGTAAGCGTACAGCTGACTGACTCGATCGGCCGGTGCATCGTCCATCGCCGCCCCTCTGTGACGTAGTCGTTCGAGACAATGGGACCGGGCAGCGGCCGATCTATTTATTAACTACTAATAATTATGTTTGCGTGTCCGCTTTACATACAAATAAATATGTGTATTATTTTACAATATATTTTTTATATTTATTTATTTTTATATTTATGAAAATATATAATTATGCTACAAACGCATTGCAAAAATTTTACAAATATTTATCCAAGTTCAAGATAGGAAAATAAAGAAACGATTTTTTTTTTTTATTTTATTTCAACACTTTTAAATTTTGTCAATTCGATACAATAGGGGAGCGATCTTAGATTTCTAAGGTCACGCCACAATTAAGAGAGTAAGATTAAAGAGGAGCCAACGCCGTGGAATTGCATGTAGCGTATACGCATTAGCGCGAAATATGTTATTAATGTAACTGTTAATGTGAATCAGTAGTGAGTGTGTGTGTGTGTGCGTGCGTGCAGTGCACCGGCTGGAGCCGCACGTGGTGCGGAACGTGCTGCGCTCGGCGCGCGACCCGGGCGGCGCGGGCGTGTACTACTGCGGCGCGCCCGACCGCGCCGACTCGTGGTACTCCGTGCTCGTGGCCTTCGCCGCGCCCGCCGCGCACGCCTTCCAGTTCGTGTGCAAGAACAGCTGCTCCACCGGCATCAACCGTCGCCCCATCGACGTCATCTTCACCCTCGAGGACTACACGTGAGTGCGCTTCTTTCAGAACGACTTTGGACTCGTTGATTAAACGTTAGCTCGATGTTTCTTGGTTTTAGTTTGTCGGCGCGTATAACCAAATTGTTTATTATATACTAATTCTTTATCGCAATACAATAACATAAATAACTTTAACAGAGAATCGTTTATATCTACCAATAACAGGAGAGGAACTTAAATCGGACCTCAACGAATACTCATTTTTATCACAGACTAGAATTTATGTTATATAGAATTTTTTTGAATTGCTTGACATAAATATGAATCAAAATATTTAAAGCGATTATTTTAAATATCGTAATGTTTAAGCTTATGCAAAATTATTTGAGTGCCACCTAATCGAACCTAGAATTAGCATTCTGTGATTCATACTTCATATTATATGAAAAAGAATAATAAGAGGTAATCTCGGCGATTGCAAATACATGTGTTTGAAACTCGAACAGTACACATCGACGAGGTCCGGGTGCGCCACGAGGGGCCATCTCATATCGTAGCTCGGAGGTCGTAGACTTTATATCAACGTGGTATTGAAAATAAAATATAAATCTAAAGGATAAGTCCGATCCGGGAGGGAACGACTTCCTCCCCCGTGGCATAATGCGAACGCCCCGAGAGTCGACAGAGGGCGGAGTCCCCGCGGGCCGGGCCGCGCGCGAGTGAGGCGGTGTGTGGTTGCAGCGGCGCCGTGTTCGGGCGGCACGTGGTGGGCGCGCGCGTGTGCTCGTGCCCGCGCCGCGACATGCTCGCCGACGAGCGCCACGCGCCCGGCAAGCGCCGCGCGCCGCCCGACGCGCCGGCGCCGCCCGCGCCCGCCGCGCCCCCCGCGCCCCCCGCCGCCGCCGCCGCGCCGCCCGCCGCCAAGCGCCTGCTGCGCGAGCGCGCCGACGAGGACGTCGTCGTCACGCTGCCGCCCGTGAGTTACTGTGCAGCTATTGTTTCAATACAGCACTCGGCGCGAGTTCAATCTAACGCTATTTTTTTCACCTGAAGGATTAGGTACGCTTCCTACTAGTGACGAAACGGTTTATCAAAAATTTTCTTAGATATGAATATTTTTTTCATCTTATTTTTTATTTTTTTAAACACTACTTTGCATCAAATAAAAGAGATTTATTTTTAAAATAGAAGGAGGGGGACAAGCGGATGCAACACCTGATGGGAGATGCACCACCATCCGTAGACGGCGCCGAATGCTCCACGACCCTAGAAATTAAGATGTTATATATATATATACTTGTGTCTGTAGTTACTCTGGCTCACTTTCCCCCCATCCGAACCCAACAATACTAATAATAATGTTACTGTTTGAAGGTAGATACCTACCCGGACGGGTTTGCACAAACAAAAAATTACAAACATCATAGGGACGAACAACACAGACGTATTATATATCATAATATTCGTTAACATTATGACGTTTTCTTTGCAATAAAATATAAAATTAAATAATTTATATGCTTTGCAGATGAAAATTTACGGAACGCGAACGGCGACGGCCGGGATCAACGTGATGCTCGAAATGATGGAACATTTGAAGGCGATCAAAAGCGGCGTGCAGCAACCGATCGACGAGCTCAATAAAACTATAAACGAACTCAAAACTATCAAAGATAACATAAAGTCCGTTAAAAAAGAAAACGAACAGTGATTTATTGTAAGTCTAAAATTTAAACGAAATATTTTTGAAGTTATATTTTTTATAAATTTATTCGTAAGTAGTTTTTTTAAACGAATATCATGTATGGTGCGTCAGTGTGGCGCTGTCATTATATCGACGTGACGCGGTACGGTTGGCAGCGCAATGACAGTAATGGCTTCAGTCGAATTTTCACTATAATATAATATATAATTATATACATATATATAATATAAATTAATATTGCTTAAATTAAATAGCAATTTAGACCTTATGTGTAAGACATAGTGTAGATTTATGATTGTTATATGAATGATCTGTGTATTGTATAGGTTAAGAAATGCTAGGGCTAACACGTCGAAATGGATAAAAGTAAAAAAAAAAAAATTAAAAAAAAAAATTGTTGTAATGTTGTTTTTGATGGACTGATTTCACTACTGACTATCGTGACGTAGTTCGAATTCGTCTGTCTTTACCGAAGGCTTCATTTGTTAGAGTTAGTCTATCGTGGTATATCTCGAGGTTGATCCACGTCAGGGTGATCAAATCGATCGTACAATATTAATAAGTACAATAAACAGATGTATATTCCAATGGCGGGACGAGTAAAGATACATAAACTTTAATTTTTTGGTAGAGCTGTGTGCAAGCTCGTCTGGGTAGGTACCACCCACTCATCAGATATTCTACCGCAAAACAGCAATACTTGGTATTGTTGTGTTCCGGATTGAAGGGTGAGTGAGCCAGTGTAATTAAAGGCACGAGGGACATAACATCTTAGTTTCCAATTGGTGATGTAAGCAATGGTTAACATTTCTTACAATGACAATGCCTTCCTATTATATAAAAAAAAAATATCCCTATATCATTATTGACGGGCCGGTTGGCGTGGTTGGTAGATTCATTCACGCCGAAGGTTGTGGGTTCGATTCCCACCCAGGACTGACATTTGCGTTCATGAACATGTCTGTTTGTCCTGAGTCTGGTTGTAATTATCCATGTAAGTATATATTTACTAAAGAAAATTAGTATATGCATTATATCAGTTGTCTGGTTTCCATAGTACGAGCTTTGCTTAGCTTGGGATCAGATGGCCGTGCGTGAATAATATCCCAGGATATTATTATTTATATTAAACTGTGCCACTTAATTACTTATATCCACTTGAATTTTACATCCAATGTTATTGATAATAACTTTACCGATAATCAAAACGCATTTTCCAGTTCATAATAACCATGGATTATTATCTCGACCAATAAATTTAAAGTCAAAATGGTCTATTTATCTTTACTCCTCACAATTAGCAAGAAAAGAACTCGTTGCGTTATACATTCCGATTGTCATTGATTTATTAGATTAAGTTTTCTAATTGGCGTATAAATGACTTGCCGTTATTATTATTTTATTATACATGTATGTGATTTTATTGATAATCATGAAGAAATTGTTGCAATAGAATCGTTTGTGCCATTCCTATTATATTTATATATATTGTGCTAGCATTTTTTTTTTTAAATTACGTCAATATTTTCGGTTTAAGTCTAGTATTTTCTAAAAATATACATTACGTTTAGAATTTAGATATATTATGCATATAATGTATGCAATATATAGTATTGAAAGTTGCTATTAGAAAAGGTTATCTCATTTTGTTCTGTTTTGCTGACCGTCATTAAAGCACTTTCCCAGTTTAAAAAAATGGATATTATATTTAGTTATATAGATATTATATTGACTGTTCCCATTTATTGTATTTAATCTGATCGTCCACCGAGCTTCGTGAATATAAAATGTTTGAAACGAAAGCAATCGAACCAAAATACATTCGTTCATTTCGAATAGGTATTACTTTCTTAGATATGATTGGTATTGCGTGCTATTTGCTGTGTTGCCGCGACAATGGATATCATATTTGAAAATGCGACTTAAATAATAATTGCCACCTGCTGAAATGAAAATTACGTACATTTTTTTTTTAATAAAATTACGAACAAATAAGTTACTTTAAATTTGGAATCCACAGTCAAGTGCAAAAGTTTAAAATGGCCAGTATAAAAAACGCAATTTCATAAAGTTCGAATAAGGAATGTTTTCCCGCCTATTTAAAATATATCATAAGTAATACGTTAAAAGGCCGAATAATTTGTTCGGCTTACGAATAGCCCCGGCGATTAATTCAGACCGATTAGTGTGATACATTGCAATTCGATAATTTAGAAAACCTTTTATTTGACTCTCTCCTGGCTATTATATCAGAATCGCCGCCGTTGCCGAAATAGTTCAAGAGGACGCCATCATTGAGTCGTCTTTTGTTTATATTCAAAATACGAATCGTTTAGCTTGACCATAGTATAATTGTCTATGGATCGTGATTCAAAAAGCTACGAATAACGCATAGAAGAGTAAATGTGTGAATGTTTAATAAAAAATATATAAACGACAATTAGACAAAAACTAGGCGTAAACGATACGTTTTTTTGAATATCGTTAACGTTGCTCGGTTTTAAGTTTCTAAATCATCGAATGGAGTATTACAAGTAGCCTTAATGTTTGTCAATTTGAAGGTGGCGTGTTGTTTTAGAAAACAATTCTTAGCTAAATAATTTTCAAACAATCACCAGTGCCTTTGTGCTTCTATGATATGCACGCCACTTTCAGCCATGTTATGTATATATATATATATACATTGAGTGTTTAACAAAAACACTGATTTCTCTTTCTATCATTGCTGATTTGTCATTGGAAAGAAGAAGACATTATTTAAATAATCAAGGTCTGATAAACAACATTTATAGGTAAAGCAGTTATAGTAATAGATAAGTATATATATTATACTGTAACTTGTATGTTTTTACCATTTAATCCTTATTACACTTATATCCAGGTCAAGAAACAATTCGTTATGCTTACGGATAGTAGAATTGTCTACAGGTTGTAATTCAGAAGGCTAACCGGGTGACCGGATTAACCGGACTTTAAAAAAACAATATGACTGATGCTTATAACTAACTTAATTACCAATTATGGTGCCTTTTTTACTAAGGATATAATATAAATGTGTCCAATTGAATTTATATCAATATAAATAGTGTATTAAATATATATTTGTATTCACACAAGCTTTTATTTAACTTCCCCTCATAGTATGAGTCAAATCTTACAAATTAATCCGTTCTATTAAATAAATCAATATGAAATTTTGCTTTTTGCACCGGTAACAATATTTAATACATTATATTGTAAATGGATTAAATAAAAGCTTGTCTTTAATAGGGTTTGTGAAATAATTTAACTTTTAAATTTAATTTTCAATAAATGAAAGTAATGTGCCTTCGTACTTTATAAAAAGTAACAAACTATTTATTGAATAAAATAATCTTATGTAGAAGTTAAGTTATAATAAGTTTACAATTTTCGTTTCTTTAATCATTTTTGTATGAATATTTTAATTGTTAACTTTAGAATTTAAGAATAAAATTTTATTATAGTATTAGTTTTTATTTTCATTCACCTCACTGATGTGTTTGTTCTCTTGTCAAAGACTAAGTAAAACTTACAAAATTAGCAAGAGAACAAGAAAAATGGCATTTTTAATCTTAATTTTTTTTAAGTGAATTACATTGACATATTTAAAACACAGACAAGCACCTCTGAATTTCTTCCATGTGCTTAATATTTTTAATATTTTGTCACGTAGTGATTAAACTTATATATGACCAACAATATTTGTGTTTTATTAAATTCCGACCCTTCTTAACAGGAGAAAGAAAACCTTAACCCAACAGGACAATCAGTCTGATGTTTTACTTCAGATTTCACTATATTAATTTGACGAGCCGGTTGGCATGGTTGGTAGATACTTGCCTTTCACTTTTGATTCCCACCAAGGACAAACATTTGTGTGCATGAACATGTCTGTTTGTCCTAAGTGTGGATGTAATTATCTATATAAGTATGCATTTACAAAAGAAAAGTAATATATGTAGTATAACAATTGTCTGGTTTTGATAGTACGAGCTCTGCTTAGTTTGGGATCAAATAACTGTGTGTGAATAATGTTCCAGGATATATTATTATTAATGTAATTGATTTTAAAGATATATAGATGTAATAAATAATTAAACTGTTTCATTATTAAAATATATATTTATAACAATTTTAAATGTCCAGTAACTTTGTCAATAATGTCTTTTGGTGCAGGACCCACACCAAGTACAGTTAAAGAGTTTGGTGCAATTTGAGTTCTGCCTGCATCTCTTATTAATGATGTCACTAGACCCAATTTCTTTGCGTTATCGGCTATTTGCTTTATTTCATCTACTGAGTCCGTTTTAAGAGCTATTTTTGCTTGACCAGTCAATTGCCATAGTTTTAAACCATCTGGATCAATTTTCAATGCTTTTTCATAAGCTCCAACAGCTGCATGACCGCACTGTGCTGCTATTTTCCCTTTACCCATGTTTAAATCTGTTCTTACAACTAATACTAGCTTGTATTCAGATTTTGATGCAAACTGAAAATTGTAATATATAATCAATATTTGGTAGTAAATTAAATTTTGAAAATGGAGTTTCAGAAAATGTTTAATATAATCTTTTTGCAAAAATGCAAAATATTAGCAATACAAAAGTAATTCTAGTAAAACATATGATACATAGCTTTTTACCAAAATTACGAATCTCACAGCATGGAAGATAAAGATCAGTCACATTAATTTGTGATAATAACGATATCAGTTTCTTTTATTTATGTTTTTTCGCAGTTGCAGTTTCATCAATTAAAATCTTATATTTATTGGCTAAATATAAGATTTTAATTGATGAAACTGCAATCACCAAAATCTTTATGTACTTTATTTTAAAGAAATATAAATTATCTTCCAAAACTTGTAATATATAAATTAATGTTTATTACCTTTTTTATAACATGGCTGGTTTCAGAAGACATTCCTAGGTATTTTTTTAATGCAAATAGCGATAAACCGATGCAGATGCCACAACCTAGACCGGTCATGAAACTTACATTAAACTCCATTTTTCTTGGATTCGAAATGATTATAAATATAATTACTGCAAAATGTTAATTATTTCACTTTTTTTTTTAACTAAGTTATAATAATAAATATGAATCAAAATAGTTTTACAACCTCAAAAATATACCTATGGTCAACCGTTTAAATGACTGACACTACACTTGCACTGAAGTATAAAATATGAAGCTGCCGCATAGACAGAGTAACAAATAGACGCAATGACAATTTCCTTCTCACTTACACAAGAAAGAGAACGAAAATTACGTTATAAATGGCTTAGACAGAGATAGAATTATCAAATCTTTTGTCCCTTATCGCGTAACCAGTTATGGTGTTTGTTTCGCTACTTAAGTACTTAACTTTCGCTACTTAAGTAGCGAAACAAACTTGACAGTTGATGCGTTCATTGTGTTTTTTGTTCAATTTTCGCTTACTTTTATGTTAGAAAACGATTCTAATCCAGTGAAAAGGCCGAGAAACAATCCTTATATCATATCAAAGGTTATACAATGGTGCAGTGTCGTATTATTTCATGTTAAAGTGATAGCAAGAAGTAAATTGTCGGCGTGTGTTTTTACGCGTAAGTACGACGATTTTGTCCCTAAATATAATTTCTCAGTGATATTTATTTATGCCATAGCATGACGGAACCTTATATTGTATTAAAATCCTGAAGATAATAGGATTTTCCAGTTTTTATCATTCATTACCTATAATTATTTATCATATA
This sequence comes from Nymphalis io, assembly GCF_905147045.1. NCBI lineage: Eukaryota > Metazoa > Arthropoda > Insecta > Lepidoptera > Nymphalidae > Nymphalis > Nymphalis io. The sequence goes on from NC_065905.1 coordinate 1,093,182, forward strand.
AGTGCTGCCAGCGTCAGCTAAAAAACATAACCCGATTTTTGATAAAAAATATCGACTCGTTGACAATGTAAACAAATAAATATGGAGTCCCATAATAACCTAAAGTGCTTCGTTATGTGAAAATATGTTATTTTAATTTATTCGTTCTCCTTTTTATAATATCTTAACGACAACATTATTTAACATTCTACATGAATTTATAATATTATTATATTCCGAGTCAAAGAGGTTAACATAGAAATCTATGTGGCAACCATTCTTTAGTAATAATTTAATTGAGTGTTTTATATTTCATCTTCTGAGGAGAATGCTAATTCAGTTCCATATAAAGATGCTGAAGTACTATTGATAATGGAAACAAAAACAAACAATGCAACAGTTTTGGGTGTAGTTGGAAAAAAAAAAAATTTAATTCAAAAAAGTATAATAAATGTTAAAATGTAAAATTCAATAAACTTATTTTGTTTTAATGAAATTCTGAAAATCATTTATCTCTCAAAACAGGGAATGCAGTTACTATGGCAACATTATACGCACACATTAACAAACTATCTCTGTCAAAATCGCGGTTTCGCGGCCCCTTGGTCTATTTGTTTCTCTGTCTACGAGCTGACGTAATAAAATTGACAAAGACATAACACAATGAAAAAATTAAACTTGTTATCTCATCGATGCCCAAATAAGATTAATCTAAAAAAAATAGTATTATTTTAAATATTTATATATAAACATAATTAGCGTTAGTATAACATAAAATATTGTTTAAGAATTCTAAACAATTATTTTGATAATCCTACGTTGAATCTCGCTTACATAACATAAATGTAGGAAGTTTATTTCTTTTTGAATATATACGTATATTTAAATTGTTAAATATTATATGTTTACCAATGACTTAAATAATTAATATTAAAAACTACATATTATCTTTAAAAAAAGTTTTTAAAAAAGCTGCTTAACAACTGCGGTAGCAACGGTTGCTATTTGTACGATATTGAACGAACACTTTTTAATAAAAGTTTTCATTTATTTATTTATTACGAACGACAATTTTAAAATTTATAATGAAAAAATCTTTAAAGGATTTAGCCCCTATAGTAATCCCACATGGCCCACCCGTGGAGTCGACGGCAGAATATTACAAGTCTTTGATGGAAACATCTCGAATGGTGAAGTAAGAATGTTTCAGCTTATGAAAGTGCCTTTTTTCAACGGTTATTTTAGAGTTGTGTCGATTAGCTAAATATGTAGTATATTAAACCTTAGTTATTTTATTAAGTACGAATAATATTAATTATTGAGCCAATATTTTTAATTATTCGTCAACAAAGCTTAATTAAGGTGATATGTAACTTTATTTTTTGAGTACAATATTTCCGACAGAAAATATCCAAAATGGGACGTAGCTCGACCTACTCCACAAGTCTTGATGGAACAAGCGCGGAGGGACCTCATGGAGGCGGATGAGAAACTCGCGCTTAAACGGAATGAGGAACAAGCTAACAGAACCACAATGGATGCCAAATGGCAAGATCTTCGCGAAAAAGAGATGCTGTTGAAAGATTCTTTTATCAGCTTCAACAAGGTTTCATGATAACTTAGAGCTACATTATTTTTTTTACAATAAATAACGATTTTCATTATATATTTTGTTTGTATTTATCTCAAAACTTTTTAAACAGTTTATACGAGAAAATCAAGAGAAACGCGATCGAGCTGAGCGTAAAATGGCAGCTGATAACGAAGTGTTAGAACGTAAGGCCAAGGAGACAGAAGCCATGAGACAGCGAGTTGCGGAGATGGAAGAAGTTAAACATCTCATGGAAAAACAAGTTCATGATTACACGATTTACGAGGTACCGATAAACGAGTCTCTTGGAAGATATTGATTTTTAAAAACTCCTAAATTGGTACAATCGTCTGCAACTTAACTTACTAATTGAGCATATTCGTAACAATAAGTACAATAATAATTTATAATGTTGTATTTTTCAGGAATACCTAATGTCGGTAGTGCATAACTATCCCGAATTTAAGCAACCTTTGGATGTTCTCAACCGATATGAAGCTTTAGGTAATAATAAGAACTTAGTTAACAATAATTTTTTTTTTTAATAATTAAATATTTACAAAAACAAACACACAAGTCTTTTAGCATTCGGTCAGTTCATCAGGTGAATGTTTTATTTTATTCGTATATAATAAAATAACGTAGAATTTATTTAACAAATTTACTTTTGTTTGTACTTTGATAATTTATTTAGCTGCAGCTAAAAGCACACTGGCAGAACGTCAAGAACGTGATCTGGAAATGCTGGAGACAGCACGTCAAGAAATTGCAGCCCTAACTGAAGAGAAGAAGCTTTTCATAATGGGGCTCAACAATACCCTCGCTGATCTTAGGGTGAATCATGGCTCATATATTTCATAACCGCAATATACTTACCCGCAATATTACTATACTTACTGCAGGGATATTTTTCACCCTGGTCCTATTTGACACCGAACACCTAGAAATATCTTTGAGTACAGTTGCCCACTAAGCTATCGATCGATCTTCTAATAATTAATCCTTACAAAAAATGAATCGGGCATCGTGATCAATACTGATTGTTGATACGTAATTTTTTGTGACTACTGAGAAGATTTTTGGGGTATAATAATTGTCAAATGTATCCGTATAAAGTGTTTTTCTTACAGTGGGTGCATTTAACGTTCCTCGATATCGTCCGTTAGTTTCGCGATTGTATCTGCCGATGGTAAACGTATTCAACTTAAGAAAGACGTTCTATCTTTAATGATTTTATAATCATGAAATTTTCTGCAATCTTCCTTCCTTTAACTTGCAGCATGTATTTTACCCGACATCACGCCCATGTATCAGATCGTAGCAACAGATTATTTGTTTTCAGTGGCGTTACGACAACGTCCGTAACCGTGTGATAAAATGGGAGTTGGCTCTCAATCGTCTAAAGGAAACTGCCGCAAATAAGCAAGTTGAACTTTGTCACGTCCGGTCCGCGATATGGAGCCTCTACGTGAAGATTTGCAAACAGAAGGGATTGGCGGTGGACGTGAAGAGTGACGACTTCGAACAGCAGCTGGTGGTGATCATGCGAGCGTTGCTGGAGTTGAAACGTATCTACAGGCTCGCGCTGCGACGCTCAAAGGAAAAGTTAGTTGTAGTTATATTATTTTACATAATGCTAAGTGTCGTTTCGGCAATGTTTAACATCATTGCTGCACCTTCGTGGGTCACTCACGCTGTGATAATGTCCTGATCGATTTCAGCTACGGTGGACAATCTCAAGAGATATCAGCCAACTGCGAAAGACAGATTATAGTGCACAAGTATCTATATGCGCGAACACAGATGCAATCTCTATTCCCTAACTCTCAAAATCCGATGGGACGGCCATCCGACACGACCGGAAAGAGTTCAGGCGCAGGACCAACGGCTTTACGTGCTTTCTGCTCTCTGGCACGGAATGTTATCTAGTCAATAATAATAACTTTTTTCAATAAATATAATATCTAACCCAAAAATATTTAATTCAATTCGGAATGGTAGACTCTTGTAAGTGCGTGTTCGAACGCATTTATATAAACAAATTGTTAATTTCTTTATGTATATAGGCTGATAATACGTTGAACCAATATTCGTCTATATTATCGCTAGGATTTACGACTTTAAATTAAAAATAATTTATTATCGTATGTATTATAATCTGTCTATAAGAATAACTTTTTACTATCGAACGGCCAGGCAAACGCGACTAAAGCGCCATATGTACACAGTGGAAATTCCCCGCCTACGTACGAAGCGCTTTGAGTCTACATTCATCATTCGCACTGCGAAACTTTGGAATGCTTTGCCCGAGTTCGTATTTCCCGATTAGTACAATGTTGGTGTCTTCAAATCCAGAGTAAACAGGTTTCTTATAGGCAAGCGTGCTACATCTTAGACCGTGTCGATGCTTAACATCAGGCAAGTCAACGGTCAAACGCTGGCCTATTAATAGTAAAAAAAAACAAAACTATTTCATGCCGGTCTGTGTCCGTATAATTTATATTTCAAACTGGCGGTATTTTTACAGTATTCATTTAGTACTTTGTAAGAGCATTCTTGTGGTATAATTATTTTGATTTTAATGTTTTTTTTTTCTTTAAATTACCTGGATTATCTCTTTTCAGATATGCAGAATCAACTGAGACATCAGAAAAATAAGGGAAAACACTTTTAATCGTTTTCCTTAAATACTATGTGTTATATATTTGAAATAAACCTTTGAAAATAAAGTACTTTTAATTTTTTTAGTGTAATTGTTATAATAATAAGACAGATAAAAATAAACGTGAACATTAATACAGGCACGTCTATAACAGTAACAGTAACAGCCTGTTAATGTCCCACTGCTGAGCTAAGGCCTCCTATCCCTTTTGAGGAGTAGGTTTGGGGTTTATTCCACCACGCTGCCCCAATGCGGGTTGGTAGAATACACATGTGGCAAAATTTCATTGAAATTAGACACATGCAGGTTTCCTCACAATGTTTTCCTTCACCGTCAAGCACGAGATGAATCATAAACACAAATTAAGCACATGAAAATTCAGTGGTGCTTGCCCGGGTTTGAACCCACGATCATCGGTTAAGATTCACGCGTACTAACCACTAGGCCATCTCGACGTCTATAAGATTAAATTAAATAACATTGATTATAAATAAGATTATTATTTTACACTATAATTTAACAGAATATAGTATATTATAATGAAAATCTACGTCAGTTAGGACATCTGTCAGGATGCCTCTGCCCAGCTGTGGCAATTGAAAGAAACTTACTAATATTCTTATTAAATTTTCATAAGTAAATGTAGGTCCTATTTGCTAAATACTGATGTCGTTTAAATTCAATGTATCATTAGCGACCAAGTATTAACTTTCTTTAATTAACTTCTAATAAGCAAAGTTTTGGTCGAGAAAGAGTTAATAGGTTCGGTTTAGAATTACGATAATTAAAGGGTTATTTACACACGACGTATTTTATTGTTTATGTCTTACAACATTTTAATATATACATTTTTATAATAGTCTCACAGCTGGGAAATTTTTCTAAAGAAAGATTGGAGCATATTGCATTTTTGCGTCCTACTTATTGGTTTCGACGCATGACAAAAAATATCTTTTTATATATTTCAAATAAAAGTCGCTATAATATCATACCAAGCCATAGTAAAAATATAGGAATAAATTAACGTAGCTGAATCCGCTGATATTTTTTTAAACATATGAATTGTCATAAAATGATGTAAAAAAGGTATTCTATAAAATTTTCATTCTATAGATGTAGATCATGTTCTGTTCCATACTTTATCAGTGCCATATATATAGGTGTCTAAACCAGAAAAAATATTTAAGGGATAAAATATGTAATTAAATCAAAATGATTATATAGTGTCCAAATAATAATTGTTAAGTATGCTATTCTACGGGTTCCTTTACAATGGTTGGTAAGTAAAATCAATAAGCGATATATATATGTTTCAATACAACAACAAAATGTCATAAAATCCTCACCTTACTACAAATAACTCGAAAACCAGTTAACGTTACTTTAATATCTTATACAATGAAAAAAATAATACTAAAATCTAACGAGTCGACTTCCCTTAACTCTAAAAGAGTTCAAAATTATACACATTTTATGGAAATAACCCTGAAAACTGTCGGATGTTGGGATTGGTTCGATAAACCGCGTAAAGAATATGAGATATTCATAAATAATATCTACTTGAGCATTGTTTTATTTGTTCTTATTAATTTGTTACTCTCGCTAATCGTGAATTTGTATGTAGAATGGATTGACATAATGTCCAGTTTAGACAAAATGGCGGACGGGTTACCGTTAATAACATCTGTGCTTATCGTTTCTTATTTCGCTATAAACAAAGATGCCATGTATGATTTGGTTGGGTTTATGAATAATAATTTTAAATGGCATTCAGCTCGAGGGCTAACGAACATGACAATGGTAAAAAGTTATAAGACGGCGAAAAAATTTGCCTTCTTCTATACAGCTTGCACTCTGTTCAGTGTTACCATGTATGTTTTCATGCCTTTGGTTCTTCATCGTAAGTTCGATTATTAATATAATATTATTTAGAAAATATTATTCTCCCTGAAATATTTATAACTATTAATTATCTAATCGACTTATCTATTAATTTAATAATAATATTCTTAATTTATCTTTATAAGATGCAATTGTCTAATATGTATTAAAAATAAAATCAAAGTAAAACTTTATATAACAAATAAAATCGAAAATAAATAGATTTTATGTACCTGATCGTAAAGATATATAGAGACAGGCTTTTATGAATTTATGGAGTATTTGTCATAAATATTAAAATAGAATTGTATTGAGCCATATTCATATGTATAAATATTTAAAGAGCCTATTTTCTTTTAGTATGGACAAAGCAAACTTTACAACCTTGGATATATACCGAAGTCACTCAAACATCTCTGATCGTTCTGATTTTCTTGCGCCAATGTCTGGCACAGGCTTTTGTGGCGCTTGCTTTGGGGCAACTTGGTGAGATTTATTCTATTTAAAGATTTGTAAAAAATATCTTAAGCGAAATTTTTTTATATATTAAAAACTCGTTAAGCGTATGAGGTGATTACTTGGTTGAAATTAATCAGTGGTAATTTTATTTCGAGTAACATTACGAAAGTATATTTTTTATGAATATATACATATTTATAATGTTTTTAATGTTAGACAGGCGGACAAGCAACTGGGACATCTGATGGTAAGTGTTCACCTCCGTCCGTAGACATATAAGAAATAATAACCATTCCTTACATCGCCAATGCGCCACCAACATTGGGGACTGAGATGTATCTGTAGATGAACCTGTAGTTACACTGGCTCACTCACCCTTCAAACTGGAACGCAACAATACTAAGTATTGCAGAATGTCTGATGAGTGGGTGGGACCCAACCCACCCAGACGGGCCGGCACAAAGACCTACCACCAGGTAAATTGTGTATTTAAATTACAATTAATTTACTAATAATTAATCAAATAAAATGTTTGTAGGTGTTTTTTTCGCTTGCCACGCTATCTTGCTGTGTGGTCAGTTAGACTTGTTATGCTGTTGTCTTCGTAACGTGCGTTACACTGCCATCCTTGAAGGAGGGGTCCAATATAGCGCATTATCGAGTCAGTACAGCACTATAGAAGATGACGAAAAACATAACTACCTGTACAACACGAGTGAAATGATCGATTCGAAATATCATTACGATAAAAAATTGGTAAGTGAATTTATTTGGTAAAATTAGGTTATAACCTTGACAGGTTTGAACAGGCTTTAGACTTCAAGACTCTTGCGTTTTGCCTTAATTGTTAATATCAACGAAATCTTTGTTCAGAACAAAATATTTCACGTAAAGTACGAGATAAATTTGTATTTTTAACTAATAAAGTATACCAACCCTGATTTAAACAATAATCGTAAGTCTGAATTTAATCTTTGTAATATATAATTAAATTTATTTCTCAGAGAGCTAATTTCATTGGAATGAAAACTGAATTCGGTAAGTTTTGTTATAAATTTTAAGCAAAAATTAACTCATGGCATTAAAGAACCGAATTGAAAATGGCGACTATACTTAACAGATCGTTTTTACCAGAAGTCGAGTATTTAGAGATAGCTTTTACAATAGATATGAGTGTAATGATAAAAAATGTTACGCATTTTACAAACCTACTTGTGCATTAATATAACGGCTGTCAGACATCGACCAGGAGACCAAAAGAGACGAACGCGTTGTTACAAAATATTCATTTTCAAAAAACAACAAAACTCTATATTGAAAGGAATTTGTAAGAATAAATTCGTGAGGACTGCTCATAATTGTCGCATGCAGTACCGAAAGGTGTGAGTAAAGACGGGAATAATGAGCAAATGAGACATGGCTAATTTTAAATTCTTTCTTTAGTGCCATTATTCATTAAAAAAAATAAAGGAAGTAACTGTATTTAATTATTCTCTATATCTTACAACTTTCTGAATTTGAATTATTAAACCGATATAAATATAAGTTATAATCTCTGAAATTAGGCACAATACATTTTTACACATCATATTGTTATATTTCAATAAAAAAAATCGTTAGTTCAAATTTATATTTTGACATTTTATGTTTGCTAAAAAACACTTATCATATTATAGACATATACAGTTCTGAATATGACGACGCAACCAACGATGCGCTCAAAGAGTGCGCGCGCATCTGTCAAGTAATCAACGAATACAAGGACCGTTTTGAAAAGTTCGTCTCACCGTTACTTGTGCTACGGGTTGTACAGGTCACGCTGTACTTGTGCACCTTACTGTATGCCGCTACTTTAGTTAGTTTAGTTAACATTAAATAAACATAGATGCACATATATCTAGATATATTTCAAATCATTAAGAAGTATTAATTGTCTATGGTTTCATGGTGGATTGTTAATTAAACGGCAAAGAACATAAAATGACAATACTTACTACCTAACCTTACCTAATAGTAATGGCCGACAGATTTATCTTTCTCCAATATATGAAGATTCCTTATATACATTTCCAAAATAACTCTGTGACGATCCCGGAGACTTTTATGACTAATTTAAATAAACGGTCGAAAACATGGCTGATGTTCTCAAGCCATACCCCAATAGATCATTAAATTATAAAGCAATCCGCATTTCCAATCGGCTGACATTTATAGGACTTATTTATAAATATATAAGTTATTTTTAAAGTAGCTTGAAAGTATAAAATGTTTTACAAATTAAGTTTTACTTATTACAGAAATTCGACATGATCACCGTCGAGTATTTGGGAGCGGTCGCCCTGGACATTTATATATATTGCTATTTCGGTAACCAAATTATTTTACAGGTGAATATGTCGAAAATCATTCCTTTAAATGCCAATTAATTAGAACTTGAAAAAGCTTTCTTTTAAAATTATGCCACAAGATAATCTGTATTAAGATCGGTTAAGTAATTATTTACAACAATAAAACAACAGACAAAGGGTTCTAGTATGTTGATTGTTTAACAATTTCCCGCGCAGGCCGACCGTGTTACGACAGCTGCGTACCAGAGCGCCTGGCCGACCATGGGAATGAAAACCCGTCGTCTCTTACTCAACATATTGCTGTCCAACCTAAACCCCGTGATTGTGCGAGCTGGTAGATTTCTACCAATGAATCTTCATACATTCGTCGTGGTTTGTATTTTACCTTGTACTTACACTAAACGCGAATGACTCCAATCTTGATTATGAAACGAGTGTCATGTAACCAGGAGATCATAAATAGTAAGAAGGGTGAGAATAGCGAAAAACGAAAAAATAAAACAGAAAACAAAGTATATCAATGTATCACGAACGAACGCCGTAGTTAGGGCCCCCTACCAAATTATGATACAGGGCCCACCAAGGGCAAGCTGCGCTCCTGATTATTGTCCATTTTTATTGAAGATAAGCATTTATATATGAATTGCTAGTTAATAGCTTTGATATAATACGTATTACTAACAGGTAAATACTGACCTTAAGGGGTAAGTAGTATATAAAGAGGGTGAAAGTTTCTATGAATATCCTTTACTATTGTTTGCTACGTAAGTTGGTATTTAGCAATTCTGAATTATGAGTGAGGCCGCGGGCGAAGCCTTAATTTCGAATAAATATTGAACGTGTAAAATTTTATTAATCATATTAATTCAATAAAAGCAGGTCGAATATATATTTTTTTCTTTGTTTACAGATAATAAAGACTTCATTCTCGTATTACACGCTGTTAGTAAATGTAAACGAGAAGTAAGAATCATTGTGAACGACACGAATCTTGTCACGTACTAATTTCATTTGCACTAACTGATGTAATAAATAAAACTTCAAAATATTCAGAAAGTATTTTATTTACGAAATTAATATACAATTCTCTTGTTCATACATCAATAAATCATTGATTTAAGTCGGCCGTCGGCCATGTACGGGGCTCAGTCTGATTCATAGCGAAAATAAATAGTGATTCAATGCATCGCTTCCCGCGCTCGACTTGTTTTAATTAATGTTATGTCAGGACTTCTGATACACGGACCAATTATTTTCAATTACACGACAAACCCTAAGTTTTTATAAAAACATTTTCATCGTTATTACAATTCCATTTTATTTCAATTAATAAAACACATTCTACATTTAATTTTTTTTTTTAATTTTCATATCATTAAGATCATTGCACGATACAAAAGTAAAATTACAGATTAAAAATAATGTCAGTTAAAAACGGTCCGTGTGGAAGCGGTCTTATTTAAAAAAGTTATACACGACGCGGGATCGCCGAGACACGAAGTACGCACAAAGCACGCTACACCATGATCTAATTAAGCGTCCAACCACTAGGGGACGGTTGAAAATTCCAAAAATTTAATCGTCCCGGAAGACCTAGGCTGTTCACAAATAATTACGCTTACTACTTAATTATAAACGGCTATCCGATATACTCAAAGTCATTAATTAATATCGCTGCGCGGTTTCGATGCAACAATCCGGTTTTAGTTGCCGTCGCGAGTGATCCGTTTCGTATTGGCAGTGAAACGGTTGCTGAATAATTTATGTTACATCGAAATCGCGTAACGCCTTACACATATTATGGATATTGAGTACGACACAAGCGTAAGAGCAGACATACGAACGAACATACAATAATACATACTAGCATTCACACCTTACGCGCCTCCTACTTGGACTCCCCAGAGCCATGATTTTTTTTTTTTGAATTATTTATACTTACAATACTTGCAACTTGTACAAAGGAAGCTTTGGACTTCGATTTTCAATTACGTATTTTTTTTTTGAATGTGACTTATTTTATGCTTGTGATAATTAGATTGTTTTTTTTTTTAATTCGTAGATTAAGGCAAAGATATTGGTAGCCGATAAGCCCACGTCTACGCTGAACACAATTGTCCAGCAATTGTTAAAGCGAGTGAAAATAAACATTACCTATTCGACGTGAATGTGTTTAAAAAACAAATTGCAAATAAATAAATGAGTTTGTGTTTTGGAAGAATCGACAATATGAAAGCGATACATTTGTTTAGGGAGGACTTATTGTAATGGGTTTAAAGAGTTTTTAAAAGGAAATGGCGATGATATTGAATAAATCAATTAAAAGATAATTAGCGTGGGAATCCATGCAAGTCGTCGACTTCGATGCGATGGCGGCGGTCTGGGGTTTAACTGTGGGATGGACAGACACGTTAAAAACGATTCTTATTAAAAAAAATCGTTCGATTTTTAAATTTCCCGAAAAAAAGAATATACATGTTACAAAGGCAGCATGGAATTTATTCGACGATTTGAAATTTAAAAATAGAACGCAACTTTTTTTTAATTGTATAAAATATAACGACATCACATCTCTAGACACTAACTAAACATGTTGCATACATAAGAAATGTCTATATGTGACGGTCACGCCAACAAACGGCTTGACAAAATAAATAGATTATTAGTATTAAATTAATAATATTTAATTTATATTTTTATGTATTATTCAGTTTATGCAAGAAATAGATAATTATGAAAAATGTCGTTAAAAATAGACATTCAGGTGCATTTCTTCTATAAAACAGAGACAAACACTTCGACAAAACAAAACGCAATGCGGGTTAAGTGTGCCTCGAATTTATTGACGGGTAACACTCGGACAAGTGACAAGAGTAATTAATTTTTTTTATTGCGAATGTGATTTTTCAATCGAACCGAAAACCGTTTAAAAAAAAAACATTATGAAATGCTCTGTGCTCGGTTAGGAATTATTTTAGCACTCCACACTGGGTTCTGTACTTCATATCGCCGGCTTCGTACTATATATCTCTGAATGAAAAAAAATAATGTACAAGGAGTCATTAATTAATGAGTTCAGGCGTAGTGCTCAGTAGCGCGACTACTCACTTCTTCTTGTTCTTGGGCTGCGCGCGCGGCGGCGTGTTGGGGCGGCCCATGTTGAGGCCGGAGTACAGCTTGCGCTTGTCCGCCGGCTTCAGGATCTGGAACGAGCACATCAGCGTCTCGTCCACCGACATCAGCGCGCCTGAGGGAATATTCGTAATGCATTACTGTTCGCTTTAGTAATTACTGCTAAATTCATAAAAATAATGTTGTTGTTGTGATATTTCCTTGTCTATGTTAAATGTGACTATTGATACTTTAGCTAAGTAATTTTTAACATATTTATTTATTTGTACTTATAGACTTTTTAAATTCTGATTTATCATAGATCATACTGATATTCATTACAGTAACAGCCTGTGAATGTCCCAATGCTGGGCCTCCTCTCTCTTTTTGAGGAGAAGGTCCATACCTTGTCCATAGCTTATTCCACCACGCTACTCCAATGCGAGTTGTTGGAACATACATGTGGCAGAATTTTAGTGAAATGCAGGCTTCCTCACGATGTCTTCCACCGCATAGCACGAGAAGAATTATATCAATTATATTATAGTTTTGTCAAAATTTAGGTATATATTATTAATTTATTTATCACACAGTTATATAACTTAAATTATAAAACTATATATATATATATATCTATCTATTAGAGTATACATACTATAAATGAGCATCAACTTTTATATTCAAGTTAACTTACAATTGGTATATACTTTGTAACATTACTTCTATATAAAAATTAAAAAAAAAACACACATTGTGTAAACATATCAAAACTGCCTTATATTGTGAATATATATTTAATTCATAGGTAAAATATCATAAGAAACGATCTATTTTTAAAATTTCGACTACAATTGTGTTAAATTCATTTCTTAACGGTCGACACATTACAAAAGTGGATATATTATTATAATAATAATACTGTATTGCTATACGGTATAGATAAGGTGAGGATTTTTATTCAATGGTAATTAGATCGTCTGCTTTGATACTAATCATGAAAATGGTATGGTGACTTGTATGGGTGGGGCGGTTACGCGAGTAGTGTTCTAAATTGTAATATATTCTGAAACCAAGGGGTCACGCCATGTGGAGTGGTGGGGATGATACTGTTTGTTTAAAGAAGCCGATTGAAATCATAGTAAATTATAATCTTTTGTTTTAATAGGATGACAGACCAATTGAACTTTGACATGCGATTACGATTTATTGTTTTTATTAATTTACTAGTATTCGCCCGCGGCTTCGGCCGCGTTTTACGGGGCGGATATTAGATATAAAAAGTAGCCTGTGTTCGTCCTTGGGGTTCAAGCTTTCTTCATAAAATTTTACAAAAATCAGTTCAACAGTTTAACCTCGAAAGCTTAACAAACAGAAAAAGTTACTATCGCATTTATAATATTAAGCATTAAAGTATAAATTTGCTGGGCAATGTATTCAATTTACGTACATACGGCATCAATGGTACTTACAAATCATTTCCAAAGTAAATATGCGCCGGGATGGCAAATGACTCTACTCCACCTGATGGTAAGTGGTAGTAGAGTCCAAACGCGACGACGGCCAGTACAGTCGGGAAGAATGTTCTGTACTAGCCGTCCCGCAAGATGCCTTCACGCCTCGTTTGAAGGAACCCGGGTTGTAAGAGGAGGGGAACACGTGAGCTGGTAAGGAATTCCATTTTTTGGAAGTGCGACAAAGAAAGGAGTTGCCAAATTTCTTTGTGCGCGATGGAATTGATGTCACAGTTAGGCGGTGACATCGAGAGCCAGCTCGCGTAGACTTATGAAGGAAGGGGGTGCAGGAATTAGAGAGAATAATTCCTCAGAGCACTCGCCGTGATACAGTCGATAGAAAGCGCTCAGCGCTGCTATATCTCGAAGTTAAAGCTAGTCTAACTCATCCAGTTGTCTGTTAGGTGGCTGACCTGCATTGTCGAACTCCCCGCAGTAGTTGGGTGCGGAGAACAGCGTGACGAGCTGCCGCTTGGCGAAGAACTCGTAGCCGTCCTCGACGACTTGATGCGCCCGGCAGATCAGGTCGAACTCGTGTTTCGACAGGAACTTGCCCACCACCTGGTGAAGACCAATTCATTTTATTAAAATAACATATACTAGGCAACTTAGAAGCACAAAAAATATCATTGGAATTGCTAAGGCTTTGTATAACGTGAAATGAACTAGCGAGTTTACGAGACGGTCAGTGTTCACTTAGGGATTAAAGTTCAGAATTCCTATAAATTTCAGGAGCCGTGATGGCCCAGTGGATAGATCAAGTCGATTTTAACCGACGATTGCCGTTTCAAAATTGGACAATTTGCATTTTAACATTTAAAATAGTTGTACAAATTGAATATATGTGAGGTTCAATTTCTTGAAATAAATAAATAATTATTATATAAGAGGACATTCACAGACAATCTATCAAATTGCTAAAGTTTTTTTATTATTCGTTTCTTATAATTTCGTGGGCCGTTTAATTTGGACAAAACTGAGTTCGATTTATTAATAAAGAATAAAAGAATGACGATTTCAAAACCAAAAAAATGAGTTAAAAACCAGCGCAACGTCCGACGAAACGAATAACTCTCGATTATAATTAACTTGAAAAGGGTGAGGTCCCCTCCATCGCCTTGCCTGCGGATGCGCCGCGGGGTTACATTACAATGACTCGAGTACCTTCCAAACCGGTTTGTAAGAATAATGTCGTTACTTGGCGCAAAGTAATGATTACAAGAAGATTTGTTTTAAAATCGTTTAACTAGTTACTCAATATTATAGCCTACTGAAATCAAAGTTTTAAAGAAAAATAACAAGTTTGATATTGAATCGAATATAATAATATTTATGGTTTCGTAAAATCATTGCGTTTTTAAATTGGAGAAATTTTTATAGGAACTTTTGGAAGTTATCGAACCTCACATTTAATAACAATGGGTTTAAATAAAATTACCAAATATTCTTTCCCATAACGACATCCCAAGTTATTAATATAATTATTTCTTATAATTTTCTTTATTAAAAAAAAAAAAACATCAAACAAATAAGGATAACAATTAAATACAATTTGTAGTATTACTCATGCGGTTTATCAAACTACATTAAGGCAAATCACAACATAACTAAGTTGGGAAATACGAATGAGTCGCTTGTTTTTCTGTTGTATCGATATTACATAAACATTGTATGTTCTTAAGAACATAAATTGTTTATGTAATTTATCAGTTAAAAACATTAGCACGTTACGGATACGATATAATAATTATATAAGATCGAAATACGTCATAATTTCGTATAAAATATTCTTGAATCCTATATGTATTTCGTTCAATAATATTTACGCAAACAATATTGACCTATAATACGAAGGTATTAGAACGCTTTGTGCACGGTAAACAAGCATGAATACGCTACGCTATGCAACGTTTATCACTAGCGTTTAACATTTCCCTAAACAACTAAATACTCCGGCAAGATGATAATATAATCATCACTCGTTTGACAATTATTTGGGGTCAACGTTTAAAAAATTTATATATCGCCCGACTTCAAAGTTCGGCCGCCAGCCTGACGCCAACCCTCTTTGGGAATGCTTTTGTTGGGATATCGAGGCGCTTACGTGTTCTACTTATGAATGCGGTTAACAAAAAAAGGTGCATTTATATTTTATATAAATAAGAATTGTTATGAAAAAAAAAACAACTCGAAACCGACATAAAATCGAATTACCCAAATTCCGAACTAAGTAAGGTACAAAACCGATATTATTTCAAGGAGCACAGCTATACAACTCATTACCAAAAGACGTTATAAATGCAAATTCAATAATATATTCAAAAAAAGATTAAAAAGTTATTTACTGGCAAATGTAGACTTATAAGTTATGGTACGCTACGGTTATATATTTAATTTCCTAAGTTTAAGTGGAATTTGTTCTTTTTTAGTAAATAAATGTCTTAAACCTTAACTATATATCAGTCTAACTAAACACTACCAGTAAGGCTTGTTGATTGGTGACGTCATATAACAAGAACCTCAATTGTCGAAATAGTTTTAGGCATTAAGATAAGTTATAATACAAAAAGTAACGGTTAACGAACCGTTGTTTTATCAGACTCCATAAACGAGCTGTGGTCTGAACAAAAACTAAAAACATTCATTAAAAGTTTCTTCATGATGACATTCTTTCACTTAATAACTACCGTCGAAAGAGGCAGAAACGATTTATTGCCAATGTTCTGACAGTGTTGCAACTTTTCTCTTTAATGACAACGACGCATAATGTTACCGAATCCTCAATAAGCTCTCGGAATAAATTATGTGTTTTATCTAAAAAGTATTGAGCTCATAAGAATTACACTTTGAATTAACTTAATGTGATATTAATGTGTGTGTGTGTGTTGTATATATCTTGATCATACATCACGTTTTCAGTGGGATACTATCATTTTTACGTCCACTACGAATAACTCAACAGTCAGATGACAATACAGTCAGGAATCCAGGTCCACAATTCACAGGAAAGAATGTAATGTATGTGTTTCGAATTGAAAAAGTATACGATTTCAGTATTACATCTTCTGCATTTAGAAGATTGTTAAATAAATATAAAAAAAAGAGAAGTACTTACTTAAGTTTACATTAAGTTTAAACAGAAAACACAATCCAAACAGTTTCTTTTATAATCTTGGGGTTTAGTATATTTTGGTATAGTATATGTATTTTAAGTATCGCAATTTAATATTTTTTCAGTTTATATATGAATGGGCAGATATGTTTAAGTATATTTTTAAAATTTAAAATAAATTAGCAAGGCTGACAAATGGAACACCAGAGCAGACTATTGACGCTGTAAAAAATATTAACCATTGCTTACAACGTAAATGGGCTACCAATCTTAAAAACAAATATGTTACATCCCTTGCCCGTGTAGGTAAACCGTTTCATACAATCTTCAAACCGGAACACAAATAGGTATTATTGATTGGCGGTACAAATGTGATTAATGACTGCCTATGTACATATCAAAAATTAAATTGAATGTTCCCATTAGACATCCACGTAAACCAATAACACCATTAGTAAGACCTTTTCGCAAAACTGTTTTAGGAAGCAATTCACCTGTATCTCGCTTATGTGGAATTTTGAATGAGCACAGTGCTGTTTTAGACCCTTTTGGAGACTCATCAAACAAGTTTCACAAAAAAATATTGTCAAAATTGTCAGCTAACTAATTTATTTTGTTTATATTTGTATTTTATTATTTTACTATTATTGTTAATTCTTGTCATTTTTAACCTTGATTTACTAACAATTAATTATTTATAAGTTTGTCATCTCCAACTTTATCTTTGCAAGTGGTATTCACCTTAATAGGTAATGCATTTAGTTTTAAGTTGTATTAAAATTGTATACCTTTGTACGTGTTGATGTATTTACCACTGGTGAATCTTAAATAAATAAAATAAAAAAATAAGTATATACGGGTTTACCTAAAGCCTTACTACCTAGTATCACGTACTAGTCTTACGTATTATTTACTGCGACCTGATCGTATCATGTTTATATATTAACGCTTCCAATAATATTATTTGAAGTATTTAACACGATTATAATGCCTTATATACGTACATAGTACGGATTTTGATAACTTAATCGCATCAGCTATTAGACGCGTGATATTTTCGAGCTCGAATATTTATATAGATTACATTAAACAATATTGAGCCGAGATTGTATAGCGGTTAGAATACGTGAATCTTAACAAAGAGTTGTGGGTTCTAGTTTGTTTATAAATCTATTCGAGTTCGGCGATTAAGGAAAATATCGTGATAAAACCCACATTAAAGCAACATGGCGAAGTAAGATCCAAGATACAATTTATACAAAATGGTCAATAAATGTGCCTTAGTGCTAGAAGGACCAAAGTAAATTTCTAAAAAAATGTAAGGCACGCGCTATCATATGCCAAATAATTAAAAAAAATGTAAATATGCTAAACCGACATAACCTTACACATTACCGATACCAACAATACGACGCTACAAGGCATAGTTTATAAAAAACAACTATGAATGCTTAATTTTTCTATTATGAAGAGTTATGGATATTAAAAGGGATATGAATGATATTGGTCGTTATATGTTCGTTGATTATTATTATTATTAACGCACTCAGGATCGTTATCATGATAAAGCCGATAATGTACGGAGATTGCAAAAGTACGAGAACAATAGTGTTGAGTACAATATATTTCACTGCAATTATCAGAATAATTATTGCGTTGCGACTAGATAACGTGATTGCGACTGCGTTTAATATATAAATATAATCATTATTTTACCGGTCATCGGATGAAAAATAAATTAATACTTTTAAAGCAAATTTATATAAAGTGTATAGTGCTTCGGCAAGCTATCTGCCTTGTCCAGTAGCTAGCTTATATATCTGTTAGGGGCAGATACCGAGATCCCGATATTGAAACCGGTTGACCGTTTGAGTACGAAATAGAAACCCGTTTTGTTTTGGAAGTCTGTGTTTAGCTTCCGTACTTCGATAGCAAAGCCTGGAAAGTCCTCGACCTGTACGGCTTTGTAACCACCAGAAGCAAACCAAAATAATGCCAGCTACGTCTTACGCATGCGTAATCTTGTGCACTATATCTCTCTCGCATTTAGGGTAGTTTTTTAAGTTGGTCCGTTTTGGTCCAAATTCGGTCAAAAAGTATTTTTTTATTATTATAATGGTTATAGTTAATTCGTCTTTATCACCCTACCTCAATGCCGAATGTGAAGCTGACGCCGCGGTCGTTCTCCCCCCAGCCGGCGGTGTCCTTGTCCGGGTCGGACCATAGCAGGTCGCAGAGTAGGCCCTGGTCGGGCACGTCGGTCGGTCGCATGATCCGTCGGATTTGTTCCATCGCCTGTAAATCTGGTGACAGTCCGCCGTGGCAGCAGAAGATCTTTTCGTCGACTGTAAAACAATATATATAAACATTTTAATATATTTTCTTTTTAAATTACAACTTTTATAATGATAGAATAGAAAATTAAAATGACACTTATTAGCGAGCGTTTAGTTTTACTGATTTCACTCTAGCTGTCGTCATTGATTTCATCCAAAGGAAGTCACAGCACTGTTTAACTAATCACATCCTAAGCAACATTTACTTCAAATAATACAGATTGTCGTATGTTGTGAGACTCTATTATATAATATATTTTTACAATTTAGATATAGGGTAAGCGATAGTCCAGAGTCTCAGAGAAATATCACTATAATATGAGCAGAACATCCAGCAATTGTGGTTTCCCCAAACAATATGATTCTCAAGGAGGGTTGACGTCAGGCTGGCGGGCTTTTGTAAAAAAGGCTAACCGAGCCAATCGCAAGTCAAATCAAAGGGGTCGGGTCAAAATTCTCAATATTTTCATATTCATTTACTACAAATGATTTGAAACATCACAAGACAATAAATAAATAACAAACAAAGACAGACGAATGACGAATTCGACGCATCGCGCGTATCTCAAAATTACGTATAAACATGGAGCGACCGGCGCCGGAGAGCGATAACCCAGTGTGTATCGATCGTCTAGAATAGTTCTGACATGACATTTTACACTAACTAGATTATTTGTTCTAGAAATTTTCTATTGACAAATAGAAAAATCTTTTGTACAAGTATAGTTGTGTTTCGTTGAAGTATAAGTAAGCTAGTGTAATAACAGGCACAAAGGATAAAGTATTTAAGCATATGTTTAGTAACGCATTGACAGTTTAAAGAATATCTATGACAGTCTATGTGCAGTGGTGTCCACTTGCTCCTCAGGTAGAACACGTACCCTTCTAAATATAAATTAGAAATAAAAGAAGAAGAACAACTTTCGGCAATGTAATTAAAGGATATTGTGGAGTAAACGGGCAAGGAACAGAACGGAGTAATATGTGTCAAGTATCTTAACAACACTTTTGGTGACAAACCCACTACTAAAATAAACTCTTTAAGTCTTAAAATATTTTCGTGTTGTATAAAAAAGAAAAATATAACCTAAAAATGTTTTAATTAGGCTAATTTAGACAAGACGTAAATTACGTAATAATCTGTAATAAATTACTTAATAATATTACAAAAACATTTTACACAAAAGAAAAGTTTGACAATAACGAGTAAATACTATGAAATTACATTACATTTTCTTTGGCTGAAAACAATAGGCCATTGTCTGAGTCATTAGATCCAATCGTAATAAAAAAAAAGCGAACGTAACCTTCTAGCTAAAAGTTTTTAATCGAAAATTAATGTTCTAAGCGAATTCAGTCAGTCGATTTATAAGTCAATTGCGCAAATAAAAATGTGTGAGTTACTGAGAGTTAATTAGATAATAAGATGTCTCCTCGCTAAGTGACTAGCTTAAGGGTTCAAGTTAGGCCATCAAATATTTTGTTCCGGTTTTATAGGCGATTGAACTGGTGTCACTAGTGAGTGCAGTGAGGGACGTAACATCCCACTTTCCAAGGTTAGAGGCGCGTTGATGATGGTTATTATTACCTACAAGGTCAATGTCTATAGGCAGTGGTGACCACATACCATCAGGTGGCCCACTTGCAAAAGCACGTAAAGCCATTTATCCTGCACCTGATGCTAGGAGCTGCTTCCGTCGTGTCGGGTCGCCATCCCTTCGGTTTATGAGATTCGATAGAACAGAGAACGCGTCTGTGTTTGCAGACACACGTTTTCACTATAATGTATCATATAATAAATAATACATAAGATAATTATTTTTAAACGATTTATCTTCTCGTTCTATGCTATTAAGTTAAACATTTACGTAGAAATAAGTTATTTCATTATGTAAATGTAAAAGAAATTAATGATAATTATAAAGTATAATAATGGACGCAAGTACCTATCGAACTATCCTGAAAATTCGTCCTTCCTCCACCATCCTTCGTCCACAGGAAATAAAAAAACATAGATAGCCACAATAAAAGTGAACTGAACAATTAGATGAAGTTTACGAACTTCCAAATCAAAACAAAATCTCGTAAAATCCTTTCTAAATGCGTCTACATGACGAAACGAGTATTCTCCTCATATTAATTATCTTTGTCTTAAAGTTCAAGCTGTGAGTTAATAGTCAGACAGCGAGGACATTGCCTTTTATATACTTAATAGCAAAATTCAGCAGACGTTGTCCTGTCTGGGTATATAATACACAAGTCATCTATATAATACTAATATTGTAAATGCGAAAGTGACTGTCTGCAAACGATTTTGATGAAATTTTTAATGAAGCAAGCCTGAATCCTTCAAAAGGACATGGGCTAACACAGGACGACATTTAGTGATCGTTATAATTAACAAGTGACGATTTACAACAAAATGGATTGTTTAAAAATATATATTCATGAAAAAATACATAGGTACATACATAAATACAGTACCAAATTTCATTGTAATCAGTCAAACCGTATCGAAGTCTATTAATATCAAACAGACAAATATTTATAATTTCCAAACTTCGATCTGATACTAAAAATTTTTTGACAAAAAAAAATCAATAACATTTTATTGTTTGCCCAACCCATGTGCCCAACCTGGGGTTTGAGCACAGAACCTCGAGATAGGTAGCTTTAGACCAAAAGGCACTCATGGTTCCCTGATTTAAATAAAGATATATATCGAAAGAAAAATAATAATTAATGGTAGTATTTTCTCGAGTAGTTCTCGATTAAATGATACTTACGACTTGTTTGTAAATAAGCGACAAAACCTTGACGGAGACAGATTCAAATATTAGCATCACCTGGAGAGACTGAGACCGGTCGAAGGGAAGGCGAAAGCGAAGGTCACTCAAGATCAAATCTTATCGATATGTCTCGTAAGATCAGTCTAGGTATAGTAAAAGTGAATACAGTATTACCTAATGAAATTAAATACGTTTTAGTTACAGTACAAATATTAATTTCACACGTCATAAATATTTTTCTTAAATTCATTTTTTACCACCTAAGTAACGAACGCTATACGTCATAACGACGAAGACATACTTTGTTAAGTACTATCAACAAAATAGATCGACATAAAAATAGATCTTCGAAATGAGCGTGATCGTAACATCAACAATACAATGCATGACGTCAACACCTGAACGTACACGAGACTCGCGTTCGTCATTCGTCTACAAAGGAAGTTTTGTTAATTAACAACATCGACCGGGTCTTTTGTAACGCCAACAACAGAAACCCTTAAAAGTAATTATAATTTTAACCATAACATTGTTACGCAAAAAAGTATATTCAAGTATTGAGCAAAAATTATTTTTAAAATGAGATTAAAACAAAAATATTATTGACGTACAAAAATAAAAGCCACTTTGAGATGACGAGCGATGACAGATTTAGTATAGAGGACGATCAAAATATTTTCATCACTGAAATATGATCAAAACAGCGCGAATAAATAACGCGGTTAATTATTATAAAACATCTGAATCATTTATATATATGAAGAGCCGAGACGGCTCAGTGGTTGGGTGTTAAAGAGCGGGATGATAGAATAAGCCAAATCCAAATCATCTTCGCAAATAACACCTCAGCTCAGCAGTGATAAAAGTAACTTTTATTGAGTACTACTTTGCGCAGCTTCGACGCGTTTTGTCTCAAAACGCGTCGATGTGTGTCGTGTGTTAGGTATAAAAAAGTAGCGAAAAATAGCGGACATAAGCTACTTTTTTATTTATACCTTGCGGCTCCGGTTTGGTACATATAAAATTTAATCAAAATCGGTTTAGTAAATCAGTCATGAAAGCGCAGATAGACAAGAGTTACTTTCGCATTCATAATATTAGTATAGGTATAATAATCTGCAGTGTAAATAAACGTATGACGAAGGCGTCTGTAATATCCGCTATGTTCGAAGATAGTATCAGGATGTCGTTACGATAATACAAAAGACGTTGATTGCTTACTTATGAGGAAATTCTACTGTAGCTATTCGATATCAAGAAACGAAGCAATTAAAAACATTGATAATAATTATATCAGCTTTATTATTATGTCTTATTACTTTAACTGTTTTAGTTAAAGATAAATAATAATATAATATTGTAATATTGGATGTCGAGTTTCTTGTCAGTGTGATCGCGTTAATAATAATAAAAAACGCAATTATCAAATTTAGATATTTTATATAAAGGAATGTATCGACAGCCGAGATGGCCCTGTGGTAAGAACGCGTGAATCTTAACCGATGATCGTGGGTTCAAACCCGGGCAAGCACCACTGAATTTTCATGTGCTTAATTTGTGATTATAATTCATCTCGTGCTTTACGGTGAAGGAAAACATCGTGAGGAAACCTGCATGTGTCTAATTTCACTGAAATTCTGCCACATGTGAATTCTACCAACCCGCATTGGAGCAGCGTGGTGGAATAAGCTCCAAACCTTCTCCTCAAAAAGAGGAGAGGAGGCCTTTAGCCCAGGAGTGGGACATTCACAGGCTGTTACGGCAATGTATCGATGTTAACGTTTCGAAGTTTATTGATTCAGAATGATTTTAATACTAAAATCTAGACCGACTCGAAGGTTAGACGTCAGACCACAAATACCACACATTTCCTTCGAGGTCACGATCTATAGATAGGACGTATAACTTGTTATCTGCAGCAATAAAGTAACGACAGCGTTCAAAATATTCTACCAATGTTAAATAAATAAATAAATGTTTTACTATCGCAAAACTTTTAAATACATTAGACACGTAAAGCGAAGAGACCAATGTTCTTCTAATTAAAGACATCCATCCATAAATCATTGTCAATCACTTGAATTTAGGTCACAATGGCTACACCGTCTTCACCAATTCAAATCATTTATAAGCGTTCCTTAGCATTGTACAATGAATGAATTTCCCAATTTAAATCTCTGAAATAAAACAGACATTAAAGATTTTGAAAACAATACGGCATATAGAAATTCATTAATATTTCACAGGAAATCATAAGCGAAAATCAAATTGCATTTTATTCTCAATTTTTCATTTGTATCGTAATTATTTCCAAATCGCTACATAATGACGCGTTCATTAAAACGCACATAATGACGCGTGCATTAAAACGCACATAATGACGCGTTCATTAAAACGCACATAATGACGCGTTCATTAAAACGCACATAATGACGCGTTCATTAAAACGCACATAATGACGCGTTCATTAAAACGCACATAATGACGCGTTCATTAAAACGCACATAATGACGCGTTCATTAAAACGCACATAATGACGCGTTCATTAAAACGCACATAATGACGCGTTCATTAAAACGCACATAATGACGCGTTCATTAAAACGCACATAATGACGCGTTCATTAAAACGCACATAATGACGCGTTCATTAAAACGCACATAATGACGCGTTCATTAAAACGCACGCGTTTCCATAATATCTTTAATCTAAGGTCAGGTGTTTTAACTACAACGAACTAGAATGAAACGAAAGAAGAATTCTTTAAACCTGCTCAGTCTGATCGACGAAATATCGAAAGTTTTCGAAACCAAAATCTAGTCAGGTTTCATTCAGTAAAATAACTCAATATCTTGAACAATATATTTATTATAAGCAAAAATACAAACACATGGAGAATCTTAAAAGATTTGTCCGGTAAAGAAGTTGAGAAACTATTGAAATAATGAAGATGTTGAATTAATGATTTGTGCATTTTGATATTATATAATTTAGTTTTTAATTTTAGATCAAAAACCTATGAAATGATGATGTTTTACGCAATATAATGTATGTGTCTCTAAAGTAGAAACTTTTCAATCGCTTCCCTTCCTTTACTTCAAGACAATAGTATTTATTTGTATCCACAAGTACGATGGGAAAACATCAATGTATGAAGAATTTTCACTCTACGGAAAAATATATCTTAAATTTTCAGACAAGTGAATGTATTGCGTATACTTTTTTATGAATATATTTTTCTAACAGAATTGTTACTTGTTTCGTGATTGTTGCATTTGGCAAGATTTTTTAAAACATAGAAAATCTTTATAAAGATCCTCGAGTATATTATGTAGTCAATTAAATCGAATCGACCAACAATAGGGCTATACTAAGTAAGTAAGTACAAATTCGAAACTCACCGCAGAAACGGTTGTGAAATGTCAGTAAATGAGTGATAATTATAATATTTCAATAATACACGCATCAAAACATTATATCAACATAAGTCGATTGTCAACATTTCAACATGAGTTATTAAAATATCTTACAGAATAGCAACGCAGCAGCCCACTTCAACACAGTGAGAACCGTAAACTTCCCGTAATATAAAGGAATAAGCACTAATATAAATGAAATTTTTTATTTCATTTACTAGAAATAATAAACTAATATGATATTACACAAAAAAAAAAATTGTATCTAAGCTGAGAAACAAATACGAGACGACCTCAGAATCTCGCATCAAGGATATATACGACAAACAATTACTGTTTGAACATAACAATGAGAGAGATGAAACTAATCCTCGACAAACGGAAGTAGCGGAATAATTGGAACAGTGATACGATATAAAAACATAACGATATAACCTTAGCGGAACCTTGGACGGCGTTTGTTAATTTTTAAATTCGACAAAATTATGAATTTCTCTCGACATTTCGAGGTCAGACGTCGTTAGGAAGTGACATAATGTGGATATTAATCATATCAGGTTTTCACTATGATTGTGTCGTGAATATAAATCGAGGCAAGCGGTCGTATACGCACGCTCTGCACTTCATTTTTTATAACGAACATTAATTTTAAGGCGAAAGTTTTCGTTTCAATGTTGATAATTCAAATATTCATGTTACATATTAGTCAGAATTGTCATCGCCGTTATCAGCTTGTTATATACCGATCGACGCATTACAATCATTGAGAACAGCGAATTGGTAAAGTAATGCAATTGCCTGAGTTCACCTTATCCTTGGGAATGCTTTAGCTTGTGGGTTATTTGGTGTCGAAACACTAAAATACTCATGATATATATAGCGGCTCCATTATATCTCATACCAAAACACCACCATTAAAAAGTTACCATTATAATAAATTAAAGTAGATAAAACTATACACTCTAAATGTTAATTATGATATATATTATTCATATATAGTAAACAAATATAATATTAATATAATACTCATATCACGAAACGAGGATTGTATGAGCACCAGATAAGCTGACTGGGTGTGGACGGAGAAATTATATATTAGCCTTTATGCTGAATCTTATCATATGTGTAGGTGTACACGCGATCAATAATTACGGTAGCGCTGTGAATGTGTACAAACGCTCTTGGTATGGCTTAGGCAAAGTCCGATCCAATAAAGTCAACCCTTAAGCCCACCTGCGCTTGATCTACTTATAGCAACCTCTCGGAAAGGATTTAGTAATATGTGACCTACTTCAGTAACAGGGTAATATTTAAGGTATTATTAATCTTGTTCATTGTTCAAACACATAGGGTTCATTATTTATGCCTATTAAAATTATAAACTTTCAACGGAAAACTAAATTAATAATAATAATGTCCTCCAGACAGATTTCGGCCACGGCGGCCAATCTCAAGAGAGATTAGCCAACTACGCAGAAGACATTATAGTGCAGAAGTGTGTGCTCAGACACAGGTGCATTCTCTATCCCTAACTCTCCTAATTCGATGGGACGACCAGAAAGAGTTCAGGCGCAGGACCAACGGCTTCACGTGCATTCCGAGGCACGGGAGTGTACACACTTACAATTTCTAGACTCCGGGCTGCTACTGAGAATTTTCTGACAGAAAAACCCAATAACTCTTTTTTATTGGCCCGACCTGGGAATTGAACCCAGGACCTCCGGGTCTGCGGCCTTACATGATGCCACTAGACCAACGAGGCAGTCAAAAACTAAATTACTCTATTCAAATAAGAACTCGTCATTTTACAAGATCACTGACTTGGAAATATGTACAGCATATTATCATCAATCGTATATACATATATACACATATGTACAAGTAATAATTATGTACACTTCAATTTAAGTATTGCATTATTATCATATTATAATAATATTTAATTTATATTTTAATGAGAAAGATAGCTATTTCAATATTTTTTATAAAAATCTACTTTTAATACAAAAACAATGCGTATTTGTGTATAACTTCAAAGGTTTTTCTCTTTATTTATAAATATTTCTCGTCCTAATTTCCCATTTTCCTGTATTCTCATTTGCCAAAATGTTGTAACTTATCACATGTTTAAACTGAATTCCTTTTACGAATAAAAATATGATGTAAACGTAGAATTCTTGTTAACAAGAACAAATATGTCAAGTACGAATGAGATAAGAGCGAAATTAAAGGAAGAAATGTCTGTACGTCATGTATTTCGTCTTTCTCCACCTGGCGGGGCGTTTAATTAGATCAGCCGTGTTTGTATGTCTACAATGCGTATTAAATTTAAGTTTTATCATTAATTTAACTCTAAAACTTTATAAGCGTTTATAATTAAACAAATTCAAATTCCTCTTACACGATACACATGACACCTTTCGTCACTTATTTATGAAATGTCAAGAGCAACGTCTTGGCATTTGTTTTTTATTTATTTTTATAAGATGGTTTTACAATAAATTCATAAAGGTACACCTTTTGCGAACCATAAGCCAATATTGGCTTAAATTCTTTCAAAACTACTTCGAATGTCAGACATGCTGTTCTTTTTAAAGCCACACTCCAGAAAAGGAAAACAATATTTGAGTCATGTCAAATTATTCTACGCATTGCGAAGAACAGATATATAAGCCGAGACGGCGCAGGGGTAAGAACGCGTAAATCTTAACCGATGATCATGGGTTCACGACTGAATTTTCATGTGCTTAATTTGTGATTATAATTCATCTCGTTCTATACGGTAAAGGAAAACATCGTGAGGAAACCTGGATGTGTCTAATTTCACTGAAATTCTGCCACGTGTGTATTCCACCAACCGGCATTGGAGAGCAGCGTGGGGGAATAAGCTCCGTACCTTCTTAAAAAGGGAGAGGAGGCCTTAGCAGTGGGACATTAACAGGCTATTACTGTGTACTGAAGAACAGAATCAAAACATAAATACGATGAAACCTAAAACTACGTTCATACATAAACTTTCGATATTAGAGTAATAACAAATCGAAAATTTCGTTTCGTCCTTCAATTATACTGTTTTCCAATATATGTTACGTACAAACTGAAGTCGAAATGTGATTTGTAATAAGTTGTGTATAGAGGAACATTCTATTAACGAAGCCGTGTGTATAATTTATTAATATCTAAGGCAACAGCTGTCTCAATTAGGTCATCTGTAAACAACCAATTTGTTGTAAAGAATATTTCAATTCGTTAACAGGTCAATAGCATACCTTGTACGAAGTTCATGCTACATTGAAAATTCTCTCTTCGAAGTAGTAATTCTGGCAGCATCATATATAGCCACTCCATGTTAACCCATGAATGACGTAAGTGACGAATAAGGGATTTTTACGGTATCATCAATACGTACTCGCTCGTAAGCGCATCAACCACAAAGTAACTATTCCACTAGTTCTAGAAGAAGCATAGCAAATTCTACCAATGCCTTTTTTTAAAGCATACTGAATCAACCATAAATATATGGAACAAGGAGCGAACGATAGACTAGTCTAAATATATATTAAGGATGCTGGCGTTCATTTGTTTCCCGTTCAATTAGTTGTTATTTAACTTATGAAAATAAAACTCTTTCATTAATAAATACGTGTTCTGCCTCGTGAATTATCTCAAAGCCAGGTAAAAAAAGCACGTGTCCGTCGGAAATAGAACGTCAATCGACGGCATCCGAGAACCTTGAACTGCTAAACATTTGCGGCATCTGGCGACTTGTTCGCGTGCACGCGATCACAATCTTTATTAACTAAGCAATAAAATCCTTTATCGACTAACGATTAGTGTTATCGTCTTGGAGCACAGACGTAAGTAACGGTACTATAGTTATAAAGTATGCGTATGTTAAATTAACATCTGCTTTCGTTTATATGTACTTTCGAGGCTTTTATATATATGTATTATTATAAATTTACATATACAAGTAAATATAGAAGTTATTATAGTATACAACATTTTTTTCATAGTGTAGGTAGGCGGACGAGCATATGGTCCTCCTGATGGTATGTGGTCACCAACGCCAATAGACATTGGCATTGTAAGAAATGTTAACCATCGCTTACATCGCCAATGCGCCACCAACCTTGGGCACTAACATGTAATGTCCCTTGTGCCTGTAATTACAAACCGGAACACAACAATACCAAGTACTGCTGTTTTGCGCTAGAATCTGATGAGTGGGTGATACCTACCCAGACGAGCTTGCGCAAAGCCCTACAATACATTACATCAGGCTAATTATAGATATGTAATATATACGGTAAATTTTAATTAACGACAATTAAGTTAAAAGTAGTTTACGGAACATGACTTAACGTTGCTCATGTAATCGGCGTAATGGATTAAATCTAATTGTAAGAATTACGAGTGATCGTAAAACAGTTACGCCCTTGAACTGTCGCGAACACGCCCAGTCGTAAAATATCCAGAAGGTTCGACCCATAAAAAATAACCTTGATATTTGTCACAAAAAAAATATTATCATTTGGTATGAAAATCATTTGATTATTATTATAGTTTGTATCATACAAATCATGTTGACATGGATTTATTCAAGCTTAGATGACAAAAATTTATTAATTGACGTCTGTTTGACTATCATAGGACATTCGACGATACAGTAACAGCCTGTGAATGTGGCACTGCTGGGCTAAGGGCCTCCTCTCCCTTTTTGAGGAGAAGGTTTTGGAACTTATTCCACCGCGCTGCTCCAATGCGGGTTGGCGGAATACACATGTGGCAGAATTTCAGTGAAATTAGACACATGCAGGTTTCCACACGATGTTTTCCTTCACCATCAAGCACGAGATGAATTATAATCACAAATTAAGCTCATGAAAATTCAATGGTGCTTTGTCCGGGTTTGAACCTACGATCATCGGTTAAGATTCACGTGCTCTTACGGTACGGACGGTATTATAATTAAATTATGTAATCAAATCAATTATGTAATCAAAAATATATAAATAATAAATCCGAATAAATTTCACACAAATTTTGTATCGGTTTAAATTGACCTCAATACGAGTTTACTGTATATATTTTTATAAAAGATGTACAAATAACGTAGCTATAATATATAGAATTTTGACCTCGATCTAATAAACGAGTGAAGCGCGCTAAGTATATATATATACATAATATATTAAGCTCATTTATAAGGAGTTTAAGCCACTTACTGAGTCTAGCTTGTAAGCACGGTCACGTCATGAATGCATTACGGTGCAATTATATTTGTTTATTAAATATTAAACGGTCACTCACCGCGGTACAAATGGGTTATTAAGTGTATCATTATCACAATATTAGTCTCTAGTCTCGTATATATATTAATACTATTCACCTTATAACAATTTAGTCATTACTATTACAAGAAATGATGAGACAATTGCTAATAAGCTCCATCGATTGATAAGAACAATGATAACAATACGAATTGTTACACATATTAAATACAAATATTGAACATAAAAAATAATATTTTTATATTATGACTAAATCTTAAACAAAATGAATCGTCTAGAATAAAAACATCTGTAAGAATGTGTTTTTGTTTTGTATTGTTACTTTAAAAACTCGCGACCAAATATGTCACCTGATGATGAACGAAAATTGGTGACGACCAAGCATCGCTGGACGCTATCACTGTTAGCCATGCGCCACCATGGGCTGCGTTTAGAGCGAAGCGCTCAAAGAATATTTGTGATAATCGTTTGAAATGTGATATATTTATACGTTTTGTTGGTTGATAAAACATAAAAATTCCTCGCGGCCGGTAGGTAGCCTATATCCATGAATATTTGTTAATGTTTTTATAACATCATAAATTTTCTTTTTATTTAAACTGTATCTGTAATCATCGAAGTAACCCAAAAAACGGTCTAATAAATAGACTTTAAAGTTTTAGTTATTTATGGCGATGTTCGGAAAACAGATTATATAAAACTTTTTATTATTTATTTCTTTCTTTGATTTTACTCTTTGCAATAATTTAATATAACGGAACAAAAATATTGTGAAAAAATATTTTAATTTAAATAAAAAATAAGATTTTTATGCTCATAATGCACGTAAATTTTATTAGTGTTTTTTGAACGTTATCGTTTCTGTAAAATAGAAGGAATCATGTCACGTTAAAAAGTAAATAAAATAGTTAAATGATGATGGCGTACCTACATACATTAGTCACCACCCAGTAAACCAATCGATCATACAGACAGTATTAACAAAAACAAACTATATATAAATATTCATAATAATATTTCCGATATATCATCAACGATTATTCTGACGGTTTCAAAAATATGAATATTGAATGAATTCCCCTCAAAAGGCACTATTCGTGGTTTTTCAAACAATACAAGATAGCACTGCCTCTTTAAAGGTTTCCTATAAATTCGATATACTTCAAAGGGTGGGTACTTTCAAACATTGTAGAAGGTTGTCGGGTGGGGCCTTCCCCACAGGGTGTTACGATGTAGAACTGTTGCGATGTGTATTATTCATATTTATATATTACTGGTTTTTATTGACATGAATAGCCCTTGAAAATATAAGTTTTTTTATTAAAAAATAAAAGTGCTTTAATACGATCAAGATAACGGTGTAATCCCGTCACGGTATATACCAACCACTAATCAGATATTAAGTAGTCAGACAATTTATTATTATATATATGAGAGCAAAATACTCATTACATAAGTATCTATTATAACGTCTTAAGTCGACGATGGGATAAAAATAAAACCACTCACAAGACAAAACTATTGTCTTGATACACGCTTATTAAATATCGCTTCAATTTCCATATTGTTACGATTGCAAGCTCGTAAGACAAATTAGCTTGCAATATCAATAAAGATAAAAAACGGCAATCGTAAAACGCGCAACGCGAATTCCTTGCAGTACCTAAACGGGTCACTGACCGGCATACTAAATTTTTTAATGTACTGCTGCAGTTATTCGTGCATTTTGCGGTATTGAAAAATTCACGTAAATTTACCGTAAGCTGGAGAAATGGAGTTTTACTGCTGTTCCAAATTCGTCACTAAGGATTTGAAGAACGAATGAATTATATAACTAACTTGCTACCGAGGTAGGTGTAAATGATTATCGGAGCCGTCGGGGCATCAGGGTAGCATGCGTAATCGATCTTGTGACGTTCCATTACAACTAAGAGGGTATGGATAACTATGGTTCTTAGTGGGTAATAGTCCTTTCTTGTGTCGTAAGGATTATATATTTTAGAGCTATATGACAGGAGGCTAAACCAGAACCCAAATAAGGCAACGACACGTGACGAAATACAGGGAAATAAACTCGATCGAAATGATTAATCATTTTCTTGTCTTGTTATCCTCTATGACAGATAACAAATGCCGATAACAATTGAATGTTACAGATAGCTTACTTCGTTTTTCGTGCCGTTGACATACATAGTTATAGAAAAACAAATATTGCATTAATAGCTGTTCGTTTTCTTACAAGTGAAATTCATACAAAGTTACCCCATACATGTTTCCCTATTAAACTTCTAAAATCCTTTCGTAGCGGATAATTACGTCACAAAATAAATAAACCAAAGTTACAAATGTCAGCTTCCTAGACTGAATGGCTTTGACGGTTGATGTTTAGTTAGGACAAACGATTTTATCCGAATAAAGAAATCGCTTCTCTTCCCGTAGCTAAAGATATGCCTCGTGTATATACGAATGAATACATCACTTACCTATCGCGGCGACTGGTAAACAGTTGAAGCAGTCCGTGAAAGTTTTCCATAGTTTGATGTTGTACCTCCTTTTACATTCGTCGTAGAACCTGTTGACAATAGAGAACCAGCTTTAGAAACGGTTTTTCTTCACGTTACAACGCTTGTATTATACGTAACGGCCCAGTGGTTATATGACGAGAATCCTAACCGATGATTCAGAGTTCATACATAAGCAAGCATCACTGTATTTTCGTGCACTTAATTCGTGCTTATAATTCAACCCGAGTTCGGCGATGAAAGAAATCGGTGCAGCGTAGTGGAGTAAGTTCCAAAACTTACTCCGGAATACCTATTCTTTTTTACGTTACACAATTAATCAATCTTTCAATCGTTAAAATTTCCGTGTTTGTGCAATCCATTACACCCTGTTTACTTTCACGGTGTATGTATACCTAT
The DNA here is from genome assembly GCF_905147045.1 of Nymphalis io. Classification (NCBI taxonomy): domain Eukaryota; kingdom Metazoa; phylum Arthropoda; class Insecta; order Lepidoptera; family Nymphalidae; genus Nymphalis; species Nymphalis io. Next base: position 1,126,592 of record NC_065905.1, read on the forward strand.
CTATATATAACATATTAAAAACAAAAAAAAAACGTATCGTGTGAGTGTATCGTCGCTTAGAGAACTGGATTAATAGACGAGTTTTGAAACAGGACCTAGATACCGTGAGGAGAGATCGTCCTCCACGAACTCGTAACATTAATTCAGCTCGCTTTGTTCAAACCAGGTCATCTGTCATCACAGACACTACACTCGTAATCGCAGACAAAGCATTCACTCATATATATGGAATTCCGATTCTACTTGAACAGAATTATGATTGTGAATCTTGTAGAAACTAGAATCATAATTACGTATTTTATTTATTTATATATCGACAGCAATGTAACGAAACTAAAGGCCTTTCTTATATACTATTTATTTTTAATTGAAGTATATTTATCTAGCGTTTATCAGTATTTATGTGTTTTCATATAACACGTAGTTTACGTATAATGTTGTTATTCACATTATTTTTTTTTAGAATAGGAAGGCGGACGAGCATATGGGCTACCTGATGGTAAGTGGTCACCAACGCCCATAGATATTGACATTGTAAGAAATATTAACCATCGCTTACATCACCAATGCGCCACCAACCTTGGGAACTGAGATGTTATGTCCCTTGTGCCTGTAATTACACTGGCTCACTCACCCTTCAAACCGGAACACAACAATACCAAGTGCTGCTGTTTCGCGTTAGAATATCTGATGAGCTTGCACAAAGCTCTACCACCAGTATATGATATATGTGTATATAGAGAGGGTGGATGCTTTTTTTTATGCAATTGCATCAAGTTCTAAATTGACGTATAATAGAAATCATGATTGAATACATTGCTAGTACCTAAAACGAAACAAACGGCTTTTGTACTGAAAATTCTTTCATTTCTGTTTTTGTTAGTTATTTAATTTATACAATAGAGAAGCCAACTGCGGAGGAGATATTATAGTGCACAGGTGTGTGTGTATGCAAACACAGATGTACTATTCCTTTATCCGCATACGGGATAGTAATCCAATTCGGTCGAACGAAGATATTAAACACAGGACTAACGAGTTTTCATTGTTAGAACATATACACGTTGTTATGAATAGTATATAAAACATAAATAAAATAAATAAGACCTAGTTCATAATGTCACAAATTAACAATTGCATACAATGAATGATACGAGCGTTTCGACGAATGTGAACCACGCTCATAACGCGCGAGACGCGACCCAACCTGACTCAGATGTATGGTGAAACTATTGGCTTCATTCCAAACGGCAATGCGTATAAATTGGCGTTTCACGTTTTAATATCGATTGGATCTCTCTTATCATATTTTACATTTCAAAGACAGATGTTTTTTTTTATAGAATAGGAAGGTGGACGAGCATATGGGCCACCTGATGGTAAGTGGTCACCAAAAACACATTGGCATTGTAAGAAATGTCAACCATAAAAAAAAAAAAATAATGATAAAAGTATATAAATACATTTTTTCGATTCGATTTATGAATGGAAAGATTTTATTTCTAGTATTATAAAATACGATAACAGTTTAAGAGACAATTGCTACAAAGCTTATACGCTTATACTTTTTGTCACTTGGTAGGGCTTTTTTTAAAACATCGTGAGGAAACCTGCATGTGTCTAATTTCACTGAAATTCTGCCACATGTGAATTCTACCAACCCGCATTGGAGCAGCGTGGTGGAATAAGCTCCAAACCTTCTCCTCAAAAAGAGGAGAGGAGGCCTTTAGCCCAGCAGTGGGACATTCACAGGCTGTTACGGAAGGGCTTTTTGAAAAAGTCATTCTGGTAGTTGCCGCCGACTCATCAGATCTACCCTCAAACATGTGTTCCGGTTTGAAATGCGAGTGAACCAGAGTGTAACCAGTCAATCGTTCGTGATGAAATTTTGCCGACACGTTGTCAGTATCACAGAAACGAGATAGAATACCTAACACGAGTCGCGGGCATAAACTATTAGATAAATATTGAAGAAATTCAATCGCTACTTCTTTTAATCAATACTAATCGATCGAACTTTTCTACTTAACTCAGTTTGCATCTTATCGCGTTAATAATATCAACATAACAATACACCGTTTCTTAATCGAGGTTCAATAATTCCATTACTCATCATTTGTCCTAAGCCCCTATATACTAATTGAAATTTAATTAGTGCTGATGGCAAATATCGCCTTTAACAGGGCACGTTACGTTTGCTGTGTTTGAAAACACTTGGTGGTAAAACTTTGTGTAAACCCGTCTGGGTAGTTACCACCCAATCATCAGATATTCTATCGACAAGCAGAAATGCTTAGTTTTGTTGTGTTCCGGTTGAAAGTGTGAGTGAGCCAGTGTAACAAGAGGCACTAGGAATATAACACCTTAGTTCCTCAGGAGCATTGGCTATGTAAGAAATGGTTAATATTTCTTACGGCGCCAATGTCTATGAGCGGCGGTGATCACTTAGCATCAGGTGAACCATTAGATCATACGCCTACCTATTTAATAAAATAGGAAGAGCTATTGGTGTATTTCATAGAATTATACCATTCTGATCTAAATTAAGTGTTGAATATCGTTTCGAACTTTTATAAACGAATAACGTGAAAAAAGCGAGGCTTAATGTTAAATGTATACAACATCAAAAAAACGCAAAAATTTATCAACAACAGGCGTTTATATACAAATAATTCAATATAAAAATATAAACACAACTTGTTTATCAAACAACATAACTAAACATTTGTCGTATCCGTTAATCGTTTTACTTGCGTATTGAAAAAAAAAAAAACATTTCGTAATAATTTTTTCTCCATACAATGCAAAAATAAGTCGAATGTCAAGGCGTTATTGATCGCGAGCCTTATCTTGTTGAGCTTATCTTTGAAATGAGTGGTGATGTCATTCCATTTATAACAATGAAGGTATGTTGACTTTCCAAAATTTAGGTACATGCGTTCTCGGCCGAAGCAATTTTTGAAGATACTAGCCACTCCATGTGGAATCACTCGACCCCTTCGATCGTAAAGTGATGTTATATAGTCTACGAGTCTACACCTGCGGCTATGCGCGCATGTTTTTGAGAGGTTAGGTATTAAAATGTAAAAAATTTCAAATTTCATCAAAATCGGTTCGGTGGTTTTATTGGTATGGTGGTTTGGTTGGTGGCGTTGTCATGCCTACAGGTAGTTACTTTCACATTTATAATATAGTATAAATAACCTTTCTTAATAAATAAGCTATCTAAGGCATAAAGTATTTTTTTATATCGGACTGGTAGATCTTGATACAAGCGCGTTGAAACACTTACTTTTCAGATTCATTGTTATATAGGCGTAAATGTCTGTTATAGGTGGTGACCATTTACCATCGGGTGGCCAATGTGCCCGTCCACCTAACTCTATTATAAAAAAGTCTCTTTTCATTAGCAAGGTATTTAATGATATGTATGGTTTAAAAATATAAAAGAAAAAAAATTTTCAATATAAACGAATTTCTTTTTACACTAGTATTAATGCTGTACGCATAACTTCAAATCATTTGAGTAAATAATAATAAAAAAAAAAAAGTTAGCCTACACCGAGTTTATCAATAAACCTTTTTTTTTTAATTGGGTAAACATTATTTATTACAAAATTAATCATCTCTCATAATCAAACAAACATGTGCGCTTAAATGATTTATACTCGTTAGTTTGTTTACGTAGCGTGTTTGGAGATTACGACGTCATCACGTAGCGAGTTAAATAAATACATAAAAAAAATTGACATTTCAAAAAAAAAAAAAAACCAGGATGACGCAACGCTTTCAAATTAAAAACGACAGAAACCGTGACTTTGAGGCGAACTGAAGAAGAACGTAACGAAAATAAAATGAAATGTTTCCACAATCGGGAATAATCGCCTCGTCGGGCCTCTGCATAAAGTTTTATTTCATAATTCGATGAACTTGTTAGGCAAAATCTCTTACAACTGTACCTTAGATTATAAGATAAAGAGAGATAATAAAAAGTCGAAAATCATATCAGACAAGATGAACGATTACGCGATAGGCAAACATGGATATATGTAGTCATTGTACGATATTAATTATTTCTGTAAATCCATTGATCTTCGCACACTCAATAAACTTATTATGCAATAACATAAAAAAATACATTCGTTTAGACGGACGAAAATATGGGCCACCTGATGGTAAGTGGTCACCAACGCCCAAAGACATTGGCATTGTAATAAATTTTAACCATCGCTTACATCGCCAATGCGCCACCAACCTTGGTAACTAAGATGTTATGTCCCTTGTGCCTCACTCCCCTTCAAACCGGAACACAACAATACCAAGTACTGCTGTTTTGCGGTAGAATATCTGATGAGTGGGCGGTACCTACCCAGACGGTCTTGCACAAAGTTCTACCAGCAGTAAAATATATAGTTTATGGTGACTATACTATTTACTTTTAAATACAAACAACTTAAGATAAACATTGATAAAGTTGTTTGCAACTTGAAATATTTCTTTTATTTGAGTTATAATGCATATGTTGCCTTATTGTTCATGCAGTTATCACCTGTAATGGAGGTACCACTTCTTTTATTTTTTATTTTATGAACTGTGTGCTATCATGTGTGTACTTTGTTGGCGATCTAACAAATAAATGTATAAATAAATAAATAAACACGTTTATAAAAGTGAATTTTTAAATATAACGAATCACCGATTTACAATAAGTTTTAGAGTAATTTTATCTCCTTCATTACATTAGTGGTAATGAGGTAATAAAACGTAAAAATCCGTACACTATTAAAACGAACACGCAAAACGAACTTGAAACACGATCGACCTTCGATAATATGATACAGTGCAATGACTAATGCGTAATTTGTTGGCGCACGTAAGAGGGGTCACACAAGGCGCAATATTTGGTCCCTTTTGATTTCTATCACACAAGGCACATACATCATATTATAAGCATATTATTTTAATTGACATTTCGTTTTTTTTTTATATATACTGGCAGACTTGCATATGAGCCACCGCGGACATCACCGCTCATAGACACTTACGAAATATTAAACACTACTGCCTATCTTTGGATACTTAGATGTTAAGTCCATCGTGCCAGAAGTTACACTGGCTGACTCATCTTTTCAATCGGAACAAAAAAATAATAAATGTTTGACGGTAGAATATATGATGAGTGGCTGATAGATACCGCGCACAAAGTCCATCACCAACTAAATATAAAAATGCTTTAAAGTTTTTATAATAGATATAATAAATTACTCGACCATATTCAGGTTAATAAAATTAATACTTTAAATAAAATTAAATGTACTAAGAATAAGTACACACAAGTTCAGTTATTAATAAGAGGGCAGTGATGCGCGACCACTGACTGAGTCATCTCCCATGACATTTATAACAGTATTTTCTCCCCAATAACAAATGTCATTTCAATTTTTAAAAATACAAACGTTAATTTTATGAAACTTTGAAAGTGGTGTTATTCTATCAGCATTACGATTTTTGTTCTTTAATTTATGCATATAAAATAAAATATATCATGTGAATAAAACTTGTTAAGCAATTATTTCTTGCAATATTCATATTATTATTTTATGTGTTATGTACTCTTTATATATGTTTACAATCACTTTTATATTTCTAGATCCAATTCAAATCTTGGACACTATGCTGCTTTGCCAAGGATCTGCAGACTATATAAAGCGCTTTCTAAAGAGCACACTGACTTGGATATAGATACCACAGAAAGTTTAAAAATTATCTCATGAAATTGTTTACCAAAAAAAAAACTGTGTAATGTTTTGTTTTTTTTTTAAGTTTTAGTTTTTTTATTTTATTTTTTAGTTTTATTATTACCTGTTATTTTAATTTTTGTAGCTATATATAGATTATATAACATTTATTTTATACACATTTTTTATTTTTGTATAGTCATTATTAATGTGCTTGCTGCGGTCTCCTTTAATTGAAAGAGCACATATATTTAAAAAATTTATCCACGATGTAATGTACTCATAAGTGTGTATACTTTGTTGGATATCCTTAATAAATAAATAAATAAATATTTAAGAGTGTATTGTGCAAGTATACTATACATTTAACAATATCGAAATATGAAATCATGCTTGCTAATTATCATCGAAGGAAGTTTTGCGAGTCATAGGATTAACAAATTTATCTATGAATAAGATATAACAAATAACTGTTTTCATTTTTTGCAATCATCGGGAAATTCCTAATTTATCAACTAATAAATCTGAATGATATTATCTCTATACAATTCATTAATTTTCTACATTAAATAAATCACAAAACTTACCCGTAAATTCTATTAATGCTAGCGCATTCATGGTTCCCTCTTAATAAGAAGAAATTCTCTGGATATTTTATCTTGTAAGCGAGTAGCAGACATATCGTTTCTAATGACTGTTTACCGCGGTCCACATAATCGCCGAGGAACAAATAATTTGACTCTGGTGGAAAACCGCCGTATTCAAACAGCCTTAACAAGTCATAGTATTGACCATGGATGTCACCTGTTGACAAACAATAGTGTTAACATTTTTCTACCTAGATACATCATAAATTACAATATATATAATTAAAGTAAGCTTTCATAGGAACTCTTGAATCATATTTTACAGGATTATGTTAAATGCAAAGCTACCACTGGTTCGGAAAGTCAGAACTTAGTAATTACAAGTTGTTTTAATTTACGCTTCGATCATTACATCATATACAATAATTTAGTAAATCAATGTTGAAGAAGTAAAACAAATTATACATTGTAAGTATTGTTTTATTACTTATTAAATTATACTTGAATAAGCTCTTATGAGCCCTTTTGAATCCTCATCAAAAGGGCTCATAAAATTAAATTAAATGTAAAGTTCTGAATTACCGATTACCAGTTTTGAATATTACTTTTTAAGTTTAACAAAACAACTCCGCTCAACTTTTTACTTTATGTAGTAATTTGTATAACATATTTTTTTTTTTGTTGATATTAAAATATATAATAGCCAATGCCATTAAAAATCTATCTCCGTATTGATTGTCAAATTAAAAATTACCACTTTAAAACAATTTTTTTACTGTGCCAAATACACGTAGAAATATTATACAGAATGGGATATTTACGCCCATATAATACCAGTTTTAAGTATTATATATGTTAGCTTTACAGATATCTAAAGTTGAAGAGGTTGGAATAATTTATTTAAAAAAAAATTACATACAACTGACATAAAACATACTGCTTTAGAAAAAAAGAAGAAATTAACTAATTACATTCTCATCTGTGTTTACATTAGCTGTTGAATATAAATAGGAGCAATGAACTTTACAGACATACATATTTTATTTCGTAATCTTTTTTATTTATATTTTCCTTAATTGTGGATGTATCGAAAGTTATGTACACTGATTGTATATGCAAATTAAATAATAATATGTTGTATTTTTTTTTATATTATGATATTAATAATTAAAGAATATAGTAAAAATACTTTGTATAAAAAATTAGTAAAAATTAAGTGATCTCATTTAAGGAAATGTTGAATGACCATTACTTATAGTTATGCATTAATTTAACATAAATGTTTTATAATATTAGTGTTATAATATAGATATAAATAATTAGGGAAATATATCAACAACTAAAAAACTATCTTTGGTAATGTACTTGCTCTGATATTTTTGATGAAGACTAGAAAATTATTAAAAGTCGATAATTACACTACACTTTACTCATTTGAGTAATATATATACTTTTTTATACAACTATCACGATTTCTTTGTTTGTGTATTGATACAAAAAAACAATGAGCAGTTTCATATAAATAACATGTAATGCATACACTATTAATTAATTGTGGGTAGACTATAATATATTTTTTGTGAACAATCCGGGCACAAGGTATCAAAATAAATTTGAAAGTGAAAAGATCTTAGAAAGTTAGAAAGCGAATTATTTAAATGTTGTGTTTAAAATAAATGAACGTTAACTTACCACATATTTTTAATGGTGCTTCTAACTCAAGTAATATCGGTTGTGACAAGAATATTTCTCGTGATTTCAAGCATAGCCCTTTAATCTCAATTTCCGATAACTGTACATTCATGCCAGGCTTCTCGCCTCGCACTGAAAACAACAATATATAAACATTTCACCAACACTTATGAAACTCACAATAAACTCACTGATTTTCCAAAATAAAAATTAAATTAAACTTTTAGATCACAAAAATAACTTATGAACACTTTATCGTCAAATTTACTATACCTATTTGGCTTTTACCTTTTAATAATTTTTTTATTACGTTATCGATGTTTAACTCATCTGTGTCTCTGTCTGCCATTGGATATAATGTTTGTGCACGAAATATGACTAAATAGAATAAGAAATAGAAAAAAGATTGGTAAGATTTTTGCCGATTGCGAAAGGTACACCCTATTTCAATTCTCGGCTAAAATGAAATTCAATGGCGGAGAGTCCGAGACATCACTCACACAATCAAACGTAAAACACATCATCAGTGTTCCCCCTACAAAAAATATAATATTTAATGTTACAAGTTCTTTGCTTTTCGAAAAATATATAAAAAAAGGTAAAATAAGTAGATTTTAAAATTTAGTGTAATTGAATTTTTTTCCATTAGAATGAATTGTGAAAGATATTTTGAAGTAAGCTGCATCATTTATTGGTGTGTCATTTTAGCTTATGAAAATACAATGAACTCGTGCGTCTGTTAAAAAAAAATGCTCGTCTCATGTTTCGAAAATAACATATGAGTTTGTTTTATAGTAAATAAATTTAACAAGAAATTAATAAATCCAAGACACATATAACTTAATAGTGGGGTTATTGTTAGTCAATATTTTATTATCTTTAGTAAACAACTTAGTTCAGTTTAAGATATGTATTCTTTAAAGTAATAATAAAAAAATTAAATCTTTACAAATATTATATATTTAACTAGATTTTAAGCTGTTTCATTGTTGGTGACAGAACTTTTGACAATTTTTCTAATCTTTTTTCGGTCCTCTGTACGGATGACGTTTACTGAAACAAGTATTTTGATTTAAAATCGTAGTAATAAATGTTGTATATAATTATTATCTTTTGATATATTCAGTTCATATTTAAAAAAAATCAAGCAAAAATCTTACGCGGGTATTGTTAAAGTGTAAATTCCAAACTTAGTGTTGACATCTTCCAAACGGAATATACTTTGAATATATTCTTTATCCGCTGGAACTGCTGGTGTCTCAAACACCAAATTCATTATGTAATCTTCGACACAACTAAAAATAAACAAATATATGTAGTTTATTACAAATTAATTTTTTTTTTTGGTGCTTTATGATTAATGCTTACGACATAAGTTTGGTTAGGTTGATGAAAGAAGTATATATGACAACTGTTTAAATGTACTGGTAAAAATCAATGTAGGTATCAATTTTTGATTACTTAATCTTAAAAAATGCTGTATTGTTCGAGCGGAACAGAATGGAGTTATACAATCTCAAATATCGTAATAAATAAGAGCAAGCCACGTATGGTGACGGGTAACCAATCCACAATCAAGGTGATACGACTTCAGAATAGTACAAACATTTAAAATAAAATACTATTGAATGCACTAATCCAATGTATGATGATAATTGTAACTCACTATGCGCACGGTTGATAAGGAACTAGTTTTTCAATTCTGTTAGGACGAAGAGTTTCAACATAAGGATCCGCAACAAGTTTAGTGGTTTCTGGTGTTGGACCTTTTCGAGTTTTGGGCGTAGGTGCTGGAGGCTAAAATAATTTATAATTAATATACAATACCTGGTGTCTTACAACTTGGTTTATGAGAGTAAAGGAATAGGCAGTGCACCTGTATGCACTGTGCCTGTATCTGTGCTCTGTATTTCCTACCTAATTCGTTAGTGCTCGAGATTGGCCACCATCGCCAAAATTCGATTGAGATTATATTATTATTCATCGGAAATTTTTGATACTATTTCATCTCAGGGTTGTAGAGTGTGGAGATAAGAAGAAGGGAAAAACTTTTGTGTGTAAAAAGTATCCCTTAAAATGTTTGAAATATAGATGGCGCTGCAGTAGCTAGAGGATAAAATGTGAAGGAACGTAGTAACACTCGGTAGAGTAAAACAAAACTAGAGAGAGATAGTTAGACATCCGCTTACAAATGGCGCTGTTATCAAATTATTCTGTTAATTAATTTTATAAATCCACATTAAAAGCTATAGCAGCGCTATACCGGCACTTTATGGAACCCCTTATTTCATACGTTTCACTCCTTACATCTATACTGCATAGCCGTGACATTATAATTAGATGGAATTTTGTCAATCGTGCTTATTTTGTAATTCATTTAAGTGAACCATAATTTCTCTGGACACATAATGTGAGAAAATATAATATAGAATGTGTGTCTAAAGTAATATTAGAACTTTACAGTCAAATTCGCTACAAAAACAACTGCCGACAAGAATATGATTGTGGTGAAGCATAAAAAAGGAATATCAGGGCTTTGACAATAACCAAAATATTTAAAATCACCCTACAACATAATTCAACTTCGTGATTTTTGTACTAGAAAAAATTTGTACAGAGTGTATTTTTTATATACAACAAAATACTACTTAATACCTTCACAGCTCCATAGACAACTTCAATAAGAACTTTAACATCTGCTTCTAAGATTCTTAGAAATTTATGAACGTTCCATTTCGTTACTTCCTTATGATTGCCCAATAAACCTAACAGCGGCGTTACGTCACACCTCGTCAATCTATCGAAAAATAAATCAAATTTAAAATAAACTATTATTCGTTTCAAATGCAGCTAAGATAGGATAATTTAAAAAGGAACACTTAACATGCAGCCACTTTAAAATAACATTGAAACAACTCAAGGATAAGATACACCGAAAGCATAGACAACTCGTCTGTCGAATTACAAATACAATAATTAAAAAAGAAACGCTCTGTATGACGTTAAACGTCAAGTGACACCGGTAAGGACCGTTAGCGACGCTATCAAGGTATTTTTTGTACGGTATTATTTTACGTCATTTTTTACTTTAATAGGGTGCTAAATGATTGACGAAATATGTGCTAAGCAGTTGTGCTATGCCTTTGAGAGTAACTTATTATTTTTTAAGGAGAAATTTAAGTATGCAAAGAGCAAATTATTAGAATAAGATTATTATTTATTTAAATTGTTCTCGTTGTCGTTCCTTACTGAAACGATAAAGGTTTATTGATTATTAACTTGTTGAACTTCTTATGATGATGATTATTTTTATAATACTTATATACAATATTTGAAACAAAAACTAAATTCCTTTCATTACATTCAGTCGAATATATTTCTGATACTAAAATGCCACTTCATGTAGTTCAAAAGGTCTTATCCTAACAGGATTTGGAATAGATAACAAAAACCCTCAATTAATTATAACTTAATAACACTTTCACTGTCATTTCAATATTATTAGTTATTTTGTAAAAATTAAATCTACTACCTGACGCAACTATTTACGTAAGATATAGTTGATATTAATTTAATGCAAAACTCAACACCTCACAAGATCATCAATTCCTTTTAACACTTTCATAATTGTCGCGTCTGCATTGTTGCTCAAATCGTTAACATGTTGCGTCTTTTGTTTCTCCATTTCAAGTTCCGCCATCAGCGCGGCCAATTTCTTATCTTGGGTTTCTTCTCGAGATTCGTTCATATCGCGTTGATCGACTTTAACATATAAATCAGGATTAGGGCTCATTGGATAAGGCATACAAGAATACAAAGCCAAGAAGTACTGATTAATATGTTAGAGCTTACAATTAACAGACGAGGGGCACGTGGGACACGTTTCTTTTATTATTCGTCGAAAAACCCGAATCATTGAATCCGGGAAAAAACGTCTTTGTGTCCACGCGCTGAATTAATAATAAAATAGTAAAAAAACAGTCTTTTAAATATCCCACTGCTGGGTTAAGGGTTACTCTCATTTGGAGGAGAAGATTTGGAGCTTATGCTCCACGCTGCTCCAACAGGTTGCGTATCGTGCTCATGGGTAAAACCAATCATCGTGAAACCGGCATGTGTCAGTAGAAAATATCACACAAGTACATATATATATATTTAACCTGCACATTGTAATGGAGGATCAACCAGAAAGGGCCTTTCTAGTAGTGGAGTATTTTAGGATTGTTACTTATTAACTAATAATATCCTTGGACATTTTTCACATACAGCCATCTGATCCCAAATTAAGCTTGTACAGAGCTTGTACTATGGAAACCAGACAACTGATATACTACATATACTAATTTTCTTTTTGTAAATACATACTTTTATAGATAATTACACCCAGACTCAGAACAAACAGACATGTTCATGCATACAAATGTCTGTCCTGGGTGGGAATCGAACCCACAACCTTTGGCGTGAAAGGCAAGTATCTACTTACCACGCCAACCGGCCCGTCAAATAATACGACTCAAAGCTTTAGTATCATCTATAGTAATATGCCTTACTTATTTTCTGCCGTAATATTTCAAGATCCCGTCTCATCATGATAGATTCTTGTAGTACTTCGCATAGAAGCACAAAAATTGAGAAGTTCTGTATTTCATACGCATTAAAATTATTAACAATAGTCGTCACTCTATCGGAGCCAGCATAATTCTACAAAAAAACCACGTATTACAATGAATCTAAATAATTTCAACTAATTAAAAAAAAATATTGGAACGAACTTCTTTTTTTTTTTTGGAATTCCTATCTTTCACCTAAAATAGTGTTAAATCATAAATTTTTATATATTGAAGTTATAACTTAAGTATATAAAAGTATATAGTGTTTTAGATATTATAAACAAATCTACATTAACTTGTTCAAGTCAATTTAGTATTTGTCCTGGGATTGAATTTACAAGAGCATTGTTAGTTACAATGCTCTTGTAAATTCTTTGAATACACATTTTCACGATCAAAATTTTGCATTTCATGTATTTAATTTTTTTATGTCTTTGTTTCGTAGCAAAGCAAAGCACTAATATTTGATAATCGGGTGGCCTGTTAAGCAGTATTAACTTTAGAAATATTTTCGTATTTGTAACGTACAAATATTTCTTCTAAAAGAGCATCATGACGTGAAATCTCTTGTTCGCAGCGTTGTACTTCTTCTTGTCGCTTAATTTCTTCTTTCTCATCGGCTTCGCAGATCCTTCGGGAACCCTTCACTCGGAGAAACTCTTCTAATTTTGCTAGATGGTTTAATTCTCCTTCAAATGATTGCATTTCCTAGAAAACAATACTGAATCTTGTAACTTCGTGTGTCAGGTAAAACATGATTTCCAGAAAAGTCTAAATAGCAAAAAATCTTCAATTCAAATTAATAGGAATATCGATTAAAGAGGAAAAAATCTATCATATTGAATTTTAAAACAATCTGGTCCAGTGAAAATCCAGATAATGAATATTTTAATTATTGTAACTATTATGTGAAATCATGAGTTAAGAGAACAATGAAAGCATCAGACCGATATATCTCTATTTAGTTGGAACAGCCCTTTCCATTTTAAGGCTTCCAGCATTCTGCAACACTCGTCCCTGTCTCCAAAAGCATTAGCGGCAATTTCAAATATATCCATAAGATATTCTTTACCCTTTACCAATTTACCAATAGTGCGGTTCCATTGAATATTGAAATCGTTCCTGTAATACAATTTTCATGTGTTCGTATTGTTTTGTTAAATTAAGCAATAGAAATGTTTGATTGGTATTAAGTTTTGTTATGGTAAGTTTCCTCATATACCTGCTTATAAGGTAAACAAACCTTAGATTTACAAATTGCATGCGATTTTCTAATTATTCTGCTGTGTAACGTACTAATAACTGTTCCTGATTAATTTACTTTTAATTTAAATTACACCTATTTTAAATTAAATACGCCTTATTAAAAAAATACTATAACAAATAAAATATATTATATTTTCAGCAGCACGAGTAAAGTCGTAGTAAGTTTTGTACAGTAATCTAACCTCTCAACAAGAAGCCTGTGAATCTCCTCACGAACGCTCTTGTTATTAGTATTAACGAGACAAAAACGTTTCGTCGCAAGATCCAGACGGTTCTCCATGCGACGGAGACGGTTATTAGCATTTTCTATCATTGCCAATTCCTGAACAATAACAGATATTTAAGATAAATACAATTGAAACAAAAGGCTTTGTAGACGTACATCAAATATTCTACATTCGTTAGTTTTCACCAAACAATATGTATTATCTTTGTTTAAAAGCTATTTGCAATATTCGATTGCATAAAATTTTAACTCGAAGCCTTTCTCTGGTTAGCAATATTTAGATTAGCTAAATATTGCTAACCAGAGAAAGGCTTCGAGTTAAAATTTAGAAATATTATATACGATCACTACATTTCAAAATATAGTGCTTTGGTTAGTATTGATGTACTGGTTAAGCACATTACATTAATATCCCGTAAATGTGCTGTTTTTGTGTAAAGTTCCTCTCGCGTTAAGGAGAAAGTTCAGGGTTTCGGGGTGACAGATATATATGCCCCGTTGGTCTAGTTGCTTGATGTAAGACCGCAGACCCGGAGGTCCTGGGTTCAATTCCCAGGTCGGGCCAATAAAAAGTTGTTGGGTTTTCTGTCAGAAAGTTCTCAGTAGCAGCCCGGAGTCTAGAAGTTGGAAGTGCGTACACTCCCGTACCTCGAAAAGCACGTAAAGCCGTTGGTCCTGAGCCTGAACTCTTTCCGGTCGTGTCGGATTGCCGTCCCATCGGAATAAGAGAGTGCACCTGTGTTTGCGCCAACACTTGTGCGTGTATAATACGTCTTGCGCAGTTGGCTAATCTCTCTTGAGATTGGCCGCCGGGCCCGACATCAGTCCGGATGACATTATTGCAAAATTAAATATTATACATTATATACTGTAATAAAATAACTGACTATAATTTCGTTGTATATGTATGGCGGATTGCCGTCCCATCATATTATGAAAGTTAGGGAATAGAGAGTGCAACTATGTTTGCGCACACACTTGTGCACTATAATATCTCCTGCGCAGTTGGCTAATCTCTCTTGAGATTGGCCGCTGTGGCCCAAATCGGTCTGAAGTACATTATTATTATATATGCCACAAGGTTATTCCACCACATGCAAGTATCCTATCAAAATTTCCTGCCCGATCGTGTTCATTATTTCTCCTAATCTAGAAATGGTTGTTTTGAACCTACTAACATAAAAATGACTGTTTTTATTCAAAACGTTTATATAACTTAGAGTGCATATGACTTGAATATTTAAATATTAGATAGCATACATCAGCTTCAGTGGGCACTTTCTTGAGCAGTTCCACGAGCTGTTTTTGTGCTAAATAATTCAAGCAATTCAGTTCCGCCTGTTGCGCTCTTTCATCTCTTAGTTCGTTCTCCAAGTGCTCGTATTCGACGATGGACTTCCGAGTGCCAGACTTGTTCAGATTGTCGCGGAGAGCATGCTGTCCTTTTTTCGCAAGCTGGATAAATAAAATAAAATATGTCATAAACAGAGACACGTTTTGACTTTACTGTTACGATCTGTACTGAGAAGTACTACAATATTCACGACGTATAATATTTTTAATATAATAAAAAACGATGACTTGATTTTTATTATTTATTAATCTTACATCTTTGTATATAGGTATACATATAAAATGGATATTGGTGTATGTTTGAGATAAACATATTTCGAAACCGTTGCCGTTGATTACCATGAATGATCATGTTATATGTATTTTTATATAAAAACTTTGATCTGGTATCATATCAGAAAACAGAATAGCAAAAACCAGTCGCATGTATTAAGATATGTTATATGTATTGGTACAAATTTAACGGGTTAAATAGATATAGGAACCGGCCATAAATAATAATAAATATTTCTAACAGTGTATATAGAATCATCCTTAATATACGCTGGCCCATACTATTTATATACCCATATATTATATAATACCCGTTTGTCCAGTATAAAGAAAAAACGAGTTATTTATTATTTGTCTGTTTTCAATCGCCGTTATTAAAATATATCTGTCGTTACTTTTTCATTTTGATTTTATCTGATCAATTCGTTGTAACATCTTCCTCTATAAATACCGAAAAGAAAATTCAAAAATAAAAACTAACATTGATACAAAGTAGAGTCTCTCTCAATTCAGAAGCAAGAATGGACAGTTGCTTTTCTTGGGGCGCCAGCTGTGGTATACCGCCGGCTCGCTTCTCCACGCTACACATGGGCGCCAGTTTTTGGAACTGAAATTGCAAATTATGTGTTAGGAATAAGATTTAATAGCTGTGTTAACTTTACACTTAAATAAATCTCATAAAAGGAAATCAAAGTGCTTTTAAGAGCCTAAATGAATAAAATATATTTTGATTTTTGAATAGTAACGATATTTTAGCTAATTTAATTATATAATAAATGTGATCTTTGCGCTATTGTTAATTTCGCTCGAAGCTAGAGATAGACGGGCTTGTCAGCATCAGGTCTAATCTTTTATAAGCTTATAGCGAGATAGGCATTTTGTGTCCATTGGGTCCCTACCATCATTATTAAAAACTCGACGTCAATTATGTACGTGTAGATCATTTCTCTATATCATCTTACCTAGAACTTAACTCTTATGACCTGACCAGTCCAGTCCTAGGACCGCAGCAAAGTGTGTATATGTCTACTATATTTTTTGTTCGATATTGTCATAAACATAAGATTTAAATGGTAGGGCTTTGTGCAAGCTCGTCTGGGTAGATACCACCCACTCATCAGATATTCTAAACAGCAGTACTTAGTATTGTTGTATTCCGGTTTGAAGGGTGAGTTAGCCAGTGCAATTACAGACACAAGGGACATAACATTTTAGTTCCCAAGATTGGCGGTGTAAGCGATGATTAACATTTTTTAACAATGCCAATATCTATGGGCGTCGGTGACCACTTGCCATCAGGTGGCCCATATGCTCGTCTGCCACCCTATTCTATAAAAATAAAAATAAAACATTTAGACACCCCTTGCCACCTGGGCGCTGCTAGTGATCCCTGGTCGGTGCAAAATTTGGTACAAAAAAAATAGATCATGCTAAAGTACATGGAGGTAGTCTAGGGTACATTTTTTTGTTATTCATCCCATTATTATTAAAAGGAATGAAATTAAATTGTCGTCCATTAAAAGGACCTAAAATAATGAATTCGAATGGCTTTACCGTTCGTTGTACATTGCTGAGTTCAGCTTCAGGGTCTATAGTCTTCTGTTCTACTTGAGACGGCATGTTTATAATAAATATGTAAAATATTTATGAAATAAGTCACTTTAGCAAAACTCTAAAAATATCAATATTTTGACAGAAGATTTATTGCTTTTTCGTATGATTTCATAGATAACAGACCGGTGACAATTTTTAAACGTTACCTTGGATACTTTTGTCTGTGTAGGTAGATCGTTTATGATACTTGATATGCCTGATTCTTCCATGTTAAGTAGCTGACGTCTGCTAAAGAGGACTTATAGTAGATATCTAATAATGTTCAATGTTCGATATCAGTGGCCCTCGGTATTACCAATTTGCTACCGAAGATACGAATTTAGTTAGTGCTCATGATGCAAATTCAGAGGTGTTTGCCCGGGTTTGAACCCACGATCATTCGTTAAGATTCACGCGTTCTAACCACGAAGCCATCTCGGCTATATTCCTAGAAGGTTCTTATTAAAGATTAAAACAAAAAAATTAAATTCGCAATTTATTTATTTCATTAATAATTTCACATAATCTTTATAATGTAAATACAAACTAGTCATCATTAGGTCTAAAATTAAGTTACAATAGTTAAGTACTTATGCGAGATGCCCATATTAGATGGATTGTGTATATTTAATGTTCCCATTTAATAGTAAAAAGGTTTTACAGCTTGTTTAATATGTTGTCGTGGAAAAAATAACATACAAATGGAATGTATGAAGATACGCAAATTTGTGCTTATTATAGAAATAACTACTTGGATAATAATAAAAAAATCTTTATTTTGTAATCTTATTTAAGATATGTATGCAAAATAAAGAATAAATACTTGATAGATCACATCATAAAAAATATTTGTATACCCAGTGTTGCAAGGGTAAATAAAATAAAATAATACCATTGTAAATTTCTTGTCTTCAGTCTCAATTGAAAAAAAAAATCTAATTAATTTAAATGTTTTACATATATTTTTATATTTAGAAAATTATAATTTGTTTCGATAGCTAAAACAGATGTGAGATGTGTGAGACACACGGGGCCCGTAGAGTTTAGATGGGTGTGTGCAAAATATTAACTTTCATAGAACTCTAGCGAACTGTTCAATGATTTACTATATTTAATAAGCTATATGTGCGCACACATGCAACTAAGCAATCTTTTATACTCGCACACATACATTTTTGCGATCGCGAAAACAGAGCGATATAAAGATTGCTTTGCAGTTGCGTTCTTGCATACAATAGCTTTGTTTAATAAAGTAGGTTCATATATAACAGCGTTAACGCCGGCAAATATTAAGATTTACTTAATGATTGCCAGCAAAAATCTTGTACAATTTTGTAGTGTGAGTTAGCGCGAAGAACTGTATATGTGCAACAAAGTATTTGTCAGTTCAAAATGGTCGACCGAATGTACCAACTGCAAGCTCGAAACAGTGTAATATTATTTAAAATCCTAAACAAGACAATGGCACAGCCGGTTTCCTCGTGCGCAGCACGATTACTAAACATATCTTTAAAACAAACGCAGAGCGTTTATTTGTCAGACGTTTGCTGGCTGTAACATTGTTTAAGATGGAAATATACAAATTGATTTCGTAAGGCAAGCGAATTTACATTTTTCATTAAAAATATTTTTACATATGTAATAAAAAGCAATAGGCAATAAACTTTCAGCGACTATTGAATAATAGTATTAAAACAGACTTTATACGCTGGATTATTATTTTATCGCTACATTTTTTTGTTATAAATTGAATATAAAGTACTGTGATTTTAGACCGCAGTCACATCTGCTTTTATAAGAACCCATGTACAGCCGAAACATTATAATTTAGATAGAGAACATGCTATAATTTATACATTATAGTTGAAACATTAATGACTGTAAGAATATATTGCAAGCAAATATACATCATATATACTTATATGTTTTTTTTATAATATTGCACAATTTTGAAATAAATATTATCGTAATAAACATTTTTCACAAACAATTGATTTCTTTTATCTTTAAGGCACTTACAAAGGCAAATTGTTTTTTAATATTTAAAGAGCCTTGACGGAAATTCAGCGTAAATATAAATTTATTCATAGAGTTCAAAGTTATCGAATTTAATTTAATTTGTAAATTGTATATAATACGATAAACAATATTTTAAAATCCATTAAAGGCACTCGGACACTAATTAAAAATATATTGTTAAAAAAAATTGACATATTAGATATTAATGATATTGATTAATTTAAATCTAAGATTGCAGCAGATCGTTATATTATATAATATATTATTGTTTATTAATTATTGTTAATAATATGGCTATTAAAATGTATTCAGTGAACAATTATTACCACTACTTTCGCGTTTATTTTTTAAAGTGCACTAATAATTTCACTTCTAGTGATCTACGACTAAAATAAGTGTTATTTACAAAATGTTAACGTGTTCTAAAAGACTGTCTAGCCGCCAAAAATGCTTTTATTTTGCAGATATTCGATATTTAAATCATTTTTTTTTAAAGTCTCAGATTGACAAAGGGGTAAATTATTTTGATTTTTTAATTTCTGCATATTGTATTGAAGCTGTTACAATCTAGCTCATATACTATAATAAATATATTCTGCTTATACATAGATTTCTTTCGTTTTAAATAAACAAGTCGAGACAAAGCTATAAGAGAAAGGGAAAGAATAGAATGTCCATGAAATATATATATTATATATATATATATATATATATATATATATATATATCTTATTGGGAATTAAATTTAAAACATTCTTTTCTTTTCTCAGATAGCTTTAGCTGTTTATTGTGCACTTATTTTATTATATAATATGTAAGAATTACGATAAAGAATTGACATTTTCCTTTAAGCAGTGCAGAGACTGAATATTATATTAATATATGTATTTATTTCAAGCGACAAGTAAACATAACTTTTTACCATTATATCTCTCCGTCTTGATTATCTGTGCATGAATTTGACAAATGACATTTTACTCTTAGACACAATTATAGGACGAAATGTTACCAATTTAAATATGTTTAAAATAATGTGGCAAATTAAAAGAGAGGAACTCGTCTCAAATATCTCTTTAAATATACTAAATATTAATTTATTTTAAAGTTATCTAAAGATAAAATATCTGCGAAAATAAAACATATGTCTATTATATTAAAATGTATAATATTTTAATATTGAATTAATCAACGTTAACTTGTATTTATTGTTTTTAAATATAATTTTACTGATTGTTAAATTGGACCAAGTATTTATGTAAAATTCTATATTATCCTGTCACTTGATATATAAATACGATTACTTTATAAAGTAAATTGTTTTTCCAAATTACTTTATCCAATACTTATTATGTTTTGAATTAGAATTTTTTATACTAGACACTTAAAATTAACAAGATGGCTGACGTAAATTAACAACATGGGGGATTGGCAAAAATTAGGTTAGTATGGTTAATGGCGTTCTGTTTCGTGTGATTATTTACATAATTCGTTTATCGGTATTTATTTCGAAATATTAAATCTAGTTTGTGTGTGAACTCCTGGATTTCTCCGGTTTAACATCTGTTGTACCATATCCGCCCATATACCATACCATTTAAAATGATTTTAAAAAAGGAATGCTATATTTCTTAATTTTACTTAAATTTTGTACGGAATGCCCAAATTGAAGACAAATACTAATCAGCCACTAGAGTGCAGTACCTACGAATCTCATTATCTAAATAAAACTCAGTAAAACATTAAAAATTACACGTAAAGTAACTATCAACAATCTAATTAAGATACTAACTATCACTGCAAATGTGTAAACATCACACGGTTTTAAAAATAAAATTAGACTATATCCTAAAAACGCGGCAATACCGATCGCATCCGTTCGAAACAAGATGGCGGCCACGAGGACTACAGATGATAAATTATTTTTGTACAATGGTGTAAAAACGCTCAACGCAGCGGGTATAATGTTTACGTCGTGATGTTTTATAATAAATAGATATAAAATGGTGGCGGTGTTTTTGTTTATGGCTTGAGAGAGTTGCACCAAGAGTTGGGTACAGCAGATCACCGTTGAAAAAATCCTAGGATCCTGGAGGTCCGAGGTGGAGCGACGGGCTCCGGGAGCTTCCTGCGCTTCTCCTGGGTCATCAGCTTGTGCTTCATTTGTTCATCGATCAATTCCTGCATGTCCATCTGTAACAGTTAAATACTTTTATGAGAAATCGTATGAACTATTATAAAGTTCTCATTATCTAATCTCTCTATCATTTGATATTTAATTATGCAAAAACTATGAATCTAATTGATATGGAACTTTGACATTATGATAGTTTATGTAAATATCAAGAACGAGCATTGCCATATAGAATATATTTAATATTCTGATTTAAGGCATTTATCGAGGAAAGCTCGATATATTTTGGGAATATTATTAAGCAAGCTTAAATAGTTATGTACA
The DNA here is from genome assembly GCF_905147045.1 of Nymphalis io. Lineage (NCBI taxonomy): Eukaryota > Metazoa > Arthropoda > Insecta > Lepidoptera > Nymphalidae > Nymphalis > Nymphalis io. The sequence goes on from NC_065905.1 coordinate 1,148,404, forward strand.
TATATGATAAATTTGTGATATCTTACCTGCCACTGTTCTAGTTGCTGACCTAGATCGATCTTCTGTCGCACAGCCTCGTACAGCTGGCTGTTGGCCTGCATCAGCTCCACTCTGGTCTTCGCTAGTGCCACCTGGTGATAGTAAAAAAATATAACACAATAATTAGACATTTATAAGTAAAATCTTTTGAGCCATTAGGTCGTTATTATTTAAGCAGATCTTGTTTTATTTTCGGACAAATATAGCCATTATTTAGTACAGTACAGTAACAGCCTATACTGTAATGTCCCACTACTGGGCTAAGGCCTCCTCTCCCTTTTTGAGGAGAAGGTTTAGAGCTTATTCCACCACGCTGCTCCAATGCGGGTTAGTAGAATACATATGTGACATAATTTATCACTAATATATATAATCATAAATTAAGCATCTCAAAAGCCGAGATGGCCTAGTGGTTAGAACGGGTGAAACTTAACCGATGATCGTGGGTTCAACCCCGGGCAAGCACCGCTGAATTTTCATGTGCTTAATTTGTGATTATAATTCATCTCGTGCTTCACGGTAATGGTAAAACATCGTGAGGAAATCTGCATGTGTCATTATTTATATCTCGAACAAACTATAAACTTATCTATATATCTCATTTGACTTAAAGTGATTTTATTTTATTTTTAGTTTTTTTTTTAAAGTTAGATTTCATTTGTTTTCATATCATTTCTTTAACTTATTAAACGAACTCAATTCCATCTTATATATATAAGATTCAATTCACCTATTATTTTTGACATGTAGTATGACTATTATAATTTTATTTTATTGAAATGTGTATGTCTCTATTGGTCAAAACAAATGCTTACTATTATTATTATTATGTATATCGGAGTAAATATTTCTAATTTGAAAAATTAGATGGCATTATTTCTAATTTGAAAAAACAAACAACACATACAAATTTGTCTCAAGTTGAAGTTTTTTTTCGTTAAACGTGTAGCCGATCATGTCTTACCTCCACCGTTTTCTTTCTTTCAATAGCTTCATCCCTCTCTTGCCTGGCCTTTGTAACGGCTTCGTCGTTCTGCAGACTATTGTAGTTGGCATCGTTTAGAAGTTTGTCCCTCTCTTCTGCGGCCGCACGGAGCTCAACCTCTGCCACTGATAACTATAAAGAGACAAATTTTTCATTACATTTTAAATAAACTTTATTAGGGGTACAGAAATTGACATAGAGTATATAACACGTGCCCTCTCCACACGCGGGCGAAACCGCGAGCAGAAACTATTACTATACAACGTAGTTTGTTTACAATGCCGTAAAATAAAAACTATGCTTCAAAATTTGTATTCAATTAAAATGTTCTTTATTCACTTATTAAGCATGAGAAAAAGTTATTTAATATATATTGCACCGTGTCCTTCCATATTAAATTCATTCTGATGGTCGTTATCGAGTTGCAAGAATCTGTCACGGTTATGCGATATTTAAAAAAAAAACCACAAATAGTTGGCCTTCGATTTTGAACGCTTACTTTTGTTTTCATAACCACTCAATTGTGTTCTTTCAAATAGACTTCGTAAAATGATGCATTTAGTACCAAGGTTGACTTAAAACACTAATTTATTCAACAAAAACATAAATCTTAGTAAATTTAGTATTTATGTACTTATTTGTATATCACAAGAAGTATTGTCCATCCACGAAAAGTAAAAAAAAAACAGTATGTAAATACAACAATTCTAAGTAGCGGGAGACGTTATTAATGGAAAAATTCATACTTAAAATGTAAAGGTCGTGTACCAGTGTTGCCAATGTAAACAAAATATTCCCACATACAATTAAAAAGGAAAAAAAGCCGTCCTTTCGTAAAATTCGGCTAAGTTTAATTGACTCGTATTGAATATTTAGATCAAGATAACCGAATTTGTAAATTTTGAGCCGTGGGCGAATGTGTGGTCGTAATGATGTTAGTCCAAATCATATGTCCTTTTTCGACATCATATTTTATTAAAGAATAGGTAGGCAGACCGGCAAGTAGGACACCTGATGAAAAGCATTGTTTATGGCCACTGTCCAGTAAGAAATAATTACCATGCCTAACATGGCCAATGTGCTAACAATCTTGCGAACTAAGATGTTATGTCCCTTGTAGTTAAGCTGGCTCACTTACCCTTCAAACTGTTTGGCGGTAGAATATCTATACAAAGCACCATCGAATACAACCAATGTGAGAATACATTTAAATATATTATATTGCAAGGTGACCTTTTCAAATGTGGGAAAAATATCGAACGTTATTTGGTATTTACTTTGTGTTTAATTGTAAAAATAAAACAAAAATAGAATATCGTGTGAAAATACACCGCTCGTCTTGATAGTTTTCGCTTTGTTCATCAAAACTCTACTTAATAATAATTAACTTGATAATTATTATAATATGGCAATTGCCTCTGATACATATAAGCACGCGTTAACTTCTTAATACGCCTGATTGAATTTGGGCCACGGAGCCAGTCTCGACTTGTACTAAACATTTTTTTTTTTAGAACAGGAAAGCGGACGAGCATATGGGCCACCTGATGGTAAGTGGTCACTAACGCCCTTAGATATTGGCATTGTAAGAAATGTCAACCATCGCTTACATAGTCAATGCGCCACCAACCTTGGGACCTAAGATTTTATGTCCCTTGTGCCTGTGTAATTACAATTAATACATCTGCGCAAAATACGGTATGCATTTATTTAACACATTATGGCACAACATTTGTTATTTTATTTATAACAATTTAAGCATTACAACCTTTTTGCAAGGACCCTTGTACTATGTTTATATACAAACACAACTTACACATTCATACAATTACATAAGTGTTAGTCTTTGTATATAGTGTGCGTGTGATTGCGTATGTAAGTGTGTATGTGCGTACAAAATGTTTAGTGTTCAAAAGACGGACCTAATGCTAAAAATTTTCTCTACCAACCAATCGTAGGAGATGCAATAAAGTTTGGTTAAAAACAGATGGAAAATTGCTTTTTTTTTCATTTTACATTTTAATTTTCAACTAGACGTATAACTGCGTTACACAGCATTCAATCAACGCGCCGCCGATATATCAATCGATCACAGTATAAAAAATCGATGTATCGAAGCCAATTTATACCGATTACGAGTAAACGGTATCGAAATAACCGTGGTAATACCGTGAACAATGGTGTTCCACATCAATTTGAGGTGAGCAACGGTTAAAATAACTACAACCATTGTTACGATGAAACGACAATAATAAATCTTTTTGTTTTGCTCGCAATTGATTTTAGTTTTTTAATACGATTGTGGGAAAGAAAATATTGATACTTATCGTCTTCCATTGCGTTTTATAATTGGGATCGATACACTTATATTTTGTTGAAAAAAAGTTGCAAGTATAGTGTGATTTTTTTTTCTCACTATAAAAAGCAAAGATATTATAAATAGAGCCGAGATGAATCACTGGCTATAACAAGTGAATCTTAGCCGAAGTTTGCAATTTTTAACCCGAGCAAACCATTACGGCGAATTTATGTGCTTAATTTGTATTTAAAATACATCACGGGTTCAGCGGTACAGGAAATCAGTAAGGACTGCATGCAAAACCGCTCGTGTTGTTTGTAATTCTACCCCGTATGTACCCTCAAAAAATTCTCAAAAGCAGAGGAGCCCGGCAGTGGGACATTTACAGGCTGTTACTTAACTTTCTTGCCACAGCCCGAGCGTTTAATAAAATTGTTCTTCAAATTTCAACATATTTTTCGCTAAAATATTACCAGCATTTGTGAAATAGATTGCGAATTAAACGTGAAATTATGCCATTAAAATTAATTTTCACAAATAAAATTATATTTTATACGAGTACGAGTGTATAATTGTCTTAATTTTGTTTATAATTGATGACTTGTAACGGGTTTCTTTTAATTGTTTAAATTAATGTATATATTCTGTGAATTGTTATTTTCTTTGTACAACGGTCAACATCTGTATAATATAACATATATATATATATAACACGAAACAAAAATCACTATTTTATATAATTATATATATATATAATTAATTTGACTGAATTAGGTCCTCATTGTAAAAATAGTGATTTTTGTTTCGCGTTATTGGTAACTATTTGATTACAATTTATTTATTTATCCATAAAGTAGAATGTTTAAACTAACTACGTTTAAAGGCGGTCTCTAAAACGAAATTGATCCGGGAAAAGCAGAAGGCTGGCAACTCTAAATAATATATAGAACGACTGATTCACAGTAAGCATTACATTATAAGGATTGTTCTAAATTGTCATAGTTCTATTTACCATAATCTATATTGACTTGCATTCATTGAATTACCTTTAATGGATAAAATTACCAGCAATGTGCATGAACATCAAATAAGCTTACTACCCATTATTCATTCAAAACCTTTGTTTTATATATGTGTGAAATCTTTTTGTTGCAGCCATACATTTATATCTTTTTATTGGAAACTTTATCTTCTATTTCTATTATTTTAAGATGCAAGCGAACATATGAACCACTTGAATGGTAAGTGGTCACCTTCGTTCATACGTATATTCTTATAACTAAGTGGTTTTGGATTTTGACAACTTTAACCTTAACCGTTCTAACCGATGATCGTGGGTTCGAACCAGGGCAAGCACTACTCTATTTCATGTGCTTAATTTGTGTTTATAATTCATCTCGCGCTTGACGGTGAAGGAAAACATCGTGAGGAAACCTGCATGTGTCTAACTTCACTTAAATTCTGCAACATGTGTATTTCACCAAACCGTATTGGAGCAGCGTGGTTGAATAAGCTCTAAACCTTCTCCTCAAAAAGGAGAAGACGCCATATCCCAGCAGTGGGGCTTTCACAGTTAAGCTTAAAAAATTTTGCATGTAAATAACGTTACATAACATGAAAGAGAGTATAAATAGAAATACAGGAGGGGAGAAAGAAAAATAAATCACTTGATGGTGTTTGATCATTATCAACTCTGTTCGGTTGCCACTCTTTATACCATTAATTCAAGATGACAACCATGATATAAATGTCTCTTATACCTGTAATTACTCTGGCTCACTAAACATTCAAACCAGAACAATATAAAGTATTGGTGTTCAGCGATAATATAACCACTGGGACTTTATTATACCTGCAAGAAGTTCTACAGCCGGTTTAATATTATTAATGATAGTGCCCAGTAGTAACAAATAGTGCGCCACCAACCATGGGAACTGATGTAGCTTGTGTGTATCATTACACTGGCTCACTCACTCTTTAACCCTTGAAATCAGAATACAACAATGCTAAGTGTAGCGGTAGAAATAGTGACGAGTAGGTGATACTTACCCAGAAGGGATTGCATAAAGTAAAGAAAACTCTTATGTTTTAAATATTTCTGTTTTTCTAAATCTGATAATATGAGTACGTGACGTAATAACCATTTTCTGGAAGAACATCTAATGAATAACTTTTTCATTGTATTGTTTATTGTGTACTATTGGTTGTCCTAAGTAAATAAATAATTATAATTTATATAATATCTCGTGATCAAATTACGGCCACGGAGACTACTGGTGGTAGAGCTTTGTGCAAGCTCGTCTGGGTAGGTACCACCCACTCATCAGATATTCTACCGCAAAACAGCAGTACTTGGTATTGTTGTATTCCGGTTTGAAGGGTGAGTGAGCCAGTGTAATTACAGGCACAAGGGACATAACATCTTAGTTCCCAACGTTGGTGGCGCATTGGTGATGTAAGCGATGGTTAACATTTCTTACAATGCCAATGTCTAAGGGCGTTTGGTGACCACTTAGCATCAGAAGGCCCATATGCTCGTCCGCCTTCATATTCTATAAAAAAAAAAAGACTTCAATTTATTTAATTTTAATGTTATATATTATAATAATTAATTGTTCAAAGCATAACCATGTTAAAGTCAACATGACATGATCTAGTTATTGATGTTACATTCTGTTGAGATAATTTAAATATAAACAAAAATATCATCGAATGTTAGCAGTAGCTGTATGGCTATTGTGTATGAACAAAAATTCACCGCAAAAAACGGTCGTAAAATGTCAGGTAGTGTTATGCGACATTGACCATTATAATTATAACAATTTCAAGAATACACGCATCAAAATAGTATATCCGCATAAGTACCATAAGAGATATTGTGATACTTCATCAGGTTTCTTTAAAAAGAACAACCGCTAACCAAATACCGTCGTTTGTTTAGTCACTTGTAATGAAACAGTCATAAGACTTCACTGTGAGCTGCGCGGCGAACGCTACGTTCGAACACAATAAAAACATTTTTTTTTACATAAGCAGGCGGACTGGCAATTGAGCTACCTGGTGATCACAAACATTGGCGCAGTCATAAATACCTTGAGGAGTAAGAAGTTATGTCCCTTGTACCTGTTAAGATGGCTCACTCACCCTTCAAACCATATAACAGTACTAAGTATAGCTGTTTGGCTGTAGATTATGGGATCATTGGGTGGTACCAGAGGCACTGAGTAAGTAAGTTAAATGTATATTTGTAACAATAGTATTTGCTGTTATTCGTTTGACCGTGTTTAGTGAATTGTTTATCGTATGACGCAAGAATCGCGTGCTTACTGCCATTTCGTATCAAATAGATTAATCATTCTACCAACTATCATTCTAACATATTGATAAATTCCCGTGTAACAGACTAGATTACAAAAGTTTTTTTTTTTATGGTGGATGGTAGCTGTCCTTGACTCAGTCACTTTACCGCTACGTAGAAAGAATCGTGAATTTAAAAACGAATAAATTAAGTAAGTTTAAAAAAAACGACTCCGAAAATTGCCTTGGGAGTGCTTTTTCTGCAAAATTAAATATGATCATTGTCGTGGTATTTTACCAATAAGTATTTACATTTAAATTAGTTCACAATGATTATTGGTGATTATTTCGCATTCACAATCGCATTTAAAAGATAAAAGCACAAAAAACAGCCGAATTTTGTGAAATTATTACGAACACAATAATTACTTAAAACTATCAATATAGAATCAATCAACAGCCAATCGTTGTCCACTGCTGAACATAGGCCTCTCCCAATATAGAATAAATAACTATAAATGAATTGAAAGTGTGTACACTCCCGTGTCTCGGAAAGCACGTAAAGCCGTTGGTACTGCGCCTGAACTCTTTCCAGTCGTGTTGGATTGCCGTCCGATCGGATTATGATAGTTAGGGAATAAAGGGAGGATATTAGGGAGGAAAGATTGCACCTGTGTTTGCGCACACACTTGTGCACTATAATATCTCCTGCGTAGTTGGCTAATCACTCTTGAGATTTGCCGCCGTGGCCGAAATCGGTCTGGAGGACATTATAGAATAAATTATTTGACGTTTGTTTATGAATCTCGAATTGATTACATTCAACGTGAGTTCCAATGATACATGAAGTTTACCACATTTGGTGTCGCATAAAAATATTATTATTATTTATTTTTCGGTTTAAGGAATGCTTTAACCTTCGAAGTGTCTTGGTCTGTATATAGATATGAATTACTACTTCACGTTTGCCTTACGCACAACTTCTTATTAATCTTACCTTAGATGATAGATCAGCTATTATTTCGTTCTTCTCGTCAATCTGTCTCTCCCTTTCTAGTGAACGACGTGCGTGCGCGGCGATTGAGTCGCGCACCCGCGAACCTTCCAGTGTTGCATACGCGGCAACTGCATCCGCGCAGGCTGCAGCGAGCGCGCCACGTCGTAATGTTTCGCCTTCATCACCGTCCAGAGACGACAGTGACAGATCAGAATGGAGACCTGAAATAAAATATTACGTTTTAATTAAATATTATTATTCTAGTTAACAACAACGACAATAGCAAGTATACTGAGATTGATAAGAAAATTCGGCGTGAAGTTCGTTATGCTAGAGATGCTTGGTATCAGTGCAAGTGTGATTTTGTGGAGGACCTTTATGCTAAACATGATGCATTTAACCTGCATAAGGAAATAAAATCTTTGGTAGGACACAAAAAGACCGCTCACCAACTTACGGATGAAAATAATATTCCCATATTAGACATATCAGGAAAAAAACACCTATGGGAACAATACATTTCATCAATGTTTGCCGACGATTTTCGAAGCATAGCGGTAAATTGTGATCCCAATGAGGGATACCCTATCCTGAAAATTGAAGTCACAAACGCTCTTAAAAAAGCTAAAACGGGAAAATCAACCGGACCGGATAATGTTCCCATAGAGGTACTCAAACTTATTGAAGATGAAAATATTAACTTCCTGGTTAAATTCTTTAACTTGGTATACGACTCTGGCCACTTACCCAAAGACTGGCTAACCTCAACTTTTATTACGCTTCCTAAGAAGACCGACGCAAGAAGGTGCGAAGAGTTTCGAACGATTAGCCTTATGAGCCAAGTATTGAAACTATTTCTGAATATCATCCACGAGCGAATAAGAGCTAAATGCGACGAACATCTCGCAGATAGTCAGTTTGGTTTTCGAATAGGAGTGGACACGAGAGAGGCTCTTTTCGCAATGCAGGTTCTCGTACAAAAATGCAGAAACATGCAATAAGACGTTTTCCTTTGTTTCATCGATTACGAAAAAGCCTTTGACAGAGTACTGCATGACCGTCTAATTGCAATATTACATGATATCGGCTTAGATGACAAAGATGTACGTATTATCCAGAATCTGTATTGGAACCAGAAGGCTACTGTACGAGTTGACAATGAGGAGACTGATGAGGTAGAAATAAAGAGAGGAGTCCGACAGGGCTGTATATTATCACCCACGCTATTTAATTTGTACTCGGAACAAATAATAGCAGAAGCAATTGAAGGCCAAGAATGTGGAGTCAAAATAAATGGCCGGTATATTAACAACATCAGATACGCTGACGATACAGTCCTAATAGCATCATCTCCTGAAGAGCTGCAATTAATTATGAGCCGTGTTAATGAGTGCAGTGACAACGCTGGTCTGAGGATGAACCTATCAAAAACGAAGATCATGGTGTTATCTAAACATAGCTTCGATGATATTGCTATCATTGTAGCAGGCCAAAAAATTGAGAGGGTGCGCAAGTACAAATATCTGGGGACATGGCTTAATGACACCTGGAGCTGTGAACAGGAGGTAAAGACTCGCATCGAAATAGCTCGAAGTGCCTTCTGCACGTTGAAAAAAGTACTCTGCAATCGCAGACTTAAGATCCCTGTGCGCATACGACTCCTACATTGTTACATCTGGCCTATACTTCTTTACGGATGCGAGGCATGGACAATTAAAGAAGACCTCAAAAAACGTATAGAAGCTTTCGAGATGTGGGCTTATAGACGTATGTTGGCCATTAGTTGGACTCAAAAGGTCTCGAACGTGGAAGTTCTGCGACACGTCAACCAAAAACGGCAACTTTTGGAGACTGTCAAGAAGAGAAAAGTTGCATATCTCGGACACGTGCTTAGGCATGAAAGATATGAACTTTTGCAACTGATTATGATGGGAAAAGTTGCCGGAAGGAGAGCTGTTGGGCGCAGAAAAAAGTCTTGGCTGTGCAACATCCGTGGATGGACGGGAATCGCGAGTGCTGCCGAACTCTTTCGCCTCGCGAAGAACAAGAAGGAGTATTTAAAGCTGACTGCCAACCTTCGCTAGTCGGAGTGGCACTCGAAGAAGAAGATTCTAGTTAAAACAGTTACTACTCTAGTCCGTTGTAATTACTTTTTTACGTAATATAACTTAAATATTTACTTTTATCTTATTAAGTTGAGCTAAATAACTACAACATATGATTTTGCTTTTTATATATGAAATTTATATATTAGAAGATAACGTAAGACACCGCTAGACATCGCTAATATATTATATACGTAATATTGCATATATAATAAATTATCTGAGCCTTATCGCTTAAGTATACCTAACTTATAACAAATTGCATCAAAATCAGTTCAGTGGTTTACACAGACAGATGGAATCGATAAGTTGTGTTACGTGAGATTCTTAAATGATTTTATCAGCCAAATGTTATTTAAATATTAAAAATGTTCTAAAACAATAAGGTCATATATTATTACCAATAACGTTCGTTACAAGCGGCTTTTATTACGTTTTAATGATTACAATCTTTTTTTTTTGTATTATTTAAGCCTTGTAAGAATCTCAGACGTTCACTCGACTATGAGAGGTTAATCCTCTTACTTATTCCTTTATAACAATCTCTAAGCTAGTTTAATAGAAATTAAGTGCTTTCCATCCTTTTTAAGCTCACACTTAAGAAAGAGATGGCAATATTCTTTGACACGCGAAGTTTATACTTTTAAACCTTTATTTAAAAAGCACTCGTTTTACTCATTAAGCTTTGTTAGTTTATTCCAAGTATATAATTTATTTATATTTATTATCCGAATTACTCTCTTGCCCCAGATTCAATGAGCATTTCATTGAACATTCGTTTTTAAACCTTTAAACTTTCTTAGCACAAAGACAAGCAAAAACTTATCGTTTAGGAACACAAAGCGATCGAAATCAAAGACACGTTTATTATTTATGATCACGCGGATTATTTTTGAAAAAAGAACTGTTGAAAAATATGAATGAAGGTATTAAATTTAGTTTATCTAATTCATGTTTGTAAGAAAAGTCATAAAATATTACTCTCGGTAAAAACTATTAGTTTCTATTGGTAGACCATTCACCAGTAATAATCTTTCGACAAAAAAAAATCTTTCTTAAATATAATTTAAGAAAAAAAACACCATCTCATCTGCATGTTGTTACCTCTTGAGGTGAAGGTTTAGGGCGTATTCTATCAAGGTGTGCCTGACTCCAACGTGTTATTTTATCCGACATGAGCCGATATCCTCAATAATTTTCTATTACGACCGTTTATTTATTTTCCGACTTTGAATTCACAATATTCACTTAAGATTGAATTAAGTATGAGCTATCTTAAGTACTCGTCGTACTTTCGTGTACTCAGATACTTTTTGAAGGAGTGAGAAGACTAATGGCCTTATTGCTCCACCACAATGTCCTTGTAGGTATTTTGTTACAAGATGTGGCTTCTTAATATGATACTCAATATAGCGTGTAAGAGACATATATCAGAAAGTGTGTGGTTTATCAGAGATAAATAAAAGTTATTTATTAATATGTTAGAAGTAGAAAGAGTGATAGCACAGTGATCAGAACACTTCCATTTTAATCGAAGTATGCAGGATCGACCCAGGCAGGCACTACTGAATTTTCATGTGCTTTATTTGTTTTTATAAGTCAATTCGTGCTGACAGTGAAAGAAAACAAGCGGGGAAACCGGCAAGTGTCGACAGTAAAAAAACTGCCACACGTGAATACACCCGCATTAAAATAACGTGGTATAACATGCAGCGAACCTTCTCGAAAGGAAAGTAAACCTTAGCCCAGATCATCTATTACTTTACTTTTCACGTAATTACAGGCACATGGGACATAACATCGTAGTTCCCAAGGTTGGTGGCACATAAGCGATGTAAGCGATGGTTAACATTTTTTACAATGGCAATGTCTATGGGCGTTGGTGACCACTCACCATCAGGTGGCCCATATGCTCGTCCTCCTGCATATTCAATTAAAAAAAAATAGTAGAGAACGGCGAAACGATTACGTTCCAATAATCAACGCAGGATTATTTAACCATTATACATATTTAATTTTTTCTTGCTAATTGATTTCCTTTGGAATTAAAGTACCAGAAATGTTACAATGCTGAGCTAACTGCGAGTAGAGGCTTTTTGAGGAGAAGGTTTGAACCATATAACACGTTTCTCCAATATCCCCGGAGTATCATATGTAAAATTAAGTCCACGCGGACAATTACGCAAAAATCAGCTTAGGGTCATAGATACAGAGAGGGAATTGTAAAATATTTCGTAATTTACATTTGCACATATGTCCATTCGAATTGCATTATTTGTTCGTTTAGATGCATCATTAGGTATTTCGAAAATCGCGACTCGTCGTTCGCGATTCGCGTGTAATGTTTATGACAAATAAATAATAATGCTTTTGATTCTGTTGTAATGATACAGAGGCACTATGTTCCCTCTTATAAAATCGAGTAGGACGACATTCCGACACTTTTCAAGGACCACGGAGAGTTCTGCCGTTTATTTACCCACCAACTCGCAATATAACAACGTGGTGTAATAAGCTCTTATTCATATGTTACCTCAGTTACGGACTGTATCAACTTTAGTGAATATAGCAAATAAATCAATCGGCGGTTGATCAATTATATAAATAAATACTAAAAACTGCCATTATAAGAATGAACTTCCTTACATTTCCAATGCGTTGACAAAAAAAACGATATATAACTGTTATATAATAGTGATTCGTCGAGTCATTATAGAAATGTTTAAGCGAATAAAAAAAAGTAATATCGATTAAATCGATTCGTATGCACAGTATGCACTTTCTCTAACAATGTGTAATGTTAGATACATCGGCAATGCAGTCGTGCGATTATATTGGAATTTGATATGAAATAAAATAAATTTTATGAATCACGCTTACTGATAATAAAAATTTATGAAACATTTTTAAACTTACATAAAATATTAACGGCCTATAATGCTAGCGGCTGTTTAGTTACACTCATTTCGCTCTTTCTGTCATTATTATTTTGACATTCGGAAGAAGAAAACACAGCATCGTTTTACTAAACAATCAACGATGTTTATAAATAAATAATCTTCCCGAATGTACTGGCCGTCGTCGCGTTTGGACTCTACTACCACTTACCATCAGGTGGAGTAGTCATTTGCCTTCCCGGAAAATATATAAAAAAAAGTTGTGTTATGAACTTTATAACGTTGGTCTATTAGCTTTGATGATAACAGATTCAAAGGTCTTCTTTTCAAACCGCAGCCGGAACATTAAAAGTTAATTTAGTTTACTGTTAAGAAATTCTTAGGAGGAAGTTTTGCAATACGTGAAAGTTCCAAACGTACGTAAAAGTCTTTGTTCTACTCCTGGTCTATCTTATTTTCTTTTTTTTAAAAAAGGTTCATTTGAAGGTGAATACCGAACCTGCCCCGGCATACTTACAAGGCACCGACCAAGGGTTTGCACCCAGGCAAAAATAATAAAATTTTACGCTAATTCGGAATAGAGGCCTATAGTTTCAAAGTATCTAGTACCTACGGGGGCATATACAGAATCCTGCTACCTCTATAAAGACTTCACGAAAGAGCTCTACGTCGCGTTTCGAATTCGTACAGCATATAACCACTGTCTCTGTACATAACCACAAGTAAATACTTTATTTAACACGATGAAGTGATTACGTCACCCGAGAATCGTATATCACAAACCACGTTATTAATGCAGTCAGATTTTTTTTGTGTTTCTCAAACAATTTAGTGGAAGGCGAAATCGTGAGTGGAACTCGTGACGCGCCGTGCCAGCCGCCGTGTACAGTTATGATGACAAGTGTCATGATTTTGTTAACAAATATTCGTGATAAACGAATTGCGCGATGAAGATAATCAACATATTAAATACAAAACAACATGTACTTATATGTACATGTTGTTTAGCGTTATATGGGTTTGTCTTTTTGACATATAAAAGCTAAAGAAAAATTGAGTGGCAAGTATGCACCACCGCCCATAGACATTGGCATTGTAAGAAATATTAACGATTCCTTACATCTCCAATACGCTACCAACTTTGGAAACGAAGATGTCCTTTGTGCCTGTAATTACCACTGGCTAACTAAACCTTTAAACGTAAACACAACAAAAGTAAGTATTGCTGTTTGGCGGTAGCATATGTGATTAGTAGGTGGTTCCTACCTAGACGGGCTTGCCACAAAGCATCAAGTAAAGTAAACCACTGGGCTATAACCTCCAGTGCCGCTACAACAATGCGGATTGTTGCATACACGTCTATTAAAAGTGTATTCGACAAGTCTAGACATTTATTTACTTATTATATAAACAAATATTATTACATTGAATAAAATAAGAAATATATAGTCTTCAATTATAGTTTCCAATATCACATTAACACAAATATTAATATAAAGCAGATGCAAAACACAAGTGAAAATATAACAAATTAAATAACTCCCTTATAGAGAAAGAAAGATCACTTATATACGTTCCGTTATTAACGAGCACGAGATGAAATATAATTTATACATAAAATTAAGTACATGGAAACTCAGAGGCGCTTGCCCGACTTAACTCAAGATCCCTACTGGTGGTAGGGCTTTGTGCAAGCTCGGCTGGGTAGGTACCACCCACTTATCAGATATTCTACTGTTATTAGAACTTGATATTGTTGTGTTCCGGTTTGAAGGGCGAGTGAGCCAGTGTAATTACAGGCACAAGGGACATAACATCTTAGTTCAAAAGGTTGGTGGCGCATTGGTGATGTAAGCGATGGTCAACATTTCTTACAATGCCAATATCTATTGCACTTAAATGTCTCAGTTAAAGCAATACTATCTTTATTTTGTAATAACGAAAAAAAAAAACAATTTTATACTCGAAATTTGTTGTGCTAGCTTATTCTTCAAGCATTATAATATTATGAAGGATACGATCATAAATTTATTAAGGCTTATTTTAAAATCAGAAGTGTATGATTTTTATTTCATTAGTACTTACAGTATTGTTTAGAAATGAATACACGATGAAGCGATTATATACTTTGTACGTTATGAGTTTTAAAATAAGGTTCATATTTGAATGTTACCAATTAATTTGCCTATCGTGGCACAAAGTGAACACGCGAGTACAGTTAACTTAAAAATTGTTTTTTTTTTTTTTTTTAATATTGTACTTTTTTTATTTGTGTAATTAATTGTTATGATATGTACCTAATCGAATTTGAGTGTTTTATTTCTGTACAGGTTTTTTTCTATACATTGAACGTCACAATACGAAAGTTACTCGCAGTTCCCAATTTGTAATTATCTGAATTGTTAACAAAGTTTCCGAAAATATCTTAAGACATGTAAATATTTTCCATAATTTTTTTAAAAATCGTATTATAGCGTACATAATTCATATTTTATTTCTGTTTAAGGTTTTTCCTCAACAAACTATGAGTAATGTAAAGCTATTGTGCTGTACCAGGAAGTTTATTCAGTTATTCGGTCAATAACACGAATTTTTATTGTATTCTTAACAAAAGTTATTGCGATATTTAAAATGGACGCATAATTTTATAGTGATTTATTTATTTAATACGCTAACTGAACTATCCTGGAATAAAAAAAAGGATCTTTAATATTACACAGATGCACTATATTTGTATAAACAAAAAAAATCTTCTTGAGTGCTATTGTTACTTCATATGACTTTTAAATTTGGCAGGGTTATATCGTGTCGACAACACACTACACACGGACGCGCTTTAGGTTACACAATGAAAATTCGTGCATTCGTGAGCGTGGATCGTGGGTTTCATTTATTTCAATTCAAAGCGAATCTAATTACACGTGTTGAGTTAGTTACTAAATATGTGTTGGCAAAAAGCAGATTAATAAATCATTAGCGTTTTTCGGTGAGTCTAGAATTTTAATGTGGATTAATTTTGTGATCTTTTGAAAGTAGACATATATTGGTAATTTAAAGAAAAACTGAAAGGCGGTCCAAGAAAAAAATCAATGTCATGTATATACAGTATTAACAATACAATCTTACGTATATAACAAACCATCGTACCGTAACAGCCTATGAATGTCCCATTGCTGGGCTATAGGCCTCCTCTCCCTTTTTTGAGGAGAAGGTTTGGAGCTTATTCCACCACGCTGTTCCAATGCGGGTTGGTGGAATACACGTGGCAGAATTTCAGTGAAATTAGACACATGCAGGTTTCCTCACGATGTTTTCCTTCACCGTCAAGTACGAGATGAATTATAATCACAAATTAAGCACATGAAAGTTCAGTGGTGCTTGCCCGGGCTTGAACCCACGATCATCGCTTAAAATTCACGCGTTCTTACCACTGGGCCATCTCGGCACCACAAACCACACTATATCAACAAAAGTCATACCAAAGGATGTTTTATATCCCATTACTCTCGTACAACCATTGCGATAGTTTCGTGTTAAATTCCGACATATTATTATCCGACATTTAGCACTTTACCTCATGACGATACAATGAGTAATGTTAAGGCTATGTTTGTATGGGGAAGCGTTCAGCAAGTCGGTTACTGTAACGATTTTAATGGTCGGGGGCAACGTAACTTAGGTCATTGTCTAGTTAGATATGTTATATATAAAAACAATACTTGGTGCTTGAGCTTTGTGAAAACCCGTCTAGGTTAACCACCCACTAATGAGATATTCTATCGAACAACAATGCTTAGTTTTTTTTTGTTCCGGTTTGAAGGGCGCTCCAGTGTAACACATACAAAGAAGCTAACATCGTAATTCCCAATTGTATGGTTTACTAATCGAATAACAAATTATAAAACAATTATAATAATTATTTTATTTATTTATAATGTTATTTCAAATTTTATCCGCTGCCTAAAATGCGTTTGAATTTGATTAAAAAAATTAATAATGGCGTGTACTTGAAAATGGCGGGATTTCGAATGGCGGGAAAAGAAAATAATATAATTTGTAATTAATTCGATGTATATTTGAAATAAGTTTTATTATTGGGAAATAAAATATATTATACTGTTAATCTTGTGTGTTTTTGGAGAGGAAGAGATGATTATACATGCTGGCGCATTGGTACGACTGAATTTTAAAGTTCCTAACTTGTGTTTATATTTCATTTCGGTGACAGAAATCATGTGTCGAATGATATTCCGGCACTAATTATTTGCACATATTGAAAAATACATAATGTGGCTTACATGTTCGATGTTTGAAATACTATTGTGCAAGATAATAAATAATAGTATAATATTGATCTAAGCGGCCAACGTTAGAAACTAGTTCATTTCATGCGTGCGTACAAATTAGTATCGATTCGATCGCGTGATGGACTAAATATAATTACTAAGTCCTTAAGACTTTGTAAATAAAGGTCAATATGGCTTAAATTATATTGTATCTGTATTTTGGCTAATCGGTCGCTTGTCCTTTGGGAGGAGAGGTTGATAATGAATTGAAGATATTACAAAGTCACTTGGATGTGCTATTCGCCAACTTATGCTAAATACTTATGGTAAACCTATTGTTTACTAGATATGGTACAAACAAGTATACATACTATAGTACATATTATAAAGGGTTAATAAAACCTCGTTGGCCTAGTGGCTAGCTCATAAAGCTATATCATAAGAAGCTCATAGATCTTGAGGTTCTGTTCGAACTGCTATTGAGAATATTTTGACGGAAAAACCTAATAAGTTTTTGTTGGTCTGATCCAAAATTCCAGGTCTCAAAAACCTTAAATCCTAGTATAGACTAACGACCCAGTAAAGTACAGTGACAGCCTGTGTCCCTACTTGGCTAGGGTCTATTCAAGAAGATGGTTTGGAACTTATTCGACAACGCTAATCTAATTTAGGTTGGTGGAGGACGCAGGGGATCAATAAATGTATATCTAAGCTAACGCATATCCGTAGTTTATAAAGTATTTATATTTGTATTAAAAGGAAATGTTCTATGTAAAGACGATGCAACTTGATATTTTAATTAAATAATATTTATTTAAAGTTCCACGTCATTACGAGATATTCAATTACATTCCGATTTTATTATTTTTTATATAAATTAACTTAAAAGTGTATTTGTGTGTTTGATTTCAATGAATTATCTATTCGTATTTCAATATTCAAAAATACATGTGTTTTCCTCTAAGTAATCATATCTTCAAAGACGTGTTGTCCGCGCCTTTGGTGTATTATTTCCATTGTTTTTGATTTACCTCGTTTTTGACGTGTT
The DNA here is from genome assembly GCF_905147045.1 of Nymphalis io. Classification (NCBI taxonomy): domain Eukaryota; kingdom Metazoa; phylum Arthropoda; class Insecta; order Lepidoptera; family Nymphalidae; genus Nymphalis; species Nymphalis io. The sequence goes on from NC_065905.1 coordinate 1,166,357, forward strand.
TTTTCTTTCCAAAGCATAATTTAAAACCATTAGGTATCAAAATTAAATAGTTAAAAATTACGTTTCCTTAATTCAATTAATTATTATTATAGTTCTATATTTTTACGACGATTTTTGATAAAAATAATAATGGACATACACGCAGGGTAAATACAAAACTCCACTTGACACCGTTGTCGGGTAAGTTCTTACCTGAATCATCATCATGTCCCGTGTTCAACTGCAACGCCAACGATCTCAGCTGTTTGAAGACTTGAACTGCTTCACTTCGTAGCCAGTTCTCGTCTTCCTCTGGCTCAGCCTCCATTTCCGCGTGCAGTGACCTCGCTGTGTCTGTGGTGTCTACAGCATCGACACCAACGCGCTCGGCGAGAGTGTCGTGCGATCTTTGCAGGCGTTCCAATTCTTTGAGAGTGTTTTGGTACAGATGTTCCTGTAGAACATTCGTTTAGTTAAATTAGTGGACCGATGAGAACTGGAATTATTTTTTTAAATAATAATTATCATAGAATTTACGTGTTCATTAAGATTTATTAAAAAGTTCAATTGCCCATCCATTTATTTAATGCTCGAAACAATTTCGAGCACGGTACGGGTTTGGCAATCTTTAACGGCCGGCCAAATTGCCTGCCAACCATCCTAGGAAATGCTTTTTTGTGATTTAGTTCCCCACAACCATTGGGTGCGCTTAAATACAGGAGTATTTCAGAGCGTGCTAAGCACGCTTAGAAAAAAAAAACCTTGTGGGTTCTTAATATTTTATGAATTAACTATTTAAATTTATGGTCATTCTTTCTTGAATAAAACCCTCTTATATAATACATAAGAAATCCATCAAAGCACCACATGTCTGACATTCTTGTAAGGTAAATATTTCGTACAACTCAGTTAGTGTTCACTATCAAATAGGACATCGTACTCGGTTAATCTGAGCTCGTAAATTAAGTAAATTCAGATCTAAATCAGCTCACTCGTTACGGGTAATAAGTCACGGGCCTTAAAAACAAAAAAGGTCGAATCTAAGACGGACATTGTATTCGCATGTGATAAGTATAGTGACTAAACATGTATATTATGTTTAAAGCAAATATATTGCAATTGAATTGTGAAATTGTGATTGAAATAGACACAATGCACTGCTTCTTCCGCTATGATTTCCTTGTGATTGATCTTCTATATAATTATTCATATAATTATATATACGTTAATGTTTTTGATGCTCATGCTATCCTATTTATCGCTTGAAAGGAATGTTTGTTCTAGAACTTGTTGAAAATGAAGTAATTATCTTACTTCCAATGACCACATGCTATTAGGTAGAACATTTAATGTAAACGCTTTTTACATAAGCTCAATTACCAAAATTATATATTTTTATAATCTTCAATACTCAATGAATTTCTTATTCTAGAAGCTCTTAAAGGCACTCTTATTGTCATTGAATACTAAATTCAATTAAAAGCTAACCCGTTCAGAATATAGGTAACCGAAATTAATAAGAACCAGGAAACTTAGTACTCATTACCAATAATTAAAATACATTATTGACAAAAGAAAACGTACACTGTTTGTTGTACTTTTTTATAAAATAGGTTGCGGGCGGGCAAATGGGCCTCATGGTGGTAAGTGGTCACCATCGCCCATTCACATTGGCGCTGTAAGTAATATTAACTATTCCTTGCATCACCGATGCGCCACTAACCTTACGAATTAAGATATTATGTCCCTATAGTTACACTGGCTCACTCACCATTCAAATTAAAACACAAGAATACTAAGTATTGCTATTTAGCGGTAGAATATCTGATGAGTGGGTAATTCCCACTTAGACAAGCTTGCACAAAATCATACCAACAAGTAAAAGTACTCGCGTACTGTTATATGTATAATTTCTATATCAAAAACAATAATAATGAAGTCATCCGTTACCTGTTCTTTCAACTGTCTCTCCAGCGCTGCAATTCTGTCATTCGCTTCTTCAAGCTGCTGCTGCAGGCCATCCTTGTCACGGAGAGAAGATGTTAACCGTCTCTCGAGCTCAGCTCTTTTATCACTCATCAGGGCTAACTCGGACTTGAGGGATTCAAGACTTTGGACATGATCCTGTCGTAACAAATAAAACTTACTTTCAGATATATATAAAATGTTTAAATATCTGTACGTATAAATTATTTTCTAATCTTTGCAAAATCGCCATTAAATCTCTCGCTTATATTGAATTGATAATTAAATCAAGCTTACATATCATTTAAAACATTAATTTAATTATATAATGTAGTCATCAAAAGGTTTTTTTTCAATCTTAGGCATAAATTTGAACAAATATATTAGTCAGTAATTTGTCACCTTTGCAAATAGAGAAATGCGTCACCAACTATGAGGTTAAAGATATTTTATCCTTAATGGACTAACGACGAGTGGAATTAACACTCACTCCCTTATTTTAGAACCATAGACTTTAAGAGGGATACAGACGAAATTTTTTAATTAAAATAAAAGGTAACGAGTTGAGTTTCATTTGCATCCATTTATCATAAAGTTATTTGATCATTATGGATCATTTTGAGATGGCCCTGTGGTAAGAACGCGTGAATCTTAACCGATGATCGTGGGTTCAAACCCGGGCAAGCACCACTGAATTTTCATGTGCTTAATTTGTGATTATAATTCATCTCGTGCTTTACGGTGAAGGAAAACATCGTGAGGAAACCTGCATGTGTCTAATTTCACTGAAGTTCTGCCACATGTGAATTCTACCAACCCGCATTGGAGCAGCGTGGTGGAATAAGCTCTAAACCTTCTCCTCAAAAAGAGGAGAGGAGGCCTTTAGCCCAGCAGTGGGATATTCACAGGCTGTTACGGATCATTTTGATCCTAAATGCCTTGAAAGAATAATCTTCTATTTCATAGTTAATTTTATCTTCTTACCTGTAAGCTAGTTTTTCTGATTGTACACTGATCTTTTAATGCTTCCAACTGCGCCAGGAGTTGCGCCTCGGTAGCTGACGACTCCTTCAACTGCACGGTGAGACGGGAGTTCTGTGCTGTGAGTTCGGCTATTAAGCTGGCTTTTTCTTCATCACGCTGAAACAATAAAACATGACAACAATAAATCGAAGTTCGCCAATATTGCGACGTGAAAGATTGGAGCCCCTTAGGGTGTAGTTTGGTACTCACTTTTAGCAAATATATGTTATGTTAAATGAGAAAACAAATTACATTACTTGTATTTTACCAGTTAACCGAATTAACCAGTTTCATACAAACGATTGAAGATAAATTTGCACACACTCTTGGAACTGATGATAATAAAATATTTTTAAACTTTTTTAATATATTTATCAATTTGGAACTCGGTTCAAATAAAAGTCATTGGATTTTTCTATTAAGATATATTCAGTAGCAAGATATTCTCCTTTTTAATCCTGAAATTTTCTACTGTCGTGTCGGATCATGATCGTGTCGTCCCCGATTATGAATTGGAGTGAAGGAATAGAGAAACCTATGTGCATTATGACAGATTCTGCGCAGATGGTTAGTTCCTTTAAGAGTGGCCGTGGCAAAAAAGGAGCAAAACAACTTTATAGTCATGATCACGTAGAAATAGCTATTTGCATTTGCTAACATACGCATTTGCACCGGTCCATTTAAGCAAATATGCTTATGGTTTCTTTGTTGGATAAAAAGTACGAAGCGAATACGTTTGTTAGAGGCATACGTGTAATTAAATATTACACACGTAGAATGCTAATACAGTGTACGACATTCAAAATATTTTTTTATATTTATGTAATGCAAGTACTATGGTTTAAAAGTCTGCATTACATAGTCATAAAAAATTGTTTTGCCAAGAAGCGTTTGTGGAAAAATTATATTTTTCTTAAATTGTAAACAAAAATTGCTACATTGCCTTAAGACTGTATATAAAACTTATTCTCCCCCCATTTCTAACACAAGCAACACAATATGCCTATGCATATAAGGGGATAAATAAGAATAGTGCTTTCCAAATAAAAAGTTATGTAATTGTTGAAGATTCTGCATAATTATCGAGAATTATTGAATAAATTAAGCGTATTAATCAATGATTTTCGAATGAGATTTCATCGGATTAATAAATTGAAAACGTTAAAATAAATCGATATTGAAATGTGTTGGATAATCAAATTTAATTCATTGTGATTCTTTTATTAACACATGTTTTCGTAATTGGAAATTTTATTATCACGATTTCAACGGTTTGTCTTCGATGAATTAAAACAAGATGTTTATAGATGATATCATCAACACGTAAAATGATATATTATTTAGAAAGTTTGCTTTGAATTGTTTTTTCATTTAAATTTTATAACAGGAAAGGTGGTTCAGATAAATATAAACTTTTTTTTATGGCAGACGAGCAATGGTCTTCGCCTGTACATACCTGACCAGCACTACAAAATTATCCATCTTAAGCAACTATATTAATTATATTTTGAATTAAGTAGCCTTTTTTACTTTTCATGATTAAATTAAATTTAAAAGTACAACCGGCCAGGAGTACATCTCCAATGAAATACGTAGTCAAATATTAAAATATATCATTTAAACCACATTTTACAAAGTCATGTGCCATCAAAAACGGAATCAAAGATGCTAATATATTTTGTGTCTGTTATTACATTCAACTTTCAAATCAAAATATATTAATACAATGTATTGCAGTCTTTATGCAGAGCCGAGATGGCCTAGTTGTTAGAACGCGTGAATCTTAACCGATGATCGTGGGTTCAAACCCGGGCAAGCACCACTGAATTTTCATGTGCTTAATTTGTGTTTATAATTCATCTCGTGCTCGACGGTGAAGGAAAACATCATGAGGAAACCTGCAAGTGTCTAATTTCATTGAATTTCTGCCACATGTGTATTCTATTAACCCGCATTGGAGCAGCGTGATGTAATAAGCCCCAAAACCTTATCCTCAAAAAGGAAGAGGAGGCCTTAGCCCATCAGCGGGACATTTACAGGCTATTACTGTTGAAAGATAATATATATAACAAAAAAATTAAAGATATTTTAAATATTAAAAAATGATTAGTATCGTATATTATCGATGTTTATAGATCCATTAGTAATATAATTTACCATAAAACACACTTTGGATTTCAACATCCATTGTCAACAATACGACCTTCGGAGATTCGTTGAAAATACAATTTCGCAAATATCAACGACAAATTGAACTAGACCGTCACGCTAAGGATTGTCGTTAAATTAGTTCCAAGTACCGAATATCTAGCCAAGTATTGGTTTAAATTTTTTTAAGACTAATGCCAATGGAATTCTAATTAAGATTTATCGAATAAATATATAAATACTTATATTTTTATGGCAATCCCATTTTCGTTTCGACAGACTGCAATACAGTACAGTACAGTAACAGGCTGTTTATATCCCACTGGGCTAAGGCCTCTTCTCCCTTTTGAGAAGAAGGTTTGGAGCTTATTCCACCACGCTGCTCCAATGGAATACACATGTGGCTGAATTCAGTGAAATTAGACACATGCGTTAGGTTTCCTCACGATGTTATCCTTCACCGTCAAGCACGAAATGAATTATAATCACAATTGAGCCGAGATGGCCCAGTGGTAAGAACGCGTGAATCTTAACCGATGATCGTGGGTTCAAGCCCGGGTAAGCACCACTGAAATTTCATGTGCTTAATTTGTGATTATCATCTTTTATGGGGCAGGATATTCGATTCTACAATTACGATTACAATAAATTAAATAAAAAAATCGTAGAATCGAACATATACCATTATAATTATTAGAAAAAGGTAAAAAATTGCGAGCATGAGTTGAATGCACCCGATGAGGTGATGACAGTGGTCAACGGCCAATTATTTTATGCGTGCGAACCATTACAAAGGCATTTTTTTGTATAATGATTACATTTGTTTTTGGTGCCTGACGCAGCTAAACATCCATTACGCTTTTTAAATTTATCCCCTGACCTGAGAATTACTGGCGAAAGAAATTAAGCTGTTTTTATAAATGGAAAGTAAGTTGTATGTACATATAAGAATAATCATAAATTTCATCTCAAAACTAGTTAAAGATTTTAAACCAATTTAAATATTTTCATTCCGCGTAATTAAATTCTAAGAATAATTTTATCTGTTTTCCTATGTAATCTGTGAAATGTTCTTAATTCAGTAATCGGTATAGCGTTAATGAGCTTCTTTACTTTTTTTGAATATATATTTTTTAATGTTATAAACCGTCTCATCGTCGACCGTGGCCATTTCCTTGTCTTCCTACATAAAAACGAGTAATTGCTAAGGGTTTCCGGTTAAACGCTTATCAAACGAAATGGTCGACAATAGTAATTACGGGGATGTCATTAGCTAAGGTAGCTAATGTGTGGTCGTGGTAACGACAGGATAAGGACAAGGTGGTCACGGTGCAGTATAATTTTAATACGCACATTGGCTGGCTGAGTTTGGCTCTCCGAGACGTTCGTGTAGGGCAGAAGTAACAATAATCTACAATTCTACAATATACCCGCGCCATCCTTTTATTGGCCCGACCTGGGCATTGAACCTCGGGAACTGCGGCCTTTAAACTAGCCACTAGAATAACGAGGCAGTCGATGCCCTCCTATATTGATCTCTATTGTTTCTATAAAACATATACGCGCAGCCAGTCTTGTCTAGCCAGAATAATCCAGAGTGAACAGGTTTCTTTTAGACAAGCGTGCTACCTCCTACACCGTGTCGATGCTTAGGATCAAGCAAGTCAAACGCTTGCCTATTAAGTGTAAAAAAAGCTTCTGATAGGCAAAGATAGGCTGCGCGTAATCGTTGTGCACAAATTTATTGAAATTGACCTGTCAATGTCACTGTGATCGATTAGATGAGTTTACTTCGCATTAGACTAATTGACGAATCCACGACTGTTAACAAGCTAAAATGTAATTGAGCAAAAAAATTAGACTCACATTAATTAAAAATAATATTATTATGTACGTAATATGAAAACAAGAATAAAGTATAAATTTAAATATTAGTCTATTATTTAAGCTTGTCGAAAGAGTAGTTGTTATATATCGACTTTGTCTTTTTATTCTTATTTTTTTCTGTACTCTAATATATAATTGAAATAAAGAAGTCTCCTTATACATGCATTATCTGCATATATATGGAAGAGGCTTCCTATATCTAGACCACTTGTTAAAAAAACATGGTATGGAAATAAATAGATTTTGTATTACGGTAGTGAATCGGTGTAACTACAGGCACAAGGGACCTAAAATAGTTCCCTTAGTTTTGGTGGAGTGCTCAGAGCAGTGGTGACCACTTATTACCTGGCTCAATTGCAAGACTGTTTCCTTGTTGTAATAAATAAAACAAAATATCGTCGGTAAATAAGGGAAGTTAGTATTCGTTGGACTAATTGTCCATGTAGGCGTGAAGGACCTTGAAAACATTTTCAGTTGTATGGAAGTAACTTACACAAATTACATGGAAATAGCTGTTTGTTGTAGCGCTGACGTCAAGACAACCGATGTTTTATTATTAACGTTTACTTTATGCCCTACCCTAATAGGTCATTATGTTTTTTTATTGGTGGAATAAGTTATTGCGTTTAATTATTCTGCGTCGATGTCACGAGTTATTCAACCTCCTAACAACATTTTATATCCATAGTAAAATAACTTTGTAAAAACTTATGGCATTCTTATCTTATTGCGTCCCCTGTTAACGGACACGGTTCAAATTTTGAAAGAGAAATTACAATTGAACGGGAAAAGGCTACTAGCATTCCACGCAAATGAAGCCCTTAGATACAGTATACATGTTGGCCTTACAATCCTCAATAATCCACGTTTGTTTAAGGACTTTCGAAAACGAGCTTAACTAATAAAACGATTAGTCGAAATCCGGCTTAATGTAAGCGGATAAAAGCGGCGAAAAATGTCTTTAAGTAGTAAGGTTTCGGAGGTAAATAACAGACTGTCTAAAAGTAAGAAAAAGGTACAAAACGTGACTGGTATATATTTAAATAGCCGCTGCAAATTAAATAATCAATACGGGTTATACGCAACTACGCAGGTATGCTATACTAACTACTTTGCTTGATTTCGCTCGCGTTTAAACTAAATAAAGCTATCATCGTGAAATTAAGCATACACGTTGTTAGGGGTCCGAAAAAAGACATAAGGTGGCTAACACCTGCAGAGATACACACGGGCGAAGCTCCGGGCGTAAACTAGTCACAAATTTTAGACACTTTTGAAAATCGATTTTTTTCTTTTTGATTCTTATAGATATTCGTATGTAGTTGATTGTAGTAAATTTTTTTTCGTTTGTAGTTGCTCTTAAAAAAAAAATTAGAGGACATCGAATAAAACTCATCCCACAGTTTTGTCGACAATCAAAATGAATAGTGGATTCTTGAAGTGAATCGTTTGTAGTTGATTGTAGTGAAAAAAAAAACGTTTGTAGTTGAAGCAAAAAAAAAAAATTTTTTACGTAAAAAAATTTTATTAAAACTCTTAAACAAGTTATTTTTCTTTCTCAAAACAAATACGAACGATAATGAGATATACCAAGTTACTATAAACGAAATGACTGTTACTACAAACGAAGAGAAGGTACTAAAAACGAAATTAACGCTACTACAAACGAAAAGAGGTTATTACAAATGAAAGAAACGCTACTACAAACGAAAAGAGGTTACTACAAACGAAAACAACACGTCGACAACAACAACAAGTCGTCTATACCGCAATGTTTGAAGACGAAAGTCTTCAACCAATGCGTCTTACCTGCCATGACATACGGTGCCGAAACGTGGACACTAACTGCGGGACTAGTCCACAAATTCAAAGTCGCTCAGCGTGCTATGGAGCGAGCTATGCTCGGAGTATCTTTGAAGGATAAGATCAGAAATGAGATTATCCGGAAAAGAACCGGAGTCACCGACATAGCTTGCAAAATTAGCAGGCTGAAGTGGCAGTGGGCTGGTCACGTATGTCGTAGGACCGATGGCCGTTGGAGCAGACGAGTCCTAGAGTGGAGACCGCGAATCGGCAAGCGCAGCGTAGGGCGCCCTCCAGCCAGGTGGACCGACGACCTTAAGAAGGTGGCGGGCACCAACTGGATGCGGAAGGCGGAGGACAGGGAGCTTTGGCGCACCTTGGGAGAGGCCTATGTTCAGCAGTGGACAACGATTGGCTGTTGATTGACAAACGAAATGAAGGTACTACAAACGAATAGAAGGTACTACAAACGAAATGACCGCTACTACAAAGGAATAGAAGGTACTACAAACGAAATTGACGCTACTACAAACGAAAAGAGTTTAAAACAAACGAAACAAAGATCGTTTCCCTATCACCTTAAACTAAAAAGGCACTGACTTATTACGCTCAGATAAAAGTAACAAACTCTTAAAATTCAATCTCGTATAAAAAAAAAACAGTATAAATAATATTCGTGTTCTTCTCGTTCTCTTCGTTTGTAGTAACGGTCATTTCGTTTATAGTAACTTGGTATATCTCATTATCGTTCGTATTTGTTTTGAGAAAGAAAAAAACTTGTTTAAAAGTTTAATAAAAAATTTAGACGAATATCCTATAAGAATCAAAAAGAAAAAAATCGATTTTCAAAAGTCGGGTGCCAAGTTTACACAGCCGGATATGTGTTAACGAATAATGAATGATGACGATTGAAAAATTGATAGTAAATGGAGCTGTGAACAAAATGGCAAGTTAATAATGACAATATATTTTTATGGTAAACATGACGAGATGACTACAGTTAGGATTGGCTTCTGACGTTGGAACTCTTCGACGGTCAACAGTCTGCTTTTTTACAATAATATCTCTTATATGGACAAATGGGCTATCAGATGGTAAGTCACCAACCTTACATCGCCAATACAGCATCAACCTTAGCAACGAAGATGTTATGTCCCTTGTACCTGTAGTTACACTGGCTCACTCACTCTTCAAAATGGAACACAACATCTAAGTATTGCTGTTTAGCGGTAGAATTTCCGATGAATGGTTGGTAACTTGACGGGCTTACACAAAGCCCTACCTCGTCAAATTTAATAGCTTAATATATTATGCAACTAATGCAGTTCGTTCATTTTTAACAATGCAATAGATATCACGAGAGTTGACAATACTGTGCACGAACCTTGACTTACTTCGCAGAGGCACCGGCCAATGCTAAACTAAACTAAACTACCGAATAAATGATTAACTCAACAATACATTAAGGTCGTATAATGTTATTGTGTTAAGATAATGTTAGCAGATTCTTATCATATTTATAAATGATAGTTTTAAAAGTATAGAAACACGTCTCGCTTAAATAAAAAACAAATGAGACGTAATTGTGGAGGTAATTATTAGTTAAATAATAAATATTGGTAATGATTTTACGGTGATTCCTTTTTTATATAAGATCAAAGACATTTTGGTTAATTTATAATTTCGACGATGTCATTTTAACCGCTTTTGGTGAAAGAGACATTCTCAGGAAAGCCAGCTGCGGAAGAATTGTTTTAGTGCACAAGTATGTGCGCAAAGCAACAATCTCATATTCTAATGGGATGGCAATATGATACGACAAGAAAAAATTTCGGCTTTACGCATTGTCAGATTCAAGGACACCCTTGATACCAACTTCGAGCTACTACTAGAATTTCTTAACGGAAATTCCCAATAATATTTTATTGGAAATTTGAAACAGGATGATTGTGGTTCTCAGTTATAAAGGAGAACAAGAGAAACATACATGTTTCTAAACAATTATAAGTCATGATATCCTGATGGATTACGGCCACAGCGGCCAACTACTCAGGAAATATTATAGTGTAAAAGTGTATGTTAATACACAAGGGCACTCTCATAATCCGATGAAAGAGCAAATCCGACAAGATAAGATAAAGGTTTACATCCTTTTCGAACTTGAGCGCTTTTACTCGCGCGTCCCTTACGACCCTCTCAGCACGCAATAGAAATGAGTTCTATGATTTGTTTATCTATAACGACCGTTAGTATTGTATTTATATATTTTTTGTTGCGTCGCACATATATTACAAATTATTTTTAAGAATATGGGATACTTATTTTAACTGTAATATAGTAATTAATATAGAGCACTGTCATTTATTAGTCCTCTCGACTCAATATCGCAGTAATTCAAGAAAATATATATATGTGTATATAATTTTTCACGGAAAGAGAATGTAGTAAGCCCCGAAAGCTTTTTATCGTTAAAAAACCAAACATTAAGGTTTTACAAAATTTAAAGTATATTTTATAGGCACATCTCTAGAAAATATTATGTAATTTACATAATATATTTTATTTTTAACTATAAAGTGGATTTATCCATAAAAAATCAAATGAAAGATTAGCAATTTTGATTCATTATTCTCTATAAAACAACGCACAACGCGGTTTGAAAGCAGGTCCTCGGGATCTGCGGCCTTTTAGCTTGTTACTAAACCAGTCAACCTCAATCATATTAAATCATAAGATAATATTGCCAGAATTATTGGCAGCTTACCTCGTGTTAATGGAGATAATGATGTAGATTAGATCGTTATTTTAATGACTAAAAGTTGTAATAAGCTATGTTTCTTAATAAAATTTACATATAAAAATCGTTCCATTTGTAAAAGTTTTTATTTCATTTCACATGATAATAAATGTCAAATATTGCAACCAACTGTATTTAAAACCATCTTATGTAGCTGAAATTTAGACAAGACTTATTTGCAACAAACTGCAAGCATTTCATAACGTATGAAATAAACAATATACGGTATAACCCAAGTATAAAGCGAATGAATATAAAGAAACATTAGTTTTTTTTTAATTAGTGTTTTGAATATTAAATAATAGGTTGATGAAATGACGAATATTGTTGACCAAACTATCTTACAACAGCGCAGGCATTAAAAGAGGTTAGCACAACATTTATGGTTTGAAGATAATTCAGAGGATATTAAAAAAAACTGGTAAAATGTTTCCTTTAATATAAGAATAATAAAGTTTTTTTTTATATACCCGATGGTGAGTGATCACACCTGCCTATAGACATGGGGCTTGTAAGAAATACTAATCATCCTTTATATCTCCAATGCACCACCAACCTAGGGAACTAAGATGTTAAGTCCCTTGTGCCTGTTGTTACACTGGATCTCTCACCACAATAAAAACAATACTAAGTACTTGCTTGGTAAACTTTAAAACAAAAAGGACAAAAAGGGTTAATCCGACACGACCGGAGAGTTTAGGTCGAGGATCGTCTTTACGCTTTATTCAATAAAAAAATTAGTAAATATTTTTGGTATAATAATATAATTGATGCTTTTGGTTTAATTAAATATGTTACCTGTTTAACTGAAGTATCCCTGGTGCCGATCTTAGCAGTGAGCTCCTTAATGTCATTCTGTAGTTCCAGCAGCCTGGCTTCATATTCCCCCTGCTCCGTGTCCAGCCGGCGTCGAAGGAGATGTTTTTCTTGTTCCAACGCCTAAACAGAAAGAAATAAATTAATTGATTACAATTTGTTGTTACTGCCCCAAAACTAATTTGATAATATTATAATTAGCAACATTAGTAACATCGTATATATATAGTATGATTGTTTATAAGTATATATAATACATATCAAACAAGGCGATTACTCACGCCCTTACAATTATCACGATGTTAACGATTTCCCTACATTTTACTATGTTTAGTTACGGCTAACGAAAGTGTGACGATGGTCACGTTAAATGATTATAATGAAAATTTGAGTGTTTCGTAGATTAACATAGTTGCGGATATATAAATGCAGCCTAGCGCTTATTTTTACCAGCTTTCGCCCGCGGCTTCGCCTACGTGTTAGGAGGATTATTGCTTTGCTTGCTTCATACAAAATTTCATCAACATCGGTTCAGTGATTTAGAAAGCGAAACAGACAGATAGAGTTACTTTCGTATTTATAATATTAATATAGATTTGATGTATATAAAGTTTTATGTCACTGAACTAATCCAACACCAGGATTTTTCTAAGAACTTCTGACAGGAAAACCCCAAAACCCCTCGATATGCCTTATTTGTTGGCTAAAGTTTATAATCATACTAATATTATAAACATGTAATTTTTTCATCATTTTTCCTGTTTCACGCACAAACTACTAATCTGATTGGTATGAAACATTCATATTATTCTAGTTAACAGTTTAAGGAGAAATTTGAATAAACGTGTGACAAGAACGTGCTTTACGAGGCATTCGCAAATGGACGATTAGATGAGTCCTTATTTAACCCATACGAAGTCGGGACGGTATATATTTCCAGCGTAGAAATATGTATATATATGCTGCGGTTGAAAATCATAATATATTAAAAAATATCATAACAATATATTAAACGAAATTACAATACCTTTGTTTCAATTTATTGATATCCCATTAAAAACAGCGCAACTGTGCAAAGTTTGTCAAGACAAAGTAAACTAGTCTGTTGACTTATAGAGAAACAATCGGGTCGTGCGTCAGTAAATATACTCAAAGATGGAAATAAGCACTCAGAGAACAATAGACTTTATGTTGATATAATTAAAACCTGTAATTGCAATTTTAATTCATTACATGTATTGCAGGTGCGTAAATAAGATGATCTATAAAATATAAAAAATAGTATTATATGTAAATTCAATTTCAAAATTATTTATTTTATAAACGACGATGTTCTTAGATAGCAAACATACAGTCGAATTGAGAACTTCCTCCTTTTTTTGAAGTCGGTTAAAAAGAAGAGTTTGCTCAGCAGTGACATTTCATTAAAGTATAAGTAATAAAATGTATATATTTGTCAACATGTATATGATTGTCAAAATCCGATGGGACGACAATCCGACACGACCGGAGTTCAGGGGTGAACACAATTTCATCTTCCAGACTCATTGAGCGGTTACAGCGATTTTTTCGGCAGAAAAACCCAATGACTTTTTTTGGCCCGACCTGGAGTAAACACAGGACCTCGAGATAAGCGTCCTTATATACACTGGACCAACGACCAACACAATGCTCTGTCCACACTTGGTGTATGATGGTTACTAAATAAAATAGGACCTCGTGTCCTTTTGCTTGTATAAAGAGTATTATGTTTTTTTTAAATATGTTATCGCTTCTGACTGTAACAGATAATACATGCCTGTGAGTAATTTAAAGTAAAAAAGACCGCAGATAAAATGCGCGATCAACAATCACAAATGAGCAACACATTTGAATAAAAAATTGAATTTCCTGTCTCGCAAATTGCGATCAACAATTTCATTGTTCCAACTGTTATCGCTCTCAAGATCCGCTGATAAAGAAAGTTTGTGACATGACATTAGAAATCATGGTGGAAACAGGGTCGGGATTGTTTGGGTATCAATGTGTTTTAGCCCTTATTTGTATAAGACGAAGAGCTACGAATACACGTGGTCTGATGGCCCAGATGGGATATCATGTAGACCATGGCATGTGAACACTTGAACCATAAAGTCTTCGCTGATAAGTGGGCCGTTTTCACAATTCTTCTAATTGAACAATAGCAACATCTGCTTCCGATGTTACTTGTAATTCTTTTGTTTTAGTTATTTTGTCACAGGGGACGGAGTATTTTGCTGTAAAGCTAATTTTGAAATTCTGTGATTTTGAATTGTGAATGAGCTGATCGTTATCTATCTTAAGTAGAAAAATTGGTGTGAATGCCAAGGTGAGTAAGCATATGAGCCCTCAATCTCAGACAAAATACTGGCTCTGGATTTGATTGAGTCCATTCTAATCTGAATCAAAAGAATCAAAATGCATCAAATTAGTAGAAGGAAAATCAATATCTTCGTAGAGAATGATGATACGTAATACATTTCATGTTGTGTGTGTGCACACAGGTGCGTGTTGAAATCAGAAAAAGGCACCTTAGCGTTCATTCACTGGATAAAAGAAACAACGTTATGAAATTATATCGTGAGAAAACAATCTAACTTTCAATTAATTTTTAAACATATCCGCCGGTAACCGCAGCATTGCAGAATTGCAGTCTGACTTCCGAATATTTATGCGCCATCAGTAGAGAGTACTTATTTATTTATATAATTTATCGTATACCACAAACTTATAATACCAAAAAAATAGTTGTGGTGTGCGGCCAGACTTATAGTTAATTAGCCATTTCTTTCAGGCAATTCAAAAATATTTATAAAGATCCACCAAACCAATATATACTGTCACGACACAAGCGCATATTTAACAAGTAGTGCATTATTAAATTCCAATTCCACTAACTGGTGAGTGATAAACACAGCACTATTCGACATAATAATATGTTAATCTTATTTGTTATATTACTACAATATTATATTATGAAAGACACTGCCAATAAAATATTAAACAAAATAAGAAGACGAAAGTTAGTCAATTTTCCAAAACCAATTAACCAATTTTTTGAGATCCTTATAAAAAAAAGCATTTTACGTTATTGTAATGTGTATGCAAACAGATGTTTGTTGATATCAAGAAGAACATGAGCACGTCATAAAATAAGCTCAGTTGGTAGACTTAACAGTAATGGACCGTCCATACGCTTCGTCTTGCCTGTGCTTTTTGCAATTAAAATTGCACAGTAAATAAGGAACAATAGACGGAACACGAGATAGTGGCCACACTACACGGTAAAGCTCGCGCAAAAATCAGTATGCTCTGAAACCTGTGGTGATAAATGACTTTGAAAATGCGGACGACGAAGTGTTAATTTAATAAGGTAATTATTGTTGGACTAATTCGCTGTTTGAGCGGCCATACGCTCAATTATGATTGTACTTTTAAGTATGCGCACTACCAGGTTCCCATGATCACGGACGCACTAATCTGTACAATCAGGTACTAAAATAAGCGCGTAGGCAAAACGGAACGTGTGGAAGGAACATAAACTCTCAAATTCTTTATATATATAACGAAATTATACTCAGTTATTTTATTATAGAATATAATATTTATAACAATCAGTTCGAGTTCATGTGCAGGACCAACGGCTTTACGTGCTTTCCGAGGCACGGGAGTGTGCACACTTCCAACTTCCAGACTCCGGGCTATTATTGAGAATTTTCGACAGAAAAGCCCAATTACTTTTTATTGGCCCGACCTAGAATATGAACCTAGCCACTAGACCAACGAGGTACTCAAATTTTGTACATATTTTGTAATATTATACACAGCAAATTATAATGTATTTTTTGTATTAAACAAATGATAAATTCATGAGATCGAAAAAATAGCTAGATAACATCACAGTTACAATTACCGTTTACTCATACAATTTCCGTTTTCTCATACGTATGTTACTTTATTACTATATTATTTGTAACACGCTAATGATTCTGATATCCGCTTAATAACGCGATGAAAGGAAAACTTTAAGGACAAACTTAATGGTGACAATCACGTGAACGTTACCGACAGTCCGGTCTTGGTACATAATATACAAATTAGTTTATTTAAGACTTTAAGACTTTTGTCGTGTGATTGATTGATGAGCAGGTTGGCGTGGTTGGTAGATACTTGCCTTTCGCGCCGCAGTTCGTAGGTAAACATAATAAATAAACATATCTGTTTGTCCTGAGTCTGGGTGTAATATAAAGAGAAAAGATTTGATTTTTCGAATGTTTGTTAATAATGGATAAACTCAAAAACTTCTGAACCGATTTAAAAAATTCTTTAACATATATAAAGCCATATTATAAGCGAGTACTCTACATTTTATTTCAAAAAAATTAGTCAAGTTAAATTAATCAAGTTTACATATAAAAGTTATTATTGTCGTATAAAAGATAATTGTTCAAACTGTACGAAGTCCGAACCGTAAGAAAAAGGGGTGGGCCGCTAGATATGTATAATTTGGTAAATGGATTTCGCATCGTTCACTCGATTCAATTGAAATTTTTAATTTTTAAAGTTTTTGTTACTATGATTCTATGAATAAAAAACTAAGATGAAAGACTCTATTAACAAATTAATGATGACTTTTTTTTATAATATAGGTTGGCGGACGAGCATATAGGCCACCTGATCGTAAGTGGTCACCAACGCCTATAGACATTGGCTTTGTAAGAAATGTTAACCATCGCTTACATCGCCAATGCGCCACTAACCTTGAGAACTAAGATGTTATATCCCTTGTGTCTGTAATTACACTGGCTCACTCACCCTTCAAACCGGAACACAAAAACACCAAGTACCATTGTTTTTCGGTAAAAAAATTAATGAGAACCTACCCAGACGAGCTTGCACAAAGCACTACCTCCAGTAAATTATTCTACTATTATTCGAGTGATTGTGAGGGATCAAAAAATTTTGTCCTGGAAGTATTGGCTAGAACTAGTAGCGTATTTTATGATTTGGCGTCCCGGGCAAAATAATTACCGCTTCATAAATTTAAGAAATAAGACGTTATATATTGTTAATTAATTATGAATTATTGGTTAATTAAGAGTAGGTAACTAATAATGAGTTTTTTTTTCTGGTTTGAAGAACTCGTATCATAAATATTATAAAGGCTAAAAAAATAAAATATTATAAAATTCATAAGGCAATATAATAAATTGTCATGATATGTTAAATATATATTATATATGTATTAATAACATAGATGAGTCACGAAGGCTCATCACGAACGAATCAACAGTCGATTAGGATGCGCATGCGCATAGCGCTGCGTGCGCAAGTCTCTAGGTAGACTGTGATTGCCTAATACAGACGCAGGGACGAATGGACAGTACAATTATTTAAAATAATATTATTATAATAAAATTTCATTTAATTTTTGTTTTGAAAAACATAAAAATCTTTTATAATTAGAATTATTTTTAAACAAGTCTTTATTACGCTCACATCTAGAGGTTCTATCTCAATTTATGTTTTGAAGTTCTTAGCTCTCAACCTAAGATTAGGATTTTATTATAACGAAACTTGAAGTATGTTATTGATAATAACTCTTATTAACAAACAACAAATTGTTCTAATTCATAGATAAATATATAACGTTACATGATAACAGTTCGGCCCGTGCGTGTAATGCGAATTGCATATTAATTCGGGTACTTATATGAGCTCTGACGCCGCGCTCCGCTTTCTCTGGCTCTGATATGCAATGACATATGCGGTTAAGCTTAATTAACATATATTTTTAATTGTTAATGATTATTCTTATGAGGGTAAGTCCACAGCGGTATTATCCTAGATTTACATATACCTACGTATATTTGGTTTTTTTTTCAAGAGTTTCTCAGTTGCACTCGTCTTGGAAGGCATGAAAAACCGTTGGTCCTGCGAATACTTTTTTTTCAAGTCAATTCATGCTTTCTTCTACAAGGTGTCTTATATAATAAAATATACGGTACTTTTAACCTTGTCAGTTAATAATTTCAATCTCGTGAAAAATAAATAAGGCGTACAACTCAATAAAAAAAGCCGAGATGGCCCAGTGGTAAGAACGCGTGAATCTTACCCGATGATCGTGGGTTTAAACCCACCATCATAGCAAGCACCACTAAATTTTGTGCATGTGCATAATTTGTGATTATAATTCATCTCGTGCTTGACGGTGAAGGAAAACATCGTGAGGAAACCTGCAAATGTCTAATGTCACTGAAATTCTGCCACATGTGTATTCCACTAACCCGCATTGGAGCACCGTGGTGGAATAAGCTGCAAACCTTCTCCTCAAAAAGGGAGAGGAGGTCTTAGTCCAGCAGTGGGACATTCACAGGCTGTTACAACTCAGTATAAGATTATGTAGATATAAAATAAGCGTTAGTATTCGTTGATTTTCATACAATATAAATAATAATGTAAATAACAAATCTATATATTTAATTGGTGGAATTGATTAAACATTGAATTTCTTGTTAAGCCAGTATAACTAAGACAATGGTTATAAAATCTTAGTTCCCAAGGTTGGTGGCACAGGGGCGATGTGATGAGTAGTTAATATTTATTATTATATATATTATATAAAAAAGCATATTTTTATTTCAATAATTTTACGAGTTAATAACAAAACTTCTAAATAGCCTTTACCTGAAAGGCTCTAGGTCTGCCGAACCGGTTTCAATGATGTCATTATGTATTAAATCTCAAGAACATCAGATTAAAGAGTTTATAAGAAATGGCATATGTTTGTATAATTAGATAATTGCGTATTTTAACATATACTTTAAGTTTTTTAACGAGATCATTAATTGACTATTTTCTTATTAACAAAACAAAAACGCATACGTTGACGTTTATAGTGAAATATCAACCTTACTTATAGTTTCCGCCTATGGCTTCACTCGCGTGTATTCAGATACTAGATAGCTTTTTTCAAATTCTTTACCCCCTGAAAACGCGTATGCAAAGTTTCATGATCATCTATTGAGTAGTTAAAGCGTAACAAAGAAACTTACTGAGGCACTTATAATATTAGTTAGAATTTGTCTTTAGATTGTCTCGTTGTTTTTGATGCAATTTCCAAAGTATTTATTGCATGTGATAAAGTCGATGGTGTCAATAGTTTTAACATGTTAATGTAACCTTTCCAGCATCCGTGATGCACGCCATGACATCATCGATGATTGGACATGCGAATATTTATTTATTTTATATTGATTTTATCTCTAATACGTGTCCGAAGTTTCTTATTTGACATTTAAATGGTTTAGTTGTAAAGAAAAGCCACTAATTTTGTCACTATTAGGCAAAAGAGTAGGTACTTCTTCTAAACGGAAGGCTTGGAGCTTTTTCCACCACGCTGCTTCAATACATCACAAATAATACCGCGAAAGGTACGTACGTACGTACGTTTCGTTTAGGTACTAGCAATGTATACAATCTTGATTTCTATTATACGTCAATTTAGAACTTGATGCAATTGCATAAAAAAAAGCATCCACCCTCTCTATATACACATATATCATATATTGGTGGTAGAGCTTCGTGCAAGCTCATCAGATATTCTAACGCGAAACAGCAGTACTTAATATTGTTATTTTCTATTTTGAAGGCAGAATGAGTCAGGAATTACAGGCATAATCTTAGGTCACAAATTTGATGGCGCATTGATGATGTGAGGAATTGTTGATATTTCTAACAATGCCAGTGTCTTTGGGCGTTGGTCAGTGGTGTATGCAGATATTTACCTGTCTAACTACATAATATAAATTATAAATGAACCTAAAATCCATTAAACTCCGAGACTATGCAGATAATATTAAAAAGTTTTAAATATTATGTACAGTCAGCTCTATATATAATTTAACAGACTAGATTAACAAATAAGTTACCATTTTAATGGGTTTGAATTAACTCATATATTTAACAATGTTCGCGCTCCGATATATTTGGGCAAAATGGATGGTTTAAATAATTTGACGACTTTGGGTGGATAAATATTATTCATTACCTTAAATGTTTCTATGTATTTGGTAATTTTGTCTGTCATTTTATATATGACGCTGACTGTACATAGTTTACGATGTATTGTGTTATAACGTACTTTCATTGAGATGAGATTTCGCGTCCCAAATTCATTGTAATGGTCTTAATTGTACCCAAAATTAAGGTTAAACCCGATTACCATCTTCTAAAGCCATTAAAAACATATACTATAAGTGACAAGAGGAAATATATATTGAGTATAGTAAAATATTATTAAACAATTTAAAAAAGACACTTAATAAGTATATACTTCTATATAACTTTATTTTATCGCTTATTTTTGAATAAATCTTGTTTTTTTTTTTAAATCCTGAACACTGAAACTACGAGTATATTGCAAAATAAAAAGATAAATAAAAAGGTTTTATATGTTTCAAAAATACTGGCACATAACACACATTTTAAAACATTTCGAATGAGGAACAGGAAAAACAAACGAAACAGAGAAGAAAAAATAGTGACGCGGAAAAATAATGTAACTACACTAAAGTAAATAAACTAGAATTTCAATTAAATATAAACATAACACGTTGTATATATTATGTTAATTAACCATTTTTCAAGTTTATATAGTCATCACATAGAAGAACAAAAAAAAAAGATTAAATTGTATTATTAATGAACTAATTTTAATGCACAAATTTATGCAATGACAGACGCTATTCAGCCAAATATATAATGATCTTCCATTGAACTCAAAGTTGGTCAAGATACAAGATTAAAACAGTATATATTATAATATGCTAAAAACTATTACGGTGATATTATATAAACGTTAACATTTTAAAGTTGCAATCAAAAGTAGGTATTGAGGATTATGTATATCGTAGCGTGTTATAAAAATTAATATTCAAATCACTTCCACTCCTCCCACGTAATACTTGAGTTTTCTAGGATGAATATCTACCAAATTACTGGTGGTAGGGCTTTGTGCAAGCTCGTCTGGGTAGGTACCACCCCCTCATAGATATTCTACCGCAAAACAGCAGTACTTGGTATTGTTGTGTTCCGGTTTGAAGGATGAGTCAGCCAGAGTAATAGGCACAAGGGTCATAACATCTTAGTTCCTAAGGTTGGTGGCGCGGTGGCGATGTAAGAGATGGTTAACATTTCTTACAATGGCAATGTCTATAGGCATTGGTGACCACTTACCATCAGGTGGCCCATATGTTCGTCGTCCGACATATACTATAAAAAAAATTGTCATATGCGGCACAAAATATTTATCACATAACTTCTTAGTTCCCAAGGTTGGTGGCACATTGGCTATGTAATATATATGTAGTTAATACTTGTGCTGGCCACTTAAGTATCGAAATAATAGTACAAATTCGCTAATCCTATGCGTTAGGCCACAGCCCAAAGGTCACACGAATACTTAAGCAATGGTTTCCGTAAAAACTGCCCATTGTTGTATTTCAACATTACACATAACGATAAGAGCGGGACCAGGGCTGTCATATTGTATTGTTATAAAATGTAAGTGTTTAAAACGAAATATTTATTAAAATTTTATTTAATCATATAAATTATGACGCTCCGGGATTTAAAAGAAAATTACGAGTTAAAAAAATATATGTCGTTGTTGACAACCCTATTTGGGAGTTAATAAGATATTCAACTAACAACTCATTAGATTCTAGGTTTCCCCTTTATTTCGTAACAAGATGACGTGATGTGTTCACAAGTAGATATCGGCACTGTCCGATTCTGTCAAACATTACCAATCGAATTTAGAATACATATAAATAAAATTTAAGTATCTGTCTGTGATTTCAAAATAACTGCCTCTTTTTAAGTTGATATAGCTATATACGAGTTACCAAAATCAAAATATTATTTATATTTTTTAAACTATAGCTGGCACATAATGATTCGAATGTCACATACAATAATTCATAATGTACATTAAAAAGATTTTGAAGGATTTACGTCACAAACTGAATTCCACGCTGTCGAAGCCGTAATAATAAAGGGATAATTATGTTTGTAATTTAGAAATAACGTACTTACACACGCTACCTTCCCGGATGATATAAAATTTAGTGTTTAGAATAAGGTTGTTGACGTCATGAAGTAATTTACCTAGGCCGTCAGAAGGTGCAGGTAATTTTTTTTTAAAGAAACTAAAAATGTAATGTACTAAAAATGTTCTATTTTACGAGATAATCGACTACTATCGATTATTTCATAGAATCCGTCCAGTGGTTCAAACGTGATTGAGCAACAAACATGCCAACGGTTTTCGGCACTGAAACATCATGCCTTCAAATCTGAAGAAATGAGTTTAGAAAATCCAGAAATTATGAATTTGAAAATAGATTCTACCGATTACTTCCGAGATTAAGAATGTTCTCTTGAAATTTATCATTCCGATCAAACACCGTGTACCGACAACAAGAACGTTACACTTTATAAAAACGGTTTTTCATACTACCTAGCTACAAACTACATATATTAAATAATAAATAACGTAACAACGATACACTGTATGTATATAGAAATGAAGTCGATACTTTTTACCAAACTGACCTTATTTTAAAATATTATATTAAGAATACATAATACTTGTAAAGCGAACATAAGTTTCATTTGTTACGTCATAATTAAGAAATAATTAAATCCCGTAAACAATAAAGGTATTAAAAACTGAGCAATATATAATATGTAAATCGAACAAATCGATACGTATCAATTATAATAAAATATGATTCAAATCAAATTTACAAAAATAAATAACAATAGTATGTTTTTTATAATTATATAATCAGAAGTTCGTTCGTGTTCAGAGTATAACAAATCATTGCGAAATGACAAAAAAATCAATACATTGCTAAAACAATGGATCGAGAAATCATAGAAAGGGAAAGTCACTGCCGGGTCACGTGTGATTAACAAAAAAAAAAGCACAATAGAGTTACTTAGCGATAAAATCTCGCAAATGTTCGATTTACATAATTTCCTACTAATATTTTTCCCAACATCGATTTAATTCGAATAATGCGAATTAGTTAAAATGTAGAAATTCGTGGGAATTCTGTTATGTCAACGGTACAAGTGTTGTGAGTAAAATTTGCGCAAGCGCATTTAATTGTCATTATTATGGCCTTAACACACTAAAACTTTCTCAACAAAATTTTACAATTTCTATTTGGATGTAATCTATTTATGCATCACCAATTATATTGTAATAAAACATTTTTTTTTTCAATTAATGATGAAGTTGCAAGATAGAGTTTGTAAAATAAAAATAAATATAATATTTAAGCTTTATACACTTACTAGGGGAGCAGGTGACAGGTAGCGTACGTGGTGTTATGTTGATACATACCCTGATGGGTATAAGCTATCTCTGTTCTAAATTTCATCCAATCCGTTCAGCTGTTTTACGTGACTGTGTAACAAACCTCCAAACAAATAAAAAATCGTATTTATAATTTTTATAACGATATCATCTGTGACAGAAAATGTCACATTTGTCATAAATGCCCTGCCGCTGTTAAAATGTATTTGGCAGGTCCGTGATCAAATGGACGAAGTAATTTTGAAGTGACGTCAAATTTAAAATAAAAATAGTATTGTGTATACCGTAACAGCCTGTGAATGTCCCACTGCTGGGCTAAAGGCCTCCGCACCTCTTTTTGAGGAGAAGGTTTGGAGCTTATTCCACCACGCTGCTCCAATGCGGGTTGGTGGAATACACATGTGGCAGAATTTCAGTGAAATTAGACTCATGCAGGTTTCCTCACGATGTTTTCCTTCACCGTCAAGCACGAGATGAATTATAATCACAAATTAAGCACATGAAAATTCAGTGGTGCTTGCCCGGGTTTGAACCCACGATCATCGGTTAAGATTCACGCGTTCTTACCACTAGGCCATCTCGGCTTTTTTTTTTGTGTATGATATATACTATTAAAAAAAATAGTCTTATTATGCTGTACAGGATTATATAAATGATAGAAGAGCTTAGAGTTAGTATTCGTTGATATTCATACACGATATATAAATATAATTGTATATGATTATTACATGTAATATTACAACTGTTAAAATGAGTAACTACCAAGTTTCCTGCCGGTTATTCTCGGTAGAATCCACAATCCGAACCGGTGGTATCTTTAGTTATATTACAGTCAAAATTATAAAATATTAATACAAAAGTGCTTGTGAGTGTTAACTAGTATAATGAATGTTATAATTTGTCGTAAAAAATAAATCAATACAGCAATGTAACAACGCTTTGTCAATTTATTTTTGTAGCGCAATAGTCGTTATTAGCTAACAGACGTTAGGAACGCAGCCTCTCGTCTCTCAGCGGCCAAACTTTAATTGTCACCATTACAGGAGAAATCCTTTTATGAGCAATAACAAAATCGGTGAAGGAAAATCTTTTTAATACAACTTGCTTCGCTGAACCTTTAAGCTGGCTAACAAGGAATATTATCACGGAAATTTGTACAGTATATTTACTTATTAAATCACATTAATCGTTTTATCATATAGTTGTAATCAAATTGATGTATGTATAAAATGTTGATAATCTTTGACAACCCTAGGTAATGTTGAAACTTGAATATTATTGTATAATCTGATTACAAAAGTGCAACACCTTGCATCACTTATTTTGGCGTTAACGCTAGCTAGCGGAGATTAAGTTTCTAATATTGTTCATTTAGTTAATACACAATTATTCACATTTAAAAAAAAACTTCCGATTCCGATTTTATAATATACTTATATTTTGTGTATAAAAAAATAAATAAATAAATGTTGGCTGAATAAATATATACTACATCGCCAATGCGCCACAAACCTTGGGACCGGATATGTTATGTCCCTCGTGCCTGTAGTTACAATAGCTCACTCAACTTTCAACTTAAATCCAACAATATTAAGTATTGCTGTTTGGCGGTAGACTATTTGATAGCAATTGGAACCCAGAAGCAAAAAGCCTTACTTCTTCTACCGCCAAGTAAAACGTTACAAAATATTGTGCATAAAACGCGAAATCTATGATTTTTAATAAGCCGTGATGATTGTTAAATATTAATATATATTTAATCGTTCTGTCATATAATTCTAATATAATTAATGTATGTATAAAATGTTGACATAGATCATAATTATTATTGTTTAATTTTTTTTCCGAGAAATGAAGTTGACATAAAGAATAAGTTATCAGTATTCAACGTGGACTCAAAGGAAATCCTGGTTCGTTTAATATTAAAATGAGTTTTCTTAAAGTTGTTTTTTTTTTAACATAATTCAATTTATTTATCTTCATCTAAGTTGTCCGGTCAGAAATTAGTCACGGGTTGCTGCGCAGATACCTAAAGTTTTTAAGAACAAGAGCTTTGCGCAAGCTAAATGCAAATACGTATATTGAGAGGTTTAAATTAAGTAAATAGTCTATTATAGTGATTTTTTTACTGTTTATGTGCACGTACATTATAGAAAAATTAACTTCAAACCAGACTTAGATTGCGCGGAATACAATGTCGCATGGTACTTTAATGGTATGGTTTATGACTGTTGGACGCTCCTACTAGCATTGTTTTTTGATAATTATTAGGACGTATTATTAAACATCAACAAATATCGAAAGTATGAAGAAATATAAAAATATATTTTATATTAAATAACAGTTTTTAGGTCCCTAATTAAAAATAAGCCATTAAAAGATTCCTATTAAACTACCAATGTTCATATAGAAACACCGCAGCACTATTTGAATGAATCATATAAAGATGCCCCATCATGCGTTTAATTCTGAACAAAGATTGGATCATACATATTGGGAGGGGTTTGTTGAAAATGCACAAATAAAAGCTAGGAAAAACAAACCTTATAAATTTAATATCACGACTGCCATGAATGCACTACGTAATTAATTGAAAGCCAGTGTCACTTGGAATGATAAAAGAATTCTATAGAAAAAAAAAATAACATCAAAATATGCTCAGGCATCTAAAAGATATGCTGTGGAAAAAAGAAACTTAATTACATATATGACCGCTGAAAACATTGCACTCCATTTAAAGCAGTCGTGTAAAGAGTCAAGTGTTCATTTTTAATTAACATCTTGCGAATATAATTTCCACTTTAATAATGGTAAATAAAAACAATTCACTTTATTTAATTAGCTAATTCTGTCACACATACACCATAAACCTAGTTACACTTTCTCTCTAACTATGTACATTATATTTATATTTAATATTATAATCTGTCAGAAAATATACTTATAAATTCGAAAACTGTCTGCCTGTCTTACGCTTTCACGGCTAAGCCACTCAGCCGATTTTGATAATATTTAGTATGAAGCAAGCTTGAAGCAAGCTTGAAAAAAAAGCCGAGATGGCCTAGTGGTTAGAACGTGTGAATCTTAACCGATGATCGTGGGTTCAAACCTGGGCAAGCACCACTAAATTTTCATGTGATTATAATTCATCTCGTGCCTGACGGTGATGGAAAACATGGTGAGGAAACCTGCATGTGTCTAATTTCATTGAAATTATACCACATCTGTATTCTACCAACCTGCATGGAGCAGCGTGGTGGAATAAGCTCCAAACCTTCTCCTCAAAAGGGAGAGGAGGCCTTAGCCCAGCAGTGGGACAGTAACAGGCTGTTAATGTAAGCTTGAAACCTAAGGAAGTACATAGGCTACTTTTTATATTCCTACCACCTGCGTGGCACATTGGCAGTCGCGAAAAGTAGTGTTTTAAATACATATGTTACGTCAAACAGTCGATAATATATATTACAAGCAATAATAACGGTATCAGTACGAAATGGTTAAGTGAGTCATACTCATGCCTCTGAGTTAGAAACCGGACAAAAATCTTGTGATCGGCGGAGACGGATAACATCGTGAGATAACCTGCATGTAAAGGATGAAGTTATACCACATATATATCCACGAAGCTGCATTTTAGTATGATAGATTTACCTCCAAGCATTATCTCTAAACGATGTATTTGCCCTGCAGTAGGATGTATTACCGTTTTCCTATATAAAATGTAATTAAAAATCAATATATTTTTATTTATTAAGTTTTATAAATGCTGCAATCACATTCTAGAAATGCAATCAACTAAGTTAAAATACGCATTCAAAATAGAAACATAACACTTACTTATTGTCTGTTAAAAATATATCGACCACCTATAATCGTCTTCTTCTTTCGAATGCAAATTCTTGAGGACAGAAAGAGAGAACAGGATCAGTGTTTAACTAAATACACGCTAAGCAACGTTTATAATTTACTGGTGGTAGGGCTTTGTGCAAGCTCGTCTGGGTAGGTACCACCCACTCATCAGATATTCTACCGCAAAACAGCAATACTTGATATTGTTGTGTTCCGGTTTGAAGGGTGAGTGAGCCAGTGTAATTACAGGCACAAGGGACATAAAATCTTAGTTCCCAAGGTTGGTGGCGCATTGGCTATAAGCGATGGTTGACATTTCTTACAATGCCAATGTCTAAGAGCGTTTGGTGACCACTTACCATCAGGTATACCCATATGCTCGTCCACCTTCCTATTCTATAAAAAAATAAAAAAAAAATAAGTAAGGTCATAAGTATTTAAATATTATCTAATATAATAATTTGTAAATCAATAGGCAGAACATAACGAACGTATCAATTATTATTATAAAAACCCTTTTCGTAAATTGTTTGAAATAAATTATTCAAGTCTATTAAAATAAAAACTCTAAAAGACGGCGTCATCTGTTAGCTTTTTTTTTGGCGTTAAATTAAACTATTTTGTAAAAATATTTTAAGGCTTCGTTATATTTTATTATTAATAATTATTCATACTGTAGGTATTAACGTAGTAAAACAAATTGTAACGCAGATTGACAAATGGACCGCCACGCCTACGCCTGATCGTAATGGTAATGGTGACTACCGTCCAAAATATTAATCACATATATTAATTGTATATTCGCCAATGAACAAACCCTGGGAACTAAGGTGTTACTCTTCTCTTGAGCTTATAATTACACGGGAACATAACAATACTTAGTATTGCTGTGTGGCGGTAGAATAATTAATGACTGGGTCGTACTTCCGACCTAGTGGTAAGAACGCGTGAATCTTAACCGATGATCGTGGGTTCAAACCCGGGCAAGCACCACTGAAATTTCATGTGCTTAATTTGTGTTTATAATTCATCTCGTGCTTAACGGTGAAGGAAAACATCGTGAGGAAACCTTCATGTGTCTAATTTCATTGAAATTCTGCCACATGTGTATTCTACCAACCCGCATTGGAGCAGCGTGGTGGAATAAGCTCCAAACCTTCTCCTCAAAAGGGAGAGGAGGCCTTAGCCCAGCAGTGGGACATTAACAGGCTGTTACTGTACTGTACTGTCGTACTTCCGCAATAGTCGTGACATTGGCAGTATATTTTCGCACGTATAACAGAGATATCGATCATTTAGAAAAAAAAACACGTAAGTCGCGTCTGACTCATTCGTTTCAAAAATATATATTACAAGACAAATCACTTTTTAAGATGATTGCACACCTTTGGAATGAAACGGATGGATCGCCTCCAGGCGATTTTAGTAATTTTTGTCATCGTATGAAACCTATAAATGATATTATTAATATGAGATTTAAAAAAATGTCGCGGTGAATTTCTTTCGCTGGTTCTTTTAGACAGTCAGTAAGCAATTGTAACGCTTCTATATTTAATGAAGATTTTTTACTTAAGACTATCAAAATTAAAATATACTTATTTCAAATGAGCTTTTACAAGCAATCTTTATTTTTCAAGATAACATGACATTTTAAATTACCACCGGCTCTCAATATAGAAGCTAACAAGAGAAACCGTCTAGAAACTCTGTAATTACCCTTTTTCACTACACATCTATATACATACTTGTAATAATGATATACAATTAAATATTTATATATCTTGTATGGAAATAAACGAATACTAACTTTTGCGAGATTTCTGGGTAAATAAGTAGATACTACCCACAACCCAGCGATCAGATATTCTACCACCAAACAGTAACACTTAGTATTGTCGGGTTCCGATTCCGATAAGTAAGCCAGTTTAAATTGAGGCACAATTGACATAACATCTTGGTTTCCAAGGTTGGTGATTAATATGTCTTACATCGCCAATATGTTTTTTTTTTTTTTTTATAGAATAGGAAGGCGGACGAGCATATGGGCCACCTGATGGTAAGTGGTCACCAACGCTCTTAGACATTGGCATTGTAAGAAATGTCAACCATCGCTTACATATCCAATGCGCCACCAACCTTGGGAACTAAGATTTTATGTCCCTTGTGCCTGTAATTACACTGGCTCACTCACCCTTCAAACCGGAACACAACAATATCAAGTATTGCTGTTTTGCGGTAGAATATCTGATGAGTGGGTGGTACCTACCCAGACGAGCTTGCACAAAGCTCTACCACCAGTATGGACGGTGAACACTTACAATCAAGTATATTTGTCAGCCTGGTTACCTATTTGAAGTAAATAATCATCTATATAAATAGTAACTATTTCAGCTAACAAATATGGACAGCGTACATACTTACATGTTTCCTCGCTTAATAAATAGCTTAGATAACAAAACTGGTGGTAGTGCTTTGTGCAGGCTCGTCTGGGTAGGTACCACCCACTCATCAGATATTCTACCGCAAAAAAGTAGTACTTGGTATTGTTGTGTTCCGGTATGAAGGGTGAGTGAGCCAGTGTAATTACAGGCGCAAGGGACATAACATCTTAGTTCCCAAGGTTGGTGGCGCATTGGTGATGTAAACGATGGTTAACATTTCTTACAATGCCAATGTCTAAGGGCGTTTGGTGACCACTTACCATCAGGTGGCCCATATGCTCGTCCGCCTTCCTATTCTATAAAAAAAAAACAAGACGAGAAATAAGTATTAAGAATGTTAAATATAAGTTGAAGATGTATTATATAAAACAATTATAGAGTATATTGTATGTAAATTAATAGACGGAAAGGTACTCAAGATAAACTTTCGCGCTTTTTGTTATGCCATCATTTCATTGTTGTTTAGTTGTTTATATTGTTAAATAAATAAATAAATAAATATAATATTGTACCGAACAGATGGCATATTTATTCATATTTTTAACAGTAACTATAAATTTTTATATTAGTAAATGTTAAATGGTCGACAGGACAATTATCCTTCATTAACAACATTATTTGAAAAAAAAAGACAAAATCTAAGGAAAGTGTTGGTCGAAGGATATTTGATGATCGTCGCCAATGGTTTGGCAAGAGCATCCACTTCGTATTTAAAGACTCGATATCAAGAAATCAAGTTGTTCTTTATATCGCCGAACTTCATAGAAATGCTGGAACTTTAGAAGTAGAATGCCTTAACCTTATATATTCCACTTTCAATCCACGCCGGCCCATAGTTTTTGGATATTCATGGACAAACTTCAATAAAACATACTATAAATTATAACTGATAATAACAATACCAAAATGATATCTTTATTCGAAATGCGTGACACAACAAAAACGTTTTACTAGAAATAAGGTTATGCCACTACATGTAACCTTCGTGATATTCTCCCATACGGAATTGTGCCTTTGTTACGATTGACGCCATCAATTTAAAAAGTTATGTCACGTGACCTGCTTTGTAACACAATTACCCAATACTAGACTTGTATTAAAGTTTTTCTTTGTATCATATAGAATATATACTAAATATAGTTGACGTACATCATTATAATGAGCTATTACGTTATAGCGTTATGATATATTTATTACTGACTTGCCTGCCGCGGTCTAGTGGATAGTTTTATGGCCGCAGATCTCGAGGTCCTGGGTCCATAAAAAGTTATTGGGTGTGTCCACTCCTCGTGTGTGCCTCGGAAAGCACGTAAAGCCGTCGGACCTGCGCCTTTACTCTTTCCGGTCGTGTCGGATTGCCGTCCCATCGGATTATGAGCGTAAGGGAATAGAGTGCGTCTGTGTCATGAGATTGGTTGCCGTGGCCAAATCGAAGATTGCGGATTCAAATCCGGTCTAACACAATTTCTTAATACTAAAACAGCGTGGAGAAATAATCTGAATACCTTCTAAGAAGCCCAATAGTGGGGGCATATACGGATGTTACTTTTGTACAAAAAATACAAACGAATTTATATCCTAATTTCATTTAGCTAAAAGTCTTAACTTTCAAAATAATGGTTATAATAGGATATTGATATAGTATTGCAATACTTAAAAAGGTAGCCCTACGTACGTACGTACGTAAGGCTTATTCAATAATCTTAAGCAAAAGATAGAAATTTTATAGCCAGTTAGGGAAACCAGGACTGTGCCATTACTCACCGGATACACATATTTACTTGATATGGAACTTCAACTCGTCTATATAACATGTTGCTTACCTGTAAAGGAGAAATTATTTGTTAGAAATTGGTTTCAACGACATTTTATGTTTTATTAGATTAATCTCTATAATTAATTAATATACATGTTAAACTCGTGTTAGATAAACTGTGAATGCCTGATTGGTTACGAAGGGTGCATCTTGATGCAAATCTTGGGTTATTGGTTCAAATGAATCGATCCAATATAGAATTAATGAATATTTTTTGTGAAAATTCTTAGAAGCTAACAGTGTTTAGTAAATGGCTGCGAGTGTTAAGTGACTAGCTGGCACTGTTTCTCCTCTAAGCCTCGGAATATTTGTATAATTGTTGATCCTGCACTGAACTCTCTACGGTCGTATCGGATTTGCAGTTCCACTAAGTTTAAAGTTCATGTGAATTATTGTATCTCACTTTTACATCCAGCACATACAACTATTCTCTCTTGGGATTGTTCGCTATTACTGAAAACGATTATTCATTAATATTATTTAACCAATCACATCAAAGTGTTCACCAAACTGACTTTCACGAATAATGTATAGAAGCAAATTACATTACATTTTATTTTTTAATCTACCAACCCTGATGTGGTAAGTGTTCGGATCTAAAAACTCAAATCGAAGAACAATAACAAACGCCCTTGCTGATCAACACGATTCGAAACAAAGGTATGATACGAAAAACAATGACTTAACAATTAGCAGGGAATTTCAGCCTTATAAACAATGGAGGCCTTATGACAAGCCGATAGTGTTTCGCCATAATTACAATGCTTAATAAAGAAGTATATATACATTTTCTATGAATAAGGAAATATGATTTATTTAGTAATTAACTTAAGACCTGTTTATATTAACACGGGTTGTTTCTTGTAAATCCGCTTTAAGTTATTTTTTCCTACACAAGTATTCCGTAATTTAAATACTGTCGCCATCTTAGCACCTTACCCATCCGTACGGAACTTCACACAGCCCCCTTCTATTTTTAACCAACTTCGGAAAAAGGACGTTCTTATTTATGTTCAGCGATTATTAGTTAGAATGTAGTTTATCTAATGTGTTTTTATTATATACAAAGGCAATTTCACATCTTGATGGTAAATGGCAAATCAACAACTTCACACACCATAAATGTACCAACTATGTACATGATAGAATAAATAATACAATATATTATTATTAACAAATAAAAGACGTTCGTGGTACAAAAGCAAATATTGTATCGTTATATATTATTATAATTTCGCAATACTTAGGAAATACTTTACAGCGGCCTTAGCTATGCATACAATTCGATAGCAACAATCGCTTAGATACAACACTGTAGCTGCTCTCCCGCAGGAGTCAGTCACGTTTCTCAGATAACCGAAGTGACCCTCAAATATATTAAACCGTCGGACGTGACGACAACGATATTTACACCAATCACGATTTAGGAATTATTGTTATTATTTTTTTTTTTTGTAATATTGCTTCACTGCCCATAACAATAGTGGTTTTTGTATCGATTTTAAAATTTAACTTTAGAAGTTTCAGTATTTTGTAGCTTATTCCACCACGCTGCTCTCGTGTGGCAGAAATTCAGTGAAATTAGACACTTAGGTTTCCTTCACCGTCAAGCACGAGATGAAATATGAACACAAGTGTGAGTTTGTATATAGATCATATACAAACTCACACTTGTGTTCATATTATGGTATATTCTTTCCGATGTTTCATAGACAATAATTATTTTTAGCATGACGTAAGCTATCAGCTAGAAATCAAACAGAATTGAAATTTAATTCGTATTTTATTTGAACACCACCGCAACCTAACACTGGTTCCGTAAGGCAATATTGTTTACGATCAATGATACAACTATGACGTCATATTCAGACATCATGACATATCGTTTGTTTAGCAATACAATACAAATATGATTTATTCTAGACTAAAATATGAAATTAACATACAGAAATAAACATGAAGAAAAATTAGATAACATGTTTTTTTTTCTATCATTGTCATCTAATTGTAAGCTATAATAAAAAAGTTAAAATATTACTCGTCTATTAGTCAACACCGCCTTGAGTAGCTACACAAACATTGCTGATAACGTAGTAAAATATTGAATATGTATATTTTAAAAGCGATAATATGCGAAATTGACCATAAAAACTATAGCACTTTAACATTACACGCATCAAAATAGTATATCAACATAAATCGGTTGTCAATATTGAACGCATGAATAATGGAGTGATTAGCGCTGCTAATCCCTTGTATTATTTTCGTTCAAACTAATATAAAAAAAAAACTTTAAAGCACTTGCAATTTTTTTTTTCAATATTCGTTTTAGGGATTTAAAGCAATTTGCAATACCATCCACACAAACATGTATATATTGTCTAGTTATTTATTTTATAATAAAAAGAAACTGTATTACCTTTTTGTTTGTTTAAATAATAAATGTTAAATGAAATAATTTTTTTTTTAATAACAGACATTCCATAATGTTTGTGAAAGTGGTATCGTGGTATTATCTGTATTTTTGATACGCCGGACATAAATTTAGGTCATCGGTTTTGTCTAGAACAAGTCTATGCAGTACCGTTAATGTGGTCTAAATTTCTGCATTTAATAATTAAACAGCAACACCGAACTAAATGTAGTCTATTCCAATCGAAGGAATAAAAATAAGCAAAGGTTATTCTAAAAACACATTAATTATTTCTAAAACATACCAAACTGTTAATGTTACTCTTTAAAACGAAGACATTTCTTTATTTTTAAACACGCATCATGCATCGTTACTGTTGTAATCTTACTAATATTAAAAATGTGAAAGTACGCCTGGCTGTTTGTTGTTTGTCCTTCGACAACGAACGAACGTCTGGACGAATCCTAATGTCAGTTGAAATAGAATAGATCATTATATCGTGCAATAAGACTAGGTTCTTTCTATTATTTAAAAAAAAAAAAATTTCGACGAGTGATCGTGTAAATTATTACTATAATAAGATTTTAGTTATCGTATTTATTTTATCGTGTATAAAATATTTTAAAAATAGAATATATTTGAATTTCTATTTTTGCAAATATGTGAATTAACCGTTAAAGAATTTATAAGATTACTAAAATTATTACAAATTAATTCAAAGTTCATTCATTAACTAAAAGTCAAATAATAATGAGATATTGAACACTTTCTTTAAGAGTAATAAAGATGGATAGATAAAAATTTTTTTAAATAAATACAGAAATGAATGTGAATTTTGAAAATAATTTATTTCAGACAAGAAATGATATCACTTTCGCTTGACCCGATTTGTATTGTTTAGTCGGATATTCTCACGAACGGTTCAATATGAATTTATCATTGAAAAACAAACTTTAAACCCTGGAGTTTAAGAGCTATTTAATATTAGAAGCTCTCATCGGCATTGCGTCAAAATTTCTTTTATCAAAACAGACAAGGACAGATAATTGTACAACTTTTTGTCTCTTTCGTTTATTAATATTTAATTGGACAATTTCAATGTAATTATTGAATCATCAATAATTGTTACGTTATTTACGCAATATATAATGTAATTAAAAACAGCTTTCAAATATTTACATTTCAAATAATTATGCGATAAAATGAAAAATTTATACGTGCTGCTAACCGTGGTCCTTAAATGTCTCTTGTGCCTGGAATACCACTGACGCATTCATCCATCGTTAATGTGAACATCTATTCTGTAAGAACAGACTAGAAACTCATCGCAGAGCAATCGTGAAATGTCAAACAGTGATATGCGACATTGACGATAATAATTATAACATTCAAAGGATATACGCATCTAAACAGCATATCAGCTAAGTCGGTCTGTCCGGACTTGTCCGTGTCCGTCCGTAATATCACGCACCATGTGAAGCCAACTTAAAATACGCAGTGAATTCGTATAGAATATATCACTGTTGAGAAACAGATTTATGTCAATTGATTGATTATTGGCACTATTCGATCTTAAATCTTAAGATAAAGATTTTAGATTATATAGACTGATTATTAATTTCGGTCGTAAGATACAATACAAAATACCGTGTCCGTCCGTAATATCACGCACCATGTGAAGCCAATTT
Source organism: Nymphalis io (assembly GCF_905147045.1). Classification (NCBI taxonomy): domain Eukaryota; kingdom Metazoa; phylum Arthropoda; class Insecta; order Lepidoptera; family Nymphalidae; genus Nymphalis; species Nymphalis io. The sequence continues at coordinate 1,202,389 of NC_065905.1, forward strand.
AAAATACGCAGTGAATTCGTATAGAATATATCACTGTTGAGAAACAGATTTATGTCAATTGATTGATTATTGGCACTATTCGATCTTAAATCTTAAGATAAAGATTTTAGATTATATAGACTGATTATTAATTTCGGTCGTAAGATACAAGGCCGGTAATTGTAACATTGGCAATGCAAGCTGGCACAGCTGAGTTTTTTTCGTCGGCTCTTCTCAGGATATTTCTTTTCCGAACCGGTAGTAGTTTCTAATTTGACAATTAATAATCAAGTGTATTGCTTTTAGTTGAATAAAATATTTTCATTTGATTTTATTTATCACCAGGAAGATCAATTGGTCGTTGTCTCAATTAAAACCTTTGATTGAATCAAATAGTTTATAATGATGTCAGTTACATATAATTTGCGCGAAGTGTTGCAAGATACAAAAAATAATTAGCACGCATTTTTGTAATGCTAACAGACCATAGAGGCATTGGAATTTTATATTATGCGGGTGTAGCAATTTATAATGATATTATTTTTTTTTAATTAATTCATTGTTAAGATTTACTTTACATATTATTTTATAAAATATAATCGATCGCAATGAAAGTATCTATGTTATTATGATATCGGTTTTTATTTTCTTGATAGAATTTAGATGTTCCGGTGATAGTTTTGAAGGATGGAAAAACATTAAGTTATATAATTATGTCAATTTTGCCTCTAAAAGTAATTGTGTATTGTGGTATTCAAATCATGAATGAGATAAAAGGCGGTACTGTCAGCACTACCTTTTATTTTATTTTTTTTGTTTTATGTGTTTGCTGTGATGCTGCATCACCATGCTGCGGGAATTAGACTCCAGATAGCTATTTACAGTTACTAGATTCTTTGAAAGAAATTTTATTGTCTCGACCTGAGATTCGTCTCGAAGACCTCATGATCTACAACGTATAAATATCATTTTAATTATTATTTTCAATTGTTAAAACAAGTGGTAGTTTAACAATGTTTACTACCAAGTGATGAGCTTGAGACTTAATTAGTCCAATGGGCTAGAATCGAATCTACGATTTTAAATCATACTGATCCAAACCATCGTAATGCTAGTTAATGAGAGTTCACTGCTTTATTATAAAAATATATACAAATAACTTTGTAATTGTTGCACTTCAGTAATTAAAAAATATTTACAAATAAAAAAAATAAACATATTTTATAATTGTAATAATATATATCATCAAAGTATATAGTATATGCTCCAAGCACAAACAAGGGTGTAGAGAACGTTGGCGAAGAAATGACGGCACAAGAGCGTCATGCCGTTTGACGTCACGTCACACGACACGATCTTATTTCAAACATCAAACACATCAATTGACCGTCTAGTTGAGTTACTAATCTATTCATAAAATAATAGATATAATACAATAAAAACGTTTTGCATAAATAACTTTTATGTGGTCTGAACTTGCATCATCAAACAAGTTCGCGTTAACAAAAACTTGCTAAGTAACCTGCCATATACTGGAACATGTCCAACAACTGCACATTCGAACCGGTGTCGTGGTAATAAAAGAGCGTAACTGTGTTAATTACTTCAATATTGTTACAATTACCTATCTAGTACGGTATAGTAAGCATTTAAGAAATAGCAAAGCGGCTCAGTGTATTGAACAGAAGAATATTAAGCGAAATGTAATCCAATCAAGACACAAATATACAATATAGTTGCATTATCCTATGTACCAACTAATCATCATATAACATCTTAGTTAAGCCTCTTGTGTATGTAGTAAGTCCGGCTCACTCACCCTTCAAACCGGAACACAATAATAAATATTGCTGTTTGGTAGAACGTGTGATAAGTAAGAGGTACCTATTCAGAGGAGCTTACACAAAGCAAAAGCATCAATTATTAAAGCGTATCCATTTGAGAATGCCATCTTCTTTAGTGTATAATTAAAATTCACTGAGGTGCATAATAAAAAGCTGAACAGAGTCAAATTTTCTATTGCAGCTGAATATTGAATTTTCATTGGTTGAATATTTCATCATCAGCTGCTATCGACCAATTACATTGCAGATTAAAGTCAAAAACAGTTGTATAGTGTTGCCATATTACAAAAAAATACATTTATCATAAGCATATTTTATTTTCAATTTATATTTATCGCTTTATAATAATATTGATACTCATTTTTATAATAACTTAGTCGGTCTTAGTCTTAAACATCGCTTACATTGCCAATGCGCCACAAACCTTGGAAACTCAGATGTTATGTTCCTTGTGCCTGTAAATACACTCGCTCACTCGTCCTTCAAACCGGAACACAACAATACCAAGTACTGCTGTTTTGCGGTAGAATACCTGATGAGTAGGAATACAATAAACATTTTTTTTAATTTTCATTTTACATTTAATAATGTTGTTATTTATTATAACTTATATAAGTATATAATATATATAGTCGCTAAATATATAACATGTTACGTACAATTTCGTTAACCTTTAAATCGTCATCGGCATTCCTAAGCCAAGTAATTATGTACAGGTATTAATAAAAACCCGACCAATTATCATTGTACCGGTGCACACATGGCTGTAAACTGAATGTCAGCCATTCACGTTTAGTAGAATTATATCGACATACCATCATGGCTGATATTTCTAAAGGTAAAGGGATATGACTATACTAATTACATATGGTTAATTACTATAATAACATAAGATCTAGAACTGTATAGCTATCTCAAGGATATTTGCTCGAGCATTGGCACAATAGAAAATTATTTTATTTTCTTGTAGTTACTTTTTTAACGTTTTTATACATATCTCCGTAATATATTATTTTTATTCCGAGATAAGTGTGGGTCTAAACCTGGTCAGGCTACACGAATTAATAATATGATTAATATATTTTTTATCTTGTGCTCGGCAAGGAGGGAACAACCTTTGTATGATGAAAATCTATCACATGTGTCCTACACATATTGGAGCAACTTAGACCAAATCCTTCCACTCAAAAGAAGAAATCTTACACCAGCAAAAGGACATTTTCAGCCTGTTACTTATTGATTTAATTTAATAATGAGGTTGAATAAAATTTAATTCTTTTCTCCAGTCCGAAAAATCCAAAAGTAGGTAAAGCTTAAGTTATCTTTATTTTTAAACCGTAATTAACTGTATTTACAACTTCATAACACAACGCCCTCTTAACACTATATTACGTCATATAACTGTTTGAAAACCGTAAACTTAATGATCATTCAAATTAAGTATGTCATTTCGCTTTAATTCGTGAAATTATTTAATGTTTACATATTTAGTAGCGACTCTTATGTACAATTATACTAGGTGGGTTATACTCATTATTTATTATGTGACCACATTTTTGCTTTGTATTGCTGTACCATGAGCGAGTGTAATTACTCTCGCTCATGGTTCATGATACTTGTAATTACAAGTCCAAAAAATAAAACGGCTCATTAAGGGTGTAAAATATTGTTTATATAAAATGGTATGGTCTGTGGTTTATTTTCGGGAGTGACCTCACCATCAGGCGATCTATTTGTTAGTCTGCCTTCCTATATGAATGTGTAATCAATAGCAGGTCACAGACTAATTTAGGCGTGCCGTTTCTAAACGAATTTAGGCATAACTATTACATAGGTAAGCAAAATACTTTTTATATAGATTTAAATGTATGGCAAAAAAAATCTTGTTAGACCCGCTTATATATTATAAATTGCATCAGACATTGCATTGCATCGAATACAGAAAAAGGTTTTGTACTTATTTGCAAATTAAATTCTAAAGTAACGAATAAGGCCGAGAATGTGAGAATGGCCATGTTGCAAGGAACATGAAGCTATATCACTTGTTTGGAAAGGTTACAGCCTTAATTGTTACTAATTTTAATAATGCGAAAATGGCTTTGTTCAGGTCTTGACTACACAACTAAGCATCATGCATACATGGAGGAGTACAGAAAAGGACATCTGTACAGAAAGTAAATGAAAGCATTAATAATTTAAATTTGTTTTTTATTTTAAATTAATTTATAGAATATATGAGTAAATCAATAATTAATTAGTTTATATTTTGTATCGTAAAAGTACCGTCCTATTGGATTATTGAGGGAATAAATTGCACTTGTGTTTGCGCACACATATGTATACTATATGCTTCCTGTACAGGCTAGCTCCCTTAAAAATGGCCGCCTGGCCGAAATCGGAATGAAGGATTATATTAATAAAATGTTCATATTAATGTCTTGTTCTTTATTAATAATTAAAAAATATAATCCTGTGTGTCCTTCGATATAACCGTTCTATTTATGTGAACCCTTGTTCTACCTGTTGAAGCCGGGTCGGCTAGAGCTATATATAAATTATTATTTATTATTTACTTGAAATGTTTATTATTAATGGCTCGAGGTATTAAAAGACTTGAAAAATATTTCTTCTGCCGTTTACAGTTACGCATTGTTTTAAAAACGAAATTATCTTTATTAAATTATGCCTATCAAAGTGCTTCGTAGCACTAAGAATTATAACCAAACACATTTTATTTTATTATGTTGTTTTGTAGCCTCACAAGTAGGTTTATAGTTTGTTAGTTTTATGTGCATGGATTGCAATTGTTCTTTTAATAGGATTCTGGATACCTAAGCTGGTCAGCCTGTGTATTATAGGTCTTTATTATGGACCGCCATTCTTAGGTTATAGTCCAGAATATCCTTGGTAGTCGCCATATTTTGTTCCCTAATCAACAGTTTCCCCGACGCGTCTATACGAAGTTCAATGCACATATTTACAGCACATACAATTGTATGTGCGTTTGACGATATAACTGGTATATCGACCTTTTCATATAAACTTGAAAAACGAACTGGGAAAAGGTCATATTGTGAAATATTGCCAGTAAGTAGTTTCTTTATTATATATGGTTAATGTCAATTATGTATTTTATCTGATTCACACGACACGTACTATAACTGGCTACTTGATAGTTACTACTCACCAAACTTCATCTATTCCAGTTTTTCATGTTTCTTTCGCTCTATCGGTGGTTCTTCTTTGGATAATTACCAGAGTATAAATAACGGTCCTTTTAACGGTACACCTTTAAACGTCAAATTAAGAAATATATTTTGTAATTTATCTTGTATTTAATTTCATATCATATCACATAATATGTTTATATTTATAAATATTATATTATAAGTATGTATGAATAAACTGTTTTTGTGTTATTATTTATTTATCTTTACTTAAACCGATCACCTCCAAGGTAATTTCAAATTTATAAAAAATACAATTCTTTTATTGTATATTATGTATGATAGTAAAATATGAGATAAAAATAAATCCCACTGAGTTTCTTTCGCCGGTTCTTCTCAGGTCTGAGGTGTTTATTTCCGAACTGGTAATAGATTTATGTCAATCAATAAGTAAGCGTAACGCTTCTACATTGAATAAAGAGATTTTTTTATATTTTGATTTTGACTTTACTGCACTTCCTAAGTTGATTGGTGCTTTTGTGAAATATATATACTGTGCAATAAATCGAATAAATAAATAAATGGGTAATATTTCGAATTTTGTGTTTTAATACTGAGGTAACAGCGATTAATATTCATTATACTTCGTCATCTTTTTGTCACTTACGCCACAGTATACGATTACAAAAATTGTGTTATGTTCTTATATTCCGCGTTACATTGACTTTACGACTAATAAAGTTATGCAAGCTCTCGATATAATCACAATTATATTAAAATTATATGTTTGTCTCTATGTAATATAGAGACTTTATGATGTGTGCGAGTGAATTTGTGATTATAATTTATCTCTTGACGGTGAAGGAAAACATCGTGAGGAAACTTGCATGTGTCTAATTTCACTGAAATTCTGCTACATGTGTATTCCACCAACCCGCATTGGAGCTGGTGGAAAAAGCAATCCTTCTCCTCAAAAAGGCCTTAGCCCAGGAGAGGGATATTCACAAGCTATTACTGTTCCTGTGTAAGATAAGATTTAAATGTATCACGTGACTTTGTCCGCGTTTATATTTGTTCGTCTTAATCGTAAATTTATTAAAAAATCACAGCTTTAGCAATGATACTAACAGACAGTTATAATGATATCTAATCTATGAGATATGCCTTATGACACGATATGTTTTTGCAAAACGAAATTTAAGTCTCACATAACTACATTTAAGTAATTTTATCACGTCTCAAAGTTTATGAATAAGTTTAGTAATCTATTAAAAAACAACCATTTAAAATTTCCTCATATAAACCACATTTCGAAGATAAAAAAAACATAATTTACTGGTAGCATTGAAGGCCATATGGCACTATTTTACCCTCTTTATTGTGCATTTCCGGCTTTCAATCGTATTTTTTCCGTTACTTCCGTACGAAATCTAATTAAAAGGAACTCATTAAAAAAACACGGTAGGGGATTTTTTTGAGATCCGTATTTAAAGCTAAGACATCCTTTTTTGCATTTCCCATTACTAAAAATACAATCATCGAAATTCTCGCCTGTCACGTCAATATTCCATATTAAAAAGGGTGTAACTGCGAAGCGCAGCTGTTTATATATAGTAGTGTAATAATGTTATATACTTAAACCCGTCAGAGCGCGCTGCCTTCTAGATCAACTTTCATGTATGGTTTAGTAGTTTTTCCATTACAAAAAAACAACTCATCACTTCTTAGTATAGAAATAGATGTTAGTTTTTAATAAATAGAAAATCTAAGGGCTACTATTGCTATCTTTTTGGGTGGTATTTTAGTAGATTATTATTGTTGAGTTGAGTATAAGTAGCGTTAGAAGTGTCAATAACAATGGTATTATAGTTTATTATTCTTTTCTTACTATTTCGTTCATTATAAATTGAAATATTGTGCATGAGCTGCTGGTGATGATTATTGCAGATAGGTTTGTCTACATGCTATTTAAGAGGAAAATATTTTTTTAGTTTGGAGTCTTATCGGATGAGAGTGAGGATGAGGATGACTACGAATGTCTGAAGTTGAAGAAATTCATGATTCAAAATGACTATAATATTATTAAATGCATAAGCATAAAAATAATATATATATATAATATATATATATATATATATATATATATATATATATATATATATATATATAAGTTATAAGTTAAAATTACACATTTACAGTTACATATTTGTTTATTTTTTTATCTACTGGCAGTACACTATAAAAGCGCAAATTCATCTCAAAACTGATTTGGATATAAGGTATCTTATTGACTAAGAGTTTTTCATTTAAGGAGAAAACATACCCGATGCTTTTACGATAATAAAAAATAAAATATACGTTTAATGTCAATATCCTTGTTTCCACATCCGTGATCTCGAAGTCCGGTTCGTGTAGGTGGCAACTGAGTCACGGATGATATCATCCTAACTCACAAAGGCTCTCGAGGAGTGTCCAGTCATATAAAATCTCCATAAAAATTTATTCAAATTTATTGACACACTTGGAATTTATTGACACTCTGTTGACAATTGTTATCCTAACTATAATATAAATGCAAAAGCGACTTTGTTTGGTTGTTACGCTTTTACGTCTAACTGTTCAACTGATCATCATTAAATTTTGCACACACATTAGGACTTTAGGTACGTAATACTTCCCTATACGGTATTTCTTATCTTACATTGTGTGTGTGTGTTCGTGCGTGCGTGTGTATGTATGTGTGTATGTGTGTGTGTGGGAAAAGACGTCCATAAAACGGTTTAGAGCTGACTCAACCACGTTGCTCGAGTGTAAGTTCATGGTTGGTGGTGGACACATGTAGCAGAATTTCATCCATCACATATATTTATTTTTTACATATGATTTTGCCTCTGCATTAGTCTCTAATAATAGGGATCTAAGTTATTATATTAATTGTCTGTAATTGCCCAATTAGCCTGCTGATACTTAGCAAAAAAAAAATACAGTTATACCAATAACTGCGAAATAGGTGATACCTTATATAAACAAGTCTAGGCTGGTTTCTACAACCATTATTTAGTTAATTACGAAGGAAGCCTCTAAAGATTAATAATAAATATATATGTATATACCCTATCTATATTATCAGCATATCATGGCATAAGCTACCATGAATCATGTATAAATAAAAGTAATACTAAAAAATTGACGATGAAGAAATAAACAATGCTCTTCCGCCCTTTCCAAACAAATCCTCCACTACTTTAAAAAACCATCAAAAATACCATGATTTGTGATACCCTCGCGACATAAAGAGCACAAAAAATGCCAATTACCGGATATTTAGACGCCGGAAACTTGAACACCGGAAGCTATGGAACACGTGCTCTTTCTAATCACTTAACTGGAGATCTCTTACGGATCCTTATTTTAATTTAGGAGTCAATATATTAGAAGATATGTTACATTAAGTACAAAGTACTAAGTTTTACGATCATTTTAAGTCTTGATGGTAACATTGTATTTTCAATAATGAATTTTATTTCTATGAAAAGGGTGAAAGGTCAGTTATTAGGTAGGCATACATGCACGCGTGGACTATCTATATTCCAAATTCTAACTAAATTTGTTCAAGCCATTTTTTGATTGAGTTTCAAATACCCAATTATTCACGTCTATTTTATTATTAAGATTAATTTCTAATTTGATTATTACAATACTAAAATGTTTCAATTATAAATCGCAACACTGAACATTCATTTCAATACGCATCGTATTATCTACTAACGCTGTAAAATGTATTTTCCATTTATAGTGCAACGTAGATTTTGGTTGACGCCAAATCGAAAGGTACTAGAACCATCTAAACTTACTTTAAATTAAATTGAAGCAACAAAAATCGATTAAAAAAGGTTTACATTTAACTTTGGTTGATTTAATTTCAAAATTAAATTTCTCAAAACATCGTATCATATCCACCCAATTTATGAATATTATTATCTTTATATACTGAATAAATATGAAATATTACGATACATATTTCAAACTGGCTTCCGCGCGCGGCTTCGTCCGTTTTAAATGTTCTGTACATCTGACAACGTTCGGTTCGGTTGAGTTGAGACGCGTAACAAACAAATAAACCCACTTTCGCATATATTGTATACAATCTATAAAAATAAATAAAACGTAATTGTGTGTCTGTGATTTCAAAATAACTTTTATCGAGTTACTGAAATAAAAAGCATATTTTTTTATAATATATTACCGTTAGTATGACATATATATTCAAATAGGTTTTATATAATTTAAATAGTCATTTTTGAAGGATTTTCGTCATAAATTGAGTGTCACGCTAGCGAAGCCGCGAATATTTCTAGTCTATACTAGAAAGCATGTATAATTAAAATGTATAATCTCTTATTATAATCATAAAGTAAGGTCAAATAACTGCTCTTTTAAGAAAAATTTTCACGTAAAACAATTTTAACGTCACGCCGTAGCGTTATAAACAAAAAATAACTTAATGATAAGTACAGATACAATAACATCAATATTGGATTTTTTTAATTAAAACTCATTCAACCCTTAATGGTTACAATACTTACGGTAAACTGTATTAATAACAGATGTTTTAAATCGTCAGCTGTTAATACAAGGTGTGTTTCTGATGACATTTGACAGTCACATCTGCCATTTTTTAGATGAATTAGACTTGGAACTGTTGTGGTAACGGTACCTTTGCTAATATGGTATTATTTGATGTTTTCTACGTTTAGAATGCTATATCATTATAATAATGACTACCTAGGCTAGTGGATATCTTGTGAGGTCGCTAATACCGGGGACGTGGGTTTAATCTCCTTGACGGAAATAAAAAGTTAGTTTTTTTTTGCTAAATTTTTATTTAATTTTTATTTTTTATTTATTTTTTAGTAACATCCCGGAGTCTGGGAGTCGGTAATACTAACACAGTCCTGGTCTCCCATGACTAGTTTTTCTCGTTAACCATCATATTCAATATAACGTTAGTTAATGTGTTTTTATTTATAATTATTTCGCATTTGACATTTATAGTTGTCTTTTTTAATTTCGTAATAGAAACATATCGCAAACAAATACGATTGTATTTGACGTCTTTCGAGCTGAAAAGCCTCTTCATAGATAAGAATGTTGTAATTTTATCATTCCACGTATTACAAGTAAATGATATCAAAATGATATTTATATAGTGACTCTGGCATATCAAAGTAAATAATTATTTCATAAAAATAAATTCAAAATGATAGAAAATAGGTCTCAATTCATCCAGATCTTTGTTAAATTAATTTTAAATTGATCCATAAGGTGATAAAAAATGATTAAATAACATTAATTTTTGTAGTATTACATTTTAATATTAAGTTAGATCAAATTAATGTTATTTAAAAAAATTCTAACTATAAATTAAATTAAAAGTTTGCTTCGTAACAATTTATAATTTTATTTTATTTAACAACACAGGACATTGGTCAGCGAGGACGAACTGACTAATTGTATGTAAATTTATTTATGTAGTGGGAATACTAATTAAATTAGGCTCAATGTATTATCTGAATGTACTCTATGCGACGAATGACCGATGGCATTGGTAATGTCACCTTTACGATCTCTATTATATTATAGAAACAAGCACTATAATAGTCTATTATTTAGATAAGAGCGAAATTTAAAAACATTTTTTATATCACATTAAACATATAATTACTTTACAATTTTCATTATTTTACTGGTTGTAGAGCCTTGTGCAAGCTCGTCTGGGTAGGTACCACCGACTCATCAGATATTGTACCGAAAACCCGCAGTACTTGGTATTGTTGTGGTCCGGTTTGAAGGGTGAGTGAGCCAGTGTAGTTACAGGCACAAGAGACATAACATCTTAGTTCCCAATGTTGGTGGCGCATTGGTGATGTAAGCAATGGTTAACATTTCTTTCAATGCCAATGTCAATGGGCGTTGGTGACCAATTACCGTCAGGTGGCCCATATTTATCGTGACTAATGTTATAAATGCGTTTAACTAATGTTCTAAGTTTGTTTGATACGCTCTCAAATCGTAATTACGCGTGCGAAGCCGCAAGCGGAGACTTAAAAATATAAATAAGTACAATGATTCACTCTTATTATATTAGGTACTTGGTCTCATTTTCTTGTATGGATTAAATGTTACTATACTGAAAACCTCGAGGGTAGGATTTTGTCTTATTCCTCCTAATGTCATATTACTGTTGAAAGAAAGAGAAATCGGTATCTAACTTAGCGGTTAGCGTTATACATTTACAATCCCAAAAAAACATATAATATTAACAAAATAATCCACAAAATTATTCACTGTCCTGTTTAGCCCTTCTTTAATTCACAATTGTACTTTTTATTAATTCAGAATCTTCGAAGGCAATAAGATTTCGTAAGAAACCTTGAAGTTTCTGTAGATCCGGTTGCAGAATAATATATTTTAATTGATAAAGCAATACGAACCTATCACCAAGGTATTGAAGACCGCAATCGTGTCCGCTTATAATTGGATAATATTACATGTAATTAAAATCTATTATCAACTAATTTTGACACACATTGTTCTTTTGCTCTCTTTATAAAGTACTAGTATTCGCCCGCGGCTTCGCTCGCATGTTAAGGTAAACAAGTAGCCTGTATCCGTTCTTGGGGTTCAAGCTTGCTACATACCAAATTTTACCAAAATCGGTTCAGTGGTTTAGCCGTGAAAGCGTAACTGAGAGACAGAGTAAATTTCGCCTTTATAATATTAGTATGTATAGATTTATTTATAGAAGTACAAGAACATGAAAATTTAAATCGAGTGAAATTACGAAGCGCAGCTATTTATATAATAATATTATATACAAAAACATTCTCTGAATCGCGCTGCGTCTTCTGATACATATTTGTTTGTTTGGTTTATTTGTTTATTTTTTCAGACATTACAAGATAAAACAGCTATAACATTTATTAGGTGGAGATTAATTGAAATCATTATATAAACTTCCGAAAACGCAAAGAAACTTAACCAATTAAAAGACTAAAATTGCATCTTAAAATAAACATTAATGAATAAGGCATATAACTCAAAAATATATATTGTATTATAATTAGTATCGGTTGAGTCTTCAAACATATATATATATATAGCCGAGATGGCCTAGTGGTTAGAACGCGTGAATCTTAACCGATGATCGTGGGTTCGAGCCCGGGCAAGCACCACTGAATTTTCATGTGCTTTTGTGATTATAATTCATTTCGTGCTTGACGGTGAAGGAAAACGTCGTGAGGAAACCTGCATGTGTCGAATTTCACTGAAATTCTGCCACATGTATATTCCACCAACCCGCATCGGAGCAGCGTGGAGTAATAAGCTCAAAAACCTTCTCCTTAAAAAGGGAGAGGAGGGCTTAGCCCAGCAGTAGGACATTTACAGGCTGTTACTGTTACATATATATATTAGTACATTTTATTGTATGTAATGATGTATTTTTTAAAGATAACTCCTGCATTGGAGAGAGTGCAAGATTTATACACTCGTTAATTTATTTGCTCATTATACGGGTGTTCTGATAAATCATCTGATGTCAGCACTTATTCAAAGAGTTTAGTTTTGTATTCAAATTCGTTGCATTTAGACCTTTACCGTGTATATTATTGATCAATTGTAATAAATTTAATATTAAAAAAAAATACGGTTTTACTTATATTTTGTTCGCTTTTTTTTCGCTTACATCATTATATTGCGGAGTTTTAAGCATGATTTTAAATGACAACATCGAAATTCGCGAACTTTATGAATAACGCTATGAATAAGCAATTGTATAAGCATGCTTATTTCGATTCTAATTTAATTGTTTTAATGTACTTATATTTAGAAGAATTATTCTAATCATCCTGCTTATTGCAAACACATTTGTTTGCTAGTTGATGGATGCATGATAGTAGTTGTTCCTTAAAGAGCATAAAGAACAAACAAGCATGCTTTTTACAACAATGTATATCAGTACCTTTATCTAAGTGCGACCTAAAAGACATTCGTAAGACAACTTATAATTTATTGGTATCGGTTGAATTTGTAAAGAATTTTTATGTTATCTCCGATATAAACCTGAAGTGTTCTTATCAGATATCAAAACACGCCTTTTCTCGATGATGTATGTCTGATCGAAAAGAGTACATTGATAATGCAATGGCATCTTATTTCTAGGTATAAAAAAAACGTCTGAGACAATATGAAAAGGCCTTTTTCGATACACATTCCAGGCAACAATCCTAGGAGACGTCATTCAATAAATAGGTACTCCTGTAATTTTTTTATTTATTTTGCTTTTTTTCGCGAATCGGCAAGCGCAGCGTAGGGCGCCCTCCAGCCAGCCGACGACCTTAAGAAGGTGGCGGGCACCAACTGGATGCGGAAGGCGGAGGACAGGGAGCTTTGGCGCACCTTGGGAGAGGCCTATGTTCAGCAGTGGACAACGATTGGCTGTTGATTGATTGATTGATTGATTGATTTTGCTTTTACCAGAATATTCAACGTGTAAATGCAATATATTTTTTCTTATTTCCTTTCTCATTTCCTAAAATAGGAAAGCATTCTTAAAAGACAAGACTTAGATTTTAGGGCATAGTGCGTTATCCCTCTTACCTAAGATATAGTTTATGTAACAAAGTGATTAACACGGATTAACGCAGGTTAACAGCAAACTATTTACTCGTTGTTAAGAAAACAGATAGAATTACTAATTATATTACAACATTATTTCATAAAACGTTGATTTTGAACTTTATGTACATAATAATATAGTATATTTTCAACAAATGACCTAAATATCGCAATAGACTACTTTGCAAGAAACGGAATTAAGGAGACGTAGTTAGTGTTTTCTCACGACCTCTTTGTTATAGGCTTAACTAGCTACATGAACGATTTATTATAAATCCTAGTTGTTTTAATATGAGCACCCATACAACCGAGCGGTTTTTTTTATTGTATTTTTTTACGATAAATTGCGTTTATTCTTTAAGACACCTATATATTAAGACACCTACATAAATATACTCCGCGACTCCATTATCCCTTCAACGGTTGTTAAAAAAACGACGCGCTTAAATTTCAAACCGCCATTTTGTTAGTGGACAAAACGGTAAAGCTAATATTAATTATTGGCGCGACTTGTGATTTGTTGTGTTCAATTGTGTTATTTGGATTTTTATGAGTAATCGAGTGAATATCATGTAAAAGTATATTAATGATAAGAAATGTTAACGTTCTCGCTATGCCACACGCAGAACGTAATCCCATACGTATGAAGCCATAAAAAACGTCTAACAATAAAAATTGAAAGAGAAACAGAAATGACAATTTTTTTTTTATTAGGATTATGTGTTCTGTGAAAAAAATTATAAGGCATACATATAGGTGATCTAATTAGCAGGGTTTTGTGCAAGTTTGGGTAAGTACTAATTATTCTACCGCCAAATATCTATATATATACTACTTTATACTTTGTATAACTGAGTTCGAGTTTGCAGTGTGAGTGTGTCCACTCACACTGCAAACTGGCTCGATACACTCTACACTACACACACATAACACTTGTTATCAAAGGTTCTTCTCATGGTTGGTGGTGCGTTGACGGTGTATAGACAGGTTAGTATAACTTACAATGCCAATGTCTATGAGTAACATAAGTATTCTTTTTTCTTCAAACGCAAGTATTCTTTATTAAGCTTATTAGCTTATGAGCAATTTGAATCGTTATGGTAACCTCTGGGTCGGAATGTAGATTCTTTAGAACCGGCAAGATACTGTGACTCTTCACTTACATATTCTTGTATTATGTGATAAGCTTTATCTGTTAAAGATCTTTTTAACATAAGATTTTTAATAAAATCTTGTTAATATTTAAATTAGAAAGGTGTTAAAAGTTTAAAAATAACTATGGAATGTCTTCCTATTTTTTTTTAATTTCAAATGTCAATGGTCACAACTTGCCAGCCATCCAATAATAATGAATATTAAACCGCGAATTATTTTTTATCGTGAACGAAAACTGTGCATCATTATTGGAGGATATTTCAAATTGTACGTTTCCTTTTCAAAACAACAGGTTTCGATGTATTCTATGAACAAATTATGAATATATTAGTTTTTATGTATTTAATGATGTATATCGCCGTTAGTAGCGCGACCGTTTAGAAATTACGTATAAATAAAGCCATTCTTTTCTCTTTGTAATTAAAAACTTACAACGACGAAGAAGTTCTTAAGGTCATTAGTTGTAATAACGTTAGTTAATTACATGACACTAACGGAATGTAACGTGTTATGCTTTAACTGTACTCAGAATATTTTATAATATTTTCTATAATAATAATCATTCTTATATTAATATTATGAGGTAAATTTTGTTTGTTTTGTTTTGCTTAAATAAAAAACTATTCATGATTTTTTTTTATATTGTAACCCTCTTGCTAATGGGGAAATAAAATATTATCTCCTTATCTCTCTATATAGTCGCTTATGTAAATGTATTAAATAGCATTACATTTTTGTAATGTAAAAGTGATGGTAGACTACAAAGTTTGTTTTAATTTTATCAAGTCCTATTCATCTATACTAATGTTATAATTACAAAAGTAAGTCTGTCTATTACTCTTTCACGGTCAAACCATTGATTCAAGTTTGATGAAATTTGGTATGAAGCAAGTTTGAACCCCAAGGATGGACACAGGCTATTTTTTTAAGTAATACCGGCCCCCCTCCCCCTAACACGTCGGAGAAGCAGCGGGCTAAAACTAGTATAATATGATTTTTAGTGCGGGAGCTAGCATGTCAGCCGACATACATACGTATGGTAAAAGAAGTTATACCTATACATAGCACACGTTATCAGAATTTAATGTCAACTACACTGGCCGCCAAAAAAATTGACCCACCCCTATTTTTTTACTTACACAGTTGTTATCTTAACTATGCGACGACCTAGGTGGATTGTTTTACTTATGGGACATACATTTAACATTTTATTACCCACTTGATATTGATTTGGAGGAGTTGTAAGTCTTATTGAGGATATTTGGAATATTTTTAAAGTATTGATAAGAAAACGTTACTTTGTGCACAAAGTGCATGGTTAGTTTATTTCCAGTTCTTAACGCGGAGTCATCTCGGTTCGATGTTTATTATTGATTAAGTGTATAAAACTTTGTTGAAACAATAATTTTAATAAGTTTAAACATAAAAAATGGATACTACTGAAGCAGAAGCTGCTCAAGTCGTAGCTCTTATTCATGAGGGGTTAAGTCAGCGAAATGTGGCTAGAACACTAAAATTAAGTCGTTCAGCGGTGCGAAGAGTGTACAAACGCTACTTGGAGACTGGGGAGTATCGCCGGAGACCAGGGTCTGGCAGGGGGCGTGTCACGAACCCGACCGATGACCGTTTTATTGGTTTGACGTCTTTAAGAAACCGACATCTTTCGGCTGTTGACGTTCAAGGTAGACTCCGAGAAAGTCGTGGAGTGTCTGTGAGTGAAAATACTGTAAGAAGAAGACTTCGAGAGCAAAACTTAACCCCTCACAAGCCAGCAAAAGGACCAAAACTCACAGCATCCCATCGACGAGCAAGACTACAATTTGCTAGGCAGCACGTCGATTGGACACTGGACCAATGGGAGACAGTATTGTTCAGTGATGAAAGCCGAATGTCTCTAGTAGGCTCTGATGGACGACGTAACGTCATGCAAAGGCCAGGAGAACGCTACTCTCAGTGTTGCATTCGAGAAACAGTCCGATTTGGTGGAGACTCTACAATGTTTTGGGGAGGTATTTCTTTGACGGGACGCACAGAGCTGGTTTTTTTCCGTAATCGTGCTGTTAATGCTGAAACTTTCATAACGGACATTTTGGAGCCTCATGTGATGCCTTACGCTGGATATATTGGGGATAATTTCCAACTTATGCACGACAACGCACGACCTCACGTCGCTAGAATTGTTAAAGACTATCTCAGGGAAGTCGAAATTCCAGTTATGCTGTGGCCAGCCAATAGTCCGGACTTAAACCCGATAGAGCACCTCTGGGACCAGCTAAAACGTACGGTTCGAGCACGAAATCCAATTCCAGAAACCCTGAATCAACTGGAAGCTGCCCTAACTGAAGAATGGCAACGGACCCCACAGGAAGACATTAAAAAGCTAATCAGGTCACTTAATAGGCGTATGCAGGCAGTGATTAGGTCAAGAGGAGGAAACACTCCCTATTAAAGTAAGATTTAGGCACCCAAATTTAAAAACAAACGGCATAATCGTTTTGTACACAAAAAAATAAAATTGCGTAATTTTTTGTGTTTTCGTGTTTTGTCACATATTTACCTAAAAACCTATTTTTTGCGCACTATTTCTGTTTTTGTACAATCCTACAATTGCATTTTTTCATTATCAATCTTAAAAATATAAATATGTGGTAGTTTAAAACCATACGATAGCTTTTTTACAAATAATGTAGGTGGGTCGATTTTTTTGGAGGCCAGTGTATATTTAATATGTATTGTAAAATATAAAGTTTAATAAGACATACATGTTACATAAAAAAAAATTGATAACGAAAAATATTTTTCCATATATAAATAATATGTAAATACTTGTTGATAAAATTTACTACAGTACTTGGAAAAATGCTCTCGAAATAACTTTGCTAAATAAGCTTATGAGGTGGGATGGACCTGCCTCATACGCTACGCCTATGATAGACGTTTTTTTATTTTATTACCAATAAAATTTCAACACAGTAGGCAAATAATTCCCACGTTAAACAACATAATCGTTTGATATAGTAACGTCACATAGGCCATGTATATATGCGGTTATTGTACCGTAAATTTTGTGTTTAGTGTTAACAATACACGATCTTTCATTGTTAGTTAGCGATTTGCCGTTATTTCACTATTTAATACACATTCGAAAAGGGAATTAGGCGGCAATAAACCAACATAGAGAGGACTACATAGCTTATTGTTTTGCATATTTTATTATAATTTATTCATTTTGTCAAGTGAATATCGTCTGTACTATTTTACAAAAAAAGCCGAGATGGCCTAGTGGTTAGAACGCGTGAATCTTAACCGATGATCGTGGGATCAAACCCGGGCAAGCACCACTGAATTTTCATGTGCTTAATTTGTGATTATAATTCATCTCGTGCTTGACGGTGAAGGAAAACATCGTAAGGAAACCTGCATGTGTCTAATTTCATTGAAATTGTCACATCAAGGATAATCCTAGAAGCACAAATTATCTGTTTATTTTTATACATAGTCTCTTAAAATCCGTCAATGACATTGCTAAAACTCTTATATTTTAGGAAGGATAATAACTTTTTATTAGGTTTTTTTTTATAGAATAGGAAGGCGGGCGAGCATATGGGCCACCTGATGGTAAGTGGTCACCAAACGCCCTCAGACATTGGCATTGTAAGAAATGTCAACCATCGCTTACATAGCCAATGCGCCACCAACCTTGGCAACTAAGATTTTATGTCCCTTGTGCCTGTAATTACACTGGCTCAATCACCCTTCAAACCGGAACACAACAATATCAAGTACTGCTGATGAGTGGGTGGTACCTACCCAGACGAGTTTGCACAAAGCCCTACCACCAGTAAATAACCAGTAATAATTACTTGTAAAAAGGCCGCGCAGAGATTTTCAGGTTCTTAAAGTTTTGCGTCTGCAAGAGTCTCTAAAACATCATACGAATTATTACACGATAAATCTGTAGGAATCTATTCGTTCTGTACATCCAAATCGTTTTTAGTAAACCTCTTTAGAAAGCCTCAAGTCATCATTAAATGAGTTTTCAAACTTGCATGTGCATACAACCAAATTGACGCAAGTTTTAATTAATTCATCTGCATTTTATATTAATATTATTTCAATTATTTTCGTTCAAGTCTTTAATCTCTTTTCATTACGTTCGATTTTCAAATTAAGGATGTCCGTTTAAAATGTTTATTATATCCCTGAAAATTCAAAATGATCCAATACTACAAGTCATCTTCTCGAGCGGTGGATTATCAGCGGAGCCTTGAAATTATCGATTAGCGGCAGCACCGCTCACACTTGCCTCTGATTAATTTAATACCAGTGCAAGGTTTTGTAACCAGTAACCAATTGCAAGTGTGTTGCAATTTATTGCTAATTTTCGTTCACCCGTTATATTCTTGCATTTAATCGCAGAGGCGAACGTTTTCTTGATTATTCTGTGCTGAAACAGTCAATAGTGCTAAATAATCAGCCTTCTTAACTTCTTTATTAAGTGACAGATTATATTTTGACTAAAGTAAAATAAAAAATTATTGCATACATATACAAATTATTAGTTAAACGATCACATAATTTATTTGATCACTTTGTAATTATTGTTCCACACTATATATAATCCATAGCGAATAACTAGACAGCACAATTCAAAAACATGACATATTTAGTGCGCCATCTCTCGCTATCGGGTTGAGACATACTATACCATACATACCATACTATAATACAATTTGTATGCATTAAATTGACAATAAAATTGCATACAATTTGAACCGTTTAATTATCTTATATTACGTTAGTATGCTTAGAATATAACTCAATTGGCCCGTGATTATTGAAAACTGAACGCAAATTACATTTTTTCGATAGAAATGCTGCTAAAAATATTCAGTAACATTGTAAATAATGTATAAAAATAAATTAGTCTTCTAAATAGTTAATATTTTAAGCAAAATAATGGTAATGATTATTTTCCTCTAGTTCTGGACAAAAATAATATACTTGCAAATTATAGTATAGAAAGGTATGGCACTGTGTTTTTACTTGAAAAGTTCAATTTTTAGTGGAACAAACAACCACTTGTGTTTAGGAGAGCATATGACGGAAGCAGATGTGAGCGTGACCGCGCGGCCGACCGTGTCGCATCTGTTGGTGCTTTATGCCGCCCTGGTACTTCGCTAACAATTACGCTTTCATTTTTTTTATCTGTAACTTAATCGTGTTACAAACATTTGTCCGTCTTGCCTATAATTATATCTATATATGAGGAAATAGCATTCCTGGAATATTTTTTAGTTTAAATATTATTAAATGTTCATTCCAATAAAATTCGTTTTAATTTAAACAATCTTCGTTCACTTGATTGTCAACACAATTTATACAAACGTGATTTTTTTTTGTATAAAAATATTTTATTATCTGTATTTATATTACATAAATAAATCAATAATGTTTTGTTTCATAATTTTTTCAAAAAATAATATAACGATCCATCGGATTGTTTAAAGAAGACAATTGCATTCGGTATGAAAACACTGCATGTTGTTTGAATCTTATTGCACTATTAATGTAGCTGTCTCAAAATTCATCATATTTGGACCGTTGTCTGTCACAGCAACGGTTTCTCAATGATTAATGCGATTCCACTAGCTAGATCACAAAAGGTTTCGCCATATCCACAAATGCATTCCCTTAATCCAGGGGTATAAGGTCCACAATTGCATGCCATTCAAGTCCATCCGCACCTGACGTCGAGCGAAACGAAGCGAATCGCAAATAAGTATAAAAAGTTAATAAAACTTAGATCATTTGATACGATTCTTATTTGAAAATGATGTAATAAATTTAAGATATATATAGTTTATCAAGAATTTATTTGATCCGAGTCATTAATATCGAATTGTATAAATTTAAATCAATAAGTTGGTCTCTTTTGATGAAAGAAATGATTAATCAGCCATAACAGAACACCTCGTCAGCTCGTTATACTCCATTGTCTTCATGTCTTCAAAAATTTCAAAAGTAACAATGAAACATATTTTCGATTAATCAAATAATATATATAATGAGATGACTTATAAAATACCAAGTTTGTTTCATAATAGAATGTTTTATATAACTTTTAAAAAGAAATTTTAACCGTTTACACATAGCGATAGCATAACAATCACCACACATGAAAAACACCAGCAAATTAAAAAAATGTAAGCTATTAAAAAATTAAAAAAAAAAAAACAACCTAATAATGAATATGTCTTGCCTGTGTGGTAGACAAAGGCCTCAATCATAACACCTATTAAGTGTTTAGAGGTAATCGTTAATAAAATAATCTTTCAATATATTTTATTTTACACTGGCAATCATGATTCTAACCATATCACAACATATTCGACGAATAAAAATAAAACAAATATAAAAACAGTTTCGTTAACAGCTTTGAAGTCATATTATGCACTTATACATAGACAAAATAAATTCCGTTTCGCTTTGTTTGAAGGTAATTAACAAAAGCAGTGTACATAATAACTACTTCCTCGGCTAATCAATCTAAAAACGTTGAAATTACGCTGGCGTGTGTTCATTATAAACATATAATACACGTAGACATGATATGGTTATTTTAAGAGATTTATTATCAAACGAATAATTTATTATATTTTTATACCATAGGCATGATATCCTACGTATTCAATATATATTATTTTGTATTATAATAATTGCTTCGTTAGGTATATTTTAATTGGGGAGGATATTTAAACTAAAAATTTATAATATTATGAATAAAATTAACTTTTAGTTTGATTTAGTGTTTAGTACTTAATTAAAAAAAAAACTGTATAAAATAGAAATCAATTCTGTGGCTTATGGCATTTGCTTGTTTTAGACGAAGTTTTCTTTATGTATATAAAATTTAAAATGGTAGCGCTTTATGACTCATACTACTTGTAAAACTCTATTTGAATACAAATAATTTGATTTGATAAGACAAGATGACTGTAGAACACACCATGTTAATTTCTTTTTATACCTAAGTGAGTATTTGTCTGTTTTGAGAATTTAGGAAATTTTGTCATCCATTACCCATTGCCATCCTTACGCACCACCAACCTTTGGTACCAAGATGTCCCCTTTTTTTAAGCTGGAAAAACGCATTACGCGTGGGAATCGCGTAATGCGTTTTTCCAGCACGGTAGCAGGTAGGTGTCCAAGGCGCCGAGTGCGCTCCGTACATCGGAATACCCACTAAAAAACCAGCGGTACCCTTTCCGTCTTAACGAGGAGCGCCACGGGATCGCTTTCGCATGCTACCGTGGTGCTTTGACGGTCGGCCCTCCTATGCGAGCCTCCATTCTCTAGGGAGGGTTCCCAGGGTACTGTGAACCCCCCCCTAGTACCAAGATGTCCCCTGTAGCAACACTGGCTCGCTCAAACTTCAACCTATAACACAACAATACCAAGTATTGCTGTTTGCCGGTAGAATATATGATGAGTGGGTTGCACCTACCAAAATGAGTTTACACAACACCCTATCACCGCGTTTTGAATGTCGGCGAAGTTGTTACCGTATCTTTAATCAGTTAAGTGAAATAGTGTATTATAAACAAATATATATTAAGCTGAGATGGCCTAGTGGTTAGAACGCGTGAATCTTAACCGATGATCGGGGGTTCAAACCCGGGCAAGCACCACTGAATTTTCATGTGCTTGATTTGTGATTATAATTCATCTCGTGCTTGACAAAGAAGGAAAACATCGTGAGCAAACCTGCATGTGTCTGATTTCATTAAATTCTGCCACATGAGTATTCTACCAACCCTCATTGGAGCAGCGTGGTGGAATAAGCTGCAAACCTTCTCCTCAAAAGGGAGAGGAGGCCTTAGCCCAGCAGTGGGATATTAACAGGCTGTTACTGTTATTGTACATATATTAACCAAGAACTGTTTGTAGTGTTATAGCAGAGCTGTTAGCAAATCGGAAATGGAAATGGAATATGTAAATCTGTTTGTTTTTTTATCTGCTTTTGCTATTGGAATAGGCTTTAGAGCAGCGTGGTGAAATAAATACAAAGTCATTCCCTTAGAGGAGGCTTTTACGCAGTTTTGTAACTTGGTTGGTTGGTAATTCACATGGTGGTAGGGCTGTGTGCAAGCCCGTCTGGGTAGGTACCACCCAGTCGGCCGATATAGAATACAATTGTTGCGTTCCGGTTTGAAGGGTGAGTGAGCCAATACAACAAATTCACAAGGGAGATAACATCTTCGTTCACGAGGTTGGTGGAGCATTGGTGATGTAAATAATGGTTATTTCTTACATCACTTAACATCAGGCCCATTTGCCCGACTTCCTACGTATAACATAAAAAATAACGCTGTAGTTTTGATCATTAACAATACGCGGTTATTTATTATCATATCAAGGGCGTATGAAGGTAGTACGGTATGATATCGATTTTGTAGACGACATTAAAGTTTGAAGGACAATACAATATGAGTCACTTCGATATATTAATTATTCATTCAATAATAGTACCAGACCTGGGCGTATTAAGCCATTTTTTTAATTAAGTGATTTAAATAACATAAGATATTTTACTTTTGTGAGAAATTTGGTGGTACTGCTTTGTGCAAGCTTATCTGGATAGGTAACACACACTCATCAGATATTCTTCCGCAAAACAACAGTGCTTAGTATTGTTGTGTTCCCGTTTGAAGGATGCCAGTGGGGTTGAGCCAATCTACTTGCAGGCACGAGGGACATATCTTAGTTCCCAAGGTTGGTGGCGCATTGGCGATGGTAAAAATTACTTACAATGCCAATCATATTCGATATGTTTATAACAATAAAACTCTTGTTCTTATCCTCATGGCCTATTTATTCTATGTTCTCATAATCCGATAGGACGACAATCTTAACGACAATCGATGCTTCTTGGATCTGGTTCGAGACATACCACTTTATTTGCTTTCCAAGGCATAGGTGACTCCGATATTGTTAGGTAGGTTGTTCAGTTGAATTTGACTAACGGTAAGACCGAAACTCATCGTTAAACAAGATGATATGACAAAGTCAAAGTCAAGTCAAAGTCAAAAATCTTTATTCAATATAGAAACACTTGCTTATTGATTGTCATAAATCTACCATCGGAAATAAACACCTCAGACCTGAGAAGAACCGGCGAAAGAAACTCAGCGGGTTTTTTTTTTATATCTCATTTCCTTACAAGAAGTGCAATACATATAAAACACTAGCCAAATTATATATACCTTTTTTTAATTTGAGATAACCTGGAGGCGATCGTTTCATTCCCAGGGTGTGCAATCATTTAAAAAGTCATCGGATGTGTAATAACCTTTAGCACCTGATATGACAATGATATTTGATGTTGACTATAATAATTATAACATTCAACGGATACAAGTATCAAAATAGCTTATCAAGGTAAGTCTAAGGTTTTGATTTCGCGAGTGTGATACGAAGCGAGTACCTCTTCTTACAGGATAGCGTTGCAGAATACACAATGAAATGTACATATACTACAGTTTCAAAATTTTGTATACAATTTTGTTAAAAGCTATGTATACACTAAATATTTCTATTCTATAATCTTTGGTTTTGTGTATAATCACATATTTATCTATACAAATAAATGAGGAGACGTTTTTATTTGTAATTCATAAGAAAAAGACCCTACGCCTCGGTTTAAGTATATAATATTATTATAAAAGTAGCAGCGTTTCACAGTTTCACTCGCCTCAAATTAAGAATACCCTCGTGACGTCAATTCCATGTTCTTTTTTTGTAATAACAGGAAAATCTCTTAAATATCACAGATAAATAATATGTAATCGATAATAATATTGAATTAAGAACTTTCTAGGACTGATCAAGCCCTATCACGCTTGAACGCGTAACGCATAGCATTTCACGGTCCGTGCTCATCGAGGATCCGAAACAGATGCATCCAAAAACAGTTGATAAACAAACTTTACTCCACTTATTAAGTGAGCATTGTTTATTTGTTTAAGCAATAAATATGCCAATAACGGACAGAAGTATTATTATTTAAATGACATTTCATATTTATATCTTTACTAGTTTTCGCCCGCGTATTGCCCCGCGTGGAGTATTTTAGGTATTAAGTATACTACCTTGCCTATATGAGTATAATTCTACAGGCGAAAAATGACCAGTCTACCTCTCCTCAGTATATGGCTGGGCGAAGACCTTCAGATGGTTCGGCGCGTGTTTAACATACAAATACAATACTTTATATAACCTTAAGATGAAAGTAACTAGACCGGAAAAGGTATTGGTAAAACTTTTCCGAACAATTAGTTTCAGGAAAGCGAATTAATCTTTCTATTTTACATGAACATATGTATATTTAAATTAGTTACAAAACAGTTATCGCTGTAATGGCGGAGCTATCTGTGTCTTATAAATATTCATGCGCTAATAATATAATTAATGTTTGCAAATACGGTTCGATACGATTTATAGTCGTATTTGATTAACGTAATAAATCACCAGGGCTCAGTGGTTAGAACTCGTGTATCTTAGCCGGTTAAAATCAGGTTAAAAACCGGGCAAGCACCATTTCGCTTACATATCCTTAATATCTGTTTATCATTCTATACCTCAATAAATATGTATAGTGCGATTATCACTTGCATGTGTTGCATGAAATTCGTCCACATGTATTTCCACTAGCCCACTTAGCTATGCACAACAGTGGGACATGTAGACTTACTACCTACGTCCCTACTTAACTATAAGTTATTGACTGCCTCGTTGGTCTAGTGGCTTGATGTAAGGCCGCAGTCCTGGGTTCAATTCCCAGGTCGGCCCAATAAAATTTTTTGGGCTTTTCTGTCAGAAAATTGTCAGTAGTACCCGGAGTCTGGAAGTGTGTACACTCCCGTGCCTCGGAAAGCAGGTAAAGTCGTTGGTCCTGCGCCTGAAGTCTTTCCGGTCGAGTTGGATTGTCCCATCGGATTATGAGAGTTAGGGAATATAGAGTGCATCTATATTTGCGCACACACTCGTGCACTATAATATCTCCTGCGTAGTTGGCTAATCTCCCTTTAGATTGGCCGCCGTGGCCGAAATCGCTCTGGAGGATTTTATTATTATACTGACTCACTTCTCCTTTAATATTCACAGCAATACAAAGTACGTGTTGATCTTTGGTTGCGGTTGATTTGGTCGTAGTAACAACCCCCTTCCCAGAGGCGGGAGTAGCAACGGGCGAGAAGTATAAGCAATAAAGTCTTAAGAAATCGTAATAAAATTTCCTGCTATTTATCTATTGTTATCATTGTATTGCATTGATGTTTCAACACAATTCGAGTTATCTCAAATATTTCACTGATATAATAAAAACGTAAGAAAATACAATAAATTCATCAAAACAAAATTGTAATGGTCATGATCGAAATATTCTTTACTACTTTTCGCCCACGTTTTAGGTATAAAAAAGCAGCCATGTAAGTATGTATGTAATGAGACAACTGCATATTGTTCAGTTTGTGTATATAATGCTGTTGGTTCTGGGTTTGTTCTCAATCTGGTCGTGTTTGATTGCCATCCCATTGGATTACGAAAGTGAGTGAAAGACAGTGCACTTGTGTTTGCGCACAAATTTGTTTGAGAATTTGTTACATTGTACAGATACTTAATGATGATATAAGATTCACCTGAACGCTATTTGAATAATAATGACTATAAAAACATTTTAAGAGAAGTCCTTGAACCGAGAGATTTACGGATTAAATATAAATGTACGTGACATTCCATTTGCAGCACAGATAATAATACAACATGCATTCAATTCGTTTTTGCCGGTATTATTTGACCGAATACTTTGATCTTCTGAATGTTTTAAAGAAATAATATAAATTTTATATATTTCTAGATAAATAAACTTATTGTCACTTGTAATTAAAAAAAGTGTGTTATTGTTATGAAACTTTTAACCTTTGATTTCCAAACAAGATTAAAAAAAAATCAAAGCATCGATCGAAAAAAAATTTAATCGCAATGGCGGCTTTAATTATTTTCTTGCGGTTATATGTAAAAAAAATATTTATTTAATCTTATTCTAAAATAATATAATCAGCTACGACATTGAAACGATTAAGAACTTTTTTTTTGTAACGACACAATCACCAATTGCTGTCCAGAATTGCAGTAATTTTAGATTAAGAACGATTTGCAAATTATGGCTTATAAAAAACAAATTGACCTCACAGATGTTCCTATAATGTAACAAATTTGCACGGTGGCTTCTTAATCACATTTACGATAAAGTTGATATTAGGAATATATTTTTCAGATCACTTTTTAATTTATATTTATAATATTAGTCATATTATAAAAAACAATGGTCTCAATTTTATGTATTTCGGATAGGATTTGCGTAAAATCAGTTCTTAGTGAGCGTCTACGTCGGGAAAGGAGTAACTGTGACAAATTTCAAGTCAATCGGGCGGATAGTTTAGAAGATTTCGTGATGAATGGTTTATAAAATATATGTATGTTTCAAAGACCAATCGAACAAAACCTAAGTTAGTATCAGGAAGATGACCGTCCGTCTTCTTTTCTCACGCAGTTTGCTCGCTGAGCCTACCAACCGTGTAAGAGCCTCGATGAGTTACTTTTAATTTATAACAAGATATTTAACAAAAGCGTAACGTAAGCGTTAAATAGTGAGTTTAGTCTGCTCATTGTAATTGGCACTTGGCTAGAAGTATCAGATCTATGTACATATTTTTCTGTTATTTGAGAACAAATAGAAGACGTGCAAACTGCCCTAATGGTACTCAATGATTCAGCGTTAGCAAAGCCAGTTAACAAAACCTTTAATTGTGTATAAGATGAGTTTGTCTCAACAAATAATATATAAAAAAAATTACAACATGTAAATGCCTTCTAATTAGTCTACTTGTATAAGACTCCATTCGTTTTAGAAGGATTTGTTAATATTTTTTTTTATGAAATACGTAGGTGGACTAGCAAATGGCCTGATGGTAAGTGGTCACCACCACCTATAGATAGTGGCGATGTAAGAAATATCAACCAAACCTTACAACGCCAATGCGCCACCAAGCTTGGGAACTAAGATTTTAATGTTCCTTTTGCCCGTAGTTACACTGGCTCACTCACCCTTCAAACCGGAACATAACAATACTGAATATTGCTGTTTGGCGGTAGAATATCTGATGAGTGGGTGGGTACCCAGACGGGCTTGCAGAAAGCCCTAACACCAGTAAAACTTATTGTACCTATATACCTTTGTATATAATTTAAACGTAATCACTGTTCGTTAGTAATCCAGTTCAAGTAGTATTCGGCAGTCGGGCGCAAGGCCGTGGCCTCAATCCACTGCACTCTCACTTCTGCTTCGAAACAAATGTACTGTCTTAGGTTTTTACATTTTTGATCGTATCGGAAGAACAAAGAGATAAGTTATTACAGGTTTTCTATAAATCGTTCATATTGTTTTGCTTTTAAAAGAATTGATAAATGAACTAAAACTCAAACAAAAAAGTTCCTATATAAATATATACGGGGATATTGTTAGTTTGTGATTAATGAGTAATTAAATCAAAGAAAAAAGTAGCTCGAACTGAATACTGCAACTCCATTGGTCTAAATATTTCTAATAATATTCCATAATGTTTTGAGTACCAATGAAAATCGAAGCATTCTTAAACGTCACAAACCATATGCTCTATTCAGAAAAAAGGAAAATACTTCGTCCTATAAATAATGTATATTAAAATAATAAACTTAAGTAAGATCATACGTAAAGTGGTATGTTTGGAATTTGTTGCTTATTTAAGGACAGAAAAATTTCAAAACGTCGGTTATGTAAGTTCACCGTTTGAACGTCGTGATTCATCCATAGTTATTTTATATTCAACTCTCGGGTAAGTATAGCGAGTCGGCCGTTTCAATGACTTGAATGATTTCATACTTAACCTCCTTGAGGGTTTTCCCTGTTGAAAAACTCGCCATTATAAATATATTTATTATTATTGTTGTTTATTAAAAAAACGTAAGGTTACGATTATATATAAACTACATTATAGTTACCATTGTAATTGTTATCTATATGAAATAACAATTGAATGATATATTAATGCACAGCCTACTAAGGTTAGCTTTATGAAAATTTTGCATACCCCAAGTAAAAGATCTCCTTCGAAACGAAATGTATCATCTGGTATAAGTTTTATGTATATTTTGGTTTTTTTTTTAATTCGCCATCACAATAAACATTTTTTTTCTATTCGTTTCGTATTTTTTGTTCAACGAACGTTGATCAACGAATATCGATTCGTTTGCATGATACACGCATTAAAAGATTTTCAACGACATGACATACATAAGTGACAAAAAAAATGAACCAACGTTGGCAGCGTATTGGCTTTTAACAGTGTCGCAGTCAATATATACGTCAGTGACCTCTTCCGTATTTTTCTTTTCAATATGTATATATATGTATAATTTAATGTTCCTTTTTCTTTATTATCATTTCGTTCAAATCAAATTAAAATATACTTTATTTAAGTAGGCTTTAATGAACAATTTTGAATAGACAATTTACAGAATTATATTAATGTAAATATACCGTGTATGTAATATACGGTTTGAAATGATTCTCACTTTCCCAACATTTCCAATACAAAGTTATGTCAATTAATTATATATATAATGCTTGTATTGATATATATATATATATCCTACCTTAAAGCCAACAAGCACTAACTCTCATAATCATAATCTTGTTTTAAGTAATAGGCCTTATTTATTTATTATTTTTCAAACAAACGTTTTAAATTTATTGGTTGGTAAAGTTAAAAATATCTTCGGATTTTTAATATAGAACACTACGCCCCAGGAAGGGTTTATTAACTTTGTGGAGTAGGAAACTTGGTTTGTAAGCTTATCCTTATATATTGTGTTTATAGTGATTATCGCTGATTTACTAAGTTGATCAATTTTATAGCGAATTAACGCATCGCTTATCCGATTCAGTTGCAACTTTGCACACATCTTGTGACAAGAACATTCACATTTCTGGCATGCAATCACGTAATACAAACGTTCAAAAGAAGACTAGACCTCTACATCATACATACAACCACTTTTTCTGTATGTAGAAGAACGTGTTGATTACATTACTTAAAAAAAAACCTTCAAAAGGGTTACCCAGCAGAAAAATATATAAACAATTAAATAGACTTAATTTTATGCTCCTGGTTTCCAAATAACAAAAGTTACTTGATGATAGGGCTTTGTGCAAGCCCGTCTGGGTTGGCACCACCCATTAGATATTCTAGCGCTGAATAGAAAAGTTCAGTACTTTTATGTTCCGGTTGAAGGGTGAGTGAGTCAGTGTAACTACAGGCACCAGGGACATAACATTTTAGTTCCCAAGGTTGGTTCATTATCGATGTAAGGAACGGTTAATATTTTACAGCATCAGTGTCTATGATGATGGTGACCACTTAGCACCAGGTGGACCATTTGCACGTCTGCTTTCTTATTTTATATAAAACCGATTTTTTTTTTCGCAAATCCTTTATTAACCTTGAACGTATTCATGTACTGAAGTCATTTACGCGCTTTCCTTGCTGTAGAATCAACTTTCTCAACCGGTTATTATACTGTTTCTTTTATAAATAAATATTAAAACGACATTTTTTTATTGAATGCTACATATTATATTATTATTTAAATAAGAACATAAATACGTGTATTTTCAATCGATTTCGTGTTAAATAGATTAAAATTTATTTCTATTGGAGATAGGAAGTTAGTCGTTTTTATCGGGTGATTAGTTAAACAATGCTGTCTCCTTCTTTCGAATGTCAAATCAATAATGACAGAAAGAGCGAAGTTATCCGCAAGTAACGTTTATAAGGCCGCAAATAAATTGCTAAATGACGTTTAATAAATAAACTAATGTTAAGTCTCGTTTTACTCGTTCTGATAAATTTCGTAATATTATTAAAACCTTTAAACGTCATAGCATAAGGCTGGTTATTGTTGTAGAAATTTGTGCATACCCGTCTGGGTATCACTCATTCAATTTATCTAGCAATCCTTTTTAATACTATTTCGGTTTGAATGTTCAGTATGTCAGTAAGCCAGGGTATATACACAAGAGACGACATATTAAATCAAGTGTTCGGGGACGACGTTGTGTTTGTTTGTTTGTTAAATATTCTTACATTGCCAGTATAAACAAACGGTAATTTGCTTGTTTGTTCTTTAATTAATTTTAAACATGCTTTAGATCGGGCCGAGATGGCCCAGTGGTAAGAACGAGTAAATCTTAACCGATGATCGTGGGTTCAAACCCGGGTAAGCACCACTGAATTTTCATGTGCTTAATTTGTAATTATAGTTCATCTCGTGATTTACGGTGAAGGAAAACATCGCGAGGGAACCTCTATGTGTATAATTTCACTGAAATTCTGCCACATGTGTATTCCACCAACCCACACTGGAGCAGCGTTGTGGAATAAGCTCCAAACCTTCTCCTCAAAAACGGACAGGAAGCCTTTAGCCCAGCAGTGGAACATTCACAGGCTGTAACGTCTAGATAGGGCAAAGTGGAGGAATAGATGCAGGAAAGCGGACCCGGGCATTACTAAGCCGGGAAAACGTTAGGCAGAAGAAGATGCTCTATTTAATTAATTAAAAATATACACATATTGATCTATGATGCGATTTTAATACACTTAATGATGAGTTACCGAAATTGTTTTTATAGAAAACAATTTCGGTAACTCGTTAGTGTAACAGGTTAGATAGATTAAAAATTATTCCACATTCTATTTTTTCATAATTGATACTAGGTGGTGGTAAGTGGTCACCAACTTCCGTACACATTTAAGATATATTAGCTATTCCCTCAATGCCAATACGAAGTTAATCTGTTAGGAATCTTTTGTTTAATTTTTTTATATGTTTGTGTTTCAAAACTATGGTTCTGTAACTCTTTTGGTGTACAATAAAGCATATAAATAAATAATTACACTACCTGACTCACTATTAAGTCACCTACTTATTATATTCTGACGTAACTAATAAATCGTTATAAATTCGAAAATAACAGACTGTTACAATTTTACGATTAAACTACTTAACCGAATTTGATGTTGAAGTTTGGTGTGAAGCAAGATTAAACAGTAAATATAGGCTACTTTTTTATACCTAACACCTGTCGTATTTATTTCGTGAATAATTTATATATGTATATAGTGTTTCTTATATCAATAAATAATACTATCGTTGATTTATCCGTATTAACAGATAGACGATCATTAAATCGTGTTTCCTAAGCAACTCGACCGATTGCTGAAGCTGCGGTTTCGCTATTAATTCATCTTATGATTCTTATATTTCGCGTGCAAAACGCGGTTACATTTATATTTACGCAATAAATTTCTTCAACATAGTTTCTAAACGGTATTAGACATGATTCCATACGTAAAAAGAAATTCAAGATAATTTATGTATTCATATATTCGCTTATCTTTCGATTATCAACTGTCCGTAAAAGACAAACGAGATAGATCGCTAAAATGCTTGCATTTTGAAGGTAATACAAACGAAAAGAGGTTACTACAAACGAAATAGGCAATAGCAAACGAAATAAAATAAACGTGTAGTCGCTTAACATAGCACTAGAGTTTATCTCAGAAGAAAATATTAATTTAAAAAAAAACTGGCCGCTCAAAGATATAGGTATTCTTTTTTCAAATTAAATTCCAAAACTCATATTAAAAAAGTAAAAAATTACACCATAAATTAAACATTCTAAAATTAGTTTATATCTTCAAAATAAGTTTATGACCTTTGCAAATTATAAATAAGAAACCTTGCCATAGTAAAATAATGACCGAAATTCCTATCGAGGCCATCACGCCTCTGGGCAACACATGAATCAAGTTATATAGCTTTGGGCACTATGCTTCTTTAATGTACATACTAATATGTATATTGCTTATTTATGTTAACCTAGTACATTGCATTCGACTTCGCTCGCTAATTATTTATTCATACTTTTTTTAATTTGGTATTGTTATCAATAAAAGAAAATTGGTAATATGAGTGGAAAAAAGGCCTAACCCTCCTCTCTTTTTTGTGGAGAACTTTTAGAGCTTACTCCACCACACTACTCTAATGCGGGTTTTTGGATCATTTCATTTATAATTGTTATCTTGTCATTTATAATACATATGACATATATAAGTATATATATGTTTTCCTCAAATTTTCAATAATGTTTGTAGTCGACTACCACTGGGCGAGCACTGGTTTCAATAAAGATGTGACGTTGAAAGTTTATCAATCAACCTTCAATGCTGAAGTGAAAACAATGCGATTGTAAGATATTTGTTTAATTCTTAAAGCACTTATCGTCTTTAAAATGCATACACAAAAATTGTAACTGCAATTCCGCTCGCCAATTAAACTACATAGTCTATTTAAGGTTTCCATTTAAATATTGTCCGCCATTTAATAAATGACGTCATCATTATAGCTACATTCATTTATTCAAAACGGTTTTATTGATCCATTTTAATTTGACGTTTGGATTCTGTTGTACTAGTTTTGCAAAAGGATTTTACCCGTGTTAATTTCGTTTTATAGAAAGAATAAATATGTATGAATGTACGTAAATTTTATGTGGTTATAACTTTTTAATTAGCCCTTTTTAATTAGGACTAAGCAGTACTTCGAAAATTATTCAAGAAAAACCGACACACAGAAAAAAACATTGTTTTGGTAATTTTGAAATCACATGCATATTGTATAAATATATACAATCGATACAGTATTTATGTATTATATATACATACTGGCAGAAATTGGCTGCGTTGTCGAATGAATATTTTTTAACAAAGAGTACTAATTCCTGAAGTTTTCGCTCAACGAACACGAACAAGTCGGTCATCGACACAGCATATTGGAACCGGTTGGTCGGAATACGAGACGAATCTCGGTAACATATTCTTTGTAGCTGACTTTGGACGTTGGCGATTTAGTTGGTGCTTAGTTGGTCGCAATAATTTTTAACTGTTTTCGTTACGTCATAACAAACCGTAAAGTTCCAAAAAACCCGTTTAACCGGAATTAGTCCGAAGACAAAATATATTTTTTTTTTATACATAATTTCGTTTATATGCTCTCGATCGTTGAGTTCTTGTGTCTAGAGTCAATCCTGGTTGTAGAATCAAGTCATGCTTACCTTACAAATGCATTGTCATCGGAACTGAACTAACATGTATCAGCTCTGTCAAGAGCGTTTCCAATTGAATTTATAAGATTTGACCCAAACAAACTAACACCAATTTAAAACATAAAATTAAAAAAAAGACATAGTAAGGAACTTCAAACAAAAACCCTTCGAAATTTAAATAAAACCAGTGCGTCTACAATGTTGCCACGTTTTTTACAAAAACTAATGTCAATTACCTACATATGTAAATGTAATATAACTCACTTGTTATGTTTGGGTCGGTTTTTTTATTTCGATGTTATCTTATTCGAAACCGAGATTGCCCAGTGGATAGAACGCGTCGATTTTATCGCAAACAAGGGAGGTTAAAGCCGCGCTAGCAACACTTTTAATGTATTTGTGTTTATATTTCATCTCGTGTTTCGTCGAAGTAAGACATCATAATAAAATCTGTGTATTGGAAATAATTTTGTCTTCTGTCACTAATATTTTAAATGCTAAAGTGTGTTTGTTTGTTTATTTGTTACACTTTCACGTCGTAACTACTAAATTATATATAGCGTATAATATTTATAGCGTTCTTAACATCTTCCTTTAATAGCCGCAAAAGCATTATAAACACATATTAAGCACTTGAAAACTTTGTAATGCACGCCAGGATTTGAACCATCCATCTTAAGATCCATATGTTCTGTCCATTGAAACATTTGAAGTTCGTATATGTACATGATGCAAATCATCGTTTTCATTCCATAATAATAATGTCCTGCAGACCGATTTCGGCTACGACGGCCAATCTCAAAAGCCAACTACGCAGGAGATATTATAGTGCACAAGTGTGTGCGCAAACACAGGTGCACTCTCTATTCCCTCTCATAATCCGATGGGACGGCAATCCGATACGACCGGAAAGAGTTCAGGCAAAAGACCAACGGCTTTACGTGCTTTCCGGGGCACGGGAGCGTACACATTTCCAACTTCCAGACTCCGGGCTTCTTCTGAGAGTTTTCTGACAGAAAATACCCAATAACTTTTTATCGGCTTGACCTGGGTATTGAACCCAGGACCTCCAGGTCTACGGCCTTACATCAAGCAACTAGACCAACGAGGCAGTCAATAATTATAGATTACATCAATTACAATATGACTAATCAACAAACATATCGCCATATCTATACTGAAATGAATCATGTGTTAAACAATATTTTCCACATACAAATTACAATCTAAGATAATAAACCTTTCACGATACACAGATAGTGATAAGGATATCAAATTGACGCCTTATCAGTACGGGACAACCACGATTATATATCAAACACATCAGTTGTGTGTGCTATTTTAGCGGCATTTTCACTGGATAAAAAACAGTATTTTACTATTGGAGCTACCCCGTAATGTCGCGCTGTTGAGCACGCTAGTACTGGGGAGGAGTGTGGGGAGAGCACATCACCTTCGCCAGCCGAGGAGAGCTCCACTGAGCTACGAGTGAAGCACAGCACGGGAGGGACGTTAACGCGGATGGGTTCTATCCACACGATCCCAGTCTCCTATCCATGCCTAAGAAGACCATCGCAGTGATTAAAGTGGGTAATCCTACATAACCGGGTAACCTTTTTAAGTTTTCCACCGTAATAGTAGAACGCTTGGAGCTTAATCCACCACTGTCCTCCAGTGCGGAACGGTGGGTATATGTGGCCGTAACTTAAATTATTATATATACATAAATTTATAATCTTGAGAAATTGTCAACTCAGATATCATTCTGTATTCAAAATAAGGGAGATTAAAGCCATATAACTATCCTGTTAAGGATAAATTCGAAAAGTTAAATGTCAAATAGCGATATGCGACATTGAGACTCTATAATCATAACATTTAAAGGTTACATGCAACAAAATAGTGAATCAACTAAGTCAGTTAAGAACAATTCGCAAATATGTTGAGTACAGAACAGCAGTGCTGGTCAATGGCTTTGAAATCTGTCTACAATAACTTGGCTAGATATAACTAAATGAAACAATAAAGTATCGAACTGTGATTTTCCCACAGCTGGGTAAAGGCCTCTCAGACAGCTTCGAAATTATATTATGTTATGTATACTGTATATACTCGCAACTTCAGTATCATGGTCAAATTGAATTAAAATTGATACACAATTCCTTCGTATTCCTTGACCATAGAGAACGACATGAATTATTAACAAAAATTAAGCACATTAAAACTCAACGACCGTTGATTTAAACCCGCGGCCTTATGTTAAAATTCACGTATTCCATTCATTTAGCTATCTCGACTCTTATAACTAAATATAATTTTATGGTCTTTTATCACAAAAAACCCGAAGTATCTTTATCCGAACAATAAAGACGAAACTAGGCGTTTTATTTCGTTGTCCTTTCCGTTCCCTTAATGACATTCTTAGAAATTTGGTATTTTTAGTTTAAAACACAAATATTTACACAGTTACACAGTTATATGGCTTCACTAAGTCCAGATCGAAAATACCTGAAGAACTTGCCCACTAGTTCCTAAAGATATTCTTTATTTTGATAACACTATTATAATACTAAACAATAAGGTGCGATTGTATTTCATACTATATTCAAAAACTTCCGAAAACTATATTAAACAAATATGGAATCTTGCCATCGCGATGTAGAAATATTACAGTTATATAATAGCGCCATCTAGTACTCAAAGCTGGAATTACATTGTACTCATAAAGTACTTATAAAATATCAAATGATTGTTTCAAATCGATACCACAATTAGAAGTAGATTAAAAATTTTAAATCGACTTCATATATATGTTTTTATATATTTATACTGACATGTGATTAATGGTTTCAAGCTTAAATGCTACTATCAGCTTTGTCAATTCATTTTAAATCATATTAAAATTGATAAATAAGGCGTATTACTAGATAAAGGTTTATATATATACGAAAAAGAATTCTTTCATTTCCATGCTGAATAAATAAAAAAGATATATAATTTAACTACTTTATTCCCAGCCTTGAGCCGAGTTGAACCCAGGACCTCCAGGTCTGCGGCCACTAGACCAACGAGGCAGTCAGGGGAAATTTTATTGTATCGGCCTTATAAAGTTATGTTCAGCGGGACGGGACGACGGTATGAAAAATCATGCTGACTGGGAGCTTAATACTGCCGTGCGCCGTTCAACCAATAAAGTTACATGTATGACGATATGAACTATAGTAGATCCTTATTCTACCCGTGCGGAGCCGGAACGGATAGCTAGTTTTTAATATAGAAGCCGTCACACAGCACCGTCGCGCTCAGCGGACCGCGTCCCGCCGTAGTGTTACTACCAATATGAATACTAATAGAACACAACGCGTTGCCTTCATACCAGCGTCGAGTCGCCGTCTCGCTGTCCGCTGTCTGATCAAGGATTTATCATTGTCTAGCTGCTAGTTAAACTGGTGCTAGAGCTTTGTGCAAGCTCGTCTGGGTAGGTACCACCCACTCATCAGATATTCCACCGCAAAAAAGTAGTACTTGGTATTGTTGTGTTCCGCTTTGAAGGGTGACTGAGCCAGTTTAATTACAGGCACATGGGACATAACATCTTAGTTCCCAAGGTTGGTGGCGCATTGGTGATGTAAGCGATGGTTAACATTTCCTACAATGCCAATGTCTATGAGTTGGTGACCACTTACCATCAGGTGGCCCATATGCTCGTCCGTCTTCCTAATCTATAAAAAAAAACATTGGTGTCTCCCTTTCTGTCATTATTGATTTGACACTCGAAAGAAAAAGACACGCATTGTTTTACTAAACACCCGCTTACCAATGTTTATGCGTAATACCGTATATTATTATATGTTAATTGTAAAATGAAAAATTCCACGATCGTAAAACACATTTTATCATTACGAGCTGTTAATGTTTTTTGTCATTTTCTTCAAAGGAACTTTACGAGTTATCCATAATCCCATTAGTGGTGGGTGAGGTTATGTTACTTGAAACTGTTAGATATACTAAAATAGATTTAGGCCGACCTTTGATATATGTATATACAAATGGAGATTCCAATGCTATGAATATTTCATTATATGAGTTCAAAAAACTATGATTATTTAGTTAAAAAACAATATAAATTATTGTAACAATGGCACCGTTTTTATTGGTGGTTTTTTGCACTAGAGAATTTTATATAGGGCAAGAAATGAGAAATAAGTTTTGAAAATGGAATACGTTTTAAGAGAATTCAATAGATGAAAGTTTTATTAGCATTTTTAGAAATAGGGATACTTGCTAATGCTAATAGACGTTTTTCTTAAGGTATAGAACAATGGGCAAATATTTGTATGAAAAAATCGACATTTTATTGTTTAGAAACGCCCCATAGTCTCTTTAGTCTTTATTTGTCTCTTTGTATGTACTCGCCGTAAACAAACGGTACAATAGAGGAAAAAGGGCATAACCACGGTCAGGTTCTCCAAAAACACTATTCTTTTATAATGTTAAGGTTTCTGTTATGAGAAGCCGAAGGGAAATCCCAGCGGGCACCCATCTCTGGCCTTTTTTCATTAACACCAAGTGAAACCAATTAAAAAAATCGACATTTAATAATCTATGAAATATCATTATATTAATCTATAATGTAAAATAATAATTTTACATAATATGTAAAATAATAATTTTACATTATAGATTCGCGAAAACATGGCGTTAATGTTGTCGAAGTTGGCATCGAAACTGGAAGTAAAATTAAAGTGAATATTAATATTTAAGTACTGATGATTTAATAAAGATATATTAATAAAATAATTGTTTAAGTACATAATATAGCAAAAATATGTATTAGGAAATCGCATGGAATATGTAAATGATGTAAATTTAAGGTTGGTTTATCTTTATCCTTCGGTAGAATTGTCAAGTATTTTAATAAAAATATTTATTTATGATATATTTTATTATGTGGTCTTGTAGTCTCCACAAACGTGTTGACCGTGACTTTGTTGTATCTTCCTATCGGTTAATATTTTGGAATTTTATATGTCAACATGTTTTAATTTCCAGGCAAAAACTTCAAAGTTTTTTTGGTATGCATTTTATTTTTTATTTTAATAGAATTCTTGGGCTAATCTTGACAGTGTGCGGCCAGTACGATGCCTTCGTGTCTATTATGGATCGAAGTTATAATTTTAATATCAGTCTATCTACTACCTCCTCTCTTTAATAGAGTACAAAAATATGTACAAAATATTACCAATTACATAATAAAAAGTTAGATAAGATCTTTTGATTATCAAACGCGAATAAAATATACTTACATTAGATGTAGGTAAAGATATTTTATTTGCGTACACTGCCTTTTAACATGCCAACCTTTTGCTTACCTTTGCTTATAAAATAAAAAATACAACATCGTAATGTTAATTTTAAATTTGTCAGTAAGTTAAATACTTGTCGTTGCTAATAAAAATAAAACTACAAACAAAGATATTTTCATAATGTGACCTCACTTTTAAGAGGTAAATATTTTTTATAAGTTATTGTTAATTAGGTTTTGTACAATTTTTTAGTATCAATGTCAAGTAACAGAAAACAATAGATGGCGCTGACTCCTGAATTGCGCTGGCTACATATTCGCTACTGAGTATATATTGACTAGAACGGTTAAATGAGTAAATATTTTTTATATGACCAATAGAGCGCTCTTCCTTTGTTTTACCCACTATTTAATCCCTCATTAACACTTCGGACGGAAACAGATTGAGAAATGAGAATTTGAAAATCGAGCATTTGTTTTTTAATCCAAAATCATTCAGTTATCTTATAAGATCGTACTTTATTATATCACAAATGTCCAATTATAATAAATTGTGTTCATACCTAATAACCAAATTTTAAGCAAGAGATTTTTATGTTGCCGTTATTTTAATGAAACTTTTTTTAAACACTTATTCCATTGCAAACGCAAAAATATAAAACTTTTTTTTGTAAAAATTAGGAGTAATTTCTTCAACGTAGAGCTGTTATTTTCGAAACTACAAATCAATTAAAAAACTATATCTAACGAGTTCACCGCACGCGATGAACCAATAAATTGAAACTAGCTTTTCTAGATTTTATTCAGAAACGACATCTGTGAACAATTGATAACTCAAACGTGATACCCAATATCGTAGTTTCTATAACTCGCCGCGCAAAAGTATATAAAACAAAGAAATATAATAGTCTTACCTCTAACTTCTTGGAGTATTCCTCTGCTATGCGATCCTGTTCTTTCTTCAACTCCTCATTCTTCTCTAGCAATGCCTTTCCCAGTTCTGCCGCCAGCAGCAAGTCAGACTCCTTCTGTTGGAGCTGACTCCACACATCCTGTTCTCCACTAACATCCATTGTTGTAGATGCAGACATTTCTTTAACGTAATCTTCTAAATCCTCGTAAAAATAATCATCAGATAAGCTGAGAACGGTTGGAGTGATCCTATTACCACTTCTACTTCTGCTCCTTCTATTTTTATTTGTGGCCGTTTTAATAATACCTTTACCAACAAATTCAACGTGTTCCGTTATAAAGTTAGGCGATTTGCGATCGGGTGGTTCTGTTTCGGTGAAATTAGAATTTATTCTGCTACTTCTACTTGTATTTGCACTAAATTCACCAGCCATTTAACCTATAGAGCTACGTTTAATTAATTAACTTTGCACTATTTTAGTGTAGTTATTCTTCTTGAAAAACTTCTCGAAAGCCTGCTGTATCTTCGCGGGTTTGGGCAACTTTATCTGTTTGAAAACATTCACCGGTATGTCGAAATCCTTTTTTAATGCCATTATAATATTTTTATGAGATCACAAGCGTAACATTTCCGTGTCACTGGCACTGCACTGAACACGAAACGCGATATCGTTATGTCGATTCACTCGCGAACGACGGCAGAGATGTTGCCTCGACGACGGCTCGGACACAACAAACTGACGCAAAACTCGAGCGGTGGAACAAACCTGAACCGTCATAGATTAAGTTACGATAAATGAGAAACAGGTAAAATATACGATTGCTCACTAAAATAGCTTGTGCAATAAACACTTCAATAATTAATCAAGTAATGAAGGTAATGCTTTTAATTGTTATAACTTAAGCAACTATTTCTGAATAAATATCAATATATTTATTTCAATGACTAAATAATAAAAATTAAAGTTTTAATTATTAGGAGAAATTAAAACAGGGATGTGGTTTTCTTAAATAAATAAAAATTTAGACGTATACAAGATTTTAGTTTACATTAACGAAAGGACTTTTTTATAATATGACACAAAAAACAGAATGTATGAAATAATTCATATATTTTTCTCTTTCTTTGTTCTAACAAAAAACCAAATATATATATAGAAAAATATCCACACTTCTGGTGACTCAAGAACTGACGCTTATTTAGCCCAAAGGCTGAGTCTAGCCATGCAGAGAGGCAATAGTGCCGTCTTGGGTGCAATGCCTCAGGACAATCTTTTAGATGGTGTGTTTTTTCTATAAATTCGCTAAATTGTAAATTATTTATTAGTCTTTCACATAGTCTCTTCGTGTTCACGGACGTCTATTTATTTCACACAAAAACACAAAAATTTTTTAAAAGAAATATTATTACAATGAATACTTGACGAGGCATATCTATCTCCATAAACTTTATCAATGACCAGACTCACACGTGTGTTAAATGAAATAGCAATAAAAGGTAAACGTTAATCCTATACGTAAGAAAGAGACAGGTGCAGTATCAAGGTAATAAAGAGAGTGGCCAGTCGAACCAAAATGGTGAAACAATTTATTTTTATTTGTGGTTAATAGGAAATGATCTCATGTTCCTATAAAATATACTTTTGGATTAATTTATGGCAAAAAGAGACCTTGAATTTAATCGATGCTGTGCCAACAAATTATACTAATCGGTAAGCGATTTTGCATTTTATTGTTTTATCGATTTCCTAGTTTTTTTGATCCATAATTTCATTTTAAGTTTAGTATTTATGAGGAGAATGTTTGGAGTTTATCCCACCACGCTGCTGAAATTGTGAATACACATGTAGAAGATCCCACACATGCAGTTTCTTCATTATGTTTTCCTTTACCGCCGAGAACGAGATGAATTATAAGTACAAATTAATTACATGAAAATCTTTGAAATCGCAACCTTCGGTTAAGATTCGCGTATTCTCGCCACTGGACCATCTCGACCCTAATTTCTTAATACAAATAATTATAATTATTACTTTTACAATGTACATATAATAATCGAGATATTATGTCACGTGTGTGTTTTTTGTTCACAGGCTGTTACTGTATATGTTTTTCAATATTTTTAATAATCTATGCTAACATACATGCGTAAGTAACTCTATATGTCTGTTACGTTTACACTTAACCACTTTATCAATTTGGATGAAATTTGGTAAGAAGCAAGGTTGAACTCCAAGGAACGACAAGCTACTTTTTATATCTAACACGGAGCGAAGTCGCGTGCGAAAACTAGAACATTATAGATACGTTTGTAAGATATAATAAGCCGAGATGGCCCAGTGGTTAGAACGCGTGAATCTTATCCGATGATCGTGGTTCAAACCCGGGCAAGCACCACTGTATTTTCATGTGCTTAATTTGTGATTATAATTCATCTCGTGCTTAACGGTGAAGGAAAACATCGTGAGGAAACCTGAATGTGTCTAATTTCATTGAAATTCTGCCACATGTGTATTCTACCAACCCGCATCGGAGCAGCGTGTAGTAATAAGCTCAAAAACCTTCTCCTTAAAAAGGGAGAGGAGGCCTTAGCCCAGCAGTGGGACATTAACAGGCTGTTACTGTAAATTGTAAGATATAACTTAGTTCAAGTTTTATTTAAATTTAACTCGATTCGAATATCGGCTTTTAGTTATTTTTTTTTTTACAAAATAGACAAAATACTTACAATAATCTCAATCATTTCTTAACGATATCACGAACTAGTTTCATTCAAACGAGTTACGTAGCTACAGTATTGATTTAACAATTCCAACGATTTTGAAATTGTAATTCTTGGATTTTAAGGTTATTTTCGGTGACTATATTATATACCCAGAACTAGAAAAGAAATTGTGTTAATTTTGAACTGTATCATTGGTAAGTTAAGTCAAATAGCAATACAAGACAAAGAAACGTAACCTAGACATTAAAACTCACTGTTAATAACCTATTGGCGATTACAGCTTTTGTTAACGATATATTATTTACCGTT
This sequence comes from Nymphalis io, assembly GCF_905147045.1. Lineage (NCBI taxonomy): Eukaryota > Metazoa > Arthropoda > Insecta > Lepidoptera > Nymphalidae > Nymphalis > Nymphalis io. The sequence goes on from NC_065905.1 coordinate 1,245,728, forward strand.
ACGCGTTTTAACAACTTTATCTCCTTAATCACTATAAATTTGTAATACTAATAATAACCGTAACCGTAACAGCCCGTGAATGTCCCACTGCTGGGCTAAAGGCCTCCTCACCTCTTTTTGAGGAAAAGGTAACTAATAATACCAATACGTAGGTATGGTATCTTTAAAATATTTAGAAGGAAAATAATCATAATGTTCAATGTCTGATGTAAGTTTCGAGGCTCTGAGACAAATATTTTTTGGACTAGACGAAAATAGAATTTGGTATATTGTCAAGTGATTTTTTACTAATTTGAAAACCACAAAATTTGATATTATAGCGGCCGTTGTGTTGTGGGGGCTTTGGACTTCTGGTCTTGATAAAATAAACAGTCATTACAAAAATATATAAAGTTGCAAATGTTATGAGTTTCTTAAATTGCGATATATTATAAAAAAAATATCACACATTTATTTATAAGTTTTTATTTAACTTAAGCTGTTAGTAAAATAAGGTTTAGTTTTTATCGCGTTCAGACAGACAGACGAGTGGGGGGCTGTTTTTAATAAGTGATAGTGATACTTAAAGCCGAGATGGCCTAGTGGTTATAACGCGAGAATCATAACCGATAATCGTGGGTTCAAGCCTGTCAATGTTCAATCTGTGTTTATAATTCATCTCGTGCTTGATGGTGAAAGAAAACATCGTGAGGAAACCTGCATATGTCTAATTTCACTGAAATTCTGCCACATGTGTATTCCACCAATCCACATTGGAGCAGCGTGATGGGATAAGCTTCAAACCTTCTCCTCAATAAAGGAGAAGAGGCTTTAGCCCAGCTGTGGGACATTCACAGGCTGTTACTTATATACTTAAAACCTTCTCCGAAACATGCTGCACCTTCTAGTATAGGTCTCATGTATATTGGTTAAATAGCATTATAAAACGTCTCCTCATTTATTAGCAAAGACATATAAGCAAATAATGAAATATAAAAACTTAAATTAATAACAAATTTAATATTTACATTGACTTTGAAATGTTCTGTCTTCTTAATGGCACTTACCCATTACCTTGACAATCCCAAAATGGACTGGTTACCGAAGGCAGAGTAATTTAATTAATAAAACATAAGGTTAAATTAATTACTATTAAAATTAGAAACATAATTAAACATTTAAAAGTTGCTCCATTTATTTTTGGCGAAAAATATTTTTGTATAAATAATAATAATGTCCTCCAGACCGATTTCGGCGAGGGCGGCCAATCTCAAGCAAAATTAGCCAACTACGTAGGAGATATTATAGTGCACATGTGTCTGCTCAAACACAGGTGCATCTATTCCCTAACTCTCATAATCCGATGGGACGGCAATCCGACACGACGGAAAGAGTTCAGGCGCAGGACCAACGGTTTTACGTGCTTTCCGAGGCACGGGAGTGTACACACTTCCAACTTCTAGACTCCGGGCTGCTACTGAGAATTTTCCGACAGACAGACCCAATAACTTTTTATTGGCCTGACTGAATTAATCCTAGGACCTCCGAGTCAGCGGCCTTACATCAAGCCACTAGACCAACGAGGCGGTCAATGTTTGTATATTTATGTAATAAAAAACTTAATATTAATTTATTAAAGAACGAAATACGAAACAGATAATACTTGATTTATATTCAACAGATAAAAAATGTCTTCTCCTAACGATGATATGGAGATGGAAAAAATTGCGGAAGATGAATTGTCGAAATTGCAACGACAGGTGACTCTTGTTATATATTTTATTTTGAAATTAGATTAAGAAATAATAAATATCACCGGCAACCATTAAGTTATTTACATAATTTATAAATTATGATTTAATATTAGCTCATCCTATAATATTTATTTTTTGTAGAAAATATTTCATAATCCACAGACTTATTAGGTAGATGTTCTGGGTAGTTATGCAAGTATTCTACCGCTATATAGTTTGTATTGCTATGTTACGATTTCAAGAGCGAATGAGTATTTATTATTACACCACCAGGCACCAAGGACGTATTAGTTTCCAAGGTTGGTGGTGCTTTGAAGTTATTATTTATATATTGTTTTAAAGACTTTTTTGACCCACACATTGTGTAGTAGGAATAAAAGGCGGACTTAATGCCTGAAGGTATTATCTATCAATCAACTTTAAGCTAAGTAGAAATCCGTGAAGGCGGTAATTAATAATCAAAAATATACATACATATAAATATAACAACAACAAAGAAAATAAAAACAGAGCTGTAATATATATATGATATAATGAATGAATATATATTTAAATATATGAATAATAGTAGTCACAGGGTACACCAGTTTTTAAATGGCCAGTAATGACGCCTACCATCAGTTGGCCCAATAGATTGTTTGCAATTTCATAAATTTTTACCGCATTCTTTGATTATATTTTCATATTCATTCAAAATACAAAGATATAATATATAATATTATTATTAAGAATTTGAAATTATACCGTCATAGAAAATGCCGCCCAATGAATTCAATCATCTATGTATATCTATATAATTTGACTATATTATAAAGCTTTTGTTTTGGTTTATGATATGAATGAAAGATTAATAATAAATTAATAAACTACAAAAAAAAATTACAACGATAACATAAAATAACAGATTTCATTTATTCAGTTCAGAGTTATGGAGATAGACCGAGCGAACGTGACGAGCAGCGCGCAGCCCACGCTCAGGGTGCAGAGGAACATCATACGCACGCTGACAACAGAACTCGACAATATCATGATGGATCTACGGGTATGTTTTTTCAATCATTTAATCTGTATGGTTGTACAAGAATAGACATTTCTAACAGTGACAATGTCTATGGGTGGTGACTTCTTACATTTTTATCGATTGTAGGACTTTCTGCGGACCCTTTAGTGTAGTACCGTAACATACCGTAACAGCCTGTGAATGTCCCACTGCTGGGCTAAAGGCCTCCTCTCCTCTTTTTGAGGAGAAGGTTTGGAATTATTCCACCACGCTGCTCCAATGCGGGTTGGTAGAATTCACATGTGGCAGAACTTCAGTGAAATTAGACACATGCAGGTTTCCTCACGATGTTTTCCTTCACCGTAAAGCACGAGATGAATTATAATCACAAATTAAGCACATGAAAATTCAGTGGTGCTTGCCCGGGTTTGAACCCACGATCATCGGTTAAGATTCACGCGTTCTTACCACAGGGCCATCTTGGCTTTTTTTTTTTTAGTGTAGTAACCATTAACCAATTATTCTATCGTCAAAGAGTAATAATACATATTTCTGCGTTCAGACTTGGTGGAGTTAAAATACAGGTTTCAGGGATATAAGATCTTCAGAGCGTCACGGTAGCAAGCGTAAGCGAACCCGTATCGCTCCTCGTTAAGGGTACCGCCGCACTCGGCGCCTTGGACACCGGCGAGCCCCACCTACCCCCCTTACTGTTCCCGTGAAGGAAACGCGTAAAGCGTTTTTCCAGTCTTAAGAAATGTGGCAGCACATTGACAGGCATAGGAGAATTTCTATCATCTAGAATCATTCTAGTAGTACCAGGCCATATTATATAAATTTACCATGTGAAACATATGATTTTCGGCTCCTTAAATAAATTTAAAAAAAAACGACGGCTCATTTGTTCGTCTACCATCCTATTAAATACATTTAAAAAACAAAGTTTTCTGTGTATACTTTTAGTTATTTGTGTTTTTCATTTCATATAAGCGTTAAGACATTTGAAACTTTATTTTAATGACGACGTCTCTAATTTTGCAATAATAATAACAATAAAAGTTTTTCGTAGCATCAATCATATCAAACATAAAGGATAAGTTACCTCCTTACTAAATTATCTCAACACTTCCACAGTTATTTTGGAGATTTTTTCATTTGTTCATCTTTTTTTATATAATCGTCGTAGACTAAGCAAAGAAAATTTCATTCAGCCAAGTGAATCTACCGATATTATACATTGTGTATTTCATTCTAAACATGAGTAATAAATAACACAACGAGAAATAATATGAACTAGGAAGGAAATGTATAACTCTTCATCTAAGTAGCATCCCACATCGAATCGTCTGATTACCGGATAGAAACCGGTAACCGCCGATAATTTTATACGCTTTCAATACCACCGAGCTATTTAAGTCCGTTCAAGAATCAGTATAACGCATAGCTGATTAAATCAGCATACCAATGTTTAATAAATCTTCATTTCAATATGTTAATTTTTTGCAGAAGATACTCTCGATTGATTTCGATCTGTTACAAG